>NC_135890.1:35318995-36687107 GCF_964194155.1 Cetorhinus maximus
GGGAGTGCTCAGCAATTCCGGGTGTACGTCACGCTGGGTGGGCTTTAATTGGCCCGCCCACGTAAAATGGTGGCGCAGACCCGATCGGGGGGCGCCAATTGAGTCACCGCCCGCACCCGCACAACCGCCCCAACGGGGGGAAAATTCTCCCCATAGAATTGAAGCTACAGATTGATGCAATGTCAAAACTGGGGTTTGGGGAAGCGGCTAGAGGAATTGGCAGTGAAAGAAGAAAAGGAGAACCAGGAAACTCTTTGAGACAGTAAAGTCCATGGGCAGGATTTTGCCGTCAGCGAGTAGGGGGGCAGGGCCCGCTCACCGATGCATAAAATGACGCGGGATGATGTTGGGCGGAACCCCCGATGTCACCGCGCCCCATTTAAATTTTCAGGAAGGCAGGGGCGCAGCAAAATCAGCTGGGGGCCCGCCGACCTGTTAATGGCCAATTGAGGCCATTGACAGGATCATTAAAACAATTAAAGGAACTGCCCGTCCAACCTTAAGGCTGGCGGGCAGGCCAGGAGCCCCGGCGGGCAATAGAAAAAACATGAAACCTCATCCAGTGGCGGGATGAAGTTTCATGCCGGGTTTTAAACATTTTAATAAAGTTAGCATGTATGTTATGAACATGTCCCATTGTCACATGAGGGGGACATGTTAGGGATTTTTTTTTTCTATTTTTAACATTTTTCAGAGTGTGAGCAATCTCCCTGAGGCAGCACTCAGCCTCAGGGAGAGGTGCGCTCTTTCGTGCGCATGTGCAAAAGAGTGCACTCTCGCTTTTGGGCAACCCCCACCCCCCATCCCGCACAGGGAGGGAATAGCACTTCCCACTGGAAGTCATGCTGGGCGGGCCTTAATTGGCGGTGGTTTACCATCAATAAAAGAAATTGGAATTATCTTTATCTTCAATGATAATCAACAAATTCTTTGGGCAATTAATAGTTACTAACTTATGTATCAGGAATAAAGATAAAGAAAATAGCAGCATTTGAAAAATGAAGAAATTCATGAACAACAAACAGAGGCCTTTTGAAATGCTTTGCTGCTGGCAATCTGTTCAAAAGTTTTGCATGGTTGGTACAAAATGTTAAGAGACAGCCACTGAATTCCTGCAGCAAACATGCAAGTGTGGTTCAAGGGTGAGCAATTCTGTTGTTGCTGTTGTACAGAGGGTTGCCTGTTTTTCTTCATATTGCATAATACAGTAGATCATAATTACCAGTTCTTTTGACTGTATAGCTTTGGACTCTCCTTTGTAAGAGACACTGTAATCTAATTAAACATAGTTAAATGAATATTTTAATTGTTTTCCTTTCATAACAAGTTACCCCCTCCAAGATAGTTCAACTGACAAAATGAATATGTAACTGAGCCTTTAAGATGAAAACATACTAAATTCTGCTCCTGGCCTGTGCTGGGTTAACTGATCTTAGCTGATGTGGTACTAGGAAAGAAATAATTTGATGCCATGTGCCTATGACAGGGAGAAACATGTCTCTGAGATCAGGCCCTGCTGGAATGTATGCATGTTGAATGAGGCTAGGATTGGGCCTCCACAGTCAAAAAGGCTGCCAATTAACATTCACCTAAAATTAGCAATCTGGGTAAGGTAGCAGAGGGCAACCAACTCCATAAATCCATGGTTAGCCAAAGGCAGCAGGGAAGATAAAGAAGGGAAAGCAGGCAACCAATTGACAAGTAAGTACTAAACCAATACAAGCTGTAAGATCTTTCTAAATTGTAACACTTGCTGTGTTCAACATTCAAGTCCTACATACCTTCACATGCATTTTTGGTTAACTTTTCACCAGTAAACTAGAGAGATGCTCTGCCATTTTCTCTTGTGTGGATAGAAGTGCTAATTCCATTCTGAAAATCAATCAAAGTGTTTCTGTTTATGTTGTAAAATTCACAAAGCTGCTGAATAATGTCAAATAGCAGATTAAATTAAGCTCAGTCAATTCCATAGAAAGTCAGGCAACATCAGGATAGCTTAAAATTGACTGGAATGAACTGTGATCACTTTCAATGACACATAACTCATAGCAAAGGATAGTTGGCACTAATTGACCGTAAAAGGTGTTATGCACACACTCTGCATTCCACTGAATGAAATTAGATGCTTTCCCATAAGTTTCTGGCCAACTTGCTTTCAATTAAAAAAAAAACAGTACCTCAGCATGTGTTACCTATCACTGTTGTTTAAGTTCTTTATCATCATTATTATAATAATAAAGCACTGAGCCAATTTTGCCTTCCATTAAAATTGCGTTGCTTTTGGGAGCCAAAGTGAATGTTGGTCATTTGGCTGCAAATCAGTCTGATATGATCCTTGGAGGCAAATCTTTCTTCCATTCAAATTCAAAACAGGTGAGATATTAAAAAGGCAGAGGATGTTATATTTAATAGTTTGGATAAAACTGTCGAAGAAAAACAGTCATGCAAAAGTAAGTGTTCCAGAGAAAACCTGGCATGAAAATTCAACATTCCAGCCTTGGACTGCATTCAACTTAGAATCTGGCACCATGCTAGTGTAAACAATCAACCAGTGTGGTTTAGGAATACATCCTTTTGCATGGTATTAATGGGATTAGTGTCCTCTGATATCACACAGTTGGCACTGGAGAAGAAATTTCTAAAGACTACATGCATTGCGTGAGCTAATTTTCTCCCCAAAGTATATATGCAATAGCTTCAACTATTCTGACTTATTGTACCATATTCCCTGACACTTAATACTTCTTATTTCTCCCTTGTTTCTTTTACAAAGATGAATTGCTATTGCATCTCTTCTTCCAACTAGATAAAAGGGGCTGCACTATAGGTTCTTCTCAAACCCATTTATGGCAAGTCAGTAAGAAGCTCAATATATGTAGCTCAAGGTGGACAATTTCAGATTTTCCTATTCCAGCCCTCATTCACACCATGAGATGACTTCATGTGCTGGCCCAAACAAGAACATTTATGGGATGCAGCAGATCTTGTAAGGCAGATGTAAGGAAATTTTTGGATGAGAATCAATGCCCTTTGGTTTCCTAGTGCATTGCCATCTGTCAATTTTTTTCCCATAAATATTGAGTTTTTTTTTAGCAATTCTGTTGTAAGTTTCACATCAACAGGGCTATGAAGCTGGTAATAATTTCACGTTGAAACCAAACCCACCTACAAAGTTAAGGGGAAAGTTATTCTTAGCCTCCAGTGCTCAAAATTGTGCTCCCTTGAAGCATCATTTGCAAACAAGTCTTGTTTAATGGCATGGCAAGTGGAATCATACATTGTATTAATTGATCAAATGGTTACCAGCACTTTTACCAGTAGAAATGTTAATCAGTAATGAGGAGCATATCAGATCTGGTTGCCCTTAAGATGTGACTAATGGATGATAAGTTGTTTATGCTGTTTAAAAAAAAAAAATCACGAATAACCAGGGGTCAATTGCCTTTTGGTCATTAACTAAGAGGGGAACTTGTGCACAAAACCTTGGCTTGCATTCCAGTGTCATGCTAAGGGGGTGCTGCACTGTCAGTGGTTTTGCCTTTTGAATGAGACATTAAACCAGGACACTTCTGCCCTTTAAGTTGGCTGAAAAGATCCCAGGGCCTCTATTACAAAACAGAGCACTGGAATTCTTATGGTGTCCTGACCAATATTTATGCCTTAAGTAACACCTGAAACAGATTATCCAGTCTTTAACACATTGCCGTTTGTGCAACCTTGCTTTGTGCAAATTAGCTGTGATGTCTCATACATTATAACAGTGACTACACTTTGGACTACACTAGCTATACCATAAGACCCAATTTTTGTCTTGCTGATCTTCTGTGACATTTAAATTACCTCTGGTCAGCCTACTGCCCTTCCCAACCAATGTTGAGAGTCTTCAGTTTCCTGCCGTGTTTGGCTCCTAGTTGGACTAGTTTTTCAGCTTTAACTCGTTTCTGGCCACAGGTTACGTATGCGCCTGTTTTTATTCATGCACAGACCATGCTAATGCCTCACAGCATAGCCTGGCCTCAATCATCTTGGGGTCTCTTTGTCATTGGACCAAGGTCCCACACTGTTGAAATGGTGTGATAGTTGGCATACAATGTCCGTGCCAAATTGAAAATAAATCCCTACAGAGGCATATTCCATTCTTAAAATGAAGTTTGGGATCTGGAATGTGGGGATCTCATGGACAACCCCAACATTGACAGATCTGAGCGCCGCTCCCCCCTCATAGCTTGGCAACCCAGATGACTTGACATCGACATTGCCGCCCATGACATGCAGGAGAAGGCCAAGGAACAAGGCGACGGATGTACCTTTTTCTGGAAGGACCTTCCAGAAGAGAAGTAACACCTCAACAAGGTGGGCTTCGCAATCAAAATGAGCTTCTCTCACGCCTCAGCAACTCCCCCATGGGATAAGTGAATGCCTCATGACTGCCTGGCTCACTCTAATGATGAATCAATATGCCACTATCATCGACACATACTCTCCTCTGCTTGAGGCAACAGACAAGGAAAAGGAGGGATTCTACTCTGACCTTGAGCAATCCCTAGCTCGAAGCCCAGCAGGCAACAAACTGATCCTCCTTGGAGATTTCAATGCCAGGGTCAGGAACGATGTGATTCTCTGAAAGCGTGCAATGGGAAATGAAGGAGTAGGAGAAGCAAATTCCAGTGAAGTCCTTCTCCTGATGAATTGTCTAGAACATGACCTTGTCATAATCGACACCCTGTTCTGCCAGCAAGATAAGCACAAGACTTCATGGCAACACCCACAGTCCAAACACTGGCAGCTGCTTGACTATATCATCATTCGAGCAAGGGTCCGCGGAGATGTCCACATCACCTGCGCCATGACAAATACTGACAACCACTGGACCAATCGCTGCCTTATCCAACCTACCATCTCCTTCAACCTAGCCCCAAAATAGCAAAGGCAGCAGAATCAATATCAGAAAATTAACATCGAAGGCCTCAAACATCCCACCAAGGCAGCCCTTCTCAATTAGCTCATCACTGCCAGTCTTTCAACCACCAGAACCTCCAGTGTGTCCAGATCACCTTGTTGACATTAAAGCTTTCACAGACTGGAAACTTTACCACACCTCACGACAAAACAGCAATCTTGCAGGTGGCTGAAGGCTGTGGTGCAGCATAAAGCCCGGAACATAAAGAACAAAGGATGGATGGATGAGCGCAGGTAACCCAACAACTCGTGGACACCAAAGACATGCATGGTTTCTTCAGCACTGTCAAGACAATCTATGGCCCAAGCACTCAAAGGCCCACCCCGCTGCGAGGTAAGCATGGAGGGAGCTTATCAAGGACAGGGAGGCAGTCAGTGATTGCTGGAGATAACTGAGGACCTGTCTACAATTTGAACATCCTCAACTCTATTCCTCAATAATATAAAAGCAAAATGCTGTGGATGCTGGAAATCTGAAATAAAAGCAGAAAATACTGGAAAAACTCAGCAGGTCTGATCGCATCTGTGGAGAGAGAAACAGAGTTAATGTTTCGAGTCTATATGACCCTTCTTCAGAAGAGTCTGAAGAAGGGTCATACAGACTCGAAATGTTAACTCTGTTTTTCTTGCCACAGATGCTGTCAGACATGCTGACCTTTTCCAGCATTTTCTGTTCTTATTCCATTCCTCAATACCTCCACCTGGTTCAGTCTTGGTGCTACCCCAGTCAGGAGCAAAGTTGAGAAAGCCATTTGACAGCTGAAAAAAAGAGGTCTCTGGAGCAGTTGGTATTCCTGCCAAATTTCTGAGACATGGTGGAAATACACTCCTTGCAAAGCTGCACAACCTCATATCCCTCATCTGGGAAGAGGAGTGCAAGCTGGGGCAATCTTAGGGACATGGTGGTTGTAACTGTATTCAAGAAGGGAGCCAAGTCAGACTGCGGTAACTACAGAGGAGTCTCCCAGCAGTCTGACACAGGGAAGATCATTACAAGGATCTTCGACCCAAAGAGCTGCTTCTAGTGTCACAGTGTAGTTTTCACCCATCAAGAGGCACCATAGACTGAATAGAAAGTTCAAGAAAAGTGCAAGGAACAGCACTATCCACTATACATGGCCTTTTTCAACCTCACTAAAGCCTTTGACTCTGTCAACCATGAAGGTTTATGGGGTATCCTCCTCAAATTTGGCTGTCCTCAGAAATTTGTCACAATCCTCTGCCTACTCCACAATGACTTGCAAGCCATGATCCTCACCAATGGAACCACGACAGACCCTACCTTAGTGAATACTGGGGTCAAACAATTTTTTTCCACTTTCCTCACTGCAATACTGCACATCTACCCGCAGGCATGGAGAAAATCTGCAGAACAGATTGGATGCTGTTTAACCTACCCTGTCTTCAATACAAAACCAAAATCACTCCAACTTCAGTCATTAAGCTTCAGTATGTAGATGACACTTATGTGTGCCCTCACTCAGAAACTGAGCTCCAGGTCATTGTCAACTCATTCTCAAAAGCACAAGCAAATGGGCCTTTCACTAAATACCTGGAAAGCTAACTAAGGTGCTCTTCCAATCAGCTCCCACAACAAAACACTTCTCCCCGTTGTTTAAGTTCAACAGCGAAATCCCAGAAAATGTGCACTATTTTCCACATTTTGAGAGCCTCATCTCGATGAAAGAAGTGGTAGGCTACAGAGTTCATCATCACATCTGATGTGCCTTTAGCTGAAGAAAAGAGTTTTTGAGGATCAGGATCTCAAATCTGAGACTAAGGTCATTGTTTCCTCGGCAGCAGAGCTAGGCTGCATTCCAATATGCTTTGGAGACAGACAACATGTAGGAGGCACCTCAAAGTACTGGAGAAACAGCAGCAGTGGTACCTTCACAAGATCCTTCAAACCTGGTGGTAAGAAAGGTGGTCCAACAGCAGTGCCCTCTCCAAAACCAACATGCCCAACATCGATGCATTAATCACTTAAAACCAACTCCACTAGGTGAGAAATGTCATTCATTTGCCTGATGCCAGACTCCAAAAGCAATTGTTCTACTTGGAACTCAATTGAGGCAGGAGACTCCCAAGATGATGGTAGAAACGCTTTAAGGATGTTCCCAAAGCATCCCTGAGGGGACCAAGCATCCCTGCTGACTTTCGGAGGTGCCTAGCTTGTGTCCGATCACAGTCAAGAATGGTTATTCAGGAAGGCACCAAACACACAGCAGGAGACTTCATCAGGAGAACGTAAAGGCAAAGTCGAGGCATGGAGAGAGTGACAAACCTCCAAACACTTCCTATGCCTGACCCTTCAAGCATCACTTGCCCACATGTGGCAGAGTCTGCTGATTGCGCATTGGGCTTATCAGCATTCTCAGAACCGATCAAGCCAGAGTGGAATGTGTCTAATACCGACTGCCTAAGAAAAAGACACTTTGAATGAACTTTGCTGGCGGAAAATGAACTTTTATGGATATATGGGGCACTATTAAAATGCAAGTCCTTCCTTTAAGTCGATATTTTGACAATTTACCCCATTAGTAAATACAATATTCATGCTTTAGAAAGAAATTCTCAAGAATTGCTGTGTGTTACAGAAACTTGGGTGCAATGGGTGCATGTGAAGAGCTGCACAACTAAGTGGCCACATCAAAAATGCTTCTTAACAAGCTGAATAACCATTTAACCAGTACTATCTGCAGCATATAGTTCAATCTAGCTGTGGCGTATGCAAGGTCTGGGAAACTGTAGAAATCGCAATTTATAGATGAAGATCAGTACGTAGTATGCAGACAAGAAAAACTGCAATATAATTGTGCAAAGAAGCAACTTCCAACTAACAAAGTAGTTAATTAGTTACAGAGAGCATAGTTTCGGATCAGATGGCTGTTTTCACACTTTCACATTTCACAACCAATTGAATTCAATGGGGAACTAAATTGTGCAGAGTGGAAACTAGCATCCAATTCAAACCCACTCTCTTCCCACCAAGCAGGTTACATTCAAATTGGGCTATTGTCTTCCTGTGTACTTCTGTGCTGAACAGTGAATAAAGGAGTACAGGAACAGACCCATTATAGGACAGTTTACACTATATAGTTGTACAAATATAAAGTAGTTTCAGTTTTGCGAAACTGAAATACATCATATTGTTTGATACTAGAAGCGCAACCATTGTTGTGAAGGTTAAAAGATTCCTGGGAAATCAAATAGATCCAAGTCAATAGATCAACTAAGAACCTGTTCAACTTTATTTTTATTTAATGTTAAGAAAGAATGTAATATTTGTTCTTTGGTAACAATATCATTTAACAAGTAGGCAACTGCTTGTGAGTTGGGCTCTAAGCCCCCTGCTCTTCCTGCCTAAAGGCCAAGCAGAGAAAACAGTGAATTTGCATCTGCTATCTGATTATAGTTTTAAGCAGAGAATAATCTCAAACCAACACTGAAGAAGAACAGCATCCTTACAACAGATTAATTTGTGATTGAATTCTGGTATAAATTACTATGAGCACTGCACTATTTGATTTTTCATAACTTGTCTATACCACGTGCTTCCTTTCTGTTCTCCCAGGGTAACCTAGAAGGTACAAGAACAGTGACCAGCTGGAGGAGTAGACGGGAGAGTAATGTCAAGAGTTGATTTAGATTTCAAGAATAAGTCAATCTAATCATTCTTTCCTTTCAGTACAGCGACACATCCTTTATGACTCATTTCCAAAATCAAACTTTAAATCACTCACCTAATAATGATGGATTTTGTAATACAAATTGGTTTGTATATAATTTTTTTTAAAAAATCAACATGTTCTAATTATTTTTTGCATCTTAATAATAATTAGTGGGCAAACATCTTTAATTAAAGGAATTTTGTAAAGTCAATTTCAAGACTTAAATTGTTAAAACTGACCTTAATTAAAATTCAGCCTCCTGTTATAATTAAGATCTGTTTCGGATGCTTAAATACACTAATTATACTTAAATTAATGCAGATATGGTATTTCATAGTCATTAATATTCAATCATTTTTATATGACTTTTAGTTTATGCTTATTTGCATTATGTTTTGCATCTCTTTAGATATTCTTCTTAACACAGTGAAGAATGTTAGTGCAGATGGAAGTATTTATCAACTTTTGCATTCAATGCTAATAACAAGGTATACCAAGTCAGCTCTAAACCTTGTTCTATGTAGTGAAACACTTGCTCTACTGTAGTTTAAAAGAACATTCCCACTGGACAGTGTGACAATCCATTCATTCCTTTTGACTGAAATTGCCCAATTAGTGACAAAATTAGGGGTACTATTCTGTAGACACTAGTTATTGATGACATTCTCCTAATAACAATCAATGAGCTTGAATCAAATTCCAGTCCGCATCAATTTAATAAGACAATAAATTAAGGTAATTGGTGTTCAATTTTGTTGGATCCACACTCTGTACTGTCTATAATCTTCCAACTAACACTGACTGACTTGAACAGCTTATGTGCCAAGGGTATCATTATGATATGTAAACTGATTTAAATTGCACTTAAATTTGAACTACATGAGTTGCCAATTTTTCACTTGATACGTTTGTATGCTCAGTTTGCATCACCCCCCACAAATGGTTGAAGGCTCAAGATATTATCGACTTTCAGAAAGTGAACACATAAAGCTGAGATGCTGGATTCACTGCTACAATCCAAATTCCTAAAATGAATATTGACTGAGTGCTGGACGTCAAAGAAGAAGATGAGATGATGTGTGAGGCAGGTTTGTTTGTTTGCATCAGAGGCAGCAATGTATACTGGCATAAACACAGTTACTTGAAATTGTCTAAAGGTATCTCCGAGGGACGAAATGTGTGAATTGTGCAATCTGTTAGGATCTGGTGTGCAAGCAAGGTCAACAAAAGGGCTAGCTTCGCCAATGGTTGCAAAGGTTTTTATGCTTTTACTTGCTTCCAAGTTAACTCGGGATGTCAGCGTCAGTAAAACAGCAGTTCAGTGGCAGATCATGCAGATCACTGATGTATTGTTCATCACTTTTCCCATGGAAAGTGACAGCAGAACGAGTGAGCATTGCAGTTTTTCCAGACTTCAGGATTCCTCAAAGTCCATGATATTACTTTATACACTCGTGTGGCCATCTGGGCCCCTGTATTCAATGCAGTGCTGGTGTTGCACCTGAATATGATTGGATGTGCTGTTGCCCCGAGAGGCAGAAATCTCATCCGTGACAGCACCAGACTCCTTCATGCTGCTGGGCTTACCCTCGGCAGGTCACTGTCCGAGTTGGAGAGGATTCCTGCGCAGCTGTGAAGATCATTAAACCCTATATGGAGGTTCTTGCAATATATTAGAAATACATAAAAGGCCAGCTGGTCCTTTGACTCTATCTCATTTAGCTATGCTGTATCTAGGCAACATACCTTCCAATGTTTCCCACCCACCAACAACCATAAACTTTCCTGGAAGAAATCACAATTAATTGCTGCAGCAACTGCATTTTCTTCAAATTCCAGAAATCCAAGTCTCATGTTGGACTGCAGTTCTAGTAAGCCATTGTGGAGGACTATACAGATATTATTAATGGATTCCTTCCGCAGTCACTGTTAGATCATGGTGATGCATTATTCGGATCCAAATTGATATAAATAGGTCATGCTCAGATATAACTTTATTTTACTGTATTTGCTGGACCATTGTCAAAAGTTGCCTAAAATTGTCTTATGGTCTGCAGGTTACACCCAAACATTTTGTAAGTTTTTTTAAAAAATCCTGGTGTGTTCTATGGTCCCAAGCATCTTACAGTCCAGCAAATGTGATTATTTGAAGGCTCTAGAAGATTGAAATCTCACAGCTCCACAGAGCTAAATGAAGGCACAAGTTAGTCCTCTAGCTTAAGAGAGGTCTCCAGTTTTACCCTCTCCACTCCTTGAAAACTTTTAAACCACAATATTTGGAGAATGACCTCTTCAGAAGCATCCTAGTATGTAGTTTGCTCCTTCTTGTTATGTGCTGCCTTGTGCAGCAAAGTAATGTTGAGAGGATAGAACTTTGAAGAGCACCTATAATGACACACAAGATGCAATCCTGTATCTTACCATGTATTTGAGTCAATTAATATCAATTATACAACTAGATTTGTGGAAGCTTGATTTCTGGGGACACTTATACAGCCAATAATATGACAATAGTCAATGGAAATTTGTCTTGGTGCAGTATGGGTGAATTTGCAAAGCTATGAGAAAGTTGTGTTTTTGATGCTTCATAATAACCTCAAGAAATGTATGAGACGAAACTGTTGTATCAAAATACTAGAAAGTTTGGACAACATTGCCATAATTGTTCTGAGGTTCCCAAGTGTTTTTCTCCTAGGTCTACTGGACTTTTGGCACTGTATTTAGCCTTCCTACTGCCTCCTCCCATATAGGCTCTACTGCTGTCCTGTGAATAGGATTCCCTGCTGCCTCAGCAGAGGAATCCACCTGTCAAATTTTGGGATTTCTGACAATGGCACTGAAGTACGATTAATTCACTTGTAATAGATACCCTTAACTGGTGCCTTACTTTTCTAACTTGTGTTTTGAGTGCCCCTTTCCATGGCAGTTTTTCAAATCTATTTCACATGCAAATTTGAAGCCTTTGGTGTATTGCCTATTCATACTCTTGGGTTCAACTGGTACCAATCATGAAATCTTCTGTCAAATGATGTACTCTTGTTGTCATGTGGGTAATACCTCTTATCCTTTTGCTTGGGTGTTAGTTACAGCTGAGAACTTAGTAGAAAACAAAGACTTCACATCCATATATATTTTGCATGTTTGCAGGTCTCTGGTTACCCACAACATATGGAATGCATGGCAAAGCTCCCTGTTGGTTTTTCTATCAACGGAAATGTGATGAAATACTGGTGCTTGTGCTTCTGACCACCCACCTGATCATGAAAAACGCTTACCAGCGGGAGCAATAGGAAATTTGCATTACCTTGTTCACTTACGCTTTAATTCAAGCTCTTGTCATCCACTAGCGCTAGTAAGTGGAGCAGACTATGGGTTCACAGGAAAGAATAGCATATCCTGTTAATCCCTTGTCCCCACCAATGTGCACTGGGAGATGCAGAGAATCAGCAGCTCACTACTGTTTAAACTTAATGTGCTGGTGAATGAGAAACTCACTCATTCAACTCACAATAAATGTGACTTCGTAAATAAGGCAATATCATAAATTTAACTAGTTTTAGAGTATTTGCTGACTATGCCTGTATATCTGTTCAGAAGATTGACATCTTTAATGGAAATCTAGATAAGTACATGAGGGGGAGAGTCCAAGAGCGGGCGCGGGCAGGCGTGCCTCTGATATGCGGCCCTGATCGGGGGCGCGCCGCCATTTTACATGGGCGGGCCAATTAAGGCCCACCCAGCGTGACATCCGCCAGGAAGCGCTATGCGCTCCCTTTGCGGGCGGGGGTGGATTCCCTCAGCCAGCATGCACGCGAAAGAGCGGACTGATCTCCCTGAGGCTAAGTACTGCCTCAGGGAGATCGACTCAGAATTAAAACTTTTAAGGTAAACATTTAAAAAAATTCCCTGTCATGTCCCCAGTTGGGCCATGTCCATCATTTAAACTCAAACCTTTATGGTGGATGAGGTTTCATGCTTTTTTTGAAGCCCACCAGGGCTCCCGGCCTGCCCGCCAACCCTAAGATTAGACGGGCAGGTCCAGTAATTAGGTTAATGACTTTTTAAATGGCCTCAATTGGCCGTTGACAGGTCGGTGGGCGCACAGCTGATTCGGCTGTGCCCCCTCCGACCTGAAAACGGAGGTGACGCGGGGTGATGTCCGGAGTTCCGCCCAACGTCATCCCGTGTCATTTTATGCGTCGGCGAGCGGGCCCCACCCCCCCACTTGCCAACCTAAAGATCCTGCCCAATGAATCATAGAATCACAGAGCCATAGAATGGGTACAGCTTGAAAAAAAGCGATTTGGCCCATCGTGCCTGCACTGGCACTCTGCAAGAATGCCTCCACTAGTCCCATTTCCCCACCTTTTCTCCATAGCTCCGAAAGCTTTTTCTCTTCAGATAATTATTCAATTATCTTCGGAATACCATGATGGAATCTGTCTCCAGCACATGCTCGGGCTAGTGCATTCCAGACCCTCACTGCATATTCTTCATGTTGCCATTGCTTTTTTTTGCCAATCACCTTAAATTGGTGTCCTCTGGTTTTCAATGCTTCACCAACAGGAACAGTTTCTCCCTACCTATTCTGTCCAGACCCCTCATAATTTTGAACACCTCCATCAAATCTCCTCTTAACCTTCTTTTCTCCAAGGAGAACAACCTCAGCTTCTCCAATCTATCCACACAATTGAAGTTCCTCATGCCTGGAACCATTCTCACAAATCTTTCCTGTACCCTCTCTAATGCTTTCACATCCTTCCTAAAGAGTGATGCCCAGAACTGGACACAATACTCCAGTTGAAGCTGAACCAGTGTTTTATACAGGTTTATTATTACTTTGTTGCTTTTGTAATCTAATGGCCTGTTTCTGTGCTGTAAATTCTATGTAATTCCACTGCAATGTGTTATAAAGTGGACAATGGTTTTATTCCAGTGGTGTAAAATATTTGCTGTCAATGATAAACCTTAATCATATTTTGTGGACTGATGTGAAAACATCTCAGCTTTAACATCCAAACTGCTATTTTGCATATGTTGTTAGAAATTACCAACGACTGTCAAACGCTTAAAAATAACTGTTATTCACATGCTACCTGACATAAAGTAACGACCATAAGTTTTAATCAAGCTATTATCCTGTTCAGTTATGTCTATTTCCACTTTTAGTTATGATATGAACTTTTATTTACCCTGGTCCAAGTGTGCATTTTTGGGTGCATTTTTCCACCTTTTCACCAACCTAATAGTTATTTTCTTTCTAATTGTAAAACTGATCAATCAATACAAAAATACTAACAATTCTCCTGAAAATGGTTGTGATTACATAGAAAGTGCAACCCTAGATGGCATTCTGGGTGTTTTTGGAGAAACTGGCCTGGGTCAACCAGGGGGTCCCCTGAGCTGAGGGCATTCTTCTGCCGTGAGGAGCTGGCTGGAGAGGATAGAGATCGTTCCCACACAGAAGGCGAGATCAGCCTCCCCCAACAAACCAACCCAACTAGCATACATCGACAACATGCAGACAATGACTGTGAGTGACCTATAATGTTTGAGCCTTCTAATTAATCACTAATTTTCTCTTCTCTCTATTCCAGTTACCAGCAAGAAAAGGTGGAGGAAGTGCTCCAGCAAGCGCCTCCGCACCAGGCCCCAGACCAGCTCAGATGAGGAGGCAGAGCAACCATCAGATGAAGACCCATCGCTGCGTTCACCTGCACCCTCCACCAGCGCAGATACATGAACCTCGGTTAGTCCTAGTTCTACAGCAGGCTCAGGTTCACAATCTGATGATCACCTCACCTACACGTGTCCTCAACAGGTGGAGGCAGTGGCAGCTGAGGCATTTAATACTCGGAGGACTGCTGGAGACCAGGCCCCTGCTGAGTCCAAGTCCGATGATGAGCCTTTGGAATTGGCCCTGAGAGAAATTTTGGCGATGCAGAGACAGGCAGAGGAACATCAGACAGAGTTGTCAGAGGCTTTCACCAGACTGGAACGAAGGATGGAGGAATCTGTTCACATTCTATCTGATGTCATGGCTCCAGCATGCGGGCACATCGAGGTCTCCATGGAAAGGGTGGTGGCCGCCTTGGAGACCCATGTTCAGCAGCTTCTGCTGGATTTGTGCTTGGGCCTGCACACCATTGCTCTAGCCATGGGTGAATTCCAGCAGTGGCTAGGTGAGAGGGGGTTAGGGCACCTCAACCTCCCTCTAGGTGCTCCTTATACTCAAGGAGTGAGGGAGGGGCCCTCAGGTACCCTAAGGGAGGAGGAGGCCAGCATTCATCCTGGGACATTCACCAAGGACACCCAAGGGTATCCTGCCACTCCAAATCCCTTCTGTCTGTGACCCCATCAACTTCAGGTCAGACCAAGGAGGGTGCACCTACCCCAAAGCAGGAGACCCTTAGCAGGCTGGAGCCCTCCAGGCCTCAGGCCACTAGACCCATCAAAGTCATCTCAGACAACAGGGCATAGCAGTCAGCAGGCTGCCTCCACCCCCGCTATGGATGTCGGGGCAGCACCTAGATATAGCGGCAGGGTCTTTCACACATCTCCAAGTATGAGCAGCATCTTCTGTAGACCATTGGTCACGCCAAACATCTTTGTGGATTTGGTCCCTCCTCGTCAGCATCTGGGACTTCCTAAGGTCTGGCTGGCTCTTGTTCATCGGAGCAAATGTCTTCGCTAAGCTGTGTTAATCGGCGACGGGGCCTTCTTCTCCTTATTCTAATCAATGCTATAATGAAGGCAGCATTGCCTGCATTCTCCACTCCTGCTTGTATCTGTGAACAAATATAATTGAACAATCAGTGGTAGTTTCCATTGAATAGTCTCCCTGCATGTACAAGGCACAAATTTTTAATTATTATTTTTATTCGTTCATGGGATGTGGACATCGCAGGCTAGGCCAGCATTTATTGCCCATTCCTAATTGCCCTTGTTCAGAGGGCATTTTTAAGAGTCAACCACATTGCTGTGGGTCTGGAGTCACATGTAGGCCAGACCAGGTGAGAATGGCAGATTTCCTTCCCTAAAGGACATTAGTGAACCAGATGTTTTTTTTTAAATGACAATCGATAATGGTTTCGTGGTTCTCATTAAACTTTTAATTCCAGATATTTATTGAATTCAAATTCCACCATCTGTAGTTGTGGAATTCGAACCTGGGTCCCCAGGGCTTACCTTCGGTCTCTGGAACACTAGCCCAGTGACAATCCCACTATGCCACTGCCTCCACAAAAGCAGTCTCCAGCCTTTGACTTGCCCTCATCACATACCAAGGCCAACCCTTGCAGGATGATATCATCCTGGAGAACGACAGGTGGCTGAGCTTTGTCCTCAGACGTAATGGTATACTCACAACGAGGGTCTTAGTTGGGTCAAAAGACTCAAGTCCTCGGATCCATAGTCAGGCTTCTGCTGGTTGTCCTCCAGTGGCCTTGGCAATAACTATTGATACCAATCATTGCACTTAAGTCATGACAGCAAGCATGGTGCCTTGAATGCTATGACCAGTAGCACTGGGAACATAGAGGCTTGTAGGGTCCATGCTGCCTCTGAGCAGCAGACGTATCCCCTGATTTTTGATCCTACCTCCACTCTGACATGGCTCTGTAAGGATCAGATGCCAACTATGACCATTGCAGCACCTAAACTTAATGGATTCTTGCCTGAATGCACACCATTAGAAAATAAACCAAGGCTATTCATTGTGCATGAGACCCTCGAGTCCACCCCTCAGCTGAGCCATGCTCTCTATGGTTTGAGCAGGACATTTATTGGGTGCCTCTTCAACTGACCAAAAGATTGCTGTGCTGAACTCCTCCCACACATCCAGAGACCAAAACCCAATCATTTTTTTTCAGCTTGTTCTTTGGTGAGATTGAAAATGTGAGACCAGTTTCCAACCTCCCCCTATCACCCACCAAATTCCTTCCATCCTCCGCCATACTCACTGCCTCCTAATTACCCTCTCTCCTATCATTGTCCAGCTTTCCCCTGTTACCCCTGATCCAATCATTTTCCATGTGGATATTCCTGCTCTTCCCCGAACCCTTCAATGTTCCCCCATGTCCTTTGTTAACCTGACACCGCCCCTTCTCAATGCCACATGCACCCTTACTTTTCAGGACCCTCCCCATGAGACCATCCAATATCCACCCCCCCTCCCGCCCACCACCCCACCCCCCCCCACCACCCATGGCTTTTCAGCAACTGACTTACAGGATCTAGATGCCTCCCCTGAACATTACTGTGCCATCTACCTCAAAACACCATGGACTCAAACCCAGGACCAAATTCCTTAGGTGACTGACCATGACCTGAACAGCATGCTGTACATGACCGTCAATGCCCAGAGAGACCTTACCCTGTCCAAGACCGGGAACAAAACAAGCATGGAGAGCCCTCTATCATGGCCGGTACTGGCCCAGGGTGGTCTCTTCAATATGCCCCCAACAGCATGGCCTCTGCCCCAGGACAGCCTCTGATGCTTCCTTGGACAGCCTTATACCTCTTGACCCAGGGCAGCCTCTCACTACTCCACTCTGTTCCTTGACCACCCTCTATTCCTGCCTCTGTCACTTCCCCTTCCTGCTGGTCTTGACTCCCATGCCCAGCCTTGGCACAGCTTGTGATACAGGCACCTGAAATCTCACAGCATCACCCTTAAAGGTAGGTGAAAGCAACGTCTACTGACCTCCAAGTTGTTGATGAAGTGAAGCTTGTGAGGAGCGCACCACTTATATACAGCCAGGAAACAGACCATTCTAATTACCCACTGGCGGGCCACTGAATTTGGAGGGGGGAATGTAATTCTGGCGAGTTGGCCTTTTAATGAGCACTCATGAGATGCAGATGAATGCAAATGTGGTTCCCGACATAGAGCAGCGACAAACCTGATCCGCCTTTAACCCACTGTCACAGCCGGGGGAACAAAATTCCTAACTTGACTTTTTCCATCACGCCAAATTTAGTGCCGCTGCCTACCATGATTCCCGCCGTTGGCGAGAGCGGGAAATTCCACCCGATATATGGTTGGCAGGGCAAGAAATTTTTCAGCGGATGTTAAGTGACGCGCAAAACATTCCGCAAAAAGTTACAAGGTTTCCTATTTAAATGTGCAAGCGAATGACAGCAGTGCCCGATCTTTGGTTGCTGGTAGCCTGCAGCCTGCTTCTTTACAGCCATTTCAGGCAGGCAGCTGGCTGGCAGAATTTGAGGCCTGATGTTAAAATCAGCCAGGTCTCTTTACAGGGTCTCGCAGCTGGGAAGTCCTAGTTAACATCCGTCCTCCTATCTTAAAAACCTTTTTCGTCTAATCAACATATGATCAATTATTCCCAGTTAATAAAAATGTTTCAATCTGATTGTAGTGAATCCCCATCCAATTAATCCATTAGTAAAGTGGATCAAGTAAATCAATACATTCCCATGACGATGTAATGATTTCCAAGAATCAATTGTTTAAATTCAAAAAGTTATTTTAACAAGCTAAGGACACCAAATATTAAAACTTGCTTTGACATGCTGGTTTTAACGACTTAGTTAATGAGCTCAGGTAATATTCCTATGATCTCTATTTTAATAAAGTTTCAACCTATTTAAAACATTCCAGTATTCAGAATTGGCACTGATTTTTCCCCATAAACATGCACCTCAGTCTTGGAAGAGGGCCAAACTGCAAGTGGTTGGAACTCCAAGAACAAAAGGAGTTAGCACAAAATCTATAAGAAAAACCTTAATTTTCTTGATGTTACTATCAAAGCAAAGGTTGTGTTCCAAGTGCTGCAACCTTGCCAATATCTGAAATGAGGTCAACTCAACAAACAGTTCCACAGAAAGGGTCGGCTGAAAATATCAAGATTGTTAACCCGTTAAAAACATTTTCCGAGCATTGATAATCCCTTCAGTCTGGCAGCTTGAGCCATGGTAGATAAACCTGTTGTGAAGAGCTTGGGCTATCAGAGTAGCGATAATAGAACCAAAGAAGTGAAAACATAAATCCAAATGGGGTATGTGAATGGTGGAAGGATCAGCAGTATTTTTTGGTACATGTGCAGTAGGGTGGAGAATTACTTAAAACATCTCCAAAAAGGACTCAATATATTCAAATTGTGGCACATGGGGTAATTTTATCAGCCAGGACAATAGTGAAGCGTGCATGGGCATTTATTGGTAAATAGTTCAATAATATTATGCAGTAAAACCTAAGAATATAAAAAGTAGGGACAGGCTGGAGAATGGAGCACCCAAGGTGGAATCGTCCCAGATTCACACTAAGTGCGGTATTGGGCGTGAAAAAAGATATTTTACCTGCTGGCTGCAATGCGGATTTTCATGCCGTATCATCCCATTCTCACGCGTCCTGCCCTATTAATAATGCGTCCATGGGAACATATAGGATCACTGGCAGGTGTGCCTAGATTTGCCCGCCATCCCTACCGCCTCAGTGCTTCCTTGCATCAGGCGCCATTTTTAAAATGCACCAGAGTGCAGCCTACTTCATGTCTTCAGACCTGGACTGCTCCAGGCGACAGATGACCCCCTAAGCAAAGAAGACAGCAGCCCCCAAATTTAGTGACGCCTCTCTGGGTCGCCTCCTGGGCACAATGGAAGGCTGCCACAAGGTCCTCTACCCCCACTCAGGCTGCAGGAGGTCTACCAGAGTCACCAATTCAGCCTGGGAGGTGATGGCAGTGGCAGTCAGCACCGCCGGAGCACAGAGGAGGTCAGCCATCCAGTGCAGGAAGAGGATGAATGCTCTCATCCCTTCCGCCAAGGTAAGTCAACCACCTCATCACTTTCAACTCACACACTCACAAACCCATCACACATTCACAGGGATCTCATATCTCAAGGGACAACACCACTAACTCTCACACATACCCTCACATCTCTACCAGGCTCATATCCTCTCGAGCTCACGTCCTCGTCCAGTCCACGGCTCCACTCACCATACAAACATTCCATGCAGGGCCATGCCTCCTGCTCACACTCTCTCCATCTGTTTCCATGCAGGAAAAGCTGGCTCACAACAGCAGGGAGAAGTCCCAGGCCAGGGTGGAGTGGCCCACATTAGGCCCCTCACTCACTTTGAGGAGTGTGCTATTGCGCTGACTGGTGAGGTCGATGTTGAACACCCATTTGAGGATGATACACCACATCATCCCTCTCTCAACACAACTGTGAGTGCTCTCTCTCCTGTTTTTGACTCTGCTGCCATGCACCAATTATCTCTTCTTTGGTTCACGGGGAGCTCTGCCAAGTGACTGATGCCCTCAGCCAGCTAGTCCCTCATCTCCATCCAGGTCCTCACCTCCAGCCAAGAAGACATCTCCTCCATTGAAGAGCTGGAAATAAGCAGCCTGGGAGACCCATCACTGCGCTTACCCACACCCTCCACCAGCGCAGAGATATGTATCTCGGTGGGACCTAGATCTAGAGCAGGCTCAAATTCACAATCTGGTGGTCACCGCACGGACACGTGTCCAAAGCAGGAGGAGGCAGGCTCAGCCGAGCTTGCTGGCACTGGGAGGACTGCTGGGGGAGAGGTACCTGCGAGGTCTGCGTCAGATGATGAGCCTCTGGATTTGGCATTCCAACTCATCGTGGAGCGTCAGCAAGAAGGCGTGAGAACATCACGCAGAGCTAGCCCTCAACAGAGTGGCACGTGAGTCCGAGGAGTGCA
Source organism: Cetorhinus maximus (assembly GCF_964194155.1). NCBI lineage: Eukaryota > Metazoa > Chordata > Chondrichthyes > Lamniformes > Cetorhinidae > Cetorhinus > Cetorhinus maximus. The sequence continues at coordinate 35,339,321 of NC_135890.1, forward strand.
TCCACCTGCTCTCTGATGTAGTGGTGCCCGCATGTGTGCGTATGGTGGTCTCCATGCGACGGATGGCAGACACTTTGGAGACCCTGGTCCAGCAGAATACGGAGATGTGTGCAGACCTGCACTCCATCACGGGAACCATGAGTGAGGTCTTGCAGTGGCAATGTGAGAGGGAAACGGGGCATCCTGGCATCCTTCCAGGTGCTCCGTCCCCTCAAGAAGTCAGGCTGGTGCCCTCGGGCACCCAAAGGGAAGAGGAGCAGCAGCTGGACAACCCTGGGTCATCCACTCAGGAATTTCACAGGCTTTCTGCTCCCTCCGAGTCCCCTTTGCCTGTGACCACCTGAATCTGATCCACTGTCACCGCAAGGGAGCAGCTGGCCCATAGGAGGGCAGCCAAAGCAAGGACAGGGCCTTCAACGCCTCGGCTCTCCAGAGGACCCACGCTGAAGCATCAGAGGCACAAGGCCAACCATTGCACAGGCTGTTTCCACCCCTCTGCGCATTTCAGGGCACCAACTAGAAGAAGTGGTAGGCCTAAAAAAGTTAAGAAATTCTGATTATGAATGGCTGCACAGGTGAACACATTTTGTCACTTTAAATCTGATTTTTAAAAAATATTCATTCATGGGATGTGGGTATCGCTGGCTGGGCCAGCATTTATTGCCCATCCCTAATTCAGAGGGCATTTAAGAGTCAACCACATTGCTGTGGGTCTGGAGTCACATGTAGGATACACCAGGGGTAAGGACGGCAGATTTCCTTCCAGATGGGTTTTTACGACAAACGCCAATGGTTTCATGGTCACTGTTAGACTTTTATTTTAATATTTTTATTGAATTCAGATTCCACCATCTGCCGTGGTGGGATTCAAACCCGGGTCCCTGGGGCATTACTCTGAGGTCTCTGGATTACCAGACTAATGGCAATACCACTACGCCCTTGCCTCCCCTGCACTTTCACTGGATTACATGTAATGTTGTCTTTCAGGTACATTGACAGGCTTCGCAAGTCCTCCCACTGCATTCCCCCCACACCCCCGCTCCTCACCCCCCCCGCCCCACCCACCCTACACCCCCCTGCTCCCCCCCAGCCCGACCGCCCCCCACAACCAACCCCCACTAGCAGTAGAGATGCACACAGCCGGATCGCAAATGATTCTGGAGGGAGAAGTACATGTGTGGCAGGGTCTTTTGGAGCCTTGTGCAAGCACTCTCCCACACACACGGAGCCTTCCTCCATCACACTCATCGTACTATCCCGAGCACTTTTACTGCTGCCTGCTGGGGTTCTCTTTCAGCTGACCATCTGAGCTGACCGGCATCTCCGCCCACCCGCTGACCACACTCCCATGCAGCACCTGTGCCCGTCCAACACGAAGTTCCACTCACTTCCGATTTTGAAAACCATGGTTGTGGTCAAGGATCTCATCAGCTCCGTTGCCCTTTTCCCTCAATCAGTCATCCATGTCCTTTCCCCCATCACTGTTGACCCCCTTGTATCACCTTCCATCTCCCCACCACCCAAACCCTTGTCACTCCAGGATGTCAAGGTTAGCGTGCACATTCCCTACTTTCCCGAGATTCCCAGCCCCATCCACAATGACTGTCCCGACCTCCCCTTTTCCACCCCCAGGGTCCGTGTCTGCCCCCAAGACCCCACCAACCACCTTCCCCGTCCCTTCTACCATTACCGATGCACCCTCACTCTCCCACCTTTCCAGTTCCCTCTGCCCCCCTCTCATACTCATCATTCCCTCCTACCATGCCCACTCTCAGTTCGCTCACCAGGAGGCAGTCATTGACTTCACTGACCCTTGTGCATTCAACTGGACATTCCCCCCACATTTATTCCCACCTCCACCCTTACTCCCTCCTTCACCCTTGCTCCCTCCTACCCCCGAACACCTCCCCCCTCCTAACTCCCTCCCTTACACCTTCCTCCCCCGTACACCTACCACCCCAGTTGCAGCATTCTCTCCTGTACACCCTCCTCCCCCCATACTCCCTCCTCCCCACTTCCAACCTCACCCCTCCCTGACACCTTCATTTTCCACCACCCTCCCCCTCCAACCTCACCCACCTGCCCCACCCTCAGTACACCTTCCTCTCCCACTCACAGCTTGACACTCCTCTCCCCCAACTTCACCAATCATCCGAAGTAGCCCATGACCAAGACCATGATGCTCCGAAGCAGACCCAAAACATCAACAGAGGCCTCCCACCTTCTGAGAACTGCTTCGCAGCGGAGCCATGTCCATGAGAACCCACCCAGCATGCGATGCACGTGTTCCTCCAGGGATCGGTTGCTGCAGGGCTCCAGCATCTTCTGCTCCTTAGATGCCCACGATGTGAGCAAGGCCCTACTGGCAAGTCCCAACTTCTGCCCGTCACACTTGTCCAGATGTGTTCTGGGCCGGTGTGTTTTCCCGTCGGCGTAATGGAAATCGGGCGTGGGGGGTGGGGGGGTGATTCTGGTTAGACCTTACTTTGCATCCCATTAGCGGGATGCACATCGAGTTCATACCGGCCTCCAGTGGGATTTGCATTCTGCCATAGTGGACACCATCAGATGATCCCGCTGTGTTTTCATGCTGGCATAAAATCGATTTCTGCCTCTCGCGCCGAATTGTTGTCATCCCCCGCCTGCCCGCCATGATGCCCGCCACCAATGGAACTGGACGATTCAGCCTCCAGCGTCAGCATCAAATACTCTCAGGACAGTTTGATGGAGAGTAAACTTCCTCTGTTATAGTACAATGATTTGCTTCAGTCCTTACTCACAGAACTGCGTATGTGACATTTTATATTTCTTATTGTTTGATTGTTTTTATATTGTATTTATTTCCTATACCAGCCATGTGGTGAGGTTTCTAAGTAATATTGTCAATTTAATGCCAATTAGTGACAGAATGGGGCAGTTTTGTTTCGTGAGTTTATGCCCATGGGAATTGAATGGAGACCACTTACCGCAGAGCCTTACTAGACTATACTTCAGCCTGAGTCCCAGAGGCATGCTTTGATTTTTAACCTTATGTTTATTCTATTCCAATCAACTGGGACCAAATATTCATATTATATACTCGGCATGTGTGACATTGTTCTTAATGTACGAACGCAAGAAGCAGGTTATTTAAAAATAAATGATCAAAATACGGTACATTTATTTCAATGCTTTCCTGGGTATCTAGTTGTTTAAATTCCACGAAAACCTTTGGGATCCTTACCTCATAAACATTTATAGGGTCGTAGCTGGCAAACTTGCAAAAGATTAATCTTCCTCATGATAAATCTTTAACCTCCTTTAATTTTCCACCATTTTTGACAGTACATGATACTGAATCTCATAGAATTTCCTTCAGAAGTAGCTTATATCCAATATTATCTCCTGGGATTCTGCCAGCAAACTTATTATAGTCTCAAAGGAAGAGTTGGTTGGAAATAAAGATTGATAGCCCATGGATGCAGAAGTTGGTTGAAGGCTAAAGAAAATCTGTAGTTTACTGCAAAGTACAGTTAGCAGAGTTTAAACACTTGCTGCTTCTGTTTGAAGGAAGTATAGGTACAGGTACCATTACTAGTGGTAAAACACTATAGGTAAAATGTTCTATATTTTTATAAATCTGAATGAAATTATAAAGTTTAAATAGCTAATTCCTGACCATTGCAGACACGTAGGCCAGGATTTTATAGCCCTACTGTGGCGTGTGCCATTTAAATCTCCATTCAGTTTGGCAGGACCGTAACATCCCACCTGGTGGGAGGGGCCATAAAATTCTGGAAATAGATCTGGATTTTACAGGGCACTGTGATCCTCCAATTGCCCAGGTAAAAAGTCAGTTTGAGCCCTCCTACCATACTGATGTCTGCCCCCCAGCAATTCAACCTGGGAGCAGCATTCATTTCTTCAAGCCAAGACTTCTGCCCCATCTCGAGAGTTAGTCCTGCCTTAGGGAGCTGGCGGCCAATTGGATGGTTGGCAGCTCTGTAGTCCCAGCAGCACCAGGCGGGAGCACTGGCCAACACTGCGACTACAGCCAGTCCCAACGAAGAAGAGCCTAAACTTTAGGTAAGTTGCCTAGGCTGACAGGCTCCACAGGGTGGGGAGAGGTGGTTTGGGGAGGGGGGTGGCGTTGAGGGGAATGGGTAGTCTGGTTTGAGAGGTCATTCTGGGAGGGTAAAGGGAGAAGTATGACCTTGGGTTGGTGGGGGGAGATGCCCCTAATGGACACAGAGAATCTGCAAAGGAGGTTCTCCCCACACTCCCCACCCCACCTGATTCCAGTCTGGCATGGCGTGGGCCACCCCCGTTATGAGTAAAATACCAGAAGGGGCAAGATGAGGCCCTTAAGTGGCCATTGATTGGCCATTTATGAGCCTCAATAGGCCCAAGGACCGGTGGGTTGTCCGATGCCTCCACCACTGCTTGAAAAATGTCAGGCAGGTCAGGGGTAGCTGGGTAGGCACCAGGAAGGCCACGCGTTGGATTTTATAAGCTGCCTTGCCTTCAAACCTACCACAGGGCAATATAAATTCCAGCCCATAATGTGGCACTGCTTTTGTAATAAACTGTGCTTTTTAAATCATTCAGAAGTTCATTTTTTTACTCAAATTCAGGAGCATGGGGGTAATTTTATCATCGATCACTGAGTGGGAAACCCATGGGATCATTTGGAATGGTAGTTTTACAATGTGCCCTGTACTCGACATTCATGGACAATGAAATCAGGTGGGATGTAGGGCCAACATCGCACTGAAACACACCAGTTTCCCAATGGGCAGGATAGGTTAAAATTACCAGGAACCATGGGAACCAGGCCCATTGGCTTGACATTTGTACTAGAAGAAAAGCCACTATGAGCACAGCGACACTCTCGCCTATTATTTAACAATATGCGATGAAGAATGAAATAGCTTCAGGGTAAGTGACATCGTTATGTTGGCAGATAATAGAACGCCACCTCATAAAGCGGTTGTACCTTCATGTATCTGTCTTTCCCCCTGAAGTAGACCCCATGGAAGCAATAGCCTTTTGTTATTACCAGAGGAGAGTGCCAAGGCTGCAGATATGCTTAGTGAGATAATACTAGCAATACAGAGAGCTATCTATTCTGGTGTAGAGATTGTGCCCTGCACCTATAGCTCCCGCCTGCCAGCCTCATGTTCTCCACACTATTAGCCTAGGCCGCTGGATTATTTGTTTAATAATATAACCACTCCACTACCATACACTCCCAGGACAGCAGACGTTTATCTGCAATATCAGTTAATTTGCTGCCCACAAATTTAGGAAGCAGTTGACTGTAGGATTTTCAACACTTTCATTTCCTTTCATACTGAATAGCAACAGAAGCATGACATAGCTGCAGTGCCATCACACTGCCGCATTTCTCACAGTGGGTGTGGATGCCATCCATTTAGCTCCAAGTTTCTTTCCTATTCTGGAACGCCTGGTCCTTTTTGCTGATGCATTATTACTCACTTGGTGCTACCTCTCCAGTTACACAGTAAGGGTAATTTGGGTGTTGTGCCATCGTGTAAAACATGTGACACTCAGTCAGTAGCACATTTTATATCTTTGCTGAATGTCGTTAATGGAAATAAAAATTGGAAGAAATGCAAAATGGCTGCTGACTTGTTATTACCCGTTTTACGCTATCACATAAAATCAAAGTTATCCACTGTGCAGCTTGTGAATATTGGTGAGGTGAATGCAGTTTGCTGTGAGGTCCTAATCTGCCCAGGGCCATTGTTTGTACTGCAGGCTGCTCTTCCAGCCTACAATAAAAGAAGAGGAAAGCATGATTTGATGCTGGCTTTATGAGATAATTCATACAGTGCTTGCATTGAAAGATAATCTGTGAGATGTATGTGTAATGATGTGCATGTGTCACTTAGTGATTTTGTGAGTGAGTGAGAACAATGAGTCTGAGTGAGGTCTCCAGTTTTACCATTCTCAATGCTATTTTTCTCAAAGTTGCTGTCACTAAGGTAGTTTAGTTTGGCTCCTCAAAAGGACTCAAGGGTTTGCAATTTTAGGGCCCTACTTTGGTTTTGATCTATTCCTTTGTAACATGGTATCTTGCCTTTGCCAAACAGAACAATCCCTCTATACCCAACTCATGCAACAGGTTTTTCACTTTGTCATTCAATAGGAATAGGAAACGTGCAGCTCCTGGTCTAGACATCATTGCTTTAGCTTCCACAGTTTTTGTGCAAACCAGTTTATCCAGCCAAGTGTGCTGTGCTGTCTATATTCAGCCACTTCAGCGTATGTTAAATGACATCTGCAGCTCAGACAATTACAGCAAACAGGAACTGTTGCTTTCTCACTCAATAAACCCCCAGTTGCGGGGCCATTTTGTCATTACGTTCCTAGTTAGGTTCAGTCCTGAAGTTTTGGTGAGATCAGCAGTTAGATCATAGGTGGATGCATGTAGAGCCTCAATTCCCATTTGATTTAAAAAATCTACACCTACATTCCCTTTTTCTTGATGGTTCCTGCTCTGGATCCTTTCACCCACTGTGGTTTTTTTTTTCTTTCCTTCTCTTGTTTGTGTTTTTCTTTTCATTTTCTTCTCATACACGGAAACCTGAAGTGAAATTTAATGCTTTAACACTGGTGTAACCAGAGAAAATTGGGCATGGAAGACAGCACATATCTCACTCTTTTTGTGCTTATATCTATGAAGCAGTTCCAACTTGTTGGCATATCTCAGTAAAGAACCTATTTACCCCAATTTCCATTCTAGGTTGGTGTGGGGAGGGTCTGGGAGTGGATGGGGATGGTTTTTGGGGAGGCGGGGGCAGTGGGGAATAAATGGATGTGACATGGATGGAACATATAGAGGCAGATTGGAACGGAAGGTAGCAAGTTAGAAAGCTGAAAGTAAACGATCAGAAGCCAGCAGGGGATTTGGAGGAATGCATGGTAGTCTGTGGTTTGGGGGAACTGCCCAGGGTTTGGAACACGTGGATTGGGATGCAACAAAGAACAAGGCTGAGGCTGGGAAAAAAATAAGCCATGAATCTAAGGTCGACTTGGGATTTGGGAATGAAGTTGTTGGAAGTTGCTTTGAGTCTGGAAGCAGTACAGTAAGAAGCCAAAAATCAGCAATACAGTTCCCCATTTATGGTGAATGCCAGAAGCAGAAAGTCAACCATTATAGATGTCTAATAGTTATGTAACCTTTTAAAGAATTTGCAATTAGCATTTGCATTGTGCTTTAGAATTCATTGCTTTAAAATGACATTTTTGTGGTCAAGATCTTCACAATTGAGTAAAATATGCATAGCAGCTTTGAAAGCAAATGCCACAATTGAAATTTATAAATCATATTATCTAACAAGACCAGTGGAGAACATTGAACTGGGACTGGGACTATTATTAAGACAGTAGGGCATAGAATTCTTTTATAGCCCAATAGAGATTATAAAGTCATTGCTGATTGCCAGTTAGTCCATGTTGCTCAGGAGGCAATTTCTAGTGCTGATGTTTCAAGGTGCTATCCACTACTATTAAATAATAAGTGCAGAATCTTTGTGGAAATAAGCCTTGTGTGGTTCTGTTGCATTTCTTTAAAATTTCACGTGCTAAGCATTTTCCAAATGTACAGTTATCACCGTTGATGTGTCCGTCAAGTTAATCTCGCCATGTGCATGTTCTGCACAAACATGCTCACCTTGTCGAGCATCTCATTGTCCAGTTATGTGGTCACTGGAGGTGACAGGAGGATAACAGTTGTTTAAAGAAGAGTACTGTGCCATGAATATTTACAAAATGGATTCATTTTATGAATGTATTTCGGCAGGGCACAAACACTTTGTGTGACTTAAACCTATTTGTAGAGATGGTTGCCTGTGATGGTATTGTACGTTGCATAATTTGACATGTAACCATTTTCTTTCCTTTTTGTAAAAAGATTACATGCCCTTCTGTCATAGGTATTCATGTCCTACAAGCAAAATGCTTCTTACATTTTAATCTTTGAGCACATGAACTACTAAAAACTTGGACAAAAGGCCTGTTATCAAGAAGAAGAGTGTGGATGACACAATTGTGATAGACACAATTCAAACATTTGTTTAACTGCAGTAAATGGGGAAACACACAGATGTGTTGATCTGGACAATGCACCACTTTAATGGATGATTAGATCAAATAGCAACTTTTCAGCATTAACAATTAGAATTTGGCCAATAACGCAATGCTCCTCTGATAATATCCCTTTCTTCACAAAGCTCTTATTTCTGGTTCTGAATTCGAGTTGAGGAATAATTTTATTGTGTATATGCCTCTATCGTAATCTGCATAAATTAGCTATTGCTTGGCATTTTAAAAACTTATTGGGCAGAATTTTCTGACTGGCGGGCGAATAGAGCAGGAGCAGGAGTGGGTGCGGTCCCAAACGCCGCCCGCGATCGGATCCGCGCCGTCATTTTACGCGGGCGGGCCAATTAAGGCCCACCCAGCATGAATCGCGGACTCCCAATGACAGTGGGAGTGGGCAGGAGGTGGTGGGACTGCAATGACTGCTGGGTCCAATGGTGACCCGGTGGCCTGTTTTAAAAAGCTGCTGCAGCCTTTCAAAGGCTGTGAATCATGACCAGTGGAAGGGCTCCCCAGAGCACTGCTGGTGAGCAGGCCAGGCAGGAGGGTAGGGCAGGGGGGCATTGTGCCCCTCGATTTTTGGACGATCGCCATACTGCCCTTCTCGAGGAGGTAGCAGCATGGTGGGAGGCCCTTGTACCCCAGGATGGGAGGAGGAGGCCCCCCCACATGAGTAAACATGCCTGGGAGGAGGTGGCGGAGATCGTGAGCTCCCACGACGTCGTGCGACGCATGTGGATCCAGTGCCGCAAGCGCTTCAATGACCTCTTGCACACGGGAAGGGTGAGTACCATGTTGGCATTGGTCACTTAACCCAGCAGGTAGGCTTTCCCCTCTGGCGCCCCCTACCCCACCCGTCACGCAACCACCCCCCCCACCCTCCCCCAGCCTCCCCCTGGAAGTCTGAGTGTAGTGACTGCATTGAATCATTGATAGCATGTCCTTCGCTGGATAGGCCAGCAGATATTTTTTTTTTTGTAAAAATATACTTTATTCATAAAAATCTTCAATCACATTCAAAACCATTTCAAAAACAACATTACAAGGGTACAATCCAGGTTAAACTTTTACAAAATGTATCACCAGGTGCATCAGTACAAACAATATTACAGTCATTTACAGCCTTTCATTTTGATCTGTACAGCCCGAGGGGCTCTAAACAGTTCCCAGTCTCTCGGTGCGCTGTGGTAGAAAGGTCTTAGACAGCGACCCTTCCCCATTGCGCCTTTGCGGCAGCTGCCCCAAGCTTTAGTGCGTCCCTCAGCACGTAGTCCTGGACTTTGGATTGTGCCAGTCCGCAACAATCGGTCGGGGACAACTCTTTGTGCTGGAAGACCAACAAGTTTCGGGCAGACCAAAGCGCGTCTTTCACCGAGTTGATGATCCTCCAGCTGCAGTTGATGTTTGTCTCGGTGTGTGTCCCTGGGAACAGCCCGTAGAGCACAGAGTCCTGTGTCACAGAACTGCTCGGGATGAACCTCGACAGCAACCACTGCATCTCTCTCCAGACTTTCTTTGCAAAGGCACAATCCACAAGGAGGTGAACAACGGTCTCTTCCCCACCACAGCCACCTCGAGGGCATCGTGCAGAGGGGGTGAGACTCCTGGCGTGTAGGAAGGATCTGACGGGGAGGGCCTTTCTCACCACCAGCCAAGCTACGTCTTGGTGCTTGTTGGAAAGTTCTGGCGATGAGGCATTCTGCCAAATGACTTTGACAGTCTGCTCGGGGAACCATCCCACAGGGTCCACCCTCTCCTTATCCCTCAGGGCCTCTAGGACGTTACGTGCTGACCACTGCCTGATGGACTTGTGGTCAAAGGTGTTTTTCTGCATAAATTTTTCCACCAGGGACAGGTGGTACGGCACGGTCCAACTACTTGGAGCGTTCCGCGGCAGCGTGGCCAGACCCATCCTTCGCAACACCGGGGACAGGTAGAACCTCAGCACGTAGTGACACTTGGTGTTTGCGTACTGAGGGTCTACGCACCGCTTGATGCAGCCACACACAAAGGTGGCCATCAGTATGAGGGCGATGTTGGGCACGTTTTTTCCCCCTTTATCTAGAGGCTTGTACATCGCGTCCCTGCAGACACGATCCATTTTCGACCTCCAGATAAAGCGGAAGATGGCTCGAGTGATCGCCATCGCGCAGGAGTGTGGAATGGGCCAGACCTGCGCCACGTACAGCAACAGCGAGAGTACCTCACACCTGATGACCAGGTTCTTACCCGCAATGGAGAGGGAGCGTCGCTCCCACATGCCCAGTTTCCTTTTCACCATAGCCACTCGCTCCTTCCAGTTTCTAACGCATGCCCCGGTCCCTCCGAACCATATCCCCAGCACCTTCAGGCCGTCAGCCCTGACAGTGAAGGGGACAAAGGATCGGTCAGCCCAGTTCCCAAAGAACATGGCCTCGCTCTTCCCACGATTTACCTTGGCTCCCGAGGCCAGTTCGAACTGGTCGCAGATGTGCATCAGTCTGCGCACCGACAGCGGATCCGAGCAGAAGACGGCGACGTCGTCCATGTACAGGGAGGCTTTTACCTGAGTGCCTCCACTGCCTGGGATCGTCACTCCTCTTATGCCCGGATCCTTCCTGATGGACTCGGCAAAGGGTTCTATGCAGCACACAAAAAGGACAGGCGAGAGAGGGCAGCCCTGCCTGACTCCAGATTTAATCGGAAAGCTATCTGTTTCCCACCCATTGATTGAGACTGCGCTACTGATGTTAGTGTAGAGCAGTTGGATCCAATTTCGAATTCCCTCCCCAAAGCCCATTTTGGAGAGCACATCCCCCATGTAGGTGTGCGATATTCTGTCAAAGGCCTTCTCCTGATCCAAGCTGATGAGGCAGGTATCCACACCCCTGTCCTGTACATAGGCAATCGTATCCCTGAGCAGCGCCAGGCTGTCAGAGATCTTCCTGCCTGGCACAGAGCAGGTCTGGTCAGGGTGAATCACCAATTCCAGAGCGGATTTGACCCGGTTGGCGATGACCTTGGACAGAATCTTATAGTCCATATTCAACAGTGAAATGGGTCGCCAATTTCTAATTTCCTCCCTTTCCCCCTTGTGCTTGTAGATGAGGGTGATGATGCCTTTCCTCATGGATTCTGACATGCTGCCGGCCAGGAGCATACTCTCGTACACTTCTAGCAGGTCTGGGCCGATCAAGTCCCACAGAGCCGAATACAACTCCGCCGGCAGGCCGTCGCTTCCGGGGGTTTTACTCTTCTCGAAGGACTCGAGGGCCTTAGTCAGTTCGTCAGGAGTTAGCGGTTTGTCTAGGCTCTCCCGCGTACTGTGGTCTAGGACCTCCGTGATAGAGGACAGGAAGGACTGGGAGGCCGTGCTGTCCGTGGGCTTCACGTCATACAGTCCGGCATAAAAGGATTTGCTGATCCTCAGAATGTCGGACCGTGATGACTTTACTGAGCCGTCTTCTTCCTTCAGGCTGCTGATCACAGAGCGCTCTCTGTGTACCTTTTGGAAGAAGAAACGTGAGCACGTCTCATCCTGCTCCACGGAGCGGACTCTGGAACGGAAGATGATCTTGGAGGCCTCCGAGGCAAAGTGCGAGGCTTGCTGGCCCTTCACCTCTTGGAGCTCCTCCTTGACATCGACCCCCATCGACTGCAGCCGGAGCAGAGATAGGCCAGCAGATATTGCCCATGCTGAGGTCACCCTGAGTGGGTGGTGAAGAGATGGGTTCTGCACCCGCAGCATGTGGTACACTGAGAACCACATTACTATTTTGGGTCAACCTGGAGGAGCTGCGCCTAGGCACAGTGCTGGAACTCCAGGACGTGTCAAAGTCAGGGTGATGACATACTGGGAGGGGAGCTTCAGGGTGGCATGGCACCGATCCATCTGCTGTCCTCTGCGCTCCGCGTGCTTATGCTCCCTCCTATGGATGGTTAGACCATGTGGTGCCATATGTGATGTAGGCAGCATTTGGCCAAGGGGAGGGGTGGGGGGACAGGCCTGGCATCTTTGTGTGAGGGTTTGGCAGCAGCGGGGTGAGGAGGCACTGGAGCCCTGCAATTTCCCACTCTGGTTGGGGTGGGCTGCCCGCGAAGAGAGTCCAGGTACAATTAGCACTAATCCATGCTCTTCTCTCCTTTTCAGGAGAAGAATGTACATAATGCCGCCAAGTGGGTGAGAACTGGCAGGGGGCTGGCCCAGGTGGTAATGCTTAGCCAGTTCGAGCAGGAGGCCCTAGATCTGGAGAGGCGCCATGTGCCCAAGTCCACCAGTGTCAGTGAGGCTGGAGTGCCACGGGCAGATATATTTTCCCACCACTGAGGTCACCATTGTTCTCCCAGCAGCCATGGCAGTGATGACTGTTCAGTGATTGAAGTTTGCAACAAGGCTTGACCATTACTTATGGAAGGATGAGCATAAAATGGTCCGGGGGACAAGGATGCACATTGACTTTGTCTCAATGTTAACTAATCAAATATCCTTCTTCTTCCTTTCAGCATCAGTGGAGCAGGGCCAAAAGGAGAAGCAGCAGAAGCCCCCTCTCACAACTGAGGGCCCTGAAGTCTCGTACTCACCAGCGTCACACCATCTCTGCCAGGCAGGCACCAGCGCAGATACTAGCACTTCGGTGGGAATTAGATAATCGGCTAGTGTCCCAGGGTACAGTGGTGAGGGCACTTCACAGTTGCTGGAGGAGATAGAGTTCCCATGGCGCCAGCAGTCGGAGAACTGCAGGGGACCAGGCACATGCTCAGTCAATGCCTGATAATGTGCCTCTGAAGTCATCTGTGACGCAGCAAATGCAGGAAATGCAGCCGGGTGTGCTGGAGCATCTGGTGGAGATACATGAGGCTATGATTGGCTTGGTCTCTGTAGTGGAGGAGTCTACGCAGACCATCACCAATGAAATGAGCCTCATGGCCGTGCGCCATGCTTCCTCCATGGAGAGACTGGCGACTCTCGTGGAGAGGCTTCTCCAGGAGTCTAATCAGGGCTTCCTGGGGATGTGCTCGGACCAGCAAGCCCTCACATCGGCATTGACCTCAGCTGGTCAGTGCCAGTGTGGGGGGTGGTCTGGGCACGAAGTTTCCCAGCTCTTTGCCCATCCATCCACAATGAGCAGGGAGGTCCGAAGTGACCTCATGTCAGCGCAGCAGCTGCCTGTCATCTCTGCGGGCTCCTCTCAGGGCTCTCCGGATGAGGGGCAGCAGCTCCTCCGCCCCTCTGCCAGTGACTGTTACATCCAGTGAGGCTGCGATGACTGGGGTAATGCCAGCTGTGATACTGCTTAGTCCACCGGCTAAGCACCAAAGCGTAGCACCCGAAAGCGTAGACATAAGACACCTTAGGCACACCACGGGTTTATCACTGGTGCTTTTGTGTTGGCCCGCAATGAGGTCTTTATGAGTTGGTGTGATGTTGAACACCTTTGTCATTTTGTTCTCTTAAGTTCCTTTTGTTATACCATTAAATTCAGACATGTCACCACGGCTGAGGTGCCTCTTCTGTAGGTGGATGGTTACCAATAATGTTATGAGTGATTTGTGGTGCATTTAGCTTTATTAACAAGGCCCTTAGTTAATGTTCCTATTCAGGCAGATTTTGCACTTACGTGTCGAGTATGGAGCCTGCAGCCCAGGCTTCTCCTGGTGGCGCATATGTGGTGTGCTAGCTGAAGGTTCATTGGATTAAAGCCTCCCGAGTGTCCCTGCCTCCCTGGAGTATGCCCGAGTCAGCGTCTACCCCCTCAGCATTTCCCTGTGTGTGCTCATCCTCGGACTCACTGCTGGACTCATCGTGTGCAGCCGCAGCCACTGCATCGAAACCTTCATCGTCCATAGCTTCCCCCCTTTCCAGTGCCAGATTGTGGAGAGCGCAGCATGCAACCACTATCAGCGACACACGATCTGGGGGGTACTGGAGTGCGCCCCCTGAATGGTCCAGGCATCGGAAGCACATTTCGAGAAGACCAATGGCTCTCTCCACCACAGCCCTTGTGGAGGTGTGGCTCCTATTGTACCGCTGCTCAGCTTCTATTCTTGGATGGCGGAGAGGCGTCATAAGCCACCTTCTGAGGGGATAGCGCTTGTCTCCCAGCAGCCATCCACCCAGCTGGGCTGGAGCACTGAAGAGCCCCGGCACCTGGGAGTGTCTGAGGATGTAGGCATCATGGGAGCTGCCTGGGTACCTTGCACAGACTTGTAGAATCAGCATCCTGTGATCACACACTATCTGCACGTTCATGGAGTGGAAGCCCTTACTGGGCACCGGGCTCACCTGCTGGCGCCTTGATGGCCACATGTGTACAGTCTATTGCACCCTGGACGCAGGGGAAGCCAGTAATCACTGCGAAGCCTCTGGCTCACTGTGCCTGACTTGCCTGGCCTCAGCAGTAGTGGATGAAGGTCAATGCACGCCTGAACAGAGCATCTGTAACCTGCTTGACACAAGTGTGGACAGCTGATTGGGAGGCATCGCAAAGACCACCCACCGACCCCTGGAAGGAGCCAGAGGCTTGGAGTTGAGGGCAGCTGTGACCTTTAGAGCCACTGGCATGGTGTGTCCACCCACACAGTCACCGGAGGGCCTATCATCTGACAGATATATTTGACTGTCTCCCTTGAGAGATGGAGCCTCCTTCGGCACTGCACCTCAGACATATTGAGGTAGCTGCTTCGCCACCTGTATACCCTGGCAGCAGGATGGTGGCATCTTCTGCAGCCCCTTCTGCCTTGGACTTCCTGTTGGCCCTGCACCCCTTGTGCCTGCGCCTGTCCTCCCAAAGCTGGCTCCCCTGGAGGCTGAATGTGCACGCCTGGCCTCCTCCCCCTTCCTCCTCAGAGGAGGTGCCTCCAGTGGAGAGTTCAGCTCCCATCCCCAGGCTAAGGGAAGGCTTCTTGAAACCTGTAGGCCCAAAAAAGATTCCTCACTGCAGAGTGCTGACCTGAAGATTGTGAGTCCAGTTCAAGCGGCTGGTATGCGTTTTGAAGTATTGCAGCTCACACAGGCAAGTTTCAGTAACTTTGCAAATTAAATATTTGACAGAGCACACTTGTGACCCCACTGAGCCCTCTTATCCCACCCATGGATGAGATTTATACTAATTCCCCCTACCCACCTGCCAGTAGCGCCTGTGTGACGACCCGAAGATCACATGGGTGCCGAAAAATCGCCGTCAATTGGCGCCTCAAGGGCCTTAAGTGTCCTATTAATTAATGGCGGGCGCGCATCGGAGATCATTGCACGCTCACCCAATGAAAAATCGCGATGGTGCGTGGTGACGTCGGGACGCTCGCCCAATGTCACCCCCCGTCATTTTACACATCGGCATGCAGTGCCCGCCCTCACACGCCGACGGGAAAATTCTGCCCATTAAGCAGAACAGCTCTTCTCTCATTTGAATTTGTACAAGCGTTTATAGTCTGTAAACAAGATTCATAATGACACAAATATTTGCTTTTGTCCAATCTTGTTCCCCTGGACTTTTACTCTTCCTACTTAACTCACATAAAAATGTGGCTCATGATTTCCAAGTGATACCTGGTTCATATTTTGAAATCATAATAAATAATGGCATATGTGCTGGCTTAGCCATGTTCATCAGTTAGATGACAGCCATGTATCCAAAGACCTTCTCTATGGTCTATGTGGTACCCTACAGTAACAATGGCATGTGTTAAACTGTTTAGAAAAGGACCACCCATGCATACATTTTTGAAAAAAAACTGGTATTCCTGCAACCCTATAGAAGTGTCAATCAACCAGATCATTTAAGTATCAATAACAGAAGCTTTAGTTACTTGAAACCTCTTAATCCTGTGAGAATAAACTTTGAGACATTAAAAAAGAGATAACAGAAAATAAACTTATTATAAGTGCTTAAAGATGCATGTGATTGAATTTGTTTACACAGGTGCAGTAAGTTTGATTAGCATCTTTAAGTAGTTATAAGAAGTTATTTTTCTGTGACTTCTTTTGTCTCAAAGTTTACTTGCAGAAGATCAAGAGATTTTAAGTTCTTAAAGCTTCTGTTAATGATACTTTGATGGTCTGGTTAATGAAATTTTATAGTGTTGTAGGAACACCAGATTTTTTCCATAAAATTATGAATGGGTGTTTTTTTACTAAGCAGTTTCACACATGCCATTGTTACTATAGGATTTATTGGTTCTGTACATAGTGTTTACTGGGTGAATGGGCATGGAAGAGCCATGAATTGACATGGAGGGTATGAGGGGCCATGGCGGGGGGGGCGGGGGAGTGTGAGCAGGGTGGGGGGGGCATGGGTTGGCATTGAGTTAGCATGGGAACATGGAGGTGGCCTGGTGAGTGGTTGGGGAGTGATGTGGTGTAAGGGGAGAGGAATTTAGGGCCTAAAATGTAACCAAACAACTGGGACAAAGTCCCAGAGAACCAAGGCAGGCCTGTTAACCAGCCCACATTGGCTGCCCCCAATCTGCTTCCAGGGCAGTGGGCCTGCTACCAAAGTATGGAGAAGTTAATTAGATGGCCCGAAGAAAGGATAGAAATGTCTGATAATTTTATGTACTTTTTAATCTTTGACCCACTGATTTGAAAGGGACTGTTGCAAGAGAAACAGAAAAACCTCTTGCTGATTCCTTAATGATCAAGTGAATAACTCACAGTTAAAAATTAATGATTCTTTCATGTAAGATTTAATTAAAGTTATGGTCCTGATAAATGAAAGGCATTTTATGTTTGACTAGACCCTTTTAGTTCGCTAATAGAACAATGACTTTATGAGAGGCAGAGGTCACTTTGCAATGTAAAGAGAGTTTAGGAAAAGAAAAACAGGGCTCAAATACAGTTTGGAAATTAGAATATCTAAGAGAAGAAAAAAATCAGACTGGCTGTAAATAACTTGTTAGTAATAGCTCAGTTCAGTTATTGAAGTATATAAAAAGGTGACAGTTAATTAAGTACCAGACGCCTGACAAACCAGAAAAAAAAGAAAATTGTGGATGAGTCATGGAAGCAAAAGCTGATGCCAGAGCCAGTTCATCACTCCACAGAGATTGGCTGATTTTGTGTTATATACAGGTTCATAATAACTTCCTTGCTGTTGTATACTATGGACGGAATCACCCCAGAATTGCACTGTGGTAGTGGGTGCCACATTACTATTCCTGGGAAACATGCCATTTCGATGGCGGGCGGGCTCCTATTCACTGCCACACCATCACCTCGCCGCTACCTCACGCCAGGCACCACATTTAAAGTACAGCCGCCCTCAGTGCTTCCAGCCCAGGACTGCAGCAAAGAAGACATGGCCCCGAAAGGCAAGATGACTGCTGCCCTTGACTGCCTTTTGGACGCCATGAAGGCCCACTGTGATGTCCTCTACCCCTCTCTAGCTGTAGGAGAGGCAGCTACATTACCACTCTGGTTTGGTAGGTGATGGCAGTGGTGATCAGTGCCAATGCTTCAGAGAAGAGGTTGGCCATCCAGTGCAAATAGGGGATGAATGATCTCAGTGCAGCTAAGGTATGGCAATCGTCTCATCACTCTAAACACACACACTCAAGCCCATCACACATTCACTGGCATCTTACTCACTGTCAGCTCAAGGAACATCACCACCTATTCTCATACACATACCCTCACATGTCCATCTGTCTTCATCTCCTCTGGAGACTGCCTCCTCAGCCCTCACCATCTTGAGGCCACTTGCACAGAATAGCATGTGCCCCTACACACACCCTGGGATACTCTCCTTCCCCAGTACAGGTCTCAACCTGCAGCCTCTTCCCTTGCCTGAGGCCACTTCCCCCCCTTCCCCAAGCAAGACCTTGTCCTGCAGCCATTGAAAAGCTACCCACATATGACTGATCTGGTAGGTAGAGACCTACCCGTGAGCCCCCTAAAAGTGATGTGGTGCTATCTGTGAAGCCTGGCGCTGATGACTGCGAGTGCTGACCGAAGCAAGGTAGGCAAATAAATCTTGAAGTCCTGAGCAAAGTGTAGCCCTCCTTGTATATGCTGTTGTGAAACACATTGGCGTATTTTCCCGCCGACTTTGGTGGATGATCCAGTGGAGAGGAGGGGGGTGAGTCTGGCAGGCTGGCCTTATAACAATATGCTCCAATGGCGGGGAACATGGCCCAGACGAGGAGCAGAGCGGACAATCGCAAACTGGTTTCACAACGTCGTGAAACCAATTTTTGGACTTCTCGCCATATTGTCCGCTCACGCCACCAAACATGCCTGACACTGGTGGGGCTGGAAAATCCTGGCCGATGTCTCCGCTTATAAAGCCTAGAATCCCGTATGTTTTCTTAACCATTATCTCAACCTGACCTGTCACCTTCAATTATTTGTGTCCATAAACTCCCAGGTCCCTGTGCTCCTATGTCCCCTTTAGGATTGTCTCCTTTGTTTTTTATTGCCTCTCTTCATCCTATCTACCAAACTGAATCACTTCACACTTCTCTGCATTAAATTTCATTTGCCACCTGTCCAACCATTCCAACAGGTACATATTCTTAAAGCTTATCACTATCATCCTCACAGTTCATAATACTTCCATGTTTTGTGTCACCTGAAAATGTTGAAATCATGCCCTGTACACCCAAGTCTAGGTCATTAGTTTATATCATGAAAAGATGGGCTCCTAACACTGACCCCGTTGTATAACTTCCTCCAGTCTGAAAACAACCATTTACCACTAATCTTTGTTTCCTGTCATTCAGCCAATTTCATACCCATGCTATTCCTATCCTCTTTATTCCATGGGCTCTAAGTTTGCTGACAAACCCATTATGTGGTACATTATAAAATGTCTTTTGGAAATCCATGGACACCACATCAACTGCATTATCATCATCAACCCTCTCTGTTACCTCAACAAAACCCAAGCGAATTGGTTAAACACTATTTACCCCCAACAATTGTTTGCTGCCTTTCCTTAATTAATCTACATTTATTTAAGTGACAGTTAATTTTGTCCTGAATTATCTTTGCTAAAAGCTTTCCCCTCATTGATGTTAAATTGAATGGTCTGTAGTTACTGGATTTATCTTTACGCCCTTTCTTGATTATGGTCAGTGCCTCCACAATTTCCAACCTTTCGTCCCTCAGTATCCTTGGATGCATCTCATCCGTTCAATGTGACTTATCAACAGCTTCAAAGTCAGCCTATCCAATATATGCTCTTCATCAAATTTTAACCCATCCAGTATCTCAACTACCTCCTCTTTCACTTTGATTTGGGCAGCATCCTCTTCCTTGGTAAAGACAGATGCAAAGTACTCATCTCTAGTATCGCAGCCATGTCCCTTGCCTCCATGTGTGAAATCCCTTTAAGGTCCCGAATCAGTCCCAGTCCTCATTGTATTATTTACGTGTCTATAGAAGATTTTTGGGTCCCTTCTCATTTTATCTCTTTGCTTTCCTTATTAGTTTTTTTTTCATTTCCCTTCTAAACCTTCCATATTCAGTTTGGTTCTCAATTGCATTATCCACATGACATCTGTTGTATGCACCCCTTCTTAATCTTCACCTTACTCTCTGAGCAGGATTTTGCCCTTGGTGGGGGTGCTCAGCGGGGGCAGTCGGGAAGGTGACCGCCGCCTGTGATCGGCTCGCACCGCGATTTCACGCAGCATGGAGCTGCCTTAGGGAGATGACGTGCTGTTTAAAAACAATAATAATGGAAATACAATTGTCATAAAACATGTCCCCTCATATGACTCTGTCACATGAGCTGGGATATGTTTTTAATTCAAAAATAAAATTTTTATTTGATGTTAATTTGCTTTAGGAAACCTCATCCCGCCCGCCGAATGAAATATCACGAGACTGTGCGATGATGTCGGGACGCTTACCTGACATCATCATGCATCGTTTTACTCTTGGGCGTATCGGACGCACGCCCGCACGCCGAGGTTAATATCCTGCCCTCTATCTTTTTTGTCATCAAGGGAGTTCAGGATTTTTTTTTTGCCCTACCTTTCCCCTTCGGGAAATGTATCTTGACTGTACTCAAACTATCTCCTCCTTAAAGGGACCCTATTGTTCCTTTGTAGACAAGTGGGAAGTGCAGTTCTTTGGGAAGAACAGCCTGGAAAAGCTTTATAATCTAAATTATATTATTTTGGTGAGGGTGCAAAAGCAGAGGGTGCATAAACGCAACTCTTTGAAGGTGGCAGGGCAACTTGATAAGGCTTTTAGGAAAATATGTGTGATACTTGGCTTTGTAACTGGGACCACTGAATACAAAAGCATGGAAGTCTCTGGTTAGGCCTCAGCTGGAATATGGTGTACAATTCTGGGCGCAACACTTTAAGAAGGATGTCAAGTCCTTGGAGAAGTTACAAAGGAGGCTTACCAGGATGAAATCAAGGATGAGGAACTTCAGTTAAGTGGAAAGGTGAGAGAGGCTGGGATTGTTCTCCTTTGAGTAGAAAATATTAAGGAGACCTAATAGTGGCATCCAATATTTTAAGGAGCCCTGAGAATTTCTTCCTTCTTGCTTTATCTTTACTGGCAATTAAGCATCAGTAACCAATGTTCATAGATTTAAAATGATTGGCAAAATAACTAGAGGGGAAATGAGAAGCAATTTCTGAGAGGTTGTTAAGATCACAAAAGACTACTGAAAAACTGAGAGAATCAGATTTCATCAGAACTTTCAAAAAGCACTCTGAAGAGAATTCATTTGTAGGATTATGGGGAAACAGCTGGAGTGTGGCAATAAACTTTACAGGCCTGACGTAGATTTGATGGAGCAAAAGGTTTCTTTGGTGCTGTGAGATTCTATGATTCCATATCATGCACACTTAATCAGCTGCCTCATGTATGTTGAAAGTCCTTACACAGGATAAAGATGAACAGTCCAAAGGAAAGAGAACTAGCACAAGAGAATATCTTCTACTTCCAAAAAACCATAAGAATAAGGAAGCATTAATTGCACTAATCAAGGTAACAACTTTTCTTGCAACAAAACTACCTTGGGTCCCCTTGAAGAAGTAATTTCCTGGATGATGCCTGAACACTTCTGACCTTTAATCCCATTAATTATGAACAGGCTATGCCACAGCAAAATCCTGTCAGAAGATCAGGATTTCACACCAATCTCATTTCCATCTCATTAACATGAAGCTGAATATTACAAAAGTGCTGTCACTCAGTCTGTCAGTGAAATGAGCAGGAAATTGACCCTGTCTGTTTCCCTGATCTTCACACCAATGTTTATGTTGATCAGAATTTCTAACCCAAAGTATAAAGTCATTGGGATTGAATTGCCATGGGATTCTCAGGGTTCCATGGATCTTTGGCCAAATTATGATGGACAACAACTCGTGGAAATTCAACCCCATCATTCTTCCTATTACATTCAGAACAAAGTTTTCTCTGTTTGCTTTGATGTCCCTTTGCCTGCTTTTCCTAAAAAATCTTTCTGCATTCAGCCTCACATTTTTAATTGTTTAATCATATTCCTGCTTAACTTATTTTTCAAATGGGAAAAGACTCCTTGCTCCCTCTTTATAGGTATTCATTGTAGATGAACAATCAATGCCACTGTTGTCCTTTGGCATAGTTCTAATATCATGGCCTTTCATTAAAATTATGGTCCATGTACACTTCTGTATGGATTTAGTCTAAAAAGGAAATTGTTTTTTGGCTAGTCAAAATGTCTAAAAAGAACACTATTAATGTTTTTCCACAACCAACACTCACTCATAGACATTTAAGGTAAGGTTCTGTGTACTTTCACCAGAAGGAATTTTAAATATGATACCCGAAAGTTCAGCTTACCCTTAGTATTCATTGGTGAAACAGCTGAAAGGTTGTATATTTTCAAGAAATCAAAATTAGAGAAAAAATTTGCAAGAGTGGACAACCCTGTTGCTTTTTAGCAAGGATTAATTATTGGCCCTTTAACCAGGAGTCATTACTAACTATAGATTTTTTAACTAAAATTCATTATGGTCCTTTTCCTCCACATAAGCTAAATGCGCCATGGACAATTTATACTGAAAACACAGATAATATAATAACACATATAATGTCTTCAATAATTTTGTCAAATTAAATAATCTGAACATCCATCTTCACTTATATCTGTAACAATCTGCTTCATAATTAAGATCTATTAATGCTATCTCATGTGTGTTGCTAACCATAATTCCTAGACACAGCTTATCCATAATCACTCTGACACTTGTATTATGAAAAAGTTTAATCTAAAAATGATTACAAATATATATATAACATGATCTAAATTCCATGTCCATATGTCAAAACATAATTAGGGAAATATATTAATAGTTCTGAGGCATTTGATGAGACATATTAATGAGTGCCTGTTTTTCCAAAAATATTCAATGTGATCGCAAAAAGCATGATCCTCAATGTATAAACATGCACATAAATACATTTTTGAAATGTTCTGTTTTGTACGCAAGACTTCTAATCTTCACTGGAAATGCATTTCATAAAGTGACAGATTGAAAAGAAAATAGACTCCAATCACTGTTATTACATTATCATAATAGCATGAAAATATTAAATGAATTATAAGGTTAGTGTTGGATGCTAGAAATTTTTTCTCTTTTTACTTTGTAAGCAGTACAATTTTCTATCAAAAATGTGCAAATACGTGCAAATCTAAGTATTCAAAATTAATCTCCCAACACCAATACTAGTGTAAACTTAGTTTGAAGTCACAATCATGTGGTTATCAATGGGATATTTGGCTATATCTAAAGATACATTTTACAGAATATTTTGTGGCAGAGGGCTAGGTATTTGACTGACAATATAGGGATCTGAAAACCAGTATGATTTATCCTCTAGATTGTATAGTACAATTCCATATAATTAGAGCAAATATTGTGATTAAAATATTAAATACATATTGCATTTCCTGTGGTTCCTGATGTCTTATTACATTAAAGGTGCTTTCCAAATGAAAGTTGTTGTTCTATCCTGCTGCTCTGTTTAAATCACCAATGACAAAACCTAGCCAAAACCAGCTTACTCAGTGAGCTCTATTTATTGAACTTCAGCTCTTCCTGGCGTAGCAAATATTTTTAGTGCTTCAAGTGTTCTCACTAAAATTTTATTTTATTCTCTAATTAAAAATGAATGATCTGAGTTATTTTGAGTAGTAATTAGAGCAACATATAAGAGGGAAGGCAAATGGAAGCCATTGCCTGAAAAACAGTTGTGTTTGTTTATAATCTTTTGCTTTTGCACAACTGTCAGTGATTGATGTATTTGTACTCTGAAACCCCTAAGTTCCTCTACCTCACCTAGACTCTCAAATTCTATAAGTGACCTTTCTATTCTTCCTACCAAAATGTACCACCTCACATTTAACTGTGTTGAACTTAATTTGCCAATCATTTGCTCATCCTGCAAGTTAATTAATGTCCTCCTGCAATCTGTTGCACCCACAGCACCAGCCACCCACCCCGCCCTCCCTGCACAACCACCACCACCACTCCAGTTTGGCGTCACCCATAAATTTGGGAATTATGATTTGATTGCAAAGTGAAAATCGCTAATATAAGTTGCAAACAGCAGTGGTCCCAGCGCTGATCCTTGTCGAACATCACTTCCTACCTTCTGCCACTCTGAATAACTACCCTCTACTCCGACTCTCTGCTTTCTGCCTTGAAGTCAGCCACCGATCCATTCTGCCACTTGTCGCCTGACTGCACATTATCTGACCTTATTCATTAAGCTATTATTGGGAACCTCATCAAAGGCCTTTGAACATCACTTCATATTAGGTTTTGAAACATTCCTAGTCATTCAGGGCACTGAAGGTCCTATACAGAGAACTGAATACTGAATTATGGCCGAGAACCAGGTGATTCCTGTTAAATATCATTGCTGATACTTTTTCTATAGCTTCAATGGTGCTTCAATGTTGCATAGGATTCTCAGAGTTTACAATATAGAAAAAGTGTTACAACTCAGAAAGTACAATAAGAATTATTCAAAGCAATTTTTGTAATTTTTCATGAATATTAAAAATTGAAATTAATATTTGTTGAATCTTCACCTTTAATATAATGTCTTGCTTTTTCTATCGCTTTTAATTAATTCATACACTACATACATTTCATGCATAACAATCAGTTCTGTTATATTCTAACTATTTGTGCAAGTCAATGGGAAGGAAATTAAATTGTAGTCATTGTTAAGAAAAGGCACTAGAACATAGGAACAGGAGTAGGCCATTCAGCCCCTCAAGTCTGTTCCATCATTCAGTTAGATCATATCTGATTTTTATCTCAACACCATTTGCCCACCTTGACTGTATATTCCTTAATATCCTTGGTTAACAAATCTCAGTTTTGATATTTTCAATTGACCTGGCTTTATTGGGGAAGAGAGTGCCCATCATGTCTTCCCTATGATGGATCTGTGTGCAGTAAGTTGGCTGTTGATGCCTTTGCTACCAATGCTGATCTGGAATTACCTGAGTTATAAAAAGTCAGGGCCAAGGTTACTGCCGTCAGCCCTGCAATGTTGTGATGTTCTTCGATTTCATCTTCAGTTTTTTTTTGTGTAGCAGATAAAGCAGGTCCATCCTAGCCTCCAGTCATTCCTAAGTATTTCAGTGTGGGACAGTGCACCTAAGGCATTGGTACCAATAGTACTTAACCAGACATCTTCTGTACTGTTCTACCTATTGAGTACTCTTTTTAGTCCTCCATCAGCCAAGTTTGGATAAAGTGGTGCGCTGCATGTAAGTCCCATTGGATTTTGAATGCAACCATAACAGTTGCTTCCTTTGTAGCTAACCTGCTCAGAGTTAAGTAAAGCAGTCTGCAGCCATGAAATCAGAGCACCATGATTTTGTGCAAATTGAGTAAGGTAGCAGTGATCTTTGCATAATCAAGCTAAATAAAACTACTACAAGCGTTTAGCACGTTAAAAGCACACAGCCACGTCGTGCTGGAAGTCATTTTGTAATATCCGATAAAGTCATAGAGAAACATGAAGTCTATGGCACTGCTCACCAGTAGTGCGTAAACGTAACAACAGAGTAGAGTGATAGATGCCAATCTAGTTTTAGTTCACATGGTGGGCTTAATTTTCAACAATGGAAAGAAATGAATAATAAGTTGCTGGTCTTAATCATTGTAGTACATATATTTGTAATTTTTTATTTGGGGGGTGTGGGTAAGAATTGAAATAAATTGCTGAATAAATCAAAATTACATTTCTTCCCCATAAAACCTGATTTACCGCAGGAACGTATTAACCAATGATTGCAATTGCTTCCTTTTTCTTTTAATTAATTTAAGATTGTGATTGTCCATCAGTACAGAAAGCTGGTGCCTAGGCTAATATTTTATTCAAAGTATGGTCCTTGCAGCTGTTATAGGGTTTCACTAACAACTTCAATGTAGCATCTACCCTTGCTGACTTGCTTCAATTCTTGCTAACAAAAGGATGACCGGCAGGAGCAGAACAGGCATAAAGAAGAAATGTAAAACTGTGGATAAAAATCAAAATTACAAACAGAATCACGAATGCAGCTAAAGTGACCTAGTTAGCTCTAACTCAAGATCCAAATTGATCTGGTGCTGTCGTCCTTGCCAGAATAAGATTAAAGCAAGTCCATGTATCAAAAAAAAAAATGACATAAATTCTGAGAGGGGTTTGAAGCTGCTCATTATTTTATAAAGTTAAAAATGCTTGATAGGAAACTCAATTAATGCCAACTTCTGATAGGACAAAATGCCAATTGCCAAAGGGCAATAGCTTTCCTTCCCAGTTGGCTTCCATCAATGCTTTTGATCTCTAGTTTCAAAAGAATATTTTTTTTCTTAAAAACTATAATATATCTTTTTAGCTCCTATAATACAAACCAAATGAGTTAATGCATAAATGTGTTCAAAAACTGTTATGTTACATATTTTAAAATGCATATACTGGAGGGAGACATGTTGATAATATTTATCAATATGAATTATGTATTCTGTTTATGTGCCCTATGCCATCGTCAGCTGCTTGCACTTTCAAATAATTTACATGGCAATAATCAAAAGTGTGTCCTCTTTTACAGGTTTTCTGATTTATTACTGTAAACTTCTATTTCTATAAAACTGCATCCCTTCATATGTGATGTTTAGAGGTTTAATAGCAATCCAAAAAGAGCTGTTTAACATTGAAGCAACAAATACTTCCATGATACTTCATATCCATCCTAGCTGTGCCTTTAAACTAAAGATATCAGTGCTAATACACTTGAACAAGTAAAGCTCCAAAATTTCCAAAAAGGTATATACATCAATTGGGGATCTGATAAGATGTTGCTCATTGTACATCAGATGAGGTATTGGGCTTGATATGAGCCATCGCCCCATCAACCCCCATCCCCATCATCAACACCACTAGGGTTGGGAGGGAAGATAAAAATTAGAGGAGCTATAGTGCAAAATCTCAAAATGTGATCCATACATCCCACCAGATATGTGCCCGTTGGCATCTTTATGGTGGCGGGTCTCAAATCTTCTGTGTGTCCCATCTTGGAAAGAAGTGACAATTCATTATAACATTTAATCAGAGCCTCATAGTGCAGCTGAGAGCTTGACTTAAATTTAACTCTGC
The DNA here is from genome assembly GCF_964194155.1 of Cetorhinus maximus. NCBI lineage: Eukaryota > Metazoa > Chordata > Chondrichthyes > Lamniformes > Cetorhinidae > Cetorhinus > Cetorhinus maximus. The sequence continues at coordinate 35,366,007 of NC_135890.1, forward strand.
CCGGCTGGCTTTCCCAGAGCTCAGGAACCTGGCAGCAAAATGGACACAGGGGAAAACAAATAAGGCATTTAAGTTTTTTTTATAGTATTAATAGTCAGACAGAAGGTGCAGAAATTGTTTTTAATTCATTCAAAGGATGTGCTGGCTAGGCCAGCATTCCTTGCCCATTCCTAATTGCCCTTGAGAAGGTAGCAGTGAGCTGTCTTCTTGAACCGCTGCAGTCCATGTGGTGTAGGTACACCCACAGTGCTGCTAGGGAGGGAGTTCCAGGATTTTGACCCAGACCCTCAAGCAAAACTTCTGCCTCTCTTCACTGCTATGATTAGCCAATAATCCCCCTCCCCACCAGTGCCCCCATCTTTTCCTCCCTCCCCACTGATTGCTGTTTTCTGAGCCTCCCCAACCACCAAACCCAATCTTTGCTTTTTTTCCAGATGCCAAGCTCTATTCCCCACCCCAACTAACCCCAACCTCTAATCTTTCCTGATTGTCGGAGTCCATCCCCAATGGTGCTCAACTGTAACCTTCTACCACAGGTTTGCAACCCAGCAGTCAACCATCCTCTCAACCTGGCTGGCTGCCAGGCTGAAAATGTAATGAAAAATAATTATGATATTCTACCTTTAATTTTGTTAGGATCTAAATGTTCTAGGGATTTCTGGGTTTCCCCACACTCATAAGCATGCTCCCCCCACTCCCTCTACCTCTCCCAGTATATATCGGGCTTGTTAATTTATAAGAACAGGAGTATGAAGCATAATTTACAATGTATTAATCTGCTTCTATAATAGGGCTTTGTGTAATAAGCCTTGTTCCTTTAAGGGGACATTCTAGGATTAACCCTATAAGTTAATTGTTTCCAGCTCAGAAAAAAAGACAATAAGTCATTATCTTTCTTTCTCTTTTTGGACTCCCACACAAGTGAAAGCATTTTCTCTATGTTTACCCTATCAAAATCCTTCAGAATAGTGAAGAATATCAGGTCACCTCTCAGTCTTCTATTTTCTAGAGAAAAAAGCCTTGCCTTGTTCAGCCTTGCCCGATAGTCATACTCAGTTTACTCAGTTCCGGTATCATCTTTGTAAATCATTTTTGTACTTTCAGCAATGACCCTATATCCTTTTTATAATTTCCCACCTTACAGCTACCTTTACCAATCCACTGTCTGGACAGGCAATATCCTTCTTGCGGTAAATCATTTGTATCTCAAACTATTGTCAGTGATGTGACACCATTTTCTTGCTGCTACTTAACTTATACCAGGCAGAGGCACTTAATATTGGCCCCACTGTGTTTGCCAGACCTGAGAAAAACATGTCAACACCATAGCCTGGATTTTCATCCTCAAGGTGGGTAGGGGGAGTTGGGAAAATTGTGCTTGAGAGCCCAGACAGCTATTAGAATATTAGAACATCTGCTTCCTAGAGGAGACATTATTTGAATGACAGCTCAGGCTCTCTGATCTCTGCTGTCAATTTCATAATGTTTGGTTACACAAGTTAGGTGATTTCAAGGGTTCGTGGTTTGTTGTTTTTGAGACTTTAAAGGGCCTCGCTGATTGACACTTTTATTAACTTGCAGTAAAGACTTTTTTTTTCAATCATAGGAGAAAGCTATGAATGACTTTTCTTCCAAGCTTTTTTTTACACATTCCATGATACACTGTAGAGTTCATTGGTTCTAGAAAGTGTACAGTGGCTCAATGGGAATGGAAGTGCCATTGCTTGGTATAGGGGCTATGAGGGGGGCCTTTTGAACTTACCTTATAAAAGGTTACTCATGCGGACTAGGGTTCATGGCTCTTATGAGGAGCCGTGAACTACGACTCTTTAAAAACCTGGCCTGACTCCATGAAAATTGCAGAGGAGTAGGAGATGCCTCTCTCCGCAATGGAACCATCCAGGTCAGGAGCGTCAAATGCGGGCTTTTGACAGGAACCAACCAGCACCTTTTCAAGGCACTCCTGAAAAATCACACAGCCCGGGAACAGGGTCAGGAATCCCGGAATTGGGACCCACCCGCCATTTTTAAAGGGTTCCCATATCAAACAAACTTGGTGAATATCTAGACCCATGTGCTATTAATGACAGTTCATTATCACATCAAACATCATAAGGGTTGACATTCCATAGTAAGACATGATAGAAAATCAATTTGGATTAGATTTCTATATAAACGCTACAGCATAGAAAATCATGCCATCAGTGCAGTTTCTATCTGAAAGAAATGTGAGTTACTATCTGAGCAGGTTGTTCCTGCCATAATAATACCAATATCATACGGGGTGACATTCCATAGTAAAACATGATAGAAAATCTATTTGGATTAGATTTCTACATAAATGCTACAGCACAGAAAATCATGCCATCAGTGCAGTTTCTATCTGAAAAGAATGTGTGAGTTATATCTGAGCAGGTTGTTCCTGCCATAATAATACCAACAAAAGCATAGCAGTTCATGTGGCCAATTAATCCGACACAAGCCTGCTAACTCATTCCAGACAAATTAGTATTTCAAAACACTCTCTCCACGCTGCTATCACTTTCTGAAGGTTGTAATGCTTTTCATATTCAATCGTTAATTCTAAACCAATACATCAAGAACAAGTGTTGAATTTTTATTCCCTACAAACACCGGGGTAAATTTAGTCTTCCTACTTTATCCTTGATTTCATATTTAATAGTTTCTACTCTAGATTCTTTTTATAACATTTCCTATCAAAAGATTTCTCGAATGTGACATTGCATTTCCTTTTTAAAAAAATCTCCTCTAGGCACCACCTGCTCATAAACTTCCTAAATGACCTTTAAACCTCTCCAGTCAATTGTAGACAATCACACCCATCTTCAGTTTGGCTCTTAAGTTGCCAGCTGCTTTGTACAGTGTCAGTACTTCCTCGAAGCCCCATAAAATATTTTTCAGTTTTCGCTAGGCTTTTTCTGTCTCTGTCGTTACTCGCGGCATTGCTGTTCATTAAACTTGAGCTGATGGGGTTGCATGCTGAAAGGAAATTGGAATCCCAAAACATCTTAAGAGCACATTTTTTGAAGAATTGCTTGGCTATCTGGTTTAGACTTCTCAGTGCAGGTCCATTGTACTTAGCTTCATCAATGTAATTTATGGTTATTTAAAACATGGTGTATTCATGCAGGAATACGAAGTTTATATTTTAGCATAATAACTGAATAAAGGCAACTTGTTGTGTTTAATCTAAAGGTTTTTTTTAATCCACTTTGGATGGATGCTCATTTTATTTTGGAAACTTACACTTCTGTTAACTTTTACAACAGGTTTGTTCAGTTAATAAAATAATCAACACAAAATATTAACCTGATTAATTTAGCCTTTTTCAACATAATTAATGGTGCTCTCCCACTGCACATTGGTGTGAAGCAGAAATCACTTTGCACTGTTGCCAAGCCTGGGGTGTTTAGGTCAATAGCCAAGGCCCAACCTGACTCTGAAATTAGGTGGAATGAGGAATTAGCTGGAATTTTCCACCCCCGTCGGTGTTGAGTGTCATTGGGGGTGTGAGTTCTATCAGGAAACCAGTTTGTGATCATCCGCTCAACCCATCAATGGTGAGCTGCCTTTCCCACTGTCCAACCTCGGGAACCTAATTTCAGTGCATTTGCATCACCTCATCTTCCCTGCTCACCAGAATCATCCACCCATGTCAAATTTACACCCATGTAGGAAGGTAAACACATTAGCCCAGAACACGTCTGAACAAGTGTGACACACAGAAGTCGGGACTTACCATCAGGACCTTGCTGACACCGCAGAATTCTGAGGAACAGAAGATGCTGGAGCTCGACAGCCACCGGACCCTGGAGGAAAATCCATCGCACGCTGGATGGCTTCTGAGAGACATGACTCCAAAGATCACGGCAGGTGGACGGTCTCTGTTGACCTCTGGGGTCTGTTTTGGAACATCATGGTTGGCCATGGAAAAATTCAGAATTTCTGATCACAAGTGGTTGCATGGGTGAACACATTTGTCACTTTATGGGAGGGGTGGGAATGAAGGGGGGTGCAGTTGGGAGGGGGAGGGAGTATGGGAGGGAGGGTGTAACGGGGAAAAATGCAGCAACTGGAGAGGTAGGTGTAAGGGGGGAGGAGGTATAAGGGAAGGAGTTTGGAGGGGTGAAGGAGTCCGAGGGTGTGGGGTGGTGGGGGGGAGGTGGGGGGAAGGAGTCTGGGGGGCAGAGGAAGTAAGGGTGGAGGAGGAACTAAGGGTGGGGGGAATATCCAGTTGAATGCGCAGGGGAGAGGCCTGTGGAGTCAATGACTGCCTCCCCGGGAGCTAACTAAGTGTGGGTGTGGTAGAAGGGAATGGTGAGTAGGAGAGGGGGCGGAGTGGGTGGGAAGATGAGGGTGCGATGATAGCAGTTGAAGGGATGGTGAGGGTGGTTGGTGAGGACTCAGAGGCAGACACGGACCATGGGTTTGGGAAGGAGGAGGTTGGGAATGTGGATGGGGGTGGGATTCTCTGGAAGGCAAGAAATGTGCACATTTACCTGGGTATCCTGGAAAGACAAGGGTTCTGGTTGGTAGGTGACAGTGGGGAGGTGGAAGGTGATGCCGGGAATGGGTGGTCAACAATGATGGGGGAAATGACATGGGGACTGCGGGAGCGGAAAGGATGGGGGAGCTCAGAAGAAACCTTACTAAGACCATGTTTTTGAAATCAAAAGTGAAAGGGGCCTGGCATTGGTCGGGCACAGGTGCTGCATGGGAGTGTGATCAGTGGGTGGGCGGAGATGCAGGTCAGCTCAGATGGACAACTGAAAGAGAACCCCAGCAGGCAGCATTGTGATGCTTGGGACATTGAGATAAGTGTGATGGAGGAAGGATCCATGTGCATTGGAGAATGCTTGCATGAGGCTCTGAAAGGCCTTGACATACAACCAAACACACACACACACATGCACACATTTCTCCCTCCAGAATCATCCATGGTTTGGCTGCGTGCAGCTGAACTGCTAATGGTGGTGGTGGCAGGGGGGGATGCAGGGGGAGGACTCGCAAAGCCTGTAAATGAAACTGAAAGACACTATTACACATTAAAATCTGAAAATATATTCACTGTCACCGAGTAAAGTGACAAAATGTGTTCACCCCTGCAACCACTTGTGATCAGAAATTCTTAACTTTTCCAGGCCTACCACTTCTTCTGACATCTGCAGGAGGGATGGAGACAGCCTGTGCAATGGTTGGCCCTGCTGTCTCTGATGACTTTGGTGTGGGTCCTCTGGAGAGCTGAGGCCTTGATGGCTCCGCCTGCTTTGGCTGTCCCCCTATGGGCCAGCTGCTCCCTCTGCAGTGACAGAGGATGAAGTTGAAGGGGTCACAAGCAAAGGGGACTCGGAGGGAGAGGACAGACTCCTGAACGGATGACCCAGGGGTGTCCAGCTGCTGCTTCTCCTCCCTTTGGGCATCCAAGAGCCCCAGCCTGACTCCTTGAGGGGAAGGAGCACCTGGAGGGGTGTCGAAGTGTCCCGTTTCCCTCTCACGTTGCCACTGTGGGAATGCACCCATGGCTGCTGCAATGGAGTGCAGGCCTGAATGCATCTCCACATTCTGCTGGACCAGGGTCTCCATGGTGTCCGCTGTCCTTTCCATAGAGACCTCCAGGCACGCACATGTGGGCACCACTTCAAAGGACAGCAGGTGGACACACTCCTCTGACTTGCATGTCACTCTGTTGAGGACTTCCAACAGCTCTGCATGATTTTCTCCCACCTTCTGCTGACTCTCCAGGATGAGTTGGAAGGCCAAATCCAGAAGGTCGTCATCTGACTCAGGCCTCACAGATGCCTCTTCTCCAGCAGTCCGCTGAATGCCAGGGAGCTCGGCTGAACCTGCCTCCTCCTGCTGCAGAAACGTGTCTGTGCGATGACCACCAGATTGTGAACCTGAGCTTGCTCTAGATCTAGGTCCCACTGAGGTGTGTGTCTCTGCGCTGGTGGAGGGTGTGGGTAAGTGCTGTGATATGTCTTCCAGGCTGCTTATTTCCAGCTCTTCAATGGAGGAGGTGCCCTCTTGGCTGGAGGTGAGGACGCGGATGGAGCTGAGAACTGGCTGGCTGAGGGCGTCGGTTGCTTGGCAGTGCTCCCTGTGAACCAAAGTAGAGATAATGAGTGCATGGCAGCAGAGTCAAAAGCAGGAAAGTGCACTCACGTTTGCATTGAGAGAGGGATGGTGTGGTGCAGGATCCTCACAAGGGTGTTTGCCGCTGATTTCACCATCGCCGCAGGCAGGGTCCACATCCTCACTAGTCAGCGCGATGGCACACTCCTCAAAGTGAGTGAGGGGTCTTATACTGGCCACTCCACCCCACCTTGGACCTCTCCCTGCTGATGTGAGATGGCTTCTCCTGCATGAAAACAGATGGAGAGAGTGTGAGCAGGACACAGGGCACTGCGTGGCATGTTTGTGTGGTGAGTGGAGCCATTGCCGGGATGAGGGTGCGAGCTCCAGAGGATATGAGCATGTTCCCTCCCTTTGGCAGCCATCAGTTTCCAGCAGCTTCTTATCCCTTGAAGAGTGCTAGCTCTGTGCAGGGGCAGCCTTTAAATATGGCACCCTGTTTACTGAAGGCCTGAGCTGACAGCTGGGTGGGCGAATCAGAGGTCAGTGACTCGCCGTGTTTCCCGGGAATGCAATATTAATGAGCTGAGACGCGCCAGGAAGGGGACAATATGGTGCATAAAGCCACCATTGTGGCCAGAGGCTAAGTCGTCCTTTTTCCCACTCGCTACCGTACTTAGTGAAATTCTGGGACAATTTCACCCATTGTCACACACAGCCTCATCCCACTTGGTTCTGCTGTCAGTGTATGACCTGACACCAGAGCTAGGCTGAACTTACACTTTGCATCAATACTGATTTTATGGTGTAAGTATCCATGCTCCTGAATTGTACAGGATTATCTGACACATTTAGGATGTAAAAGCTCCTTGAGGTAATTTTGAGCCACTAAAGTCTTACATTGACAAATGTTTGACATGAATCCATAAATTTTCTACTTCAAGTAACAGGTTACAATTACATTTGACACTTTCACATACAAGTCTTTACATGTTAACCATTTAATAGTGAAAACTTATTGTTAAGTATCCAATCTACACAACTGGTCTAATTTGCCTGAACTTCTGGAAATAACTTGTTACAATTCCATTTGCAATGCAATAAAGTTGGCACTCTTTTCACAGGACTAATATTTTAGAAGGGCTTTGCGCTAGTAATTACTTATGATATCATCGTTTTGCATTACTTTGAAATATAGCATTCACTCAATCACGGTGGAGGAATTAAATTTAATGTTAAATTAATTATTTACACCGTTGCACTTTTTGGTATATTCATTTTCAAATGAATAGATAAAAATTCTGATTTTCAGAATATTCATGCTTTTCATCAAATGTTCCAGATGTGGGATTTTATATTCACTGCTCTGCCACTGATCCCTGCCAGAGCTTTCAATATGCATAGAGAATAAGGAAGTTTCCAAAAAATATTGCTCTAGAAAAAAGGGCAATACATCACTTTCAAATTAATAAGTGTAATTAGGAGACACTTTGTCTTATTATTGGCTTGCATAACTTTCTGAGATTAATTTAATCTCACCTTTATCTACTACAGAGTGCAGTAATTAATTTAATTGAACAAAGCTTGGTTGGGCTTTAAGCTATGTTAAAGTTAAATCTTGGTATTACAAAGAGCAGGTACAGCTGACAGAAATGACAAATTTACCACCTCCCAGGTATGTAAATTAGAAGCACAGCATAACGCAATAATGCTGGCAGCCAGCTTTTATGTTCTAAACTTTCCTCTCATTCTAGGGTCCTAACACAGCAGCTGAGTCGAGGAAGCAATTAGACATGCAAGAAAGGAATCTAATGAATCTGTTTAGTTTCTCCATTGCTGCACATGATTTTTTAAGACTTGGTAGCTCCTTCAAGAAGTCAGGTGGCGTTATCTGCTCCCTTTACAGGGAGATGGTGTCTCAGCCTTATGCCAGCAGCAAATGTAAATAGCCAGGGACACACTGGGCACTAATTACCCTGGTGCAGCAGGTATACACGACAGAAGGCGGGTGCCAAGGACTGAGCTCTGGGAATAGGCTGTTGCACCAACTTCCATGAAATTCTAATTTAGAAGGGGGTCAATCACTATATATTTACTCTAAATCTTAGAAAAGAGAATTACAAAGGTCAACCGGCATCCATCAATCAAGCATCCTTCACAGTAAAATACACTTCCAAAATATTCAGTGATGCTTAATATGTATTATGCATCAAGTATTTAAACTACTTATATAAGCTAGGAACTACATGGTCTATATTTCTGGTCTTGAATCTAAGGATATGGGGCAAGATTTTTAGATTGGCGTGCGGGCGTGATCAACAGGCCTGGGAGCAGCCGGGGAATGGATTGCCATTCACGGTCAACCCCCGACCGCGATTTCACGCTGGCTGGCCAATTAACAGCCAGCCGGCGTGAAGCACGTGCTGAGCTGCTCAGCGCTGCCGGGGTGGGGGTGGGAGGAGGGCATGCCCTGACATAAGCACGGGTATGGGCGAGCGCTGAATGAAAGCTCCCTGAAGGCAGAGAGCTGCTTCAGGGAGCTGAAGACTTTAAAACAGTTGTTAAAAGCCGGAAAAAAAATGTCCATGTATCACAATCAGCCAGCCGAACATATACATGATGAAAATTCTGTTCATCTTGTGTCCTCAGCATTTATTGACCAGAAATTTGGGAAACTGGTCAATAAACTTTTGCCAAGATTTTAACTTCCTACTGATACTGCAAGCAGGGAGAAATCTGAAATATTGTAACAACTATTATCTCCAGATTAAATAGTTCAGGTGTCTGGTGCTAGCCTTACTCTAGGTTACCAACCAAAATGAGATCCAACAGCTAATGTTTTCAGTTCTGATACTTGGTGCGGGAGGAGGTTAAAAATAAACTATATACCGCACAACTGACTTAGGTAGGTAGGTCAGGTGTTTGTCACGTGTAGGTGCAGACTCGATGGGCCGAAGGGCCTCTTCTGAACTGTGTGATTCTGTGATTCTGTCGCCAGGATTTTCCCCTCTGCGATTTGGGGGCAGGGCCCAGTCGCCAAGGGGAAAATGACACGGGATGATGTTGGGAGGAACCCCCGACGCCATCCTGGTCCATTTAAATTTTTAGGAAGGCAGGCGGACAGCGAAATCAGCTGTCCGCCCGCCGACCTGTCAATGGCCAATTGAGGCCATTGACAGGCTCATTAAAGTGATTAAAGACTTGCCCGTCCAAACTTAAGGCTGGTGGGCAGGCCAGGAGCCCCGGCGGGCTCCAGGTTATTCATGAAACTTCATCCACTGGCGGGATGAAGTTTCATGTCCGTTTTGTAAAAAATTAATAAAGTTTATGTGTTCTTTATTAACATGTCCCATCTCGTGTGACATTGTCACTTGAGGGGGACATGTTAATAATTTTTTAATGTATCTATTTTTAACGTTTTTTCCACTTTCGGTATTCTCCCTGAGACAGGACTTTGCCTCAGGGAGAAGTGAGCTGTTTCACGCGCATGCGCGAAAGAGCGCACTTTGACAGATGGGGAATCCCTCCCCCCCCGGAATTGGCCCGCCCACTTAAAATGGCAGCGGGCCCCATTAAAGTGGCAGGGGTCGGCTGACCACCCACACGCCATCCGAGGGCAAGATTCTGCCCTGTGATTCTGTGACACCTTGGCAAGAGAGCAGTTTTGGACATCCTACAAATAAGCCACTTATCTATATTAAGGGAAATTAGAGAAAATCAGAGTTAATAAATTATGCACTTATTCATTTTGGTCTCACATGCATGCCTGTTACTCAAAGAGGTGGCATTCTTCAATTTGTATAAAAACAGGGGTAAAAAATGCTTTTCAAATTTTTGACTGTCATCCCTATGAAATCACTGCAGTGGGTCGTATTCTTGCACGGTGACCGAGTGCCTTCCAAGTTTGTAAGTAACAGCAAAAAGCAACAGCCACCAAGACTCAAAATGATCACTTTCCTTCAACAGGTCTGCTCCCTCCTCTCACGTCAAGGAGGTTTTACTCTTGCTGCTCTGCTCAAGAATATCTTTTTTCTTCTGCCTTTCATCTATTTAGATTATATCTGTCTCTCTGGTGTCAATGTTTCTGAAATGAATCAAGCCTGTAGAGAGAGCCTGAGGAATGCTGATGTGGCACAGGGAGTGGGAGGAGTGGACCAAGGTTGCCAGAATGGCATTGTGAGAGAGTGTGAATTAGGCTGCAGCACACAGTGTGGGTGGTAAAGGGCCTGGGAGTCAGGAGTTCAGGGACCACCATATAATGAAATAAACTTTACTGAAGCTTTGTCTTGACTATCTGATGACCATTGGTAGTTTTAAACATTTTTAAGTCAGTCCTGCACAAGTTTCTTATTTACATTGGGCTTCCAAACATGTGAATAAACAGGCTAGATGAGAATGGTGCATTATCAGATCATGGGACAGGGGAAGATGTATGCAGAATCCAATATTTCCAAAGGCCCAATGGGGTGTCTCTTGCTATTTGCGGAATGGAGAAGGGAAAATTGTTGCCCAAATTTTGGGAAACTCATGATTATTTTGGTAGGTTTCAATATGTTTAAATGGAAAATGAATTAAATATTATAATTAATGCTACCTTGTTGAAGAATTGTCATGGCACCTGTATCTCAGGTCCTGTTTTCAGTAGCATTGTAAGGATCGAAATTGGAGTGAACTACCCTGTGTCATTGGTTTAGATATTCTCTACTTTTGTTATTTACCTACCGGAAAGGAGAAAAGCACTCAAAAACAGAAGAAAATGGTTAATGTTGAGACTGCTATGTACATTTCTGTTGATAATTCATATTTCAATCTTTTTAAATGAGACATAGGGCGGAATTTTACAGCCCATCTTGACAGGGGCGGGTCTGTAAAATGCGGTGAGCCATTCAAAAGTCCTTGACTTCGACAGGACCAGAAAATCCCGCCAGCAGGTGAGGCCATAAAATTCCGCCCAAAGAGACCGGCAAACCCAACAAAAGATGTATTCTCACCAAGATCGCTTTCATCAAGGCATTTGACTATGTGAGTATAAGCGGTCTATTTGTGCTTACTGGAGGAAATTGACTACCTGCTGAAGCTGCTGAATGTGATCTTCTCTTTCCGTGTCAGCTTGATGGGTAAGGTCAGCTTTGATGGGACAATATCAGAACACTTTGAGATCCACATTGGGGTCAAACTGTGTTGAGATCTGGCACTGACGCTCTCTGGCATTTTTTTTTTTCCCACTATCATATGCATTCAGGTCATCTACAGAGGGTATCCACTTACATACCAGAACTGAGGGAAAGCTATTCAGCCTTGTTTGCCTGAGATCCAAGACAGAGGAGTGCCAAGTCCTAATCAGAGGGTTGCTCCACACTGCGGATGCCACACTAGCATTTCATACTGAGGGACACATGCTGCGGCAAATAAACAGACTCTCTCACACCAGTAAAGAGTTTGGTTTGACCATCAACATTGAGAAGACAAATGTCATGGTCCAAATTTTGCCAGACTGCCATCTATCTGCATTGACAACGTGATGCTGGAGATTGTTGACAGCTTCACATATCTAGGCTCTACAATCACCAGCAATCTGTCACTTGATGCTGAAATCAACACATGCATCCCAAAATCTGCAGCTGTATTGTCCAAGCTGAGTGAGCGTGGAACAACAGCAACCTGATTGAGAACACCAAACTGCGAATCTACCAAGCCTGCACCCTCAATGCACTCCTCAACAGTGGTGAGAGTTGGACAACATTTCCCAGGGCAGGAGAAAAGGCTGAACAGTTTCTACCTTCGGGGCCTCAGGCGTATGCTCGACATCTCTTGGCAGGATAAGGTTACCAACTCAGAGAGGTCCTGGAGTATAGAAACATAGAAACTTAGACAATAAGAGCAGGAATAGGTCATTCAATCCTTCGAGCCTGCTCCGCCATTCGATATGATCATGGCTGATCCTCTATCTCAATGCTGTACTTCTGCTCTCCCTCCATACCCCTTGATGCCTTTAGGGTCTAGTAATCTATCTACTTCCTTCTTAAATATATTCAGCTATTCGCCTCCATTGCATTCTGGGGTAGAGAATTCCACAGGTTCACCACCCTCTGAGTGAAGAACTTTCTCTTTGTCTCAGTCCAACATGGCCTACCCCATATACTAGTATGCAAATTCCATCAGCATACACTCATTGCTTACCCAACAATGTCTGTGCTGGGTCAACCATTTTCATTGGATGGATGAGGGCCACATACTCAAAGATGTTCTGTACAGTGATTGCCACTGGGTCATGACTTGTGGACATCCATAACTCCACCAAAGGGACATCTGTGAGTGAGAAATGAAGATGGCGGACATTGACACTGACAACTGGGAGATAGTCACTGACAGGCGTGACCTCTGGAGGCTGATTGTTTGGAGAGGCTTTCAAAGAGGTGAGCATCAGGAAAGGTGGTGGCATAGTGGTATCGTCACTGGCCTAGTAATCCAGAGACCCAGGGCAATGCTCTGGGGACCCAGATTCGAATCCCACCATGGCAGATGGTGGAATTTAAATTCAGTAAGTCTGGAAACCATTGTCGATTGTCATTAAAAAAAAAACATCTGGTTCACTAATGTCCTTTAGGGAAGGAAATCTGCCATCCTTACCTGGTCTGGTCTATATGTGACTCCAGACACACAATGTGGTTATGTGGTTATATAAAAGGAATGAAACCAAATGGACCACCCAGCATCAACTTAGGCACCAGAAATTACAAAGGCATACTCAGAGCCTGTCAACCCTACAAAGTCCTCCTTACTAACATCTGGGGGCTTGTGCCAAAATTGGGAGAGCTATCCCATAGACTAGTTAAGTAATAGCCTGACATTCTCTGTAATGCATGATTCCGTGAGTATGATTATGTACCAGACACCACCATCCTTGGTTTGTCCTGTCCCACCAGCAGGACAGACCCACAGAAGTGGCATCACAATGATGTGCAGTAGTGGGGGAGGGGAGTTGTCTCATGGCATCAGCTCAAACATGAACAAGGAAACCACCACCTGCTGTGGTGGGATTTGAACCTGGGTCCCCAGAGCATTGCCCTAGGTCTCTGGATTATTAGTCCAGTGACAATACCACTACCTTTCCAAACAATCAGCCTCCAGAGGTCACACCTGTCAGCGACTATCTCCCAGTTGTCAATGTCCGCCATCACCATGGTGCTGCCCCCTGCCCCAACGCCACCCCCCACCCCCTCAGCTGATGAATCAGTACTCGTCTATTTATTTTTTACTATCTATACAGTGAAACAATAAGGAGCCAATCTGTGAGTTTTTCTTGAATCAAAGAAAGAGTATGTTTATTAGCCACTAAACTTGAGACAGGTATCAGAAGTAAGGAAAGTTAGAGTCCAAATAGAGTCTTTGAAACATAGCTTGTTAAACATTGCGGCCAATTTAAGTTATCTGGTTCCTTGGAGCAGGTAGATGTAGAAGATGTTGCAATTCTTAAAAGATCTCGGTTTTTTGGTAGGTCTTGGGTACACTGATTTCTTGAACCGGATGCTGCACCTATTCCCAGAGAGAGAGAGAGAGAGAGAGCTATCTCTTCAGTCTGTTTCTCTGTTGAAGTCTTTTCCCAAAAACTCTCCAATGGTGTTTCTTTTGGCTAGGTAAAACCCAGTTCTTAAAGCCCTGCTGTAGATATATATCCCAAAGGAATTTGATTGCCTTTGTGCTATAGTCATTGTTGTAGAACAAGTAGTCACGTTTTGATGTTTCATCTTAGCAACTTTTGACACATTTCAAGATAGTAGATACCAATAGGATATGGGTCCTTTCTTCCTCCACAAGGGAATTGAGTGTCTGTTGATTGTATATCCTGGCTGGCCAGCAGTTCCCCATTGTCTTGAAAGAACTACAGTTGATTAAAGTCCAGCACTTTGCATTTTTAATATCTTCCTTATTGTTGGGTTTCTTTGTCTCTCTCTTCATACTTCCTTTGGGGGCGCGGGGGGTGCAGCATTGATTGCATTTCTCACCTTCACCTTGGAAGGTAGCCTCACATTTTTAAAGCAGTTTATGCTGTCTCCTTTCAAATTACAGAGCTTCAGCTGAAGGCTTTTTTTAAATTCACTTTACAAAAAATAAAGAGCTGTGATCCCATGACACACAACTTCCTGCTTTTCAATTCTACTCTGGAAATAAACCACAGTTCCTTTCATTGGTGAGCCTAACAGAAAGGGCCCAAATTTAAATTTGTGCTATTGGCTGAGTTCTAAATGAGCTCAAAATCTCAATATATTAATGACCATTCCTGACCTTGGCCACAAGCTAATTTTGTATTCTTTCAAAGGGTGTGGGTGTCACTGGCAAGACCAGCATTTGTTGCCAAACCTTAGTTGCCTTGAATCAAGTGGCTTGTAAGGCAATTTCAGCAGAAGTTAAGAGTCAGCCTGGAATCACATGTAGGCCAGGCCAGGTAACAATGACAGATTTCCTTCTCCAAAGGACATTAGTGAACCAGATGTTTTTTTTTTAACAACAATTGATAACAGTTGTCATGGTCCCTATTACAATTCCAGATTTATTAATTGAATTTAACTTCCACCACCTGCCATGGTCCCCACAGCATTAGCCTGGGCCTCTGGATTACTAAACCAGTGACATTACCACTTCGCCATCACCATCCGCCGCCACCCCCCCCCACCCGCCATCTACATCTATGTAGACATTTGTAGCAAACCCATCATGGTTAGCAATCAGAAGCAGGAACCCAGTTGTACTTTTACCCTATATAGCTCAAGATGATGATACCACTAGTTGAGATAATTAAGGGCCCCTGAGAAGGTGATGGTGAGCTGCCTTCTTGAACCACTGAAGTCACTATGGTGTAGGTACACCCACAGTGCTGTTAGGGAGGTAGTTCCAGGATTTTGACCTAGTGACAGTGAAAATGCTGAAACCCTTGACAGCACTTTACAGCATTGATATCAGTAACCACCGAGATTGGGCTCTAAGATAAATATTCCATAATTATTGTTTTTTTTCTGCAATCTGCTGTAGCTTATGGGACAAACTTGTATTTGTTAGCTAGGATGACAATATCAACTATCTTGTCAGTTTACCAAACACTGGCTTTACTGGTGGGGAATATAAATAATTACTGCACAGTTCCAAGCACGTATTGTTTTCATCTAATTGCTCATTTTTCTAGTAACATTTAATTAGGAAAGGAAAGATTTACATAATATGCAAATTCATATGTTCATCAGTGCTGGTAATTAGTAGTACATGTGAAGGGTTCTCAGTTTCTTTTGAGACTTCAAATGCATTCAGATGACTTATGTTCTAAGAACCTGCTGCAATGTTATGTTTCTTTAAAAAAAAAGGCCGGCTATGTGGGAAAATGGTTGGAATATAGTTTTTACTTCTGCCCATGTGTTCAAACTAGACAGGCTGAATTAATCTTTGTTTCTTTTTTGTGGCTAGTAATGTCTGAGGTGAAATGAGCTTTAACAGTCCCAATTTAATTCGTGATCAACACGTGTCTACATCACAAAATCTTTCTATTATTCAGTGCTAATTAACAAGGATTAGTAACAAACTATTTTCTGAATAGCTATCTTTCAAGTTGGCCCAGAATTGTAATACTTGGTAAAAACTAAGTTTTGGCCCATTTTCCACCACTGGATTCACATGCTCTTGTTTTCTTAAGGAAATGTCACTGTGCATTTTCTGATGCGACCCCTTTCTGTACATGCATTTTGTGAGTTGTCCAAAAAGGTTCCCTCAGGTGGGGTTATTTGGCTATAAAGGAATCACTATGATATGCTTTTCAATTTCTTATTTTTGTTTTCCTATCCATGGCGACCATGGCTTTATTTTTTTTGGCTATACATCAGGATTCCCTGTTAACTTAGCTGGTAAATGCACTGTAATACCCTAGCATTGAAGTGTGTTGTTCCCAATTTCCCTTATGGAGAGTACTTTGAGTTCTTGAGGCCTGGGTGAAGGAATATATATCTGAATTTCCACACAATCAAATTGAGGTATTTGTCTTAGTTTTCAAGTGATTTACTAGAGACATATGTCAAGGTTCCCTGATGGTCTGCTAAAGGTTCTCATGTTCTTTTAGTCGTCCCAAGTGCAATGACTTGTTTAAACATTTCAAGCCCGAATAATCCAAAAGTGAGAAAAAGAAAATTTCAAATCTAAACTGAGCTCAGTGTTTAGACCACTGGCCAATCACATTTAGAAAGGCTAAAACCACAGGCAGCTTGGGAAATGTTAAGCCAATAAGGGTTATTCTTTCAAAGCCTATGAAGCAGCTTAAAGGTGACTCCAAATTACAGCTATCTGGAATTATACCCCAATAGTGAATACTTGAAAAAAGAAAAATCTTCAAGTTGCCTAACTTCTGCAGATACAAGTAATTTATGTATATTGTTGGGTTTTTTTTTGTCTTCCATTACACATTCTCATTTGATAACCTCACAATGGCTATATCAAAGCTGCTGTTTTTTTTCGGTGTAGGCATTATCATACATTAACTACACATAGCGTACACCTCATGAAAAACAAAAGCAAACTAAATCTTCTCTCACCAGTTCTACAACATACTAGAAAATTAATGGAGGCTTTTAGTTAGGAAATGGCATTCTTATCTAGGGTTAGGATGAGAATTATAAATTGCTCAAACATGCACGTTTAGAACATTTAATCCTCTCTGTGAGGTTATTGCCTGGTAATCATTCCTACATATCAGTTATTTTATATTTAATAAACTGTTACATTTAGGTTTTTAAAGTCAGTCAGTATGTGTAAATACAACACAGTTATGGCCATATTGCTAATATAATTTGACAGTGGCTGTAGTCAGCCACATACACAGAGCTCTGTTCCCCTGGCAATGAATTATTACTGTTGAGTGAGCAGGTATAAATAACACTTTACAATATTAAAATGAGCCAAAAGTAGGTTTATAAACTACCCAAATATTCCAATTAAACACCTGGGCACTTGTAACACATGACTTTGCACCTAACTTGTAGTGCACCCAATTCATTGTCAAAGTTGTTTGAGACAATCAACTACAGGGGGCCTCACAACTTCTATTTCAATCCACTCAACAGCTAGCATTCTTGACCTGGTTTTGGCTAAGGGAGGCAATGACTGAGATATGACAAATGTTGATTAAAGATTTGCCTCAGTGACTCCGGCTGCTCAGTCTGTCAACTGAAAAGTGCTATGCTTCTTTTGCATTTTCTTTCTAGGTATTTGGAAGTAATTATATTTGTATTGGTCAAGGCTCGTATCCATCTGCATTCAGGAGATTATAGTGCTTGTGTTGTAATGGTTGGCAGGTTCATTCCTTTCTTGAAGACTGGAGAGCAAGTTTGACACATGACAAAACATTTCCAGTGACCAACTTTGTTCACAAAGAAATATGGGCACCTTCATACATCAAAGTTTCTATTCCCTCAAAGTACTGGGAGTGTTATGCCTGGAAATATCCCTCTTGGTTTTTCCCTGCTGCCCTCGGTTACTACATGATCACAGTCCTGATTACCACATTTATTTGCAATTGTATAACCAACTGGCCACTTAGGAACCTAAAGTATGGATTGAAACCATTGCTTGTGACCCCTTTACCCTTAAATGTAAGATAACACGTATACTACAGGTACACAAATGTACACAAATAAAATTATTGGGGTTTTGACATAGTGATTTTAAAGTGGTAATGATTTGCACTCTATAAACCAGCTAAGGTTTGCAAAGATGTTTGTATCATACTGCCTACTACACAGCCTCATTATTCAGAGGGCTATCAACCTTGAAATCATTGAAGAATTGATTCATGGACTGGCTATGGATGAAACAGAGCTCCAACAGCTTGTACCAGGGCATGATATCCTGACATTAGCAAAATAGAATCATAATAATCTCATTGGTCATCACTTCACATGATGGATTGTTTATTGCTAATTACCTCAGTTAATCATGATTTTCTGATTAATTCTAAGGCAGTAACCATAAATCATGAACACCCAGAGTACACTTAACTTTGGTTATTAGATCAATAAAATGGATAATTAAACTGGTATTTTGAAGAATATACCATTTTTTGGACTCATTTCAGATACTAAGAATAGATGTTACCTTTCTACCTCTTGTCATAATATTCTCATTGTCTATGACTGTGTGCAGTCAGTTGTCATATCTAATAATCAGAAGCAAGGTCAGTGCTATTTTAATCTACTGATTACCAAGAGTTGCAAAAATCAAATGCTTCGTCTTCGAACAAAACGCTGATAAATCAGAAATTCTGCTGAAGCCATTTCCTTATTGACATTCTGATTTTTTCATGGATAGTCTGCTTCTGCTTCAAGTGGGTCAATTTTTGGGATTAATTCTTCCACAAAGTGCCAATGTGAGGTTGCAATTTGACAGAGCAGTGACCTGAGTAAAATAAACATGAGCCATTCCATATGTGCAGATCAATAAGCAAACTACTAATCACATATGCTCTTGTAGAAATGGATTAATCTGTGAGTAATTAGAGAAATACAGATCAAATGTCTTGCCTTCTTGCTGCCTACAGGAGGTGATGCCTTTGTGCTGACTGATAGGATATCCTTTTGCAGATATAATTCTGCACTGTATGTGGTTAGGAACTTACAGTCTTTCAGAAAAAGTGTTATGGTGCCTCTGCATAGCATTATTTTGGTCCAGAATAAACAGTTTTAAAAATATGTTAAGGTATCCCTCAAATTCCACGGGCAAAGGTGTCATCAGAAAAATCTCAAATTTAGTCTCCGGGTCTGTGGCAGTTTATATAGTCGCAGTTATACTCTTGAGACATAAGGCTGCAGAAGCATAAATGTTAGCTCGCAACCCCACTCACAATTGGGATGCCTCCTGGAATGTCTGCCTGTGTGGGTGTCTGGTGAAGACAAGAGGAGAATTACTATGGTGACTAGCATTTTCGAAGAGTCTACCAACACAGTGCCAAAAGGGCCCATACTTAAAGAAGACCACTTGGGTGTTGCAGTAGAGAACTGCTAATGTTCCCCTACAAAAGGAAAGCAGAGAAGTGGACAAGTGTTGCCAGGAAAAGATCAAAGGTGTAGAGAAAACTTACAAGGACGATATCAGAAATATGTGGGTATACATATCAGGAAAGGATTGACAGGCTTGGTCTCTTTTCTATTGAAAAAAGACTGAGGGGTGACCTGTTCGAGGTTTTTAAAATTATGAAAGGTTTTGATAAAATAGGTATCGAGAGAATGTTTTGTCCTGTGCGGAAAAGCATAAATAGAGGCCATCAATATAAGATAGACACTAAGAAATTCAATAGGGAATTCAGAAAAAAAACTTTAACTTAACGAGTGGTGAGAATGTGGAACTTGCTACCACAGGGAGTGGTTGAAGTAGTAAAGATGCATTTAAAGGGGACCTAGAAAAGCATTTGAGGAAGATGGGAATTGACGATTATGATGATAGGTTTAGACGAGGAAAATTGGGAGGAAGCTCAAGCGGAGCATGAATACTGGCATGGTGGTTTGTGGGATCATAGTATGTGAAAATTTGTGGGACCATAGTATGTGAAAATTGATTTGCCTAAATTTCAGAAAATAATTAATTCGCTTTGGGATGTCATAACCCGAAGTAATCTTTAAAATCCAAGCTCTTTCTCCTTCTAAATTCTGTTTGTTCCTACATTAGCAAATATTAAAGTAGCCTAAGTCTGATGATAAGAACCATTTTTTAATTTATTCGTTCATGGCACCTGGGAATCACTGGCTAGGCCAGCATTTATGTCCATCCTTAATTGCCCTTGACAAGGTGGTGGTGAGCTGCCTTCTTGAACCACTGTAGGTCACATTGTGTAGGAACACCCACAATGCTGTTCGAGAGGGAGTTCCAGGATTTTGAGCCAGCAACAGTGAATTCAAGAACTGTCATTTAGTTTGAATTTGGTTAGACCTCTGACAATCTATTAATTGTATTCAGTAATGCATAAGAAACTACTCAGAAGTTCATTTTAGAGGTAATTTTGAGTTAGTTTTATAAAATGCTTCAAAATTTGAAAACCCTTTGTGTTATGTTTCTGCTGCTTAATATTTCAACACTGTTAGGCTATTGTAAATACAGAAAGAAACTTCCACACATTAACAATAGGGTGAGTAGCAATGATTGAAAACATATTTGCATTGGTGGACAGGCCTCATTCGCATGCTGAAATATTAAGGGCTCTTTCCTCCCTAAGCCTTTGTTTGTCTACAAGCCCCTTTTCCAACATAAAAAGGTCAATGGGCAAACAAAAAAATGGCTCAATGTGTCCAAGCACTACAAAAGGTATAGCAATCTGAGAGAAGCCCTATAGAATAACTTGAGGTAAATGTAAGAGCAATCATATCAATAGCTGGTCACCACCAGTTACTATACCACTTGGTGAAAATTACTTTGACTTTTAATTTAATCGATTTTGTATCCCTGGTACTGAAGCTGGGTGGTAAAAGCCTGGTCATTTTTCAGTACAAATGCAAAGCGTGTAAATGGTTTGTCATGGATACAAATAGATTTTACACCAGAAATTAGTATTTGGATACATGAGGCATCAATTATCACCGACTCCTTTATTCTTAATGGCTTTATAAAAGCTGTACTCTCTATGTAGAGAATTACCAACAGTCATCCATTAATTTACTGTTGTATCACACAGCTGCTGTATGACTCTTCTGGAGCAAAGTAGTAAATTCACTTTGGGTTCCAATGTTCTGTTATGCTCTGAATGCTGTCTTTTTTGCTGCCAGCTAATGTTCCTTCTCGTTCTGGCCTGGTAAATGCACTTCAGTTTCCACTGTTTTGTCATCCAGCCATCTTCTGCTGCCTGAAACCTGACTACTAAAACTCCAATTTCCCTGCTAATTTCAAAAAACCTTTCAATTGTTTGAAATTAAATCTTTTCACCAATTTTGCAAAGCTTATTTTCAAATACTCCTATTACTCCCTCTTACGTTTTGCTTATAATGCCATGGTCTCAAATCTTGTGCTGTTAACGTGTTATCCTTACCTCATTATTTGTTTACCACACAGGTTGCCTGCCCCATAGCTAGGTTCTTGTCCTAATTGGCCCTATATGCCAAAGCCAGATGCTGTTCAGCACCTTAGCTGCTGCAGCTCCAGACGCCTGATAATTTGAAAGAGCTATAAACAGATGCACACACTTCATTGCTCATAAACGAATTATACTGGGGATGGCCTTGGCTTTTTTTTTTCTCTTCTCAGCAACAATTCCATCTGACAGATTGGACCGGCTTTTAGAGTGTGCCTTTTAATTGGCAGGAACACAATCCTGATGGAACAATAAACAAATGTTACCCTGTTAAAGGGAAACATCAGAACACACAAAAAGTGAAACAAACTATAAATAAACAGGCACTTAAATGTTTTTGAAAGTACCTGAAGGGGAAATTGGCCACATTGTGATTAGTGCTAAATCATATCCATTCAAACTTTAAGACCAGACAGGGAGGGAAATAGTCAACAGTTTCAAATAGTGATGCTGCTTATCACAAAGTGGTATAGAATATTATATGATTTTTTTCACTGAGGCGCCAGCCTTTTTTAGGTAGCATTCCACTAGTTCTGATGTTAATGATTGTTACAAAATTCAGTCATATGGTCATCTAACAATATAGTATCTACTGATATTCGAGTGAGGCTAATTGCATTACCTTCAGTCGCAACCTGATTTTCTCCAAATGATGGGACAAGCACTGTTGAGATACAAAAGCCTATTGAATAATATCCCAATTAACTAGGTTGCCAAACCAAATCTGTCTTTCATAATAAATCTGTTCAATTAAATAGAAACCTGTTGAGAACAGAAGTCTGAAACCAGGAACTTTGATAAGGTGTTGCAATGCATGTTATGGTGACATCCCTGGGAGGAATCAGGACAATTTTGACCATTTTTTGAATTTGTCCCTTTCACAAGCCTAATTTCTAACATTCCTGCTTTATTTATTATTTTATTGAATAGGTTTGCTTTAATAAAGTGTATTATTGAATAAATCCATTTAAATTAAATTTTTTATATGGTTATCAAATAATTCAGGGAAAGCTACTGTACAAAGTTAATGAAAATGCTTCACTGAAATGACAACATTCCTATGTCAAGATCTGCATATTTCAGAATGTTAGTGGAGAAGAACATAACAGCAGCCAGTTCCATTCCTGAGTGCTGGCTGTTGGATATTCTTCAGTGAGTCACAGGATGCTGTTAACAAGATGGTCATTGTCATTTTGGTTCTGGTAGTAGTGCAGAACAGACCCAGGGCACAACTGCTGGTCCATTGTTTGGCTTCTGGCCATATGGGCTAGACTAGTTGCTCACAATGATTTGTTTTGTGATATGATGTATATGTACATTTAAGGGTGCATATCTTAGATTTCTGTCACTCACTTTGACAGGACATGACATATTAGTTCCATGACTTGTATTCAGTCTACAAGCTGCAGCAACAGAGATAGATGTACTATACTTAGTCTTCTAGTTAACATTGTATGTATATAGTTCTTCCTTAAAATAAAGAATGCACATTATTATTTACCAATCCTTGACATGGTTTGTTTATATCAAATAGAAAAAAATAACAATTTAAAGGATAAATTGTTTTATAACAGAAATTATATTAACTAAGGGTAATTCAAGAGGTGTGATATTGACAGAATCTTTAATATATTACGGATATAAGAATGGAAATCGATTGGTACAGAAAAGCTAAAAGAAAAGCTGCCATGCCACTAAGTAAAATTGAGCAGTTTGTTGCAATTATGAGGTTTATACATTGTTATATTTGGGCCTATGTCCTTAATTTAAGGTAAAACAAAGGGGGTCATGTGCCTGGTTCTGAAGTCTGCCTCACAGCAAACCTGTGTGGCGTATTGTTGGAGATTAAAGGGAACCCGGATTGTTTTACTGGGATAAAGGTGAAAGTGTTAACATTAGAGACAATGGCAGCAGCCTGTGTGCTAACAATGGATAGACTATGAGTCTCCAAAGTCCGAGAAAAATGTTGAGAATGTTGATTTGTAAACAGTTGTGCTTTAAATTGTCCATTTACTTCCAATAAAAAATGGAGTAGGGCACTCAAGGAAAGCTAACATATGAACATACGAACAAGGAGCAGGAGTAGGCCATTCAGCCCCTCAAGTCTGCTCCGCCATTTAATAAGATCATGGTTCATCTGATAGTAACCTAAAATCTGCATTCCACCTACCCCTGATAACCTGTCACCCCTTTGCTTACCAAGAATCTATCCACCTCTGCCTTAAAAATATTCAGACTCTGCTTCCACTGCCTTTTCGGGGAGAGGGTTCCAAAGACTCACAACCCTCTGAGTGAAAAAAATTTGCCTCATCTCTGTTCTAAATGGGTGACTCCTTATTTTTAAACAGTGACCCCTAGTTCTAGATTCTTCCACAAGAGGAAACATCCTCTCCACAACCACTCTGTTAAGACCCCTCAGGGTCTTATATGTTTCAATCAAATCGCCTCTTACTCTTCTAAACTCCAGTGGATGCAATCCTAGTCTGTCTAACCTTTCCTCATAAGACAACCCACCCATTCTAGGTACTAGTCTGGTAAACCTTCTCTGAACTGCTTCCAACGCATTTACATCCAATAATGGTTGGAAGGGTACCCTTCCACTTTTATAATGTCTTCATTAGCAATCTCCAAAAAGAGTTAAAATGGAAGGTTGAGGATTCAAGCCTCACTCCAGTGTATGATCAATGCTGACACTTTTTAGTTCAGTAATGATAGAGTGTTGAGTTGGAGAAGGTGCTGCCTTTTCTTGACATTTTAAATTGAAGCCCTATCTGCCTGTTTAGGTGGATGTTAAAATACCTTGAGAATGTGACAATGCACATATGAACTTGAGTCCTTTATCAGCATGCTCCTGAAACAGCAGGCTTCTTGGATGTGTAGCTTAACAATGACTGATGTGCTTTTTTCAGAGCGGATAATGGCAAGACTACCTTGTAATTTGTTGACTATTCCTGTACAGCTTACAGCCATTCAGAATGGTAACTCCCCACTGAACGGACAGTCTTAGGGAATCAAAATGCAGCCTTGTCAGAATGAAGAAAAGATCAATACACAATATGGAAAATCTTTTGTGCTAGTGTGTGCCATGCCACTGATATTTAAACGCCTCTGCACCTCCCATTCTAAGGTCATGAGACTTTAAGAAATAAGAGCAGGAGTAGGCCATTTGGCCCATCAAACCTGCTCTGACATTCATTAGGATCATGGCTGATCTAATATGGCCTTAACTCTACTTTCCTGCTTGTCCTCCATTACCCTTGACTCCCCTGTAGATCAATCTGTCTAACTCAGCCTGGAATATATTCAACAACCCAGCCTCCTCTGCTGTCTGTGGAAGTGAATCAGGCTTACAACCCTCTCTGAGAGCAGGAATTCCTCCTCATTTCTATTTTAAATTTGAGACCTCTTATTTTTTAATATGTTTTTTCTTTATTCTTTCATGGGATGTGGACATCGCTGGTAAGGCCAGCATTTGTTTCTCATCCCTAATTACCCTTGAACTGAATGGATTGCTAGGTCATTTCAAAGGGCAGTTAAGAATCAACCACATTGCTATGGGTCTGGGGTCACATATAGGCCAGACCAGGTAAGGATGGCAGATTTCCTTCCCTAAACGGCATTAGTAAACCAGATGGGTTTTTACAACAATTGATGATAGCTTCGTGGTCACCATTACTGAAACTAGCTTTCAATTCCAGATTTATTAATTGAATTTAAATTCCACCAGCTGCGGGGTTGGGATTTGAACCCCTGTCTCCAGAGCATTAGCATAGCCTGGGCCTTTGGATTACTAGTCTAGCGACATTACCACTACGACACCATCACCCAGCCGTTCTAAGCTTTCCCCCCTCGTTATAGATTCTCTCAGAAGAGGAAATACCCTCTTGGCACCTACCCCCTCAGAATCTTAGTCTCAGTAAGATCACCTCTCATTTTTCTAACCTCCAATGAGCATAAGCCCAACCTGTTCAACCTTTTCTGAACTGCTTCCAATGTAAGTATATCCCTCCTTAAGTAAGGAGACCAAATCTCTACACAATACTCCAGGTGTGCTCTTACCAATGCCCTGTATAGTTGTTGCAAGGCTTCCCTACTTTTATACCCCATCTTCCTTGTAATAAAGCCCAAATTCCATTATCTTCCTAATTACCTGCTGTACCTGCATGCTAACATTTTGTGATTCAAGCACAAGGACAGAACCCTCTATACTGCAGCATTCTGAAGCTTTTCTCCATTTAGATAATATTCTGCTTTTCTATCCTTCCTGTCAAAGTGGAGATCACATTTTCCACCATTATACTCCATCTGCTCATTTTTTTCCCGTTCACTTAACCTAGCTGTATCTGTTTGCACGCTCTTTGCATCCTTCTCACAACTTGTTTTTCTTCCTATCTTTGTACCATCAGCAAACTTAACTACAATACAATCAGTCCCTTTGTCCGAGTCATTAATGTTGATCATAAATAGTAGAGGCCCCAGCACTGACCCCTGCCGCACTCCACTAGTTACAGTTTGACATCCTGAAAATAACTCATTCATCCTGACTTTGTTTCCCGTTAGTCAGCCAATCCTCTATCCATGCTTACATATCACCCCCAGCACCATGATCTCTTATTAGTGCAGTAACCTTTTGGGCTGGATTTTGCCCTCATCGGGCGGGTGTGCTGGGCGGGCCCGGGAGTGGCCCTGAATGCCGCCCGCGATTGGGCCCTGGCCGCAATTTCATGCTAGCGGACCAATTACAACCCACCTAGCGTGAAACGGGGCTCATCACTGGCCAGGAAGGGCCGAGCGGGGTCAGGGGCCTGTTTGCTGCCGGGTCCAATGGCAACCCAGCAGCCGGTATAAAGAAGGCGGCAGGCCCAGAAAGTCTGCCAGGGAAGGACGTCTGGCTGCCATTCTGACGATGCACTCGAGTGCGGCAGCAAACGCCAGGCGGGAGGGCAGGTCAGGTGGGCACTAGGCCCCCCACTTTTCGGATGAGTGCCTCGCTGTCCTGCTGGAGGAAGTGGCTGCCAGGAGGGACACCTTTGTCCCCAGAAATGGGAGGAGGAGGAGGCCACCACACCTCACCAAGATGGCATGGGAGGAGGTGGCAACCCGGGTGAGCAGCCAAGATGTGGTGTGGTGCACATGGGTGCTTCAATGACCTGCTGTGCTCAGGAAGGGTGAGTACCATTTTGGCATGGGTCAATGTGCGCAAGTGTTAAGGATGCCATCCCCTCAGTACCTCAAGGGTTCTAGACTCTGAGTGCCAACTGTCAATGACGCTGGAGCTGGCCAAGAGGGTAAGCCCTGGCAACATTGCCTGAGTGCCTTATGGCTCGAGGGCCATGACTTGGATGTGCCCTGTGAGGTTTTCCTCAGCTTGGGTTGGCCAAGCTACAATGATGCTGCAGGTAGACAGTGGACTAATCAATGATCCTCTGTCCTTTCATGAGAAGACAAGCCATAGCCAAGTAGAGAGGTCATGTATAGGCAAAGGCCCACCCAACCTGTAAACTGCTCTCCTGGTTCAAACAGGATGCCCTGGAGCTGGGGAGCTGGCATGCTCCCCATGCAACCATGCGTGGAGAGGCGGGGGTGCCAGATGAAGGTAAGAGCACAGTGCACAGAGGTGAGGCTTTCTGATTGTACAACCATTCTAGTGTTGTCTCCTCACTGATGTGAGCCTCGAACCTGGTGTCCCCATTGATCTTTGGAAGACGATGGCACCATGATGTAGATCTCCATTGTCTCATCAGGATACCTGGCATGCATCGTGACAGTGTGATGACTTTAACTAATGACACGTCCTTCTTCTCCCTTTTAGGTTCACCAGCAGGGGCTTCAACCACAGACCCGAAAGGGCCACCCCTGACGCGGGAGGACAACCGGGTGTCACTGTCATCTGTGTCACACCCACTCTCTGAAGCAGGCATCAGCGCAGATACCAGCACCTTGGTGGGCATTAGTTTGGCAGGTAGTATCTCGGTGCACATTGGTGAGGGCACTTCATGCTCGCTTGAGGTGCAGGAGTAGGCAGAGATTACCCAGGGCACCGGCAGTCAGAGGTCTGCTGGAGACCAGGATGATGCTCAGTCGAAGGCTGATGATGAGCTCCTGGAGTTGTCCATTAGGCAGCAGATGTTGGATGTCCAGCGAGATGTGCGGGACCATCTGGAGGAGATCCATGATCCATGAGGATATGTGTGCCATGGTCTCTGTGATGGAGGAGTCCATGCGGAGGGTGACCACTGCATTGACCATCATGGGTGAGGGCATTGCCTCCTCCATCGAGAGAGTGTTGAATCTCATGGAGAGGCAGCTCCAGGGACAGAATGAAGGATTCTTGGGGTTGCACTTGGACTTGTCAGTGCCTGTGTGAGGGCTTGCCTCAGCTGGTCAGTGTCAGTGTGGGAGATGGATGAGGCACCCAGTACCCCAGCTAGGTGCCCGTCCATCAATGATGTGCAGGGAGGTCCACGGAGACCTCATGTTGGTGCATCAACTGCCTTTTGTCTCTGCAGGTTTCTCTCAGGGCGCTCTGGATGACAGCAGCAGCTCCTCCGCCCCTCTGCCGATAACTGTGGCATCTGATAAGGCTGCGGTGACTGGGGAGATGCCAGGCGTGACACTGGCCACTCCCTTCCAGGCAGGGCCAGCACGGGCTCCACTGGCCAGAGGGCGACCGCCAAGGCCAACAAGACAGCAGAGTCAGCAGGCTGTCTCCAACGCCGCTGCCAGCGACAGGGGAGCACCTAGATGTAGCACTCGCAAATGTAAGTTAAAGGCACCATAAGCACAAGAGGGACAGGTCACGGGTGATTTTATGTTCATTTATGTTTAGTTAGTGTATACTGGTTTGGGACTTAAGACCAGAGAGGTTGATGTAAATAGTCTGTACTTGTCAAAATGATATAAATCTGGTTTAGTCATTGCCTGAGGATGCAACACCTATTTATTTATTTTATTGGTGCAGGGTACGCCAATGCGTCAGGGGTGGCCCTTTCGGGTCTGCGGTTGAAGCCCCTGCTGGTGAACCTAAAAGGGAGAAGAAGGACGTGTCATTAGTTAAAGTCATCACACTGTCACGATGCATGCCAGTTATCCTGATGAGACAATGGAGATCTGCATCATGGTGCCATCGTCTTCCAAAGATCAATGGGGACACCAGGTTCGAGGCTCACATTACACAGGCACTGAGTGTTATTTGGGTTCAAATGAAAGGGTCCTTTCAGACATGTGTTTGAAACTGAGTTGCTAGCCTAGCTGAAGGAGCATTAGATCAAGGTGTCCCTGGTGTCCCTGCCTCCCTGGAGGTCCCAAGATCTGGCTCCATGCCCTCAGCGTTCTCCTCACTGTGCTTATCTTTGGACTCACCACTGGACTCATCATCTGTGGCCTGTGCAACTGCGTCAAGATCTACTTCCTCCACTGCAGCCCCCCTTGCCAGTGCTAGATCGTGGAGAGTGCAGCATGCGACCATTATCTGTGACACCTGCTCTGGGGGGGTATTGTAGTGCTCCCCCTGAATGGTCCAGGCATTGGAAGCACATCTTATTGAGGCCTATGGTCCTCTATACCACAGCCCTTGTGGAGGCATGACTCGTATTGTAACACTTCTCTACCTCTGTTCTTGGGTGGTGGAGAGGTGTCATGAGCCACCTCTTCAACGGATAGCCCTTGTCACCCAGCAGCCATCCATCCAGTTGGGCTGGAGCACTGAAGAGCCTCGGCACCTGGGAGTGTCTCAGGATGCACGCGTCATGGGAGCTGCCAGGGTACCCTGCACAGACTTGCAGAATCTGCATCTTGTAGTCACACACTATCTGCACCTTCATGGTGTGGAATCATTTCCTGTTCACAAAGGCACCCGGCTGACCCACTGGCATCTTGATGGCCACGTGTGTAGTCGGTGGCACCCTGGATGTGAGGGAACCCAGCAATCGCTGCAAAGCCTCTGGCTCGCTCAGCCTGGCTGGCTTTGTCCGTAAGGTAAAGAATAAAAGGTCAGTACCTGCCTGAACAGAGCTTCTGTCATCAGCTTGATGCAACCTCAGCTGATTGGGAGACTCTAAACAGATCCTCCACTGACCCCTGGAAAGAGCCAGAGGCATAGAAGTTGAGGGCCACTGTGACCCACAGTGCCACTGGCATGGGGTGTCCACCCACACAGTCGGAGGTTATCTCAGGCCCAATCATTTGACAGATGGATGTCATGGTCTCCCTTGAGAGGTGGAACCTCCTTCAGCATTGCATGTCAGACATATTGAGGTAGCTGCATCACCGCCTGTAAACCCTGACAGCGGGATAGTGGCGTCTTCTGCGGCCCCTTTCTCCTTGGACTACCTGCTTGCCCTGCGCCCTTTGTGCCTGTGCCTCTCCTCCCACAGGTCCCTCCCCTGGAAGCTACATTGGGGAACCTGGTCTCCTCTCCCTTCTGTCCCTCTCTTCCTTCTCAGAGGAGGTGCCTCCAGCTGAGACTACGATCCCCATTACCAGGATAAAGGAAGGCTGTCTGATACCTGAAAGGGTCCACATGGTCTGAACCCTCCGGGGTCCTTGCAGACAGGAAGGAGTCCTGAAATGAAGCCTGGAAATACTAAGAATGAAGCCCCGAACACATATGAAGCTACTCCGTACCAATAAGCAACCAGCTGTAAGCTATCTCCAAAACTGCTCACTGCGCACTCTGGCAATGCTGCTGGCCCTTTTTATCCCACCCTTGGATGAGGTTTGAGGAAATGTTGGCTGGCTGCCTGACCATTTTGCCTGTGTGATGAGCAGAAAATCGCAAGAGCAAAGAAAAATCTCAGACAATTGCATTGTTAAGGGCTTTAAGAGGCCTGTTAATTATGATGGGCACCACTCCGGTACCTGCATGTGCCCGCAGACCGAAAGATCGCGCAGGTGCGCGATGACGTCGGGACGCTCGGTCGATGTCATCACACACCATTTTTCTCCCATTTGGGTCAGGCACATGCTCACCTGCGGGACCAAAGTTTCAGCCCTTTATGTGGCATCTTGTGGAATGCCTTTTAAAAATTCTTGTTCGATATGGGGTGTGTTGGTTTAAGATTAGGGCTTGCTCTGCCTTAACTTTTTCACTTGATTGATTTTGGTAATTCATAAAGATGCCCAAGCCTACAGGTGCCTTTCAAGAGCAAACAATCCAGCTGAGGAGGATAATAGTAAAACGACTTTGCAATTTGCACTCTATTCCTAGGACACTTTCAACACATTTATGGCAAACTAAACTAGGCTTTGAAGGATAGGTTTTGCATTAATGGCTTTGTAGACTATGCAACCACATGCATCATGCACAGCCAATCTTTCCTGATATTCTTCAGTCAGCCTGAACTTCATAGTTATCATAAGCTCCCAGGGTACTGTCAGTGCTACAGCCCTTAAAAGAAAGGAAGCGGTAGGCAAATATTGTTCAGGGCCCACATTGTAACATAGGGTTAAAAATAGTCAAAGCTATTTATAAGATATAAGTGACTAGAATACTGAAGTGCTTCTCTCACCATTGTAACGTACAAGATAAAAAAAGCATGCAAAACAATGACTGACGCAGAGTGACTTAAATTAAAGTTGTCACCAGTTTAACGGTAAGAATTACTGAGGAAGTTTTATTTTATTTTAATTTTATTTTTTATTAAGTTTTATTTTAGGATTAAGAAAAGATACTGCTTCAAGATATATTTTATATTTTAGGGGGTTGTTAGCCATTTTCTCATCTCCATCTTTGTCTGAAACCTTGTTTTTCTATCACAGTTGCCCATGAGATGCACTTTCTATTTCACCTTTCAGGGGGTAACACTAAATTGCAATTTATTGCAAGTACTTACCCAAGATGAAGCATAGAATAGAAAGCAAAGTCAAAATGTACTGTTCCCTCTCTAACTCCAAAGTAAGTAGTTTCAGAGATAGATAATATCACAGTTTCTTTCTTTCTGTAAATGTCTTTTGTTACCCACTCACAGATCAACCAATTGGAATCCAAAAATAACATGAAAAAATGCCATTAGTTGTGTTTTAAGGAGGAGAAAAAAAAACATGACATTAAAGGCACTGATAATGACTACATTTTTGCCACCATTAGGTTACAGTATCTATGCTTTTTGAAAAATAAGAAGCAATACAATTTGGGAGAGAAATTGAGTTCTGTAGTGCCTATTACCTAGGCAGCACAATGCTGCCTAAAGTTGAAAAATGGTGTCCATGACACCAGTGTACACTTACGATGGGAAGTGCACTGGAATTTATTTGTAAAAGGGTTTGTACACGTGCACCTAACAAAACAAGCTGGCAACTCATGGTGCTAGTGCTCTCTCTTAATCTCAGATAACTGACCCTGATGTTAAGAGGCATGAAAGATACCCCAGTAGTGCTATTAACGGGATCATGAACTGCTTACAGGTTACTTGTTGGGTTATTTATTTTGACTGTTAATGCAATTCTACACATTTTATTGAGCTTTTTCATGCTTGTGTTAAGTTTCAATAGTCTACAGGAAGTGGTCTCTCTAGTGCTAAAGTAATGTTAAGGACTTTGCACAAAACAGTCACTTGGAGACATGGATGAACAATTAGACACTCCCCTTGCAATACGCCATAACTTGGAGAATGAACAGAGACTACACAGAGCATGACAAGCTGCTGGAAGGGGGAGGAGGAGGAGGGGGAAGGACTCTCAGCAGGAATCCATAGCCACCCAGAGTGATCAGAGAGCAATTCTCCACCTGAACCTCAGCAAGGAAAAATGTATCATATCTCTATGCTTCACAAAGGATGACCTCACCAAAATCTTCCACCTGCTGTAGCCACAGTTCCTATTTACAGTGGGCAGGGACCACATTGCCAGTGTCTTTGAGGTTGACTGTGACAATGAACTTTAATGCCTCTGGCTCCTTTGAGGCTACAGCTGGCAAAATAAACAATATCGCACAGTTTGCAGTACACTACTGATAAGGGAGGTCATTGAAGCTTCTTAAACAAAGACACTCAGCTTTGTCACATTCCTTCTCACTAGGGGAAAACAGGAGGAGTGAACACATGAGGATTGCAGGGCACTATTGACTGCATATTGCTTTGTATGCACTTCTTGTCAACTCTTGCATTTTCCTGTATGGGAAGGGGTTCCACTTCCTCAGTATGTAGCTGACCACAGGTCATGCAGGTGGATGTTTGTCATCCTGGCAATATTCATGGTTCATTCATTCATTAGGGGAGGTGATGGCGTAGTGGTATTGTCACTGGACTAGTAATCCACAGACCCAAGGTAATGCTCTAGGATCGTGGTTTGAATCCTGCCATGGTGGAATTTGAATTCAATAAAAATCTGAACTGATAGTTGTAAAAACCCATCTGGTTTCTGAAGGAAATCTGCTGCCCTTACCTGGTCTGGCCTACATGTGACTCCAGACCCACAGCAATGTGGGTGACTCTTAAATGCCCTCTAAACAAGGAGGGATGTGTGGGCAAATCGCTGGCTTAGCCAGCACGCCTACATCCAATGAATGAAAAACAAAATCTGGCAGTCCTCTTGCCAGCTGCATTTGAACCACTTTGGCAAAACAGAGTGGCGACTGGACAACAACGGTATCCACTTACGACATGGTTCATGACTCTGGTCTGGAACCCACAATGAACATTATAAAGTATAACTTTGACATCTTAGGCCATGACTCAGTTGGTTGTAGTCTCCTCTCTAAATCAGAAGGTTGTGGGTTCAAGTTCCAGTCCAGGACTTGAATACAAATCAAGGCTGACACTCCAGTGTAGTACCGACATAGTAGCACACTGTTGGACTTATGAGATGTTAAAATGAAGTCCCAGCTGTCCTCTCAGGTGGACATAAAAGATTCTATCAAAGAAGAGCAGGGGAGTTATCACCAGTGTCCTGGCCAATAATTATTCCTCAACCTGTTCCACTCCAGAAAGCCAGTTGGTGAAGGATAGAACTGGAGCCAATCTTTATATGGTCTTATATTTATGTACAGAGTTACACTTTTACAAACATACACCTCCTAACCCAACAATCACAGTTTTAGTCTGTCTCTATTTATAATGGCTTGAGTAAATGCCGGGTTAATACCCACCACTTTCATACAATTAAACACAATGATTATGTAATTAACAGAGTCAGCATCACAAAAAAGTTATCTAGTCATCACCACATTGCTGTTTGCAGGAACTTGCTGTGTGCTAAATGGTTTCCGCATTTCCTACATTACCACAGCTGACCGATTGTTGCGGACTGGCACAATCCAAAGTCCAGGACTACGTGCTGAGGGACGCACTAAAGCTTGGGGCAGCTGCCGCAAAGGCGCAATGGGGAAGGGTCGCTGTCTAAGACCTTTCTACCACAGCGCACCGAGAGACTGGGAACTGTTTAGAGCCCCTCGGGCTGTACAGATCAAAATGAAAGGCTGTAAATGATTGTAATATTGTTTGTACTGATGCACCTGGTGATACATTTTGTAAAAGTTTAACCTGGATTGTACCCTTGTAATGTTGTTTTTGAAATGGTTTTGAATGTGATTGAAGATTTTTTATGAATAAAGTATATTTTTACAATAAAAAAAAAGCTACTATACTTCAAAAGTTCTTCATTGGCTATAAAGCACTTGCTATATCCTGTGATCTTTTTTCTCAAACAAAACTCCTGCTGCCAGGACAACTCTGGAGAAACCCTGCAGTACTCAGTTGACTAGGTCTCAAGATTTGAGGTGACCTGTTGCATGCTGCACAACCTTACCATCATGAGGCATCAGCTGCTGTAACCAGCTATCTGACGAGAAGCTGAAGATCTGGAGCACAAGGTGGTGCACGAGGAAGTGGAGCAGATGGAAGCAAAGGAACAGGAAGAAATGTAACAAGAAGAGGAAGGGAAGCTGCAACGTAGACAGCCCCTTTCTCCCCAGGCTCTATGTGATCAAATAGTTCATGTGTGAAACCAATAATCTCAGATGCAATTCCCCATTCATCAACAGTACCCATACGGACCCTTTACCTTTCCTCAATGCATAAATAAAATACAACACAAAAAACACATTCCAATTAAAGTTTCTAAGTTAAATCATATATAATGCATACAAAAATAAACTATACACCCTTGTGCATTCTCTAATTTCATCCTCTGTATGCTTAGTATTCTCCTAGAGCTTCTAAGAGGTGCTTCCGAGTGGCTGCATCATGGATGGTGGAAGGCTGCTAACTTTCAGTGGGGAAGACTGGGAGAATGACTTTGAGCAGCTCTCGCCCAAGAAAGCCCAACTTCAGACTGCACCATCTTGGCATGGAGGCAGCAGTCTGGGCTGGGAAGATGACAAGCAACAGCAAGGTTATTGGAGTGGGACAACAAATGTTATCTCCCTGAGAGAGGACAGCAGATTTGAGCACCATGGAGTCAATACCAGTCCCTTTCGGTGGTGGCTCAGCTATCCTAGTACTCCATTGGAGGACAGACTGCTGGACTGCTGTCCCCTTGCAAAAGTCCCTTTGCACAATGTAGTACACAGCCATGCTGGCAGCAGTCTAAGTTTCCA
Source organism: Cetorhinus maximus (assembly GCF_964194155.1). NCBI lineage: Eukaryota > Metazoa > Chordata > Chondrichthyes > Lamniformes > Cetorhinidae > Cetorhinus > Cetorhinus maximus. The sequence continues at coordinate 35,400,722 of NC_135890.1, forward strand.
CTGCAGCACTCAGACACTGGACTTTGGTGCCTGTGCTGCAATAGAAGCTTCACCCTCAGCCGTTATATGTTGTATCATTGTTGGATCTACAAATGTGCGAATGGAGTTCACAACCACTTCCAAGCTAGAAAGGATGAGCTCCATGCCCTGTCCAAAGTTTTCGCCAAGTTATACCGTGCTTCACGACATTGAATGCAAGCTTTCTGGCAGACTTATCAATGTACCAAATTGTACATATCCATCAGTGCCCCTCTGTAGTGTACTGTTCCACATTACTCCTCTGAGGCCTTTAGAGTGGAAACTTCACACCCTCTGGCAAGTTGGCATCTACGCTATCCTTGCCTCCTTGCACTGACTGCGTCATGTGTCTGGTGTCTCACTGGGCTGAATTTAATGGCTGTGGTGGCCCTGTCCACCACCTAGAAAGTCAGTGGCAGCTCAGTTGTGGCCATTTTCAGAAATTCTGATGAGATTAAATGTCAATCAGGCAGTTAACTAACTGCCATTGGTACTTCCTTGCCTTTAAAGAGCCAGCTCTTAAGAGCAGCTGGGCAATCAGAGGGCTGGCAGCTCTTTAGTTGAAGCAACATCATTCGGAGCAATGGCTGCTGCTTGGACTGCCGCAGGCTCTGGAAAAACCACAAAGGGACAGGCCCCCGAACAGAGGTGAGTGGTCCAGGCTCATTGGGGCCTATCAGGCAGGCCTCAGTGAGGGATGTGAGAATAAATTTGGAAGGCAAGGTGGGTCTTTCAGCAGGGGAAACTCTTGTGGACCACCGGGTATCTGGTAGAATACCTTGTAGAATGCTCTTAAGTGGCCATTAATTATATGTGCAGATCTTGCCTCTTTCTCCTAAGATACAGGCAGTGTCAGTATCTGGGCTGGTGGCTGTGAGTGGGATATCAAGTCATCATCACTCTTCTTGCAGTTCCCCCGTTGCCTGGTTTGGTTGTACTTCAGGGTATGTCTAAAAGGAGGAAGGCACAAGGGGTACGGTTGTGATTCAGGGGTTGTGGAAAGTGAGGTTACACCATCTGTAGCTTGTAAATCAGAAGAGAGTCTGGGGCGAGAGAAAAAGAGAACGTGAGAAGAAGGGTCAGATATGAGGATATCATCATCTTCAACGGTTTTAAATCCACCGCTGGCACAACCTCAGCAACAATGGCTAGCACCAGCTTCACCATGTGAGTTAGGTCATGTAGTCTTACCTGTGTCCCCTCTGGTTAGCTCCCACTGCCCCTAGTTGTGTGCCACCTTGTCCTGCAAGCGGGAGCTGTCCTAGTGAATGTTGTGCAATATATTTAGTTGATAATGGTTGTGAAATCATTGAATTTCTTGCAGCACTGCATCCAGATCAATGGGGCTTGATGCCTGGCACTGACCTCTATGGCTATCTGCTTCCACTGCCTTTGGGCTTCCAGGCTCCCTGTGGACAAAGGACATCTCTTCTACTTTATACCCCCACCACCAAGGCCCCCACGACAGCATCTGAGAACCTTGGAGCTTGCTCTTTCCCATGTTGTGCCGTTCTTTTATCTTCCCCACCTCAGCTTAATTTCCTGAGTGACTGCCAGCAGCTGGTTCAGCCATAATTTACCTCCTCTTTATGGGGTGCAGGCTATAGCTTTAAGCAGCGCTAGCAAGTTACTGCTTGAGGCGCTCTGCTGATGCATGCAGCCAATGAGAACATGATTTGTGCTGGCTGCAGGCAGCAAACATTCAAATAAGCAGACAGCACAAAGTTATCTTGCTGGCTGCATTACATCAAACGGGCATTGGTTACTCACACACCGCGAGCAATGTACCCAGCTTCGGGGATGATCCAGTTTAGTCCCTATGATTTAGGCTGAAAGTCTATTGTCAGATGTGCTGTGTGCATTTTCTCTTTTTTTAAATTCTATGAAGCTCTTGGGTTGAATTTTACCGTGAGTTTCAGGAACCTGACTTTCGGGCCGAAAAGTGGGTTGTGAGGCACTTGCTGGCAGTGGGGCCGATTCGGCAATTTTACCACAGGCGGCCTCTTAATTGGCTCCTGATGCTGCTTGCCAAATCAGAGGGCCAACAGCTGAAGCTTCAGCAAAACCACAGCGTAATGTGGAGGCTGCTAAGTCAAGCAGGAGACCTCGGGGTGCTTCAACATGGACACGCCATTGGGCAGCTCTATAAAAATTAAACTTTAAGGGGCTGGTTGGAGGGGAAACCCCTCTGGGTGGATCTTTGGGGTTGCTGGGGGCTATGTTTCCTGCCAGGGAACCTCCGGCTCTGACGAGACTCCAGGCAGCTGCAAGGAAGCCACATCCATGAAGCTAACGGCTTACCCGCACATGGTCAAAACGCTGACCACCGCTAAAAAGCCCCTGGTTGGGGCCTTAATCGATCTACTTGACAGCCCACCACTGGGAAACTTCCCCGGTGGTGCGGTAGTAACTGGGAGCCATCCCAACCTGGTTCCCCATTATCTTACAGCACCACCTACCTCTGATCCTGGCAATCACGGGGCGGTAAAATTCAGGCATTCTTTCATAATATAAATGAGGATTTAATACTTCCCGACTACATGCTGTAATTATTTGATGACTGAAACACTTGAACCCTATGGGAGGGGGATTCACAAAAGCTGCAATAATCGGTAGCAATAATTTTCAATCATGTTGGAACATGTGGAATTGAGTCTCACTGTTGTGTTCTGGTTAAATGATAGGCAATTGGACATTTCGGCTGATAAGAACAAAAATCTGTGTCCAAGGTACACTTAAAGAAAGCACAAACATTTATTTTGATGCAATGCTAAGTTTTATATCCTCTCTTACACAGGCGCAGTGAATTATTTTCCTTTCCCTGGACATCTGAAATTTTAAGGACGAGTTATAACATGTAATGTGTTTCCATTCATTATGATGTGATGGAAGTCAATAAAGGGAATAAGATTATTGATAAAACTACCAACATCTGAAATGTAACATCATGTTGTGCACAATTTTACTAACTACTTCACACCATTTTGTAAATAGTCATAAAGAGTTAAACATGAGCTGTGTCAGTCTAATTAAGAATTTATGAGCTATAATCAAAGCAACTTTAGATTGGAATTCTCATGGAATGATTTTGTCTCGGTGTGCACACAAATCATTTAGGTTTGTGACATTGTTATGTAAATATTCGTTATGTAAATGTCATAATTGTACCATTATTGGTCTGGAATAATATAAAGATGAACAAAACTGTAAATCATAACTGAAAGTAATAGAAATAATTGCTGGCTAGCAGCATTATCACTAAATGGGGGTATTTAGTTGCTATGCAGATGATTTAGCTAATATTCATTTAAAGCATTAGTGACTTCATGGGTGTCATCTTGAAATGAGCAGGGAAGGAATCATAGAATCACTAGTTCCTGGTAACTGCAGCATTCAGAATAAGAACCAAATAATCAAACATATGAAAGCTCTGGGTTCCCAGAAGGAAGAAACAGTAAATGCTGAGAAATAAAGATACTAGTCTGAATTGGTCTTATATACCTTAAAATGGAACACCAGTAAAAACTGGGAAAGAAGAGAACTGGTTCAAACTGTCTTTTCCTTCTGGGGTTGTTTCTTATTCCCTGGGTCTATTCTGCTTTATAAAGATCATCAGTATTCAGGGCTACAAAAAGGACATCAATATCGTGCACCAAGTACATCATCTGTCAAAACACATTGATTGGCAACCTAGCTTTAAAATGTTAATATCTTTTAGACGCTTATGTGGCAGAAACAAAGGGTGAGGTTTTACAAGCATCCAGGTGGTCAGCTGGAAGGCAGAGAAGGGGTGGGGAGGGGGTGTGGGAACGGGGGCAAGGGGTGGGGTGGGGTGGGGTGGGGTGGGGGGGAGCAGTGAAATGCTAAGGAGCTACCTCGGGAAGGGATTTATTTTCCTAACTCTGGGAATGGCAGTGACTCAGCCGGTCCCTGACTGAAGGCCAGCAGCCAATTTGAAAAATTAAAGGCCCAATTGAGGGCCTTTTTCCCAAGCTACCGACATTTTGCAAGCAGCAAAGTGTCACCAGATCTACCCACATCCCTGCCACTGCAAAGGGAGGCAGCCTGCTAGCAGCTTCACTAGGGGGTCGATCATACTTGGAGGCCCCATGGTTCAAAGAGGGGGTTCTGAGCAGCCACGGCCGTTTCCTTGACACCACAGCTGGAGGGCTTATCCCTCCAATCACTGAGGCCTGCCTGACTGGCCTTGGCAGAGAAACAGCTTTCCCAACTCCCCTGCAAGAGGGCCTCAAAGTACAGGTGTCCCCCAGTTCTCCGTGCAGCTTCAGCAGTGGCCACCTCTCCGAGTGGGGCTACCGAGGCTGCAGGGCTGCTGGCCCTTTGATTCGGCAGCAGTCTGGACAGCCAGCCTGCCGTCCTTGATTGGATGGTGGGTCCAGAGACAATTAAGAGGCCTCCACCGGGATGATTGCAGTCATGGTCATACTGCCTTCCCACGTGGGCTCAGGACCCGCATTTGGTCTGACATTGGGACTTATCCATTGCCATTAAAACCTTAGTCTAATATTTGCCAAGAGATCTTTTCTGTAAGTGCAAAGTTCAAGAAAACATCTTTTCTTAAAATGCTTGCCAGGAGATTTGGGCACTGCACCCATCATTTTGCAATATGTGATGCTAGGTTCCTGCAGATTGGAAGGGAGCAAATGCCATCTCGCCATTTAAGAGAGAGAGAGAAAACAGGGAACTACCAACCTATTAGCTTTACAACTGTAGTAGGGAAAATGTTAGAATCTATTATAAAGGATGTGATAAAAGGAAATTTGGATAATAATGATCTGATTGGACATAGTCAACATGGATTTATGAATGGGAAATTATGTTTGATGAACCTGTTGGAGTTTTTTGAGGATGTTATTAACAGAATTGATAAAGGGGAGTTGGTGCAGGTAGTGTACTTGGATTTTCAGAAGGTTTTTGATAGAGTGGAGGTTGGTTGGCAAACTTAAAGCACATGGGATAGGAGGTAATATACTGGCATGGATTAAGGATTCATTGACAGGCAGAAAACAGAGAATAGGGATAAACAGGTTATCCTTGCATTGGCAGGCTGTGACTAGTGGGGTACCATAAGGATCAGTATTTGGGCCTCAGCTGTTCACAATATATCTCTATGATTTGGATCTGGGGACCAAATATGATTTTTCCAAGTTTACAGATCACACCAAGCTAGGTGGGAATGTATGTTTTGAAGAAGATGCAAAGCGACTTCAAGGGGATTTGGACAAACATAGTGATTGGGCAAGCACATGGCAGATGGAATATAATGTGGAAAAATGTGAGGTTATCCACGTTGATAGGAGGAACAGATGTGCAGAGTGTTTCTTAAATGATAAGAGATTAAAAAGTGTAGATGTACAAAGGGACCTTGGTGTCCTCATCAATAAGTCATTGAAAGCTGACATGCAGGTGTACAAGCAATTAGGAAGGCTAATGGTAAGCTAGTTTTTATTGCAAGATGATTTGAATACATGAGTATTAAATTCTTGCTTCAATTGTTTAGAACTTTGGTTAGACACACCTGGAGCACTATGTGCAGTTTTGGTCCCTTTACCTTAGAAAGGATATTACTGCCATAGAGGGAGTGCAACAGAGGTTCACCAGACTTGTTCCCGGGATGGCGGGACTGTCCTATGGAGAGAGATTGGGGAAACTGGGTCTGTATTCTCTAGAGTTTCGAAGAATGAGAGGTGATCTCATTGAAACCTACAAAATACTTAAAGGGATAGACAGGGTAGATGCAGGTAAGATGTTTCCCCTGGTTGGGGAGTCTAGAACCAAGGGACACAATTTCAAAATAAAGGAGGAAACCACTTCGGACTGAGATGAGGAGACTTTTTTTAACTCAAAGGGTTGTGAATTTTGTGAGTCTGGAATTTTATACTCCAAAGGGCTGTGGAAGCTAAGTCATTGAGTACTTTTAAAGCAGAGATTGACAGATTTCTAAATACCAATGACATAAAGGGATATGGGGATAGTCTGGGAAAAAGGTATTGAAGTGGATAATCAGCCATGGTCATTTTGAAAGGTGGAGCAGGCTCGATGGCCTGAATGGCCTACTCCTGCTCCTATGTTGGTGCGTTCCTAGGACAAGGCTATTCGAGCAAAACTGGCCCCAAAGAGCAATAATTTGTTGAATAAGTTAGCAGTGAAACCATTTATGTGGTCAATTTACATTCCTGGACAGGATATTAATAAGGCTATGTTGCAAAATATGTACAAGCACTCTAGCCTGCATGAAGTAGCCTGCCAAAAAATCTTGCACAGAAAGAATTGGATATAATTTTCAAAATATGCTGCTCCCATTCTGCATCCACAATTAAAATAGCTAATTGAAAATTAATAATTTAATGCAAAAGGCAAAGATAACCCAGCAAGTTGAGAAGGAATACTCAATCTGCGTTTCAGTCAAAGTGCTAAGATGGACATACATGATGAACCACATTTAATCTAAGATAGCAATACTCCTTCTTAGCTGTAGGGGTTGATTTTAACTTTTGCATGACTGACTGACTATGTCAGCAGCCCAGCAGTGATGACTTTGAAATCTGAAGCTATTTTAAAGCCCAGTTGTAGCAAGTTAAATCTGGGGTGTTGCTAGTGCCCATGCATCTGTCCCCATGTAAATGGCACCAGGCCAATTGCTGGAGTTAATGGGCTAAGGATCTACTTGGTCCTATTTTGAGGCTATTACCCTGTTAATGTCTTCACAACATATTCCCTCTGATCTTCAGACCTTTATGTTACTAAATACTCTTTGGTTTCAATACATTCCTTAAAGTCTTGCATGCAACAAGTCTGGTTAATCACAAGGAAGCTTAGTCTTAATTTTCGGAATGAGCGGCATATGCGTCCACTAATAGCTGAGAAGTCAGCCATTTTTAATGGAGTGGATTGGTAAAAATGGGTGTTATGTATTCATTTTAGAACTATATAAATTACATGAAAAGGATTGAACCTGCAACTGACATCTCAAAACTCAACTTATTTTAGCATGTGCATTGAGATTGCTGCATTAGTGATGGGCAAGGCGGATGGGTTGAGCTAAGGGTCAGTATGTTGACATGAGTTGTGCAATGGTGGTGATGTGGGGCGGGGGATTATGATAGCGGAATGAATTCAAGACTGCCAGCAGAGAAGAGGTGTATTAACAGGGAACAGCCAATAGCTGTCAGTGGCAGCTGTCAATGAAAGGAAAGGGTTGAACATCCCTTGCCACAGTGTTTCCTTTATAATATACATTTTAGAAGAAAAAATAATCAACATTATGATTTGATGGACCAGCACAGCTTGCACAGTGATTTTTTTCAATGATATCACTTGAGGCATTAACAAGCCCTTAACAAGGATAACTTTGTTTTTGCTCTTTTATCTATATTTGCCCTTCAACCCTCAATGCCTTGGGGGGGTGCCTGCTAGCAGTACAGTTTCTTTCACAAATCATTTTCCTTGACTATTAATTCACAACAAAATATTCTCTGCCTGAACGCCAATATGTGAATTGAATGAAAAGATCCTGTTTAACCCTATCACCTTTAATGTTTGCAACTTTTTAAAGCACACTTCTGTGTCTCAAAATCTTTTAATTTAGCCAGTGCAAGTAGAGGTCCTGTTTGTTTGGCCATTAATCGGCCTGTTGTCTCTGCATTTCATTATGAAACCCTGGGCAAAAAAAAAAGTTTGTCATAGTATTTTCATGGATCATTAACAATTTGCCAACACTACTGCAGTTTGCAAATTAGTCCAACCTTTTGATGAGGAAAAGGTTTCATAGCTGCCATCAATCATACAAAGATTCTTCATGCATGAAATCTGAAACCACTTTAAAGGCTTTGAGGCAGTGGCTGTGATGGCTGGAGGAAAACAAAATGTTTCCCCTCCCCTCTGCCCAAGTAATGTACTGAAGGAATACAAAATGGAATCACTTGAGCACTCACAATATTTGAATTCATTGACAGAAAATAATCAGGAAACAGACTAAGAAAAGGATCACTTCCAAAAGATGTCAACCTGTTGCAAGCATTTAGTGTGCCTGACTGCCTATGCTATGAAGTCAAGAGTTTATACACAGTGGGGAACCTATGGCAGATCACATACCCAGCTGAACACAATCCAGCACTGCTTAAAGAAGCTCAGTGGCACAGAAAAATATATAATGAAAGAGAAATTGTTTCTGCCCCCTAGCTAATAAAACATTTTTTTCCAATGCATTACAAATGATTTCCATTTTTTTCTCAAATAATGGTTTAAATCTATTTTGACACAATAAAGTTCTTCTCTAAAGAACCTGAGCAATTGAGTTTTTAAAAAAAATTAATGTGCTTTGAGGCAGATGTTTGTCGCATGTTATTGAAATTAATACCATTAATATAGGTCTTTGATTAGAATTAAATTGATCAGAATAAAAGCCTAGAAATTCCTAGAATTGCACAATTAGGGTATAAACAGACAATGCAAGTAATTCCACCGATTGCAACCACATGGCAATTTACATTCAATATTTACTATTTGAAAATTATTGTATATGAGATTCCACCTACAAAGTTGAGAGCTTGAGGAGTGTTTACACATGGAGCATGGCTGATAGGATTTAAAGGACACCAATGTCTATAACAAGACTACGCAATTGTTTTCTTGAACCTATATGCTATGCATGCATACTACAAGTTGCTTCTCCATGATCTATTAGTCTTTTATTGTGACATAATTCAAAGTATTTAGTCAACCTTACAGCTTCTTGGATCCTTACTATGGAAGACCATGCTTCACTGTGACATATAAGCTGCAATTTAAATCTGAACTGTTACCACACTAAGATCTAAATGAGGCAAATTCTTCTAATGTATTACCATGTTCAATTGCTGAAACCTAGGATGGGAACTGTTAAGGTGTATTCCCTAAACTTGTAAAGTCTCAAAACTACTTATCTGCTTCCAAGCCAAGTTGGTATGTGACAGCATGGAACAGGAGGAACTGGAGCAAAACTCTCCATTTGCTTGATATAGGAAAGGGTGAACACTGTCACTAATAAGCAAATTTGTAAGAAGCCTACTTGTACTTACATTTTACAATTGTTTTCTCAAAAACAGCAATATGTTGTTAAGAATGCAATTAAAAATGTAAGTAGTTCCAGGGTGAACGCGATTTGTTAGGACAATACTAAAGATTTTAGGGACTGAGCAGTGCTCATCAAAGCATTGCAGTAATAGAGACTGATCTCATTGAGTAAGCTGTGTCTCTTATCACTTCAAGATTTGTGCACGATGCAATTTGTTGAATGAATACTTCTTTAAATACACCGATCTGCATGTTAAGTAAAGACAATGTTAAAACAGAGAAATCATCATGGGCCAGTTTACTTCAACTAATTCATAAATGACAAAGGCCATACCATTTTTCTTGGTCACCATCCTAGAATTCCTCTGCTAAAAAAAGTATATCCTTGTGCTTCCTTGTGAGGTATTTTCTTAACATGAGAGTTTTTGTAACACTATTCCAAAAGCAGTATTAAACAGCCAGACAGACAAAAACAGTTTAGCATTGAGTTCCTCCGATAACAACAAAATACAGGTACTGTATTAAATAAATACATCTCTCATTATTTAGTTAATTCACAGGTGGGATTAAAATTGTATGTTTTAAATTAACTCAGCAACTGCCAATCTCTATTCAGAATGATAGCCATAAAGTCCTTGAGATAATGTCCTTTTTAAGAGTGACCAGATTACAAATGCACAATTTTAAGAGAGAACCTTGATGTATTGACCTAAATCAAGCAAGTGAGAAATTGCTTTGGGAACAGTTAGTCTTCATACTGATGTGTGATTGAATAAAGACTTTATCTGTGCTGACAATGTGTGCACATGTGTATTGTGCCAATGAAAGAAGTATTGTGCCATCCTTGATGTTTTACTCCCACAAGGAAATGAACTGCATTTGATAGCCAACAGCTGGCTAACATTTGCATTTATCAATAAAGAGAAGTTAAAGTAAAACTATACCAGACACTGATGCTGATGGAAAAGCATGTTTTATTTTCTAAGAGGACAGTGGATAATAATGGATATCCAAGTGGATAATAGACAGGAAGATATGGGGAGGTTTTTTTTGGTTTGGACTCTAAATAGATATCACATTGATACCCACCTAACACCACGGTCTGGAGGTCCAGACCATTTTCAGGTTCAGACTCATTTAAGTGAGCTGCACAGGCACTCAACTACAGCTTTCTGGTTTGGTGCCTTTTGTATTTTGTACGTTCAGTAGGACTCACAATGAGGTTCTGGGTCTTGTATGGCTGAACATTAACTATTTACTAATAACACATAACTATGTACATACATACAGGGAGCTATGAACTAACTCCATGCTTGCTTCTACACAGGTCTCTGTCCAGTCCACACTTAACTCTAGTCTCAGGTCATGTGTCCCTATACATCACACTGTGGGTTTATGACATCTTTTGCAATCTCTCCTTTGCCTCTAACTATCACTGGCCTTCTATCCAGCTCCACCTGGCACACCCCCCCCTTAAACAGTATATATTTTTCACAACATTTCTACTTCTCTTTAGTCCTGAAAAAGAGTCATACAGACTCGAAACGTTAACTCTGTCTTTGTCTCTTGAGATGCTGTCAGAGCTGCTGAGTTTTTTTTTTCCCCAACAATTTTTGTTTTTGTTTCAGATTTCCAACATTTTCGGAATGCAGAGGGGGTCTTTACCAGTCCCCAGAGGACATAAGGTGGCTAAAAAGTGATGTAGGTATGTTAAGTGAGTGGGCAAAGACCTGGCAAATGGAGTATAATGTGGGAAAATGTGAAATTGTCCATTTAGGCAGGAGGAATAAAAAAGAAGCATATCACCTAAATATGAGTGCATGAATTGCAAAAGGCTGGTATGCAGATACAGGAAGTAATTAGGAAAGCTAATAGAATGTTATTATTTATTGCAAGGGTAATTGAATACAAAAGTAAGGAGGTTATGTTTCAGTTATCCAGGGCATTGGTGAGGCCACATCTCTAGTACTATTTACAGTATTGGTCTCCTTATTTAAGGAAGGATATAAATGCATTGGAAGCGGTTTAGAGAAGGTTTACTAGACCAATACTTGTCTTATGAGGAAAGGTTGGACAGGCTAGGCTTGTATCTCCTGAAGTTTTCTTCTAAACTCGATTGAAGCATATAAAATGCTGAAGGGTATTGACAGGGTGCATGTGGAAAGTATGTTTCTTCTTGTGAGAGAATCTAGAACTAGGGATCACTGCTTAAAAATAAGGGGTCAGTGATTTAAGACAGAGATGAGGAGAATTTCTTTCTCTCAGAAGATTGTGAGTCTTTGGAACTCTCTTCCTCAAAAGGTGGTGGAAGCAGGGTCTTTGAGTATTTTGCAGACAAAGCTAGATAAATTCTTGATAAGCAAGAGGAGTGAAAAGTTATCGGGGGTAGCCGGGGATGTGGAGTTGAGGTTACAATCGGATCTTATTGAATGGTGAAGCAGGCTCGAGGGGCCGAGTGACCTATTCCTGCTCCTAATTTGTATGTTCGTATGCTTCATATTTCCCACATTAACCCTTGCTATGCCAGATACCCTTTTACTGCACCTCCCCTCAAGCATTCAATCAATGTATTTACATTAAATAATGCTGCCTCTTCTCCTCTCCTCAAGTCGTTGACTTTAGAAATTCAGATGGCCTAGAGGCATTATGATCCTTCAAGTTCAGGTCACATTTGGAGGAGTGGTAGACTTTGTCGATTTGGGCAACCTTTGTTGATTCAGATTCTTTGTTGTAGTTTATGTTTCTGGCACTCGTTTAACTTCTTCTGATATGCATTTTCCGCTCCTTGGAGTTGAACTTCTCTTTGTCAACTCCCCATCTGCTCTGCTTGGAGACGGGCAGCTTGTCCTGTTCTTTCCAGAAAGAGTATTCACTCTGTTCATTCATGGTATGAGCACAGTTTTCCTTTTCCTGTGTGGCCGTGTGGCCCACCATGATCCTTGTGGGAATTGAAGGTGTCTCTTCCGGTCATTGGTTGTTCCTCATCAGTGGGCTCACCTCTGTAGTTTGGCTTTTATCGCAACACTGTGTTCTTCCATGTGTTTTAAAGAGTGACTTCAAGTAAGAAAGTGATGTAGAGGTGTCGTGGGGTGGGGGAGGGTGGGGGGAGAGGATTCCCAAAGCTTGGGGCCTAGGCAACTGAGCCAACAATGATGGACAAATTATAATTGGGAATACGCAAGAGGTCAGAAGTAAAGGATATCTAGATATCTCAGAGGGTTGTGGGGCTGGGGGAGATTATGAGATTATGGAGGGGTTTAAAAACAAGGATGAGAATTTTAAAGAGAATTTAAAATGTTGCTTGATCGGGAGCCAATATGGGTTAGCAAGCACAAGGGCAATAGAGGAATGGGACTTGCTGCGAGTTAAGACACAGGCGGCAGAATTTTAGATGGCCTCAGGTTTATGGAGGGTAGAATATGGGAGACCATGCAGCCAGGAGTGTGTTCGAATAGTTAAGTCTAGAGGTAACGAAGCCACAAATAAAGGTTTCAGCAGCAGATGAGCTGAGACAGGGGTAAAGTTGGGTGATGTTACAGAGGTGAAAATAGGCAGTCTTAGTGATGGCAAAAATATGAGAGCAGAACTCATTTCCAGATCAAATGTGACACCAGTGTAATGACTGGACTGGTTTAGTCTCAGACTGTTGCTGGGGAGAGGGATACAGTTGGTAGTTAGGGAATGGAGCGTGGAGCAGGCACCAAAAACAATGGCCGGAATTTCCTGCCCTGCCACTGGTGGAATTGTCATGGGCAGGATGGGCAAATTTGGAGAGTTTTTGACTTTTGATGGCGCTCCAAATTTTCCCATCCTACCTGCGACAATGGCCACAGGTGTCGGGGCTGGAAAATCCTGCCCATGGCTTCAGTCTTCCCAATATTTAATGGGAGGAAATTTCTGTTCATCCAGCACTGGATGTCAGATAAGTTGTCTGATAATTTGGTAACAATGGAGGAGTTGAGAGAGGTGATGGTGAGGTACAGCTGAGTGTCATTAGCGTACATGTGAATGCTAATGTTTTGCCTTCAGATGATGTCACTGAGGGGCAACATGTAGATGAGTACAGGAGGGAAACAAAGGTAGATCTCTGGGGGACACCAGGGGTAATGGTGTGGGAGCAGGAAGAGAAGCCACTACAAGTGATTCTCTGGCTACAATTAGATAGGTAGGAATGGAACCAGGTGAGCGCTGTACCACACAGCTGGAGGATAGCAGAGAGGAGCTGGAGATGGATGGTGTGGTCAACCATTTAAAAGCTGCAGACAGGTCAAGAAGGACGAGAAGGGAAAGCTTACCTTTGTCACAGTCACATAGGATGACATTTGTGACATGGGCCAGGATTTTATGGCCCTGGCATGGCGAGTGGTGAGCCATTTAAATCTCCATTCAGTTCAGCGGGACCGTAATATCCCACTGGGCAGGAGGGGCCATAAAACCCTGCTCGTGGAGTTCTGGGAATGATGCAGACTTATTTGGGAAACAACAAATGGCCAAGGACTTTGGAGAGGAAAGGGAGATTGGAGATGGGACAGTAGATTGCAAGGATGGTGGGGTCAAGGTTTTTTTTTAGGAGAGGAGTGATGATAGCAGATTTAAAGGAGGTAGCACCTGAAGACAGGGAACCATTTACAATATTGGCTAAAATAGGGGACAGGAAGGGAAGATGTGTGGTCAGCAGTTTAGCGGGAATGGGATTGAGGGAACAGGAGGTGGGTCTCATGGGTAAGATGAGTCAGGGAATGAAGTGAGATAGGAGGGGAACTGGAGAAAGATATGAGCTCAGGGTTAGGGCAGGGGTGAGCACTTAAGGAATTTTGGTCAGGTGGACTGGAGAAGGGAGGGGCATGGCAGAGGCAGCTGATCAAATTCTTTCAATCTTGGTGACAAAGGAGTTCATGAGCTACTTGCACATGAGGGTGGAGGGTGTGGGGGGAAAGGTTTAAGAAGACAATTTGAAGGAGAGAAAATAAACCAGGGTCATCATTGTATATCTGGATGATCCTGGAACAGTGAGCAGTTTTAATAGACTAGAGAAGGACCAATAGTGTTTTAGGTAGTCTAGCCAAATCTGGCAGTGGATGGCTAAACCAGTTGTCTGCCATATCCTTTCAAGTTTGTGTCCCTTGTACTTAAGGGAGCGGAGATGAGATTGATGGGATCATTTGAGCATCATCATCTTCAAGTACCTCCCAAGTCCCACACCATCCTGACATAAACATTGATCACTGCTTCTTCATCACCACTGGGTCAAGACCTTAGGATTAGCTCCATATGCTAATAGTTTCGGCATGGGAGCTCAGAGTCTCACTGATGGTGGACAATCCACTCCTGGCTACCCGTGTAGCCCACTTGGCATGTCATGGTTGTATGAGTGCTTGCATGAGTGTGCCTTACATGCATGGAGGCATGGGAATGGCTTGGCCCTGATGTCACCCAGTGCCTAACACTGATTTAGCACTGGATCTGCCATTTTGGGCATCGCAGGTTCTGTTAACACTCCCTCTTAAACATTCTCAGCTGAACATGCCTCCAGCTGCAGGAGGGAGCTATCTCTTACTTGTACTATTTAAAAAGGCCTGGTGAGGTGCTTTTGACTTTCCTTTCCTGCTGCACAGTGAGTACTATATAACGTGTTATTGAAGTCAGAGAGGGGTGATCCTGGAGTTATCAAAGGAGTTCAATGCAGTTTGCGGATGATACGAAGCTTGGGAGTGTTGTGAACTGCAAGGAAGATGGTATGGAACTTCAAGAGGACATAGGCAAGTTTGTGGAGTGGGCACATAGGTGGCAGATGAAATTCAATGCAGAGAAGTGTAAGGTGATGCATTTTGGTAGAAAGGACATGGACAAACAATATAAAATAAGGAGTGAAATTCTGAAGGGGGTGCAGGAGCAGAAAGACTTGGTTTATATGTGCATAGATCATTGAAGGTGGCAGGACAGGTGGAGAGAGCAGTTAATAAAGCGTATAGTATCCTGGGCTTTATTAATAGGGGCATAGAGTACAAGAGCAAGGAGGTTATGCTGCATTCATATAACACACCGTTAGACCTCAGCTGGAGTGTTGTGTACAGTTCCAGGTGCCACATTATAGGAAGGATGTGAACACATTGGAGAGAGTGCAGGAGAGGTTTACAAAAATGGTTCCAGGGATGAGAAACTTCTGCTGTGAGGATAGGTTGGAGAGGTTGGGACTGTTCTCCTTGGAGAGAAGGTGGCTAAGAGGAGATTTTATAGAGATGCTCAAAATCATGAAGGGGCTGGACAGAGCAGATAGGGAGAAGCTGTTCCCACTCGTAAAGGATCAAGAATGAGAGGGCCCAGATTTAAAGTGATTTGCAAAAGAAGCAAATGTGACATGAGAAAAACTTTTTCACACAACGAGTGGCTCAGGTCTGGAATACACTGCCTGGAAGTGTGGTGGAGGCAGGTTCAATCGAGGCATTCAAGAGGGCATTAGATAATTATTTGAATAGAAACAATGTGCAGGGGTATGGGGAAAAGGCAGGGCAATGGCACTAGGTCATAATGTTCATTTGGAGAGCCGGTGCAGACATGATGGGCCGAATGGCCTCCTGCTGTGCTGGCAAAGTTCTGTGATCTCTGAGCAGAAAGTCTCTTGCCAATCATGGGGCGATATTTACAGTTCCTCTTGGCTGCAGCATGGCTGAGACATGGAGCACACAGGCACCAGAGAGGGGAAGTAGGCCTATATGGAGGAGGAAGAACACTCTCAATAGAAGGCCATACACACCTTGAGTTTTCAGAGTGTACTTTTCCTACATGCACCTCAACCTGGAATTGTCTCGGAGGGAGCTGCAATTCATCCAGAAGGTGGTCATTGAACTGTGTCAGCTCCTACAGGTGGAGGCACAGCCATAGTAGAGGGCAAACACAGTGCTGCTAGTGAAAATTGTTGTGTTTTTATAATGATATAAAAGGCACCAATCACCCATAAGGAATTTTGCAAACATGTTTTGGGTTCATTTATTAATTCGAGGCACATGTGAACAGATATACATGGACAGATAGATTGAGGTCATCAGAGCTGCAGGGCTGTGTCTATGTTCTGCTCCAGGCCAAATTGAAACTGAGGCTGGATCATATGACACACTTCCCTTAAAGTGATGGCATACTGTTATCCATTAAAGGCATATTACAACATCCCCCTTTACAACAACCATAAAGATCACCATGGTCCTCAATTTATAAGCAACGTATCCTTCCAGACTTTGTAAACGTTTAATTCCTGCACTACAAATGATGGTGCATTGAGTATATCTGCAGGTTGAATTAGAATAAGCTCACATCCTACTGCAATATCAGTCTTGCTGTTTTCATATGTAATAGGCAAGGCCTTCCAGGTTGGTTTTTGCAGAAAAAAGTGGGCAAAATGACAAACATGATCCTTAAATCATTGGCAAAATTCTTGAAATCCCATGAAACAAAAACAGAATTAAACTTATGTGGTCATCCTCAAGTAGTGGTCTTGATCATAGCTTTCATTCAGGATGGATTTGGAGTGCTGATTGTTTTTGAGTTACCAGCTTTTTGGGGGATCTATCAGCTTTTTCCAGTTTGTGTTGGCATTTATGCTGTTCTCGAAATGCTGTATGTGGATCTAAATCTAAAGCTAAAGTATTCCCTTTCCCAGCGGTAAAGTCCTTATGTATATTGAAAATGTCAATTTAGGAGATAAGAAAAAATGCCTGCAGTGAAAAACATTGGACATATCTGAAATTACCAAAGCTTGCTACTTGGCTATTAAATAAGTACATCACTCAAAAATTTAGATTGGGTAAGGAAATATCATGCAAGGAAAATATTGTTCATCCACTGTAAGCAATATTATGTGTTTGTCGGTATCAGTAGGAAGGAGAGGTGTTGTTTCATATGCTTAGTATAACCTTGAGTTTTCAGTGAAAGTCAGTACAAAAATTGATTTTGTGCAAACATCCAAACTAACTACACAAGGTTCAGTTCAAATAAGTCTTCAGCCCATGTTTTCTACATTTAAATTCAATCCTAATCCCAATCTTTTAAAAGCAATGCTATTTGTCAAAAAAGTTTGGCATTATGTGATATAACCAATGATGGAAGCCATTTTTTCATTGCATGCGGGTTGATTTCATTTTTAATTTAGTATCGGGCTAAAAGCTTACAACAAAATTGCCAGAAGATTAAATGGGCAATCCTCAGTAAGTAAAGTGTGTCACATGAGTCATGGTGATAAGAGCTGTAGTTAGGTTACTTCTTTCATAACTGGCTAACTGTGAGGAACATTACACAGGTGTATGAGGGTGAACTAATAATTGCTGCTACAATCAATTTCAATTTTAATTTTATTTTATTTTAGAGTTTAATCATCTATACAAATGTGAAAAATAGCACGATTCACTAAAATTTCTTGTCAATAATGATTTTTTTCTTTCAAGTAAGCCATACCAATTTGATTAGTAATTTCAGTTTTTATAATGAAGCCTTAAGTTTAAAATCATTTTAGGTTTGTTGTCCTATGGATACATTTCAGTCTATTTGCCAAATTAATTGCACATCAGAACAACACAGTTTTGATGTAAGCTGCACAATGTTGATTTACTCCAAGGATTTATAAGGTCACATAATTTTTGGAATTATAGGAAAATTCTACTACACACATTCAATTTGATTATTTTCAAATGTCACATAACAATGTTCCAATAAACTGTTAGAAATATGTTCAACATAAATGTTTTTGCTTTCAATTAAAACTATTTAACAAAATATTCATAGAAGTGACATAACGACATTGCAGATTGATAGACGAGAAAACAATCCTAAATGCTTTTGTTTTTGCATAGCTCCATTAATCACATTTCTGAACCTATTATTCACACACAATTAGATTTTGTTAGGATAAGGTATAAGGATGTTCTAATCATTTTTTTTCATGGATTGGAGAAGCTCACTAATTTGATTTACTGTCATCTCCACTGGTGATAAAGATCTGTGGATTGATAAATGTTTTCAGTGAATTAGTTTGCTGATCGAAACTATCCTGTAGCTTGTTTTTGAGCATTAATTAAGGTGTAATTAAATCAGACATGCTTCTAATGAGAGATGCTTACCTGCAGCTTCCTTTATCCAGCTGGAAATTGCACAGAGGATAGATTCTAAAATCCATCAGCAACTGATGTTCAACCAACCAGCAAAGAGAGTACTTATGCATTTCAGAAGTTACTGATGCAAGTAAATCCTTGCAATTATTTCACACTTACTTAAAATGAAACAGATTTTCTTTTCAATATATAGTACTTAGAAACTAAATCCCATATGCTATATAACTTTGAGTGCATGCAGAAAATCTGCAGACTGAGCAGGATGGTTTAAAGCACTGGACCTCTATTCACATTATACTTTTAAATTAGCGGCAATGCAGGATGGTGTGGTATGAATTTGCACCCTTTGAAATGGAGAATTGCTAATTTGTGATTGTACAAGGTAATCAATGGAGAAGAAGGAACAATAACATGAGTTACAATTGCAAGTGGAAGCTCATTTGCTGAACATCCCTAGTTTTTGAAAAAACTTCCTTGAGTTACATAGTGCCACTAGTTTTTTGAGTCTTTAATAACTTTTAGATTGTTTTGGCTCTTCTGCCTTAGGTCATTTTAATGGATGAGTCCCAATTTCCCATACCTTTAAAAATGTTGATATTTGCTTTTATATCTAGGTAAGGTTGCAGTATTGTGCTCTGTAAATGAACAGCAAACGCTACCCTGTAATTGCGTTTTGTTACTGGATTTATCCTGTGACTCCATGTGACCCTGTTCTAGCCTTTGAAAGCAGCAGAGCATCACGTCATGCATTGTTTTAAAATTTAAAATATCAAGTAAAGAAAAAGTAAGCACAGACTTACCATGTAGTTACACACTAGTCTCCCTTCCTTTTCATTCCCTTAGCTGATAAAGTAGTAAGAAGAGTTCAACTATTAGAAATAAGCTAACCAAAACAACAACAACTTGTATTTAGAAACATAGAAAATAGGAGCAGTAGTAGGTCATTCGGCCCTTTGAGCCTGCTCCGCCATTTGTTGTGATCATGGCTGATTGTCTATCTCAATGCCTTATTCCTGCTCTCTCCCCATACCCTTTGACGCCTTTAAAGTACAGAAATCTATCTATTTCCTTCTTAAATATACTCAGTGACTCGGCCTCCACAGCCCTCTGTGGTAGAAAATTCCATAGGTCCACCACCCTCTGAGTGAAGAGGTTTATATTGATATATTTATATTATATTTATACATCACTCTTGACATAATAAAATGTCCCAAGGCACTTCAGAAAGGCACTATAAAACAAAATGTAATACCGAGCCACATGAGGTAAATTCCTTTTTATGGGAACCTATAATTAATCTTAAATGTTTTTTGGGAATTCATATCAATGATATTCTTGTTCAGAAGTTTTAAATGTATCAGTTCCTTCCTCTGAGATATTCAGATTCTTCTTTCAACAACATAGCTCTTTCTTTATCCTGAAAAACATCTCACCCATGGAATTTGAAAAGAATAAACTCATGCCATTGTTTAATTTTGAGTTATGCCTCTCTCTGTCTAGACTGTAAGTGATGAAACTTGCAAAATATTAGTGAACTAAATTTGGATCTGAAGTGCAGTCAGTTCTAATGTATTTCATTTAAAAGAACAGCCACTAAATAAAAATTTACAAGTAAATTTAAATACAAGTATAAATTTGTAACACATGCCTTATCACAAGCCAAGTGTTTTACAACCAATGGATTCCTATTATGTCTCAACATCATAACCAATGAATAATTTTTTAAAACTGCCAATTTGCACACAGCACATCTCACAAACAGCAAATGAATGAATGATTATCTGTTTTCAGTGGTAATGGTTGAATGAAGAACCTTGGCCAAGATGTCAGAAGAACTCATTGCTTTCACAAGTAAAATCTTTCACATCCACCCAAGCAGGCACTAAATCTCACTTAACTTTCCTTCTGTAAGATAGCATCTTGAACAATACAGCACTCCCTGGATATAGGCTGAAATGTTAGCCAAGATTACATGCTCATGTCTAAGTGGGACTTGAACAAACAAGCTTCTGACTCAGAGGCTAGAATGCTGGCAATTGACCCAAGTTGATATCAGTAGAAGGTATGGAATATCATGCATGTTCACTCTGTTAGCTGAGGAATGATGTGTGACATAGGAAGGAACTGCTGGAAGAGAAAATTACCTTTTAAAAAAGGAAAATAAGTTAAAGTTGTACTTTATTTTGTCCATTCTGGTATTAACATAGACAAATTAAAATTTCACTATGATTTACATTATATTATAGTATTGCAATCTAGCATTGAACTAACTTTTTTTTAAAAGATCAAATATATAAATAGCATTGTTACTGTCCCTGTGCTTCAGTTTCAAATCCATAAAGGCAAATGGTTTAAGGTACAATTTAATCTTGTACATGTCCAAAGGGGTACCATCTTGCTGCCTCTGGATGACATTACAGCCAATAATTGGCAATTTGGCAATTCCAAACACAATTACAGCAAAAACTTTATTTGCAAATGTTTTTGAAAAGAAATTCCATTATAAATTTTACTACAACACAAACCACAACTTGTTATGATCACTTTGCTCCATGAGAAATCTTGACATAAACATTGGAGCCACTACGAGAAATAATTCTAAGGTTTACATTCTGATCCTTATCATTGCCAGCAGACAAATGGAGTAGAAGAGATCTTTAGGTAACATTAGCTAGATCGAAAAGTACCTCTAATAAAATAAAAATAAAGAGCAATACGATTTACATTGAAATCTGTGATGAGGCATCAGGTTTTTATATATTGGACACATGTTA
The DNA here is from genome assembly GCF_964194155.1 of Cetorhinus maximus. Classification (NCBI taxonomy): domain Eukaryota; kingdom Metazoa; phylum Chordata; class Chondrichthyes; order Lamniformes; family Cetorhinidae; genus Cetorhinus; species Cetorhinus maximus. Next base: position 35,421,687 of record NC_135890.1, read on the forward strand.
CACTTATGGTGTATGGTAGCATGATGGCTATGTTACTGGATTAATAATGGAGAGGTGTAACCTACTGTTTATGAGGCATGAGTTCAAATCCCACTGTCACAATTGGGGGAAATTTAACTAATTGAATAAAATCTGGAGTTCAAAAGCTACTGGCTGTAATGTTCACCATAAAACTACTGGATCATCACCACCTTCTTCACTAATGTCTTTTTGGGAAGGAACTCTGCTGTTCTTATCCAGTCTGGCTATATGTGACTTGACACCCACATCAATGTGCCTGGATTTTAACTGCCCTCTAAAATGGCCTAGATATTGTTAAAGAAGGCAGCTCACCACCACCTTCTCAAAACCAATTAAGGGTGTACAATAAATATTCATCTTGCCATTTATGCCCACATCTTGTGAATGGATAATAATTCCTTCCCAGCTTTGTTCTAACAAAGTTCACTGATAAAATGCAGTCTGAGTCTAAATCCAGTTATTGCAGTATGTAATTAAGGCTGTCAATATAGCCTACTAATAATTCAGTCATATTTTTACAATAAAATGATTTGAACTATCAAATTATTTGAATTAAACAGTGAAACTCACAGTAAAATGAGAGTTTACTCAAATAAAAAAATACTTAAAGGAACATTTGAAATAAGGGACTGTGATTCTCCTCCATAGATCTACTCAAAATGAAAGGCATAATAGTTGAGGATAAGGCAAAATACAACAGGGAGGCTGATTGTTGACTCACTGTCCTGATCCCAGTTTCCATCTTCTCAGTTTTGCTGGAACTGTCATTGGCCCCACATGTCACAGTCAATGCACGAAGATGCCAGCAGAGGGGAAGGGAGCCTAGGGTGCAGGCCCTCGGTCTCTGGCTCATTTCCCTCCCATCACTTCAGTTACCACCACCTCATGAAAGAACTATGAGGATGTTAGCAGTAGGCCTGTGTAGTTGCAGTAATGGCCCAGATGTTAATCAATAGAGGCAGAGAGCTGAGAGGCCTCCACTCTCTCTCTCTCCCTTTCTCTATCTATTAATGCCCTATGAGACCTATAAAGTTGCAGCTCCATCGATCATTTGGAACCAATCTGCCCGTCTTGATATCCATCTTATCTCTTTTCATGCTGCATTGGCAGTTCCACTGCAGTACCACAGTGAATTTTTTGCCAGCACTTGGAGGGCCTCCACTCAATGGCAAAAAAGCCCATTGCTGTCTCCAAGATTAAAAAAATATGTATATAAACATCTTCACAAATGGAAAAAGACTGAAAACCAATTGGAAGAAATTAGTAGATTTAATTGACCAAACTCTTGGATGAAAAGACAAGTTTTGAGCAGCTTTTTAAGAAAAGAGGCAAATGTGAAGAGGTAAAGAGGGTTATCCGATGGATTTGCAGGAAAAGATGGCAGATGTCCAGAAGCAGTGTGCTTGATGTCCACAGAATAAACAAGATAAACAGTCAGAAGGTAACATGCATGCACATAGGGATGATAGTGTTATGCTCTCCATAGAGACTAATGACTTTTAAACTTCCAGTTAACAGCTGAAAGAATAGCACATCAAGGTTTCACATTTTAAAACTTTAACTTTAAAAAAGATCAAAAAAACACAAATAACTAAACACTATTTTCTTTTTGTAGGCAACTTTTGCTTTAAATTGGAAAAAAAGAATCCCCATTTAACTTTCAGCACAACCGAAATCTCCTCCTACGGTTGTACATTGCACTGTCCTGTAAACGAACACTTCATCCTCCAGGAACTAGTCTACAATTATTCTCAGCTCTCGATGGCTTGCTTCCTTTTCATTTTCCCAGCCAGGCAACTTCTTATCCCAGGACTGACTTTTGGTGAAAGTTATACTGGACTTCCCTTCCCAGTAGCCTGTGTTAAGCAAATCTCCCATTCTCCTTTAAAACTTCATGAACTCAGTCACCTCAATCTGAATGTGAGCCCCACCTGCCTTATGTGTGATGAACAATAGAGTCAGCATTTACTCTTCAGGTTCAGGACTGGCTGCCTCTATCCCTTGCTCTCTGCCTTCAGATGGCTGCAGATCACACCATGCTGATATATCTCTGGAGAGAATGTTCCCCATGTCGAGTGGGCCGAGTGGGCGCGGGCAAGTGTGGACCTGATCGCCGCCATTTCACACGAGTGGGCCAATTAAGGCCCGCCCAGCGTACTTCATGACTCCCATGCCTAGCGGGAGTGGGCGGGCAGCGGTGGACGCACTCAGCCCGCCGGGTCCAATGGCGACCCGGCAGCCTCTATAAAGGAAGGCCTGGCAGCCTTGGAAAGGCTGCTCGCAATGGCAGAGGGGCAATAGGGGTGACGCAAGTCTGGAGGGTAGGCCATCAGGGCAGACCAGGCCGGAGGGTAGGCCAGCGGGGCAGTGTGCCCCTTGTTTTTCAGATGAGTGCGTAGCTGCCCTCCTGGAGGAGGTGGCAGCGCGGCTGGAGGTCCTTCTTCCGAGGGACAGGAGGTGGAGGCCCCCCCCCAACTGACTATACGTGGGTGGGAGGAGGTGGCCGAGAGTGTCAGCTCCTATGATGTGGTGCGGCGCACATGGATCCAGTGTCGCAAAAGTTTCAATGATCTCCTGTGCTCAGAAAGGGTGAGTACCACGTTGCCTCAAGTCACTTAACGCAACCGTCAAACTTTCCCCCAAAAACCAGCCCCCCCAAACCCCCGGCAACTCTGAGTACAGCAACAGCATTGAATCATTCATGGCATGTATCACTCGCTGGGTGTGCCAGCAGAGATTGCCCATGCCCAGTTCACTCTGAGAGTGTTGAGCTAGGATGGGTTCTGTATCCGCAGCATGTGTGACACTGACACCCAGAGTATAGAATGTGGGTGAAACTCAGGGGTCTGCACCTAGGCTGGGTGCTGGAACTGGGAACATGTTGAAGTCAGGGTGCTAACATGCTGGGAGGGGAGCTTCCAGTTAGCGGGGAATCAATCCATCTGCTGGTGTTTGCGCTCCACGTGCTTGTGCCTCCTTGCTTAGCAAAGTAACACCTTGTGGTGCCACATGTGAAGGAGGCAGCAACTAGGCAATGGGGGTGGGGGGTCAGCCCTGGCTTGTTTGGATGAGTGTACGGCAGCTGCGGGGTGATGAAGAACTGGAGTCCTGCAATGTCCCACTCTGGCTGGGTTGGCAGGGATGCAATGGGAATTCAGGTGCAGGCTGGACTAATCAATGCTCCTCTCTCTTTTTCAGGAGAAGACTGCGCACAATGCATCAGAACGAATGTGGACTGGGAGAGGGCAGGCCCAGTTGGCCATTCTGACGGCTTTCAAGCAGCAGGCCATGGACCTTGAGAGGCGCCATGCCCCCAGGTCCACCGGTGTCGGTGAGGCTGGGGTGCCACAGGGAGGTATGTTTGGCGAGCAATCAGGTCACCATGTGTGACACTGCTGAATGCTCAGTGATTGAAGTTAACAACATGGGTTTACCATTGATTATTGAAGGGTGAGCGCATAATGATCTGGGGGAGCGACATGCAAGTTGACATCGTCTGCACTGTAACTAATCAAATGTCCTTTTCCTCCCTTTCAGCATGACTGGAGCAGGGCCGAGAGGAGGAGGCGGAGGGCCCACCTCTCACCCCTGAAGCCCCCGAGCAAATGCACTCACCAGCGTCACACCATCTCTGCCAGGGAGGCACCAGCGCAGATACTAGTACCTCAGTGGGAATTAGATCTTCAGCTAGTGTCCTGGGGCATGGCGGTGAGGGCACTTCACACTCGCTTGAGGTTTGGGCAGAGGCAGAGAGTGCCCAGGGTGCCGGCAGTCGGAGGACTGCTGGGGACCAGGCACATGCTGGGTCGGTGGCTGATGATGTGCCTCTGGAGTTGTCCATGAGGCAGCAAATGCTGGAAGTGCAGCAAGGTATACAGGATGACCTGGCGGAGATACATGAGGTTATGTGTGGCATGGTGTCCATGCTGGAGGAGTCCGCGCATAGCATCACCGATGCAATGAGCATCATGGCTGAACGCCACCCTCGTGGAGAGGCACCTCCAGGAGAACAATCAGGGCTTCCTGGTGTTGTGCTCGGACCTGCAAGCCCTCACAGCGCCATTGGCCACAGCTGGTCAGTGCCAGTGTGGGAGATGGTCTGGGCACCAAGTATCCCAGTTCGGTGCCCATCCATCTATGGTGAGCAGGGAGGTCCGAAGTGACCTCATGTTGGCGTAGCAGCTGCCTGTAGTCTCTGTGAGCTCCTCTCAGGGCTCTCTGGATGAGGGCAACAGCTCCTCCGCCCCTCTGCCAGTGACCGTGGCATTTGATGAGGCTGCAGCGACTGGGGAGAAGCCAGCTGTGCAGCTGGCCACTCCCTCCCAGGCGGGGCCAGCACAAGCTCCGCGGGCCAGAGGATGCCCGCCATCAAAGTTCATCGAGGAAAACAGGACACCACAGTGAGCAGACTGTCTCAGATGCCAGTGCCAGCAAGGGGACAGCACCTAGACGTAGCAACCTTAAGCGTAAATTTAATGCACCTTAGGCACACCACGGGTTTCCCACTGGTGCTTTTATGTTGGCCCATAGTACTTAGTCGAAGACTCGATGTGATGTCTAACATCGTTTTTGTTTTGATTTATGAATTTACTTTTGTTTGCCCAATAAATTTTGACATGTCGCCATGCCTCAGGGTGATTCCTTACTTCTGCAAGTGAACGGGAACCCATGATGTTTTGATAAATTGTTTGACATTGAGCTTTATTGACCTTAGAAGGGCCTTAGATAATGTTATTATCCAGGCTGATTTAGCACTCAGGTATCGAGTGTGGAGCCTGCAGCCCTGGCGTGTGTTGAAGGTCCATCTGTGGTGTTCTAGCTGAAGATTCTTTGGACTAAAGCCTCCCGGGTGTCCCTGCCTCCCTGGAGTATGCCCGGGTCAGCGTCTATCCCCTCAGTGTTCTCCTGTGCGTGCTCATCCTCAGACTCACTGCTGGATTCATCGTGTGCAGCCGGAGCAACTGCGCCTATGTCTTCCTCGCCCACTGCATCGCCACCTTTCCAGCGCCAGATTGTGGAGAGCGCAGCATGCAACCAGTATCAGCGACACACGATCTGGGGGGTACTGGAATGTGCCCCCTGAGCAGTCCAGGCAACGGAAGCGCAACTTGAGAAGACCGATTGTTCTCTCCACCACAGCCCTTGTGGAGGCATGGCTCCTATTGTAGAGCTGCTCAGCTTCTATTCTTGGATGGCAGAGAGGTGCCATGAGCCAACTTCTGAGGGGATAGCCCTTGTCACCCAGCAGCCATCCATCCAGCCGGGCTGGAGCACTGAAGAGCCCCGGCACTTGGGAGTGTCTAAGGATGTAGGTGTCTGGGAGCTGCCTGGGTACCTTGCACAGACTTGTAGAATCTGCATCCTGTGGTCACACACTATCTGCACATTCATGGAGTGGAAGCCCTTCCTGTTGATGAAGGCACCGGGCTCATCTGCTGGCGCCTTTATGGCCAGATGTGTACAGTCTATTGCACTTTGGACGTGGGGGAAGCCAGCAATGGCCGCGATGCCTCTGGCTTGCTGTGTCTGACTGGCATTGTCCCTGCGGTAGTGGATGAAAGTCAATGCACGCTTGAATAGAGCGTCTGTCACCTGCTTGACACAATTGCGGACAGCTGATTGGGAGACTCAGCCAAGATCACCCACCGACCCCTGGAAAGAGCCGAAGGCATAGAAGTTGAGGGCAGCTGTGACCTTTAGCGCCTCTGGCATGGGGTGTCCACCCACACAGCTTGGGGAGATCTCAGGGCCTATCATCTGACAGATGGAGGTGACTGTCTCCCTTGAGAGATGGAGCCTCCTTCGGCACTGGGCCTCAGACAAATTGAGGTAGCTGCTTCGCCGCCTGTGAGCCCTGGCAGCGAGATGTTGGCGTCTTCTGTGGCCCCTACCACCTTGCAATTCCTGTTGGCCTTGTGCCCCTCCTCCCAAAGGTGGCTCCCCTGGAGGCTGAATGTGGAGTCCTAGCCTCCTCCCGCTTCAGGCCCTCCCTTCCTCCTCAGAGGAGGTGTCTCCAGTGGAGAGCACAACTCCCATTCCCAGGCTAAGGGAAGGCTTCCTGAAAGCTGCAGACCCCAAAGATGATCTTTACTGTCGAGTCCTGACAAAGGCTTTTACCCCTGTCCTAGCAGCTGGTACAAGGTTTGAAGTCTTCCTGCTCACACAGGCAAGTAAAAGTTACTTTCACACTTAAATCCCTCAAACATTACATTCACCACCCCACTCACCCCTTTTATCCTGCCCGTGGATGAGGTTTGTTCAAATGTCTCCCACCCGCCTGCCCATTGCGCCCGTGTGACGTCCTGAAGATCGCACGGGCTGCGAAAAATCGAGATCAATTGCTGCCTCAAGGGCCTTAACTGGCCCATTAATTGATGGTGGGCGCGCATCTGAACTTATAGCGTGCCCACCTTCCCAAATATCGCGATGGAGTGTGGTGACGTCGGGACGCTCGCCTGTTGTCACCACGTGCCATTTTGCACGCAGGCGCCCCCATACACTAACTGGAAAATTCTGGCCTCTGTTTCAGATTCATGATATTGTTGGAAGTCTCTAGCCTGATCTCAAAAATGGCTTCCTCCACCCTCTTCCCCTTGGCAACATGAAATACATTGGAATGTATATAGGTAGAAATGATAATTTGCTATCTTTTACCACAACTCCCTTTAATATTAGAAGTAAATGGACAGCATTCAGCACAACTCTTTACAACCTAATACCAAAGCACCTTTCTGGGACTTAAGAAGACTGAATGTCTACTCATGGTATACTTCGAGACTGCTGCCATTGTCTCTAAGTGTAAATATCTTGCAACTTCTTCACGGTAAAACATTCTAAGCCTTCCTTTGATCCCCAACAATCAAACCACCAACGCTTACTGTAGGGCAGTCTGCAGAAAAGGTCATATGAACCCTTTCATTCACTGTAAATTTAAAGCTACAGTCCCAAAATATAATAATCTTATAAACCTGAAGGGAGAGATTGTAGGGGAGGTCTTGTGGTGCAGTGGTAGCATTATACAGGCAGGAAACAAAGAGAATAAATAAATGGGTCTTTTCGGAGTGTCAGGCGGTGACTAGCGGAGTATCACAGGGATCAGTGCTTAGGCCCCAGCAATTCACAATATATTTCAATGATTTAGATGAGGGGACCAAATGTAATATTTCCAAGTTTGCTGACGACACAAAACAACATGGGAATGTGAGTGATGAGGAAGATGTAAAGATGCCTCAAAATGATTTAGACAAGTTGAGTGAGTGGGAAATATATGGCAGATGCAGTATCCCACTCCGGCAGGAGAAACAAAATGGCAGAGAATTATTTAAACGGTGATAGATTGGGAAATGTTGATGTACAAAAGGACCTGGGTGTCCTTGTACTCCAATCACTGAAAGCAAGCATGCGGGTGCAGCAAGCAGTTTGGAAGGTAACTGGTAAGTTGGCCTTACTGCAGCTATACAGGGTCTTGGTGAGACCACACCTGGAGTATTGTGTGCTGTTTTGGTCTCCTTACCTGAAAAATTATATACTTGTCATAGAGGGAGCACAGCGAAGGTTCACCAGACTGATTCCTGGGATGGCAGGATTGTTGTATGAGGAGAGATTGAGTCTACTAGGCCTGTATTCACTGGAGTTTGGAAGAATGAGAGGGGATCTCATTGAAATGTATAAAATTCTGACAGGGCTGGACAGATTGAATGCAGGGATGATGTTTCCGCTGCCGGGGGTGGGCAGGGGGTGGGGCGGGGGGAGGTGTCTAGAACAAGGGGTCACAATCTGAGGATAAGGGGTAGACCATTTAGGACTGAGATGAGGAGAAACGTCTTCACTCAGAGGGTGGTGAACCTATGGAATTCTCTACTACAGAAGGCTGTGGAGGACAAGCCACTGAATATAGTTAAGAATGAAATATATGGATCTCTGGACTCTAAGGCATTAAGAGGTATGGGAAGGGAGCAGGAGTATGGCGTCAACATAGAGGATCAGCCATGGTCATATTGAATGGCAGAGCAGGCTCAAAGGGCTGAATGACCTACTCCTGCTCCTATTTTCTATGTTTTAATGTTTCCCTGCCTCTGATTCAGAAGCTCTTGTTTGAATTCCACTTCACGCCTCGACGGACATAGAAGGTGCGTTCATAATGTGACCAAACAGGATGATTATAAACCTGTAACTCCTTCCAAGTCTCCTGATGGCAAGTGGGAGAGTCTCGTGGTCAGCTATACTGCAGAAGGCAATGGCAAACCACTGCAGTACCTTGCCAAACATATTCATGGACCAAGTAGCCGACGTCCTCTTAGAACATGGTATCTGAAGAGGGAGGGAGGCATCGTAAGTGCAGAGTTACTCAACTGGCACCGGCAAGATGATGCTGAACTCTGGCTCTGGCACAGCTATGATGGTATGTCTCCAAGAGGGCCAGGACCATCTCCTCATATTAGGGAAGGGATTAAGTGGTGTTAGGATCCCACCACACCCCCCCACCCCCCACCCACCCTCCCACAAGTGGCCTGTCTTTGTTTGAGGTATGTGGCTGTTTCTCCTGCAAATGAGAATTTATTTAAAAGGTTTAAGAGTTTGGTTGTACCTAGGCTAGAAAGAGAGGGAAACTACAATGAGTGACCTACCTTGCTAATTCTGGTGATAACATTAAATTCCTTGCTGCCATACTCGGCTATTCAGGGAGTCAGGAAGCGAGTGAATTGGCCAAGGTTGCCAGTGCCACCTCTTGCCAGGTCAGGCAGCGTGGCTTACTGCACTGCCAGGCTTGCATGAGTTTATCCCAAGCTGCCTAAGTCTCCTCAATTCTATCTCTTGCAAGAGGAGATCAAGGAACTCCTCAGTGATGTTCACCATTCTCTCTCACCTCTTATACTCAACAGAACCGAGAACACTTGTTACAGTTTTACCTGAGTTGGATCCTAGTCACCAGTTTGTTGGGACTTTGTGATCTGGGTTGCAGGCTTGTTCTGGGACGTCTGAGTTGGTACAATAGACAGAGTTGATCAGCAGACAGTTCTTAGGTGGAACACATTTTGTTTATTTACAAAGGTACTCAGCAGTTACACTTGTGTGCTTTCAACTCAAACCCTGTCTCCATACTTCTGACTACTAACTTAGACTACTGACTACAGAGGTAGCCCGCACTACTCCTCTATTGGTTACATAAGATCATGTGATCTTTCTTTATAACATCCTTCTTAAAGGTGCACTACACATTACATAAAACCATAATTACCACATCCCTCCCCTTTACTCAGAAAAACATTTACATTTACAAGTAAAATTTTCTCAAAATAGCAAATTATTTACACAGGTAAGTAATTTACAAATTCAGTCTTTCTGGGGATTTCCTTATGCGTGTACACAATCTACAAGTCAGATGTTTTGTCAGGAACTCCCATTTCTGGAGTTGTCTGATCATCAGGTTCTTCGGTGGGCATCTGCAAATCTGTTTCCTCAACTCTTGCAGATACAACAGACACATCTGACACATTTGTGCCAGTTTGAGTTCTCTCAACAGGAAACGTTGACCTGGTTGTGAACACTGGTGGAATCATTTCTTAGTGATTTGTTTCACTCTTCCTTAGATGATCCACAGGTCTCCATTTGACTTGGCCTTCCATCTTCACGTGATAAGATAGAGGTCCAATCTCTGCACTTATTTCACCCGGTAACCACTTTGGTCCTCCTCCAAAGTCTTTCATATACACCGTCTCTCCTACAGTAAAATTCCATGACTATGCCAGTCGTGTCTAGTTTTATGACTTCCCTCACTCCTTTCCACCTTCCCTCCTAAATTCAGCATTATTAAGTTCAACCTCATCCTGAGATGGCATTTCATCAATAATTCCACAAGTGTGATATCTGTTATTGTGTGAGGGATGGTCCCCTAATGGAAAAGAAAGTGTGCTAGCTTGGTTGCTATGGACTCTCCATATTTCTTCATGCCAGCCTTAAACATTTGAACCGATCTTTCAGCCAGTCCATTTGAGGAAGCGTGATATGGTGAAGTTTTTACATGAGTGATACCATTGAAGTTGATAAACCTTTGAAACTCAGCGCTCGTAAATGTCATGGCATTATCAGATACAACCACTTCTAGTGGTCCGTGAATGGCAAAACTTTGATGTAGCTTCTCAATTGTAGCAGAAGATGTTGATGACTTCACCTCATATTTGGTGACTAGTGGAGTTCCGCAGGGGTCAGTGTTGGGACCACAACTTTTCACTTTATACATTAATGATCGAGATGAAGGAACTGAGGGCATTCTGGCTAAGTTTGCAGATGATACAAAGATTGGTGGAGGGACAGGTAGCATTGAGGAGGCGGGGAGGCTGCAGAAGGTTTTAGACAGGTTAGGAGAATGGGCAAAGAAGTGGCAGATGGAATACAACATGGGGAAGTGTGAGGTCATGCACTTTGGTAGGAAGAATAGAGGCATAGACTATTTTCTAAATGGGGAGAGAATTCAGAAATCTGGAGTGCAAAGTGACCTGGGAGTCCTAGTCCAGGATTCGCTTAAGGTTAACTTGCAGGTTGAGTCAGTAGTTAGGAAGGAAAATGCAATGTTGACATTTATTTTGAGAGGGCTAGAATATAAAAACAGGGATGTGCTGCTGAGGCTTTATAAGGCTCTGGTCAGACCACATTTAGAATATTGTGAGTAATTTTGGGCCCCGTATCTCAGGAAGGATGTGCTGGCCCTGGAGAGGGTCCAAAGGAGGTTCACGAGAATGATCTCAGGAATGAAAGGCTTAACATATGAGGAACGTTTGAGGACTCTGGGTCTATACTCGATGGAGTTTAGAAGGTTGAGGGGGGATCTGATTGAAACTTACAGAATACTGAAAGGCCTAGATAGAGTGGACGTGGGGAAGATATTTCCATTAGTAGGAGAGACTAGGACCCAAGGGCACAGCCTCAGAGTAAAGGGAAGACCTTTTAGAACAGAGATGAGGAGAAACTTCTTTAGCCAGACAGTGGTGAATCTATGGAATTCATTGCCACAGAAGGCTGTGAAGGCCAGGTCATTGAGTGTATTTAAGACCGAGATATAAAGGTTCTTGATTGGTAAGGGGATCAAAGGCTACGGGGAGAAGGCGGGAGAATGGGGTTGAGAAACTTATCAGCCATGATTGAATGGCGGAGCAGACTCGATGGGCTGAATGGCCTAATTTCTGCTCCTATGTCTTATGGTCTTATGTCCATCTATTTTGAGTGGGCATCAACAATGAGTAAAAACATTGTTCCCATGAAAGGTCACATGTAGTCAATGTGCAATCGCACTCACGGCCTTCCTGGCCACTCCCTAGGATGTAACGGAGCTGTTGAAGGCAACTTTTGCAATTGCTGACACTGCACACAATTCTTTACTAAGTTCTCTATTTCTCCATCCATCCCAGGCCACCATAGATAGCTAAGTGCTATGGTCTTCATTTAGGAAATTCCTGGATGTGCACTATGTAGTTCAATTAACAATGGCTTTCTTCCTTTTGGAGGAACAATCATTCATGCTCCCCACAATAATATACCCAGGATCAACACCCATCTTTGTATTCTTGCTGAAGCTATGGGTGGTATAGCGTTATCCTCGCTGAACAATCCTAGCAACGGTTTGTGCTCTGAAATAATAGTAAAATGACGGTTGTGTACGTACTGGTGAAATTTCTTGACGTGATAGATGATGGACAGGCGTTCTTTTTCTATCTGTGAGTATCCCTTTTCTGTTGTGGTGAGCATTCTTGAAACATATCCTATAGGCCGTTCCATGCCACCATTCATTCGATGGTTGAGCACTGCTCCCACTCCATAAGGGGATGCGTCACATGTCAACATCAATTCTTTCCCCTGGTTGTAATGTAGTAATAGTGCAACAATTTTTTTTTACCTTTATGAAAACTTCTTTCTGTGGTGTTTGCCAAGATCAACATTGGTTTTTCTTGTGTAGGTAATATGGAGGTCACAGTTCTGTAGACAAATTAGGTAAGAAATGCCCATAGTAATTGATCAACTCTAAGAATGATTTGAGCTCAGAGATGTTCTCTGGCACAGGGGTCTCTCTTACGGCTGTCACTTTTTCATCAATTGGGTGGAGGCCCTGTGAATCCACCCGGTGACCGAAATAGATTACCTCCCTCACTTGGACCATGCACTTTTCCTTTTTTAAATAGTACTCCAGCCTGCAAGAGGTTCTTCTAAGACTTCTTCTAAGTTCGCCAAATGCTCCTTTTCAGTGAGTCCTGTCACCAGAACATCATCTAAATAAACTACAACATGGGGCAGTCCCTGCAGTAAACTTCCCATTGTTCTCTGGAATATGGCGCAAGCTGAGGAGAAGCCGAAAGACAAACAGGTATATTGGTACAACCCTTTGTGTGTATTAATTGTGACAAATTACTGGGAGGCCTTCTCTAACTCTAATTGTTGATTAGCATGACTCATATCAAGCTTCGTATTGGCGGTTCCACTTGCCAGCTTAGCATATAGGTCTTCAATTTTTGGTTTGGGGTCTGTCCAACTTAGCCACTTTATTAACTGTCAATTTGTAGTCTCCACAAATTCGAATGCTTTGGTCAGGTTTAAGGATGGGGACTATTGGTGCTGCTCATTTGAGAACTGCACAGGTTGTATAACGCCCAATTTCTCTAATCTGCCCACTTCAGTGTTGACCTTTCTCCCCAATGCATAAGGTCCTGGTCTTGCCTTCATGAATCGAGGGGTTACCTCTGGTTGCAGCCCTTGGATCTTCCCATGTTCATCCTTGAAGACTGAGGCGTATTTTTGTAGTAGCTCTGCTAACCCACTTGCTCTCAGCTGGAATATTTCATCCCATTCTAACTTAATTATCTTTAGGCAGTTTCACCCAAGGAGACTTGGCCCTCACCTGCTACCACCATCGAGGGTAGTTTTACCGATTGGCTTCCATAATGGACAGTAACTCTGCTTATGCCTTTGACTTGGATGTCTTCACCTGTGTAAGTTTTTAACTTGGAATCAGTTTCTTCCAAATTTAATTTATATTCATCATAATTCAGATATTTGAAGGTATGTTCACCAAACACTGTAATGGAAGCTCCTGTGTCCATTTCCATTCTAATAGGTCTGCCATTCACCTTCACTTTACATATATTGGTTCTGTCTTTCCAGCCTTAAAGTTAAATTAATAAATATCTTAGTTTGTTACTTCAGGCTCTCCTACGTTGTAGATCTCACAGGGTTTTTTCTTTTGTTCGAAAGTCTGCCTGCTTCTTTCTGTGCACCGTCTCATTATGTGTTCATTTTGATGACAATAAAAACATTCGATTTTTTTAAACTGCCAGCCATTATAAGACTGCTTGTTTCCACCTCTGTTACAATTATTGCTTGCTTTTTGCTGCTAAGTCATTTCTTTTTATTTTTCTGCCAGTGGTGGCTGTTTCCCACTTCTCAGCAGAGTCTTGCATTTTCGCACCCTTTTTGGCGGGGCCTTCTCACCCAACATGGAGGACAACACCATTTTGCACTCCCTGTGTGGCTTTTGAATCCCTTACTGTGCTTTCCATGGCCAGTGCTATCTCTAGCACCTTCTTAAAATCCAAATTTGTTTCAGACAGTAATCTCTTCTGTCCTCATTCACACCGCAAACTAAATGATCTCTGGGCATGTCGTTTAAAGATGTACCAAACTCGCAATGTTCTGTAAACTGTTTCAAACTTGCCACATAACAAGTTACTGTCTCCCACGGGGCTCTATTTCTTGAGTTGAATTTGAACTATTACATCATTACCGAGGGCTTTGGCTCGTAATGATCCTTTTCAAGGTCCACCAATTCATCAAAACTTTTAGAACCTGGGGTACTGGGTGCGATCAGGCTTCGAATCAAGCTGTAGGCTTTACTCCCACTTGTAGATAAGAGGGTTGCTCACCTCTTCTCTTCACCTGCAATATCATCTACTGGGAAAAAGAACGCGAGGCATTCAATGTAATGAGACCAATCGTCTGTGCCTGGATCGAAAGGATCAATTCTTCCGAATTGTGGTATTCTGAGAGGGGATTGCTTCGGCGATTAAGACGGAAATTCTTTTTAGAATTACTGTGTGAGGTATGGCCCGATTTCGTTTCTCTTGATTTCTTTCGTTAACTAATTTTATTCGCTAAGCCGGTTTATTGTATCTTCGCTTTTTCCCTGTTTATTCCTCATCGCCAGTTTGTTGGATCCTAGTCACCAGTTTGTTGGAGCTAAGGGATCCGGGTTGCACACTTGTTTCGGGATGGCCGAGTTGGTACAATAAACAGAGTTGATCAGCAGACAGTTCTTAGGTGAACATATTCTGTTTATTTACAAAGGTACTCAGCAGCTACACTTGTGTGCTTTCAACTCAAACCCTGTCTCCATACTCCTGACCTCTAACTCAGACTACTGACTCCAGAGGTAGCCCACGCTACTCCTCTATTGGTTACATAAGATCATGTGATCTTTCTTTATAACATCCTTCTTAAAGCATACCACACATTACATAAAATCATAATTACCACAACCTGTTAGCCTTTTAAGGTCATGCTGAAGAGAGAAGGCAGCATTTACTTTTATACAATTACTCCATTTATTACACTAACGTTCCACTTAGATTTCCTGGGAGTTCAACTGTTTACATGTGAATTACACCAGGAGTTATACCACTTCATATGCAAATTAATTTACCAAGGAAACTTGCGTGTAACTCCCTCTGCTGGTGAATGGCTTAACTTTCTGGCTCAGCTGCAGTGTAACTGATATTGAATGCCAGTTTATGGTGTCTAATTTATTGTTTGGGTTTCAAATGATGTTAATTTTGGATTTTGAGTTATAATATTTATTTGAGATATCTTACATGCTTTTGTGTGCATTTTATAAAATTTAATAATTTGGTGTTATGCCTAACTTCTAAATCAATTTTTGTTGCTATTTGCTGCACACGAGACAAGAAAGATTTGATGGGAGTCATGACACATGGTGTATTGTCCTATTCCCATTCAATATGTTCAGGGGAATATTAATATCAAATTAACGAGTGCAACAATAATACCATGGCATAAGAAAATTTCCAGACTATGTACCAAATGAAAACCTTGATTCCCATGAAAAGCATATCCTTCATCTTAGCCATTAAGCTGTGCATTATGTACTGCCTCATTCAATGTGACCTCTTAATTGATTATGAATTAATTCATCATAGATGTCCTGAGCAGCTACATGGTTTCTTGGTAGCTGCTGATTCACTACTGCATTGACCTTGTCCACATTACATCTATCATTGTTGCCCTTGGAATGACAAATCAAAATTGTGTGCATTGTTGCCATATTACATAGGGATCCACGGGCAGTAAAGGCTTGGCACTATTTTTTTAAGGTTACACTGCAACTTGCTTGCAGTGAAGCCTAAGCTATGTAAGTTCGTCTTCAATACCCCAAGCTGCACCCAACTGCCAATCATGTAGTTTGGTGAAGTTAATTACATGACAGTTATGAAGAAGTTTGGGGACCTGACATTCAGTCATGAGCAAATCATCCAGACTATAATCTAGCCACTCATAAACAGCTAAAACAACTTTATAAGAGAGTCAATGCTGCACTCTAAACTTAACAAGAAATGTTAGTTACTACACAGTCAGTAAATAGGCTCAGCTTTGCATAAGAAAACTACAACAACACCTGTGGGAAAACTATCAGACATGTCAATGGTGATGTACTAGCATTATCTGCCATTCTTGAAAATGATTTAGAAAAAAAAACAAGAGGCATCAGGTTACAGTCAATGGTTCCCATGTTGTTGGAAAACGTGCACAGTCAGTAAGCTGATAGTTTGTTCGCATTTGCTGCCGTGGGGTTAAGAGAAAGCAGATGTTAAGGTTCATTCTCCTGGGGAATAGAGCAGGAAAGTAACATTGACCTGACAGATATACTTTTATGCCAATGATTGATAGCTATAGTGACATTCATTTGTAGCTCAAAGGTACCAATGGCACAGGAGGTGATTGCTCTAGTCACCTTCAGTACTGCAAGGTGTAATTTGCAGGTGTAAGGGACTCAATATCCTCTTTTAACTCTTCACACATAGGTTGAAAGATATCTGCTCATTCAGTGTAAAACTGGGGTAACAGAAAATGCCAGTGAAGTTCGCTACAAAACTAATTTGCTTACTACAAAGAAAGATTTAAGAAAAAAATGCAACTACCTACTTGCCTTGTGATGGTGATGAGCATGTGATATCTCCAAATTATAAAGGAATTGTATTCAGGGTATTCTTTGCATTAACAATCATGTTTTAGAATAATCATAAGATGCCATAGTGCATAAAAATCATGACAGTGCATGCCGCATAGAAGAAAGTAGAAACACCCGCTGTAGTCAATACCAACATTACTAAGAAAATTGAACTTTGATATTACTATACCTATACTATACTATACATAGTATACATTTTCTCATTCACCCAGAATCTGAAATAAATACATTTGTAAGCAATTGCAGATTCATTTAAATTAATTTTCTGCAAGAGTTTGACAGAATGGGTGTTTTGGGCTGGATTAACTTCATGCACAAGTGGTTATAAACAAGGCACAGTTCAAAAATTAAAATAAATGTTGTTATCTATATAAGTTTTTGCCAAAATGAATAACAATACCTTGGTTTGTACAGCTCTAAATGATCACTGGTTTATTAGTAACAAATATATTGTAAGTCTCCTGAAACATATGACTTGAATTTATCCAAGGTCAGTGCAACATTGCTACGCTGTTGGATTTGAAACTAATCTGCTCATTCCCATGGGAATTGAATCAGGCCACTGCAGTGGGGACTCTTGAAGATTCCCATCACAGCAGACTTTATCTCATGGGCTTTCTCCTGTATGACTTGATCCTTTCATCCCAAATACATGCTACATTGAATGGTATTGATAAGAGGAAAAATATACAAAAAAAATTACAATTGTATTTTTACCCGAAAAAGCTGAGAGAACTCTTAAACATCTTGAATTCAAATATCCGCAGCATTCTAATTTTACCCTCTCAATGTGTCATCCTGACCCAAAATAAATCTTTCTGAGAGCCAGCGATTTTATCCTCTCAATTTTAGGTTATCTCACCCCGTTTCCTAAGTGAGAGGTTGGCACGCAAACTGTTCACGGCTCTGTCAATGTTGTTCATGAGCCTGTCACTAAAAAGCCCCTGAGAATGGTGCAGATTGATGTCTCCCTGGTTTTCCCTCTCTCCTTGTATGCAAGTGCCTCCACTCTGCTTATTACTTCATCCTTGTATTTGGGCTGGGATTCAGAATACACCATGTTGGAAACACTTGACTTGAACCCATATTCTTTCACTTTTTGGTGCAATATATTAGTATATCAATGAACTGCATGAGCTGACAATGCTATTTGATGTCAGTAAAACATTGGCTTAATTACTTTTCTTTCTATTATATTCTATTGGCTTAATTACTTTTCTTTGTTATACTCTACTGAAGTGAAATCGTCACTTCAAATTATGAAGTTCTGCTGACTATTTCTGTCAAATTTTGGATTGAGGTTTTCCTAGTTGCCATTACTTTTCTATTACCAGTTATGTAATTTAACTATGTTGAAGTATGATCAAGCTACACAAGCGGCTTTCTCATTATTGTAATGCAAGTGGCATTTCCATATAGCACAGTGATTGGCAAATATCATCGATCACACTTTCTAAAAAGCAAAACATGCAATAATATATCATTTTCTAAACTTTTGGTGTTTTTATGATTTTTTTTCTTGCAATAACCATTTCACTGTCTATAATGACAGTGCCACACTAGTAGACTTGACAGCCTAACAAGGAATCAAAATGTAAAGACAGATGCTAATCTATGATTCTATCTATAAACTCAGCAGCTCCATGTCCTCCTTAGACTTAAGCCTACCATAAGTAAATAATTACCCACCCATCTGATTTATTTATATAGATTTGATTTAATGCTGTTTTCATGACCAAACACGAACAGGATCAGAAAATAATTACAATTCATCCATTGTAATCGTTTCTCTCCTTTGTGGAATATTGATTTTTCGCTAAACGTGTTGGACAAAAATTGGGGCTGCTCTAACTGAGTGCAACTGAGAGTTCACTGAGTCTTGGCAAAGAAAGAAGGAACAGATCCAATGTTAGATTATGTGCCACTGGTTGTTTATGTTCTAGACTGCAAGAAATAATTAGAATCAAGCCCTACGTGGGTAATCTGTGTCAATTACCATTAGCTGACCAGTGAAATGTGAAGGACAGTGTAAATCTTGGCAGGTATGATTTTTGTTGATAAAAAGATTCTTATAAGCACTTGATGGAAGACAGAGCATACTTGACCCATTCTTCTTCTACTGACATTTCAGAACCTTTTTTCAGCTATTAGTATATATACTTAAAAATGAATTCAATGCTTTTATCGGAAATTATGGAATACGCAAAGCATCATTTGATCTCTTCCTGGAACAGGTAATGGACAGAAAAAAGACAGCTGATTCATCAAGGCTGCCACATCATGACAGTCAGACCATCATGACTAAGATTTTTTTCCACTCCTCCCAACTTTCACCCGCCTCTGGAGTCATGGACGGGACGAAGGTGGCAAAAAAAAAACCCACGGAAAAATACTTTGGAAGATTCCTTTCTGACCCTCTTGAAACTAGTCCAGGAGACCACATGGACCAAATATTATCTATAAAGAGAATTATCTTTATGACATGGGATAGCATTTTCTGGTCCTGCCTATGGCTGGAATCATTGTGGGTTGGAGGGAAAATTTGCCGGACCGGCCAAAAGTCAATTGGCTTTGGGTGGGCTGCAGGATTGGAAAATCCCAGCCACAATGTCCACTCCAATAAAGAATGTTCCCGACTCTTTGAAGTCATAAATAAATAGCACTCACCACAACAGTCAGCAATATATTACAGAGCCCAAACCTCTCTGGGAACAAAAGAACCACTTAACATCCAGTCTATTCCTTGCTCATAAACTTCCATCCTCTTGTCATCTCTGATCTGCTAAACTGGGATAATCTGTTTATAGGGATGCTATCCAGCCCTTTAATTATTTTATTGACCTCTGCCAGGTCATCTCTAAGCCTACTCTATGCTACAGTAAATAGACTAAGGTCTTTGAGACTATCATGTAGCTATTTTAGTGGTTTTCATGGAGAGACTGAGAGGGAATGGGGTGTTGATATTTCTGGGTGTTGATGGGGGGCATCCTGGAAGTGCCAGGAATGTGGACGTCCTGTAAATTTAATGGCAAGTCTCCTTTATCACTTTTTACTCCATTTCTCATGCAGCAGCCAGCTAGATTTTTTTATTCTTTCATGGGACATGGATGTCGCTGTCTAGGCCAGTATTTTTATTGCCCAGCCCTAATTGCCCTTGAGAAGGTGGTGGTGAGCTGCCTTCTTGAACCACTGTAGTCCATGTGGTGTAGGTACACCCAGAGTGTTGTTAGAGAGGAAGTTCTAGGACCCAGGAACAGTGAAGGAACAGCGATATATTTCCAAGCCAGGTTGGCGCGTGGGTTGGAGGGGGACTTGCAGGTCCTGGTGCTCCCATGTATCTGCTGCCCTTGTCCTTCTAGGTAGTAAAGTTTGCGGGTTTGGAAGGTACTGTCAAAGGAACGCTGGTGAGTTGCTGCTGTGCATCTTGTAGATGGGATACACTGTTGCCAGTTTGTGTCAGCGGAGGAGAGAGTGGATGTTGGAAGTGATGGATGGGGTGCCAATCAAGCGGGCCGCTTTGCCCTTGATGTTCTTGAGTGTTGTTGGAACTGCACTGATCCAGGCAAATGGACAATATTCCATTACACTCCTGACTTAAGCCTTGTAAATGATGGACAGGCTTCGGGGAGTCAGGAGGTGAGTTACTTGCTACAGAATTCCCAGCCTCTGACCTGCTCATGTAGCCACAGTATTTATATGACAGGCAGGAAAGCAATAGTGGAAGGCCACAGCTCGCTATCATTAGAGACAGACCCTGACACTGGGAAACAGTATGGGTTGATTGAGGGGGGTGGGCACACACAGGTGGAGATGCGTGGGTATGTCAGACTGGCAATCAAGAGAGATATAAATTGGGAAATATAGAAGGTTTGGAGGGGTGGGGATAATGGCTGATTGCTACAGAAGGTTTGCTTTGAAGGGAGGGGGAAGCACTGGATCTGGCTGCTCCTGTCTCCCATCAACTGTTTGGTTTCGCGAAGCCTACAAAATCAGGCTGACCAGTTTTTGATTTAAATTGTCATCATCTTTCCATCAATGAAGAAATGATGGATGTACAACAAATCAAATCTGTTGGGGATAGGGTAGCTTCATAATGTGCACTTTTGCTGATGGCTGAAGAGACCAATTTGTGAGACACAGCTTCCACCACAGGTACTGCATAGGAAGTGGTTATCAGGTGTCATTGTCAGCTGTTGTTTTTGGTGTTGGCGCCTGTTTCCAGGCCACTATAGCCAATGATAATCATGGTGGCGCATTTTGGCCCACAGGTAATGTTGGCATTTCCCTCTGACATTGGCTAGTGTCTTCCAGGTATGCAAATTGTTGTTTAAGGCCTTCATGTCATTTACAAACATTCTTGAAGTGGAGCGTTGGGCATCCTACTGGTCTTCTGACTCTGGCTACCTCACCATTCAGAAAATCATTGGGTATACGTCTATCTTATATCCTGCAAATGTGCTCAATTCAGCAAATTCACTCCTGCTAGATAAGTGTCAAAATAATTGGGAGATTTGCATTGAGACAGCTGCTGGATTTGTGATTTAGTCCTTCCATGAGATGCCAAGGATCTGCTGCAAACAGCAAAGATAGTTGTTGAGCCCCCTTTCTTTATAGCTGTAAGTCATCCATGTTCCAAAGCCATACAGCAAGGTGCTGAGAACACAGGCCTTATAAATCAGCATCTTGGTCCTAAGAGTCAGCTTGATGTTATTCCATTCATGTTTTGTGAGTCGATCAAAGGCGGTAGCTGCTTTCCCTTTGCTTGTATCAAGTTCTGCATCAGGACCCACATTGCCTATCACTGTGTACTCAAGATAGCAGAATTTACTAACCACTTCCAGAGGAGTGTTGTATAAGGTGGTAAGGGGTGGAGATGTGATATCCTATTCCATAACCATGGTTTTCTTGACGCTTATAGTAAGAGAGAACATGTTACAGGTGTGGGAGAGACAATCCATTAATCTTTGTAGCTGAGTTTCTGTGTGAACAACTAGCACAACATAATCAATAGAGGAGTTCTCTGATCAAAACATGCTGTGTTTTTGCCTTCACTTTCAACCTGGATAGATTGTAAAGCTTGCTGACTGATCTATAATGCAGGCAAACTTCCATATCTTCAGGGAAGACAAAGATCTGGAGCATGCAGACAAAAACACCAAACAAAATGGGGCTAGGACATAGTCCTATTTCACTCCATTCTTCAACCAGAAACTGTTGAATTGTGGTGCTGTCAAACTGTACAGTGCAGTGCATGTTGTCATGCAAGGAGTGGATAAGGCTGAGGAGCTTTGGTGGGCAGCCAATTTCCCCCCAAATCTTGTAAAGTCCTGCCCCCGTGATAGTGTTGAATGCTTTAGTGAGTTCTATGAAAGTGAGGTGACGAGGTATACCTTCTTCCCTACACTTCTTTTATAGCTGGTGTATGGAGAAGATCACGTCCACTACAGATCAGCCAGCACATAAACCACACTGTGCTTCTGGATATATTTGGTCTTGCTAAGCAATCAATGGCTTTTTTGAGCTCAAGTGATGAGGGTTCTTTGTCTAACGCAACCCTGACAGGAAGCTGCAGGAGAGTATCAAACGCATACTGGGAGATGTCTGTCTCACAGGATTACAGCTCACAGTGATGTTCAACTCAGTAGGACATTTCTTTACTTCTCTCAGAGCTTACTTCACAATCTGTCAATTTCGGGGTGGCGGGGAGCAGCTTTGGTATTGGTAGCACCAAACGCCCTCTTGACCCCATGTAGATTTCCATTGTCTCAGGCAGTTTGAATTTCTCAACATAATTGATCCATTGTTTATTTGCACAGTATCTCCCTGCCATTTGAACAACTGTCTTGGCTACTTTCATGTCATGCACTGTTCCAGCTTCTCGGTTTGTGTTGTCATCAAGTAGGTTTTGTTTTTGCTTCAATATCAGATGTCATCTCTGTTGAGTAGGTCTCAAAACAGCCTTTGTTGCAGGCTTCACCTTTATCATGTTTACTCCTGCTGTGTCATCAATTATTGAATTCAGTGAATGCCAAGCTTCATCATTATAAACATTGGCATTTCTGGGTAAGCCTTTAGTGGGCAGCAACCACTCAAGCACCAAGCTGAAGTGCTGGTATTTGGCATCATTTTTTATGCCAAGGATGTTGATGTGTGGTGGGCCATCGGGTTTGGAGCTATGAAATTTATGGGGGTGTATTTTCACTCTGCTGTTGACTCGAGAGTGGTCAGTATCATAATCTGCTCTTTGGTAGGTGCAGGTATGGAGAATGCTGGGCAGATTGTGTATTCTGGTGATCATATCAGGAAACAAAGTCTCATTAACAAATTATAATCATTAGCTCTCCTCTGTAGAAAGGGATACTTAAATTTTTTGTTTATTTGTTCATGGGAAGTGGGCGTCGCTGGCTAGGCCAGCACTTATTGCCCATCCCTAATTGCCCTTATTCAGAGGGCATTTTTAAGAGTCAACCACGTTGCTGTGGGTCTGGAGTCACATGAGGCCAGACCACGTTAGGGCAGCATATTTCCTTCCCTAAATAGCATTAGTGAACCAAATAGGTTTTTACGACAATTGACAATGGTTTCGTGGTCATCATTAGACTGTTAATTCAAGATATTTATTGAATTCAGATTCCACCATCTGCCTTGGTGGGATTCAAACCTGGGTCCTCAGAGCATTATCCCAGGTCTCTGGATTATCAGTCCAGTGACAATACCACTACGCCACCACAGACACTTTCACACCAGATTCGGGTCAGATTTTGCAAATTTGTTTGTTTCAGCACCTCCCTCTAACCCACTCTCACCTATTGGTGCTTTAAACTTCCCCTCCACAACATGGTATTTGTTCAAGATTTCTGGCTCTAATTGATAACAGCACAAAAGAATACCCTGAACATTATGTCTTCAGTCATTGTACTTCCTGAATGAACTAACTTTGCAACTATATAGTTTTGCTCCATTTGTACCATGTGAACTGAGCCACTCGATTCTTTTCTTCAAGAAGGGAACATCATTGTCGGATAAAATATTTTGTTCTGCATGCATGCTGCATGCTGCCATTTGGGATTTCTAGACATAAAAGACTATAAATAAGGTGAGGCAGGCCAATGCAACAGTAAAATAACTAAATATGGGCATTAATTGAAAGAACAATGCAATACTGAAAAATCTGTTTCAATGAACAGGCTGTGGCAATGAACAGGCTGGGGAGCCTTCCACACTTGCTGCAGCCTATTGAAAATTCCTTGTCACATCCCCAATGAGTTCAGCCACCTCTTGTGCTTCTTTTAAATATAGGCGGCAGAGATCAGGATCCCTCCTCTCATCAGCTGTCATCATTTGGCCAAATTCTACATTGCACCATTCCAGACCAAGCCATCCAGTGTTTTATTCCCCTTCTTCAAATAATGTAGGAACTGTGGAATCTTGCACAATTCTGTTATCATGACTACTTCCATGATAATGGCCATAGATCAATCAATGATGATGTCTCTGTGATCATACACCATAGGGTTGATATGAAGACCTTTAATCTCCACACAGGCACCATATGCACCTCTTGGTACTTGAAAAAATTCTCCCAGCCAGTGAGAATAATGCAGGTGTTGCTTCCTTTCCACAGGATAAATAACGAAGATGTTATCTTTTCTCTAATACAAGTGAGCACTGCAGATTGTCTAATATCTCGCAGGAATAATTTAGAAGGATATCATAGTTCGAACAATTAATGCTGTGGTAACTTCCATTTCTGAGAGAAGAATCTTTCAATGACCCAGGTAATGCTTGTAGATCTTCATGCAGTAGATGGACTGGGCTGAATTTTTAGCTGATGGTCCCCATTAAAATGGCAGAATTATTAGCGGAACCGGCTTCACCGTGCTCTTTCCACAGAATTAGTACCCCATCTCCGGGTTCCCCAGGTAGTTAGGGAGGGCGGGTAGGATGGTGTGTTTATTATGCCAAGGGAAGGTTTTCGAACTAAAATGACCCTGGCACGGGTTACGATGGCTCAGCTGGACATGGGTTTTTGAGGTTGCAGTGACCATAGGAAGGGAGAGGAGACCTGGGATGGTTATTCCCTGGGACTTTCACTCTGACCAGGAAGTCTTATTGTAGGATCTGAAAGGCTGCAGTGAGGTGACCTTTCCCAAGGACTGGAGTCTCTCCAACCAAGCAGGCGTGGATGGAAATGACTGGAGAAGTCAGCAGCAGGTGTGTGCTCCCTCCAACCTGCTGACAGCTCACTAAAAAGATCCAGGACCTCAGGTAAGATGAGTGACATAAAACTTTCAGACACCAAGTCCCACACTTTGACTGTCCGAACATTCCCCTGCACATCATTCCTCAGGAGAAGACACCTTGCAGCTCCACTCATTCCTCTCTCTCCAGGTGACTCACATCCCCATCTGAGCAGCCACACTTTTTTTTCATTCATTCTTTCATGGGATATGGGCATCACTGGCAAGGCCAGTGTTTGTTACCCATCCCTAATTGCCCTTGAACTGAGTGTGCCACACCATTTCAGAGTCAAACCATATTGCTGTGGGTCTGGAGTCACATGTAGGCCAGACAAGGTAAGGATGGCAGATTTCTTTCCCTAAAGGGACATTTGTGAACCAGATGGGTTTTTGCAACAATTGACAATGGTTGAGACTAGCTTTACAATTCCAGATTATTAATTAAATTTAAATTTCACCAGCTACTGTGGTGGGATTTGAGCCCTTGTCCCCAAAATATTAGCCTGGGCCTCTGGATTATTACTCCAATGACGTTACCACGATGCTACCATCCCCCATCAAACTTAAACTCACTATCATCCTATTGCACTCACATGCCCATGCATTACAGTCACCCTCCACAAATGTTGCCCTTTCCTGCTATCCATACAAACCATTACTAACACTCGTAATTTTCTGCTTTCTCTTTTTGCAAGAGAAGAAAGGACACAAACTTGGGGAGTGACAGATACCTGCAGAAGTGGGGGTGTGTGTGGTGGTAGTGGTGGTGCTTGGCCTCCAGTGACAGGTAGTTTGTTGGTCATTAGTAATGTGTGCACTCCTGATCTACTGAGAAGGAGCTTCTGCTCCAGGAGCCTACAGATGTCAGCAGACACCTGCTGTGAAAACCTGAGCCTCCTTGGAGATAGATCTCTGTGTCCCTCCCCTCTGCACTCTGGAGGTGCACGTAACTAAGGAGAAGGCGGCTGGTGCTGCTGTGGGTGTTGCTCCTGCTATTTCTGGTGCTGTTACAATTGGTGCCTCTCCTGCCTCTACAGCACCACCTTACATCTCTCCTTAGAGATGTAAGGTAGCGCTGTATAAGCTGCTCCCACGTCATGGTGAAGGCTGGCCAGCAGGGAGGTGCAGCTGAAGATGAGAGAAGTGCAAAACATTGTGAAGTGACTTCCCAGAAGTTTCCAATCATCTGTGAAGAACTCTCTGAGAAGCAGTGCTGTAAACAGCAGCCTCTCACCTGGCCATCACTGGGGCTCTTCAGTTTCATTGAGCTTCCCAGCCTGTCATTTATGCTGAAGAAACAACCCTTGTTTGCTCACCTTAGTCACCCAGGCGAGTTGCTGACAGCTTGGGAAATAGGTCAGCTGGCTATTAAAGCCAGAATTCTTGGTTAAAACAATAATTAATTGCCTATTAGAATATATCAATGCTTTATATGTCATCTGTTCAGAGGCTCCCCACAAGCCTTCAAACCTGCCCAGGTGAAACCCAAATCACTTTTGGGGGATTTAACTTTCTGCATGCACCCAAGCCCAGCTCCCTTTGACAGATAAAATTCCACCCCACTACTCTGGCAAACCGTCTTATGGAGCAAGTCGACAATGAATTAACTCCTCTAACATTCTTAGATGCAGTTCATAAGACCATAAGATTATACAAATGATAAAGGCTGTTTAGCCCATCTTAATCCATTTATCCAACAGGACCCTAAGCAGTCCCCAATTGGTTCTCAATGATTTTGGGGTTTTTGCTTCCACTTCTCTGCTGTGAACTCTATGTGAAGGAAAGCTTCCTGACATCAGTCCAAAATTTACCTTTACCTAATTTGAACCTGTTTCCCTGCTGACAAATTATTTATTAGTACTTTACTGGATTTATATTTTCCAAATAACTTACAATCTTAAACATCTCTATGATCAACTTTCAGATACTTCCTTTTGATTCTGAAGTGTCCAAGTTGTTTTCAGTTTTTCTTCATAGCTTAAATGTCTAAGATTATGGACCAGTCTTGTTGCTCTATTCTACAATGTCTCCAATGCTTGAATGTCTCCTACTAACAGCACTCAAGGTCAGATTTGACAAGAGCATTATACAGTTTGGTTATGGTTTCCTCTGACTTGTATCTTTCTGTTCCCAAGTTAGTAATGGATAGAACAAAATTGTTTCAGTGGTCTTTTCATCTGTAATTGTTGGCTCCCGACAAACCCTTGTTCCAATTTTGC
Source organism: Cetorhinus maximus (assembly GCF_964194155.1). Lineage (NCBI taxonomy): Eukaryota > Metazoa > Chordata > Chondrichthyes > Lamniformes > Cetorhinidae > Cetorhinus > Cetorhinus maximus. The sequence continues at coordinate 35,448,413 of NC_135890.1, forward strand.
AGCACATTTGGAACCCCCTAGATGAATACTCACCTTCACTTTTTGATAAGGTGCCACATTAAAGTAAATAGATATTAAAAATAATGAAGAAAAGGATTGGTGGAAACCCACAAATGCAAAAATGAAAGCCTTCGTAGCAATATAGAGCTAAATGCAGCAAGGGAATGCAATAATGTGGCTCACACTATCAAATGTGTTAAAGTTACTCAAGGATGATTATGGGAATATTTATATATTTTAATGTGATCCGCAGACTGCTGAGGCAAAGATCTTACAAAGACCCTCATAAGAGCCCTCACAATCTTGGGTGAATCAGGACTTGGCTAATTTTATAAATATAATGGTTGTATGCAAGGACCTCATAAAACATAGGCTGTGGCTATAGCAACAGCAATGTGATAGTGTTCCACATAATTTTTACATTTGAGAAAAACAAGTGAATACGTGTAATGTACAGGTGGAATTTGTAACTGATTCTTGTTGGCAATCTCAAATTATATATTTATGTAACTATTTAAATTAATGAATCTGCTCTATCAGTGCCACCTCCATGATTATAGCCTATAATTGTATTTTAATTTAGATAGGTCATAGAAGCACGTGATTGGTTTTTTTTAAAGTTCTTTAGAAGTAATTGCTACTGTCATAAAAGCAGTGGTGGTATAATAGTTATGCTTTTCATGTTCATAATTAAGTGCCCAATTTACAATAAATTTCCAATTGACCTATCAAAGTTTAGTTATCAGAAATTTGTTTAGATATATTTTGTAAAAAGCATCACTGCACTTTGAACTCCGAAAAAAAGCAAATAAACCCTGAAAAAGCACATCAGTGTTCTGCACTGCTTTTCATAAAAAAAATAGCAACAACAATCTGCATTTCTATAGTCCCTTTAAAGTGGAAAATCATCACAAGGTGCTTCACAGGAGTGTTATCAAATATAGTATGATACCTAGCTACATTAAGCAATCTTTAAGGATTTAAGAAGCATTTTGAAGAGTTAGAAAGATGGAGCAATTTAGGGAGGGAATTCCAAGACCTTGGGGACAGCAGCCACCAATGCCTGAGCAATTAAAATCAGAAATGCACAAGACAGCAGAATTGGAAGAACACAGATATCCCTGTGTTCCTGAACCACCGTATTTTAGCCCAAGTGCTATCCTTCCCCATGTCTCTTCAATCACAATGGTACAGTTTTCTGTATGTTCTTCTGTTTGTGCTCATACTCGCAAAGCTTGTTATTGGCCTCACAGCTATTTCTTTTTTTATTATTCATTCATGGGATGTGGACTTCGCTGGCTGGGACAGCATTTATTGCCACCCCTAGTTCCCCTTCAAAAGGTGGTGGTGAGCTGCCTTCTTGAACCACTGCAGTCCATGTGGTGTAGGTACACCCACAGTGCTATTAGGAAGGGAGTTCCAGGATTTTGACCCAGTGACAGTGAAGGAACGGTGATATATTTCCAAGTCAGGGTGATGAGTAGCCTGGAGGGGAACTTCTAGGTGGAGGTGTTTCCATCTATCTGCTGCCCTTGTCCTTCTAGATGGTAATGGTAGTGGGTTTGGAAGGTGCTGTCTAAGGAGCCTTGGTGAATTCCTGCAGTGCATCTCGAAGATTGTACACACTGCTGCTATTGTGCGTCAGTAATGGGGTGAGTGAATGTTTGTGGATATGGTGCCAATCAAGCGGGCTGCTTTGTCCTGGGCAGTGTCAGGCTTCTTGAGTGTTGTAGGAGCTGCACTCATTCAGGCAAGTGGGAGTATCCCATTACACTCTTGACTTGTGCCTTATAGATTGCAGACAGGCTTTGCGGAGTCAGGGGGTGAGTTACTCATTGCGGGATTCCTAGCCTCTGACCTACTCTTGTAGCCACAGTATTTATATGGCTAGTCCAGATCAGCTTCTGGTCAATGGTACCCCCCAGGATGTAGATTGTGGGGGATTCAGTGATGGTAATGCCATTGATCATCAAGGGGTGATGGTTAGATTCTCTCATATTGGAGATGGCCATTGCCTGTCACTTTTGTGGGGCAAATGTTACTTGCCACTTGTCAGGCCAAGCCTGGATATTGTCCAGGTTTTGCTGCGTTTGGACATGGACTACTCCAGTATCTGAGGAGTCGCGAATGGTGCTGAACATTGTGCAATCATCAGCAAACATCCCCACTTCTGACCTTATGATGGAAGGAGGATCATTGATGAAGCAGCTGAAGATGTTTGGGCTGAGGACACTACCCTGAGGCACTCCTACAGTGATATCCTGGAGCTTAAATGACTGACCTCCAACACCCAACCATCCTTCTTTGTGCTAGGTATGACACCAGCCAGGGAGAGTTTTCCCCCTGATTCCCATTGACTCCAGTTTTGCCCGGGCTCCTTGAAGCCACAGTCGGTCAAGTGTGGCTTTGATGTCAAGAGCAGTCACTCTCACCTCAACTCAGGAGTTCAGATCCTTGGACCATGTTTGAACCAAGGCTGTAATGAGGTCAGGAGCTGAGTGGCCCTGGTGGAGTCTAAACTGGGCATCAGTAAGCACGTTATTGCTAAGCAAGTGCCGCTTGATAGCACTGTTGATGACCCCTTGCATCACTTTACAGATGGTCAATAGTGGACTGATGGGGTGATAATTGGCCGGGTTGGATTTGTCCTGCTTTTTGTGTACAGGATCTACCTGGGCAAATTTCCACATTGCTGGGTAGATGCCAGTGTTGTAGCTGCACTGGAACAGCTTGGCTGGGGGCGCAGCAAGTTCTGGAGCACAAGTCTTCAGTACTATTGCCGGCATACTGTCAGGGCCCATAGACTTTGCACTATTCAGTGCCTTCAGCCATTTCTTGATATCACGTTGAGTGAATCAAATTGACTGAAGACTGGCATCTGTAATGCTTAGGGCCTCCATAGGAGGCCAAGATGTATCATCCACTCGGTGCTTCTGGCTAAAGATTGTAGAAAATGCTTCAGCTTTATTTTTTGCACTGCTGTGCTGGGCTCCTCCATCATTGAGGATGGGGATATTTGTGGAGCCGCCTCTTCCTGTGAGTTGTTTAATTGCCCACCACCATTCACAACTGGATGTGGCAGGACTGAAGAGCTTAGATCTGATCCATTGGCTGTGGGATCGTATAGCCCTGTCTATCACTTGTTGGTTATGCTGCTTGGCATGCAAGTAGCCCTGTGTTATAGCTTCACCAGGTTGACACCTAATTTTTAGGGATGCCTGGTGCTACTCCTGGCATGCCCTCCTGCACTCTTCTTTGAACCAGGATTGATCCCCTGGCTTGATAGTAATGGTAGAGTGGGGGATATGCCGGGCCATGAAGTTACAGATTGTGTTCGAGTACAATTCTGCTGCTGCTGATGGCCCACAGCGCCTCATGGATGCCCAGTCTTGAGCTGTTGGATCTGTTCAAAATCTATCCCATTTAGCATGGTGGTGGTGCCACACAACGCGATGGAGGGTATCCTCAATGTGAAGGCAGGACTTTGTCTCCACAACGACTGTGTGGTTGTCACTCCTACCGATACTGTCATGGACAGATGCATCTGCAGCAGGCAGGTTGGTGAGGATGAGGTCAAGTATGTTTTTCCCTCTTTTTGGTTCCCTCACCACCTGCCGCAGCCCCAGTCTAGCAGCTATGTCATTTAGGACTCGGCCTATGTGTTCTTATGTTTTGCTTTCACAGACCACTGAGACTTGTTCTGTTATTAGCTCATTCTGCTATCTTACCTATATGCCATTATTAGCACCTTCTGTAGTCTTTAACACTACCGTTAACACTCTCTTTGTCTTGTGTCCATGACATCTTTGTCATTTGATCTCTCCTTATCCCTGACCTTCTATTTTGCTCCACCTGCTCCATGTCCCCCTTCAACAGTATAAAACCCATCAGATTCCTATCTCTCTTCAGCTCTGAAGAAAAGCCATACGGACTTGAAACATTAACTCTGTTTCTCTCTTCACAGATGCTGTCAGACCAGTTGAAATTTTACAGCATTTTCTGTTTTTGTTATAATATTCAACCCTCTGACAAGTAGCTTTACTCCTGTGATAGTAGAGATTGATTTAACATTATTGTGGTGAATAGGTTTTATAAATTTAGAGCTTCCAGGAGCTGCAAAAATTGTGATGATTAACCAGCATTATACACCTGAAAATTAATTTTCTGATGTGTTAAAAAAAAAGATATGTGTTTTGATGGCTGAAGCAATTAATGCTCAAAAAGGAAAGCTTATTGCACTATACTTCTGTTGAGAGGCAATTAGACTCGATCAAAATCATGGAAGTTCTACAGACATACAGAATCTAAAAATATTTTTCTAAAGACTTGTTTCATTTGAATGTGCTACACCACCCTCATATTAATAATCTTTAACCATGTGTATACGATGGTGCTAGAAGGCCATGATTGATAAATTATGAGTTGCACAAGGACAAAAGTCATCATTACCCTAGCAGAAAGATAACTGACACCGCTTCTCCAGATTTTGATTTTATTATGTTAATAATTGTCTGAAAATATCAGAAACATTCAATACTAATGCTTAAATATACTGTGTAAACAGACAGAACAAAGTGCTTTGGGATTTGTGTGATCTGAATTAAAGTAATTGCAACAGATTCTGGTGAAGTTCGAATGGGGTTTGGTTGTTTAGTTATGTTGATTATATCAACTGAGACTCATCCCCTCTTCACTGCACTTTGCAGTTCCTCATTTGTTGTTAAAATAAATGAGGGGTGGGGGAACAATTTAAGCTTATTCCTTTTTGATTTTCATTCAACAAATAGAAAATAACATTTTCTTAATCATTTTCTGGATGATATTCAACTGAAATAGCTTATACAAATTAAAGCATCTCATCTGAGTTCATATTACAATACTAGAAACATTTGAGACTTGTGCTGAGTTGATCCGCATTAAATAAAATGAGGGTCATGTTTCATCCTGTAAGCCCTTGAAATTGTAATATTTCTATATACTGTGCATTGTTTTTTTTTTAAGTTCCAAACTGCTTCTACATAGATCAGTGGAAAATTCTGGACCATTTAATGGTTCAAAGTTCCATTCAGTCTCCTGCCAGCTTTCAAACACATCCTCAGACGTAACTTTCAATTGCAGCGCTTTAGTGCTTTCTAATTTGTTTATTGGCCTAGTTCTTGCTTATCATTTAGGAACACATGCAATTTTTCCTGTCTCTAATCTAGCCATGTGAATTCTTGTTCCCTCTCCTTGAATGTGCATAGTACAGACTGGACGTAATTCTTTGCCTGCAAACCACCAGGGAGCACTGTTGGGTATATACTCTGTCTGCCATCTGCCTCTTAAATGTCTAACTCGCCAGTGCCATAAAGATTAACTCTTTGAGAACAGTGGTGATATTTTTAAACTTTGGATTTACGGGGAGGTGATAGCGTGGTGGTATTGTCGCTCTCTGGACTAGTAATCCAGAGACCCAGGGTAATGCTCTGGGGATCTGGGTTTGAATCCTGCCACAGCAGATGGTGGAATTTGAATTCAATAAAAATCTGGAATTAAAAATCTAACGATGACCATGGAACCATTGTCGATTGTTGTAAAAGCCCAGCTGGTTCACTAATGTCCGTTAGGGAAGAAAATCTGTCGTCCTTACCTGGTCTGGCCTACATGTGACCCCAGACCCACAGCAATGTGGTTGACTCTTACATGCCCTCTGAAATGGCCTAGCAAGTCGCTCAGTTGTAACAAACTGCTACAAAGTCACAAAATGGAATGAAGCTGGATGCACCACATGGCAACAACCTAGGCACCGGAAATGGCAACAGCAACCTCAGCCCTGTCGACCCTGCAAAGTCCTCCTTACTAAGATCTCGGTGCTAGTGCCAAAAGCGGGAGAGCTGTCTCACAGATTAGTCAAGCAACAGCCTGACATAGTCATCCTCACGGAATTGTACCTTACAGATAATGTCCCAGACACCACCATCACCATCTCTGGGTATGTCCTGTCCCACCAGCAGCCCAGACCCAGCAGAGGTAGCAACACAGTGATATACATTCGCGAGGGAGTTGCCCTGGGAGTCCTCAACATCGATTCCAGACCCCATGAAGTCTCATGACATCAAACCAAACATGGGCAAGGAAACCTCCTGCTGATTACCATGTACCGCCCTCCCTCAGCTGATGAATCAATATTCCTCCATGTTGAACACCACTTGGAGGAAGCACTGAGGATGGCAAGGGCGCAGAATGTACTCTGGGTGGGGAAACTTCAATGTCCAATGTCAATGTTCGAGAGTGGCTCGGTAGAACCACTACTGACCGTGCTGGCCGAGTCCTAAATGACATAGCTGCTAGACTGGGTCTGTGGCAAGTGTTGAGGGAACCAAAAAGAGGGAACAACATACTTGACCTCATTCTCACCAACCTGCCTGCTGCAGATGCATCTGTCCATGACAGTATTGGTATGAGTGACCACCTCACAGTCATTGTGAAGAGGAAATCCAGTCATCACATTGTGGATAACCTCCATCATGTTGTGTGGCACTACCACCATGCTAAATGGGATAGATTTCAAACAAATCTAGCAACTCAAGACTGGGCATACATGAGGTGCTGTGGGCCATTAGCAGCAGCAGAACTGTACTCAAACACTATCTGTAACCTCATGGTCTGGCACATCCCCCACCCTACCATTACCATCAAGCCAGGGGATCAACCCTGGTTCAATGAGAGTGCAGGAGGGCATGCCTGGAGCAGCACCAGGCATACCTAAAAATGAGGTGCCAACCTGGTGAAGCTATAACATAGGACTACTTGTGTGACAAGCAGCATAAGCAGCAAGTGATAGACAGAGCTAAGCGATTCCACAACCAACGGATCAGATCTAAGCTCTGCAGCCCTGCCACATTCAGTCGTGAATGGTGGTGGACAATTAAACAACTTACTGGAGGAGGAGGCTCCACAAATATCCCCATCCTCAATGATGGGGGAGCCCAGCACAACAGTACAAAAAATAAGGCTGAAGCATTCACAACAATCTTCAGCCAGAAGTGCTGAGTGGGTGATCCATCTCGGCCTCCTCTGGAGGTCCCCAGCATCATAGATTCCAGTCTTCAGCCAATTTGATTCACTCCACATGATATCAAGAAACGGCTGAAGGCCCTGAATACGGCAAATGCTATGGGCGCTGACAATATTTTGGCAATAGTACTGAAGATTTGTGCTCCAGAACTTGCCGTGCTCCTAGCCAAGCTGTTCCAGTGCAGCTACAGTACTGCCATCTACCCGGCTATGTGGAAAATTTCCCAGGTATGTCCTATACAAAAGCAGGTCAAGTCCAAACTGGCCAATTACCGCCCCATCAGTCTACTCTTGATCATCAGAAAAGTAATGGAAGGGGTCATCAACAGTGCTATCAAATGGCACTTGCTTAGTAATAACCTGCTCAATGACGCCCAGTTTGGGTTTCACCAGGGCCACTTAGCTCCTGACCTCATTGGTTCAAATATGGACAAAAAAGCTGAATTCCTGAGGCGAGGTGAGAGTGACTGCTTTTGACATCAGGGCCGCATTTGACCGAGTGTGGTGATAAGGAGCCCTAGCAAATTTGGAGTCAATGGGAATCAGGGTGAAAACTATCCGCTGGTTGGAGTCATACCTAGCACAAAGGAAGATGGTTGTGGTTGTTGAAGGTCAGTCATCTCAGCTCCAGGACATCACCGCAGAAGTTCCTCAGTGTAGTGTCCTCAGCCCAACAATCTTCAGCTGCTTCATCAATGACCTTCCTTTCGTCAGGGATGTTCGCTGATGATTGTACAATGTTCACCATTTGCGACTCCTCAGGTACTAAAGCAGTCCATGTCCAAATGCAGCAAGACCTGGACAATATTGGGCCGACAAGTTACAAGTAACATTTGTGCTACACGAGTGTCAGACAATGACCATCTCCAACAAGAGAGAATCCAACCATTCCCCCATGATGCTTAATGGCATTACCATCACTGAATTCCCCACTATCAACATCCTGGGACTTACCATTAACCAGAAACTGAATCGGACTAGCCATATAAATACTGTGGCTACAAGAGCAGGTCAGAGGCTGGGAATCATGCGACGAGTAACCCACCTCCTGACTCCCCAAAGCCTGTCCACCATCAAGTCAGGAGTGTGATGGAATACTCCCCACTAGCCTGGATGAGTGCAGCTTCCACAACACTCAAGTAGGCGCACAGTAGCAGCATCTACGTAGTGTACCATCTACGAGATGCGCTGCAGAAATTCACCAAAGCTCCTTCGACAGCACCTTCCAAACCCACAACCACTACCATTTAGAAAGACAAGGGCAGCAGATAGGTGGGAACACCACCACCTGAAAGTTCCCCTCCAAGTCACTCACCATCCTGACTTGGAAATATATCACCATTCCTTCACTGTCGCTGGGTCAAAATCCTGGAACCCCCTTACTAACAACACTGTGGGTATACCTACACCACATGGACTACAGGTGTTCAAGAAGGCAGCTCACCACCACCTTCTCAAGGGCAACTAGGGGTGAGCAATAAATTCTGGCCCAACCAGAGAAGCCCACATCCCACGAATGAATTTAAAAAAAAGGAATGCTTAGAGAATATGGCACACATAGAAATATCCTACAGGCTCAGGCATCCCATCAGTTCTAGTTCAAAATATTTAATATTCAACATACCCACTCTGTATAGCTTAGAAATTAGATCACAGATGGTGTGACTCATTATGTGCCCTCCAGGACCACATGACATTGGTGCTGGCAACTCAGACATGTAGCCAGTGCTCTTCATTGACTGCACATCTACTTAGTTAGTGGAGTTGGGAAATTGGGTGTCTCTAAAGACAGCTAGCGCCTAGTTAAATGGGATGCACACTTTGGCTGCAGACAACGGTGAAAACTCTGAGATTTAAAACATGGCTAAATGAGGCCTAGGGAGGCTACCAGATTCTTGGTGTCATGTCAAAGCCCTGGTTCAGGGGATAGACAAATGCAGAACCGACGGGGTGCAGAAAGAACTACAGGCAACAACTCCCCAACCACCAATGGAAAGAGGCTACAGAATAGGTCAATACCATGAGCTTAGATCCCAAGATATGGCTGCAATGCTGAATTAAGTTCAATCACCTCACCTGAGTGGCCAAGATAAGAATATTGCTCTATTGCCAGCCTCACTGCTCAGATTATTCACTTCTCCCCTTTCTTTCACTCGCTTACAGTCACCATACCACATGCTCCTACACTCAGCAATATTGCAATTGTTATTTCTCTAGACCTCATACATTACACACCGCGTACAAACTATTCGATCATGGTATGCATTTCCTCTAGACATCTCAAAGGATGTCACAAGCACATTTTTTTCTTGCAAAAGAAGGTCTCACACAACTTGTGGCAAAACACTGCTGCTAGATGAGGCTGAATGTGCCTGCACATCCTGCCCCCCATGAAAAATGATGAACTGGCCACCATTGATAAAGGGTATGACTGTGGGAAGTGACAGTGCCAAAGGAGATGTTGTTCAGGGTTTCTTCTCCACCTTATCCATTTTCCTCCTTCTTACTTTTATCTCACCCGACATGTTTTACATGACAAAGTGCAAATGCTGCCAGCAGCCTTTTATCTTCCTTCTGGCCCTTCACACCAGAGGCAAATGTTTGTGCCTCTCTTCTGTTGAAAATGTGGAGGCCCATCTGACACTGGGAGGTCAGTATAACAAAAGGTGCCCCACCATTCTATCTAACCCTGGCAAGCACCAGCACAGAGACTGTGACCATGTATACTGTAAAGAGTAGGCTTGATGATTGGTCTTCACATAGGAAGTTTACCGTCACATGTGCCAGAAAATGTAAGGGCAAAAGTCACATATGAGTTTTGTTGCAACAGTCAGATGTAGGCTTTCAGAGCCTAGATTACCAAAGAAGGCTTACAAACGTACACCAGGAAATGCTAGGTGGACTGGGCAGCCTGCCTGCGAGTTAACATACAGTGGCTCAGTGCTTGGAGGAACCCCGCTCCATCTGGTGTCAGGGCTATCAGAGCTTGGATACCATTCTGCCCCATATGGACTGAATGGGCATTTCTATTAACACTTAGAACCCATCACAATGGAGCCTCAACAGTTTCCATGGCAATTCAGGCTGCTGCCGTGAAAGCATGCATGGCTGCCATTTTGTGTTAGGGCAAATGTTGACAGAGGTTTCCAGAGAATAACATCACTGTTGTGCCCTGTTCTCATGTAGAGCCAAGGAAGTGTGGAGACAAAGTACCAGGAGTGTGGCGTTGGCTGAATGGGAGAGGAAAATACTGTCCTTTTGGGGATAACAGCACAACTGCTTCCCAGACACTCAGTTTGCCAGTGTCCCTCTTACTGTCAAACAGCCAGCCTTGCCAGAATGTCCTGACCTAAGCCAGGATATGAGCCTTCAAGGCAGGGCTAATTGATGAGGCCAGCAAGTCCATCTAGTTCCCTCAATAGAAGCTTAGTGATCTTCAACCTGCAAAGATGTATGATGCCAACATAACCAAGAAGAACCTGGTCATCAGGTGTGAGGCACTCTCGGTGTTGCTGTACTTGGCACAGGTCTGGCCCATTCCTCTATCTGCACTGTGGTGATCACCTGAGCCATCTTCAAAAATGGACTGTGTTTGCAGGGGCACAATGTACAACCCTCTAGATAAAAGTGGAAAAAACATGCCCAACATTGTCCTCATCCTGATGGCCACCTTTTGTGAGTCTGCATCAAGCTGTGCATAGACCCTCAGTAACCGAACACCGAGTGTCACTATATGCTGAGGTTCTACCTGTCCTCGGTGTTGCAAAGGATGGGTCTGGCCACGCTGCCGCGGAATGCTCCAATTAGCTGAAATGTGCTGTACCACCACTTTGTGGAAAAATTTATGCAGAGAAACACCTTTGGCCACAAGTCCTTCAGGCAGTGTTCGGTACATAACGCCTTAGAGGCCCTGCGGGAAGAGGAGATGGTGGATCCTGTTGGATGGTACCCTGCGCAGACTGTCAAAGTCATTTGGCAGAATGCCTCATCGCCAGAACTTTTAAACAAGCACCAATATAGCGTGGATGGTGGCGATAAATGCCCTCTGCATCAGATCCTTCCTGCACATCTGGAGCCTCACATTGAATGTATACAGTAAATATTATATGCACCACAATTGTATTGAAGCACCTCTGAGTGCAACATGATTTGTGCAGAAAAGTTGAATTTCATTGCTGTTTGTGTAATGACCATTTTGAACTGTTTTGTAATGTTCTTTTAGGTATTTTATGAATAAAGTATGCTCTTGCAAAAAAAACATAAAATCAGAATATATTGAGCAAGAAGGTTATGATATCAGAGCTATTAAAGTGGATCAGCAGGCTGGCTGTGGCAACCATGATACAGGTTCAAGCAGGGGGAGCAAACAGAAATGTAGTGGTAGTAGGGGACAGTATAGTGAGGGGGATTGACACTGTTCTCTGCAGCAAAGAATGAGAATCTGGAAAGCGGCATTGCCTGCCTGGCGCCAGGATTCGGGACATCTGCCCAGGGCTGGAGGGGAACTTGCAGTGGGAAGGGGAGGATCCAGTTGTTGTGGTCCATGTAGGTACAAATGGCATGGGCAGGACAAGGAAGGAGGTTCTGTATTGTCAGTATGAGAAGACAGGTACCAATTTAAGAAGCAGAGCCTCAAAGGTAATATTCTCTCAATTATTACCTGAGCCACATGCAAATTGGCATAGGGCAAATAAAATGAGAGGGATGACTGCGTGGCTCAAAGACTGGTGTGGGAGAAGTGGGTTCTGGTTTCTGGGGCACTGGCACCAGTACTGGGAAAAGTGGGAGCTGTACCACTGGGACGGTCTACACCTGAACCGTGCTGGGACGTGTGTTCTTGTGAATCGCATAACTAGGGAAGTGGAGGGGGCTTTAAACTAAACGGGGCGGGGGATGGTGGTGAGGGATCAAGCTTGGGTAGATGTGGCAAATCAAGGGGTAAATTCAAGGCAGGAGACCATAATAGTAGTATGGGAAATGAGGGTCAGAGATTAGCAGGCAGTTGCAGAGAGATAAAACCAACAAATACACCAATAGTCAAGACTAGAAGTTACAAAGATAACAAAAAGACAAAACTGAAAGGCTCTGCATCTGAATGCACGTAACATTAATAAAAAAGTAAATGAATTGATAGCGCACAATGAAGTAAATAAATATGATCTGATAGCCATTACATGGAGACATGGCTGCAGGATGACAAGGATTGGGTTTGGAATATTGAGGAGTTTATGACCTTCAAAAAGATTAGGAAGGTAGGTAAAGGTGGAGGATAGCGCTGTTGATCAAGGATGGCATCTGTGCAATAGTTAGATATGACCTTAGTTCAGGAGATCAGAGTGTAGAATTGGGTTGGGTGGAGATGAGGAAGAGTAGGGGAAAGAAGTCACTAGCGGGAGTGGTCTACAGGCCCCCAAACAGTAGCCACAATGTAGGACAAAGTATACAAGAAGGAATATTGGATGATTGTGATAAAGAGATGGCAATAATCATGGGTGATTTTAACATTCACATAAACTGGCAAAATTAGATTGGCAGTATTAGCCTGGAAGAGGAGTCCATAAAATGCTTTCAAAATAATTTCATTGAGGAGCACGTTCTGGAACCAGCCAGACAGCAGGTTATATTAGACTTGGTATTGTGAAATGTGACAGGATTAAATAATGACCTCAGAGTGAAGGCACCCCTAGGTAGCAGCGACCACAATATGATTGAATTTTACATCCAGTTTGAAAGGGTCTAAGGCTAGCATTTTAAACGTAAATAAGGGCAACTATGTGGGCATGAAAGTTGGGCTTGTAAAATGAACTGGGATACTAGGCTAGAGGATAGATTAATAAAGAAGCAGGGGCAGATATTTAAGGGGATATTCAGAATACTCAGAATAAGTGTATTCCTACTATAAAGAAACATTCTAAAAGGAGGACCACCATCTGTGGTTAACTAAAGAAATTAAGGAAAACATCAAACTTAAGGAAAAAGCATATAACTGTGCAAAGATAAGTGGCAGGTCATATGATTGGTCAGAATATAAAGAACAGCAGAGAATGGATAAAAGGTTAATCAGGAGAAGTAAATTAGAATATGAGATGAAGCTATCTAGAAATGTAAAAATGGATAGCAAGAGTTTCTACAGGTATTTAAACAGGAAAAGAGTAAAGTGAGTGTTGGTCCTCTAGAGAATGAGAAAACAGAGTTAATAGTAGATAATAAGGAAATGCTGGATGAAATGAACAAGCATTTTGCTTCTGTTTTCACTATAGAGGATACAAAAAACATTCCTGTAATAGCTGTAAATCATGAGGTGGAAGAGAGAAAGGCACTTGGTGAAACTACAATCACTAGGGAAGCGGTACTGAGCAAACTGATGAAGCTTCAGGCTGACAAGTCTCCAGGTCCTGATGGACTTATCCTAAGGCTTTAAAAGAGGTGGCTGATGAGGTAATAGATGCATTGGTATTAATTTTCCAAAATTCCCTAGATTCTGGAAAAGTTCCATCAGACTGGAAAGTAGCAAATATAATCCCTCTATTCAAGAAGGGAAGGAGGCAGAAAACAGAAAGCTATAGTCCAGTTAGCTTGATGCCTGTCATGGTGAAGGTGTTAGAATCAATCATTAAGAAGGTTATAGCTGGGCACTTAGAGAAACTCAAGGTAATTGGGAAGAGTCAGCATGGTTTTGTTAAAGGGAAATCATGTTTAATCAAGGTATTGGAGTTCTCTGGATGAGTAACATGCGCTGTTGATAAAGAGGAACCTGTAGGCGTGCTGTACTTGGATTTCCAGTAGGCATTTGGTAAGGTGCCACATCAAAGGTTATTGTGGAAAATAAAAGCTTATGGGGTTGGGGTAACGTATTAGCATGGATAGAAGATTGGCTGGCTGGCAGAAAACAGAAAGTATGCATAACTGGGTCTTCGGATTGGCAGGATGTGACAAGTGGAATCCCACAGGGGTCTGTGCTGGGGCCTCAACATTTCCAATTTATATCAATGACTTAGATGAAGGAGTGAAGGCATAATAGCTACATTTGCAGATGACCCAAAGATAGGTAGGAAGACAACAGAAGGAGGTTGCAGGCGGATTTGGATAGGTTGAGTAAGTGGGCAAAAATATGGCAGATGGAGTAAAACGTGGGAAGTTGTTCACTTTGGCAGGAAGAGTAAAAAAGCAGAGTATTACTTAAATGGAGAATGACTGCAGAATTCCGAGCTGCAGAGGGAGCTAGGTGTTCTAATGTATGAGTCACAAAAAGTTAGTATGTAGGTAAAGTAATTAATTAAAGTAGGTAAAGCAAGTAATTAAGAAGGCTAATGGAATGCCGTTATTTATTATGAGAGGACTTGAACATAAAAGTTCAGTTATCAGGGCATTGGTGAGACCACATCTCGAATATTGTGTGCAGTTTTGGTCTCCTTATTTAAGGAAAGATGTAAATGCATTGGAGGCTGTTCAGAGGAGGTTTACTAGATTGATATCTGGAATGAAAAAAGGTTAGACAGACTGGGCTTGTTCCCACTGGAGTTTAGTAGAGTGAAGAGGGACTTGATTGAAGTATGTAAGGTCCTGAATGGTATTGACAAGGTGGACTTGGATAAGATGTTTCCTCTTGTGGGTGAGTATAGAACTAGGGGATACTGTTTTAAAATGAAGGATTGCCCTTTTAGGACAGAGATGAGGAGAATTTTTTTCTCTCAGAGGGTTGTGCGACTTTGGAACTCCATGTACCAGAAGGTGGTGGAGACAGGGTCATTGAATACTTTTAAGGTGAAGGTAGGTAGATTCTTGTTAGGCAAGGGAATCAAAGGCTATTGGGGGTAGATGGGAATGTGGAATTCGAAACACAAACAGATCAGCCATTATCGTACTGAATGGTGGAGCAGGCTCGAGGGGCCAAATGGCCTACTTCTGCTCCTATTTCATATAACCAAAGAAGAAGCAGAAGCTACTTAGAATATACCTTATAGAACAACTAGAATAAGTAAACAAGTGCACAAGATGGGCACTAAGGGCCTGCACATGGTGAATCATAATTATTTCTAGGCCTGTATTTCATATTATCACCCTAATTATCAATTTGTCAATTGTGGCTCAGTTGGTAGCACTCCTACCTCTGGGTTCAAATCCCACTCTAGGGCTTGAGCATGAAAATCAAGGCTGACACTTCAGTGTAGGAGTGCTACACTGTTGGAGGTGCTGCCTTTCAAATAACATGTCAAACTGAGGCCTCATCTTCCTGCTTATCTGGATGTAAAAAATTCCATGGCACTATTTTGATGAGAAGAGTGAGTGATTTATCCTTGGTGTCCTGACTAATATTAATCTCTCTCTAAAATGCTTTGAGACTTCTGATGGTCATGAAAAGCACGATATAAATGCAAGTCTTCCTTCTCCTTTTATTATAGGAATTAGCTATAGATTTATATTCATAGGGCAAGCTTCCAATTTTACCAAGAAATGTTCCAGTTATCGTCTGCTCAGTCTATGGTACAAAGGGATTAAAGAATCAATTCTATATTCATCTGTGACTGTTTATGGAATGATTTTTAAAATCAGATTTCACACAATTTTATTTTTACAATCAATTTTAATGTCATCAAAAGCTTTTTGGCTAGATAAATCTTGTGGGGAGGGATGGAGGGGAGAGCGGAGGCATTGGAAATAGATTAAAAGGAGTACTCTCTGTATGTGTTCAAGTTCAACTAAGTTTTTGAAAAATTAATTGGCACTAGCTAGCATCATAGTGTTTTACAAGGACATGATGGGTGGATTTTCATTTGGCGACCTCTGTATAAAACTGATCTCGCAGATTGACTATGTTACAGAAACAGCCCAATTTTCATTTCCACTCAGTTCAAGTTTCTAATTTACAATGCTAGCTTTACACCTGGGTAGCAAGTCAAAAAACTACCCCAATGAGTTAAAATAGATCATAGTAGGGCTGAGAGTGCTTACGGTTCTTAAAGTGTAATTTGGGCAGCAACCTCCTGCAACTGCACACACGCTGCTAAACACAGAGATCCAAAGTTGCTGTCTGAGTTGCACTGCTCCTCCGGAAGTGGCACTGGGTATCACCATTGACCAGAGATGTGACTGGACCAGCCATATAAATGCTGTGGCTACAAGAGCAGATAAGAGGATGGCAATTCTGTGATAATTAACCCACCTCCTGAATCTCCAAAGTTTCCACCATTGACGAGGCAAAGTCAGCAGCGTGATGGTATGCTCCTCACTTGCCTGGATGAGTGCTGCAAGAAGGTCACGCCATCCAGGGCAAAGTGGCCAACATGATTGGCACCCTGTTCACCAACTTAAATATTTACTCCCTCTACAACTGGCGCTCTGCGGCTGCAGTGTGTACCAGCTACACGATGCATGCAGTAACTCACCAATACTTTTACAACAGCACCTTCCAAACTGTAGCCTCTGCTGCCTCGAAGGACAAAAGGAACCAGCATGATACTGCAACCACCACTTGCAAATTCTCCTCCAGGTTACACACCATCCTGACTAGAAAATATATCACCGTTCCTTAGTTGCTAGGATAAAATCCTGGAACTTCTACAGAACTGTGAGTGTACCTGCACCAGACAGATTGCATCGGCTCAAGCAGGCAGATCCCCATTACCTTCTCAAGGGCAATTAGGGATGAGCAATAAATGTTTACTTTCCCTGTGAACAAATAATTGAAAAAAGGAACTACTGGAATAGCTTGACAGTGTAGCATTTATATAACAGACCACTAACCTTACAGAAAAAGTTAGGATTTGTCTGTTCCAGTTGAAATATTTTTTTTAATGGTGAGATGTGTCCTTAAATTGCTAAACAACCTCGCTGAAACTGAAAATGAATTTTTATGGATAACGTTTTTAGCTCAGCGGGCCGGCGTGTGCCCGAGCTGACCAAGCGTAAAATGATGCGTGATGACATCGGGTGTGCACACCGATGTCCTCGCGCACTCGCACGATGTTTCAGTCGGCGGGCATGTACCAGAGTCAGCCGTGTGCCCGCTGACAATTAAAAGGTCTATTAAGGCCATTAAAAAGTAAATTAAAATCAATTTTTCGCTACCCATCCAACATTGTAAGGAGAATTTTCTCCCCATCAGTGGGGTTGTGTGGGGCTGGGCGCACAGCTGTTCAGTGCCCCCAATTGGCTGGGTGCTGCCGTTTTATGTGGACGGGCCAATTAAGGCCTCAAGTGCCTCAGGGAGATTACTTTCACTTAGAAAGGTAAAAAAAAAATTTAAGGACATGCCCCCTCATGTGAAACTGTCACATGAGCTGGGACATGTCCATTAATTTTATAAAAAATTTTTCAATCACTTTAAAAACGTTCATGAAACCTCATCCCGCCTGTGGACGAGGTGCCATGAAAAATGTGAAGGCCGCCTGGGCTCTTCGCCCGCCCACCAACCTTAAGGTTGGATGGGCAGCTCAGCTAATTGCTTTATTGACTTTTTAAATGGCCTTAATAGGCCATTGACAGTCGAGTCAGCTGCGCTCCCGCTGAACTGAAAATCTAAATGACGCGCGGAAAGGTCAGGACGCACGCCCGACATCACCGCGCACCATTTTACGGCTCGGCGAGTGGGCCCCACCCCCGCTTGCCAAGCCAAAGATTCTGCCCTATGGTTGGCGGGCAGGTGAAAAGGCCAAGCGGCCTTTGCACTTTTTTGGAAACCTCATACACAGGCGGGATGAAGTTTCCAAAAGCAACTAAAAATCAAATAAAAACTTTATTTTTTCATTAATAACATGTTGCTGCTCATGTGACAGAGTCACATGAGGGGAAGTGTTTCATAACATTTATAAAATCTTTAATTTTTTTTTGAAAATCAGTTCATCTCCCTGAGACAGTTCTGTGCCTGAGGAAGATTATGAAGCACGCACTCGCGCGCATGCGCCCAGCTCGCACTCCCCCTCACCCCCCACCCACACAGGCAGTGCTCAGCGCTGCCATTGGCATTTCGCGCTGGCCCTAATTGGCCCGCCAGTGTGAAATTGCCCTCCGGGCCCTATCACAGGCAACGGTCATCTTCCCGACTGCCCCCGCCCGCCCCTGCCAAGCCTGCACGCCAAGGGCAAAACTCTGCCCTATAAGTGTGGACTCTGATTTTAATTTTTAATATTTTGGGGTATTTTAAAAACTAAGTGAAATACACTTCTGTTTTACATTTTTAATTTTTGTCTCTTTCATCTCTCTCTCTCTCTCTTGATCCACTTTTTCTTTCCCTCTCATTATGTTGCTTTTGGTACTTGATTTGATATTAAACTAACTATTCTAACTCACAATTCATGATTCAGTCTCTGTACTGCTCATTAACAATTCTTCAATCTAATTGGTAAAAGAGATACACAGTTGCTCACCCTGTTCGCAGAGGTCCCTGATTCCCTCTAGAGAACATTGCACTGTTTTGGATTTCTAATCACTGTAAATTCCAGTGTAAAATCCCAGCTGGGATTGTTAATTCATGACTCAGAAAAATAACACCCACAATTGCACTGGAAAATGAAGGTATAATGCCAAAGAAAAGCTGGGAGGGACCAACATTTAACAAATGGCATCCAATTTTGTGAGTGTCTTTTGTTCAAATATTTTAGTTTATTTAAATATACTTTTCAATGCTTCAAATTGCTTTTTATTGGCATGATGTCTCTCTACTGGCCTAGTTTATTTGCTGTACAATGGCTTTTATTGTATTGTAATCTTTTTACTTAAAGTAATTGAAACATATTTGGATGTCACAACCTAATATTACAGATTAAATGTGGTCATTTTGGACCGTTAATTTAACTTAAAAAGATAATGCTATTTTGACCTGCTAGCTTGTAAGAAATATCTATTTAATTCCAACCTTTAAGAATGTGGAGAGTCAATAAATTAATTGACTATGAAATATGAACAAAAAATGCTAGAAAAACTCAACAGGCCAAACTGCTGAATTTTTTCAGCATTTTTTGTTTTTATTTCCGATTTCCAACAACTGCAGCATTTTGCTTTGGAATTAATGGTTTATGTTTTGTTATAATCCTAGACCGGATCCCTAAGTTGTTGTTAAAAACTGTTTGGTGGCCAATAATTTTGTCTTTAAAGTAGACAACATTTGAGATTCAAGATACTTGCTCAGTGAAGAAAGCCACAAGATGCCATGGGTTTTGAACAAACAAACAGACAAACTTTATTATAAAGGTCAGAAAAATAAAACAATTTACAATATCTATCTTACACTCTAACCTTTGGGGTTAAAATGAGGTAAATCTGAATGAACAGGAAAACTGTGGTCAAGTACACCATACTGCACAATAAATGCCACATGTGACCAAACCCACCCAGACATCAGTAAACACTGTGGGTCAACCAATCTCAATGAAACTCTATCTCCCTCATGAGGCATTCCAATCTTAACCTTCGAAGATCTCATCTTAGAATTCTCTCCAAATGTTGCTCCAACTTGGACGGTGTCAATGATGGCCCACCTCACAGGGTTTCAATCTTGTCTCCAGAGATTATGTTCCCTGCATTCCTGAGTTTGCACTCAAGCACCAACTCACAAGCACAACTTCAGCTCTTTAGCTGCACCAAGCAGAACACTACTGCTCCAAAGGGGTACTTTTGCCCCAGCGGCCTGCAGCACAGCATCACCAATCTTTGGCTGCCTTCTTGGGCCTTCAGGGTTTTTTTTTTGAGCCCTCATCGATTATCAGGTCTTCCCTTGAATACTCTTCAGTTAAAGTCTGCTACTCGCAGCCCTTTCCCCATTTGGAGCCTTTTTTCTCTGCTCCTCTTTTTTTAATTGAACTGGGACCTCTTACTCATCCTATCCCCTCTCTAGGACTCTTTTTTTTGGGACTTCTCCATTTCCCCTCTCCCTTTGGGACCCCTCCCTGACACCTGCCTTGGAGTCTTCCACTCGATGGTGCTCCGCTCCCGAGCACCCGACCCGTGTTTTCACACTGTTTTTCCTCTTGCACAGGTGTGTTGTGTCCAAAGAATGTAAACATGCCGATCTGCCTGTGTGCAGCCTGCTGCCGGTCTGCACAAGCGCGAAAGCTCTGAGGGCGGTCGGGAGGTGAAGTTCCCGACCTTCACTCTCAACGTTAAGATAAGTTTGACTTTCAAAACAGTTCACAGCAACTTTTTTCAAATATTATGAGAAAAATTGAAGTAAACGAAATGGGAGAAAGACAACCTGCTCAATTCTTGAAAGTGATGCATGGAACTGACCAAATTCTTGCTATTTCTACATTAAGAACATAAGAACATAAGAACTAGGAGCAGGAGTAGGCAATTCAACCCCTCGAGCCTGCCCCGCCATTCAATACGATCATGGCTGATCTCTTTTTGGCCTCAACTCCAATTTCCCGCCCTCCCCCCATAACCATTAAGCATGAATTTAAAATTCAAAAACCATCACGCTATCATCACATTGTAAAGATTGCTTTCTTTTTGTACTTTTAGAAAAGGACTTGATATTAGATCCTAACGACACATTTACCAGGGCACGCTACATGCCATTATTTATTTACAATCCACATGGCTGTTGAAAAGGTCACTGAGTTGATCGGTATATTCACCAACTTCAAAAGTAAACAGAGACATGAGACAGGATCTCTAAAGCCCTCCAGCCGTCAACTTGTTTTTCAGATTGAGGATTCGGTTAGAGGCTATGCGCTAAGATGAAATACGAAGGACTAATGAATAAATTAATCAACCATAGCCAAGGGATCTTATATTCTATTTTCATTATTTTCTGTCACATACATGGACTGTTTTTCTTTATCACTCACAAACAGAAATGGTAAACAGGATTTCATTGTAGTGCCACAAATCTAAATACATATTCTTCCCGCAACAAAGAACACCCAATGTTGCCTGAATTATCAACAGAATGGCTGACACCATGGAAAAATGACATAGTACTTCAGAATACTAATAGTTTATGACTTCAGGGAGTTTTGTCGTGATTGGAGGTCAGAGTTAAGGGAATAAAGACAAAAATAAAGTTTAGCTCATGACAAGGTCACATATTTCTTCCTGACTGGCTGAGCTGACACTGATTGGAGGCCTCCTCAATTGTATCCTGCCCAACATCTTGGTACATTTACATTTTGGTTCTGTTGAAGGGTCGTGTGGACCCGAAACGTCGACTCTTTTCTTCTCCACCGATGCTGCCAGACCTGCTGAGTTTTTCCAGGTAATTCTCTTTTTGTTTTGGATTTCCAGCATCCACAGTAGTTTTTTGTTTTTATCTTGGTATATTTGTTCCGTGACTCAGTTAAGCTTGGGAAATTGCAGGGACTGCTCTCAAAAAGAGACAAATATTAAAACTCCTTTGATTTTGGGCCTATTGAATGGGAGAACAGCACTAAAGAGAACAGTCTTGCAGCAGGTAGTTATTTTGAAGTAATTCCAAGGCAAAGCACTTGCCCTGCTTACTTTTCCTAGTTCCCACTCATCAACAAGGAAAGGGAAGTTTCTTTTTTTATTATTCGTTCATTGGACGTGGGCTTCGCTGGCTGGGCCAGCACTTATTGCTCATCTCTAGTTGCCCTTGAGAAGTTGGTGGTGAGCTGCTTTCTTGAACTGCTGCAGTCCATGTGGTGTAGGTACATCCACAGTGCTGTTCAGAAGGGAGTTCCAAGATTTTCACCCAGCGACAGTGAAGGAACGGCGAAATATTTCCAAGTCAGGATGGTGAGTGACTTGAAGGGGAACTTCCAGGTGGGGGTGTTCCCATCTATCTGCTGCCCTTGTCCTTCTAGATGACAGTGTCGTGGGTTTGGAAGGTCCTGTCAAAGAAGCCTTGGTGAATTCCGGCAATGCATTTTGTAGATGGTACACACTGCTGTTACTATGAGTTGGTGGTGGAGTTAATGAATGTTTGTGGATGTGGTGCCAATCATGCAGGCTGCTTTCTCCTGGACAGTGTCAAGCTTCTTGAGTGCTGTGGGAGCTGCACTCATCTAGACAAGTGGGGAGTATTCCATCACACTTCTGATTTGTGCCTTGTAGATGGTGGACAGGCTTTGGGGAGTCAGGAGGTGAGTTACTCGTTGCACGATTCCTAGCCTCTGACCTGCTCTTGTAGCCACAGCATTTAATATGGCTAGTCCAGTTCAGTTTCTGGTCAATAGTAACCCCCAGGATGTTTATAGTGGGTGATTCAGTGGTGGTAATGCCATTGAACATCAAGGGACAATGATTGGATTCTCTCTTGTTGGAGATGGTCATTGCCTGACACTTGTGTGGCTTGAATGTTACTTGCCACTGTCAGCCCAAGCCTGGGTATTGTCCAGGTCTTGCTGCATTTGGACACGGACTGCTCCATTATCTGAGGAGTCATGAATGGTGCTGGGCATTGTGCAATCATCAATGAACATCCCCACTTCGGACCTTATGATTGAAGGAAGGTTATTGATGAAGCAGCTGAAGATGGTGGGCCAAGGACACTCCCTGAGGAACTCCTGCAGTGATGTCCTGGAGCTGAGATGACTGACCTCCAACAACCACAATTATCTTCCTTTGTGCTAGGTATGACTCCAACCAGCAGAGTTTTCCCCATGATTCCCATTGACTCCAGTTTTGCTAGGGCTTCTTGATGCCACACTCGGTCAAATGCAGCCTTGATGCCAAGGGCAGTCACTCTCGCCTCACCTCTGGAGTTCAGCTCTTTTGTCCATGTTTGAATCAAAGCTGTAATGAGGTCAGGAGCTGAGTGGTCCTGGCAGAACCCAAACTGGGCGTCAGTGAGCAGTTATTGCTAAGCAAGTGCCGCTTGATAACACTGTTGCTGACCCTTCCCTTTATTGATGATCGAGAGTAGACTGATGGGGCAGTATTGGCCAGGTTGGATTTGCCCTACTTTTTGTGTACCAGACATACCTGGGCAATTTTCCACATTTCTGGGTAGATGCTAATGTTGTAGCTGTGCTGGAACAGCTTGGCTGAGGGTGCGGCAAGTTCTGGAGCACAAATCTTCTGTACTATTGCTGGAATATTTTCAGGGCCCATAGCCTTTGCACTATCCAGTGCCTTCAGCCATTTCTTGATATCACGTGGAGTGAATCAAATTGGCTGAAGACTGGCACCTATGATGCTGGGGACCTCCGGAGGAAACCGAGATGGATCATCCACTCAGCACTTCTGGCTGAAGATTGTTTGGAATGCTTCAGCCTTATCTTTTGCACTGATGTGCTGGGCTCCTCCTTCATCGAGGATGGGAATATTTGTGGAACCTCCTCCTCCAGTGAGTTGTTTAATTGCCCACCACCATTCATGACTGGATGTTGCAGGACTGCAGAGTTTAGATCTGACCTGTTGGTTGTGGGATTGCTTAGCTCTGTCTATCACTTGCTACGTATGCTGTTTGGCATGCAAGTATTCCTGTGTTATAGCTTCACCAAGTTGACACCTCATTTTTAGGTATGCCTGGTGCTGCTCCTACCATGCCCTCCTGCACTCTTCATTGAACCAGTGTTGATCCCCTGGCTTGGTGGTAATGGTAGAGTGGGGGATATGCTGGGCCATGAGGTTACAGATTGTGCTCGAGTACAATTCTGCTGCTGCTGGTGGCCCACAGCACCTCATGGATTCCCAGTCTTGCGTTACTAGTCTGTTTGAAATCTATCCCATTTAGCATGGTGGTAGTGCCACACAACACAATGGGTTACATCTTCAGTGTGAAGGCAGGATTTTGTCTCCACAACGACGTGCGATAGTCACTCCTACCGATGCTGTCATGGACAGATGCACCTGCAGCAGGCAGGTTAGTGAAGATGAGGTCAGGTATGTTTTTGCCTCTTTTTGGTTCCCTCACCACTTGCCGCAGGCCCAGTCTAATAGCTATGTCATTTAGGACTCGGCCAGTGTGGTCAATAGTGCTGCTACCGAGCCACTCTTGGTGAAGGACATTGAAGTACCCCACCCAGAGTACATTCTGCGCCCTTGCGACCCTCAGTGCTTCCTCCAAATGATGTTCAACATGGAGGAGCACTGATTCATCAGCTGAGGGAGGGCGGTACATGGTAATCAGCAGGAGGTTTCCTTGCCCATGTTTGACCTGATGCCATGAGACTTCATGGGATCTGGAGTCGATGTTGAGGACTCCCAGGGCAACTCCCTCCCGATTGTATACCACTGTGCTACCAACTCTGCTGGGTCTGTCCTGCCGGTGGGACAGGACATACCCAGGGATGGTGATGGTGGTGTCTGGGAAATTATCTGTAAGGTATGATTCTGTGAGGTTGACTATTTCAGACTGTTGCTTGACTAGTCAGTGAGACAGCTCTCTCAATTTTGGCACTAGCCCCAGATGTTAGTCAGGAGGACTTTGCAACGTCGACAAGGCCATGATTGCCGTTGCCATTTCCGGTGTCTAGGTCGATGTCGGGTCGTCCGTCCTGTTTTATTCCTTTTTCGTGACTTTGTAGCGGTTTTGTTACAACTGAGTGGCTTGCTAGGCCATTTCAGAGGGCATTTAAAAGTAGGTCTGGAGTCATACGTAGGCCAGACCAGGTAAGGATGACAGATTTCCTTCCCTGAAGGGACATTAGTGAACCAGATGGGTCTTTACAACAATGGTTTCATGGCCACCATTAGATTTTTAATTCCAGGTTTTTATTGAATTCAAATTCCACTATCTGCCATGGCAGGATTCGAACCTGGGTCCCTAGAGGATTACCCTGGGTCTCTGGATTACTAGTCCAGCGAAATTGCCAATACACCATCGCCAATACACCATCACTCTTCCCTTCAACTAGTGGAGAGATTTCCCCTTAATTCCCATTGACTCCAGTTTTGCTTGGGCTCCTTGATGCCACACTGAGTCAAATGCTGCCTTGATATCAAGGGCAGTCACTCTCACCTCACCTCAGGAGTTCAAGGATGTAATGAGGTCAGGAGCTGAGTGGCCCTGGCGGAACCCAAACTGGGTGTCAATGTGCAGGTTATTGCTAAGCAAGTGCCGCTTGATAGTACTGTTGATGACCCCTTCCATCATTTACATATGATGGAGAGTAGACTGATGGGGTGATAATTGGTCGGGTCAGATTTGTCCTGCTTTTTGTGTACAGGACATACCTGAGCAATTTTCCAAATAGGTTGATAGATGCTAGTCTTGTAGCTGTACTGGAACTAGCTTGGCTAGTGGTGCAGTGCAGCAAGTTCTGGAGCACAAGTCTTCAATACTAGTGCCGAAATGTTGTCAGGGCCCATAGCCTTTGCATTATCCAGTGCCTTCAG
This sequence comes from Cetorhinus maximus, assembly GCF_964194155.1. NCBI lineage: Eukaryota > Metazoa > Chordata > Chondrichthyes > Lamniformes > Cetorhinidae > Cetorhinus > Cetorhinus maximus. The sequence goes on from NC_135890.1 coordinate 35,473,709, forward strand.
CTGTTTCTTGATATCACGTGGAATGAATTGAATTGGCTGAAGACTGACATTTGTAATGCTGGGGACCTCCGGAGAAGGCCGAGATGGATCATCCACTTGGCACTTCTGGCTGAAGATTGTAGCATATTCTTCAGCCTTACCTTTTGCACTGATGTGCTGGGCTCTTGATCCTCTCGCTTTAGATCAGACACTCTCTCTACTCACTCATGTCAGCTGAGCTGAAATTAGGAATACCATTGTAACCCAAATGCACTCAGGTATGTGGCTAAAATAAAATAAATGAATGATCAAATGAACCAAGAAAGAATAACTAAAATGAGGGTAGCCTCCAACTTTAAGGAGCCATCTGGCTTCACTTTGGCTCTCTTTCTGAATGCTCTCCACTCCCAAGATGTCCTGAGTGGCCTGTTTGAAGGAATTTAATTTTTTCCAATTACTTCCATTCAAATCTGATTCTATCTTTTAAGTGTCACCTTGTCCAGCAAACAGAGCATTTTTGCAATGACAGAAGGTTAAGTTGTACAAACAAGCAAACACTGTACCTAAGATAAAAACAAAATACTGCGGATGCTGGAAATCCGATAGAAAAAAAGAAAATACTGGAAAAACGCAGCAGGTCTGACAGCATCTGTGGAGAATTAAAAAACAGAGTTGATGTTTCGAAGAAGGGTCTTACGGACTCAAAACGTCAACTCTATTTTTCTCTCCACGGACGCTGTCAGACCTGCTGAGTTTTTCAAACATTGTACCTTTTTTAAAAAATATCATATCCAACCTAGCCAACTTTATGTTCTTAGGCTAAGAGGAATACTAGGTGCACTAATGAAAACCATTCAAAGGAGTACACAGGTAACAATAACTTGATAAGAACCAGCCAGTAATGATTTAGAAGGAGGTGATCCTGTTTGACAAACCTCTTTGATTTATTTGAAATTATTACAATTAAAGTAGATTTTGGAACTACTTGAGATATAATTCATTAGACTTCTAGAAGTCTTCGACAAGGTACCATATGAATGAATTCCTGTGAAATGAAAAACGATAGAAATCTAGCATAGAACATGAATGAAATGTTTGAATAAAAATTGGAAAGAGTGTTCTCATGAGAAGTGTAGTGTTAATCTGAGGAAGAGGCAGTTTACATGGTACACCCCAAGGGGGTTAAAATATTAGCCATCATTTTTTATTTAAATAAATGATATGAATATAAGAACCATTTAATATTTGACACTAAATTAGAAAGTGCAATAGATATTATGAATCTGGTTGACAATTTTCAGAAGGATTTAGGACAGTGAAGATAGGCAAATGTTAAATGAAAATCAATAATAACAACTATCAAGTATTGCATAGTGGATTTAAAAAACGAGCAAATAGTACTATGAATAGGGAGCAGAATTAGCATAGCGACTTAGAAAGGGACTTGGGAATAACAGTAGATTCATCATTTTCAGAGCTGGGATAATGTGGAGAAACAATTAAAAAAGCAAATAAAATGCTAGTTTACATAGCCAGCTGAGTGAAATATATATCTGCATATGGCTATGCTGAACCTTAATAATCTATTCATCCAATCACACGTGGACCACTGCGCCCAATTTTGTTCAATATGCTTCAAAAGAGACAAATGTGTTTTGTAAAGGCTGCAGATAAAAGCAAAAATAATCCTAAGTATAAAGAAGATGGTGACAGCCTGTAATGAAACACTAAAACTGAATATAAGAGCAAATTCACCAATCCTGTTCTTCCACAGTGAAGTCATGTTGAAAGGGAGAACAGGTCAGACAATCAGTGCCACAATAAGTCCTATTTATATCCTGCGCTCTTTTCAACTGTGGCTCTCTGCTGGGAGTATGGGTTTGGTGAATTTGCTTGATAACTCAGGAAACACTGTGATACATAAAATTAATGCTTGATGATTTTGTGACCTAATTTATGGCTTCATCTTTGTAGGGGAAATTGTACTTCCAAAAGAAAATTGCCAGAAAAAATAAGGAGTATGCTTTGTGAAGCAGGAAAGTCAGGTTTTCTGAATACTCCTCCGGTCTTTGAATCCTGTAACCTTCCATTGCCTTTTCAGTGTGATTGTTCAACTTGTTTTGGATTAGCTGTGTGATAAAGTGTCATTTTCAGTTGGATTTTGATTCCTTCTCTGCTTTCAGCTAAATTCCTGCCATGTGCTGCCTCTACACTAAATGCGATTGAACAACAGCACTAAAAAAATTACTCTGCTTAAATCGCATTGTACTGAGCAAATGTACCAGCATGTTAATTCATGTCAGTAGCACAGAGAGGTTCTGCCTCACATTCTTGCTGATTTTCTTTCCTGCTATTATTGAGCACGGTCCTAATGAAATGAGTTCAGATATTTATTCAATTGCACAATAAATTAAGCCAATCTCTGCTAAGTACAGTGAAGTTGTGATAGTGCATTGGGAGTTTTAGCTAAAAGATTTCTTTGAAAGCTGCTCAGGTACACAAGTGCTTCCTGGTGAAGCCTACAGAGACTGACAATTACATTTTAATTTGCCCTTGGAAGATAACACCGATAAGAAATAAACAGTAATAATGGGAGCTGCTTGTCTCATGTCACAGTCTCACCCTTTCAGTTGTGTCAGATGTTTTGTGCTTTAACAAAAGCCAGCCTTTTAATGATGGTGCTAAATATCTTTCTTCAAATTAAAGCATGGCAGATATTTGACACTCCTACTTAATCTGCATCATTATGCTGTAAACTGTTGGTACGCATTTCTTAGTGCATAATTAAGCTGCTTCAGAAATTAATTGTATCTGATTACATGAAGTCACACATTGTATATTCACAATGTGGTATTTATGTGTATTTATGCCACTAAACCAAAGGTTGTTAGGCTAGACATTTATACTACAGGTTCACTTAAATTCTACACTGCACTCCCTCCAAGGCCAATATATATTTTCCTAAGGTGTGATACTTGGAACTGCTCACAGTTCTATTTCATCCATGTTTAACTGTAGCATAACTTCTAGCCTCTTGTATTCTAGTTCTCTAGATATAAAGGTCAACATTCCATTAGCCTTTTTGCTTATTTTTTGCACCTGCCCATGACATTTTAATTATCTGTGTAGATGTATCCCCAAGTTGTTTGGGATCTCCAGTGTTTCTAGACTTTTACTATTTAGAAAATACACTGGTCTATCAGTTTTACGTCCAAAGTGAATGATCTCATACTTGCCTATATTGGAATATATTTGCCACAATTTTCCCCATTCACTTAATCTATTAATATCTCTCTGAAGTCTCAAATCTTCAGATACAGGTGAATTTAACCATCCTTGCAAAACACCATGAATAAGGCACAGGTCTGGCCTTAAAGAAACCTGGTGTCACCTGAGAATCCACATATATCTTGGCCTGCACGCCTTTTAACTTCCCTAATTCATCCATTATTTCCTGGACAGCTCAGGAACTCCTCCTGTTTTCAGGTGAAATATCTCAGACCAGTCAAGCTTGATCTCCTGTAACCAGTCTTGGCCTAAAAGACTGGGTCCTTGTCTTTCACTATTATCACAGGCAGCGGGCCTGTCTGTTGCCTATAAGACACTGGTACTGTGGCGATGCCCATTACCTGAATAGATTCTCCAGTGTATGTCTTTAATCTAGCGGTTGTCTGCTCCAGGTTTATTGACTATCTACCTTCACTAAGGTATTTGAAAGTGTGCTCTCCCATCACTGTAGTTGAGGCACCCATATCCACCTCCAATATCAGTGGCTTCCCATTAACTTGGATTGTGACAGTGATAGGTTCAGTTTTTACAACGGTTACGTTATACAGGCTGGTGTTGGCAATTTCAGGTTCTGCTGTATTTTTTAATTCAATCATGTTGGCTTGCTGCTTTATGGGCTATTTCGACCTTGCCCTGTGTTGCCTTACTACGTGACATTTTTTATGGCAGTAATAGCATTCTGCCTCCTTGAAATTACAGGTGTCCAGTCTGTGGTCACCTCCACATCTAAAACAACTTAATCTTGGAGTCGCTGGTGAAGTGTTTCTACTAGGCCTTTTCTTGTTTCAAACAGTGGACGTTGCAACTTGCTTCAGTGCTGCGGGTCTGGTTTTTGCGCCACACCCAGCAGTAGGTTCCTGCTCCACATGAAGAATGGCGCCATGTTGTATGTGTTATAAAGTCTGTATGTCTCTCACAGTGCTTTCCCAAGTGAGGGAGATTTATAGGCCACGCTTCAAGTAGATGTCAACCTCGGTGAATAAGTGGCGCTGAATGGCGTCATCCTGAACTCCGCAAACTAATCGGTACCACAGCAAATCATTTAATGTATCCCCAAAGTTCAGCACTCTGTTAACTGCTTAAGGTTCACTACATATGTTGCAATGGACTCTCCTGGAGCCCTAACTCTGGAACTAAATTTAAACCACTGCATTATTATGGATGGCTTTGGCTGGAAGTGTATTTTCATGAGATGCACTCATTCATTATAGGACTTAGAAATGGGCACGCTCGGGGCTGTCAGGTTGCGAATGAGATTGCATGCCTTACTGCCACATACACTCAAAGGGATGGCTTTCTGCTTTTCCTCCACGGTAATTTCGTTCGCTACAAAATAAAATCCGAGGTGCTCTACATACTAGCTCCAGTCTTCATAGTCACATCAAAAGGATCGATTCTGCCAAAGAGTGACACGACTAGTGAGTAACTTTTCCTTTTTCTAAAGATTCAATGTACTCACTGTAACATTGCGAGGTGCAGTGTCAGAGCTTTTTTGCCCTCGTCGCCAAATGTAATGACTCGACAGAGTGGACAGGTTTCAACAAGAAACAGATCAATTTTATTACAAAGAACTTTTCAGGTGCTACATGCTCGATCAGGACTCTTGTCAGAAAGCCCCACATCCCTGATTGCCCACACTCATTAGTTAGAGCCTCCCGGAACATCATGTGACCCCCTAATAGACAGCAGGAGAGGCTATACCTTCAATTTCTACAGGGGCGTGGCTTCCTTACCTCTGACTCTGCTGCCCTCAACACAAGGCCTCGGGAACCCATAGTACTGTCCCTTTCTCACCCAGCCCAAGTCAGAAGGCCGTGCAAGAAAGGAGCAGCTGCATTTCAGCGTAAGCAACTAGGAGTGGAGTGGCAATCCGACTGTGATGAAATTTACGGCCCTATATTTTTAAAAGACCACCTTTTTTTTTAAAAAAGACTGTATAGCAAGATGGCTCTGAGAGCAGCCAGCCAGATTTCTGGATCAGACTGCATTTATCCTTTGAGGGAACAAAGTACCTCTTTCTGATATTGACTCAATGCTTTTCACTCCAGGAAATAAATGAAACTCCACTGACACCTTCATTGTAACAAATGCAAATTTGCCTTTTCAAGAAACAAAAGATTTTGGTGTACTGAGACCACAGGCGGTAGAAAGAATTCAACTGCCTAATGGGATTACCATAACACTTTATTTGGACCGTGACTCGACATTGGATACTCAGTCACATGATACAACAGCCATCTTTACTCCCTGTTAAAAATATAGCAAACTGCTACAAGTGGTCAGAACTCCATCACACGGAGAGAGGGACCACAGCCATTGAAGTGTTGTAATCACCCAGGCTAAAAAAGGGCCACACCACAATTCCTTGAAAGAGAAATAAAGAACCTCCTCTCTGCCCCTTACCTGGTTCCACCTTCAGGTTTACCAAACCAACCTCCTGCAGATTAACTATCGGAGCCATTGCAACTGCTGCGACATCTCTGCAGCTTCAAAGCTTTCACTTCAGACATTGTAACAGTACAGCTACAAAATAACAGGCCTGCATTGAAACATAGCCTGAGATCTATTCAACTTAATAAATATTGTTTTACCTTCATCTATACCTGGCTTTGTGTTTGTGTGTGAGCGTGAGAGTGAGATTTTTGGTGGGATTTTCTGCATCCGCAGGGATCTTCCGGTCCCGCCACAAGTCAATGGACTTCTGGCTGGGGCACCACCTCACCCGCGGCGGGTCCCACCCGAGACAGGGCCGGAAAATCCCAGCGATAGTGTGGAATCTTTCAGTCCTTCCAGCAGCGGGAATCGTGGCATGCAGGGGTATTTAATTTGGAAGTAGGGAAAAAAATCTGTTTTCTGATGGTGGGTTAACTGTTTGAATTTTGTTCTCCCGACTTTCAAGGCAGGTTAAAAATGGGTCGATATTCCCGGTGAACAATTTCGGAAACCCCATTTGCATGCATTAGCATCTCATGCATGTTCATTAAAAGGCCACCTCGTCGGAATTAAGTTTGCCCCCAAATGAATTTCCTCACCAGCGAGAATTTAGAACCTTCAGTTTTAGGACTTAAGTGGTGTGCACCTGGCGATTTACACTTGTTTCACAACTTTGAGGTCAGTAGATGCTGCTTTTGCCTTCTGGGGACCTCACTTAACTTCACTCATATTGAGTGCCCCCAGAAAAAGCTGTGCCAAGGCTGGACACAGCAGCAGGTTTGTTCCTGAATCATGGGTCTCAGAACATCGAGATCCCAGCAAGGTGTGGAGCTGCCAATTATAGTGTGTGATTTGCCATCAGCTGCAGTCAGAGGCAGGGATGAAGGGAGGAGGGAGGTGGATGCCTCCAAAGGGCATGGGTAGTGAACAGCAGCCAACTCGTGATTCCAAACCTCCATCCTTCCGGGTGAATTGTCATAGCTGACAAGGGCTCATGTGGTTAGTCCTTCTATACTGCCAAGTGTTATGAAAGTATAATAATTTTCATAATATTTTTCTGGTTTATTGTAAAGTAAGTTTATGGGGTGAATATAATTGGTTCTGTCTGTGTGATTTTATTACATTTGAAGTGAGGTAGACTGCAAGCTTGGAATTATCAAAAGAAGCTAGGTGTAGAAATGTGTTTGAAATGCTAATGAGTAAACATAGATGCTGGCTTGCATTTTTTGATAAGTGATGGGATTGTTTGGATTTCAAATGTATGTTAGTCTGTTTACAACTAGCCAGATAAGCAAGGCTAAGTAACCCAAAGGTTACTGACAATATTGGCAACATGAAAGTTTTATATTGTGGGAAAGGTACCATTTCAAAGACATATGGAACAATATAATTTACATATTAAAGAGAAAGAAATAGCTCTAAAGGAGAATGAAAGGCTATGTGAAGAGAGAACCATGTAAGATCTAACAGGAGTGTGTGAAACAGCCTTGAAGAAGCCTCCAGCCATTTTTAATAAGTCTGTTGTGTCCAGTAACTGAATTTGGAGAAAGCCATTTGGAATTCCACTGTCAAGTGGGTACTGAGTTAACTTGCTGGTTTTGTTTTTAAATCTAAAATCTATTTTGGACTGTTGCCTTAAAGGGGGTATGTAATTGGAGGAGTCAGGTTAATTAGGAATTTTAGGACTTGTTATAGCAGTAAGTAATTATAGGCTTAGGTATGTACTTGAAACCTTTTATTTTGTTAATAAATATTTTAATTTAATTTTTAAAATCTCTATAGGTCTTGTTGGACTCATTACTTCTGAATTCAGTGCACACACCTTCTTATAATAAATATAAATTGCAAAACCTTTGTAATAGCATGACCAAGTTTCCTTTGTGGATTTGGTCCACCTGGCACACATCATCTGCCACGTCATAACACAAGGCAATGGTCTCTCCATTGAGTCTCAAAGGGAGTCCAGACAAGTGCAATAATGTCAGAGGGAGGCTTCTCACACATGGCTCTCATCATCCTTGTCAAAGAACAATGTCTCTATGTATGAATGAGAGGAACACCCATCTCTGGCCCTCCAGGATGTCTTTCATCTGGAAGGGGTGGGGTGGGGGTGCCATATTTAGATGAAGGCAAAGCTTAGCACTGGCCTGTTAGCTTAAAGATGGGGGTAAAGCATATGCTCACTAAATTTATCAGTTCAATTCATTCACAGATCCACTGAGATGTTGATGATGCAGGCTGCAGGCAACCCTGCCTAGGTAATGACTCTCATCCAGATGAGGAAAAGGAAGGCCCATTGCAGGTTGGCACAGGGCCAGGATGAGCAAGGACCTGAGCAGGTAAGAAGCAGTGGGGCCTCAAGAAGTTCAAGATGCCGGTGAACAGGGTCCACTGCAATGGCGAGCATTGGCCTGACCATGGGTATATCGCAGGCTGTATTCTTATCTGGAAATGAGTGAAAGGCAATGATGGAAGTGGCTTCGTATGTCCCGGGATGTAGTTGCTCACATCTGCCAGCTTCTCCACTATGAGCTGTCTTTGCAAAGATTCGGGAGGTGTAATGTGGAGCTCCGGGCCTGCAGCAAGTGAATGGCTGCACCAGTGCCATTTAAATATGGTGCCAGGACATCTGATCCTATGAAGTAACAGTGGGGCAGACAACTTGCTGCCCACCCCACCCTGTGATTGGCCATGCCCCTCGAATGCATAATTAATGAGCTGAACAGCCGAACATCGCGCATGTTCAGCCATCCCCACTCAGCGGGAATCACTCCGACTTCCCTGCCTGCCACCGGACTTAGACTCCAGAACAGAAGATTCCGCCCATAGTTTTCTTCAGTAACCTCCGGGGCAAAGGTGTGGAAAATAACCTCACCTTTTCTTTCTAAAAAAAAATACAAAAATCTTACCGTGGGTTAATTAAAATTGAGTCACTCACTCCAAGGGTAAGAAATACATACACTTCCACATACAAAAATAAGTGATCATAGGCAATATACGGTAATGCCCTAGAAATTATCTGTGGCGTTATGTTCTTCTTTCAGAGATTTGGGCTGGAATCTTTCATTCTGGAGCCTAAGTTGAGTGGTGGGCGTGGAAGTGAGAGTGATTTCTGCTGTGGGGTGGGATGACTGACCACACGTGACCTTGCGCTAATCAGCTTATTACATATGGATCCACGAGGAGCTCGCCGATTCTCACAGCGGGGCAGCAGGCAGTCGCCCTCCTCACCATTACCTCATGAGGTCAAAGGTCCAGGCACCATATTTCAAGAGCACCCAGAAACCATGCGCTATCCCTTCCACCTTTGGCTGGCCGCTGCTCTACCCCTCCCTGCTAACACTTTCTCCCATGCTTGTTCATCCTCCACACAATTTGTACTGCCACCATCCAGTCTCAAGCATAGGTTGGCATTTACTGACACTCTCCAAAAAGGACAATGCAGCGGCAACTCACCACTAATCATGGAAAAAGTCTCCTCGCCAAGTACCACTTATGTGCAGTTGTGCATGTGAATATTCTAATTACTCGCTAGCCGGGAACTTAATTCTGGCGAGGTGGAGCATGTATGACATGCTAATGCATGCAAAAGGGCTTCCCGATATTGTTCATCAGGAAGCTCAACCTGCCTTTAACCCGCATTTGAAGTCCTGAGAACTTAATTGCTAAAGTTCATTCCACCATCGAAAAGCTGATCTTTGGCCTCCTGCCAAATTAAGCTCCCCCGCCAGCCAAGCTTCTCGCTGCTGGTAGAACCGGAAGGTTCCGCCTGAGTAGCACAATAGATTTCAGTGTTTTGTGACTTGGGACTAATATAATCCAAAGGGACGGGGTGGAAATTCTCCTCAATGTCTCAGTTTGAATTGTTCCCATGAAATGAGCTTGGGCACTCTCGAGCTGTTTTCTTCTCCGTGTGACTTTGCTGCTTAAAACCACTTAAAATGCTGTGAAGCTGGCAGTCCTACTCCAAGTCCATGGCCCAGAACTTCCATTCTCCAGATGGTGGTGCCCCAGAGGTATCCACCCAAGATGTGCTGAGGGAGCCCTCAGAAGTCCTCATGCATTGACTACATGGGAATTGCCCGGGAAGTTTGGACTTCCGATGGGCGATTTCCCTGCATCTGGAACACTCCAAAACTCTGAATCAGCGTTGGCAAATTTGGATGGTTCCAACTTCCTTACCAGAATAGATACCCAGAAAAAGTTAGAAGGATTAAAACTAGTTCTAACTCCTAGGTAACCACCTGACTCCCTGCTGGATCTCCCGATTACCTCCTCTGACCACCTGACTAGCTACCCCCCGCAACTACCCTGCCAACCCCCCATGCACTGACTATACCCCCAACACTCAACTAAACTCCCCCACCCTATTACCACCCCTATCCGACCCCCCAAATAAACCCCCACCTGATTACCCCCTGACCCATCCTACCTCCTCACCCACCTACCTGCCACCCTACACCATACCCACTTACCTTACATACTTAGCTTTCCTCCATAGCTTCTCAAAGTGACTTTAGGACATTTAAACTATCCGGAATGTGGCAGTTAGTGCCGTAAAAAGGGAGCACCCAGTGCTCCTGCACAAAGAAGGAGGACTCTACTCTCCACATTTCTGAGGAGGCACGGAATCAAAAGTCTGGGTGACAAATGTGGAGCCCCAGTGCAAGGTAATTAAATAGAATCGGAGCGGCAATCCGACAGTGATTGCCACTCCTCGGAGAATTCGACCCCACAAGGCTAGCTGGTGTGGGAAATGGAAAGGCCTCACTGGGGTGTGGGTAGTGTTTTTCTTTGGCTGGCATTAAAGTACATTGTTACAGGAGATAAAGAGATTCTTAGTCTGCACTCAACTTGGGTTATACCTGGGGGAAAAAAAACACTTACATCCCTCAACTTGAAGATGAGAATTGCTCCCATCTCTATATATTTTCAGATGACTTGTTATTGGAGGTCAGTATCTCAGCACATCCAAAGATGTCCTCAAGTGACAAATCCACAGCTCAGAAAGAATTTGCATTACATAATCTTCTGCCATCCCTCCTCAAATGTATCAACACACACTTAACTAGAGACATGTCCTGCTTACTTCCTGATGATTTCTGCACCTTTGAGGCATTTTAGAAAATCTGAATGCTGTTTTTTCTTATTGATCACGGCATTACACCCACACTCAGTAGACCCGTTGGTGTTAAATTAGTAGCAACAGCAAATATGGCACTGAATTATAAAGTGATTCTGCTGCTGTTAAGCTGAAAGAACCTAAGCTGTGTGTTATGTTTATGGGAAATAAGCAGCAAAACAGCAGAGTTACTTCATAGCACTTGATTATAACACTAATAGAGTCAACTGTACCATAGCAGAGAACTGAATTGCTATTTTTCAAACAATCTGGCTGGTTTTAATTTCCCAGTACAGTACATATGGACTTCTGTTCATGTCAGATATATAGAATGTAAGAAAGCATATGCAAAAGCTATTTGGGCCATTAACTCTCTTACTTTCGCTGAACATGCACAATCTATTCTATCATGGACTTTACCTTATTCATTTCAATGGTTTCTTACAATTATCTCTCACTGTAATGATTCTCAATTATGTAACCAGAAATGCAAACAGACCTTCTTTCCTAAAAGAAAACAGCCTTACAGTGTGAAGCACCTTCATTCTATGCACACGCTAAACATTGTGTCTTTATGTTAGTGGGAATCTTTCTAATCTCATCTTGCTTGAAGTATGTTCATTTTAAGCAGGGTATAAAGGAACTGCAGGACTTTGTATCATTATCTGCATAATATTCATTACAAAGAAGGAGGAATATCTCAAGCTTGATAATACAGGGAAAATGTGGTTTCAATAACAATATTAATGCAGAACAAGTTTCTGTGGATTCATTTTTATATTGTCCTTCAATTGCATTATACACCAGATAACTATGAATAAATATAAGACATTATGTGCAGTGCTTCTATTCTCACTGTGTATATTTTGGATAGGAAGTGTAATGTGATGCATGTCTGCAGAATGGTCTACCCTGATAACTGCTACTTTAGATGATTGTTAGAAAATTAGATAACAAAACAGATTTACAAGCAGTGCCATGTGTAGAGTTATGAATACTACATATACAACCTTACTACAAGAGTTTACACAGTGGTTTATGGGTCTCACGTATTATAAATATCAGAGTCTTTTCCAGAGACTAAACCACTTATGATGTGATTGACATACAGTTCACATCCACAGTTTATGTATATTTTGCATTTACTTCTCAATAATTGGATGGTTTATTTTTGTTAAACACACTATTTCAGATTTGTATCATATTGTATACTCATGTCATATTTTCATATCGATACAATAATAAAAATATATTCATATATAGAGTAATTAAAGTTCTAGTGATGATTGTGATATGATGAAGATGTCTAAACACTCTTGTCTGTTTAAAAATTCTGTCGTGCTGGAGGCAATACTTGTTTATGGTTATGCGTAGGTGAGAAGCAAACTAAAAATTGAGCACAGAGAGACATGGCTCTATTTAGCTGTGATGAAATCACCATGGGAGGAAAAGGGTGCTGGGGATAGGTATAAAATTGGACTGGGAATCTGATTGCACGTCTAGTGAAGTTGGACCTCATTCCAATATTGAAATCAGTTTTAATGAGTTGCTAATAAATGCATGCATGAATGATTCTCATTAGAAGTGAGCTCATCTTGCTCAGTCTACACAAAGAGGACTATTTGGGAAAAACAGGAAGTCCGCATTTTAAGAAAGATCCGTGATAGCTGAGTGCTGCAATTCGAAAATCTAATTTGAGTACTTACTGATTTTTATGCAAGATTATTTTAGTGGGTTTAGGGTTATGGGTTTTTAAGCAGAGATATTTTCAGTTCCATCAGGTGTAATACAAAAATATTACCATTACTTGATGTTATTTGCAGGAACAATAAGTGAAGGCAGGCAGATGAGAGTATACTTGAGATGGACTGTCCCAATCCATCATGATCCAGGACCAAAGTCTTTCTTGGCATAACTGAGGATAACTGTCTGTGAACAATGCATTTCAGATGAGAGATAGTGACAAGAGTTGTGTCATGTCCTGGGAACTGACCTCCAACCAGCTTCCACTCCAAGCCTGATATTGCCTGTGGCTGTCAAGTCCATCATAGCCCTAAATTTTTATGCCTTTGGCTCATGCCAAGCTGCCATGTTTAACATCAGTATTGTCAGTCAGCCTGCAGTTCCATATGTGTTTCAAGCAGTGATGTGTCCTGTATCATGGGCCACTGCCATGCACTAATTATCTCTCCCTGCTTTCACAGGCACACCAGCCAAATAGCCGACAGAGTCCATGACCCAGGATCTCCAATCAAGCCCCAAAGAAACTCTGGGGAGGAATCTGGAGGCAACCTCCCTGAAGTCCCGTCACAGCGCTCACCCATACCCTCCACCAGCCCAGAGACACACACTTCAGTGGGACCTAGCTTTAGAGTAGCCCAGGATCACAATATGGTGAGCACATTACACTGTCTGATCCACAGCAGGTGGCGACAGGGTCTTCCCAGGTCCCCGGCTCTCGGAGTACTGCTGGAGGCCAGAACATTGCTGAGTCCGAGTCAGATGACGAGCCTTTGAAATCAGTCATGTCAGAGTTGCTGGAGTTGCAAAGGCAAGCTCGGGAACATCAGGAAGGGATGTCCGCTGCACTCCTCAGATTGCAAGGCATGATGGAGGAGTCCACATGCCTTCAGGCTGAGATGATTGTGCCGGCATGCCAACACACCGAGGTCACCACTGGTATGATGATGGCTGCTATGGAGACATTGGTCGAGGACATCGCTCCTGCACTGCTGTGCAGGCCCAACTCCATCGCTCATGCCATAGTTGGCCTCCAGCAGTGTGTATGCAAGAGGGGTGCCGGGCAGCTCGATCTTACGCCAGCTATCCCTGCTCCTCAAGTAGTTAGCCTGGGGCCCTCGGGCACCCAAAGGGTGGAGGATCAGCAGGTGCACACTCCATGGACATCCATCCAGGTGACTCTGAGAATGTCCGGCCAATCCAACCCCCCTCTTCCTGTGACCTCAGCAGCTCCAGCTCCACAGGCCAAGGTGGGTGCCACTGCCACACAGCATGACCCCAAAAGTAGGCCAGGGCCCTCCAAGTCTTGGCCCTCCAGAGGACGTCTGCGAAGATCATCACAGACAGGGCATCGCAGTCAGCAGGCTGCCTCCACCTCTGCTGTTGATGTCCGGGGAGAAACAAAATGTAATGACAGGGTTAGGAGAGTTAAGGAGAATTAATTCTTTTGGAGTCAACCAAATAAACTAAAATAACAAAATGAAGGACAAAATAAACACAGCCCCTTAATTAGGGGAACTGCAGAACCAAAGACAAAATTTAAATAAAACTTACAAACATCAAATCAAAATGTGATTAAGGAGGTCGATAAAACACCTCAGTACCCACGGTGCCCACTGGGCATGGAAGGCCTCGACGGTGCCAGCAGACTCCGTGTGCTCCCTCTCCAGGGACACCCGGCCACGAACGTAGCCGCAGAAAAGGGGCAGAAAGTCAGGTCAGACGACCCCCTCGATCACCCACTGCCTGGACCTGTTAATGGCTAACTTGGCCAGGCCCAGGGGCAGGTTCACGAGGAGGTCATCCTCCCTCCCGGCCCCCCTCCGCATCCAGTGCCCGTAAATCAGGAGCGTGGGACTGAAGTGCAAACAAAACAGTAACAAAAGGTTTTTTAAATAACTGAAAAGGGAGTGCAGCCTACAACACCCTATGTAAACGTGGTCCACGGGCTCCACAAGACCGCAAAAAGGGCAGGTATCTTGGGAGTCCATGAACTGACACATCCTGTGGTTGTATGGGACTGCTGCGGGCAACACCCTCCACCCCAGGTCCCCGATGGAAAGCGGGAGTATACCTCCGTAGAGGGCCCCTCAACGGGGACCTCCGCCGCCGGACGGCAACAAGGCACGCCAGGGCGTTTCCGGGCGGCGGACGAGAGAACTAGCTCTTTTAAAAGCTCACCAAATAAACTAAATTAACAAAATGAGGGATAAAATAAAACGCAGCCCCTAAGTTAGGGTCACTGCAAATCAAAGACAAAATTTAAAGGAAACTTACAACATCAAACCAAAATGTGATTCAGGGGGTCGATAAAGCACCCCAGCCCCCACGGTGCCCATCGGGCATGGAAGGCCTCGAGAGTGCCGGCAGACACCACGTGCTTCCTCTCCAGGGACACTCGGCCGTGAACGTAGCTGCTGAAGAGGGGCAAACAGTCAGGTGGGATGACGCCCTCGATCGCCCGCTGCCTGGACCTGTTAATGGCTAACTTGGCCAGGCCCAGGAGCAGGTTCACGAGGAGGTCCTCCTCCCTCCCGGCCCCCCTCCGCACCGGGTGTCCGTAGATCAGGAGCGTGCTACTGGAGTGCAAACAAAACAGTAATAAAAGGTTTTTTAAATAACTGAAAAGGGAGTGCAGCCTACAACACCCTATGTAAACGTGATCCACGGACTCCACAAGAACGCAAAAAGGGCAGGTATCTTGGGAGTCCGTGAACCGACACATCCTGTGGTTGTATGGGACTGCTGTGGGCAACACCCTCCACCCCAGGTCCCCAATGGAAAGTGGGAGGACACCTCCGTAGAGGGCCTCCCAATGGGGACCTCCGCCGCCGGACGGCAACAAGGCACGCCAGGGCGTGCCCGGGCGGCGGGCGAGAGAATTAGTTGCACACCCTGGGCACGGGTGCTAATCACTTGTACACACTTTTCAATATTGTCAATAAACTCCCAAGAATGACTCGCTGCCTATGGCTCCTTGTTCTGATGAGCAGTGTTCTGTCGGGTGGGTCAACTGTGATGGGGGAAAGGAAATGGGCAACTAAGGGAGGGGAAAAGATGGGGGAGCACATGATAAACCGAATCCAGACCATGCTGTCTAAATCGAAAGTGAAACGCGAGTGGTGGGCGAGATCAGGTACTGCATGGGAGCATGATCAGTGGGTGTACGGAGATGCAGGTCAGCTCAGATGGACAATTGAAAGCAAACCCCAGGAGAGAACATTCAAAATATTCAGGACATTGAGGTGAGAGTGATATATGAAGGATCTGCATGCATTGGAGAGTGCTTGTATGAAACTGCAAAAGGCCCTGCCACACACACACCTCCTTCCAGAATCACCCGTTGGCTGGCTGCTCCTTCTCCAGCGACAGACGATGAGGTTGAGGGGCTCACAGGCAAAGGGGACTTGGATGGAGAAGACAGTCTCTAAGACTCCTGAGTGGATGACCCAGGGGTGTCCAGCTGCCGCTCCTCCTTCCTTCAGGTGCCCAGGGACCCAGGCCTGACTTGTTGAGGGGAAGGAGCACCTCGAGGGACGTTGAGGTGCCCATTTCCCTCTCAAGCTGCCACTGCAGGAACACACCCATGGCTCCAGTGATGGGGTGCAGGTCAGCACACATCTCCGCATTCTGCTGGGCCAGGGTCTCTACCTGCCATCTTCCCCATGGATACCTCCATATGCACACATATGGGCATGACTTCATCCGAGAGCAGGCTGGCACACTCCTCCAACTCACCTGCCACTCTGTTCAAGGCTTCCAACAGCTCTGCATGATGTTCCCCCGCCTTCTGCTGACTCTCCAGAATGAGTTGGAAGGCCAAATTCAGTGGCTTGTCATCTGACTCACACCTCACAGGTTCCTCTTCCCCTAGTCCTCTGAGTGCCGGGGAGCTCGGCTGAACCTGCCTTCTCCTGCTGCAGACACGTGTCCATGCGGTGACAACCAGATTGTGAACCCGAGTTTGCTCTAGATCTAGGTCCCAGTGAGGTGTGTCTCTGCACTGGTGCAGGGTATGGGTAAGCGCTGTGATAGGACTTCCAGGCTACTTATTTCCAGCACTTCAATGGAGGAGGAGCCCTCTAGGCTGGAGGTGAGGACCTGGATGGAGATGAGGGACTGGCTGGCTGAGGGCATTCAGTCGCTTTGCAGAGTTCCCTGCGAACCAAAGTGGAGATAATTAGTGCATGGCAGCAGAGTCAAAAGCAGGAGAGAGAGCACTCAAAGTTGCATTGAGAGAGGGATGATGTGGTGCAGGATCCTCTCGAGGGTGTTCACCGCTAACCTCACCGTTACCACTGGCACGGTCTATGTCCTCACCAGCCAGCACGATGGCACATTCCTCAAAGTGAGTGAGAGCCATACTGTGGGCCACTCCACCCCCGGTTTGGGGCCTCTTCTGGCTGATGTGAGCAGGCTTCTCCTGCATGAAAACAGATGGAGAGAGTGTGAGCAGGATGCATGGCACTGCATGGAATGTTTGTGTGGTGAGTGGAGTCATGGATGGAATGAGGACGTGAGCTCCAGAGTCTATGAGCCTGGTGGAGATGTGAGGGTGTGTGTGAGAGTTAGTGACGTTGTCCTTTGAGGTGTGAGATCCCAATGGATTTGTGATGGGTTTGTGAGTGTGCGAGTAGAGAGTGATGAGAAGAGTGAGTTACCCTGGCTGAACAAATGAGAGCATGCATCCTGTAGTGACACTGGGTGGCTGCCCTCTTTTGCAGGACATCGGTGCTGACCACTGCTGCCACCGCCTCTCATGCTAGATTGATGATGCTGCTGCCCATCCTGCGGCCAGAGTGCGGGTAAGAGGACTTCGCGACGGGCCTCCACCATGCCCAAAAGGCACTCGAAGGACGCGTCACTGAAGCGAGGGGCTGCAGTATTCTGCCCTTTCTGGCCCATGCCCTCCATGCAGGAGTCATGCGCTATAAAAAGTGGCGATATGATGGCGTGACTGACGAATGAGAGCCCGCCCACCATGGAAACGGCATGCTTCCCGGGAATGCATAATTAATGCAGTGGGTTTGGGATGATATGGCATGAAAAGCCGCCTTTGCGGCCAGCAGGTAAAATGTTGTTTTACCCACCCGTTACCACACATAGTCCAAATCCGGGATGACTCTGCCCATTGTCCCAACCTGCGCATCATCATCATTTTTTGATTTGTCAATCACCTCATATACATATTTCTGTTGGGATATGGGTTGGTCATTCTTCTTGCTTGAATGTACCTGTTGGATCAGTGCACAGCTCTCTGTAGCTGCATCAGCCTTTCCTCTGGTGCACTGCTGCTGCCAATGGCCCTTACTGCCACACGCCTTGCAGAATTGATGAAAATCTGGGTATTTCATTGGCGCATGAAGAAGGCCACACTTTGCTAGGTTTGCTAGGTTTGGGTGTTCTAGTGAGTGTGTCCACAGTTAGGGTTGTACTTAGGACCTGTAAGCTTTGTGGACCTGCAAGGATCACTTTGTACTTATGTCCATCCTTGAGTCGCTCTTCGATGCTCTACATTTTGGGCTTGCCTAGCATTTGCCTAGCATTTGAAAAACCACAGTGTGTACCCTTTTCTCTGTACCTGCTGATGAAGTGGTTTATGGATTCTGTAGGCTGTTATCTAAATGACATGAACTCCAGTCGATGAATATGGAAGTTTAACCTGATTATGAACCGGTCTTCCAATGTGGTCCATACCTTTTGGGGTTCCTTTAGCTTTTTATCTGCTGTTAATCCTGATGCGTTCATCCTGTGTGGACCTTCATTCCTAATTAATATGCAAATTTCTGTGGCTTGCTTGCCTGTTTCAGACATACCTGAGTCAAGAAACCATAGCTCTGTATGCTGTCTAAATATTATGAATTGGGATAGTAGGTCAGCTGCATCCCAATTCAAACTGCAGCATTTTGTGGACATTGTGACAATATCCCTTTGACCTTCCTTCTTCTGTAGAACCTTGGATGAGTGTCGCTGTAGCTGCTTTCATGCGCTTTTCCGAAGCTCTGACCACAAAGACTAGTTGTGGCGGGAATGCACCATTAAGTAAAGGCGCCTTTGCTGTTTATTCAATTTATTGTTCAGCAACTCCGAAAGCCATCCATTATAATCACAACCTTCTCTGGCCTAATTTTCATTGTAACGAGGTTATGGCCCTTTAATTTTGAAAATATAATTTTCAAACTTTCAGCTAACTAGAAATTTTGCAATTTGAAGTGAGATAGAACAAGCTATTTAAAAACACAAGGTGAAGGTGAAAAATAAATAAATTAGACCATTCGAACACATCACTATTTAAGGAAGAGACAATAGTGATTGTAAGTGTAACCTTTCCTACTGCCTTTAGGGATCACGTGATTGTGCTGAAGAATGAGCCCTAAGCGTGGGTAATCTTCATGGCAGAACTTTCTAGCTGTGGATCTGGTTCAAGCATGTAGCTTCTCCAAGAGCTCTGTAAAAAATGTTACCTGTTTCAAGTAAGAAACCTGTCTGGTACATCAAGTTTATTACCATTGGCATCACGCCCGTGGATGAGGTTTCGCAAAACATCCGAAGGCCGCTTGGCCTTTTCACCTGCCCGCCAACCGGAAGTTTGGATGGGCAGCGAAAAGTTTCATTTAATTAAAACTTTAACGGCCTTAATAGGCCTGTTAATTGTCGGCGGGTGCGTTGCCGACTCCTGTGCTTGCCCGCCGACCGAAATATCACACGAGTGCTCGATGACATCAGGGCGCTCGCCCAACATCATCATGCGTCATTTTACGCTTGTTCGGGCCAGGCGCATGCCCACCCAATGAGCGCAATATTCTGCCCTAGGTTTTTATTTTGTGGTGAATGAAATAACAGCAGAGGAGGAGCAGAAAGCAATTCTTTTAAGTGCCTGCGGTAGCAAAACATATAACCTAATCCGTAGGCTGACAGCCCTGAACGCACCCAATTCTAAATCTTTTAATGAGCTGGTAGACCTCATGAAGAAGCATTTTCAGCCAAAGCCATTGGTAATTATGCAGAGATTTAAGTTCAACCCCAGAGGAAGGGCCCTGGGTGAGTCCATCGCAATTTTATATCGCAAAGTTGAAACAGTTGACTGAGCACTGCGACATCGGAGATACTCTCAATGACATATTGTGGGGCCAGTTGGTTTGTGGTGCACACAATGACATCATTCAGCACTGTTTGCTTGCAGAAGTTAACATTGATTTGAAGCACGCCATGGAAATAGCGCTAGCAATGGAGAGTGCTGAGAGGGACTCGCAGGCTTTACAGAGCGTGCAACATGGCGCCGTTCTCCAGTTGGGGTGGGAAGCGAGTGCCGGGCGTGGTGCAAAAACCAGGGATCCTGCCGTGAAGTGGCAGCTTCTACTGCTCAAAAAATGAAACGGCATAGTGGAAGCATCTTACCAGCACTTCAGAAATTAATCTGTTACCGATGTGGAGGTAACCATGTACTGGAAACCTGAAGATTTAAAGAGGCAGAATGCCAATACTACCACAAAAAAGGGCATGTAATAAATCAACGCAGGGGGAAAGCGAGATAGCCAATCAGTCAATAGACCAAGATGATTGCAGTGAATAATATAACTGAACCAGAAGCTGCCAATACTGCTATTTATTCCCTATACAATGTCAGTGCAGTAAAAACTGAACCAATCACCGTCACCTATCAGGTAAATAGGAAGCCTGTAGTCATGGAAGTAGATACGGGAGCATCGGCCACAGTGGTGGGAGGACACACATTTAAATACGTAAGTGAAGGTACCCAGCCACTAAATCTGGAGCTAACCACGGCTCAGCTGAAGACATACACTGGAGGGGCAATATAAATAAAAGGCGTTGCCTCTGTACCTGTATCCTACAGGCAACAGAGAGCCCAGCTTCCAGTGATCATTGTAACAGGCGAAGGACCTTGTGTTCTGGGCCACCGTTGGTTACAAAAAATTAAGCTCAACCAGTCAGAAATATTCCAAGTGAGAACAAAGGAATTCCTGAGTTGTTAAGGAACTACGATAGCGTATTTTGTGATGAATTGGAAAAGGTAAAAGGCTTACAAGCAAAAATATATGTAGATTCGGAGGCAACACCCCGGTTCTTTAAAGCCAGACCTGTAGGCCTAAAGAAGAAGGTGGGTACAGAATTGTGCCATTTGAAGAAGTTAGGAATAATCTAGCCAGTCCAATTTTCAGAATGGGCAACACCCATAGCCCCTTCGATGAAACCAGATCAAACTTTTCACATCTGCGGAGATTACAAATTAACTATATACATGGCTGCTAAATTAGATTAATATCCTATCCTGTGGATTGAAGATCTGTACGCTAAGCTAAGCTTTTTATAAAATATAAATCTATATATATTTTTGCTTGTAAGCCTTTTATCTTTCCCAATTCATCACAAAATATGCTGTCATACCTCCTTAACAATTTAGGAATTCCTCCTGTTCTCACTTGGAATATTTCTTGGAGGAAAATCCTACACCAAACTGGACATGAACCATGTATACCAACAGCACATCTAGAGCGTGTGTAACCATCAACATGCATAAGGGCCTGTACCAATACACACGCCTACCCTTTGGTGTATCATCTGCCTGTGCAATCTTCCAAAGGACCATGGAAAGCCTGCTACAAGGACTTGCCCGTATTGTAGTGTACCTGGATGTCATCCTGACCACAGGATCAATAGAAACTGAACATTTTACCAACCTAGAAGAGGTTTTAAGGAGATTTTTGAAAGGTGTACAATTGAAGAAAGAGAATGCACTTTCCAAGCAAATGAAGCCACTTACTTGGGTCATTGAGTGG
Source organism: Cetorhinus maximus (assembly GCF_964194155.1). Lineage (NCBI taxonomy): Eukaryota > Metazoa > Chordata > Chondrichthyes > Lamniformes > Cetorhinidae > Cetorhinus > Cetorhinus maximus. The sequence goes on from NC_135890.1 coordinate 35,495,069, forward strand.
ACGCCCAGGGGTTGCACCCAGTAGAGGAGAAAGTCAAGGTAATCAAGGAGGTGCCCTCTCCTACCAGTGTCATTGAATTAAAGTCTTTTTTGGGCATGATAAATTATTACGGTCGCTTCTTGCCAAAATTGTCAACAATGTTTGCCCCTTTACACTTATTATTGAAAAAGAACCATTGATGGTCATGGAATGCGCAACAAGAAGAAGCCTTCTAAAAAGTCAAGAAGCTTTTACACTGATCATGTCTACCAGTACATTATGACCCATCAAAAGAATTAATACTGGCCTGTGAGACATCTTCTTAAGGGGTGGGAGCTGTGTTGTCACGTGGGATGGAAGATGGTTCTGAAAAGCCAATAGCTTTGCCTCCAGAACCCTCTCTGTAGCCAGGAAGGGTTATTCACAACTTGAAAAAGAAGGTTTATCAGTAATATTTGGAGTGAAGAAATTCCATCAGTATCTGCATGGTCGACATTTCACCATAGCGTCATATCACAAGCCACTAATGGCTTTATTTAGTGATGATAAAGCCATTCTGTCAATAACCTCAGCCAGAATTCAATGTTGGGCTTTGGTTTTATTGGCTTATGAGTACACCTTTATGCACTGTCCGGGTGTGCATATTGCAAATGCAGATGCACTCAGTCATCTTCCATTCCCAGACAGCATTGTACATGCTCCAGTGCCACAAGAAATTGTACATGTGTTGAATTTCTTAGATTCCTCTCTGGTCTGTGCAAAGCAAATAAGGATTTGGACAAACTGAGATCCAATTTTGTCAAAAGTCCGAGACCAGGTATTGCGAGGATGGTCGGATTCAGCAGCGTCTGAAGAAATGAGACCATTCCATGCCCATAAAACTGAGTTAAGTTGTCAAGATGGTATCTTGTTTTGGAGATCAAGAGTCACCGTCCCTTTGCAAAGAAGAGAACCACACTTGACAGAGCTTCACAGTGCACACCCAGGCATTTCAAAGATGAAGATGCTTGCGAGAAGCTATGTCTGGTGGCTAGGCATAGGCAGTGACAATAAAAGAATTGTTCAGCACTGTCTCCAGCATCAGCAACAAAAGAAGTTGCCTGTTTCAGCTCCACTGCATCCATGGGAGTGGCCTGGTTGACCCTTCGTCAGACTACATATTGGCTACATAGGTCCATTTTTAGGTACCAGGTTTTTATTGATCATCAATGCGCATTCTAAGTGGATGGATGTGTATGAAGCTAGATCACCGACATCGTGCGCAACTATTGAAAAAGTGCGCCAATGTTTTAGTGTACATGGCCTACCAGAAGTCATTATTTCAGATAACAGTACTGCCTTTAATAATACAGAATTCCAGAGATTCATGAGTTTAAATGGAATTAAACACGTTAAAATAGCACCATATCATCCCTCATTAAATGGGTTAGCTGAAAGAGCAGTCCAAACTTTCAAATCAGGCATGAAAAAGTTATCCGAAGGTACATTAGAAACTCAAATTTCACGTTTTCTTCTCAATTATCGTACGATTCCTCATGCAACTATGGGTTCAACACCGTCTGAATTACAGATGATACACCACCTTCGTACAAGGTTAAGTCTGGTGTTTCCAAACTTAGAGGGAAAATAGAGAAGAACCAGAGTAGCCAGAAAGTGAACCATGATATTCATAGCAAAGTTCGAAGATTTACTGTGGGAGAGACAGTTTTCGTGCAGAATTTTGGAAATGGTCCAAATTGGGTTCCTGGTATGATTGTTTCTGAAACTGGGTTTTTGTCATATCGAGTGGAATTGGAAGACCAGATTGTTAGAAAACATGTGGATCATTTAAAGAGTAGAGAGACATTCCAACAACCAGCTGTTTCACCTGTAATGGATGTTGAACTTTAATCCCTGAGGTGACAGATTAACCTAGGACAGACACACTTGAAGCCTCTGTTAAATTACCTAATCCTGAACTGCCATTGTCCAAGAGTGTCCCTGATGCTGCCATTCCTGATCATGTCAATCCCATGGGACAATCTCAAGTCTTAAAACCATCTCGCTCTAACCGAATTAGAAAACCACCTCAGAGACTTAATTTTAATTGCATAACCTGTGCATATATGTATATGTTGTGGATTAAAATATTCTTTGGAAATAAGAAACGTAAAAAAAAATTAAAGGGGGAGGAAATGTAGTGATTGTAGGTAAAACAGTTCCTGCTGCCTTTAAGTGTCACGTGATTGTGCTGATGAATGAGCCCTAAACACGGGTAATCTTAGGGGCGGAGCTTTCTAGTTGTGGGCCTGGTTCAAGCATATAGTTTCTACAAGAGCTCTGTAATAAAGTTACCAGTTTCAAGTAGAAACCTGTCCGGTACATCAAGTTTATTACAGCGACATTAAAATGCAAAGTGCTGGATATTGAAACAATGACGGCCAGACAGACCCGCCCAAAACCCCTTGAAAATACGCAATGGGAGAAGTAAAACAGCCATTGCAGAGAGGTTTGCAAGAAAGACTTCAGCAGAAGAGACAGGCTGAAAGATCTCTCTCCCTCTCTCTCTTTTAGGACAGGCGTATTACCCAGTTCGAGCAGTCAACAATCAGAAACCTACCAGCGAACCAAGATTTCGTAATACTTGCAAAATCTACTACATCTGACCGCATCCAAGAAACCAGCTAATCCAAATCGTCTGCAACGTTTAAAAATCTATGTCTCAAGGACAATCCCAAAACACAATTAATTGTCTATTTGTTTAATTTCCTTTTTCATTGGATTCTAACTTCCCTTATATATGATAACTTGTGTGTGTGTGTGTGTGTGTGTGTTTGTATCTGTGTGTGTTTGTGTGCGTAGGGGGGCCTGAATGACTACATGAGGGCCAAATGTTGGACGTGATTTTTATTATTCTTTTTCTCAGGTTTAGTGGTTAATAAATTTGCTCTTCCTTTAACTCAAGAAATCCTTGTTTGATTGGCTCCTCATTGCTCACAGCTTAAATAGTTAAATACATTTAGGTTCAGAAAAGGCATATCCTCGTGAAAAAGAGATGTAAACATTTTGTTCTGTCCAACAGAGGAGGCTCAATAAAGGGGATCTAGTTCATTCCTTCTTATCTTGCCATAACATTATGACAGTTCTTTTGGTCTTTGTTTGTTTGACTCTCCCTTGCTTGCTCGCGATCTGGCCCACACCCTCGTCACTTGCCTTTCCTGATTGATCTAACTCGGTGCTGATCCTCTCGACATGCTGTCCCACTCAGGGACTAACAGGCTATGCCACGAGGGATCCGTCTGCTTACCAGCTCTTTACTTGAGCACTATCTCGATGCCATATCTTCAAAGCTTTGGCTTGTAGTCACTACACTGTTTGGTCAACATTTCCCAATGCTGCGAATTTGTTGAAGTCTCATCAAAACATCAAGAGTTGTCTCATGTAATGTCGCATGATCTAAGGCTGTTCGCCATGTTGTACCTGCACTTAATCCTGCTGCGACCTGTCTTGCCACGGATCACCATGGCGTGCCCTTACAATGATATAAGTCATTATTTGCTGTATTAGACACAAGGCACCAATCACTCATAAGGGATTGGTAAACACACTGTGGGTCCATTTATTAAGGCAAGGCACATGTTATAAAGCTTGGAGACACTAGGAGCTGTGTTTGTTCTGCTGCTTAAAGTAAAAGTGAAACTAAGGCTGGAATTTGCCACCCCCATTGGTGTCGGGTTTCATTGCAGACGTGAACAGTTAATATAGCGAAAAGGCCAAAAATCGGTTTTATGCTGTTGTGAAACCAGTTTTCGATTGTCTGCTCCGCCCATCAATGATGGGCCGCCTTTCCCGCCGGCCAATGTCGGGAACCGAATTTTAATGCATTTGCATCTCATCATCTTGCCTGCCCGCTGGGGTCATCCCCCCACCCTGGATCATCTGGGCACTTTCACAACAGCATTTAAAAGGCGTGCGCCTGGCGAGTTGAACTTTGAGAGGAACTCAGAGATGAGTGTGCACAAATGTTGCACAGCGCTCACGAGGGTCACCTGTTCGGCTTCAAGGAAGAGGAGCCGCGCATTCAGGTGAGGGCACAGGCAAGTTGCTTTCTCCCGGCTGGCTGACAGTACGATGCCGGGGCAAGGACTGCATTGCGGTTGGGAGTGGGCGCAGGTGCAAGGCAGCACGGTCTGATGGAGGTGCACAAGCAGATGCGGGGCTGGAGGGGAGTGCTGGGAAGCAGCCACGCATTAAGGAAACCTTGTGTTAAGTGAGCAATCTTCCGCAGCTGAGACAGTTCAGGCACTGCTACATTGGCATGCTTGGAGTCAAGCCTCCAGCTTATATGCCCACTTAAGTAACACAAAGGCATGAAAGTGCGTGAACCTTTTACCCCTCGGATGCAGATTGCAAATTAATGTGCGCTTTGGGGGGCTGCAGAACAATGGGACTACTGGGCAAGTTGTAAAATCCCATTGGGAAAGGTGGCCTTGGCGCAGTCACTGATAGAGGTGCTCACAGCCCTTTGCAATGTCTTTATTAAGGGTTCGACCTATATCCATCATGGTTCAAGTGCAGTGCAGCCTTGCACTGCCGGCTAGGAGAATGACTGCACCTGAGCTGAGGGCACAGTCCAGTGGCCAAAGCTGCCCGCTGTTGATCAGACGGTGTGACGTGTTCACCAGATTATGACCCAAGGCTACTCTAGAGCCAGGTCACACCAATATGTGTCTCTGCACTGGTGGAGGGTGTGGGTGAATGCTGTGATGGGTCTTCAGTGACAGTGTCATCAGAAACTTCTTCTGTGGTGCCTTCAGGGCTTGAGTCAAGGACCTGGCTCATGGACCCACTCGGCTGCTTCCCAGGTGTGCCTGCGAAAGCAAGGAGAGATAATTAGTGCATAGCAGGGGACTGCGGAACAGGGGAACTCACTCACAGCATGGTTAACTGATGGATGTTGCACTTACCATTATTCCAAAGGGTAGCTTTGATGTGCTGTATTTCAGCATTAAGTTTGCACAGTGAGAAAATGGCTCAGGCCTTATTTACGAGGTTGCTGATAAGGCTAATCTTATTGCATGTGAAACTGTAGGAATCCCAACACATATATTGACCAGTGAAGGTGGTCTTGCAACAGACGGTAGTACAGAACCCACTGGCTGATTTCTCAACTAGTATGTCAAGGAAGAGGAGCTCATTTGACTGGTCCATTTCCAAGGTGAATTTGAGGGCAGGATGGAGCTCACTAAGACATGTTAAGAAATTCGTACATGCAGCTGTGGAATCAAATATTGCAAATGTACCAGCTATATATTGGAAATATGCAAGGGTAGGAGACTTGGTGTCATTCAATTGAAGATGCGCTTCTCTTGGAACCCAACAAAGATATATGTGAAAGCTGGGCCTAGAGGAGATCCCACGGCAAAACTATGATAACAGCAAAATACTGTGGCTGCTGAAAATCCAAAATATGCCATGGCAACACCATTTATTTGGGCATACATGGTGTCATTAAAACTGAACTCAACTGCGCAAGTTGCTGAGTTCATAAGTTCAGTGAATACTGATTCAGACAATGGCAGCAGGTCTAGATCACCATGATATGGTGCTGCAGTGCAAATGTCATTGGCTTCCTTGAGCAATACATTGGTGAATAGGCTAGATCTGTCAAATGAGCACATGAACCACAGCATCACTATCGACATGCAAGTCCTGTATAGTCTTTGCAAACATGAAGGAATCCTTCACTATGTACGTGAAAAACTTGTTCAAAACTGGCTGTAGCAACTCACCCAACCATATGGCCAATTTATGTTGTGCAGAACCAGTCATTGGTAAGCTAGGACATAAAGGCACATCACCTTTGTATGTCTTGGGCAACTCATACATACGTGGATGCAGTGAGCCGTGAGGATGAATCCTATCAAATATATCATCCAGCAGCTCATTGCCTATACACACATCCAACAAGCATTCTCCTAGCTTGCTTTTGAGCAAGGCTATCCAGTTGTGCTGAGCAGCAGATCAATGTATTCAAATTTGGACCCTTCATTAAGAATGGAGTCCATTTTGTTGATATAGTAACACTTGTTAAGGATGATTATTCCAGTTCCTTTGTTAGGTTTACAGGTATGTATGTCTGAGTTGGCCATGAGGCCTTGCAACTCTACCAGATATTCGCGTTGTAAGTGAAAGTTGGCTACATTGTTCTGAATCCCGCAATATACATGCGCTAGATCAGCTAGGCGTACTTTCAAGTATTCAGTGCCTTCAGTGGACGCTGGTTTGTGGCAGGATAGCTGGGAGCATCGGAGTTCAAACTCAGCAAATACCTTTTCCAATTTGATTTGGAATTTGAAACCATGTGCAGGAACAAACTGCTCGCTTTCAGAGAGTACATGCTCAGGGAGATTTACTACATGTTTGGTGGCGTCATTAAGTGCATTGTCAAACCCTTTTCCGCTTAAGTGAGTTTACAGTGCGGGTGTGTTCCAAACGGGTATTGTTTATGGTGTGGTCACCTATTGAGGCAATATAGTGACACAAAAGGGTCAAATTGAAAAATGCAATAAATTTGTGCGTTTCAGATCAAGCACAGTGTAGCATTAATTAGTCACCCTATTGCCAATCTGTTCAATCTTATCATTCATAAATGCTTGCTCAATCGTGGGACTGAGTCTCACTTTAGTATTATCAATACGCTTGGAAATGAAAACTGGCACACATTGGGTCTGATACGTTCTTGGAGAAAATTGATTGAGAACTTACCTGTTCTTAACTTACTTGTGAGTCAAACTATGTTGTTGATATCCCAAATTTGGTCTTTGTTGTACCTCAGTCTCAGGTATACAAGTAGTTATTTGGTAGTACAGAATCTGCCATGTTGTGCCTTTTTCAGCTAAACAAAATAGGTGACATCCATTCCCTGGTTCATTCCCCAGGGCAATGCCATGACCAATCAGAATCAATCTGCCTGGTTTGAATTCAAACAAAGCCTGGCAATTAACTGTCAGTTGTTAGTTAACTAGTGCATTCTCCATGGCAACACCTCTACCAATCAAGTCCGCTTGCCAATCAATACTTCCTTCTCATGCAATAGAAATTGTTGTTCCCTTTACATTTTTATTCGTGTGAATTGTCCTGATGAGTGCAAGATGAAAAGCTTTGACAGCATGTGTGTTTTTTTTTTAGCAATACTTAAGTTCTGTACTAATAAACAACTATATAAAAATCTTTTTTATTTTTAAATTCACAAAATCCTGCTGCTAGTAATCATTTAAAGTGGGAAAATTCACTTTGGGCTTAAGAAAACACACTAAGCTTACACATTAAAACACTTTGATCATGGACAACAATAAAATACATGGGGGTGAATTTTTCCTATGGTGGGCAGGCTGGTGGGAGTGGGAGGGGGCAGGCGCAGAGCCAATTGCTGCCCGCGATCGGCTGCACGCTGCCATTTTACGCGGGCAGGCCAATTGAGGATCGCCCAGCGTTACGTGCAGCCAGTAGCACTCAGCGCTACCTGTGCGGGCGGGAGGAGGAGGGAGAGTCGGGGCCTGCGCTCTTTCGCGCGTGCATGCGAAAGAATGCAGCAATCTCTCTGAGGCACGGAGCTGCCTCACGGAGATTGAATGGATTACAAAACTTTTCAATAAATAAAGTAAAAATATATTTAAACATGTCCCCTCATGTGACGGTATCACATGAGCTGGGACATGTTTGGGAAGTATGGAAAATTTATTTATTTTATAAAACCTTCAGGAAACCTCATTCCGCCTGTGGATGAGGTTTCCTGAAAAACATAAAGGCCACTTGGGGTTGGACGGGCAGTGTTCTAAACTAGTTTAATTACTTTGTTAATGGCCTTAATAGGCTGTTGACAGTCGGCGGGCACGCAGCCGCCTCTGGCACGCGCTCGCCGAACGAAATATTGAAATGACGCGCGATAACGTCGGGACGCACGCCCGATGTCTTCGCAAGTCATTTTACGCGTTGGCCTGTCGGGCCCACCCCTCTAAGCCGACGGCAATATTCTGCCCATAAACTTTTTCCGTGACAATTCACTGATGCTTAGGGATTGCAGTCTGGGAGGACCTCAACAGTGCATCCTGTGGAGAGGTTTAGACCCACTGATGGAAATTTCTACATATTCACATGATTCTGCGGACTCCTGAAGCTGCTACGAGTTTCAGTGGAATAATTGTGGTGAATGTTGACACTTTTGGCATCATTAATACTACAAAATTCAGCCGGTAGCATCCAATGCTGAACTCTTGCGCTGCCATTTCAAAATTTCATAGAAATTTAGCAATAACAAAAGAAACTATTCCACTTTATTTTGAAGGTGTCATTTTTTTGAACAAGTTGGAGCATTAACATCCAAAATAATTCATGCAATATTCTCTGAGATTTGATTTCAAGATTAACTATTTTAATTATCTCTTTAAATTTATCTGAACAAAATTAAAAAACTCGAAGTGGGTCCGTACTAGTGCCAAAGGTGATGGGCTCTAAAAAGACAGCCTCAGTGGGTGCTGTTCATGGTATTCCTATTTATATATAAGGATATATCCACATTAAAGTTCTATCATTATTACAATACCCAAAGCTTAACATTGCCAAATAAGGGCCTGTCAGTAGCTCTACTGCTGATTTGTGTTGTGTCCATTTATTACAATAGGTTAAACATGCTGAGAGCAGACCATTGAAAAACCTTCTCCCATCCAACAGTAAGGAGCTCTTCAAAAGGGCATGAAAGTTTGACGGCCAGTTGCTTGGAGAACTTATCTATGCATTATAACTCTGACTCACTTCACCTCTACATAACCTGCACACCCGTGGATTGCTCTAACAATACTTCCAGTGCACAGTGTAATTGGTACCTAATGTATGCCCTGAAATGTGGCTGCAGTAATGATATCACAACATGACCATTACAGAAACATCAACGTGAGATTCACCCAAGATGGCAAATACCAGATCAAAAGGTAGATGGGGCAGACAATAGGCTAGGGACATCTAGGGATCCTCCAATTGGGATCAGCTCTCGATATTGGAAACTCAAATTTGTCCCATTTATAATCTTTTGTTAGTTATGCTGACATCTGATCTGCTGCAGTATCCACATTTATTGAGGTGCAAAGGGCCTCTTATCTCACCAAGGCTGCACCTAGACGTTAGGATAGAGGCCTGTCTATAAACAGACTTTTTGAGATGCAGCATCCATGTGCAACTGGCTTAACATCACCAGAAGCTACATATACTAATTGGGCAGTGGTTATAAAGGCACTCCAGAAATTCAACGTTCATTTTCAGAGATAAATCAGAATTGATCATTTTTTTTCTCTCTAATTAGTACTAACATCAAAGTGGAGAAAAATAACTACCAGGAAAAGCTGTAATTTAATGTCAAAGAATGGTAGTGTTAATCAACCCCCAATATAGGAACATTTAATGTTGCAAGTGCCAAACACTGACAAAATGATTCAATGTAGAATATTGAATTATTAATGAATGGTCATGTTAACCACCTGAATGTAACATGAATACAGCTTACGTATAAAGATGTGAGTGGGTTCCAGTTTTGAAAAATAATACCTGTCCAATTAAATAATATATTCTAGACATTTTAAATGTATCCATTAAATTCACATTATATTCAAGTTTGCAATTTTAAAATTATTATTTAGTTAATTTTTTTTTTATAAGGCACCCAATTTTGTTAAATATATGACTAGATTTTACTAAAATGTGTAGTTTTGCAATACAGTAAGCAATCAGATTAATAGCTTAGTTCTGGCCATTGCAGATGCTAATCTGTTAATTCTTCATCTAAATGGGTTAGCCTAACACCTCTTCATTCACTAACTACTGGAGTCTACCCAGTATGCATCTCATTTAGCTATTCTAAACTGCTCTGTCTGTATAAACATACACCAACATTTTTCTCAACAAATTAGTTTTAATTGCATTACAGTATACCTTCTTCTCTGTGTAGTCTCCTCGTTATTGCAAGAAATATTGTGGAAATACAGTAATTCACCTAAGAGACGTGCACTCTTCTTTGGAATTGGATCCCAGTCAGTAGATTCAGAGAAGCAAGAAAATGGGATTCATTCCACAGATAATACCAGCACCAGCTTGACTGAAATTTGCCTTCAATTCTGCGTAAACTCCATAATCACTGCCTTCATGTGCCCAAACCAAAATTTATTGCATAATCTAACATTTTCCCCTCAATCTCCTCACTTTCCTCAGTCTTCCCTTCCACATACAATCAATAGATTTTGAGGCTTGATCGTAGCATAATCCAAGTAGTAAAGGGGGAATTTGCAATTAAATTGCCACTATTATGGCCTCATAATGTCCCAAAGTGCTCCACAATCAATGAATCACTTTTTAAATATAATCAGTACTAAAGTCATCAGAGTTAGCCAACTCTCCCCTGTTATTACGTAAAGATGCAAATGAGGCAGCCAATGTGGTTGTAGAAAACACCCACAAGCCACAGAAGTGAAACATTAACTCTGTTTCTCTCTCCACAAATGATGCCAGGCCTGTTGTGTATATCCAACATTTTCTGTGTCACAAATGTGTACTAATGATATTAAGGATTTAAGGAGAACCTGTTTTAAAGACACATTTCTGTTTTCAACTTTCACGTTGGGTGGAATCACCCCAGATTTGCACAATGTGCGACCCGCCGGCCGCAATGGCCGGTTTTCACACTCTTTCTTCCCATTCCCGGTGCATCCCGCCTCATTAATAATGCATTCCAAGGAAATATGCCAGATCACAGGCAGGGCGGTCTCTGATTCGGCTTTCAGCAATCCAGGTGCCATGTTTAAAGAGTGCCCCTGCACAGAGCTAGCTCTCTCTGAGGGATTGGAAGCTGTTGCAAAGTCATGGCTGCCCAAGGGAGGAAACGTACTGCTGCCAAATTTAGTGATGTCTTCCTCAGGCGTTTACTAGATGTAGTGGAGGCCCACCATGAAGTCTTCCCGCCCTGAAGCAAGGTCACCAATCCAGCATGGGAGGCAGTGGCAGCAGTGGTCAGCACCAATGCCCTGCTAAAGAGGGCATCCACGCTGTGTCGAAAGAGGATGAATAATCTCCTCCTTTCTGCCAGGGTAAGTCACTCTTCTCATTATTCTCAACTCACACATTCACAAGTCTATCACACATCCACTGGGATCTCACTCACTCCCAGTTCAATGGACATCATCATTCACTCTCCCACATCCACTGTCATTGTTCTCATCCCATCCATGGGATCATTCATCATCCTACACATGCCAGGCATCCTTCTCATCTGACCTGGCAGGAGTCCTGCTTATACTGTCTCCGTCTGTCTTCATGTAGGATAAGCTGGCACACAACAAAAGGGAGAGGTCGCAGACTGGTGAAGAAATGCCCGACATCAAGGCCCTCACAGACTTTAAAAATAAAGTCATCCAGCTGGCTGATGACCATCTGGACTGTTCCTGTGCTGACAGTGAGGTCGGTGGTGCTCAACCAAGTGATGATCCAGCAGTGTAAGACCCATCAGATAACCATGCTGTGAGTGAGTACCCCTATTCCGCAGTCCCCTGCCATGCACTAATTATCTCTCCTTGCTTTTGCAGGCACATATAGGGAGCAGCCAAGGGGGTTTATGAGCCAGATCCTCGACTCAAGCCCTGAAGGCACCTTGGAATAACAATCTGATGATACCTTCATGAGATTAGTTGCTTGTAGTCTTATTACTAGGAGGTTGTTTTTTTGTACTGGTGGACTTGAAGAGGAACAGTCTTGGAGACCTTACAATGTTGCAGTCTCCAGTTTTAAGGCATAGATGTTGCTGTCTTTGCTCCTGCTGTTATTTCTTGCTGTATCAGTTGCAGACTGGCTGGTTTCTCCCTGGAAATAACATTCAGTCAGATACAATTGGGGCTTGTAAAAAAAAAGCAAAGTAATGATCATGGGAGATTTAATCTTCATATAACTTGGACAAGTCAACTTGGCAAAGGTGGTCCGCAAGATGAGTTTCTGCAAGATGGGTTTGTAAAATGCTTTTGCGACCATTTCCTAGAATAATATGTTGTGGAACCAATTAGGAGTAAAACGATTTTAGACCTAATGTTGTGCAATGAGGCATAATTAATCAGGAATCATATAGAAAAAGATCAAGGGCAGGATGTTTCAGTTGGCATGCGGTGCAAGCACGATACGCCGACGCATAAAATGACGCTCATGGTGTTGGGCGTGCGTCCCAAGGTCACCGTGCGCCATCACGATATTTCATTTGGCGTGCGCGCGCTGGAGCCAGCTGCACGCCTGCTGAAACATAAGCGGCCTATTAAGGCCATTAAGAAATTAATTGAAGTACTTGTGAACACTGCCCGTCCAACCTTAAGGTTGACGGGCAGGCGAAAAGCCCAAGCGGCCTTCGCGTTTTTTATGAAATCTCACGCACAAGCGTGATGAGGTTTCCTAAATAAGTAAATAAATAGATTCTCATAAATATAAAAACATGTCCCAACTCATGTGACACATGACTCTCCCTCCTCCCCCCACCTTCACAGGTAGCGCTAAGCACTACCGGCTGTGTCTAACGCTGGGCAGGCCTTAATTGGCCCGCCCGTGTAAAATGCGGGTGGCGATCAGCTCCGCGCCTGCCCCTGCCCGCTCCCACCGAGCCCACCCGTCATAAGAAAATTTCTACCCTAAGGAAAAAGTGATCTTTATACAAATCAATTATTCTATATTAAATTTGAGATTTTTAATGGCATGCCTGGTCTTAAAGGCATGTCATATTCATAACTTTTAACATGAACTGTATCCAGTATAGAGTTTTCCAGAGCTGCCTTTTTTTTAAGATGGCTGATGTGGGTCAGGTGACTTTTGAAATTTATGCATAGGGTCGGAAGTACCTCACGGCCAGAATGTTGACGTCGGCGTGTGGAGGCGGGCCCAACACGCCGAAGCATAAAATGCCGCGCGGTGACGTCAGTCGTGCATCCTAAAGTCAGCGTGCGTCATTTAGACATTATGTTTGGTGGGCACACGCCGGAGGCGGCTGCACATCCGCCGAACTGTCAACAGCCTATTAAGGTCACTGGAAAACCAATTAAAGTAGTTATCAATGCTGCCCGTCCAACCTTAAGGTTGGTGGACAAGCGAAGAGCCCAAACAGCCTTCGCGTTTTTCAGAAAACCTCATTACAGGCGGGATGAGGTTTCCTGAAGGTTTAATAAAATCAATAAATAAATTCTGCTAAGTTGACAAACATATCCCAGCTCATATGACACTGTCACATGAGGGGGCATGCGTGAATAATTTTTACCTTTCCTTATTAAAAAATGTCAATATGTACTTAATCCCTCTGAGGCAGCTCTGTGCCTCAGAGAGATTGAAGTGCTCTTTTGTGCACATGCGCGAAAGACTGCGGGCTCCGACTCTCCCTCCTCCGCCCGCCCACACAGGTGAGTGCTACCAGCCATGCATCACTCTGGGTGAGCCTCAATTGGCCCGCCCACATAAAATGATGGCGCGGAGCTGATCGGCTCCACGCCCGCCCGCGCCCGCTTCCAACCGGCTTACCCGACAGGCACGAAATTCTCCCTCACGTCTCTGGAAAGGTCCTAGTTGAAGAAACATGGGTGGCATGCCTCCCTTGAATGGACATACCAAGACGAAAACCATTTTGTGGTATAACTACTCTTAGGTGCCTATAAATTGCTCCAATCAATATTTTCTTACCATTGTTACTTTTAATCTCTGCCCATGCTCATTCTACTTCCTGATCTTCTGATCCAAAATCCTTTCTCACTAATGTTCTTAACACTATCCTTTGCTATAAGGGATACTCCTCTGCCTTTTCCATTCTGCTGTTTTTTTGAAATGTTGTGCATCATGGTGATTTTTCTCATCTCTTTTTGCTCAGAGTACTGAATGATAGACAGTGTTTGGAGTTTAGTGAATTGAACAGTGACTGAGGCAACTGGTGCAGTTGGTAGGATATGGAATTTGAAGATTACTTCATTGACCTTGACCATGCATGGGGTGGGGGGGTCATTGAACTTCTTATAGTACTGAAATCAGGTCCCCAGGGCTAAACTCCTGGCATTTCTGTCCCTGGTAGCTGTTCCCACTGCCTTCTCACATTCTGTCTAGAGGACCTCAGGTTTCCTACTGCAGATAAAGGACAATTCACTTCCTTTCCACCTCTCTACCAAGATCTCAAGTGCAGCATCAGAAAACCTTGATCCACATGCTCTCCAATGGTCAGCCTTTGTTGTTTGTTCCACAGTGCTAGCCTGAATAATCTCAGCACCTCAAGCAGTCACAATGCAACTTCCCTTTAAGAGGTGAAGGTTAGATTTAAGTAGAGCTAGGAAGTGACCATGTATCCCCTTGCTGATGCATGCAGCTAATGAACAGCGCAGTTAGTGGAGTACTCATACATCACATTGCCCATGCAAGTTTATGGTGACTATCTAACTTAGCTCCATTTAACTTTACCGCTTTCAGACAGGCAGCATTTCCTTGATTCAGCAACCATTCAATTTAACCAATTCAACAGATGTGAAACATTTTTATAAAATGACTGAATAGAAAAGACAGAACTATTATATTAACTGTTTCACAATTAAGTAGGTTAAGGATCCTGTAAAATTTAATATGTTGTAGCCCCAGGCAACGACATTATCAGCTTTAAAGACTGGAAGGAAGCCACCATTCCCACATTAGTGCTGCCAGAATGGATAAGCAGTAGCAATGGGAATTTTAAAAGGGATTTAGCAAGCTCAGGTATCCTTGACAATTTCTAAGAAAGATAAAATAACTATTTGCGCTACCACCACGTGAAACATGGATACCTCGCTGTGAGATTATTTGTACAACACTTACTTGAGTATACAATCCTAAAGTACATAGGGTCATACATGAATTATGCATCTTAACAAAAAGAACATGTGGACTTCTTTATTAGATTGGTCTTTAACTGCATTAACGTTAAAGCTAATTTTGTATTTTAAAGTATATGTTGCAAAGTTTGTAACATGGTATTCTGTGGTAGTGGAAATCTATTGTGGAGACCTACATGCCTTGGTGGCAAAATGTTTTTATTTGAATTTTTAACTGAACTCTAACTAACTGATCTAAAGATGAAAATGCTAAGATGCACAGGTTCTATTTTGCCAATTTAATTAAAGATTCCTCTATCATTGTGTCTTTTTTTTTTGCAACAATTCTATTGTTGTAAATTTCCTATTCTTTTCCCCCCTGGCTCTTTCAAGATAGATGTCAGCATTTTTACAATGACATAAACTCCAACTGGTACACAGGTTTAATCAGAACAGTCTGCAAAATGTCATAGCGTTGTACATCAAAAGTTCCATGATTAAATTACCACAGTTGAAAACTTAGCAATATTCACTTTAGTAAAGATTGGCAATAACCTATGCCCCCACTATGAATAGATTACACATGAAATCTTACTGCGATTTTCAAATGGATCCATCCCTTGATATTATACTGAGTTTTTAACCAGCTTCGCTGACAGATTGTATGCTCATATTGAAGATAATTTTATCACTGTCCTAAGGCAAAGTGACAAAATTACCACAAGATAAAGGTCATTTAACTATTCCGTGGGATGGCCTTTCAATCTATAATTCTGTGAAATTCCACAGACTTACTTTGTTTAGACCTGCTGCTGTAAGCACTTATTAAATGTGCAAGGAAAACAAAACACTCAGAATAAAACACTCAAAGCAGTACCATTACTGCCAGAAAAGACCTTCAATGATAAAAGCATCTTCAATTAGACTAGTGAACAGCCAATGTTTTACATTAAACTGTGTTCAGAAAATGTGCCAGATTTATAGTATATGTGCCTGCTAAGTAATTACCCATTAATACTGACAGAGATGAAGATTCGGTGAAACAGAGTTCACAGTTTCTTGTGTTTGAAGTTTTCAGGTTCAAAACTGTATTGTACTGTAAACAATGATCAAACTACATTTACAAAACCACCTCCAGTAAGCATTTTGATATAGTCTACAAATAAGCTTTCCTATTAATTTCCACTGGAATCTCAAATGTACTGTTTCATGTATCAGAACAGATTAAATTATGCTATTTATTTATCCTTGCTATAGTTGAAAAACTCCAGAAATAATGATGTTATCTATTTATTTATTTTTCTTATTTCATCTGACTATTCCCAGATTCACATTAGTTATATTTGTAAATGACAGAGTAGCAGTAATGTAACTCCTCCGATACTATGGCACTCTCTCAGCACTGCACTGAAGTGTCAGCCTAGAATTTTGTACTCAAGGCTCTGAAGTAGGAGTTGAACCCACATCTTTCTGACACAGAGCCATGACTAACCCAAGAAGGAAAGTAGCCATCATAAAATCAAACTAAGTAGCAAATATCTGATTGCTGCTGTGGGTGTTACAAAAAGTTCCCAACTGCTGAAAACTGCTGCTCCCACCTCCTCTTTTAAGGTTCTTTTGCAAACTCAGGACAATTGTTTTCACAGATTAACAAGCGGCCTATTAGTGCTGGCATTTCACCTGGTGAATACAATGAGGCCCAGCCAGACTTCCCTCAGTCTACCTGTTATGCGCTCCACACGAAAATCAACACCCAAATGCTCCAACATGTCATTAACATGGTGAAAAATAAGGAGCAAAAGGTCAAAAGACTGCTACTCAATATTAAAGAGACGCAGGCTGAACATTACTGAACCAGACATTAACCCATTTAGAATAAGTGGACTAATGGACTCCACACAAACACATTAAGTGCTTGCTTGGTATTAATCACTAACAATAATATCAAGCCTTATAGTTTTTTTTCAAAAATCACATTTTTCTTCAGATTTACAGAGGCTCCACTCACCATATGATGAAATTGTGATTTTTAAGAACTGCAGTATTCTTAGAAGGCCTGCAATAAAAATAAAACTTTCAGATATTTGACCATCAATCAGCATGACATTCAAGCATACGTACAGGGACATATGTAGAATCATAGAATCATATAATTGTTACAGCACAATAGGAGGCCATTCTGCACATCATGTTAGTCCCAGTTCTCTGCAGGAGCAACTCAGCTAGTTGCACTCCCCACCTTTTGCCCATAGACTGCTGATGCCCTCTTGAAGTCTATCACCATCCCCTTCACAATTCACAATATTCCAAGCTTTTTTATCTGTAAATTTTGAAATTGTGCCCTGTATACACAAATTCTAAGTCATCAATATATATCAAGAAAATATATCCTAGTGCCAACGACTTAGGAACCTTGTTGTATACTTTCCTCCAGTCTGAAAAACAACCGCTCACCATTATTTTCTGTTTTCTGTTGCTCAGTCAACCTTGTATCCATGCTGCCACTGCCCCTTTTATTCCATGGGCTTGAACTTTGCTGACAAGCCTATTGTGTGGCACTTTATCAAACGCCTTTTGGAAGTTCATGTACACCACATTAGTTGTATTATGCTCATCCACCCTCCCTGTTAGCTTATCAAAAACATGTCGTATTAGTTTGCATTTAACAAATCCATTGCGTCTTTCCTTAAATAGCCCACACTTGCCCAAGTGACTGTTAGTTTTGTCCCAGACTATCGGTTTTAAAAGCTTTCCCACCACTGAGGTTAAACAGACCAGCCTTTAATTGCTGAAATAAAAACAGAAAATTCTGGAAAAATTCAGCAGTCTGGCAGCATCTGTGGAGAGAGAAACAGTGTTCACATTTTGTGTCCATATGACTCTCCTTCAGAGCTGTCTTAGTTCAACCAGTTCTGTGTAGGCAGGGTGGAAGCCAGAAGCTAAATTAATGCCGCAGCAGTTACCCACCCGGCAGTGGCAATTAGCCAACTAGTCCATTAAGTACACAACTGAGTGCAATTTGATGATGGCTCTTGGATCCTCCCAACATCAGCAGGCATCCCACTGAGGCAGGAGTCCAGCAGGTACCTTGAGGCAGCCTATTGGTGGTAGGCTGGGCAGCCATCAATGCCTCCACTCAACCTCCCTTTCATGGAGCCACTGGGATGAGAAAGCCACAGGTGTGGCCATCAGCAATCCTGTGGAAGGGTACCCCCTTCATACTGATGGCATGGCAGCTGTGGCCACTCTTTATTTCCAAGTTTTCAGAAAGCTTCAGAGGGTGCCTCCATTTTGAGGCATCCTCATGTTCCCCTACCTGCTTCAGCAGCACCCACCTCTCTCAGCAGGGCTGTGGGCTGTTCAGGGTTTGGTGCCTCTTAATTAGCTGCCACGTGGAACGCCATGGGGCCAGCTCACACAGGCGTGGTTGGAACCTGCATCTGGTCCCATCAGCAGGAAAAATTCAAAGCTGCTAAGATTCAACCCATGGAATCAGCAACTAATTTGGAAGATACCATGAAAATATCAATCACAGCAGCGTGGAGCTGGTTTCTTGGGAAAAGGATTGGCATTTTCTGGCCAGGAATTATCTCAAAAAAACAAAGGTAACATAATTCACATATCATCTAGAGCAATATTCACTGTACAAAACCAAACAGGAACATAAAATGCTAAAAGCACAAAACATACCTGTAAACATCCGTAAAGATACACAAGCAGTTAGAGAGGTTGATTGGCACAGTGATAACAATTATCACATTTTTAAAAAGGTACATGCACTGCTAATTATCAGACTTAACTTTACATGGTGAGTTTAATGGGAAATCAATGTGCAAATCCAGTATGTTCTTAAAAGTAATGAGGAGGTTAAGAGCAAGATGCTGTTTGTGTGAAGTAAATGATAGGGCAATGAAATAGCAAGTTCTGGGGGAGAATTTTCCCCATGTCGGGCGAGGCATGCAGGAGTCACCGCCGCGATCGGGTCCGTGCCGCCATTTTACGTGGGCCAATTAAGGCCCACCCAGCGTAGTTCTCGATTCCCGTGCATTGCGGGAGAGGTCGGGTGGCGGCCTGTGTAAATGAAGGCCTGGCAGCCTTGGAAAGGCTGCTCACAATGGCTGGGAGAAGGGCTTTGCGGAACGGCAATGTTGGTGACGCAAGTCCGTAGGGTAGGCCATCGGGGAAGGCCAGGCCAGAGGGTAGGCCAGCGGGGCAGTGTGCCCCTTGTTTTTCAGATGAGTGCCTAGCTGCCCTCCTGGAGGAGGTGACAGCGTGGCGGGAGGTCCTTCTTCCAAGGAACGGGAGCCGGAGGCCTCTCCACCTGACCAAATGTGGGTGGGAGGAGGTGTCCGAGAGTGTTAGCTCCCATGATGTGGTGCGACGCACATGGGTCCAGTGCCGCAAGAGATTCAATAATCTCCTGCACTCGGGAAGGGTGAGTACCATGTTGCCTCAAGTCACTTAATGCAGCCGTCACCCTTTCCCCAAAACACCATTCGGAACCCCGCCCCACCCCCACCCACACCCCCACCCACACCCCCGGCAACTCTGAGTACAATAACATCATTGAATCCCTCACAGCATGTATCCCTCACTGGGTGTGACAGCAGAGATTGCCCATGCCCAGTTCACCCTGGGAGTGTTGAGCTAGGATGGGTTCTGCACCCGCAGCATGTGTGACACTGACAGCCAGACTATGGAATGGGGGTGAAAGTCAAGGGTCTGCACCTAGTCAGAGTGCTGGAACTGGGAAGCATGCTGAAGTCAGGGTGCTAACATGCTGGGAAGGGAGCTTCCAGGTGGCGGGGAACCAATCCATCTGCTGATGTTTGCGCTCCACGTGCTTGTGCCTCCTTGCTTAGCAAAGTGCCAGCTTGTGGTGCCACATGTGAAGGAGGCAGCAACTAGGCAGTGGGGGGTGGCCAGCCCTGGCTTGTTCGGGTGAGTGTGCGGCAGCTGTGAGGTGATGAAGAACTGGAGTCCTGCAATGTCCCACTCTGGCTGGGTTGGCAGGGATGTGATGGAAATCCAGGTACAGGCTGGACTAATCAGTGCTCTTCTCTCCTTTTCAGGAAAAGACTGCGCACAATTCCACAGAACGGATGTGGACTGGAGGAGGCCAGGCCCAGTTGATCATCCTAACAGCTTTTGAGCAGCAGGCCATGGACCTGGAGAGGCGCCATGCCCCCAGGTCCACCAGTGGCAGTGAGGCTGGGGTGCCATGGGGAGGTATGTTTGGTGAGCACTCAGGTCACCATGTGTGTCCCAGAAGCCATGGCACTGCTGAATGCTCAGTGATTGAAGTTAACAACATGAGTTGACCCTTGATTATGGAAGGATGAGCGCATAATGATCCGAGGGAGCGGTATGCAAGTTGACATTGTCCGCACTGTAACTAACCAAATGTCCTTTTTCTTCCTTTCAGCAACACCGGAGCAGGGCCGGGAGGAGGAGGCAGAGGGCCCACCCCTCACCACTGAGGCCCCCGAGCAAATCCACTCACCAGCGTCACACCATCTCTGCCAGGCAGGCACCAGCGCAGATACTAGCACCTCGGTGAGAATTAGATCTTAGGCTAGTGTCCCGAGGCACGGCGGTGAGGGCACTTCACACTCGCTTGAGGTGTGGGCAGAGACAGAAAGTGCCCAGGGCACTGGCAGTTGGAGGAATGCAGGGGTCCAATACATGCTCAGTCGGTAGCTGATGATGTGCCTCTGGAGTCATATGTGAGGCAGCAAATTCTGGAAGTGCAGCAGGGTATGCGGCACGATCTGGTGGAGATACATGAGGCTATGCGTGGCATTGTGCCCATGCTGGGGGAGTCCATGCGATGCATCACCGATGCAATGAGCCTCAATAGCTGAACATCATACTTCCTCCATGGAGAGAGCTGCGATTCTTGTGGAGAGGCACCTCCAGGAGAACAATCAGGTCCTCCTGGGGTTGCATTCGGACCTGCAAGCCCTCACAGCGACATTGGCCACAGCTGGTCTATGCCAGTGTGGGAGATGGTTTGGGCACCAAGTATCCCAGCTCGGTGCCCATCCATCCATGGTGAACAGGGAGGTCTGAAGCGACCTCACGTCAGCGCAGCAGCTGCCCGTCGTCTCCACGGGCCCCTCTCAGGGCGCTGCGGATGAGGGCAGCAGCTCCTCCACCCCTCTGCCAGTGGCCGCAGCATCCGATGAGGCTGTGGCGACTGGGGAGAAGCCATCTGTGCAGCTGGCCACTCCCTCCCAGGCGGGGCCATCACAGGCTCCACGGAGCAGAGGACGCTCGCCATCGAAGTTCATAGAAGCCAACAGGACAGCACAGTGAGCAGACTGTCTCAGATGCCAGTGCCAGCGAGGGGACAGCACCTAGACTTAGCACCCTTAAGCGTAAATTTAAGGCACCTTAGGCACACCACGGATTTCCACCACTGATGCTTTCATGTTGGCTCTTGGCACTTAGTCAAAGACTTGGTGTGATGCCCAACACTGTTTTTGTTTTGCTTTATGAATTTACTTTTGTTTACTCAATAAATTTTGACATGTTGCCATGCCTCAGGGTGATTCCTTACTCCTGCAAGTGGACAGGAACCCATGATGTTATGATGAGTTGTTTGACATTGAGCTTTATTGACAAGGGCCTTAGTTAATGTTATTATTCAGGCTGATTTAGCACTCAGGTATTGAGTGTGGAGCCTGCAGCCCTGGTGTGTGTTGAAGGTCCATCTGTGGTGTGCTAGTTGGAGGTTCATTGGATTAAAGCCCCCCGGGTGCTCCTGCCTCCCTGGAGTATGCCCGGGTCAGCACCTACCCCCTCAGCATTCTCCTGTACGTGCTCATCCTCAGACTGACTGCAGTGTGCATCCGGAGCAACTGCGTCTACATCTTCCTCGTCCACTGCATCGCCCCTTTCCAGAGCCAAATTTTGGAGAGCACAGCATGCAACCACTATCAGTGACACACGATCTGGGGGATATTGTAGTGCGCCCCCTGAACGGTCCAGGCAATGGAAACACATCTTGAGAAGACCAATGGTTCTCTCTACCACAGCCCTTGTGGAGCTGTGGCTCCTATTGTACTGCTGTTCTTGGATGGTGGAGGGGCG
The DNA here is from genome assembly GCF_964194155.1 of Cetorhinus maximus. Classification (NCBI taxonomy): domain Eukaryota; kingdom Metazoa; phylum Chordata; class Chondrichthyes; order Lamniformes; family Cetorhinidae; genus Cetorhinus; species Cetorhinus maximus. Next base: position 35,517,010 of record NC_135890.1, read on the forward strand.
TCATGAGCCACCTTCTGAGGGGATAGCCCTTGTCACCCAGCAGCCATCCATCCAGCCGGGCTGGAGCACTGAAGAGCCCCGGCACCTGGGAGTGCCTGAGGATGTAGGCATTGTGGGAGCTGCCTGGGTACCTTGCACAGGCTTGTAGAATCTGCATCCTGTGATCACACACTATCTGCACGTTCATGGAGTGGAAGCCCTTCCTGTTGATGAAGGCACCGGGTTCACCTGCTGGCACCTTGATGGCCACATGTGTTCAGTCTATTGCACCCTGGACACGGGGGAAGCCAGCAATGGCTGTGAAGCCTCTCGCTCGCAGTGTCTGACTGAAATCGTCCCAGCGGCAGTGGATGAAAGTCAATGCACGCCTGAATAGAGCGTCTGTAACCTGCTTGACACAAGTGTGGACAGCTGAATGGGACACTCCGCAGAAATCACCCACCAACCCCGGGAAAGAGCCAGAGGCATAGAAGTTGAGGGCAGCTGTGACCTTTAGAGCCACTGGCATGGGGTGTCCACCCACACAGCTAGGGGAGATCTCAGGGCCAATCATCTGACAGATGGAGGTGACTGTCTCCCTTGAGAGACGGAGCCTCCTTCGGCACTGCACCTCAGACAAATTGAGGCAGCTGCTTTGCCGCCTGTGAGCCCCGGCAGCAGGATATTGGCATCTTCTGAGGCCCCTTCCGCCTTGCATTTCCTGTTGGCCTTGTGCCTGCGCCTCTCCTCCCAAAGGCGGCTCCCCTGGAGGCTGAATGTGGACTCCATGCCTCCTGCCCCTCTTGGCCCTCCCTTCCTCCTCAGAGGAGGTGTCTCCAGTGGAGAGCACAACTCCCATTCCCAGGCTAAGGGAAGGCTTCCTGAAAGCTGGAGGCCCCAGAAATGATCTCTGCTGCAGAGCCCTGACCAAGGGTTTTACTCCTGTCCTAGCAGATGGTATGAGTTTTGAAGTCTTCTTGCTCACTCAGGCAAGTAAAAGTTACTTTCACCCTTAAAAACCTCAAACATCACATTCGCAACCCCACTAACTCCTCTTATCCCACCTATGGATGAGGTTTATACAAATGTCTCCTACCCACCTGCCCATTGCGCCCGTGTGACATACTGAAGATCTCACATGCTGTGAAAAATCGAGACCAATTGCTGCCTCAAGGGCCTTAACCGGCCCATTAATTGATGGTGGGCGCGCATCCAAACTTATAGTGCACCCTCCTTCCCAAATATTGCGATGGAGCGCGGTGGCGTTGGGAAGCTCACCTGACGTCACCGCACGTCATTTTACGCACAGGTATGCGGGGCCCATCTCCGCACGCCAACGGGAAAATTCTGGCCCTGGAGATTTACAATTTGCCGGCCAGTTTGCACATTAATAATGGGTGCACTGTTATTTTTATAGCAAGGCCCAAGCAAATGTTCTCGGTGCAACCCCTCATTTGAATTGAAAATTGAATGTGAAGCAGTGGAACTAAGACCAAAAAATTAAAGAAGGAGAAAGGAGCAAACACATGATGCAATGACAGAGAGAGTTAATAGGTTGAAGGATGTGATTTGTTTCAATGGAAAAACAGTGAATTTATCAGATTATCTAAAAGGAAATCACAGTAAAGCAATGAGAAGATACTGAGAAGAGAAGAGGCAGAAATATCGTAAACAATAAAACAGCACAGATACAAGGAGAAAAGCAAAAGAAATGGGCAAATTGAAAAAACAAAACAGGGTAAAATAAAACTGCAAAGATGTGAAATGCTAAAGGTGAAGACGAAAAATGCTAAAAGCACAAGACAGACCAAACAGGCCCTAAAAAGAAAATCGCATCAACTATCTAAACGCAGTTCTCTGGTCGACTTGTTCTGGTGAAGGATTCACATCCCAAATATTAACCTGTCTTCTCCCTTTCCAGACTGAAATAATCAGAGTTCTCTATTTTTGTCTCAGATTCCAGCATTTGCAGTTTCTATTCATATTGTTTGGTTATCATTGCTTAATAATCTAATCATTTTTCTAAATATAAGCAAAGAACCATAGAATGGTTACAGCATGGAAGGAGGCCATTCGGCCCATTGTGTCCATGCCAGCTCTCTGCAAGAGCAGCTCATCTAATCTCACTGCCCCACCTTTTCCCCCTAATCCTGTAACTTCTTTCTCCTCAAATAATTGTCCAGCTTTTTTGAAAGCCTTGAAAGAATCTGCCCTCACCATGCATTCCAGATTCTAACCACTCGCAGCATAAAAACATGTTCCATTTAACATGAATTGGATAAAATGACCAAACTTCTTGTTTAAGAATGCATATTTACCAAAAAAATAGAGAAAAAGAAAATGAATCAACATCTTTTGCTAATATACACATAAATTTGTGTCATTGAGTATAATATTATCTCTGGCCAATAGTGTACCATGGGTCATGTTGGGTTAGTCTCCTGTTAAACACCTCTTCTGCTTTTAGTTTCCATTAAAGTCAAGGGAAATGATAATGAGGAGAGATGTAAAATGGGCACACGATTCCCTCCCACCCATTTCACACTCTCGCACAAACGTAAAATCTAGTCAATAGTCCCTGTGCTTAGCAAAAACTCAAGTAAGTATTCAAATTTACTTGTGATGCACATAAATGGCCTTTCAATGCTGTGGCTTCACTTTTGGAGGCAAAAATCATTTCGCCATATTCAGAGGATTTCTAGGTGCAGCATCATAAGACGAACATATGTTTTTGTTTCAGATCTTAAAAATTGCCAGAAGCACCACGGGGTTTAAATTAGTTAGCCCCTGAAAAAGGGATGGTGATGCACAGTTAACTGTTGAGCTGTTGAGCTGACTGCAGGCAGCACACCAACTTCATGCTGCCCAATAATTATAGTTATTTCTGCATGCAGCCAACACTCCCCGTGCTGTTCATTGCTGCATGCAGCAGCAGGGGGCCCAATATTGTTACTAACTTGCAGTACTTAAAGCCAGCTTGTACCTTTTAAACGGGAGATGAATTGTGGCTCAAGCAGGAGTTGCTATGCAACTGAATCTGACCTAGGAAAGAGGAGAGAATGGCTGACCATAGGAGACAGCAGCCTCTCAGTTTTCATATACTGCACCTGAGGTCCTGGTGAAGGAGGTGGAAAGGAGAAGTGATGTCCTGTATCCTCAGGAGGTAGGAGACCCTCCAGACGCACAATGAGAAGGTGATGAGAACAGATAGCCACTGAGGCTAATGACGGAAGCTTAACCACAAAGACTTGGATATAGTGCTGGTAAAAGTTTAGTGACTTCACATGAGTAGTCAAGGTAAGGGAATGCATCTTCAAATGCCATATCCTATCGACTGCACCATGAGCTGCAGCCACACCTTTGCCCATCACTCATGTACTAATAACCTGTATTAATCAGGGTTCATACCTAACATTCAGGTCCTCTCTCACAACTAGTACTGTCGCAAGTCTCACAGCCGCACCTCACAACTTACACACAGTGGTGGCTACTCAACCATGACATTCAAATCACCGAAACACATTGCACAACACTGACTGGCACACTTCCCTTTCTCTTGCAGGAGAGGTGATGCACCATTGAAGGAAGTAGGAGCTGGCTGAAGTGGAACAAGTACATCTGCATCTTCTAACCCCCATGGAGGAGATGGTGCTGGCTGTCATCAGAATGACTATTGCTGAGGCTTTGGCCACCAGAGGAATTGAACCAATTCAAGGAGATTGTCACCCCATATCTAATCCTCCTTCTCACATCCTAGCTTTCCCTCATCCCTAACTCTTTTCTAACTCAAGCTGCAGATGACATAAGCATGCACTTCTTACTTTTTTCCTTCCCTTCACCACAAACCAACCCTTGTGCCTTTTTCATTTCAGATACCCAAGACCTGCAGCCTGCCCAAACAATGTTCAAAGAGCAGGAAGACACTGATGATGAAAACACACCCACTTGATTTCACACTCGCAGCCAACAGCTCAGAGAGTGACGCTGCACATGTTTTAGACGATAGCATAGAGGCGGGATCTGCACATAAGAATATAAGACCATAAGACATAGGAGCAGAAATTAGGCCATTCGGCCCATCGAGTCTGCTCCGCCATTCAGTCATGGCTGATAAGTTTCTCAACCCCATTCTCCTGCCTTCTCCCCGTAACCTTTGATCTCCTTACCAAACAAGAACCTATCTATCTCGGTCTTAAATACACTCAATGACCTGGCCTCCACAGCCTTCTGTGGCAATGAATTCCATAGATTCACCACTCTCTGGCTAAAGAAGTTTCTCCTCATCTCTGTTCTAAAATGTCTTCCCTTTACTCTGAAGCTGTGCCCTCGGGTCCTAGTCTCTCCTACTAATGGAAATATCTTCCCCACGTCCACTCTATCCAGGCCTTTCAGTATTCTGTAAGTTTCAATCAGATCCCCCCTCATTCTACTAAACTCCATCGGATATAGACCCAGAGTCCTCAAATGTTCCCATTATGTTAAGCCTTTCATTCCTGGGATCATTCTCGTGAACCGCCTCTGGACCCTCTCCAGGGCCAGAACATCCTTCCTGAGATACGGGGCCCAAAATTGCTCACAATATTCTAAATGTGGTCTGACCAGTGCCTTATAAAGCCTCAGCAGCACATCCCTGCTTTTATATTCTAGTTTTCTCGAAATAAATGCCAACATTGCATTTGTCTTCCTAACTACCGACTCAACCTGCAAGTTAACCTTAAGAGAATCCTGGACTAGGACTCCCAAGTCCCTTTGCACTCCAGATTTCTGAATTCTCTCCCCATTTAGAAAATAGTCTATGCCTCTATTCTTCCTACCAAAGTGCAGGACCTCACACTTCCCCACGTTGTATTCCATCTGCCACTTCTTTGCCCATTCTCCTAACCTGTCTAAATCCTTCTGCAGCCTCCCCGCCTCCTCAATACTACCTGTCTTTCCCCCAACTTTGTATCATCTGCAAACTTAGCCAGGATGCCCTCAGTTCCTTCATCTAGATCATTAATGTATAAAGTGAAAAGTTGTGGTCCCAACACTGACCCCTGCGGAACTCTACTAGTCACCGGCCACCATCCTGAGAAGGACCCCCTTATCCCCACTCTCTGCCAGACAGCCAATCTTCTATCCATGCTAGTAGCTTGCCTCTAACAACATGGGCTCTTACCATACTGAGCAGCCTCCTGTGCGGCACCTTGTCAAAGGCCTTCTGGAAGTCCAAGTAGATAACATCCATTGGCTCTCCTTTGTCTAACCTACTCGTTACCTCCCCAAAGAATTCTAACAGATTTGTCAGGCATGACCTCCCCTTGATGAAACCATGCTGACTTTGCCCGATTTTACCATGCACTTCCAAGTATTCTGAAATCTCATCCTTAATAATGGACTCTAAAATCTTACCAACGACCGAGGTCAGGCTAATCGGCCTGTAATTTCCCGTCTTTTGCCTCACTCCCTTCTTAAACAGAGGGGTCACATTAGCAATTTTCCAGTCCTCTGGGACCCTCCCTGACTCCAGTGATTCCTGAAAGATCACCACTAACGCCTCCTCTATCTCTTCAGCTATCTCCTTCAGAACTCTGGGGTGTAATCCATCTGGTCCAGGTGATTTATCCACCTTCAGACCTTCCAGTTTTCCTAGCACCTTCTCCTTGGTAATGGCCACCATACTAACCTCTGCCACCTGACTCTCTTGAACTTTGGGGATGTTACTCGCGTCTTCCACCGTGAAGACTGACGCAAAGTACCTATTCAGTTTCTCTGCCATTTCTTTGTTCCACACTACTACTTCTCCAGTGTCATTTTCCAGCAGCCCAATGTCCATTTTTGCCTCTCTCTTACCCTTTATATATCTAAAAAAACTCTTGCAATCTTCTTTTATATTACTGGTTAGTTTACCCTCATATTTAATCTTCTCCCTCTTTATTTCTTTTTTAGTTGTCCTCTGCTGGTCTTTGCAGGCTTCCCAATTCCCTGGTTTCCCACTGCTCTTCGTCGCATTGTATGCTTTCTCTTTAGCTTTTATGCTGTCCCTGACTTCCCTTGTCAGCCATGGTTGCTCTCGTCCTCCCTTTAGTATGTTTCTTCTTCCTAGGGATGAATTTTTGCTGTGTCTCCCAAATTACTCCCAGAAACTCCTGCCATTGCTGTTCCAATGTCTTTCCTGCTAGGCTCATCTCCCAGTCAATTCTGGCCAGCTCCTCCCTCATGCCTCTGTAGTTGCCTTTATTCAACTGTAACACCGTTACATCTGATTACAGCTTTTTCCTCTCAAATAGCAGGGTAAATTCTATCATATTATGGCCACTTCCACCTAAGGATTCTTTCACATTAAGCTCCCTTATCAAATCTGCCTCATTACACATCACTAAATCTAGAATTGCCTGTTCCCTAGTGGGCTCCACCACAAGCTGCTCCAAAAATCCATCTCGTAGACAGTCCACAAATTCCTTTTCTTGGGATCCACTACCAACCTAATTTTCCCAGTCTACCTGCACATTGAAATCCCCCATGATCACTGTAACCTTGCCTTTCTTACACGCCTTTTCTATCTCCTGGTGAGACACAGGGCACAAATATGCTGCAGGTGAAGCCAGGGAAAAAGAGTGCTCAGGTGTCAGCTTGCCAGAGGGTGAGGCCACACACTAGTTTTCACACTAGAGGATTCAGATGAGGATTTCAATGTGGTGGCATACAGAAAAAGGCTGAAGGTTACACACATAGAAATGCTTGGTGTATTGGGAAAACCTACCATTCAATGTCAAGGCGCATGGAGCAGTTTAGCACTAATCTAACTGGTGATAGAAACATAGAAACATAGAAACTAGGAGCAAGAGTAGGCCATTTGGCCCTTCAAGACTGCTCCGCCATTCATTATGATCATAGCTGATCATCCAACTCGATAGCCTGCTCCAGCTTTCTCCCCATATCCTTTGATCTCTTTCACCCCAAGATCTATATCTAACTCCTTCTTGAAAACATACAATGTTTTGGTCTCAACTACTTTCTGTGGTAATGAATTCCAAAGGCTCACCACTCTCTGAGTAAAGAAATTTCTCCTCATCTTAGTCCTAAATGGTCTGCCCCATATCCTCAGACTGTGACATCCTAGTTCTGGACTCCCCCACCATCGGGAACATCCTTCCTGAATCTACCCTGTCTAGTCTTGTTAGAATTTTATAGGTTTCTATGAGATCCCCCCTCATTCTTCTGAACTCCAGCGAATATAATCCTAATTGACTCAATCTCTCCTCATATATCAGTCCCGCCATCCCAGGAATCAGCCGGGTAAACCTTCGCTGCATTCCCTCTATTGCAAGTACATCCTTCCTCAGATAAGGAGACCAAAACTGCACACAATATTCCAGGTGTGGTCTCACAAGGCCCTGTACAATTGCAGCAAGACATCCCTGTTCCTGTACTCGAATCCTCTGGCCATGAAGGCCAACATACCATTTGCCTTCTTTACCGCCTGCTGCACCTGCATGCTTACCTTCAGCGATTGGTGTACAAGGACACCCAGGTCTCATTGCACATTCCCCTCTCTCAATTTATAGCCATTCAGATAATAATCTGCCTGCCTGTTTTTGCTACCAAAATGGATAACCCCACATTTATCCACATTATACTGCATCAACTCCATCAACAGACTATGGATCCAACTATGATGCAGCATTAGCCAATGTCTCATCTCCTGCTGCAGCACAAGGCATTTGAGTGCTACAATGGAATCTCATACTGTTGTCATCATGGCTCTGGATACCAGTGTTCTAAGGGGCTTGTGGGCTGAGCTAGCATGCTCAGTGCTAGCGTGAGGTTTATATAATAAATGCCTATAGAAATATCAACAAACCAGTTTGATATCAAGAAAAGTTTATCAGGTACCTCATTACTGGGAATTCTCATGGACCCTCTCATGCTCCAGGGCTGTAACTTTGCTGGGAGTCATCAGAGACTCCATTTACATGTGTAAGCAGAGGTTTTTGCTGAAGTCATGTTGCTGGAGCAGAGAATCCTTCTGGCAAATGGCTTAATAAGAAGTTATTTTGGGACAGTAATATAAAAGGAATGGGAAATGTAAGGTCCATGGTTAAATTTCACCTTTTGGATGTGAGCAATTCATTACCAGAAATGTAAGATAATCTGAATTCTACTAGTGGGCTGGGCTAGGTCAGGATCCAAACAAATACAGTCCAACACCAACAATATACAAATTCTGTGCTCAATTTACCTGCCGGAAAGTCCCACTGTTTTATTGATATATTGATGCTGGGCGTGACTTCAGCTATTTCATGTCAAAATTGCCTGGGGCTTAATCGCAAGTCTTTATGTAGAGGCAGGCACCCCAGGCCGACTCTGAAAATATATGGTTAAAATGGTGGCTGCCATTTTTGGAACCTATCAGAAATGGAATGGGCTTAGTAGCAATTTTAACTGCCAACACCTCCATTTCCACTGGAGAGATGAGGTTACAATCACCCCTCAGAGTACAGGATTAAAACAGTTCACCCATTCACTTGCAATCCTTTGAGAAAGAGCAGTTTATATCCAGGGTAAATATCAACTCTTACAGTTGAAAACATCATTATTTGGTGATAGACTTTTTTTTTTGTTATTCTCACATTGGGTGTGGGTGTCGCTGGCTAGGCCAGCATTTATTGCCCATCCCTAAGTTCCCTTGAGAAAATGGTGGTAAACCACCTTCTATAACTTCTGCAGCCCATGTAATGTAGGTGGTCCTACAATGCTGTTAGGGAGTTCCAGGATTTTGACCCAGCATCTGCTTCCAATGCGTCTGCTGCCCTTGTCCTTCTAGGTGGCAGAAGTCGTGGATTTGGCAGGTGCTGTTGAATGAGTCTTTGTGAGTTGCTGCAGTGCATCTTGTAGATGGTACACACTATGGAGGGAGTGAATGTTTAAGGTGGTGGATGGGGTGCCAATCAAGTGGCTTTGTCCTGGATGGTGTTGAGCATTTTTTTTTCAGTCATAGGATGTGGGGGGGTTCACTGGCTAGACCAGAATTTATTGCCCATTCCTAATTGCCCTTGTTCAGAGGGCATTTAAGAGTGGGCCTGGAGTCACCAGACCAGGTAAGGAAGGCAGATCTCCTTCCCTAAAGGACTTCTGTGAACCAAATGGGTTTTTATGACAATTGGCAGTGGTTTCATGGTCATCATCAGACTTTTAATTCCAGATGTTTATTGAATTCAAATTTCACCATCAGCTGTGTGGGATTCAAACCCGGGTCCCCAGAGCATTACCCTGGGTCTCTGGAATACTAGCCCAGTGACAATACCACAATGTCACTGCCTCCCCGGCTGAGTATTATTCAAATTGCACTCATCCAGGCAAGAGGAGAGTATTTCATCACACTGTGGACGTGTATCTTGTAGATGGTGGACAGGCTTTGGGAATCAGGAGGTGAGTTACCCACTGCAAAATTCTCAGCCTCTGACCTGCTCTTGTAGTTACAGTATTTATATGGCTAGTTCAGTTCAGTTTCTGGTCAATTTTCAGTTAATAGTCCTATATCAAGAAATAGTAATTCAAATTCAAAAATAAAGAAATACGAAATGTAAATGATCTCTGTCACTACTTGTATGCAAATTTCTCCTCAGTTTTTTAGTCTCCACATTAAGTTAATTGTTACAAAAGCAAAATAATGCAGACGCTTGAAACCTGAAATAAAACAGAAAAGGCTAGAAATACTTAGGCAAGGTCAAGAAGCATCTGTAGAGAGAAACAGAGTTAATGGCCTGGATTTTCACCAAGTCGGGATGATTCAGGAGCACTTTAAAAATAGCAGCTAGGACCCAATTCTGGGATTCCTGACCCCTTTCCTGCTATTTCTGATTTCCAGGAGTGCCTTTAAAGGGTGTGGGATGGTTCATCTCAAAAGCACCTGCCCTGCATTCCCAGGCTGGCTGGCTCTGCTGCAGAGATAAGCATGTCCTGCTCCTCTGCAGTTTTTATGGAGTTGGGCCAGATTTTCAATGAGTTGGTGTTCACATCACCTCAGAGGAGTCGTGAATCATAGTCTGCATTAGGGGATCTCCTTATGCCCCCATGCCGAGGTATGCCCCCCAAATATTCCCTATGGTCTTTCATGTTCCCTATGCCAAGGTATGACCTTCATGCCCCCCATGACATAAAGCCCCTCCAAACAACATCTATGGCCACTTATATATGCCCATGCCACAAAATTGCCTTCACCAAGCCCCAATGGCTCCTCATGCCCCCATCCCAAGGCATACCACCCAAACAACCCCAATGGCCCCACATGGCCCCCATGCCAAGCTATGGCACTTCCATTGCCATTCACCCACTATAAACTGTATAGAAGCAATAAGCCCTATAGTGATAATCGGATGTATAAAAAAAAGTTTTGGAAAAAACAGTCATTCATTCATTGATAAATTTCCACCATCTTAAAGAAAGTCCTTTTTATTATAGGGTAATAAAAGTGTCAATCATCCAGGCCCTTTAAGCTTTCAATAGCTGAAACTGCAGGCACTTGAAAGCTCTTAACTTTGTGGAAATAAGCAGGGTGAAATTTACAGCAGTGATCAGAGAATTGGAGCTGTCAATCAAGCTCCGTTTTAATTGGGAATCAGGTATTTCAACAGGCTCTGGATTTCTAAGTTCTCAGCCAAGCCTCATTATGTATCCTTGGCTGAGAGTCCAGACATCCATTAGAGCGGGGGCTATAGGGGGGTGGGTAGAGGCATGAGGTGGCATGGATGAAGCATTGGGAATGTGTGGGGTGTGAGGAGTGAGGGCTGAAGGGCCTTTTGGTTCTTGTTTTAACTAGGACAAAGCCCTGCAGCACCAAGGCGGGCCTTTTAAACAGCCCATCTCCACACCCGACAGCCCCTGTGGCTGCCTCCAAACCTTGTCCCGGGTTGGCTGGCCCAACTCCAGTCTGCACTCACCATCCCACAATGAAAATCTCACCTTTGTGGGCACTTTCTCCCAAAGTGATGGGCCAATCTGGGAATTTCCTGAACTACCGGCCTTGGGGATAAAAATCCAGGCCAATGTTTTCAGGTCAATGATCTTTCATCAGAACTGGATCATCAACCTGAAATGTTAATTCTGTTTCTCTCCCCACAGGTGCTGCCCGACCTGCTGAATATTTCCGGCATTTCCTGTTCTAATTTTTAAGTTAATTGTTTCTGGATCTCCTGAGCCTTGATGTTTTTTGTTTACCTATGCTCGCTGTCTCTCCTGGGACTGGTGTTCTTGTCTTTCTGCGTTAGATGCAGATGGAAGCTAATCATAGGTTCTTCCTGATGCAATCCTATCTTCGGTATTGTGATCTATAGAAGCTGCCACATGATTATAGACCCTACCCCCAATGACCCTCACACCAGTCAATATGACAAAGGGGTAAATTGTCAACTACAAATAACTACTAGCCTGAGACTAACTTCCTATATTGGAAGTTTTTGCCCATAAGATGCTGAAGCAGCTGTTTATTGTGCCATGAATATGCCATTAAAAAGATTATTTGACCCAATTAGCAATAATTTATAATACATCTATGTTACATAGAAAATAACTGCTCAAATCGACATATCATTTCTAACATTGAAAACATCCCGTAAAATAAATGATCTTCTAACTTCATTATTCTAACAAGAAGTACTGCAACAGTACATAAGCAGGACTGGATAAGTGAACTGCAGAGTGAATTACATTTTGTATTGGAGGCATCAAGCAAAGTATATCCTTAGACTGCTGGTAACAGAGTAATCATTAGGTCCAGACCATGGAACCTAACTTCTGCAGGATCAAGTAGTCAATGTGTAATTATTGCAAATGTGCTCATTTATAGGCCGGGATTTTCCGTGCCTGCCAGCGTTGGGCGTGTTTGGTGGCAATTGGTTTCACGATGGCATGAAATCAGTTTGCAATCATCCGCACAGCCCACCAATGGCGGGCCGCGTTTCCCTCCATTGGGCCTTGGGAACCTAATTTGAATACATCAGCATATCATTATAAGGCCAGCCCACCGGACTCATCCTCCCCACTGGATCATACGCCCACGTTGGCGGGAAAACACGCCGATGTGTTTCACAACAGCACATGAGTGACGTGCACCTGGTGGGCTGCACTTCGTTTGGGACTTCAAGGTTTGTTTGCATACCTTGCTTCGGTCATTGCAGTCATCAGCGCTAGGCTCCACAGACAGCACCGCATCACCTTTAGTGGAGCTCACAGGTAGGTCTCTACCTACCTGATCAGTCATATGTGGGTGGCTTTTCAATGGCTGCAGGGCAAGGACTTGCTTGGGGAAGGGGGGGAAGTGGCCTCAGGGAAGGGAAGAGGCTTCAGGATGAGACCTGTACTGGGGAAGGAGGGTATCCCGGAGTGTGTGTAGGGGCACATATTGATCTGTGCAAGGGCTGAGGAGGCAGTCTCCAGAGGAGATGAGGCCAGATGGACATGTGAGGGTATGTGTGTGTGAGAATGGGTGGTGATGTCCCTTGAGCTGGCATTGAGTGAGATGCCAGTGAATGTGTGATAGGCTTGAGTGTGTGAGTTTAGAGTGATGAGCTGGTTGCCTTACCCTGGCTGCATGGATGAGATTGTTCTTCCTCTATCTGCATTGGATGGACAACTTCTTCTGTGCAGCATTGGCACTGACCACCACTGCCATCGCCTACCAAGCTGGATTGGTGATGCTGCTGCCCATCCTGCAGCCAGAGAGGACATCACGGCAGCCTCCACGGTGTCCAAATGGCATTCCAGTGACGCATCATTAAACCTGGGGGCTGCAGTCTTTTTGCCTTTTATGAACATCTTCCTTGCAGTAGCTGTGGGCTGGAAGCACTAAGGTGTGTGCGCATGGTTGGACTTTAAATATGGCTCCCGCATGATGAACTGGCGAGGTGATGGTGTGGCGGGTGAATGAGAGCCTTCCCACATGGGAATGGTGTGTTTCTTGGGAATGCATAAGTAATGCAGCAGGTTTGGGACAAAAAGGCATGAAAACCCACCATTGCAGCTGGTGGGTAAAACATCGTTTTACTCAGCCGCTACCTCACTTAATGCAAATCTGGGACAATTCCGCCTGCATAGTATTATATTTTGTGGATTGAGCCTTAACTGCAGTAGAGTCATTAAGAGGTAACACCAAAAAAGTATCAAACTGAATGTGATGTAGCTGGAACAAGGTGCCATCTTTACGTCTATGCACTGTCATATTTGGTAAAACTTTTAAGTAAACTGCAGATACAGCTGCAATGACTACTTTTGATAGATCCACAGGAAATGGAAACTACATCAATGTTCCTTTGTAACATGACCATCATTCTAATAAGATATACTGGACAGCAAATATGACTGGACAAGGATACTGCAAAGTGAATCACATTTTGTATTGAAGGCATCAGTCACAGTTTATTCTCAGCCTGCTGGTAACAGAGTGCTTGTAATGATTGACTGTATAGCTTAATTATCCTAATGCATCCAAGAGAAATGAAGGCTTGTGCTTGATTTTTATGCCAATCTGCAGAACAACTTGAAATGATTCAAGTGATTAAGATTACAGGTGTAAGGCCTACTTTAATATTTTAAGCAGTGATGCTATGAATTACACTGTTACTTAAAATATAGTCTGTTATGTGACACAAATTGTTATTAATTATATTCTTAACCATTGCCAAAATATTACGATAGAGCGCATATCTGTATCTGAGGGCAAAAGGACATTTTACCCACTGGCCACGAGGACAGCTTTTCGTGCTGTATCATCCCATTCCCGGCACATCCCACCTCATTAATTATTAGTTGACAGGGAACACGCCGGTTACTGGAGGGCGGGCTCAGATTTGGCAGCCATGCCATGACCTCAGCGCTTCCTCGGTCCAGGCATCATAATTAAAGGGCACCAGAGGGCAGCTCACTTCATGTCTACAGACCAGGACTGCTCCAAGTGACAGATGGCCCCAAAAGCAAGGAAGACGGCAGCACCCAAATTTAATGATGCCTCTCTGGGGCACCTTCTAGACGGTGTGGAAGACCACTGCGATGTCCTCTACCCCCGCTATGGCTGCTGGAGGTCCGCCAGAGTCACCAATCCAGCCTGGGAGGTGGTGGCAGTGGCAGTCAGCACCACCAGAGCACAGAGGGGGTCAGCCATCCAGTGCAGGAAGAGGATGAATGCTCTCATCCGTTCCGCCAGGGTAAGTCAACCACCTCATCACTCTCAACTCCTACACTCACAAACCCATCACACATCCACAGGGACATCACACCTCAAGGGACAACACCACTAACTCTCACACATGCCCTCACTTCTCCATCAGGCTCATACCCTCTTGGGCTCCAGTCCATGGCTCCAGTCACCACACAAACATTCCATGCAGTGCCATGCATCCTGCTCATATTCTCTCCATCTGTTTTCATGCAGGAGAAGCTGGCTCACAACAGCAGGGAGAGGTTCTAGACCAGGGGTGGAGTGGCACACGTTAGACCCCTCACTGACTGGTGAGGATGTGGACTGTGCCAAGGGCAACGGTGAAGTCAGCAGCAAACACCCACATGAGGATCCTGCCACATCATCCCTCTCTCAATGCAACTGTGAGTGCTCTCTCTCCTGCTTCTGACTTTGCTGCCATGCACTAATTATCTCTACTTTGGTTCACAGGGAGCTCTGCCAAGTGACCGACACCCTCAGCCAGCCAGTCCCTCAGCTCCATCCACATCCTCACCTCCAGCCAGTAGGACACCTCCTCCATTGAAGAGCTGAAAATAAGCAGCCTGGAAGTCCCATCACAGCGCTTACCCACACCCTCCACCAGCGCAGAGACACACACATCAGTGGGACCTAGATCTAGAGCAGGCTCGGGTTCACAATCTGGTGGCCACCGCACAGACACAAGTCTGCAGCAGGAGGAGGCAGGTTCAGCTAAGCCCCCAGCATTCAAGGGCTGCTGGGGAAGAGGCATCTGTGAGGTCCAAATCAGATGACGAGCTTCTGGATTTGGCCTTCCAACTCATCCTGGAGAGTCAGCAGGGAACATCATGCAGAGCTTTTGGAAGCCCTCAACAGAGTGGCACGCGAGTCGGAGGAGTGCGTCCGCCTGCTCCCTTATGAAATGGGTGCCCACATGTGCATGCATGGAGGTCCGCATGTGAAAGATGGCATAAGCCATGGAGACCCTGGTCCAGCAGAATGTGGAGATGCACACAGACCTGCACTCCATCACGCTAGCCATGGGTAAGTTCTTGCAATAGCAGTGCGAGAGGGAAAAGGAGCACCTCTGTGTCCCTCCAGGTGCTCCTTCCCCTCAAGGAGTCAGGCCAGAGCCCTCAAGCACCCGAAGTGAGGAGGAGCGGCAGCTGAACACCCCTGCTTCATCCGCCTTTCTACCCTCAGCCTCCCACTCTACCGGCTCACTCTGCCCTCTCTGATACTCACTATTCCCTCTTACCACACCCACCCTCAGTTTGCTCCCTAGGAGGCAGTCATTGACCCCACAGACCCCTCCCTTGCACATTCATCTGGACATGCCCCCGCATACTCCCTCCTCCTCCCTTAATCCCTCCTCCACCCTTACTCCCTCTTCCCCCTGGACCCCTTCTTTCTTCTGGACTCCTTCCCCCCTCTGAACTCCCTCGTCCCCCTGGACTCCTTGCTCCTCCTGGACTCCACCACCCCCTCCGAACTCCTTTCCTTACACCTTCCTGTCCTCTTACACCTACTTTCCCAGTTGCCACATTCTCCCACGTTACACCCTCCACCCCCCAACACACCCTCACCCCCACCTCATGCCCCCCTGACACTTTTGCTGCCCCCAACCTCACCGCCTTATACCTTCATTGCGCCCCCTCCCAATCTCACCCCCCGACGCCTTTGTTTCCCCTCTCCCAACCTCACCACCCCCCATAGATACACCTTCCTCTCTACCCCCCCTCACAGATCATCAGTCACAGACCATGGCCAAGACAGTGATGTCCCAAAGCAGACCTGAGACATCAACAAAGAGCTCCCATCTTCCATAAGCTGCTATGCGGCAGAGCCACGTCCATGAGAACCCACCCAGCATGCGATGCATGTGTTTCTCCAGGGTCTAGCATCTTCTGCTCCCCAGATGTCCGCAATGTGAGCAAGGCCCTGACGGTAGTTCTTGACCTCTGCACATCACACTTGTCCAGGCATGTTCTTGGCCAGCATGTTTTCCCACCGAGATGGGTAGTAAATTTGACGTGGGGAGAATGATTCTGGTGAGCGGGCAAGATGATGAGATGCAAATGCATTGAAATTAGTTTCCTGACGCTGGATGGTGGGAAAGGCTGCCCACCATTGACGGGGGAGCGGACGATCGCAAACTGGTTTCACAATGGCGTAAAACCGATTATTATCCTTCTTGACATATTTTCTGCTCATTCCCTCCATGACGCCCAACGCCAATGCCCGCCATGATGCCTGCCACCAAGAGGGGCGGAGAATTCTGGCCTGAGAGTTTTATTTCTGCCTTGGTCTCTTCTTTCAGTGAGCTTTTCTCTTGTTTTTTTTTTCCGCTCAAAGTTTTTGAAGTTCCTCACTACCAAGTTGGGAACACACTACACTATTTCAATCTGGATTACCTCCATAAAATAGAGTTACAACCCCACACTATTAGCAGTCATAAACTTCTCAACCGATCAGCTGAATCACCTGGGAGCAATTGCTCTATTCCAGGGGAGCGTTGTTAAAACTAAGCATTCTTACAACATCAATGAATCATCCAGACCTATCAAGCCTCAGTCACTTGGAATAACAGTCCTCATTTTATAAAACTAAGCCGTTTTGATGTATGCCACTCTGAAAAACGATTGCAGCTCAATATGTTTAAATGGGCTTGCAGCTCCATCACTCTCTAAGATCTTAAATCTCATCTCTAAAAATTCCCTGATGCAAATAATTCTGGTAACCATTAAGTATTCCAACTTCTTCATCAAAGACCTTTCAACAGAAACATCTTAGGGAACACTTTGCTAGGGTCTTTGTGCACTAGAATTCTGTCAATAAAATAGAATTTCTTGCCTTTTTTTTGGTTACCATCGTCGACAATAGTTTCAGTCATGATTATGTGTCACATTTTTCTTCCTAATATTCTCAGTGCTTTTTGGTCACTTTATTGTTCATTTACTTTGTGCGACCTCGTTTTTTAATCAATGATCCAATTTCTTATTCCCGACTTCAATCCTGCATAAAACCATTCTCCAGCTATGTATTTTCAAACTATGCTACCGCCAAAGCAGTCTCCCTAATCAGATTGCAGAAAAATATTTGCTCAATCACATAGCACCAAAGTAATTTTCACGGTGGTATGGTACCATGAGAGTTCCCAAACCAACCACTATATATTACTGAAAATAAAAAAATACCAAAAATAAACCACTAAAAAATTGAAAGAAAATGTCATAAATTTACCAAGAAACGTATGCATCCTATCTTCCACTTGATTCATCAACTTTCAGTTCCATGCCACCAGCTCGCAAGAACACCCTCAACACCAGGTGCACTGTTTCCTGATACTTCACAACCCTAAACTTCTTAGCTCTCTGAATCTAGACTTCTCCCAACTTTAAATTCCAGACTTAACTCGGGTTTACTACACCTGACTTTGGTCTCAATTAAACTCCACACTTGCCCTATGCTTTCCTGGAATCATTCATCTATTGGATATAGACAAGAATAGGATCACAGGATTTATTGGGTATTTGTATATAAACAACTAATTTTATATCACTTGTTGATCTGTTTGACTCTTAAATGTAATTAGAATGTTTGTTGATCTATTGAATGTTCATGCAGAAACACAATATATAATTATAATGATCATATTTAAATTATTGATGTATTGAGTGTTGATATAACAATTATGATAACTGATGTATTGGATGTTTGTATAACAATTTATGTTATTAGAATTTTTAATCTATTCGATAGCTTGCTATTGCGAAGTAAGGTTTGATCATCAGAAGTTCTCCTCATTCTTCCCTTGGGCTCCAAACCACATTTCAATGGAGCCAGTGAGATGTGAACTGTCTGGTGAAGAAGAAACCAAGATCAGGCTCCAGCCAGTGTCACATTGCCTCTTAGGTAAGTCAAGCTGAGAAGGGAGGATCAAAGGCTGGGGGGATTGGGCAGGGTGGTGGGGGTGGGGGGGTGGGGAGATCAAAGTTAGGAAAACAGGTGAGGTGAGGGGGTGAGAATATCAGAGATTATGGGGAAGGAACATAAGTGAACAGAAGATTGTTTAAAAAAAAGTGAATTTTAGCCTTTTGTTAATCTTCAGGGATGAAGACAGCTACTGAAAGCATAAACCAGCCAATTTCCTGCTCTAAGGATTTATTGAGATGATTAAATCTGTACCAGACCTGATTAACCACCTGGTTTAAAGTTCAACGCAATTTCTTCCTGGCCTATGAAGTTAATCAGCAGAGAAACATGATTACTGAAATGTTGCTGAAAATTTATGATAATAAAGACTAAGGCTAGTTGCAAAACCATTTCAATAAATATTTTATCTTTAAAACAAAGATACTAAAAAGTTTCATTCCAAATGAATGAGACTTGGAAGCTTTGGCAATCAAGTAAGGCTGTAGAATATTTGCCTATCTTTACAATTTAACTGTTCACCCCTAGCCTATAGCTTTCTAGAAGCGACAGTTTCATAATTCCTGCAGTATAGGAAAAATTGGAATGATTTTGCTCTTCAGAACTTGGGGGGTGGGGTTAATTTGAGGGAAAGGCCGAAAACAGATGCTAAGTGGATGTTGATAAGACATATCTGTTTAAATGTTTAGCTTTAGTACGGAATTTTGAGGCTAATTGGTGATTACAATGATTTAAATGAACGTGGAGAGGCTTAAGTGGACACCTGCAGATTTAGCACTCAAAGGCTGATTAGGAGCAATTTTTGTGGAGCAGTATATGTTCCCTCCACACACGCACACTTCCACTGAATGTGTGGAGCGTGCTGACTGACAGACAATGGAACATATCAGAATGGCTTAAAAACTGAGGGAGGGGGCTCCCAGGTTCTCAGATGCAACACTGGAAGCCCTGGTGGAGGAGGTAAAGAGGAGGAGGAGTGTCATGGACCTGCAGGGGAAATGGAGACACAAGAGGCAAATAATGTGGTGGATGTGGGAGGAGATAGGCAAGGAGACAACAGCCAGGAGCACAGCCCTCAGGACATGGCTAGTGCCACAAGGAATTTAACAATTTGATGTGAGGGGACCAAGTATGATCCCATCCCACAAACACACTCCTCAATAACTGCACCGTCACCAGCATTTCATCTGCCATCTAATGATAGACGAGCATTTGTGCACACCAATCTGTTGCATCCTTTCGATAGCACATAATGGGTTGCACCGGGACCTGACTGAGGGAGGAGAAGCATGACTGAATGGGAACACTCCTCTTGGGAAGGTAGGGCTGACATTGATCAAGAGGAAAATGGCAGACGCAGTTGTCACGGGCAAATAGGACGCATCTTGCCTCGAGGTAAGTGGTCACTCCAGCTTCCTTACATATCCATAACTATTCCTGATCTCTAATGCCCAAAACTATTCTCACTCTCAAGCTTCATATGGTCTCATTGCACACACATTGTGCCCAGAGTCTTCCAGTTTTATCATTACAGGCACACTGAAGGAACTGGAAGACAAGGAAGAGTTACCTCACCCCACCAGAGGAAGAGGAGGAGGAGGAGGAGGAGTGAGGAGAATGGCACTGTATCAATTGTTCCCACTGTCACAGGCACTAGCTCCAAAACTGGGACCATGTGTAACTTAGGCCTAGGATAAAACATGGATTTGAACAATTGTACCTACCAGGCACTAGTGGGCATCAGCCAAGCCAGGTAGGAAGGGACAACACAGGTACCACCTTGCCTGAGTGTTTGGTTGGGGAGGGGTGTGCTGGGGACAAGGTCATATTCTAATTCTATTGTAGAGGAATCATGTGAGGACCTTGCAGCACCATGCTTCAGAAAACCGCTGATGGGTCTGACAAACCAAATGCTTGGTCCAATGGAGAGTCTGACAGAATCACAGAATTGCTACGGTGCTGAAGGAGGCCATTCGGCCCATCATGTCTGCACCGGCTCTCTGAGCATTTTAATTTAGTGCCAATCTCCTGCCTTTTCCCCATAACCCTGCACATTGTTTCTATTTAAATAATCATCCAATGCCCTCTTGAACGCCTCAATCAAACCTGCCTCCACCACATTTCCAGGCAGTGCATTCCAAACCCTAACTACTCGCTGTGTGAAAAAGTTTTTCCTCACCTCGCATTTGCTTCTTTTGCAAAACACTTTAAAACTGCGCCCTCTGGTTCTTGATCTGTTTACGAGCGGTAACAGTTTCTCCCTATTTACTCTGTCCAGACCCCTCATGATTTTGAAAACTTCTTTCAAGTCTCCTCTTAGCCTTCTCCTCTCCAAGGAAAACAGTCCCAACTTCTCCAGTCTTTCCTCATAACTGTAGTGCCTCATCCGTGGAACCATTCTCGTAAGCCTCTTCTGTACTCACTAAAATGTGTTCACATCCTTCCTATAGAGTGGCGCCCAGAACTGTACACAATACTCCAGTTGAGCTCTAACCAGTGTCTTATATGAGTTTGTCAAAACCTCCCTGCTGACTGAACGTTCACAGGTCGTGGCTGGGGAATGGAGGAATGCACTGCCATTTTGGCTCAAGGCTTGATGCCGAGCCAGGAATCCATCCATTCCAGCATCAAGAGGCTGGCCAACTCCAGCCAAGGCCCTGTGGAGTTCGATGTCATGCTGTGTTTGACGAGTGAGGTCGCAGCTTCAACTGCATTTATTACAGCTTCCATGGAATGACAAAATGCTGCAAGGGAAGCTCAGGCAGTTGCCATGGCAGGCCTGGGCTCCTCGGTTGAAAGGGGTTGCAGAGTCTCTCAGCTACCCAGAGATCTGTCTTCCCCCAAATCACTGAGCTAACCAGGCAGTACAGCTGAAGAACACATCCTAGGCACCTCGGAGATTATTTAATGCCCAAAGTATGTGGGGAAAATCACCCCTGGGGAGAAAGCATAATTGGGTGCAGTGCAATGAGGCAAACTTGGTGGGAAAGATCTTATACATAATGCAGCCTGTCTGACTTTCCATCTATCTAAATAATGTACTATGGACTACTTGCATATATTCTACTGGTTTTATTTGTGTCTGCAGAATAGCCTGTAAATTACTGTCAGCAATGCTCCGGTTTGTATATCTAATGTGCTTGTATCAGAATCCTTCCTGCCCTGTTTTAACAAAGGGGTTAATGGATTTAAAATGAATGGATAAATGCCTCTGTTGAAATGAGAGAATTTAATACAAGCATACTCATTACTTATGTTGAATTTTACATTGTGAACATCTTAATGTTTTTTGATAATTCATAACTGTGTACATTACAAGGTAGCCATAATTGAACCGAAAATTACTGCTGTTGTTTACAAATCCCTCTGATGCATTTCCCCTACCTATAAGCAACCTCTTTCTTTCCACATAGCAATTCTCATCCTCCAGTTTTCAAACTCTAGCCTCCTTTATGTATCTCCAATCAGTTTCAATGTCAAGGCCTTAGCCATATTGGGCCTATCTGGAAATTAACTTCCCAGACCCTGTGCTAGCTCTTTACCCCCTCTCCAAAAGGTCTTGTCACAATATACCTCTTTGATCATGCCTTCACTCACCTTTACTAAATTTCTTCCACTGCCTAGCATTCATTTTGCCTCATGTGAACCAGCTTGTTGTTTACAACGTTAAAGATGTTAACAATGTAGGTTGTTTTCCTCAAATTGGCAGAAAGTTACAGATTTGCTGTCGACATATCTTTCATAGTTTATCAATCATATATTTTATGCCTTTTATTGACCAAATTGAGCTGTCAGTTAATCAATTAAACTTCTGTGACTCCAGCAGTCTGAATATTATCTATTGCTGTTGTCATATTTCATCTGGCTCTGCAAAGAGCCAGAGAGCAAGTGAGAAAATAAAAACTTGCATTTATATAATAATTTTCATGAAGTCCCAAAGCACTTTACAGCAAATGAACTGCTTTATGAAGTATCATTGCTTTTGTACTGCTGAAAACACAGCAGCTAAATTGCATACATCTAGGTCCCAAAAGAGAAATTTGATGGTCACCAGGTAATCTTTTTTTCAATGATGTGGCTGAAGGATAAACATTGGCCAAAACACTGGGTAAAGCTTTTCTGCTCTTCTTCAAAACAGTGTCAAGGGGTATTTTACATCTACCTTGTGAGAGCAGATTTCTGCTTAAAATCTTACCCAAAATACTACCTCTGATAGTGCTGCACTCATGCACGAGAGTGTCAACTCGGATTGTTGTAATTAAGTCACCAGCTTTTGAATTCATAGCGAAGCGTAGTATCAATGAGCCATGGGTGACACCTTATTGAGGAAGCCATTTTGAATAAGCCCTAAGTCTAAAAGCCTGTACAACTTTTCTGACTAGACATTTTGATAGAGGTCACGAACAACCTTACCTCAAGGATAAACAACTCACTGATTACATTTAATTCTTAACTTTCTCAAACATTCACACGTGCTTAGAGACCAACATATCTGTAGTATAGCCATAATAAGGTTGCCATAATAGGGTAGTGTTTGCTTAACCTAACAGTTTCTGTTAGTCTTCAGGATCACATATAATATATGTTTACATAACCTGAAACACTGAAACATTCTGATGAAGACTGGTACAGCTAGTGCAGTCTATATGTAATATATGTGTAATATGCAGTAATATAGTCAGAAAGATATAAAAAAGGGTGTTATTGCAACCATGAGTTAAAAGATGAAACAAAAGGATATAGAAATTTGAGCTCAAATACGATATAAGTGATCACCTACAGGAAAGCACCATGCGTTCTGAGGTGTTGTTTACCAGTATGTTCATGCAACTCTTAATAAACTTGTAGGTGTTTGACCCCTGTGACTAGGTCCCTGATTTCTGGTGCATTGATATGGACTGCAGCTTTTATCTAATCTTACAGTTCTTTTGATAAAGTTTTTTTTTATCTTTAGTTGTTTGGTAGTAGTACAGAACTTGAGTGTTGCTGAAAAAAAGACACATGCTATCAAAGCTTTTTGTCTTGCACGCATCAGGATACCTCACAAGAATTTTTCAACAGTAATGGGGGAACAACAATTTATACTGCATGAGAAGAGAGTGCTGATTGGTTGGTAAGTGGGCTCTGATTGATATAGGCATTGCGATGGAGAATGCAACTTGGAAAACTGCTCAGCTTTGTTTAAATTCAAACCGAACAGGTCAATTTTTATGTTTTTAGGTGGATAAATAAGGACGCGATTGTTTCTTCTGATTGATATATTAATAACAAGAAGGACATGGATAGAAGGAGGTTAGTAGAAGAATTAAAATGGAAAGTTAGAAGAATTATTTTTTACACAGGAAGTTCCAAGAATGTAGAATGCTTTACCAAAATGAATTATTAAGGAGCAAACTGGGTTAATGGAGAATATAAAAGGAAACTGGGAAAGGGCTGAGGGCTGGAAATGGAGTAGGCATGTCCAGTTAAAGAGCCAGCAATGGACCATATGGCCTCCTTCTTTGCTGTAAAGTCCATGATTCTATCAATGAAGATGAGGCTGGGGTTTATGCATGGATCTCTTGTTCCACAAAACAAAGCATTATAAAACTGTCCCCATGAAAAACAAGGAATAAGTTTTGTTGGTTTTAACAAAAACTGAAATAATAAATTGGATCTTTTAATGAGTTAGAATTTTTCAGTTTCCGCTACTCTACTTTTCAATTCCACAAGAACCAGCAGGCTTTTTTATAGCTTGCCCAGGTGCCCACTTTTGCAGAGCAAATATTGCAGATGCTGGAAATCTGAAATAAAAGTAGCAAATGTTGGAAACTCTCAGCAGATCAAGTATTGCTGAAAAAAGAGTTATGTATGTGTGGAAAGAAAAAAGTCAGACTGGTGTTTCAGTTTGGTGACTGTTCCTCAGAGCTCTATTTTCCATACAGAAACCTGGACAGTGACTGTTAGCAGGATATTCCACATAGAAAAGTTAGCAGCTAAGTCCAGTATTTCCATTGCCTTCACATACACAACTTTCCATTAGGTTACATTGAATAGGAATCAAGAATGGGAACTTTGGTTGATGTTGGCACTTCCTTTCCTTAGGGATATTAAAACCAGTTGTAGCACACCCACAAAGGTTAGTTGATAGTACACAATGAAGTTCAATTCTTCCTGATCCTAATGGTTCACCAGGCAATACAGTTAGCATGAGAATACCACCATCTCCAAGTCACATATCAACCTAACTTGGAAATATATTGTTGTTCCTTCATCGTCACTGGGCCAAAGTCCTGGAACTCCCCATCTAACAACACTGTAGGTGTACCTTCAACATAAAGACTGCAGAAGTTCAAGAAGGTGATTCGTCACCACCTTCTCAAGGTCACTTAAGGATGGGCAATAAATGTTGGCCTCACCAGCGACACCCACATCCCATGAATGAGTAAAAAACAGTCTCTAATGTCTCCAGAAACTATTCATTTTGATTTATAAGAACCTACTCTATTTGAATACTTGGGGCTTCTTGTATCTCTTTAATGTAACATAGCAAAATAGACTTAAGTTTCAAATTTCTTCATATTGGGAATATCACTAATTCATAAAATAAAACTGAGCTTTTATGGACCTACTGATCTCATTTTTATTACTTGACAATAATGTAATAGCAGAGCCAGGTTTCATTGAAGATGCCATCCATTTCAGGTAATAGCAAAGGTTGAACAATGATACCTCTGTAGAATGTTAAACATTACATAAGAGTTAGTACATTTGGCATTGTAACTGGTAAATTACAGTAAGTAGAAAAATTGTAACATATTTAAGAAGATGACAAAAACAATTATCCTATCTTACATGGATAGCACAATCTTTATAGCGGCATCATCAGTTGACTTTAGATTTAAAGAACATGATCAATGAGTACATAATAAGTATTTGACAATGTTGGCCTCCAATTTTGCAACTTCAATAGCTTTTGACAACTGTACAATGTTCCACCCCTTATACAGTTTAATATCTGCTGAATGTATTTCCACACCATACCACTAATTGGCACCAACCCTAACAAACAGCTGGTGAAAACCCATTGCACATTCCATATAAAACTTTGATTTATTAACTATCTGTGTAACTGAGACCCTCATGAATAGCTAATAAGTATGACTTTTTAACTGCCTGGTAATAAAATAATCCAGATTCTTTATTTTTCAATTCATGCTGATATCTGCCAGGCACTGGTTGACTTTATTTATTCATATCTTCTATTGCTCATGCTTAGGAACAAATTACCCATTTTATTCCACATAAAAAACAGATTCAGGATTAACCATTAATGAGGTTCTGAAGGTGAAAGAATAATGATTAAATAGCTTCTTGATAATTAACACCACAGAATCACCCGACACCATATCAAACGGTTTAATCATAATATGCCTTAACTTGTATTATAATGTACCTGGAAGAATATGTCTACCATCTCACCATAAGCAAATCTACCACTTATCAATTTCTAACACCATATCCTGGGCATAGTGGCTTTACCTCATACTATTTCATTCTAAACTAGACTCAATGTAAAATTAACAGTGGTGTTGCGGAGTATTTTAAACCAACTCAACATCTAGTCTTTCGTTCAAACGTCAAGCAGCCTTTATTTTTTACATCGGTTGGGAGACAATCCCTACTGGTAAACCAGGAGACTTCTCCAACAATACCAGAGTTTCAAGCAGTTTATAAACTATTCCAATTGAGTTACAATCACAGTGTTGCTGACAACAGAACTGATACCATTAAGAAGGACTAGAATTTAGGACATCACAACAATGACACAGGAAAACCAGCATCATGTAATCTAATTAAGAAGTGAAGGAGGCAATTGTCACAACCAAATAGCCCCAAACAACATTCACACCTGTCACGGAAGGAGAGAAATCCTCCACACAAAAATCAGCCTTGGAACCAGGGACAGCTCACCTTGGTAGGCTCCACTGTTTTCCATTGTAGAAATAACATCAGCACTAGTGTCTGTCCAGGATAGACTTGCAGGGTCAAAGTGGGTGCTAAGCGCCAATCATCCAGCAGGATGCCCTCAGGGGATATGTTTGTTATATTGTTTACTGAAACAACCGGGTGACTCACACGTCTGCAATAAAGTTGCTTTGTTGCATTTGCACCTAATAAGTTTAGCATTCAAGAATCATTTTAACCCCATAATTGCTGTATGGCTCAAAAGCCCCACTTCAGATTGTCTTTAGATTACGTATTTGTCAGCATTGCATTATAGTAAGTTAATGTAAAGAGTTTAAAACACCAGTGGGAGATTTCCCTTTAGATTTCCACCTTGTTTGATCCTAGTCCCCAGTGTGCTGGGACATGTGGACCCAGGTTGCACGCTTGCTGTGGGATGGCCGAGTTGGTACAATAGACAGAGTTGGTCAGCAGACACTTCCTAGGTGGAACACATTCTGTTTATTTCCAAAGGCACTCAGCAGCTACACTTGTGTGCTTTCAACTCAAACCCTGTCTCCATACTACTCACTGCTAACTACAGACTACTGACTACAGAGGTAGCCCGCGCTACTCCTCTATTGGTTACATAAGATCATGTGATCTTCCATTATAATATCCTTCTTAAAGGAATACTATATATTACATAAAACCATAATTACTACATCCCTCCCCCTTTACTAGGAAACACATTTTACATTTACAAGTACAATTTTTTCAAAACAGCAAATTATTCACACAGATAAGTAATTTACAAATTCAGTCTTTCTGCGGGTTCCCTTATGCGTGTAGAATGTGTCAGCTCTACAACTTCAGATGCTTTGTCAGGAACTTCCTTTTCTTGAGTTGTCTGATCATCAGGTTCTTCGCCGGGCACCTGCAAATCTTTTTCCCCAACTCTTGCAGGTACAACAGACACATCTGACATATCTGTACTAGGCTGAGTTCTCTCAACAGGAAATGTTGACCCGGTCGTGAACACTGGTGGAATCATTTCTTGGAGATTTGTTTCACTCTTCCTTAGATGATCCACATGACTCCGTATGACTGGGCCTTCCACCTTCATGTGGTGATATAGAGGTCCAATCTCTGCATTTATTTCACCTGGTAACCACTTTGGTCCTTCTCCAAAGTTGTTCACATATACCGTCTCTCCTACGGTATAATTCCTGTCCTGACTATGCCAGTTGTGTCTAGTTTTCTGACTTCCCTGACCCCTTTCCACATTCCCCCCTAACTTCAGCATTATTAAGCTCAACCTCATCCTGGGATTGTTTTTCATCAATAATTCCATAGATGACACATGTTGTTGTGTGAGGGGTGGTCCTGTAATGGAAAAGGAAGCATGCTAGCTTGGTTGCTAAGGAATCTCAAGTTAACTTTTTCATGCCTGACTTGAACAGCTTTTTTGGCCAGTGCATTTGAGGAAGAGTGGTGTGGTGAAGTTTTTACATGAGTGGTACCATTGAGGCTGATAAACCTTTGAAACTTAGCACTTGTAAATGCTGTGCTATTATCAGATACGACTACTTCTGGTAGTCCATTAATGGCAAAATTTGATGTAGCTTCTCAATTGTAGCAGAAGACAGTGGTGACTTCACCTCATATATGTCCATCTATTTTGAGTGGGCATCAACAATGAGCAGAAACATCGTCCCCATGAAAGGTCCCACATAGCTAATGTGTAACCACACCCATAGCCTTCCTGGCTATTCCCAAGGGTGTAACGGAGCTGTTGAAAGTAACTTTTGCAATTGCTGACACGGCACACAATTCTTCATTAAGCTCTCTATTTCTCCATCCATCCCAGGGCACCATAGGTAGCTGCATGCTATGGTCTTCATTCAGGAAATTCCTGGATGTGCACTATGTAGTTCAATTAAAAATAGCTTTCTTCCTTTTGGAGGAGCAATTACTCATGTTCCACACAATAAGATGCCATCCTGGCTGGTTATTTCATGTCTTCTGTTAAAGTATGGTGTCATTTAATCAGATACATGCTCTTGTGACCAACTATGAAGCATTTGCTCTCATACTTTGGTCTCGATTTGTTCAGTCTCTGATCTGTCTAGCACATACCGGAGATGAATCTAAGAAACTTAACAATAAAACTAGTTCTTGTGGAACTGGGACAGCCTCATATTTTTCTTGTAAGGGCAAACGACTAAGTGCATTGGCGTTTGCAACTGATTTCCAGGCCTATGGATGAAAGTATTCTCATACGCTACCAGGATCATCGCCCATCATTGTATTCTGCTGAGGCAATGGGTGGTATAGCCTTGTCCTCGGTGAACAATCCTAGCAATGGCTTGTGGTCTGAAATAATAGTAAAATGATGATCTGTAGGTACTGGTGAAATTTCTTGACACCAAAGATGATTGACAGGCCTTCTTTTTCTATCTGTGAATATCCCTTTTCCACTGTGGTGAGCATTCTTGATTTATATCTTATAGGCCATTCCGTGCCATCGTCCATTTGATGGGAGAGCACTGCTCCCATTCCATAGGGAGATGCGTCACATGTCAACACGAATTCTTTCCTCTGGTCATAATGTACTAATAGGTCGGATGAGTGCAACAATTGTTTCACCTTTATGAAAGCTTCTTTCTGTGGTGTCTGCCAAGACCAACATTAGTTCTTCTTGAGTAGGTAATGCAGGGGTGCCAGTTCTGTAGACAAATTGGGTAAGAACCGCCCATGATAATTGATCATCCCTAAGACTGATTTGAGCTCGGAGGTATTCTTTGGTGCAGGTGCCTCTCTTATGGCTCTCACTTTTTCCTCAACCAGGTGGATGCCCTGTGAATTTACCCAGTGACCCAAATAGAGGACCTCCCTCACTTGGAACATGCACTTTTCTTTTGTTATGCACACTCCAACCTGCAAGAAACATTTTAAGACTTCTTCTAAGTTTACCAAATGCTCCTTTTCAGTGAGTCCTGTCACCAGAACATCATCCAAATAAGCTACAACGTGGGGCAGTCCCTGCAGTAAACTTTCTATTGTTCTCTGGAATATGGCACAAGCTGAGGATATGCCAAAAGGCACACAGGTATATTGGTACAACCTTTTGTGTGTATTAACGTGACAAATTCCCAGGACACCTTCCCTAACTCTAATTGTTGATAAGCATGACTCATATCAAGCTTCATGTAGGTGGTTCCACCTGCTAGTTTAGCCGACAAGTCTTCAATTTTTGGTTTGGGGTCTGTCCAGCTTAGCCACTTTATTAACTGTCAATTTGTAGTCTCTACAAGCTCGAATGCTTTGGTCAGGTTTAAGGATGGGGACTATTGGTGCTGCACATTCTGAGAACTGCACAAGTTGTATAACACCCAGCTTCCCTAATCTGTCCAGTTCGGTGTTGACCTTCTCCCACAGTACATAAGGTTCTGGTCTTGCCTTCATGAATCGGGTGGTTGCCTCTGGATCCACATGACTTTTTGCTTGCAGCCTCTGGATCTTACCAAGTTCGTCCATGAAGACTGAGGCCTATTTTTGTAGTAGCTCTGGTAACCCATTTGTTTTCAGCTGGAAAATTTCAGCCCATTCTAACTTAATCTCCTTTAGCCAGTTTCATCAAAGGAGGCTTAAACCTTCACCTGCTACCACCATCAAAGTAGTTTTAATGATTGGCTTCCGTAATGGACAGTAACTCTTCTTATGCCTTTGACGTGGATGTCTTCACTCGTGCACGTTTTTACTTTGGCATCAGTTTCTTCCAAATTTAATTGATGTTCAACATAATTCAGATGTGTGAAGTTCTGTTCACCAATTACTGTAGTGGAAGCTTCTGTGTCCACATTGATTCTAATAGGTCTGTCACTTGCCTTCACTGTTACATGTATTGGTTCTGTCTTTCCAACCTTCAAATTAAATAATGAATAAATATCCGAATTTGTTACTTCAGGCTCTTCTACATTGTAGATCTCACAGGGTTTTTCCCTTTGTTTGAAAGGCTGTCTGATTCTTTCCTTGCACTGCCTCATTATGTGCCCATTTTGATGACAACAAAGACATTTGATTTTTTTAAACTGCCGATTGTTATAAGGTTGTTTGTTTCTGTTGCAATTAATCTTTGTTTTCGCTGCTAAGTCATTTCTTTTTATTTGTCTGCTGGCAGTGGCTATTTCCCGCTTCTCTGCAGAGTTTTGCATTTTCGCGCCCTTTTTGGCTGGGGCTTCCTGCCCAACATGGAGGACGGTGCTATTTTGTGCTCCCTGTATGGCTTTTGAATCCCTTACTGCACTTTCCATGCCCAGTGCTGTCTTAGCACCATCTTAAAATCCAAATTTATTTCAGGCAGTATTCTCTTCTGAATCGTCTCCTCATTCACACCATATACCAAACGATCTCTAAGCATGTCATTTAAAGATGTACCAAACTCACAATGTTCTGTTAACTGTTTCAAACTTGCCACATAACAAGCAACTGTATCCCCCGGAGCTCAATTTCTTGAGTTAAATTTGAACCGTTGCATCGTTGCCGACGGCCTTGGCTGTTGTGACCCGTCACGAGACCTACCAACTCATCAAAGCTTTTCTAATCTGGGGCACTGGGTGCCATCAGACTTTGAATCAAGCTGTAGGCTTTATTCCCACACGTAGATAAGAGGATCGTTCACCTTTTCCCTTCCCCTGGAATGTCATTTGCTTGGAAAAAGAACGCAAGACGTTCAATATAATGAGACCAATCGTCCATGGCTGGATCAAAAGGATCAATTCTTTCTATTTGCGGCATTCTGTGAGGGGATTGCTTCGACAATTAGGATGGGAATTGTACTTACAATTATCATGCGAGGTACAGTACAATTTTGTTTCTCTTGGCTTCTTCCGTTAACTTATTTTATTCTTGAAGCGAGTTTATTGTTTCTTCGCTTTATCCTTGCTTTTTTTCCTGTATATTCCTTGCTTTTTCCCTGTCGCCAGTTTGTTGGATCCTAGTCACCAGTTTGTTGGGACTTATGGGTCCGGGTTGCATGCTTATGGTGGGATGGCCGAGTTAGTACGATAGACAGAGTTGATCAGCAAACAGTTCTTAGGTGGAACACATTCTGTTCATTTACAAAAGTACTCAGCAGCTACATTTGTGTGCTTTCAACTCAAACCCTGTCTCCATACTACTGATTACTAACTATGGGCTACTGACCACAGAGGTAGCCCTTGCTACTCCTCCATTGGTTACATAAAGTCATGTGATCTTCCTTTATGACATCCTTTTTAAAGGTATACTACACATTACAAAAAACCATAATTACCACACACCTCTAAACTTTATCTTCCTTGCTCACATCTGGAACTACTAACGCCACAGCTACCTGAAGGAGTGCCTCTTTTGGGACCAGTGTTATCACCTCAGGTGAAAAAGGTTTTGGCTGAATTTATGAGTAACTTGATGATTTAGTGGTTCTGCTGCTGGACTTTGCTTGACTGACTTGTTTATGAGAAACTCGACTGTGGCACAGAGTACGCTTGATTGGCAGCTCACCCATTCCACCCATGGAACTACCTGCTGCAAGAATTGTCACTGCAAAGTACTGTCACCTGCTATAGTAACTCCATGCTGCAGGAAAAACCTTCAAATAATGGCGATAGAGTAGAAACCATGCATGGAGCAGTGAACAAATTCGGATTGTCCAGAGGCACAGATCACTAAAAGCTCATTTATTATTGCAAAAAACTAATAGAGGCTAATCGGAGCATAGAAACAGGAGGAGGCCATTTAGCCCATCAAGCCTATTCTGCGAGTCAGTTAGATCATGGCTGATCTGTGACCTAACTCCATATATCTGTCTTTGCCCCATATATACCTTCAGTTAACAAAAATCCATTAATCTCAGATTTAATGCTGAGGGCATTCAGTGGAGCGCATACCTCCACTATGCTGTGTTAACTCACTATTATTACATTTACGCAGCTCTTCCATGAGGCTTTTCCCCTGCCAGGCTAATGAGCTGCAAAGCTCAAAAAATTGTTTTATTAAGAACTTTCATCACGCCGAGGAGGCTTCAGGACAATCCATATCCAACAACCTGCTCTGAAAGCTCTGCTCACATGTTGACAGCCGTGACAAATTCCACCACAATAGCTGAGATAATCTACAACATTCTAAAACAGATGAACAAGCAGGGAAAAACATTACCTCTGCCCACCTTCAGTGGCGGAGATAATTAACATCACATTGCAAAGGGGTAAATAAAAACACTGGCAACTTGAAGTAAAGAAAAAGGAAATGCTACAAATATACAGCAGAGCCTGAAAAAGAAAAAGAGAAATTTAATATTTTGTGTTAATGTAGCTAATAATACTGAACTTTAATTCTATGCTCATTTTAATAGAATAGTATCGAAGCATTTAAAGACTTAATTTACTGTTATGCTCTAGTTTTGAAATCTGCAGCTGATTATAGCACTGAAATGCTGGCACGGTTAAGTTATAATGCCAATTCTGCATTGTTCTCTGTTTAGACAAGTAGAGAGAAAAATTAGTTTATGCCCAAAAACAGATATGGTGATTGTGGTGCATGGTTAACCCGCAGTCATTTGTTCTGTTTCAGGCAGCAGATTAAATTTGCTGTGTGCAGCCAGCACTCGTCACTCTATTAGTTGACTACATTCATCAGCAAGTGGCTCAGTATTGGGATGGGGTAGCACCACATAAAGGCAGCCTGCTCTTCTTAAAGGGGAGCTGCATTGTGACTGCAAATGATGAGAATTTTCCCAAAAGTCAGTCTGTGCTGTGATACTTCGGATGAACATGTGAAAGAATAACCACCGAAATGTTCAGACAAGGCACTGGAGGTCTTGATGCAAGAGGTGAGGGTGATGGTAGGCAGTGCCTCAGGCAGATAATTAGCAGGCAGTGAGAACAAATAGTGGTGGAGGTCAGTGCTGGGAGGGTTGATCCAAGAACATGGATGGAGACCAAGAGGTTTAATGATCTGACAAGAAAATTCCATGGCCGGAATTTCCCGTGCCCGCTAGCATCGGGCGTGTTTGATAGTGTGAGCGGACAATATGGTGAGAAGGTCAAAAGTCGGTTCCACAATGTTGTGAAACCAGTTTGCTGTCATCCACTCAACCTGTCAGTGGTGGGCCGCATTTCCCGCAATCAGACATTGGGAACCTCATTGTAGTACATCTGCATGTCACCTTAAGGCCAGCCCGCTAAAATCATCCCCCCAACTCCCACTGGATCCTCTGCCCAATCACGTCAACAGTTAACAACATATATAAGGCGTGCACTTGGCGGGCCTAATTTTGAGGGGAACTTGGAGGTGAGTGCACAGTTACGTTGCGCAGCACTCGTGAGGGTCGCCTGTAAGACCTCAAGGTTGGGGCAACTTGGGAGAGGGAGGCAAGGGCTGCCCTGCGGTTGGGGCAACTTGGGGGAGTGGGGGCAAGGGCTGTCCTATGGTTCAAGCACATGCAGAGTGGGGAGCAGGGAAGCGACCACACGTTAGGGAAACCTTGAATAAAGTAACCATTCTTCTGCAGTTGAGGCAGTTCAGACGCAGTGTTGAGTTGGATCTCTAGCTTATCTGACAACTCAAGCAATGCAGAGGCATGAAAGTTCCACCAAGTGCTCCAGAACTTTTCACCACTTGGCAACAGACTGCAAACTAATGATCATTTAAGTGGACTGCAGAACAGTTGGACAACGGGGCACATTGTATAATCTCCTTGCTAAAGCCAGCCATGGAGCAGTCATTGGTGGAGGTGCTGACAGCCTCTTTCGATGTCATCATCCCGGTTTGGACCAGGATCCCCCATGGTTCAAGCTACCAGTGCAGCCTTGCAGTGTGGGTTAGGAGAATGTCTGC
The DNA here is from genome assembly GCF_964194155.1 of Cetorhinus maximus. NCBI lineage: Eukaryota > Metazoa > Chordata > Chondrichthyes > Lamniformes > Cetorhinidae > Cetorhinus > Cetorhinus maximus. The sequence goes on from NC_135890.1 coordinate 35,550,902, forward strand.
ACCTGAGCTGAGAGCACAGCACGCAGTCCAATGTGCAAAGCTGCTGCCAATTGGTCAGGCAGGTGGAGATTTGGGCAGCCATACAGAGCACTAAACTCTGGCCATGCAAGAGAGGTTCTTAGAACACCCAGGCTAACCCACGCTTCTCTCTCCTTCATCCTGCAGGGGGAGTACATCAGGAGCATGGAGACTGGAGAACTAGTTGTATGCCTCATGACATACAGGGAGCAGGGACAACAGAAAAGAGAGTGACTGAGGCAGCTGGCTGCGCAGAGGAAGGAGCAGCACCCTCAGGAAGACTGAGGCTCCCACACATGCCACCGAAGAGCCACAGCAAGCCATGACTGGTCAGGGTCTAGCTAGACCCAAGGTCAATAGATGCCGCCTTTCATTCTTGCAGATGACCAAGAACCAGTGTCGCTGAAGACTGCCCATATCTAGGGAACTGGTCGGTCTCATCTGCCAATTACTGCAGGATTTGGCGCCACAGAAACATGGAGGCCATCCACTGCCAAGTGGTCATGAAAGTGAACATGCTGCTCAATTTTTAAGCCTGTGGCTCCTTTCAGGGCTCCACAAGTGTCCTCTGTGGGAAATCACAAGCCTCCACCCACAAAGGCATCCATGAGGTCATGGATGCTGTCTCTGCGAGGGCCACACAATTTTGTGCATTTCACCCGGGGCCAGAACAGCCAGGATGCATGAGTGATTGGATTTGCCCAGGTCTCAGGTTTCCCACAGGTGCAGGGTGTCATCGACTGCACTCACATGGTACTCAGATCTCCGTCGCAACAAGTGGTTAACTGTGTCAACCGCTAAAGTTTCCATTCGCTGAATCTACAGCTGATGTGTGATCACCACCAACGCATTCTGCAGATCTGCGCACGGTTTCCATGGAGTGTGCAAAACTCCTACATTCTCAGTCAGTCTCAGATCCCTGACACTTCCCAGGGTCCACAGAGGTGGCAGAGATGGCTCCTCGGGGACAAGGGCTACCCACAGAGGACATGGCTGATGACACCAGTGTGACGGCTTCAGACTGCAGCAGAGTAAAGGTATAATGAGGCTCATGCAGCAGCTCGCAACTTGGTGGAGCAGACCATCGGAATGCTGAAAATGAGGTTCTGGTGCCGATCTGGACCGATCCTATGGAGCCTTGCAATAGAGTCCGCAGAGGGTGTCAGGCACTGTTGTCATCTGCTGCACCCTTTACAAACTTGCACTGTAATGGGGAGAGGAGCTAGCTGAGGAGGTGATGGAGGAGTTGGAGGACTCCGTCGATGAGGAGAACATTGACGAGGATGAGGGTGAGGAGGTCCTTGAAGGTGACAATGACAGCAATGAAGCCCTCGTACTGGCCAGACAAGGCAGGCATGCTCGGGAGGCTAGATTTGTGAGGAGGATGACGACATGCAGTGAGGAGCCAATAGATCCTTACATTCCATCTATAAATGTTTGACTCCAATCTGGCTCATGGCGGCGCACATACCCTCTGTGATAATGCTCCTGTCATGGAGATGCAGTGGAGGCCCTAATAGTCACTCAATCACAGGAGAAGGATGACAACATGTAGTGAGGACACGCCACAGACCTTCACATAGCCTGAGGATGTCTGACTCCTGTCTGGCCGAGGGCAGCTTGCTTGCACACTGTGATCAGGGCCATATCATGGAGACGCAGCCTGACCCTCTGTCTGTCTTTAGCACCTGACCCCTTCACGAACAGAGCATCACTGGTCACAGATGCTGAAGAGATGGGGGCCAGCCCCACCTTAAAGAGCGCACAGAGGGAATGACGGAACTCTGTGGTGCCTCCCCACGACATCCGCAGCAATGATAAGCACCATTGAGGTGCAGGCATCAGTAATGTCTCCAGTGAGTGTGAAGCTGGACCATCACTTTAGTCTGAAGGCTGCACAAAGCACGGGGAAGAGGTTCTGGACTGAGACACCTGCCTTTATCTTGTGCAGAAAGGTTTCACCTCTGACTGACATGAACACTGTTCGTCAGAACAAGGAGCAATAGGCAGGGATACATTCTTGAGAGTTTAATTACAATAGTGAACATTATGTAGAAGTGATCAACACCCATGCCCAGGCTGTGTAACTACATCTTCTCAATCTTCCAAACCCTGCTGCTACATCTTGGTTTTCTCCGGACATCCACGGCAGAGGTGGAGACTGCCTGCTGGCTGCTATGCCCTGCCTGTGATGGCTTGATGGGCGTCCTCTGATGGGCCAAGATCTGGAGGGCCCTGTCCTGCTTTTGGGGTCCTGCTGTGTGACAGAGGCACCCTCTTCGACCTCTGGAGCTGGAGCTGCTGGGGTCACAGGAAGAGAGCATTCGGATGGGCCGGAGCCACCTGGGTGAATGACCCCAGGGTGTGCACCTGCTGATTCTCCTGTCTATGGGTTCTCAAGGGCCCCTGGCTGACTCCTTGAGGAGAAGGGGAAACTGGAGTGAGATTGAGCTGCCGTGCATCCCTTTCGCGGATACACTGTTGGAGGCCAACTATGGCATCCGCGATGGAGTTGAGCTCATGTAGCAGTGCAAGAGCGACAACCTGGACCAAGGTCTCCATGGCAACCACCATCCTACCGGTGTTGACCTCGGTGCGTTGCAATGCCGGCACTATCACCTCAGCCTGAAGGCGGATGGACTCCTCTGTCATGCCTTTCAATCTGAGCAGTGCAGCAGACATCCCTTCCTGATGTTCCCGAGCTTGCCTTTGCAGTTCCAGCAACTGGGATATGACCGAGCCCAGAGGTTCATCATCTGACTCAGACTCAGCAAATTTCTGTCCTCCAGCAGTCCTCCAAGTGCCGGACAGCTGGGAAGTCCCTGCCACTGCCTGCTGTGGATCAGACAGTGCGATGTGCTCACCCTATTGTGATCCCGAGGCTACTCTAAAGCTAGGTCCCACTGAGGCATGTATCTCTGCACTGATAGAGGGTGTGGGTGAGCGCTGTGATGGGGCTTCAGGGAGGGTGCCTTCAGATTCCTCCAGAGGTTTCTTCGGAGCTAGATTAGAGGCCCTGGGTTGTGGACACCGTCAGCTGTTTGGCAGATGTGCCTGTGAAAGCAAGGGGAGGTAATGAGTGCATGGCATGGCCTGTGAAAGAGGACACATCACTCACAGCATGGTTGTCTGATGAATGTTGCACTGCTGGATCCTCACTTGGTAGAGGACTGCCAACCTCACCATCAGCACAGGACCGGTCCAGATCCTCGCTGGCCAGCTGGATGGTTCTGTTTTGAAAGTCTGTGAGGACCTTCATTTCAGGCATTAGTCCACCAGTCTGCAAATTGTCCTTCTTGTTGTGAGCCAGTTTGTCCTGCATGAATAGAGATGGACAGAGTGCAAGCAGTATGCTTGCCAGGCCAGATGATAGGTGTGCCTGGCCTGTGTGGGTGGTGAGTTATCCCATGGACAGGATGAGGACAATGAAGGTGTGTGTGAAAGAGTGAATGGTGATGTCCCTTTAACTGGCAGTGACTGAGATCCCTTTAGATGTGTGATGGGTTTGTCAGTGCGTGACTTGAGAGTGATAAGAAGAGTGACTTACCTTGGTGAAACAAAGCAGATCATTCACCCTCTTGCGGCACTGCGTGGCTGTCCTCTTTTGCAGGGCGTTGGCGCTGACCATCACTGCCACCTCCTCCCAAGCAGGCTTTGTGATGTTGCTGCTCATCTTGCGGACAGAGCAGGGGTAGAGGACATCACGGTGAGCCCCCACTGCACCCAAAAGGTGCTCGAGGGGTGTGTCATTGAATCTGTGGGCTGCAGTCTTTTTGTCTTTCAGGGCTTTGTCTGCTGTGCAGCCGTCCTGGGCTGAAAACACTGAGAGGTGTGCTTGCGGCTGCCCGGCATGAGGAAACGGTGAGGTGATGGCGTGGTGGGAGGATGAAAGCCCACCCGCCATTGAAACAGCGTGTTTCCCAGGAATGCATAATTAATGTGGCGGGATTGGGACGATACAGCATGAGAAGCCACCATTGCGGCCAGCGGCTGAAATGTTTTTCCCACCCACTACTGCACTTAGTGCAAATCTGGGACAATTCCGCCCAGTGAGTTGATATCTATAAGCTCTAAGCTACCAACAACATTGCTAGCCTCATCCACTGCTCAAATCTTTATGTCCCCTTCATTCACCTATGAAATTTTTTATCAATCAGTACTCAATCCTAAAATTCATATGCTTTCCCTCCCCCTCACACACACAGCTCTATGGGAAACCACTCACCCACAACATGAAGCTTGCACAGACTGGAAACTGTTGAACCATGATAGCCACATCACCCATACAAATTGCAGGACATTCACTGATACACTTCCCTCTCGTTTTCTTGCAAGACATGGTGCCAAATGATAGCAGGAAGTAGGGAAAGAGAAGTAGGAGGAGGGAATAAAGATAGCTGCGTGTTTTAAGCACTGTGAAGGAAACAGTGTTCAACGGAAAGAGCATCACTGAGGATGTAATCACTGGCAGGGCTGGGGCGAAATCGATGATGAGGGAATCTGCATAACTAATCCTCCCCCACACATCCCATTTCTCCCTTTTCACTCAATCATTTCTGACTCTCGAGCTGCAAATGGTGTAAACATGCATTTCTTATGTTCCCCTCTCCCCTCAACACAGCCCTATCCTTGCCCCTGTTCTTTCTCGTTAAACTTCCCGGTCAATGAAGAAAGAGGAAGAAGAAAATGAAAGTGAAGAGACACCATTAGACAATCTTAAATTTGCAGCCACCAGCTCAAATATTGACCATGTGAAATTTTGAGGCTAGGATAGATAGAGGAGGGGTTTACATGTGGTGAGACACAAGTGCTCAGGAGCCAGGATGGGGAGAAAAGGATAGTGCAAATGACAGCTCTCCAGAGGGCGAGGTCACTAGTTCTGCTGCAGGTGAGTCATGTAAGGACTTTGATTAGCCAGGCCACAAATGAAAGCAAATGTTTCGTGCATTGGAAAGTCAACCAGAAAGTCGGCACTCAATTTCAAGGAGCATGAAAGAGTTCAGCACAAACTTGTCACAGAGCTTTGTGCAGAGCTTGGAACTTTTCAAACATGGAATGTGTGGTCAACTCCATCAGCACACCTGTAGAACCAACCATGATGCCTGGTCTGATGGCCAACGTCACAGCTTCCATTGCAGCACAAGAAGCTTCCATCACAGGTCTGAGTTATACAGTAGAAGCTCAGAATGCTGCCATTATGCCTCTGGACACCATTGTGCATAAGGGTATCCAGGGTGTCATAACAGTTCATCAATCCATTCTTCACTGGATCAGTAGGATTGCTGAGGTGCAGCCCTGAGAGAGTGGCAGTGGCTCTATGGAACATGAACTTGCTGTCCTCTCTCATAGTGACCTACCACGCTGTCAGTGGCCTTGCTGTTGTCTGTCAGCCAAACCCACCTCTTTTGGGGGATGAAAATTTTCCCCATGGTCATTGCTTCGATTAACAACTCCACTTGTGCCTTCCTCAGTTTCATCACCTTCTGTGTAAAGAAAGTTTCTCTTGCTCCCTGCATGCAATCTCTTATATTTAATCTTATATCTATGCCTTCTCATTCTAGAAAACTCATCCTATTGAATCTGTGCTTGTATTGCCTTAACATCCCTCCAAACTGCAAACTGTACTCCAACGAGTGCTTAAAGCAGCCCTCCATGCTCATGCCTGCGGAACCATGTCCTCAGAGAATGCCATAGCCTGGAACTCTGTGCTCCTGTATGGAAAAGTTAATATGTCATTAACCATTACCTGCTGAAGCTCAAATATGCATCAGACTATGGAAAACCTTTAATTTATACATGGCAAGCTAGCACAATTTCTCCATGTCTTTCAGTGCGCCCAATGAACACCAAGGTCAAGTCTGTAAGACATCTATCTTCATTATACTTGTCTGTTGCCTTTTGCTGCACCATGTGATTTAACATATTGTGTCAATTGATTTGAAACTCTGAGGATTCTAAGAGAATGAGTTTAAAATTAAATATCACTGTAATACTTACTACAGAACTCTGAGCTTTTATGTTGTGATTCAGACCCTTGTCAAATTTAGGTGCTAACCCCATCCGCCTATATGCAGTTACATTGTCACCTAATATTTTATGTGCACTGAGCTGTCAACCTAGGTTTTACGTGTCTGCTGATGAAGAACCCCAAGTGGTTTAACTACTTGACTACCGTATTAAAAACTGTACAGATAGAAAAGAAAAAAAGAGACTGCAGGTGCCAGAGATACACTGCAGACCCACTACCATCTGAAAAAAACAGGTAGGTTATTACTTCAGGTGAGGGAACTTTCAGCAGAACTGATTTCATTTTGATGTTGAGGAAAATGCTGTGTATTTCCCGAACTTTCCATCCTGATGAAAAGCTTGATCTTTGCTAGAAAGTAAGAAAAACTTTAAGAACAGGATTTTGCCCTTTGTGCCGAGACCCTAATCTTAGAGTTAAGTGAGGGTCACCATTGCTGCACTGTGTGAGAAACAGTGTGATTTTCCCTAAATTGGTCAATTAGTGGCCAGAGGGTGGTCTCGCCATCCAGTTAATAGACTTTAAACTATCCTCAGATAAAAGCAAAATACTGTGGATGCTGAAAACCTGAAATAAAAACAGAAAATGCTGGTAAAACTCAGTAGGTCTGATAGCATCTGTGGAGAGAGGAACAGAGATAATGGGCAGGATTTTCCCATCGGGGGCGGGGCCCGCTTGCCGACGGGTAAAATGACGCATGGTGATGTCGGGCGGAACTCCTGATGTCACCGTGACCCATTTAAATTTTCAGGTAGGCGGGGGCTCAGCAAAATCAGCGCACTCTTGGGTTTAAGAATTCCCCCCGCCTGCACAGGGAGCGCATAGCGCTTCCATGTGGACTTCACGCTGGGCGGGCCTTAATTGGCCCGCCCACATAAAATGGCGGCGCGCTAGCACTTCAACTTTGCCTGCGACGGGGGGAAAATCCTGCCCAATGTTTCAAGTCCACGTGACCCTTCTTCAGAGCTGGACCCAGGCCCACCCTCCCTCTCTGCTGCTCTTCCTCCTCCTCGGCCTCCAGGAACACTGGGTCGATGAGACACATGTTGGCTCCAAAAGCTCCACCCTGGCAGGGTTGTGTTCTCCACTCCTGCCCTTCAGGAAACACATGAACACTTGTGATTGAGTTGCCTCTTCCACAGTCACCAAGCTCCTGCAGCCAGTTAGACCTGCCCTTGACCTCCTTGAGATTGTCCTGGACCTCCCCAAGCTCACCCTCACAGTGACCTTCTAGCTCCCTACAGTGACCCTCGACCTCCTCCCCAACAACCCCTCCCCAATAATGATTCACAGCCTCCTCTTCCCTCTTCGAATAAAATACCTACATTGTGGCAAGCAGCTCCAAGTGGCTCACCTTCCCCTCATAGACTGACTCACCATCTCACTGCCAGCTTTAAACAACCAGGAAACTGAAGGCCCATGATCCCCATGTACCTCACACTTTTAATTCCAAAAGTTCCATTTAATCATAAAAAATATCATGTTAATGAGTGATAATGATATGCAAAGCCATTGAGAATACCTTTCTGCCATGTGGCGTCAGCACTGTCCAGGTTCCTCTCTACTGCTGGGATTATTTGGGCCTTCTTATCCCAATATTGGAGAACTGACACGGCACCATCCATGTGATTCAATGCTCCCCCTGATCCCCGCTCCCGCCCTGCCCCCCGTTCCCTTGGCCAGCATTAAATTCTTCCCATTAACTCTGTTCCTCTCTCCAGTTCCTTATTGATATTGCCAGACCTGCTGAGTATTTTCAGAATTTTCTGTTTTTATTATGAGCTCCAACATCCGCAGCAGTTTGCTCTTGTAAAATGTTACTGAACCTGCTTAACCCTGCAGGACAGTAAAACTACCCCTGAATATGATCTACTTCTGCCCTAATACCTTCTTCATTTTCACTTCAATTTTGTCTTCCTCTAATATGTTTTTATTTCGCTCCGATTGCATAGCCCTTTGATGAACTGAACATAAGTGACAACATTATACAGATTCTTTTACAACTTTATTATAAAATCAAATGTCATTGTTGCTTGATAGAAACATAAATTAACAATGAAATGAAATACAGCGGAGCCCTTTCACAGGCATGCATGGTAATATCACTTTATTTTCAGATTAGCTTTTCTAAAGCCTCAGTCTATTGTCCTTAATTAAATTCCTCATGGAAAAAAAGGTCACTTTCCTTTGGCAAAATCAAGTTCAATTTATAAAGGCTTGATGCAATTTAAGATCCAAGAGCATCAAAACTAGTCTGATCCATTTATAAGGTAGAGTACTTTATGTGATTCTGTAGCAGGCTTTCTATTTAGAGAACCTTCCCAAAGGTGCAGACATTCTGGGACAAAGACCGTAACTTTCTTTCTTGTGTCTTTCAGTGCACAGTCCCTTGTCTCTTGCTTCATCAGCAAGAACACTAGGGATATGTCTCCTACCTTTCCTTTGCCCAATTCTTTTATTCCATCTTCATTAATCTTCCTCCCTTCTGAGAGTGTGCCATCTTTTTCTTACTGAGGCCATATTTACAAGGGTACTGCTCTGTCAAGAAAAGTCATTCACATCTGGTGATTATGGAACTTGGATTGAATGAGATGAAAGGTGTTTTCTTTTAGTTTCCCTCTATGTATTGTAACAATTAATTGCAATGAGATTAAGTGAGAATGTCACAAAGATTCAGCAAAAACAGAGGCTATTGTCAAATGATAAGAATGTACTCAGTAATTAGACTTCCATCACATGCAAGACATCAAATTGATGAAAAATCTATGGGCAATGTACTGGCTTAATATATTTTCAATGGATTATTCACCTGAATGAATCTATATTTATACACACTTCTCTAATGATTTTCTAATCATAATCCCCAGCCTCAGAGCACTCATTACCTGTCTCTAAACAATCAATCATGGCCAACAATGGCACACTCATTGCTCCCTCAACACAATTAGTATCATTTCCTGCTTGAACAATATCAGTCCCAGATACAGAGCATCTTCCATCTCACTAAATCCAGTTAATTTGCTCGTTTCAGTAAACTTTTCAAGGTTAAAAAAAAGCCTACTGACAAGTCTTTTTTTTTAGAATAAATCTTAAATTCTTTACAATATGCATTTATAGATTGTTCTCCACATATGATGAGGCATCTCATACAAGGTTTAAGTTATATTTCCACATCTTTATCATGTCCCTTCTCTAAAAGATTAGGTACTCATTCTCTATCTCAATTTAATACCCACATTATTTGGTTCATTCCCCCCTTCAGCACATTAACATTAATAAGGACATTCGCAGTGCAAGAAGTCCCCTAGTTTAATTAACATTAGACCTGGTGCTTCAAAGTTAAAGCAAAATTGAACTGCATTGTTAAGGGAATTTTCAGTATACTGATAAAGATGCCTCCAGAGATAGATAAATAGTGCCTCACTCAAAGTCAGAGGCAATAAAGTTTCTCAGTGTGAACTTGTTCATTATTGAACGAGAAATTCAGTCCTTAAAGGCTTGCAGCACTTTAAAGGGCACTGTTGCATCTGGTGGCAAACAATAGTCAACAAAGTATAGTAAATCATAGATATGTCATTATTTAATCAATCTGACAAAGAATGCTCCAATATTCAGATAATACAATAGAGATTTTGTTGGAGCAGGCAATTTGGAGAAGGAGGCCCACTTTGTAATTAATGGTCGGCAGCTAAGTAGGCAACTCAGGCTGTTTGGCAGAGTTGGCCATAAATGTGAATTTGCACATTACCATTTAGTTAACCATGTCACAAAGCTGTCATATTTTCATACATTATGGTGGGGTATTGTAAAGTAGGCTTATGTTTGTGCATGTGTAGGTGGTTCCGTCTGTGTGGCTGATTTAATTAAATTAGAGACAGATAGACTGCAAGGTTGAAATTACAAAAAGAGTTAGGTGTAAAAGGGCATGTGAAATGCTAATGAGTGAACTAGGGTAAAGTCTCAGCAGATATAGTGTGAATTAAATTTGCATTTTAAGATGAGTGGAGAGGTGTTTGGTTTTCAAAGAGACATGGTGGGGTGTTTACAACTAACAAGATAAATAAGGCAGGTTATTATGCTGATTTTTCCCAAAAGTGCTGACCATAATGGCAACATAAAATATTTATATATTATGGGAAAGCAAATTCCAAAGACATGTGAGAACAATGGGATTTACAGATTAAAGAGGAAGAAATATATTTAAAGAAGGATGAAAGGCTGCGTGGGGGTGGTTGTGTAATATCTGAAAGGTACACCATGTGAAACAGGCTTGGGGAAAAGCCTCTAGGCACTTTGCAGAAGTCTGCTGTTCCAGTAACCAAAGTTAGGTTAAAAGCCTTTGGAATTCCACTGTTGAGTGGGTTCTTGTGGTAACCTTGCCGAATTGTCACTATAAATTTAAAATCTATTTTGGATTATTGCCTTATAGTGGGTGTGCAGTTAGGAGTCTGGTTAACTAGGAATTTTGGGAATTGTTATAATATTAAGTAACCATGTAATTGTAATCTTGTGTATGTGTTTTATTCTGTTCTTTTGTTAATACATGTTTTAATTTAATTTGTAAAATCTCTAAAGGTGTTAGTGGACTCATTACTTCTGAATTCAGTGCACAAACCTTCTCGTAATAAATACAAAGTGCAAAAGCATTGTGATAGCGTGACCAAGTATCCCTTGTGGATTTGGTCAGCCTGGCAAATGCCACTTGCCGTATCATAACAACCATAAAAGGATTGGTGACCTCAACAGGTTGGTCAATGTCAAAAAACATACCGCCCCCTACCAGCCTCCCCTGCCATAACCTATATTAATGCCAAGTGTTAAACAAGCAGAGCCTTACAGTTCTTTGGTTCGTATGAATGCCCATTTTACAGTAGGATCACTCCATAGTAGGATCTATCCTCAGCTGCTTTCCTTGTATACCTAAATGCTTGTACGCTGAAGAACTGTTCCATTTACTACTTAAATCACGCATGCCTTTGCAATCACATTTACTAAAGTTTTGGTTTACTGAAAGCTGCACAAGGTTTCATTTCTCTAGAAACAAATCAGTGGAATGAGACTTCTTCGGTGATGACAACTGTACCTAGCTCAGAAAAGGGGTCCATGGTCTGACAATGCCTCTGCAGTAGTGGGACAGCAACTGGTAGATCCTGAAAGCAAACAACCACACCACAAAGCTGTATTAGACTTTTCATTTAACCGTGCCTTGTTGAGATGCCTGCTGAAATACTTAAGTTCATGAGTGTCTGGAATAGAAGATCCTTAAGCGAATAACCTCATGGCTCGGTAGTATGATAAGGAATTAGAACAGATAGACTGGAAAACAGTTATGGACAGCTCGCTAACATGCCTTATGAACAGCTTTGGTCATAAATAAATGGTTGTAGGTCAGATTTGAATTAATGAAACTTCTGCAAGCTAGCCTTGAAGGTCAGAGGTGAAATTTTTCTTGGGAGGATGAAAGTGGTCAAGGAGAACTGCTTGAGATGTGATAAAGAAATGCTGAAGTAAGAGTGATTGATCAAGGGCAGAAGGTATGTGAGAAGCTTTAAGAAGCTAAAGACAGCTGAATGACATTAAATGACATGATAACACTCTTGCGTGTTTTGAGAAGTCATGAAGATGTGAGGTAGATTTGAAAGAAGGAGAAGTTTAGGGATGGAATTTGAGAGCATAGGGCACAAACAGCTGAATACATTACAACCCATGGTAGGATGGAGAGGGTGAGAGATGCACAAGAGTCTAGAGTTGGAGGAATACAGAGTTCTTGGAAGTTTGCAGGTGTAAAGGGGTTTCTGCTCATTAGGGATTTAATGTAAGGAAGAAAATTTTAAATTGGAGGTGCTGGGGACCGGGAAGTTAATGTAAATCAACAAGAACAGGGATAGTGGGTGAATGGGACTTGGGTATGAGTTAAGAAATGTCTATCTCAGTACAACTGCGGGCTAGGAGGGGTTGGCTTCTCATGCCCTACATATGGATGATGGGATTAAAGTAGCCCTCCTCACATGACGGCTTGCTGCTGCTGCCTACATTTCTAGAGATGGCAACCCAGAAGGAAAAAGACAGTTTGGACCAGCACTCTTATTTCCCAGTTTTTAACTTGTGTTCCATGTTAAGTATAGAAGACCAGTTCAGACCAACGTTCTTATTTCCCAATTTTTACTGTTTTATTCCTTCTAGGAAATGAACACCATGGTGTCATCTCCCTTGTTCCATTGATTTGGTATCTGGGAAGGAAGGCTAAAGGCTTAGCATGTGCTACAGTCACGAGAGACAACAGCAACAGATAAGTGGCTTCTAATCATCTTGCCGGAAAGGGGACTGATTTTTCCTGCAATAAGATCAGATAAATAAGGTGAAGGCTAGCAGTTGAGGGGTGTGTGTCAAATGGAATGGGGGAGCTGCATAAAAGTGTTGTGGTTATTACCCTGTTAAAGTGCAAAATCCTGAGGTAGTGTTTTCCTTCAACTAGGCTAAAAGTGAGGTTTTAATTGTACAATTATTTTATTTAGAGGCTGAAGAGTATTGTGGAGCCCTATGTGGCTAAAGAAAAGGGGAAGTATGTTACTTTGCTTGCCCTGGTGAGGTTACTGTGTTTCTTACAGCACTGGCTGCAGTCCTACAGGTGAAAGAGTTGGCACTCTGTGCCAGTGCCAGTCCCCTCAGGTGAATTATTTCTCATGGGCACCTGGCATTCTGCACCTCCTGACGTCAGTGTCCTCAAGTAAGTCTTGCAGGTCATGCTCTGTGAAATTGTGGCGTCTTCTCATTTGTTTGTGTGCCCTTGCACTGCTGCCTTGTTTCACTGTGTGCGTCCATTGGTCCTATACCAGACATTGTTGAAAAATGGTAGGAAATGATTCATGAGACATGCCAAGAAGCTACCCGACAGACAAGTGAGTAGGCCAAGCCCAGCTCCTTCCTTACCTGTGACTGCAGTGTTCAGCTACAACTGCCTTTTTAAAGGTTAATCTCTAGTTTTCATGCAGCCCAGACGATTACTCCTGTTGTGCATCAGATGTATTCCAGTGATATCTCCAAATGAAATACAAATGAGCTGATCCAGGTACAGGCTGACTTCAAGTAGCTGTAAATAGCTGTAACATTGGGCCGCTGTCGATGCATGTAGTCAATGAGCAGTGTGGGAAATGTAAACAACTTCCCAGATGACAAGTCTTTTTCTCAGGGTGTTAAAGCAGTGCAACTTACTGCATAAAAATTCTAAGCCTAAAAAATTACTCCTAAACTTCCCTAGCAAGCAAAGATCAAAACAATAAATCTTAGAAGCATGATTCACAAAAATTTAGAAGGTCGGCTAATAATTAAGTTGTAAAAAGGCTTTATCATTTAAAATAATTACACTTACAGAAGGCCATCGATTAAGCTAATTGCTGCCTTTGAGTACAGGTTAAAGCTGACTGATTTGTGGAAACATTGAAATTTCTTTTGGCTCTGTCTTTTAGACAGTAAAGGTCTAGCGGGTCTATTGACTCAATCCCATTCAACCTTGTTGCCCTTCCAAAATCCATGTAATCTCTTAGGAAATAAAGGAAAAAAAGGACAAAAAAATACCCTAGACCTAGAAAAATGCCACTTCTGGAACTTCTTTTCTGCTGGCAACTTATTCCAAAGACCAAATATCAGGCTTATAGCTAATAATAAAGGCAGCAGTTATGAGAGAGATGGAACAGATGGAACATCAGTGAAGCTTGAAGTTTATGGTCAGTTAGAGAAACTAAATAATTGAATTCACTAAGGCCTGCCATCATGCCCCTCCAGATGGAAGAGCAGAAAATGCTCCTTGCTCTTATTCACAGGTTATAACATTGGCTTTGATCCATAGTTCAGGAACTGAGACTGACCAAGTGCCAACCTAACCCTTTGTGCCCAGATGTGCTGTCTGACATCATATCCCAGCAGTTAACTGATGATACTCATTATGCAGACATATTTGGTGGGCTGTTGCACCCACCAAAGCACTCAGACTTTTGATTACAAGTGAGCATACAATGATTAACTTTTCAGTTTCAGTAAGCATTGTAAGATTTGAAATTAGATTGTGTTAAATTAGGAACCAACATATCCAGGTCTTGCTGTGAGGTCTCTGATATTTTCATGAAATTGTTAAACTGTTTAAAAGAAAAGCGTATTACTGATATCATATGGCATAATTTCAACCTCTCCCCTTTGAGAACAATCATTGTTATTTCAGCATCTGATTATTTTGCTATTTCATTTCTGATTGTTGTCAAATATACTAGTTGTGAAGTTACACTGTGCGAATATTAGCCTATGAATTCTTAAGAAATTTGTAAAACAGTCTTCTGCCTAATACTTTAAAAGGAGAATTTATCTGTTTATATTATATGGTTAATATCTTTGTTAGCAGAACATTCATGCAATGTATTCAAAATGTGTTCCTGGGGAGCAGTGAAGAAAACATATTTTAAGCTTTATTGAACTGTAACCTTCAAACAATGAACTCTTTCATGACAACATTTTATTTTGCTTACTCCCTCTATGATATTCAGTTTAAACAACATGAATTGCATTAACATACCTGAAGCTTCTGCATCACAATAGATGGTCCCCATAATCAGTGCTGTGATACATAGAATAATGTGAGGGTGACAGGTAGGAAGGAGAGGAAAGCAGTTCTTAAATGAAGAAAAAAGTCAAATGGGTCATTTACCTTACTTCTTCACCAATACTACAAGGTAGATTCCATTTAACAGTAATTTTAAAATGAAAATACAAAGCCAGAGTTAGACTCCAGAGGGAAGCTATTAAAGAAAGTGCTGGAAACACTCAGCAGGTCAGGAAGTATCTGTAGAGAGGGAAACAAAGTTAATGCTTCAGATGAAAGACATTTCATGAGATGAAAGGTCAGTGAGCTGAAATAATTGGAGTAATTCTAACCTAACTTACCAGATGGGAATCCCATAGGATTGGGTGGAATTCCAGTTTTATGCTCAGCCAAATATTGCTCACTATTGAAAGTGGGTGGGGTGTGAAAACAAATGCATCTGATCCAGTCTGTTTTTCAACGGATAGCACAGGTTAAGACTACCCCCATTATCTCTGTTTATTTCTCCACACATCCTGCCTGATCTGCTGAGTGTTTCCAGCATAGGAACAAAGGAATTTGGGGCAGGTGTAGGCCATTCGGCCCCTCGAACTTGCTCCACTATTCAACCAGATCTTCTACCTTGTGTGGTTAACAGAATAGATAAGCTAATCTATGGGGCACGTGATGATGTGGCACAGACATCAGGGAGACTGTAGGGAACAGATGGCAGATGGGCAGCCCTGGGGAGAATGTACCTTCTCAATAACTCACTATCTACATACTGTAAATAAACTAACTTTAAGTAAATACCCTAATGAGAATCCTGGCCTAGCACCTTTTATGACATGGTAGCAATGGTGGTGGCACCAATTTAGTCTATTGTTGGCGTCACACCATGAACACTCAAAGGCCAAGATAACTAAGGTCCTGCTATGGCAAGATGCCAAGACAAGCGTCCCAGCGACACGCTCCCCGTAAACTGGTAGTGATGGTAGCATTACAACAACAGTAATGGCCCCTGCCCCTCTCATTTTCAAGCCTTGAACACTTATCTGGAGGGTGCTGCAGGAAGACGTGCCATGAGGAATATCTATAACCAATCCAAATCGACTCTCCCCCTTCTTTTGCGGGACCACACTTGGTAGTTCCACCCAGGCTGAAGCCCACCAAAATGGTACAAAAGGTGGGAAGCCACACCGCTGCCATTTTGAAATGTCTGCACTGAGGCACAAGATGGCAGCACAAATAGCAGGATTGCCCAACGGAGGACGCTGAGTGTTTCAGATGCGGCAGGATGGGACATTTCCACCATTTCTGTCTCCATTCGAGTCTCTAACAAATGGGATAAATGACGAGACTGCCAGAAATTAGTGTTTCTTTCATACTTCCTAAGCAAAGTTCGCCAGCATTTCTAGGACTTCTGTTCTCTGTTGTGAACACAAAGAGTTCTCAACATGCTTCAAACTTGACACAAGGCGTGTGGGGGTATCTGTACTAGCTGATCATCTTCCAAGGCTGCGCACAATCCCTCTTCAACCTTCCACTGTGCAGCTCTAGGGGATGGGTCAAACAAACCTACATGTTAAGGGCCACATTGTGCCATAAGGGCCAACAGATCACAGAAACTCTTTTAACCGCAATTAAGCCATTTCCCTACGTAGCAGGAATACATGTGCACAGCGAGGCATTATAGAAAGAGTTGATGGGATTCTTCCATCAGACACAGGGTCACCTTCCGCCTAGGAATTTCCACAACTTTTTCAAGGGCTGGGAAAACTGAAGACTGAATATCATATTTCACTGCTCCCCGATGCCATGTCAGTTTGTCTGTTCACAGCTAGGAGGGTGATGCACCCCCTATTACTTAGGGTTAAGGGGGAACTTGACCGCACGTTATGCAGCAGTGTTATTTTGCCAGTCACACAATCAACCTGCTGGTGTTCAGTTCTGGTCACTGCTCCCAAGCCTAATGGCCACCACCAGTTCTGTGTGGATCTTATGCAGCTTAACAAAGCTACGCAGCAGAAGTTCGCCCAATGACATCAGTAGACAACAGTTTGGCATCCTTTTTATGAAGCTTGATGTGAACAGCAGGTTTTGGCAGATACTCTTTGACAAGGAATCTAGGCTCCTGATGATCTTTATCATGCCCTTTGGACAATTTTGCTTTAACCACCCTCCCTTTCAGAATGTTATCTGTCCAAGATATTCCAAAGTACCATGTCAATGATCCTCGAAGGCAAAAATTATGTTATCTGCCATATGGATGGCATCCTTATCCATTGTTCCACCATAGCCAAACATGACCATAGGGTAAGAGAGGTCCTCAAGGTTCTCCAGGAAACAGGTCTCACGCTGAGTGACAAGTGTGAGTTCACCAGAACCAACATAAAATTCCTATGTCACATTATCCAACGGCATGGTTTTACAGTCAATGCCCAGAAAAATAGACCATTACTGAGTTTCCTCGATCAATGTGCATCACTGATATTTAGTGTTTCCTAGGGTTGGTAAACCAAGTGGGAAAGTTTATCCCTAACTTGTGTCATGAGAGTATAATCATTTTCATTGTATTTTTCTGGTTTATTTTCAAGTAGGTTTATGTGGGTAAGTGTTATTAGGTCCGCATGTGTGTGATTTAATTACATTTGAAGTCAAGTAGACTGTAAGCTTTAACTCATCAAAAGAAGTTAGGTGCTTGCTATGCTAATGAGTAAAAATGGATGCTGGCTTAGCCTATAAGGTGTGAAGGGAATTTGCATTTTTAGATAGATGAAGGGAGATTTGGATTTCAAAGAAATTTCAGTCTGTTTACAGTTAGCCAGATAAACAAGGCTAAGGAATGCATTTACTTTTCCCAAAGCTACTGACAATAAATAGTAACAACATGAACGTTTTTATATTGTGAGGAAGATACAGTTTCAAAGACATATGAAACAATAGAATTTACATATTAAAAAAGAGAGGAACATATAAAGGAGAATGAGGCTATGTGTCAGGAGAAGGCACTGTGAGATCTAACAGAAGTGTGTGAGGTAGCCTTAATGAAGTCTCCCGTATTTGTGCATAAGCCTGCTGTGTACTGAATCTAAAGCTGGAGAAAAATCATTTGGAATTCTACTGTCCATTATATTAATTTGCTGGATCTGTTTAAAATTTAAAATCAATTTTTGGGCTGTTGCCTTAAAGGGGGTGTAACTGGGAGTCAGGTTAAATAAGAATTTTAGGAGTTACTATAATAGTAATTTGTAGCCCTATGTAGGTGCTTGAAGTCTTTTCTTCTGTTAATAAATCTTTTAATTTAGCTTTTTGAAAATCTCTAGACTTCTTTGTGGACTTATTACTTCTGAATTCAGTGCACGCATCTCAAAATAAATACAAATTGCAAAACCGATGTGATAACACAATCAAGTTTCCCTCATGGATTTGATCCACCTGGCACACATCATCGGTCGTGTCATAATACTTGGCCACGTTCATGAAACCCTTGCGAGGCCTCCTGCAGAAGGGCTAGCAATGGTTTTGGGGTGCGGAACAAATCGAGGCTTTCAATACGTTATAGCTCACCTGGTTTCCTCAGATGTCCTGGCACACTATGACTGCATTGCCTAAGGTTGTTGCCGTGGACATTTCCTCTATGGGCCTCGGCAGTGTTCTTATCCAACTACAAATGAACAGTGATTAAAAAACCTGCCTATTTTGCTTTGAGAGCTCTTATGGAAACTGAACAAAGGTAGGCAACTATTGAGAAAGAGGCACCAGTGATTACATGGGTTGCAGAGCTCTTTTCTGATTAGCTGATGGGGCTAGCCTTCCAGGTGGAAATGGATCAGCTCCTCATAACACTCCTCAGTTTGATGGAAATTTTAAGATGGCCATCCAGATTCAATGATTTTGCCTTTGATTGTTGTGGCACCAATATACAGCTGTCTATGTCCCAGGCAAGTCACAAACCATGGGTGATACTCCCGGCTGACCACACCATCACCCTCAATTCTACATTGGTGTCAGAAGTGGAAACATTTTCCTCCACAGTTATGAGCCTTCTGTCTATCAACCACAAATCACCAGGATGTACAACATGTCTAAAAGGAAGGTACCAAATGGTTCAAGTGCGGGGGTTCTGTCTACAAGGGTGGCCCAAATATAACTCTACCGATCATCTTATCCTCAACTACTGAGTGTTATGGCACAGCGGATGGTAAATGCTGAGCTGCTCAAATCCCAGAGGGAAACTTGAAACAGCTGCCACAACTATTTTTCAATTTGAAATTTATTTCAGGACTCAGTAGTAATAAGTCCATCGTGTCTTAGAGGTTTTTTTTACAAAGCTTAAGTAAACATTTATTAATAGAAGAAAAGATTTTAAGCATATATACAGGTCTACAAATTACTACCATAATACCTCCTAAATCTCCCAATTAACCTGGCTTCCAGTTACACCTCCGTTAAGGCAACAGTCAAAACAAATAAGTTTCAACTAGACCCAGGCAAAGCACACAATACCCTGGACGATGATATTCTCAGCGAGTTTTCTTAATTTCGATCCCTGTAGATCACAACTTGATGCATAGAGGCTGGAGGCTTTTCACACTTGTTAGATTTTAGAATTCCTTCTCTCTTACACACAGCCTCATCTCCTTTATACATGTTTCCCCCTTTTTAATGTAAGTTCCATTGTTCCAATATGGCTTTGCAGCTTTACTTTTCTCATACTATAAATCTTCCATAGTGATTATATCATCAGGAACATTTAGAAAAAATAAACACACTGTTTGGCTTAGCTTCTTATGGCTAGGTGTAACATCTTACCATCTCTTTAAAATTCAAACTAACCTAATTTATCTAAAAATGCAAATGTTCCTCACTCCTCACGTTCTAAAACTGCAGCCATGTTTATGTATTTAGCATTTCAAACCTAGCTTCCTTTTTGATAACTCAAAAGCTCCAGACCAGCTGCTTCCAATTCAATTAAATCCCCCAAACCTCCACACAGAGAAACTAATCCAAACTCCACCATTAACCTACCTTTACAATAAATCACAATAATAGTATGAAAATTATTATATTTTTGCGACAATGAGCAAAGAGCCCATTTGACCATCGTGCACGACCCTCTAGTATATGACCATTGTTTGGTCATTCCACGTGCCATGCAACATGCATTCTTCACAGCCTCCACGGAGGCTGCTTTAGCATCACTCAATGGAGAGCAAGAGCTCTACAATCAGTGTAGTGGCCGGGTATCACACAAACGTTCCAGGGTTTTGTGCTGTCATGCCACACCTGCCGTATTCACATTCCAACACCAACAGAACCCCTGGTACCACTTGGCTTTCGTCACCAGCCATGGCAGAAATTAGGCCTCGGCCTCTTTGGCTTCCATGGCAAGACATACCTCGTGCTTATTGATTATTATTCTTGATGATTAGAGATAGTCAGGCTCCTGAATCACTCCAGATGCTCTAAGGGCTGTTGACCCATCCCAGGGCCCATTCCCAGTCCTCCAACCCAGTGAAGCACTCACCAGGACATTCTCGGGCAGAGTGGTGAAGCCTCCCCAGAGACTCAGTTTGTAGCTGGGGGACTCGGTGGGTGGGTGGGCGGAGGGGATAAAGAGGCAGTAATGTAAATAGCTTAAAAACAAAGGTCATGTAAATAATTAAAGAGATAGTTTCATATTGTTGTTAAAAAGAAGATAGTGTACTTGGGGAGAGGTGTAATCTAAGGGGTTAACAGAATGGATATGCTAATCTATGGGGCACATGATGATGTGGCACTGATGTCAGCGAAGTACTGTAGGGAGCAGAGGAACAACCCTGAGGGAAGATGTAACTTCCTGATAACTCACTCTGTAAATTCTGTAAATAGCTCAATAATAGTAAATAGTATTAAGTAAATACACATACACCTGCCACTCTCCCTTGCTAGAATCCTGGCCTCTCATCTTCTATAACATGCCTCTACCCAATTTTCCTGCACTATCCCCATATTCATTGATGTCTTTAATGTGTAGAAATCTATCAATCTCTGCCTTGAACATACTCAATGACTGAGCCTCCACAGCCGTCTGAGATACAGAATTCCAAAGATTCACCACCCTCTGAGTGAAAAAATTCCTCCTCATCTCAGTTCTAAATAGTTTACCCTTTATTCTGAGACTATGGGCAGAATTCTTACCCCGACGGGCGGGTGGGCCCCACCGGCTCGGCAGCGGGCGGGCAGCCAAACCCCGCCGCCGAAACGGGGCCCGCCGCCATTTTGAGTGGGCGGGCCAGTTAAGGTCCGCCCAGCAGCCTGCCTGACGGGAAGCGCCATGCTTCCTGTGCGGGGGGGGTGGAGGGAATCCAAATCTGTCAAAGTGCGCTCTTTCGCGCATGCACTGCTCCCTGAGGCAAAGTCCTGTCTCAGGGAGATTCGTCAGAGGTAAGTAAACTCTAAAAATAGATAAATATTAAAATTATTAACATGTCCCCCTCATGTGACAATGTCACACGAGAGGGACATGTTCATTATAAACACATAAAATTTATTAAAGTTTTAAAAAATTGACATGAAACTTCATCCCGCCAATGGATGAAGTTTCATTAATAATCTGCAGCCCGCTGGGGCTCCTGGCCTGCCTGCCAGCCTTAAGGTTGGCCGGGCAGGGTGTTTAATAATGTTAATTAGCCTGTCAATGGCCTTAATTGGCCATTGACAGGTCGGTGGGCGGACAGCTGATTTCGCTGTTCGCCTGCCTTCGTGGATATTTAAAGGGACTGTGATGACATTGGGGGTTCCTCCCGATGTCATCCCGTGTCATTTTCCCCTTGGCGAGCAGGCCCTGCCCCCAAATTACTGAGGGGAAAATCCTGGCCTATGTCCCCTGGTTCTAAATCACCTAGCCAGTGGAAACATCCTTCCTACTCTGTTAGGCCCTGTAAAAATGTTTTATGTTTCAATGTGATCACCTCTCATTCTTCTGACCTCTAGAGAATGCATGTTCTGTTTTAATTTCAAGCATCCTCAGCATTTTGTTTTGGATCGAGGCAGGTAGTGGGAGTCAGGAAAACTCCTGGCTTGGCCCATCTGCCTCAGGAGAAAGTGTCCACAAAGGCGGGATTTTCATGGTGAAGATGCAGACGTGGGACAGAGACAGGCCAGCTGACCTGGATAAAAGCTCAGAGGCAGCCGCAGGACCTGCTGGGTGCAGACGCTGGCTGTTTAAAAGTCCTGCCTCAGTACTGTGGAACTTCACCCAAGTTAAACCAAAACAGAAAGGCCTCCAGCCCACACCCCCACCCTCACTCCCCACACACTCTTTGTGCCATGCCACCTCATGCCCCACACCATCCCAATGGTGCCTTATGCCCCCAAGCCAAGGTATGCCCACCAAACAACCCCAATGCCCACTCATGGGCCCCATGCCAAGGTAAGGACCCCTACCCACCTCCTATGATCCTCATGCCCTCTGCCAATGTATGCCCCCAAACAATACTTATGGCTCCTCATGCCCCCCTATGCCAAGCTTTGGCATTTCTATGCCCATTCACCCATGATTCACTGTATAGAAAACAATGAACCCTATAGTGACAGTATGATGTGTAAAAACGCTTTAAAAATAGTAATTCAATCATTGATAACTTCCCATTTTCTAAAAAAAACTCTCTTTACTACAGGGCAATAAAAGTGTTAATCATTCAGACCCTTTAAAGTTTCAGTAGCTGAAACTGCAGGCACTTGAAACCTCTTTATCTAGTGTAAATAAATGTTGTGAAATTGACAGTAGAGATCAGAGAGCTAGAGCTCCAAACCTCTGTTTTCTCTGGGGCTCAGGTGTTTCAACAGGCTAATAGATTTCTTGGCTCCAGCCAGGCTCATTATGTATTATTGGCTGAAAGCCCAGACGTCCATTAGAGTGCTAAAACACCTGAGCCCCAGAGAAACCATTCTGTGTTTGACAGCTTTATAAATCTTTATAAATAGAGGCATAAAGTACCAAAGTAATGGAAAAGATGTCAAGGCCAAGCAAGTTTACCAAGATGATACCAAGGATGAGAAAACACAGATATGTGGAGAGATTGGAAATGTTAGGATTGTTCTCTTTATTAGAGAAGATTAAGAGGAGATCTAATAGAGATACACAAAATTATGAGGGCTTTTGATAGAGCAAATAGGGAGAAACTGTTTTGTCTGGTAAATAGGCCAGTAACTAGAGGGTGTAGATTTGAAATAACTGATAAAAGAGCTAGAGGGGAAATTAGGAGAATTACTTTCACACAGAGATTTGTTATTCAAGTTAATTCCCTGTTAATTCCTTCCAGGGCTACTATTGTTCTTTGCAACACAGGTGAGGAAGAATAACATTTGTTTTGAATTTTTGAATTAAAGTTGCAGAAAACAAGCATATTAGTCAGCAAATTAATTTATCAGATAATCAATTAATCAGGCAATACGAAAGACAGTTGAAGGACTGCACATCATAGCCTAAATATTAAAAAAGCCCCAAACAAAATGTGAGAACCCAAACAAGTGAAAAGAGAATAGACATCATGTCAAATCAAATGCTACGCCTTATATAAGATGGTGAAAATACCACAAGAACAATAATAACAACTAGAAGTGAAGAGAAAGGAAGGGCAACCTTACTGGGATCTGCAATTCACCTTGTCATTGAGGTCCTTCATGACATCCTTGGTGAAACTGAAGACGAAGTATCAATTGTGCTCCCTGCAAAACTAAAACAATTTACTACACTTGTCACGAGAATGTGCTTTTTGAAGATATGGTTTCTGATTCTTGCACTGGCTGGATTTTAAACTGGAACCCTATACAAACAATTGTGGGTTATTTTAAAGGAGCAGCCCAGACAGGCTGAGCTGCTACAAAACACAATTTTGCATTCCAGATAGTTGGAATGAAGACAGGCAATCAACCCCCTAAGAAGCATGAAAGACCCCATCTCCTGACTATTCACACCACACTGGGACTTTGCAAATGTTTCTGAGATGAGACATAAAAATTCATTTACCTACTTTGAAACAATGGGAATCATTGTCCCCTCGGCGAACGGGGGTGGGGCCTGCTCGCCAACGCGTAAAATGACGCGCGGTGACATCGGGCGGGCATCCCGAAGTCACCGGGCGGGCATCCCAAAGTCACCATGCGTCATTTAGATTGTCAGTTCGGTGCCCGCCAAACTGTCACAGGCCTATTAAGGCCATTAAGAAAGCAATTAAAGTTGTTAAGAATGCTGCCCGTCCAACCTTAAGGTTGGCGGGCAGGCGAAGAGCTCAGGCGGACTTTACATTTTTCATAAAACCTCATCCACGGGCGGGATGAGGTTTCATGAAGGGTGTAATAATTAAATAAATCTTTTTGAAAAAATTAATGGACATGTCCCAGCTCATGTGACAGTTTCACATGAGGGGACATGTCCTTAAAATTTTTTTCACCTTTATTAAATGTTCCAGAACTTTAGCTAATCTCCCTGAAGCACCTCCGTACCTCAAGGAGATTTCTGGGATATTTCATGTGCATGTGCTAAAAAGCACAGGCCCCGACTCAGGCAACCACCCCCTCTACCCCCGCCTGCACGGGGAGCGCACAGCACTTCCGGGTGTGCGTCACACCGGGCGGGCCTTAATTGGCTCGCCCTCATAAAATGTTGGCATGCACCCGATCGGGGCGCCGATTGGGGTTCGCGCTCGCTCCTGCCTGCCGCCGCACAACCCTTATAAGTCTCTCGACTTACTCTGCCATCTGTACATGTGTGTGCATGTGCCCATACAAATGTGTGTGACCATATGAATGCTGGCGTCTTTTTCTTTTAGCTTGGGAATAGTTTCAACAAATTTAATTTGTTCTTTATTTAACCTAAGAAAAACTATCTGAGTAATTCTCTATAGCTTCAACATGTAAATAGTGGGGCACTTACAGAATTGGCAAAGCACATCCTCTCTAAATTCTTCAAAAAAAAGAGGAATAAACCCTGTTATGGTCAAACAAGGGTTAGAAGGATAAGGGAGTCATTTCACTCCTCCTCACCTGGTCATAATACACTTACATTCTGAAATCTGCTCAGATTTTATGAGGCAGTAAGGATGTGAACCAAATTCATCAGGGAGGATGGCAGGGTGGGATGAGTGGGAGTGCATTCTCAAGAAAAAAATACATCTTTTGAGAGAATATAGCTGGGAATGATGAAAATGCAATGTCTGATACAAATTTTGTTTATGCATAAGTCAATGATAACCTGCTTTCATTTTCCAGCAAAGGATTATTTGAAAAGAAAAGATGTTGCACGTTGTATTTGGCCGGTTCAATGGTGGTGGGTCATTGATATTTGCTTACGAAGTCAGTGGCAGTTGGTTCCAGGGATGAGACACTTCAGTTATGAGGAAAGATTGGAGAAATTGGGATTGTTTTCCTTGGAGAGGAGAAGGCTAAGAGGAGACTTGACAGAAGTTTTCAAAATCATGAGGGGGTTGGACAGAGTAGATAGGGAGAAACTTTTCCCACTCATAAATGGATCAAGAACCGGTGGGCATAGTTTTAAAGTATTTTGCAAAAGAAAAAAATGCGAGGTGAGAAAAAACTTCACACAGCGAGTAGTTAGGGTTTGGAATGCACTGCCTGGAAGTGTGGTGGAGGCAGGTTCAACTGAGGCATTCAAGAGGGCATTGGATGATTATTTAAATAGAAGCAATGTTACAGGAAAAGGCAGGAGATTGGCACTAAGTTAAACTGCTCAGAGAGCCGGTGTAGACATGATGGGCCGAATGGCCTCCTTCAGCACCATAACAATTCTGTGCTTCTGAGTTTGTCTTGCAAATCTATATTTTCTCCAGAGAGATTTTCAGTTGAAGTTATGAAGGGTGAAAATACTAGAGCATCTGTCAACTGCTCGAATTACTAACATGTCAGACTACAATCATGTTGTTTTATTTTGTTTGCTGCTGCAGCTCTTCGCAGTAAATGTCACAAAAAGTCACATGGGAGTATTAATACATGTTGTAGTGATTATTGACTTGAACTGTGAATGAATAACATTCAGAAATATTAGGGAGTGAAATCTGCAGACCAAATGATAAAATTTGGATGATCCAGTGTGAGGAGGTGCATTCAGTGCAAACACAAACAGGCATGGTAATAAGGGATTGTCCTGACCCCGATACATAATTGCACAGCTGGATCAATATTTGTACTTTTTTACATGTCAGAATTTTCTATCAGCGAATATTTCTAACCAGTTTTGAATGATATGGTAGAAAATCACTGTTGTGCATGGTAATAAAATGTTATCTTTTTTATTCGCTCGTGGGGTGTGGTCGTCACTGGCAAGGCCAATATTTATTGAACTTTTCTAATTGCCCTTGAGAAGGTGGTGGGAAGTTACCTTCCTGAGCCTTGAGGTAATCAGGAGAATAAGCATGCAGAATGGCTCAGTAAAGCCAATTGCATGACGTTTAGAGGTATTCCATATCTCAGATCAAGCAAATAAGGCTAATGTTTCACAGCCAAATCTCCTTACTGGCAGGGTAATTATCAATAGCCTGCACATCTACTGAAAGGACAATATTGTATAAATTTTCAATTAGGATAAAATGAATAATTGGAACAAAGCTACTAAAAAGAAACTAATTGGCTGAAGTCTCTGGACTTAATGAACAGGAATGTAGTTGAGGGCAAGATTATGGATTGTCCTCAGGATATCCACTGTTGTATCTATACCACCAAATGTCAATAGAATGGCCAATTAACTCTTTTTATGTGATATTGATCCTATAACAAACCTCCAGATAATTATTAACTGCTTGTGAATGAGGCAATTAGTGTGAAATATCATGTGGGGGGTTATTTAACTTTGGTGAAGGTGCAAATCTGATGGTGCATGATCAGTGGCATTATGCATCAAACTCCAATTTCCTTTCTATTGCCTTCCATTAATGGAATAAACTCAAACATATTCTAGAAATGGTTTGTAATCCAACACACCAGATTACCATTCAGGTGGTGAAGTTGAAAATCGCCCCCATATTATGATAAAAACCTTGGTACCAAGATTCTGATGGATTGGAAGGATGTAAACCAAATAATTTTATATGGGATTGGATTTGAATTTAGAGAGAAGAGAGGGCTTGCCAATCTTACGTCCCATGTGTCAACTGTTGCTCAGTTGGTGGCATTCACACCCCTGAGTTAGAAAGTTGTGGGTTTACACCCGAATTCAAGCATAAAAATCTAGCCTGACGCTCCAGTGCAACATTAAGGCAGTTTCATCTTTTGGATGACACATTGAACCAACGGCCAGTCTACCCTTACAGGTAGATCTAAAAAAATCCGTGGCACTATTTTAAAGAAGAGTTACCCCTGGTGTCCTGGCAAATATTTATCCCCAAATAACATCACAAACCAGATCAGTTAGTCATTATCACATTGCTGTTTATGTGAATTTACCGTGCACACATTGGCTGCTGTGTTTCCCACATTATGACAATGTCTATACTTCAAGGAGTCCTTCATTGGCTGTAAAGCACTTTGGAATGTCCTGCAGTCATGAATGGTGCTATATAAATGCACGTCTTTCTTTTTTTAAATTTAAATTCCATCATGATGATTCTGCCGTAGTTAAGGTTAAATCATACAGATTATGGGTTTGCTCATGGGGACGCATCATGGGCCCTAATGCTTGTCTCTCTGCCACATCATCTTTCAGCAGAAATAGTGCAGCAGCAAGATCAGAATTGCAAGAATGAATTCCTCTTGTTACATTTCTATAGCTTTTATAATTCTGCTGGTTTCCTTCTACTTAAGCCCCATCCTGTACGTATTCAGTGATCTTAAGCATTTTGTTAGTGCACTAATATCATTGCTGTTGATAGGATAAGCCATTTATTTATTACCTCATAACATATAGTCAAGAAAAGGAACACAGCAGCTTGAAAAAAGTGACTGCTGGGAATCTTACTGAAATTTTAATCCTAAGAAAAGGTGACATGTCAAAACTCACTGACATGTCTTCACATGTAATGGTGTGGATAGTGTCGCCATCTATAATTATATCAGCACTATACACTGACATCAATGCCTTGCCATTACACACTTTGACAATGTTAAAATAAGACATTGAAGTGAGTTAAGAAAGATTTACAACACTGCCAAGAATACAAGGTCAATTTCATAGGTTATATAAATGGCTTGAAAATTTGAAGCTAAATATATAACCAGCCAAAAAAAAGTTATTTAACAAAATAATCATTTTATTTTTCTAGACAGTGCTGTATGGAAAGATAATTGGTTTGGAAGGCTTTAACTGGCAAAAATGCAGAAGAACTTGGGGACACTTATAGATTCAAAAAACACCAACTTTTATAAGATAACCCACATTCCTGCATTAGCTCAACTCTAAATTGTCTGTTCATTTTAAAGAGGATTCATTGCAAAGTCCATCAAGCAATGTTTCTGTTGCCATTACTTTGAGCTGAAATATAGTTACTGCTTTTGGTCTTTGCAATATTAAAAAAATCTTTAACTGCTAGACACAAATGACTACCTTATAAATTGACTGCTAGCCAATGCTGTCCTTATTTTATTTGTAATAAAAATAGAACCAAATGCATTTTTCCTTGTTGATGCAGGTGTGTTATCTTAATTAAAAAAACAAATGATTACTTGTGTTTTCTTTCTTATTGTTTCTCATTTCTTATTATTATTCAGTCTACATATTTTCTGATAGGATTTGGTAGGATTATGCACAGCAGCACAATTCTGACACTCAGGGATAGAGCAATGGCACAATATTTCATTTTGTCAGCTCCCACAGCATTCATACATCAGCTATATTCCAGTAACATTAACATGGATGATTCAATGATAATGAGCTCGTGTTCAGTTTGCCTAGTTTTATGTGTGGATCATGCCCAGCCTGGCCAGATAAACCACCATTGAAAGCAATTTACATCCTGCCCTTTCAGGGGATAGTTTCTTCAGCCTAACCTGTTGGAACTTCTGACTGTTGCAATCAAAATTGTGAAAATGGATGTAATATTCAGTGTTCCTGTGTCCATCAGCATGACCTGGACAATATGCCGGCTTGGTTTGATAAGTGGCAAGTAACATTTGCTTCTGTCATGCAATGGCCATTTTCAACAAGAGAGAACCTAACCATCTCCTTGTGACATGCAATGGAATTACTGTAGCTGATCTCCAACCATCAATATCCTGGGGGGGTCAGGTCATATTGACTAAACAGGAGCAGCTACCTAAATGCTTTGGCTACTACAGCAGGTCAGGGGCTGGGTATTCTGTGGCAAGTGGCTTACTTCCTGACTCCCCAAAGACAATGTACCACCTACAAGGCATAAGCCTGGAGTGTGATGCAATATTCTGCACTTGCCTAGTTGAGTACAGCACTATCAACACTCAAGCCATTTGATGCTATTCAGAACAAAGTTAATCAGCACCAGCTGACTTAGATATCCAAACCATTCACCATTATTATAATATAGCTGTAGTGTGTACTATGTACAGGATCTGTTGCATCAAGGTGTCAACAGTTTCCATGACAAGTTGTAATTGAAATGTGTGCTCTGCTGTAAATGAGGTGAAAAATCTGTGTCAAGTTAAAGAAAAGGTTTGCACGAATGAAAACAAAAGTGGAAATCCAGGTGAGCTATAAAAAGTAACAAAAGAATACAAAGTAATGAGACTTCCAATAAAGTAACATGAACAAAACTTGCAAGAAATGTCAAAGTTAACTGTAAAGGCTTTTATAAATATAATCAGAGAAAAAGAGTGGCAAGGCAGAATGTGGACCTATTAAATACAGACGCAAGTCAAACTATGCTGAACAATTCATCTTCAGCTGCTTCATCAATGACCTTCACTCCATCAGAAGGTCAGAAGTGGGGATGTTCGCTGATGATTGCACAATGTTCAGCACCATTCATGACTCCTCAGATACTGAAGTAGTCTGTGTCTGTATGCAGCAAGATCCAGACAACATTCAGGCTTGGGCTGATAAGTGGCAAGTAACATTTGCCAGGCAATGACTATTTTCAACAAGAAAGAATCTAGCCATATTCCCTTGACATTCAATGGCATTGCACAGCTGAATCCCACACTATCAGCATTCTGGGGATTGCCATTGACCAGAAACTGAACTTGACCGGCCATATAAATACTGTGGCTACAAGTGCACGCCCGACGCTGGGAATTCTGTGGTGAATAACTCACCTCCTAACTCCCCAAAGCCTGTCCAGCATTTACAAAGCATCAGCCAGGAGTGTGATGAAATTCTCTCCACTTGCCTGGATGAGTGCAGCTCCAACAATACTCAAGAAGCTTGACATCATCCAAGACAAAGCAGCCTGCTTGACTGGCACCCCTCCCACAAACACTTACTCCCTCCACCACCAACATACAGTGGCAGTAGTGTGTACCATCTACAAGGTGTACTGCAGCCACTCAGCAATGGTACTTCAACAGTACCTTCCAAACCCATGACCGCTACCACCTAGGAGGACAGGACAGCAGACACATGGGGCAGAATTTTACCACAGCGGGATTTTATGTTCCCGCTGAAGTCAATGGGGATTATAATGGCTCACCGCATTTTACGGCTCCGTTCCTACCGAAACGGGGCCGTAAAACTCTGCCTGTGGGAAAACCACTACCGGCAAGTTCCCCTCCAAGCCTTACACCATCCTGACTTGGAAATATATTGTCATTCCTTCATTGTTGTTGGGTCAAAATCCTGGAATCCCCTCACTAACAGCACTGTGGATGTACCTACACCATGTGGACTGCAGTGGTTCAAGAAGTGGCTCACCACCACCTTCTCAAGGGTAATTAGAGATGGGCAATAAAAGCTGGCCTAGCCAGCAATGCACACATACCGTGAAAAACAAAAGAATATGACAGATTTCTGAAATGGGCAATTTCACAGCAACAGAAAAGGACATAATGCCACAGGTAAAAATAAATCTAAAAATAAATCAAGTGGAGGAACTTGGTGGATTTAATATAAGTAAGAATAAATGAAAATGAAGAAGATATCAGGACTTAGGATAAACAAATCTTCAGGTTCTGATGGTTTTCACTCTTTATCCTAAGGTATGAATAAAAAGGTGAGGAAATTGCTGCTTCATTAGTCATAATGTTCCGAAGATCTTTAAATTCAGGGATTGTGCCTTTGGAATGGACAATTGCAAGTGTCATTCCATTATTTAAGAAGGAAAACAGGGATCGAGAAACCAGAATACTACAGACTTGTCCATATAACATTAAGTATGGGAAGTCACTGGAATCCATCATCAGGGACAGAGTGACTAAGTACCTGGAGATGTATGAACTGATCAAAGACAGTCAGCATGTATTTGTAAAGGGTAACTGAGATCTGACAAAGCTGGTTGAATATTTTGAGGAGTTGGACTGTGGAGTGTCTATGGATTTTACCTACAGGCACTTCCAGAAGGCGTTTAATAAGACTTTGCACAAGGGATTATTAACAAAAATAGAACTGTACAAAATTTTGAGGTAATCTGGTAACATGGTTTGAAAATTGGTTGGGTGGTAGGAGACAGAAAGTAAGGATGAAGAAAAGCTCTCTCATTGGTGGAGTGTCTGATGTGGTCTTCCCCAGGGATCTATACTGTAGCCTGAACTTTTCATCAGCAATATCAAAGGCCTGGATGAAAGAATAAAGAGTTGTATACCCAAGTGTTCAGGCAACACTAAGTTAGAAGGCACAAACAGTGCCTTGGTAAGTATAGAACTTGGATATTGCTGAAAAGAGAGACATGTTTCTGAAGCTTTTAGTCTTGCACTCATCAGGACGAAAGCAAGAATGCTTGCTTTTCAAACATTCTTTTTTTCAAATTTCAATGCCTCTGCCAATCAGAATTGACTCACCAACCAATCAGCACATTTTTCTCTGGTCATATCAGTTGTTATGATTGTTTGAAATTTGGCATTCCTGCATTTGTCCTGATGATCTCAAGATGAAAAGCTCCAGCAACATGTCTGTCTTTTCAGCAACGTTAGAAGGCACAACACATTTCATAGATGGGAACAGTATGTTACAAAGGGACATAGACAGAATAAATCAGTGGGCTCACAGGCAAAATCTTCACTGATGGAGGTCAATTTGGGGAACTGTGAGGTCTTTGACTTTGAAACTAAGAAAGACAAAGTGGATTATTTTCCTGATGGTGAGAAATTAGGAACTGTGGAAGAACAAAGAGATCTGAGTGTCCATGTACACACACCAGTAAAAGTTAGTGCACAAGTGCAAAAAGTGATCAAAAAGGCTGATAGAATGTTGAAGAGGGTCAGAGACAGATTAAATGAATGGCAACGCTTTGGCTGATGGAGTTCAATGTATGCCAGTGCGAGGTCATCTAGCTTAGATCCAAGAAAGACAGCAAAACACTTTTTTAACGATGAGGGGTTGTGCGTTGTGAAGGACAAGGGGGTTTGAATGTCATATGCAAAGATAATTAAAAGCTAGTGTACAGGTACGAAAAGCAAACAAAAAGGCTAATGGAATAGCTCAAGAAGGCTGGTATATAAAAGAGGAGTTACATTTTAGTTGTACCATACCTTTGTTAGACCCCACGTAAAGTATTTTATTCAATTTTGGGCACCACACTTCATATATATTAACCTTGGAAGGTGTACAGCACATATTCATCGGGGCTTAAAATGTTAAGTTATGAGGACCGTTGCATAAATTTGGCTAGTATCCCTTGAGTTTGAAAGTTGAGGGGTAAGATAAATTGACTTGTTTAAAATGATAAAGGGTTTTAATAGGATAGATAGAGAAACTATTTCCTCTGGTGGGCGAATCCAGAGTAAGAGGTTGCAATCCTAAAATTTGAGATCGGCCATTTAGGAGTAGAATCAGGAAGCACTTGAAGGCCAGTGGAAATCTGGAACTCCCCCCCACCCATCCCTATCCACTTACTCAAACAGCTGTGAATTCTGAGTCAACTGAAGTTGTCAAGTCTGAAATTGATGGATTTTTGTTGGTATCAAAAGTATCAAGGAATATGGAACAAAGGAGTTGAGGTAGAGAATAACCATGATCTGATTGAATGATGGAACTGACTAAAGAAGTCTACTACTATTCATATGTTCTAATTGGCATGAATAGTAAGTTTAAAAGGGTTACATGATAGTTTGTGAGCTCTGCATGGATGAACGGTTGTGTGTCATAGTGGAGAACTTTCCTCCCGTTGGTGGGGGTTGTGCAGGGCGGGCGGGATCGGGTGTGAACCTGATTGGCGCCCCCGATAGGGTCTGTGCCACCATTTTACGTGGGCGGGCCAATTAAGGCCCACCCAGCGTGACGTGTGCCCGGAAGCGCTCAGCGCTACCCGTGCTGGCGGGGGAGGGGGTTCCCTGAGTTGGGGCCTGCGCTGTTTCGTGCATGTGCGCAAAAAAGCGCACAAGTACCTCAAGGAGATTAGTTTAAGGTTTAAAATTTTTAATAAAGAAAGGAAAATATTTTAAGACATGTCTCCTTATGTGACACCCCTCATGTGCCAGAGTCACATGAGCTGGGACATGTCAAGGAACATTAATGAAAAATTTATTTAATTTATAAATCCTTCATGAAACCTTATCCTGCCCATGGATGAGGTTCCATGAAAAATGCGAAGGCCGCCTGAGCTCTTCGCCTGCCCGCCAACCTTAAGGTTGGACGGGCAGCTCAGTTTATTACTTTGATTGATATTTAAATGGCCTTAATAGGCCTTTGACAGTTCAGCGGGCACGCAGCTGACTCCAGCCGAACTGAAAATCTAAATGACGCGCGATTACATCGGGACTCATGCCCAACGTCATTCTGCGTCATTTTACACCTTGGCAAGTGGGCCCTGCCGCCTCTCACCAAGCCGAAAATTCTGGCCGTAGAGTGCTAAAAAAAAATATATATGCAACATGCATACTTTGTCCAAAACCATTTTCCTAATTTGATGCCATTTTATTTTTGTACTGATACTTTTGTGTCTTGGGTAAATGAGTTTGTTGGCCAATCGAACTCTAACTGTAAACCTTCCTACATTCTCATCATTGCTGATTGCAATCAATAACGGGCAGAGACTGATGTAAGAATAAACAGTGATGGTTTATTGAGACATAGGGCAGAGCACCAGACCATACGTGCTCGCTCAGAAACCTCAAGGACTAAACTTACAGTTCTCAGTTGTCCGCGCTGTACAGTGATTCGTCAGTGCTGTCACATGATCAGTACACTTGCATTCTCTGAAAGGGACAGGGTACCTCACTTTACCACAGATTCAGAGGCTGCATTGATGCATTGTATCACCTCCTATCAGACACTTTAGACTGCCCTGTTGTGCAGAAACTACTCTGGAGGGCCAAATAGCTACCCTCTATCCACACCAGCAGTTAAACTGATATATCCTTAACCTAGGTATTCTTTATTGATGCTGCTCTGTAATATCTGCAGAGATAACATTTTAATTTATTTTAATAACTTTTTGAGCTACAAATAACCTGTCCCTATAAAAAGCATTTGGATATCAAACTTCCAGTGACAGACCGATACGCTGACTATCTAATTAGAATCAACTCCAAAAGCTTTGTTTCTTTGTTACTTTCTTTGTAGGGTGTGAGTAGCCCTCGAATGGCAGTATTTATGGAACATTGCAGTTGCCCAGAGATCATTAAAAATAAAACACACGGAGGCCAAAACATATAGAGGGTGATATTTTCCATTCCCTGAAGGTGTTAATGAACCAGTTTATGACAATTCAGTAGTTTTATGCTTTTTAATTCAAGTTGTTATGGTGGGATTTAAGCTCAACACCTTGGGACTGTAAAACCAGTACTGTACACAGTAACCTCATGTATCGAGTGTACCATACCATGTAATATTTGGGCTAGCATGAAGCTCACAATCTACGGTTCCAGCCATGCCAGCGCACTTCACAGAATATAGGCCTGAATCCTCAATAAGATGGCACCCAAAATTAATCTCTGGACTCGCAAATCTCTCTCTGAATAGCACATGTGCAAACTTTGCTTTAAAATAATTGTATGCTCCTCACATTTGGTTAGAAATGTAAAATATATGCAATCATTCATCAGTTTGCTTAGTTAAGGCTTGTTTGACATCTGCTGTGGGAACAAGGCTGTAAAATTAGGTGTCCTAGGAGATGGATGATGCTCTCTGCATGCTTATATTTGCAGCTGTTGTTGTTTGATTTTGGCACCCCACTGTGCCTTCTTTCTGGCCTGAAGTGCCAACCAGACCATGAGGTATGTGCAGCACAACCTTGGCTTACCATCTTTATACCCTTTTTTCCATCAGCTGATAATGAATGAAGGCAGTCCATAGGGCACTTAGTGATGGATCTATCAAAAATATCCACTGTACTGAGCAGCAGCAATGACATATAAAGTGATTGTGGTTATTTATTTCTCCCTCTCACTAATCTTATGGAGCAAAGTTAGTGCTTTTATTGATCCAAATGTAAATTTTGTAAGTCTTACGTTACAGTATATTTATCGTCATACTTTTGTCAGTTCCACGTTTGCCCTCATATATTGCAACATGAAAGTAAAGCTTTTGCAGCACAGTTTATTTGCCCAGAGTCTGCAGTCAGCGATGAAGCAAAGGCACTGACCTGAATGTAAGTCCCAATGAGAGGCTGAGCAATCGCTCCAGCAAGTCTCTCAGCTCTCTCATCGTGCAGCGGGACTGCAACTAACTGCAACCTTCTTTACTGGGGGTTTCCCAGCATGAGGTTGGAGTGATGGCATCAGACTGGCCAAACAGCCAATCGCATTAAAGGATTTCACAGACCTGGAAAACAGGAAACAAAGAGCTGTAAAATAAAAACATATTTAACATTGTTTTACACAGAACAAATTCATACCCATAAAACGAAAATATTCTGAAAATACATTAAACATTACTATTAAAAAATTAGCTTAAAACATCTACTAATTAATTATTTAATCGCACTCCATTAATATAAAATTAGTATTTTGTGGCCAGTTCTGTTGTTCATCATTTTATTAAACACATCGCTGCTAAAAACTCAGTTACACCTGATTGAACAAAGTGTAACTTATTATAGGGTTTTGAACAGAGAAAGTTGACATTCTGGCTGATTTCATGATTGCCAGCACTGCAGTGGAGTGGGGAGTGGGGCCACAGTACAATCAGTGTTGGAACACTAAGTGGCAGGCTGCAATTTTGGGGTTTCTTTGCTAATATGTGCATGCTCAAGACCTGGAGGTTGCAGTCAGTTTCAGAAATGCAAGGACAGTGAGCACTGACAGCTCACCATCTTGCCTCGCCAAACCCCCTCCCATACAAAATCCAGGCCATGATGTACAATCACATGCCACGAATATATTACACGCAAATGCACATATATTGAACATTGAAACTCTTTCTTTTGATGAGAATTTAAGCCAGTGTCTTATTCACTTGTTCAGGTAGATGTTAATGTTCCGATTGCACTATTTGAAGCAGAGCACAGGTTTCTCTCAGATCTTAAGATCCTAAGATTCCAGAGTGCAGACATTTAAGACATTCAAGGTCTTCTCTCCGTTATTTTGGCAGAAGCATTGGCACATTTATTTTAAACAAATTCATACCACCATGGTAGAAAGAAATTTCAGATCAACTTGCAAAGCGCTGGCCTTCTGTTATCCCACAGTGCAATTTCACACCTCTAAGTATACTCACTGTAGCCCCTCCAAACCATACTACTTCTAAACACATTAAATAGTTATTTTCCTTATTGGTATTTTATTGCTGAGGGAAAAAAGACCACTATGTTTGCCAAATAATAATGCAATTGCATATTAAACTAATTCATTGTACACAAAGTATTTTGAAGGTTTTCTGAAAGACATAGTAAGGTACTGAAGCCTTTCCTTTTTCCTCAATCCTCACTATTTTCTACATCCTGGGCTAATTTTCCAGTTGGAGTTGACCACAGGAAGCATTCCCCATGACCAGCAAATAGCTGAAAATTATAGGCATGCCTGCCATTTTCTAGTGGTGTTCCCCTGAAAAACACTTCATTTGGTATACTACTGCATGTATACACAAAGATTCTCAAGTGTACCCAACAGGTTCAACTGCATGGAAATGGCAGTTCTGCCTTCCAAGACTGCATGAAAAATTGGACACTCTATATGGGCTATGCATAAGTTCCAGACTATTTTTTGGCTGGTAGGTTATATGCAACTAATGCCAGAATTTCTGGTATGTGCCCTCAGGCAGGCCAATCCCTCCAAGAGGACTGCAAAGTCAGAATTTACAGCGTTTATTTGGAAACTACGATGCCGATGGCACATTGCTATTTGCACAGCTATGTTGAGTAAAACCAGCATGATTCTTTACTCATTTATACTTCATGCACTTCATGAAAGATAAGTCACCAGGAAAATCAGAGGTACCCTTGACACATTAAGAGCTTTTCAAGCAGGATTGACAAACATCCCCTGCTGTTCTTATAAAGGTCCCTTTCTTAATTCTCTTTCTTCAGCAACAGTCACTATGGGGGCTGAAGCTTCTTATATGAGGAATAAGGCGTGTAGTTATTTTAGTGCGATTAGGTTGTTTTGTAATTTTAAAATAAGAACATTTCTCAACACTTATGCAGAAGTTTTATGCTAGTGCCTACTTTCAAACTTAAGCAGGGAAGCAGAAACCCCTTTGAGTGGTATGTATTATTATGGATTATTCTCTCTAATATCACCCTTCACAATCATTGGTATTTCTTAAAGTTTTGCAACCAAAGCAAAAACAGAAGTCATTAAAAACTCGGCATCCCAATTGGATGAAAATATCTAACCCTCTACCTGGATAAAAGAAAAAATGTTTTTTAAAAAGCTGAGAAGTCCAAGATTCGGATTCTAGATCTTCATCCATACCAGTTCATGACAGAATGCTGAGGATAAAAAAAACAATGGAGATACATTTGGCTGGACCAGGCAGTTCCAAAAGCAGTGAATACTGACACATTCACCACTACTGAGGACAACAACAGCACCGTAAGTTTCAGCGAATCCAAAACTTAAGGGTTTTGCCGCCGGGACCTATCAGCGTATAAACATGGGCTGTTTGTCCTATACCTAACCTAGTATCCTAGCAGATGTAAAGATTGCTCAGGAGTGCAGCCCTTTAAATGGGTAAGAATGTCAAAACACTCCCATGCTCCTTGGCTATGACCACCCCTCCCCCTACCCTATATTCTGGCTTCTTAGTTCCGCTGATGTCAGAGCAAAGCTGATGGTGCTGGGGATGACAGGAGGTGTGATAATTGGAGCCAGGTTGGGGGCGGTGGGGGGGATGTTGAGAAGATCTAGGGTGTGCTGGGTGCAGGGGTGGTGTGAGCAAAACTGGGCGTGATTGGGGGAAGGGAGATGAGCAGAGCCAGGGAGATGTGATTTGAGGGGGGGTGGGGGGTGGTGGGGGCATATGTAAGACCCCCTTTCTGGTCTAAAGGTTCTTGTCATTCCTCTGGATAACAACAACACATGACAACTTGGATGATGCATCACCAGATGTGATACATCTTTATTAAACCACTAAGCAATAGTACATATTCACAACAATAATGGTTGCTTAGCTTCCTGCAAACTGGAGTCTGTCCAAGTGGTCAATCCACTGATGAATTCCCCTTGTGCAACTTCTGAGTGACTGGCCATGTAACTCTAACTCACTGCAGTAATGATGTTTCTGTGGACTCCCTTTTTATACCTTTCATTTCTATGGCCCTGAGCCATATAAGGTAAAGTCCATTTAATTGGCTTTTAAATGCATCTCTGTTCATGCTTTCTCCAGATGTCTCTGGCCAGGCCCCATATGAAGGTTACACTTGAAGTACCATAGCCAGCTTGGCTCCACTTTGTTATTGCCATTATCAACCTCCAAAGTGGGGAGAAGGAGGCACATTTATTGTCCCTTAACGAGGCACAGTCTGTTTATCTTCCCTGGGATGAGCAATTCTATAGTTTAAGTCATTTTGCAGAACTTGTTAATTTTAAAAAGGCTTTTGTCTTAGCTAGATTAACCATCATGCTTTGCTTCTTGGAACCCATGGTCTGCAGAGGGGGATCCAATGCGACCTCACGTTGGCCAATGAGCTGCCTGTCGTCTCTGCGGGCTCCTCTCAGGGCGCTCTGGATGATGGCAGCAGCTCCTCTGCCCCTCCGCCAGTGACCATGGCATCTGATGAGGCTGCGGTGAATGGAGAGATACCAGCTGTGGCACTGGCCGCTCCCTTCTAGTCGGGGCCAGCGAAAGTTCCACTGGCCAGAGGACGGCCACCAAGGGCATCAAGGCCAACAAGACAGCAAAGTCAGCAGGCTGTCTCCAATGCTGGTGCCAGTGAGTGGGGAGCACCAAGACATAGCACTCATAAATGTAAGTTAAAGGCACCATAAGCACCAGAGGGACAGGTCACGAGTGATTTTATGTTTATTTTTGTTCATTTTTTGTATGCTGGTCCGATGTTGAACACCAGAAATATTTCTGTTAAGATGTTTGAACTGGCAGAATGACATAAATTATATTTTTGTCGTCATTGCCTGAGTATGCTTACCTTTTTGTTTCATTGTTGCGGGGAATGCCAGTATGTATGCCAGCTCAAAACTTTATTGCACAGGTACTGAGTGCTCTTTGTGTTCAAATGAAAGGACCCTATCAGGCTTCCAGGATGGAGGCAGCAGCCCTGGAATGCAGTTAAAACTGATCTTTGGCAGCTTAGCTGAAGGAGCATTGGATCAAGTCGTCCCTGGTGTCCTTGTCTCTCTTCAGGTTACCGAGGTTTGCCTCCATGCTCTCAGCATTCACGTCACCGTGCTCCTCTTCTGACTCACTGCTGGATTCATCCTCTGCGGCCTGTGGAGCTGCGTCAAGATCCTTTTCCTCCAGTGGGTCCCTCCTTGACAGTGCCAGATTGTGGAGAGCGCAGCATGCAACCACTATCAGTGACACCCGCTCTGGAGGGTATTGTAGTGCTCCCCCTGAACGGTCCAGGTATCAGAAGCGCATCTTGAGAAGACCTCTCGGCGGCTGCCCTTGTGGAGGCAGGACTCGCATTGTAAAGCTTCTCTGCCTCTGTTCTTGGGTGGCAGGGAGGCGTCATACGAGCCACCTCATCAACGGATAGAGCTTGTCACCCAGCAACCAACCAGCCGAGCTGGAGCACTGAAGAGCCTCAGCACCTGGGAGTGTCTCAGGGTGTACGTGTCATGGGAGCTGCCAGGGTGCCTTGCACAGACTTGCAGAATCTGCATCTTGTGGTCACACACTATCTGCACGTTCATGGAGTGGAATCCCTTCCTGTTGACAAAGGTACCCAGCACACCCACTGGTGCCTTGATGGCCACGGGTGTGCAGTCGATTGCAACCTGGGTGCTGGGGAACCCAGCAATTGCTGCAAAGCCTCTGGTTCACTCAGCCTGGCTGCCCTCATCCATACAGTAAAGAATAAAGTTCAGTACCTGCCTGAACAGAGCTTCTGTTACCAGATTGACGCAACTGTGGACAGCTGATTGGGAGACTCCACACAGATCCTCCGCTGACCCCTGGAAAGAACTGGAGGCAAAGAAGTTGAGGGCCACTGTGACCTTCAGAGCAACTGGCATAGGATGTCCACCCACACAGTTGGAACTGGTCTCAGGCTGTAGTAATCTGATATGTAATATACCTTTAAGACAAATATTGTAATGTAAGGCCACATGATCTTAACATAAAATAACAGGGTAACATGGGCTACCTCTGTGAGAGAGTCTTGAGTTAGACACTGAAGAGTGAAGACAGAGTTTTGAGTTCAGAGCACACAAGTGTAGGTGTTGAGTTTAGTTTGTAAATAAACAGCATGTGTTTATTCTAACAACAATCTCCTGAAGTTCTCTGTCTCTGTACTGACTCAGTCACCTTGAACAAAGTGCGCAACCCGGATCCTTTAGCCCCAACAAACCAAGGGCACTGGATCCAACAAATTGATGACAAGGTAAAAGCATGAAAGATCACAGAAAAAACAAGGTGAAAAGTGAGAAAATCAAAGGAAATCAGAAGAACCGAAATCGGGCCTTACCTCACACGGTAGTTGTAAGTAAAAGAAAATTTCCTTCTGAGCGTCGAAGTAATCCCCTAAGATCATGCCACAATTTGGAAGATTGGAGCCATTCAATCCAACCTCATAAGACTGGTTTCATTATGTTGAATGCCTCACATTCTTCTTCCATGTGAATGACATTGCAGGGGAGGATGCAATCCTCCGATCCTTCTGTCCACGTGTGGGAGTAAGACATACAGATTAATTCGAAATCTGTTGGCGTCCAGTGCCCCAAACTCCAAACATTTTGATAGAACCATAGAACCATAGAACACTACAGCACAGAAAACAGGCCATTTGGCCCTTCTAGTCTGGGCCGAAATATTATTCCACTAGCCCCATTGACCTGCACCTAGTCTTTAACCCTCCAGACCTCTCCCATCCATGTATCTATCTAATTTATTCTTAAAAATTAAGAGTGAGCCCGCATTTACCACGTCAGATGGTAGCTCGTTCCACACTCTCACCACTCTCTGAGTGAAGAAGTTCCCCCTAATGTTCCCCCTAAACCTTTCCCTTTCACCCTAAAGCCATGTCCTCTCGTGTTTATTTCTCCTAATCTAAGTGGAAGATGATTTAGTGAACCTCGTAAAGGACCATTACCAGCCCAAGCCGTTGGTGACCACACAAAGGTTTAAATTCAACTCAAGAATTAGAGCTGCGGGGGAGACAGTTGCTTCTTATATGGCGAGTCTGAAACAATTAACTGAATATTCCGAGTTTGGTACTTCTATCAATGATATGCTTAGAGATCGTTTAATGTGCTGTACAAACAACAATATGATTCAGAGGAGATTGGTGGTTGAAACAAATCTAGATTTTCAGAAGGCATTGGAAATTACCCTTGCAATGGAAGGTGCAGCGCGAGACTCAGAAGCCATTCGAGGAGTGCAAAATGGTGCTGTCTTCCATGTTGGGCAGGGAGCCTCAACCAAAAAGAGCGTGAAAGTGCAGAGCTTTGTTCTGAAGCAGGAAGCAGCCACCTCTAGCAGACAAATTAAAAAGGAAAACTCAGCAGCAAAAGCCTGGCATCATAGTAACAGAGATGGAAGTAGACAGCCTTGTAGTGAAACACAATTTAAAAAGATTGAATATTTCTTCTGCCATCGACATGGACACCTCGTGAGAAATTGTAAAGATAGAATCAGGCAGACTATCAGACAAAGGCAAAAACCCAATGAGATAAACTGCGTTGAAAATAATAGATGCTGATATCTATTTGGTATATAATTTAAAGGTAGGAAGAACAGAGCCTATCTATGTAACTATGAGAGTGAATGAGAAGCCTATCAAAGTGGAGGTAGATACTGGTGCAGCTACTACGTGATCGGTGAGCATACTCTTAAATACCATTATTAGGACTATTTGGTGAAGTCAAGGCTATAGCCTCTATAGCCTCAGCAAGAGTACAAAGATGGGCATTGATCTTGGCAGCGTATGAGTACACGTTTATTCATAGGTCCGGAAGTCAAATTGCAAATCAGATGCACTCAGTCATTTATCCTTGCAGGTATAAGATGAGGATGTTCCAATTCCTCAGGAATATGTCTTGTCATTGTCTTGAACTTCCTGGGTTCATCACTGATATGTGCTAAACAAATTAAAGATTGGATGAACCGAGACCCAGTCTTATCTAAAGCGAGAAATCAAGTTCTTTATGGTTG
Source organism: Cetorhinus maximus (assembly GCF_964194155.1). NCBI lineage: Eukaryota > Metazoa > Chordata > Chondrichthyes > Lamniformes > Cetorhinidae > Cetorhinus > Cetorhinus maximus. Next base: position 35,593,283 of record NC_135890.1, read on the forward strand.
GTCACAAGCTCAAGATTCTGATTAAATGAAACGGTATTTCCAGAGAAGATACATGATAACCAGCCAAGAAGGTATTTTATTGCAGGGAGATCAAGCAATTGTTCCACCAAAAGAATGAAAGTCATTGTTATCTAAACTTCACAGTGCACATCCGGAATTTCCAAAATGAAGGCAATAGCATGTAGCTATATGTAGCGGCCGGGAATGGATGGAGAAATAGAAAATCTAGTGAGGAGTTGTGTGCAGTGACAGCAAGTACAAAAATTACCTGCTAAAGCCCTGAGAGTGGCCAGGAAGTTCATGGGTACAAGTACACATCAATTATGTGGGACCTTTTATGGGAACAATGTTTCCCCTTATTATAGACGCTCATTCAAAATGGACGGATATATACGAAGTAAGGTCACCCACATCTTCAGCGACAATAGACAAGATACGACAAAGCTTCACTATAAATGGATTACCTGAAGTGCTGGTATCAGATAATGGAACAGCATTCAGAAGTGCTGAATTTAACCAATTTACAAGCCTCAATGGTACTGTTCATGTGAAAACATCTCCAGACTATCCTTCTTCAAACGGACTCGCTGAGACAGCAGTTCAGACGTTTAAATCTGGCATGAAGAAATTGTCTGGAGATTTGTTAGCGACTAAATTGGCACAGTTCCTCTCCCACTATCGAAGCACCCCTCATTTGACAAACAGGTGTCACGCCTGCTGAACTGTTGATGAAGCGCCATCTCCGAACGAGACTGAGCCTAATTATGCCAAACTTGGAGGGGGAAGGTCGGAAGAAGGCAGGAAAATCAGAAAATGGGACATGACCGACACAGTCAGGACAGAACATTTAACGTCGGAGAGAAAATATTTGTGAAAAATTTTAGAGAAGGACCAGCAGCATGGTTGTTCGGTGAAATAAGTGCTATAGTGGGACCCCTTTCCGACCATGTGAAAGTCGAAGATCGAATAATAAGGGGACGTGGGTTGCATACAAGGTGGAGAAACCAAATATCCAGAAGTGATTCCACCAGCGTTCGAGACTAAATCAACATTTCATGTTGAAAGAACTCAACCAAATACAAATGTGTTTGAAGAGCCGACTGTACCTGAAACAGTCGAAGAAACAGATTTACAGGTACCTGCTGTAGAACCTGATGCTCAGATGACTTCACTAAAGGAGACTCCAAAGTAAACTTCAGAACTTGTAGAGCTGAGATGTTATACACGCATAAGGAATCACTTAGAGAGACTGATTTTGTAAATATTTGAACTGTGTAAATAATTAGATATATTGAAAAATTGTAAAATGTATTTTTCAGTAAAGGAGGAGGGATGTAGTAATCTAAAATTTAACATACCTTTAAGACAAGTATTCTAATGTATGGTCACATGATCTTAATATCCAAAAGCAGAGAACCGCGGGCTACCTTTATGTGGGAGAGCCTTGAGTTAGTCACCAATGAGTGAAGACGGAGTTTTATGCTGTGAGCGCATAAATATAGCTGCAGAATTTAGTATGTAAATAAACATGGTTAGAGGAGGCTGTCTGATACCTGGAAGGTTCCACACAGTCTGTATCCTCCGAGGGCCTGGCAGGCAGCAATGAGTCCTGAAACGAAGCCTGGAAATGCTAAGAACGAAGCCCCGAATAGAGAAGAAGCTGCCAAGTACCAATAAGCAACCAGCTGCAAACTATCTCCAAAACGGCTCATTACTCACATTGGCACGGCTGTTGACCCTCTTTATCCCACCCTTGGATGAGGTTTGTGAAAATGTTGGCTGGCTGCCTGCCCGTTTTATCCGCTTGATGAGCAGAAAGTCGCACAGAGAAGGAAAAATCACACTCAATTGGACTGTTAAGGGCTTTAACTGGCCGCTTACTTAATGGCGGGCGCCACTCTGGCACCCGCGGGTACCCGCCAAGCGAAATATCATGCGAGTGTGCGATGATGTGAGGGTGCTCGCCTGACATCATCACGCACTATTTTACTCCCCTTCGGATCGGGCGTGCGGGATGAAAAGTTCTGCCCTTAGAAACTCTTAACTGTTATTCAGCTGAAGGATGACCTCAGAAGATTGCATTGCTTTGTTGCAATTATCCCTCACCACTAGGCCTTCCTACTTACCTTGCCGTTGGATCTATGCAGCCAGAAGAGCAAGAAAGGCAACAATATATTTTTAAATGCAAGCAGCAGCATAAGCCATAGCTCCACCACTGGCAAAAAGATGGGGGCCATTTTGTTTCAGATCTTAAGGTCTGTTATTGATGGAACTTCTCATAAATCAGGCAAATATATATATTCGAAACAAAGCATGTGTTAGCAAAATTGAAACCCATGGGACCAAAGGAGTAGTGTAGACATGAAATTGGCCAAATGAAAGAAAGGAGATAAGTTGATTTTCAGACTGGAGGAAAGTTTGCAGTGGTGCCCCCCTAGGCTGGTGTTGTGACCACTGCTGTTTTGATATATAGTTAGGTGAACTTGGAAATACCAGGCATAATTCCAAAGTTTCCAGGCGGCACAAATAAATCCCACTATACACTACAGGCTTCATTGTTTCTAGAAAGTGTACAGTGGATCAGTGGGTATAGAAGTGCCATAGCTTGGCACGGGGGCACAAGATGACATAAGGGGTGGGTGGAAGGGCAAAGCTTGGCATTGGGGGCATGAAGGGGCATGGGAGTAGAATGTTGGTCGGGAAGCATGGCTTGACATGGGGCATGAGGGCACAGGGAGGGCGGGTGGAAGGGCAGAGCTTGGCATGTGGGAATGAGGGCCCCATGGGGTAGATGGGGGGTGTAACATGGCATAGGGGGCATGAGGGGGACCTTTTGAACTTACCTTTTAAAAGGTCCCCTCACGCACACTAGAGTTCATGAAACTTGGAGCAAAAATAAGTCTCATAAAATCTTTTCTCCCAAAGGTAATATAGTGGTACAATAATTTACCACTAAAGCCAAAATCATATTATGGAACATTTCTAGGGTGAGAAGAGGCTGGGGAGTATAGATAAATATAGGCATATGGCAATTAATCTATTAAGCAAACATGAGGTTATTGGGTCTCAGGATCCTTTTCAGCTCTCAATAAAAACCATAAGCCCTTAGCTTCATTCTGCAAATCTGTTATATTGTTATAAATTAATATTTCTGTTTCTACTTTTATTAAACCTTTTATTGAACTTTGCACCTTCTTCCACGATACTTTAAAAAGCTGACCTGACTTAATGAAAATTGCTTAGGAGCAGGATATGCCTATCTCCACAATGGAGCCGGCCAGGTTGGGTGTGCAGGGTAATGGCTTTTGATAGGAACTGGCCCACACCCTTTAAAGACACTCCTGAAAATCGGGCAGACCGGGAATGGGGGTGGGAATCCTGGAATTGGGACCCACCCACCCACCATTTTTAAACGGCTCCCGAGTAAAGGGCTGTGAAAGGGCTTCTCTACTTGGTGAAAGTCCAGGCCATTGCAGGTTGATGTTAAGATCGCTGCATCCTTAATCTTCATCGGTCAGGGTCCTTCCGGGTTGGAGCTGATAACTTCAGCGATATCAGTTTGCAGCCCACCATTGTATCAGGTAGGTCACAAAGTTTTTCTACATCAGAAGGAATACCCGCATCCCTTCCCCAATAGACAGTGCAAAGCAGGAAAAGAGAGCACTCGGCTTTGCCCATGTTGTAGAAAAGGGCCAAGCTCATGCCATATATTCCTTTTTTAGGCACGAAAGTTGAAGTTTCAAGCTGTTTCAGTCACACACATATCTACTCTGGGATAAAGTTTTCACTTTGAATGCAATTGGGAAATTGTCGCAAAAATGTGCTCAAAATTGCACTGGTCAGGTTAAAGTCCGAATTTTCACTAAGATCCATTTACTTAGTCACAAATATAACATTTCCCATGAGCCAGCACAATTGGACAGTGGAATGGAATGTAATTGTTCCTTTTTATTTCTTTCCATTAAAAAGTATTCCCTGATGTGCAGTTTTATTAATACAGCTGGTAATGGCTTTATTAGCAAAATAAACATCTTTAATAAGAATGCCCAGTTCTCCACCTATAAGTGATCTGATTTAATCTCACTGAAAATTACTTTAAAAAACTGAACCATTTAACGATTTAATTGGAGTAGTCCAGTCAGATTCTTAATAATTTCAATATTTTTGATACTAAACAGATTTTAAAATGTGCCTACTAGTGCCTATTCACCTGAGAGAAAGTGCAATTTAAAGAACCAAAACTTTGGCAGAATCTCATGGGCCTGAATTTTCCAGTTGGCGCGGTGGGGGCAGAGCGGGAGCAGGCGCAGACCCGATCGCCACCCGTGATTGGGTCCACACCGCCATTTTACGCAGGCGGGCCAATTAAGGCCCGTCCAGCATATTTCTCGATTCCCGAGGGTAGCAGGAGTGGGTGGGCGGCGGGCGTGCACAGACCACCGGGTCCAATGGCGACCCAGCAGCCTGTTTAAATGAAGGCCTGGCAGCCTTTTCTAGGCTGCTCACAATGGCAAGTGCAAGGCCACAGGAGAGGGCTTCTGGTGAGCAGGCCAGTGTGGAGGGTAGGCCAGCAGGATAGGCCAGGCCGGAGGGTAGGGCGGGGGGCCAGTGTGCCCCTCATATCTTGGATGACTGCCTTGCTGACTTCCTCGAGGAGGTGGCAGCACGGCGGGAGGTGCTCGTCCCCCAGGATGGGGAGGAGGAGGCCCCCACACATGACGAAATGTGCCTGGGAGGAGGTGGCGGAGGTGGTGAGCTCCCGCGATGTGGTACGGCGCACCTGGATCCAGTGCCGCAAGCGCTTCAATGACTTGTTGCACTCTGGCAGGGTGAGTACCATGTTGGCAATGATCACTTAACCCAGCAGGTCAGCCTCCCCCCTGCTGCCCGCCAAGTCTGAGTGTAGTGACTGCATTGAATCATTGACGGCATTTGTCCTTTGCTGGGTGGACAAGCAGATATTGCCTGAGAAGGTGATGAAGAGATGTGTATTGCCCCCGCAGCATGTGTTACACTGAGTCCCACATGACTGGTGTGGGGGCAACCTGGAGGTGCTGCACCTAGGCGCTAGTGCTTGAACTCCAGGACATGTCCAAGTAAGGGTGATGAGATGGTGGGAGGGGAGCTTCAAGGTGGTGTGGCAACGAACCATCTGCTGCGCTCTGTGCTCCATGTGCTTGCGCCTCCTTGCTATGGAAGGATTTACCGTGTGGTGCCTATTGTGATGTAGGCAGCATGTGGCCAAGAGGGGTGCGGGCGGGGAACAGACCTAGCATCTTTGTGTGAGTGTTCAGCAGCAGCGGGGTGAGGACACTCTGGAGCCCTGATGTGTCCCACTCTGGTTGGGGTGGGCCGTGCGCGAACAGAGTCCATGTGCAATTTGCACTAACCAATGCTCTTCTCTCACTTTCAGGAGAAGAATGCTCATAACACAGTAGAGCGTGTGAGGAATGGCGGCGGGCAGGTGTAGATTGCCATTCTTGACCGTTTCGAGCAGGAAGTCCTGGATCTGGAGAGGTGGCATGCGCCAAGGTCCACTGGTGTCGGTGAGGCTGGGGTGCCATGGCCTGGTATTTATGCCCAACGGTGAGGTCAGCATTGTTCTCCCAACAGCCATAGCACTGTTGAATGTTAAATTATTTAATTTTGCAACATGGCTTGACCATTGGTTATGGAAGGATGAGCGTATAATGATCCGATGGACAGGAATGGACTTTGTCATTGTCTCCATGTTAAATGAGACAGTGTCCTTCTTCTTCCTTTCAGCATCAGTGGAGCAGGGCCGGGAGGAAGAGCAGCAGAGGCCCCCTCTCACACCTGAGGTACCTGAAGTCTCACCAGCGTCACACCATTTCTTTAAGGCAGGCACCAGCGCAGATACAAGCACCTCGGTGGGACTTTGAACATCGGCTAGTGTCCTGGGGCACAGCGGTGAGGGCACTTCACAGTTGCTGGAGCAGCTGGCAGAGACAGAGAGTTCCATGGCACCAGCAGTTGGAGTATTGCAGGGGACGAGGCACATGCTCAGTCGATGCCTGATGATGTCTCTCTGGAGTCGTCCGCAATGAAGCAGCTGCAGGAAATGCGGCCGGGTGTGCGGGAGCATCTGGGGGAGATAAATGAGGCTATGCTTGGCTTGGTCTCCGTGGTGGAGGAGTCTGAGCGGATGCTCGCCGAAGCAATGAGCCACATGTCCGAGCGCCATACGTCCTTCATGGAGAGAGTGGCCACCCTCGTGGAGAGGCTACTCCAGGAGACCTGTCAGGGCTTTCTGGGGATGCGCTCTGACCAGCAAGCCCTCACATCAGCAATGACCTCAGCTGGTCAGTGCCAGTGTTGAAGATGGTGTGGGCATCAAGTTTCCTAGCTCGGTGCTCATCCATCCATGGTGAGCAGGGAGGTCCGGAGTGATCTCACGTCAGTGCAGCAGCTGCCTGGCATCTCTGTGGGCACCTCTCAGGGTGCTCCGGATGAGGGTGGCAGTTCTTCCGCCCCTCTCCCTGTGACCGTATCATCTGGTGAGGCTGCGGCGACTGGGGAGATGCCAGCTGTGGAACTGGCAGCTCCCTCCCAGGCGGGGCCAGCACAGGCTCCACGGGCCAGAGGACGACCGCCAAGGTCATCGAGGCCAACAGGACAGCAGAGTCAGCAGGCTGTCTCAGATACCACTCCGAGCGATGGGACAGCACCAAGACGTAGCACCCGGAAACGAAAGCATAAGGCACCTTAGGCACACCACGGATTTTTCACTGGTGCTTTTTTGTTGGCCCGAGATGAGGCCCTTATGATTTTATTTGATTTGTAACACTCGTCTTTTTTTTGTAATAAGCTGCTTTGTTTCACACATTATATTCAGATGTGTCACCATGGCTGAGGGTGCCTCTTTTCTTCTGCATGTGAATGGTTTCCAAAACTGTAGTGAGTGCTTTTTTGGACTTTCAGCTTTATTAGCAATGCCCTTAGTTACTGTTGCTAACCTGGCAGATTTTGCACTTAGGTGTCAAGTATCGAGCCCACAGCCCAGGCTTGTCCTGGTGGACCATCTGGTGTTCTAGCTGAAGGTTCATTGGATTAAAGCCTCCCGGGTGTCCCTGCCTCCCTGGAGTATGCCCGGGTCAGCGTCTACCCCCTCAGCATTTCCCTGTGCGTGCTCATCCTCGGACTCACTGCTGGACTCATCGTGTGCAGCCGCAGCCACTGCGTCAATGTCTTCATCATCCACAGCGTCCCCCCTTTCCAGCGCAAGATTGTGGAGAGCGCAGCATGCAACCACTATCACCGAGACACGATCTGGAGTGCGCTCCCTGAGCGGTCCAGGCATTGGAAGTGCATCTTGAGAAGATCGATGGCTCTCTCCACCACAGTGGAGAGCGTGGATCCTATTGTAAAGCTGCTCAGCTTCTGTTCTTGGATGACGGAGAGGCGTCATGAGCCACCTTCTGAGGGGATAGTGCTTGTCTCCCAGCAGCCAACCATCCAGCTGGGCTGGAGCAGTGAAGAGCCTTGAAACCTGGGAGTGTCTGAGGATGTAGGCATCGTGGGTGCTGCCTGGGTACCTTGCACAGACTTGCAAAATCAGCATCCTGTGGTCACACACTATCTGCACGTTCATGGAGTGGAAGCCCTTCCTGTTGACGAAGGCACCGGGCTCACCTGCTGGGGCCTTGATGGCCACATGTGTACAGTCTATTGCACCCTGGACACAGGGGAAGCCAGCAATCGCTGTAAAGCCTCTGGCTCGCTGTATCTGACTTGTCTGGTCGCAGCGGAAGTGGATGAAGGTCAATGCACGCCTGAACAGTGCATCTGTAACCTGCTTGACACAAGTGTGGACAGCTGATTGGGAGACACCGCAAAGATCACCCGCCAAGCCCTGGAAGGAGCCAGTGGCATAGGAGTTGAGGGCAGCTATGACCTTCAGAGCCACTGACTTAGGGTGTCCACCCACACAATTAGCGGAGAGCTCAGGCCCAATCATCAGACAGATATAGTTGACTGTCTCCCTTGAGAGACGGAGCCTCATTCGGCACTGCACCTCAGACATATTGAGGTAGTTGCTCCGCCGCCTGTATACCCTGGCATCAGGATATTGGCATCTTCTGAGGCCCCTTCCACCTTGGACGTCTTGTTGGTCCTGCACGCCTTGTGCCTGCGCCTGTCCTTCCAAAGGTGGCTCCCCTGGAGGCTGAATGTGCACTCCTGGCCTCTGCCCCTTTCTAGCCCTCCCTTCCTCCTCAGAGGAGCTGCCTGCAGTGGAGAGTTCAGCTCCCATCCCCAGGCTAAGGGAAGGCTTCCTGAAATCTGCAGGCCCAGAAAAGATTCCTCACTGCAGAGTGCTGACCTGAGGGCTAAGAGTCCAGAAAAAGCAGCTGGTATGCGTTTTGAAGTACTGCAGATCACACAGGCAAGTTTGTAAAACTTTCAAAAATAAATACTTGACTGTGCAGATTCATGACCCCACTGAATATCCCACCCATGGATGAGGTTAATACAAACGTGTCCTACCCGCCTGCCCGTTGCGCCCGTGCGCCGACCCGAAGATTGCACGGGCGCAGAAATATCACCGTCGATTGAACACTTAAGGGCCTTAAGTGGCCCGTTAATTAACAGTGGGCACGTGTCAGACGTCATCGCGCGACCGCCCAGCCAAATATTGCGATGGCGTGTGGTGACATCGGGACACTCGCCCGATGTCACCGTGCGTCATTTTACGCGGATGTGCAGGGCCTGCCCTCACACAACAACAGGAAAATTCTGCTCATGGATTCAAACTGAGGATGGGCCTGATCTACCTTTAGTACTACATTGGGGGAGGGCAAAGAAGGCAAGGGGATTCTCAATAAACAGGAGGATATTGAGGGGGGTTGAGGAAGTGACAGACCTTGGAGTGCACGTCCACAGGTCCCTGATGGTGGCAGGACAGGTGGATAAGGTGGTAAAAAAACATACAGAATGCTTTTCTTTATTGGACGAAGTATTGAATACAAAACCAGGGACGTAATGATGGAACTGTACAAAATGCAGGTTAGACCACAGCTGGAATTTTGTGTGCAGTTCTGGTCGCCACATTATAGGAAGGACATAATTGCTCTGGAGAGAGTACAGAGGAGATTTACAAGAATGTCGCCAGGTCTTGCAAATTGTAGCTATGTGGAAAGATCGGATAGGCCAGTGTTGTTTTCCTTAGAAAATAGGAGGCTGAGGGGTGGCCTAATTCAGGTGTACAAAATTATGAGGGGCCTAGATAGGGCAGAGAGGAAAGGCCTGTTTCCCCTGGCTGAGGGGTCAATTACCAGGGGGCATAGATTTAAGGTGATTGGTAGAAGGATTAGAGGGGACATGAGGAAAGCCTTCTTCACCCAGAGGGTGGTGGGCACCTCGAATTCACTGCCTAAATTGGTGGTTGAGGCTGAAATGCTCAACTCATTTAAAAGGTACCTGGATCTGCACCTGAAGTGCTGTAACCTGCAAGGCCACGGACCAAGTGCTGGAAAGTGGGATTAAAAATGAGCAGCTAGTTTCTTTTTCTTCTCTTTGGCTGGCATAGACAGAAAGGGCTGAATGGCCTCTTTCTGTGTCATAACTTTTCTATGGTTCTATAAAAGGTCACTGTAAACATGAACATAAGTGTTTTGGGTGTAGCTCACTTGCGGTTAATATTCACTGATCTGTTATGCAGGCTTAGATGATTTTGCCCAGATTGCACTGATATCATTAGCATAAATACATGGAAACCCTGTTTAAGAACATGGAAGCTGTTCAATTTTTACTGTCACTTACACTGACGCTATAAAATGCATTCAAAGAAATGAAAGGTACAGCGTAAGTTTCACTGAGGATAATTTTAAAAAAAATTTGATAAATAACAACAAAACAGCAGAAAATGACCTTGTTTCCTGCTGCGCCTAAAATTCTGGGCTGAATTTTCACCTGTTTTGAAACAATATAATTGCAGGAAATTTGAGTGTACAGGTTTTTATCTTAGGGCGGAGCCATTACCATGGACTGAGATACGTTCGGGGACAGGGATGGATAGACAGGTTAAAGAGCAAGGAAATTCAGGCATAGAGTAATTAGATATATGACTCAATTGCCTGATATTTGTTTAACACCTCCATTATGCATACTTCCAGATGCAAATACACAAGAAATTCCACTCCAAGATGAGATGCTATTGGCTGAACTAAGCTCACGTTCAAAAGTATTTCTGTACTGATGCTGTTAGAGGGTTCTGTTTCTTGTATTCTAAGGCAATTATTGCACAGGACTGCCTTTTTATCCCGTGGTGCAAACCGTGTAAGAGCATCAGTGCAATAATCCCACATGTCAAGTGAAACAACCTTAATCAGTGAGACTGCTTGTAAACAATGTGCTGCTGGAAAGGGACAGGGTCACCACGGTGTCATCGGAACTTTACACATAAATATGTCACTTGCAGAGATCCCAGCAACTTGCTAACGAGTTGTCAAATCTGGGATCCAGAGCACGACTTGGAAAATAAAGCCAGAATGTTAAAACACGTTCTATGAAATGACAGGAAAAACAGAAGGTGAAATAGCTGAGAAGGTAAGTTCCAAATCTGGGTGACTCAGCAGGACATTGGGACAGATCTGCTCCTGGAACTGATTGAACAGGTTGCTTTGGCATAAAGTCTTCCCCCACCTGCACAATATTAAAAAGCCAAGAAGGTTCGCATTCTGTGCATAGTTAACTGACCTCTGTCAAGGCCAATGTATGATTATCTTCAAGTGTCCTTGAGGAAAGGAAAATCAGGCAAGATTCCTCTGTTGATGAAGGCACCGGGCTCACCTGCTGGTGCCTTGATGGCCACATGTGTACAGTCTATTGCACCCTGGACGCGAGGGAAGCCAGCAATGGCTGCGAAGCCTCTGGCTCACTGTGTCTGGCTGGCCTGGTCCCAGCAGTAGTGGATGAAGGTCAATGCATACCTGAATAGAGCGACTGTAACCTGCTTGACACAAGTGTGGACAGCTGATTGGGAGACTCCACAAAGATCACCCACCGACCCCTGGAAAGAACCAGAGGCATAGAAGTTGAGGGCAGCTGTGACCTTTAGAGCCACTGCCATGGGGTGTCCACCCACACAGTTCGCGGAGATCTTAGGGCCTTAGGGTCTATCCTCTGACAGATAGAGTTGAATGTCTCCCTTGAGAAATTAAGCCTCCTTTGGCACTGCACCTCAGACACATTGAGGTAGCTGCTTCACCGCCTGTAAACCCTGGCAGCAGGATAGTGGTGTCTTCTGCGGCCCCTTCCGCCTTGCACTTCCTATTGGCCCTGCGCCCCTTGTGCCTGCGCCTGGCCTCCCAAAGGTGGCTCCCCTGGAGGCTCAATGTGCACTCCTGGCCTCCTCCCCCTTCTGGCCTTCCCTTCCTCCTCAGAGGAGGTGCCTCCAGTGGAGAGCACAGTCCCCATTCCCAGGCTCAGGGAAGGCTTCCTGAAAGCTGCAGGCGCCAAAAAGGATCTTCACTGTAGAGTGCTGACCTGAAGGTTGTGAGTCCTGTCCAAGCAGCTGATATGAGTTTTGAAGTATTTCTGCTCACACAGGCAAGTATCAGTAACTTTCCAAATTAAATATCTGATTGAGCACATTCACGACCCCACTGAACCCTCTTATCCCACCTGTGGATGCGGTTTATACAAATGTCTCCTACCCGCCTGCTCGTTGCGCCCGTGCGACCTTTAATTAATTCTGGGCACACATCGGAGATCATTGCACGCCCGCCCGCCAAAATATCGCGATGGTGCGCCATGACATCGGGACGCTCACCCGACGTCACCACATATCGTTTTATGCGTCGGCGTGTGGGGCCCACTCCTGTATGCCTACAGGAAAATACTTCCCTACTTTTCAGCTCTGTGACCTTTCATCAGAACTCAGAAAAGTTAGAAATGTAATAGAATATGTAATAAGTGAATAGGGGGAGGATGGGGAAAAAAGATCAAAAGGGAAGGTCTGTAATAAAAGGGTAGGAGAGTTCAAATGGCAAAAGGTTTTATGGTGCAAGGACGAAGAGAGTGGTAATGGAACAAGTAAGGAAACAGAAGATGTGTCTACAGGAGATGTGAATGGCAGAATCCTGGATAGCTGCCATCTGAATACAACAAAAAAAGGAATACAAAAGAAACAATTGAAAAAGCAAAAGAAAACAAATCAAAAAGAAAAAAAAATGAAGAGAGGTTGAACAGGTTGGGCCTATACCCATTGGAGTTTAGAAGAATGAGAGGTGATCTTATTGAAACATATAAGATCCTTAAGGGACTTAATAGGGTGGATACTGACATTCTCTTAGATAATATCACCACCTTTAACATGTCTTTGTTCCTTTGTCTGTGACATCTTTTGATTATCTGCTCCTATCACTGCTTGCTTGTCCCTACTACCACCCGCGCACCCCCCCAACTTCTCTCCCCCCACCCCACCCCCACCTTAAACCAGCTTATATTTCACCCCTCTCCTAACTTTACTCAGTTCTGCTGAAGAGTCGTGAGGACTCGAAACGTCAACTCTTTTCTTCTCCGCCGATGCTGCCAGACCTGCTGAGTTTTTCCAGGTAATTCTGTTTTTGTTTTGGATACTGGGTGCATGTTTCCTCTTGTGGGGAGACTAAAACTAGGGGACTTTTAAGTTTAAGAATAAAAGGTTCCCCTTTTAAGGCAGAGATGAGGATGTTGGTCTGTGGAATTCTCTGCCCCAGAGAGCAGTGGAGGCTGGGTCATTGAGTTTATTCAAGACTGAGCTGAATAGATTTTTGATAGTCAAGGGAGTCAAGAGTTACTAGGCCTATCCCATTAACAAAAGCGCAAGATAATTTAAAAACATAAACTGAAACATATTACTTTCAAATGATGTACCAAGAGGAATTCAAGCTAGCTTGTGCAAATTTTCACCAATAAAAACATTGTTTTTCCTTCTGAAGTGCATTCTGGATTGGAGTAATAGCTTTGAATAATGTCACAACGACAGGGAACTGTGACTGAGTAATTTTTTTTATTCTTCCACGGGATGAGGGTTTCGCTGGCTGGGCCAGCATTTATTGCCCATCCCTAATTGCCCTTGAGAAGGTGGTGGTGAGCTGCCTTCTTGAACCGCTGCAGTCCATGTGGTGTTGGTACACCCAGAGTTCTGTTAGGGAGGGAGTTCAGGGATTTTGACCCAGCGACAGTGAAGGAACGGCGATATATTTCCAAGTCAGGATGGTGAGTGGCTTGGAGGGGAACTTCCAGTTGGTGGTGCTTCCATCTATTTGCTGCCCTTGTCCTTCTAGATGGTAGTGGTCGCGGGTTTGAAAAGTGTTGTCTAAGGAGCCTTGGTGGATTCCTGCAGTGCATCTTGTAGATGGTACATACTGCTGCTATTGTGCATCGGTGGTGGAGGGAGTGAATGTTTGTGGATGTGGTGCCAATCAAGTGGGCAGCTTTGTCCTGGGTGGTGTCAAGCTTCTTGAGTGTTGTGGGAGTTGCACTCATCCAGGCAAGTGGGGAGTACTATATCACACTCCTGAGTTGTGATTGAGATCTACCTACAATGTCACCTGCTAACTACAGACATATTGAACTGTTTAAAGAAGACAGTTTTTTCAAAAAATACAAGAAAAAACACTGATCAAAAATGGCTGTCACAAATCACCTGATGTAAATCACACTGTACACTGGTTGCATGGTATTTTACATCTGGGGGGAGGGGCATGGGGTTGGGGTATCAAAGTGCACTTCAAACCAGGACTCTCTTGCAAAATTAAAAATGCAAAGTGTTGGGCATTAGTCAGTGGTCATCCTATCAAGACAACGGAAACTTCTAACCAATCAGATACTCAACAGACATTCAAATCCCCTTGTGAAAGATGAAATAATCTGATCTCCTGTTGATTTCTATCTTGAAATATCAAAAGTTTCGGAGATGAAAAGATAAAAAAAATAGAATTACTTGGTCTGCAACAGTGACTGCAAGGAATGTGAATCGAATTTCTTTCTGGGAATAAACAGAGCGGAATTTTATAAACTGGTTCTGCCAAGCAGAATCAGGGAGGAGAAAGATAAAGAAAAATGGCCATCATCCAGAAAAACTGCTTGAAAACAGTAGTAAATGATCTCTCTTTCTCTCTCTCTCTCTCTGCCTCTGAAACTGAAAGAGTGCCTTCAACAAAGTGAAAACCGGAACTAAGTCAACTCCAGAGTTCTACAGGAAACCAACTAATTTCAAACGGCTACAATGGTCAACAATCTATGCCTCAAAGACAAGCAAAGGCTTAATCATGTATTCTTTTAATTTTCCATCGGACTCTAACTTTCCTATTTCTGATATCTGTATGTGTGTGTGATCGCATCTTATTATTTTTTCTTGAGTTTAGTAACTAATAAGCCTACTTTTTCTTTGATTCAAGAAAACCTGGCTTGATTGGCTCCTTTTTAACAAATAAACACATTTGGATTGGAAAAGGCATTTACAGGGAAAATAAATTTTAAAGCCTCTGTTGCGACCAAGCGAGGGGAATAGAAGGGGAGCCAGTTTACCCCTTCTCACATGGTTATAATAATAGTTTATGCCTCAGCTGGGCAAACGCCTGTGTTAATTAACCTGCAACATAATTTTAGTTCACTAATGAAATATATTGCTATCTACATTAGTGTTAGTCACTTCATTGGCTACTATTAAACTATGCTGTTGGCACATGTATTTATTAGAGCCATTTATTTAAAAGCCATTTATTTTAAAAGCCTTTTTTAAAGCAATGGCCAAGATTTTCTGCCCGCAACCCTCCCCCAACCCACCCGCCTCCCCACCCCCCACACCCACCCCACCTGCTTGCCGCCGGAATCTTCCGTTCCCACCAAAAATCAAAAAAATCAATGGACTTTAGACTGGCCCACTGCATCCCCTGTGACGGGTCCCACCACGGCAGGAACGGAAAATCCCGGCCAATTTTTATCCTCCAGATGGGAAGTAGTTCACAGATTCTGTACTCAGCCCACAGTAGGCATTCTTGCCATGCAGCAAAATTGTTTGTGTCTATTTATTTCCTTCCTTAAGGCAAGAGGCACTGCTGAATCGAGAACTAATTTAATCCATTGAACTTGCGGTTGATGCATTCAGGTACCTATCACTGCTGGGCCACACACAGCTAACTGTGGAACTATGAAGTGAATGTCCTGACTAATGTTCAGGATCTACCTGAGGGACAGGTCATTGTACATTGAGCAGCGTTGATTTGTAGCTTGTGGCAAAGTTTGACAGAATCTTTAAAACCATTCTTTATTAACAGCAAAACATCATTTGCTTGTTTGCTTCTTCACTCCCCTGTTTATATAGATAGAACAATGAAGCTGAAGCTACCCTGTACAGATAGTAAATACAGTACTGTCTCAATAAATGAGATGCTGTTACAAATTGTTATATATGAAATATTCCAGATAGATAACACAGTCTCCTAACACCTACGCCCTCAATATGTAGAAACCAGGGGCAGAGATTTCTGCTCGCTGGGTGGGTGTGTGCCCGACCCGCTCAAGCGTGAAATGACGTGTGTTGATGTCGGCCGAGCGAGTCGCGCAATAGTTCAGTCG
Organism: Cetorhinus maximus; assembly: GCF_964194155.1. NCBI lineage: Eukaryota > Metazoa > Chordata > Chondrichthyes > Lamniformes > Cetorhinidae > Cetorhinus > Cetorhinus maximus. Next base: position 35,608,868 of record NC_135890.1, read on the forward strand.
GTGGGCGCGCGCCGGAGCTGGCAGCACGCCTGCCGATAATTAAAAGGCCTGTCAAGGTCATTAAGTTATCAATTAAATTACATTTTTCACTGCCCATCCAACCTAATGGTTGGCGGGCAGGTGAAAAAGCCAAGCAGTCTTTGCAATTTTTTGGAAACCTCAACCATGGGCAGGATGAGGTTTCCAAAATCAAATAATAATAAAATAAAACCTTCAATTTTCCATTATTAATCTGTCCCTGCTCATGTGACAGATTCACATGATGGGACATGTTTACCACATTTTAAATTTTTAAAAATATCTCTTCATCTCCCTGATGCAGCTCCGTGCCTCAGGGAGGTTATGCAGCGCTCGCTTGCGCGCGTGTGCGGAGTTGGCGCTCAGACGGCTCGCATTCCCCGCCCCCACCGCCGCCCTTCCGCACAGGCAGCAGTCAGCGCTGCCACTCGTGGTTCACACTGGGCGGGCTTCCCCACTGACACCGCCCGCCAAGGGCAAAATTCTGCCCCAAGGTGGCAGTACCCCAAGTGACCAGTCACAGTGGGTTGCTTTCAACCGCAGATCCTGTTCCATCTGCCAGGGCAAGATATTGTACACATGTATATTTGCATAAACATACAGGGCAGAATTGTCCGTTCATCGGGTGGGCGCACACCCGACCCGAAAGAGCATAAAATGACTCGCGATGATGTTGGGCGAGCGTCCCGACGTAATTGCGCACTCATGTGATACTTCACTTGGCAGGCGCCTGCGGGAGTTGGAGCCACACCCACCATTAATTAAGAGGCCAGTTAAGGCCCTTGACATTCCAATTGACAGTGATTTAACATTGCCCGTGTGATTTTTCGCTTGTCGCATGGGCAAAATGGGCAGGCAAGCAGCCCATAATTTGCAAAACCTCATCCACAGGTGGGACAAGAAGGGTCAGCAGCATTGTCAATATAAGTAGTGAGGAGTTTTGGAGATAACTTGTTGCTGGTGGCTTATTGGTACTTGTCAACTCAATCTCAGATCGAGGCTTCACTCTTAGCATTTCCAGGCTTCATTTCTGGACTCATTGGTGTCTTCCAGGCCCCCTGAGGATTTGGACCTTGCGGACCCTTCCAGGTATTAGAGAGCCTTCCCTTACCCTGGTAATGGGGATTGTGGTCTCCACTTGAGGTACCTTCTCTGAGGAGGAACAGAGGGACAGAAGGGAGCGGAGTCCAGCTGTCCAAATGCAGAGTCCAGGGGAGGGGCTTGTGAAAGGAGAGGCGCAGGCACAAGGGGCGCAGGGCCACCAAGGGTAGCCCAAGGCTGAAGGGGCCACAGGAGATGCCACTATCCTGCTGCCAGGGTTTACAGGCGGCAATGTAGTTAGCTCAATGTGTCTGAGGTGCGATGCTGAAGGAGGCTCCTCAAGGCTCTCCAGGGAGACCGTGATCTCCATTTGCCAGATGATTGGGCCTGAGATCAGCTCTGACTGTGTGGGTGGACACCCCATGTCAATGGCTCTGAAGGCCACAGTGGCCCTCAACTTCTATGCCTCCAGCTCTTTCAGGGTTCAGTGGGAGATCCTTGTGGAGTGTCCCAATCAGCTGCCCGCAGTTGTGTCAACTGGTGACAGAAGCTCTGTTCAGGCAGGTATTGACTTTCATTCATTTCTGCACAGATGAGGCCAGTCAGGCTGAGCGAGACAGCGGCTTTGCAGCAATTGCTGGGTTCTCCCGCATTCAGGGTGCCATTGACTGCACACATGTGGCCATCATGGTGCCAGTGGGTGAGCTGGGAACCTTTGTCAACAGGAAGGAACTCCACTCCATGAACGTGCAGATAGTGTGTGATCACAAGATGCAGATCCTGCAAGTCTGTGCAAGGTACCCTGGCAGCTCCAATGACGTGTACATCCTGAGACACTCCCAAGTGTCGAGGCTCTTCAGTGTTCTGGGCCAAGTAGATGGATGGCTGCTGGGTGACAAGGGCTATCCCTTGAAAAGGTGGCTCATGATGCCTCTCCGCCACCCAAGTACAGGCAAAGCAGCGGTACAACAAGGGCAGTGGTAGAGAGGACTATAGGTCTTCTCAAGGTGTGCTTCCAATGCCTGGACCCTTCAGGGGGTGCACTGCAATACCCCCCAGAGTGTCACAGATCATGGTTGCATGCTGCGCTCTCCACAATCTGGCTCTGGCAAGGGGGGACCCACTGGAGCAAGGGATCTTGACAAAACTGCACAAACAACAGATGATGAGTCGAGTGTTGAGTCAGAAGCACAGTGAAGAGAATGCTGAGGGTGTGGAGCCAGACCTCAGTAACCTCCAGGGAAACAGGGACACCATGGATGCCTTGATCCAATGCTCCTTCAGCTAGGCTCCCAAATAAGAACTACCACCTCATGCCAGGGCTGCTGTCTCCATCCTGGATCGCCTCCATACTGGCCTCCACTGCACCTACAAAACAAATGAAGCATACTCAGGCTAATAACACAAAAGAAAGTTAATTTAATGTTGGAACTCCCATAGTATTGAACGGAACAATATCCAGTGCTGGTAGTCACACCATTAAAAAAGCAAATACAAAATGGTGGAACAAAAGATCACCTATAACCAGTCCCTCTTGCGCTTAAAGTGATTTAAAATTACATTTGCGAGTGCTACGTCTAGGTGCTCTCCCCTCACTGGCACCGGCATTGGAGACAGCCTGCTGACTCTACTGTCTTGTTAGCCTTAATGACCTTGGTGGTTATCCTCTGGCCAGTGGAGCCTGTGCTGGCCCCGCCTGGGAAGGAGTGGCCAGTGCCACAGCTGGTATTTCCCCAGTCGCCGCAGCCTCGTCAGGTGCGACAGTCATTGGCAGAGGGGTGGAGGAGTGGCTGCTGTCATCCAGAACGCCCTGAGAGGAACCCACAGAGATGACAAGCAGCTTGTGCGCCAACGTGAGGTCACTATGGACCTCCCTGCTCGCCATTGATGGACACACACCTAGCTAGGATACTGGGTGCTCTCTATCTCACACACGGACACTGACAAGTGCCTGTGTGAGGGTTTGAGGATCCAAGTGCAACCCCAGGAACCCCTGATTCTGTCCCTGGAGCTGCCTCTCCATGAGAGTTGCCACTGTCTCCATGGAGGAAGCATTGCACTCAGCCATGATGGTCAACACAATGCTCACGCACTACAGGGACTCCTCCACAATGGAGACCATGGCACACATGTCCTCTTGGATCTCTGCCAGATACTCCCGCCCACCCCACTGGACATCCAGCATTTGCTGCCTAATGGACGACTCCAGAGACCCATCATCAGCCTTTGACTGAGCATCGTCCTGGTCCCTAACAGTCCTCTGACTGCCTGCGCTCTGGGGACTCCCTGCCTCCACCTGCACCTCAAGTGAGTGTGAAGTACCCTCACCAATGTGCACTGAGATACTAGCCACTGAACTAATACCCACCAAGGTGCTGGTATCTGCTCTGGTGCCTGCTTCAGAGAGTGGGTGTGATGCAGGTGCTTGGGGAGCATGGTGGTCCTCCAGGGTCAGGGGTGGCCCTTCAGGGTCCGGAGAGCGAGTGCACACTGGCGAACCTAAAAAGGGAGAAGAAGGACATGTCATTAGTTAAAGTCATCACACTGTCACTGTGCATGACAGGCAGCTGGTGAGACAACAGAGATCTGCATCATGGTGCCCTCGTCTTTCATTGATCAATGGGGAACTCCAGGTTCAAGGCTCAATTCAATGAAGAGACTACACTGGAATGTTTGCACCATCCAAAACTCTCACCTCTATGCACTGCACTCTCACCTTCGTCTGACACCCCAGCCTCACTGCGGCCCGTTGACCAAGGTGCTTAGCACCTCTCGAGCTCCAAGGCCTCCTGCTCATACCAGGAGAGGATGAGGAAGTGTGGGGACCCTCCGCCAGTCTGCGACTTCTCAATATTGTTATGGGATGTCTTCTCCTGAAAGGACAGAGGAGCATTGCTTAGTCCGCTCTCTACCTGCAGCACCATTGCAGCCCGGCCAACCCCAGCTGAGGAGCACCTTGTAGGGCACATCCAGGTCATGGCTATCGTGTCGCAAGGCTCTCAGTCAAAGCAGCCAGGGCTCAGCCCCTTGGCCAGCGCTGGCGCGATTGACAGTTAGCACTCAGACTCTAACACTCCTGAACTATACGGGAGATGGCCAGTCCAAAACAATTCAACACACTGACCCATAGGAACATGATACTCACCCTTCCTGAGCACAGCAGGCCATTGGAGAGCTCCTGGCACTGCACCCAGGTGCGCCGCACCACGTCCTGGCTGCTTACCCGAGCTGCCACCTCCCCCATGCCCTCTTTGTGAGGTGCAACGGCCTCCTCCTCCCATCTCTGGGGGGCAAGGGTGTCCCTTCTGGCAGCCACCCCCTCCAGGAGGGCAGCGAGGCACTCGTTAGAAAAACGGGGGTCTGAGTGCTCAGCGAACCTTACCTCCCGCCTGCTCTCTGCAGCCTCGTTTGCAGCCATGTCACTGCTGCAACTCCGACGCGGGCAGCCTCCCTGGGACTGCCAGCGCCGGTTTTGATCCGCCCTCCCGGTCGCCATTGGGCCCAGCGGACAACAGGCCCCCGCTCCCACTCGCCCCTTCTCGGAGGTTCTCCAGCCGGCGTTCACGCTGGGCAGGACTTAATTGGCCCGCCATCGTGAAATTGCGGCCTGGCCTCGATCGTGGGCAGTCGGCTTCCCGACCACCCCCGCTTGCCCCCACCGAGCCCGTACGACGAGTGAAAAATCTGCCCGTAGAGCTCAATTTTCTCGGCAACACTTTCTACAGTGCTGAGAGTGAGAGGGGGAAGAAAATGTTAGGCCAAAGCAGGAACCAAAGGCAGCTTACTCTTTCTGATATTCCAATGTTTTCCTTGACTATACCCCCAAACTTGGGCAGTAGACCAGAGGGAAATCCAAGAATAAGTATCTTGGGTATCACAGGGCTGACCCCAGTCATATTGATACTAAGAGTGCAGCACAAACACATTCATGGTTATGACAAAAAAGCCTTACTTGTCGAGGAAAAACTCCATCATGTTCTTTCAAATAAGTTTAGGAGCTTCCTTCTCATTGAAGATTCTCATATCTAAGTACTTCTCCCCTGACAGGCTTGTTCTCTTTTTTTTTATTTTCAAAGAACAATTACATTTCGGCTATCAGCATGAAACACCATTACTGCAGAAAACTGCACTAGATCAAATATAGAACCTGCAAACAGAGCAGAAAAGTAAATATCCAGAATTCAATTTACCAGGTTATGCTAATCCAGTTTCTGATTCTATTAGGAATCTGTAGTTTAAACATTTATCAATTAGGAATTTGTAATGGAGGGATACAATTTATACAAGCATCTATAACATGAAATATTAATATACATAAGACACCCAACATTTTGAAATATTTGTGATTAAGGCTAAAATTCAGTGATATAACTAATCATATCTCCTGTTGTGCATAATAACTGAATAGTTTCATTTAGAATTGTTTTTGTTTTGGGTGATACCGAATTGTAAAGAAAAACTTTTAAAGTTTCTCTCTACGCAGAATAAAGGTACAAATAAGGAAATACAAAACAAACATAAACATATGGGAACTAGAAACTTTAATCCTACAAAATATTAAATGATCTACAGTTTAAATGTGTTCAAAAGGATACTTTTCATTTTGAATGGAAAATACTACTGCCCCAACAACCCATGATCCCACACTAGCACCATAACAACCATGAAGCAGGATTTTGAAGTCACTTGAGAAGAATGTGTTTAATCTTCTTGATCCTCTCTACATAATGTTTGTACTATTGAGTCTTTCTTTTTGGGAGCCAAAGAGCTCATTGTGCTTGCAAGGTGCCAGAAGAGGTCCCGCATGCAGCCAAGTTGACACTTAGCTTAGGTCATCTCACCTCTTTTATTGAATAATTGTGGCGCCAGGGTATGCAGGAACTGAAAGAAATACTCCAGTCACACTCATTGGTTGCCGCACAGAGAGCAACAATACACTATCTCATGTTATTCAAACAAATGGCTTTTAATCTGAAAGAAAATTAAGGGCAGACTTTTTACCTCGGTGGGTGGTCACGAGCCTGACCTGCTGGAGCGTAAAATGATGCACGTTGACATCAGGCAAGTGTCCAGAGCGTCAACGCGCAATCGCATGATATTTTGGTCAGCGGGCGCGCAGTGGAGTCGGCAGCACACCTCCCAACAACTAATAGGCCTATTAAGGCCATTAACAAGGTCATTGAAGCAGATTTTTTGCCGTCCGTCCAACGTTACAGTTGGCAGGCAGGTGAAAAGGACAAGTGGCCTTTGCATTTTTTCGGAAACCTCATCCATGGGCAGGATGAGGTTTCCAACATCAAATAAAAATAAAATAATTTTTTTTTAATTTAATTTATAACATGTCCCTACTCATGTGACAGAGTCACATGAGGGGTCATATTTTATTACATTTGTAAAATCTTTATTTCTAATTTTTAAAACTGTTCATCACCCTGAGGCAGCTCTGTGCCTCAGGGAGATTTTCAAGCACGCGTTGCTCAAAGCTCACTCTCGCCCTCCTCCCCCACCCACACAGGCAGCACTGAGTGCTACCACTCATGTTTCACGCTGGGCGGGCCTTAATTGGTCCACCAGTGTGAAATCTTGTCCGGCCCCGATTGCGGGCTTCCCGACCGGCCCTGCTCACCCCCGCTGAGCCAGCCAGACGAGAGCAAAACTCTGCCCTAAGTTAAAATTCAGCGATAGTTGACAATAGCTGTCTGCTTTTAGTGCAAATATATTTTTGCTACTGTCTTACATTCAGCCATTTGACTGTAAAATTAAATACAACCTTAGCTGGAATTTTCTGAAATATATGTACAATGTTGCTTCAAGAGCAGGCTGAAAGAGGGCAGAGCCTTTGGAGTTGCAAGGTATGCTATGTGTATCTCATCAATTAAAAACTTGATTTCAGTCTTCTATCATTCACCACTTGGCTATCTGAATTTTGACATTTAGCATCCACCAATCCAATGTAGTCCACTGTAAAACAAAATTAATATATACCTGCAGCTGAGGAAGGCCTAGGAAGGGGATTGCTGAGTATGATTGTGCTGTTAGATTAAGGTTATAACTTTACAGTGGATTAGCATTTTGTCAATATTTCCAATATTAAAATTCACTGAGATCAGGATATCTAATTGGGTAAGTACTGGGCAGGAAGCTGTTTCACTCCACTACATATACAAAGGTGGTTTTTAGGACATAACATTTTAAGACTATTGTTTTGACCAAGTCATTTGCATCCTATAACATTTGTTCACTGTTGACTTGACCACTGAGAATTGCAGAAAATATTCTCCTCCCACCCCTCCCTCCACCCCTGGTGTTGCAGCAAGGCTGGAATTTAATGCCTCCACCACCAGGAGTGCGTTGGGAGCCAGGCTATTTATTTGGGGGGAAGGCACAGAGTGGAGAGCCCATTGACTTCCCGTCTTCCCTGCCCAATTAAGTTAGCACCGTAGAAGAGTGAGCGTGGCCTTCCCACCCGAGGCTTATCGAGGCCCGTAAGTGGCCAATTAAGGGTCACTTAAAGGCATCATCCTGATGCTGCTGGGATTTTGCTAGCAGTGAGGGCATGAAGTGGATTATAATCCTAGCCCCTTTTTGGGACCATTCTAGATCAGGCATACTCCTCTGATCATCAGTTTCACTTAAGGTTGAGAAAGCCAGGCCCTATAGACACTTAAATGGGTCTGAAGAACTGATCCAACTCTTCCTGAAGGAAAGGAACCACCAAATAATATTATCATCCTCCAGGTAACTTTTTTAACACATTTTAGCTAGATTATAATAACTCAGATATTATAAGGGTCCGTGCATACCTCCTCAACAATGTACCTCTCCACTGAAGATTGATTTTTGAGTTTGTATACAGAAGACTATATGAGACAATATATTTTCTAAATTATATAAAAGTTTATTAAAGAATGGAATGTACAATTCATGTTTGATAGTAATCACAACATTGATATTTCATGGAAAAGACAGTATAATCTTGTTTCTAATAGAGAATCCAAGTCTTATTAATGTTACAGAGTGATATTTAAGATATCCATCAATATTTAAAGTAATATTTATCTTAAATCCCTGAGTAGAAATCTACAGAGTCTAGCAAGGTACCTCTATCCCAATTAAGGGGAGAACTATCATCACCACACTACAGCAGCTATGCTGTTACCTTGAGAGATGCTGGAGTGAATCCAATGAATTTAAAAATCCAACTGTGATTCCAAAATTTGTACCATAAAAGAGCTGAACCAGCAATAAGCATGTTGAGCACCCATGCTGGACAACATCCTTTCTTTTTGTCAACATCCTTCATTTTAGTCAACATCCTTCAAGCAAACAGGATACTGAGAGGTGTAGGTACATTCACTACACTCAGTTTCCAGATTCAGTTGACAAGTTATTTAGGCTCATCCTTAAAGGCATCCATTGTTAGATTGTGGTATCTTACAACAGATCAATGCCTTTCTGAGGTGATATAGGAGCCAATTCCTGTTTTTTTTAGAGCTGCCTTGTATTAGAGGATACACCATATTCTACGCCACAGGATGTTGTTGTCCTTGAGCACAGAATTATGCTCAGGCATGTTTATAAACTTATTGAACCTTTGTCCAGCAGATGAACTCTGCTTTTAATTGTTTATCCTTACTGCATCGGGGGATCACTCTTTTTGACCTTATAACTCCTTGTCTACATCTGGCTTCTCTTATAACTTCATATTTATAGCTGCTTTCCTTCGCAGGCTAGAGGCCACCATGCCATTTGGGATGCCACCAGGTATACCAGCCTGTCTGTGGGTTGCGGGTCACCATCGTTGATCCTAGTCCCAGGCTGCCTGCAGTCCCAACTGTGGCCACCATCCCCAGTGCTGGGTCTGAAAAGCTGCCAGTTCTCTGACTAGTTGCAGCTTTTGCAGGTGGAATCCTTGTCCTGAAGGCCCCATGAACTCGAACAGCAGGCAGGTAAGCGCCTGATTGGGATTTAATTGCCTTGGGGCTCTGGGAAATAGTTGCTGCAAGGTTGCCACTGCTGCGGCCATTAAATTCAGCCCCGGCTTGCAAGGCAAGGTGGTTTTGTTTTAGTTTCTCTCAGGGTGAATTTGTGGAAATAATGTGTTGTGCTTTGGAAGTGTTTTGGAGAGCTTGTGCTTAAAATCAGGGAGGACACAGGATTGGATGACCACGGTACGGGGGCTGTGGTTGGCAAGCATTTTGGTTTATGACTGCCTCTTCCCTCGTGTTCCATTTCCCATGTATAGAATTTCAGCAATAGTAATCAGCAGCATCCTCCTGTGAATCAGTACAGCTTCTCTTTAAGAGGGACAGATTATCTTTAAGAGCTTATGCTTAGCTGCAATACGTGTTAGCCTCGCACGCTATTAGGCACCCTGTTGAGCATGCAGCCAACCAGCCACACGGGTCTCTCTGGACTGCACACTGAAATCATTGTAATGAGGAGGCAGTGCGGAGTTCGCATTCTCCTGCCTCAACAGAACCAGACCCAGCCGAATCACGAATCATGACCCTCAAACCCAAAAATGGTGCAGACCAATTTTTAGCCCAAAGTAATCATGTCATCTCTCAAAACACCATATTTTTCTGCATTTTATTATGAATACTGGAGACATTGAATGTCACTCCCAATAGTACATAGGCTAATGCCATGGTTCCCCAAAGGGAATGCTATTTTGTGCTGGTTATCATACTGCAGTACGGAAATAGTCCTGGAAATGAAGCACAGCAGCATGATTTTGCTCACAGCCAGACTCTCTAACCATAATTTGTTCATTTTTGCTTTGCCTTTGGAAATCATAATTCTGTTTTCAGCTTCAAAATTATTGTAAGATATAAATCTGTTATTATTTAACCTGGTGAAAATGTAAGTTTTTCTTTCAGATCTCTCAGTTGAATAATTAGAGGTGATTGTTGATTTACTCATTTAGTAATTCTGACTGAGATTCATCAAATTAATGAGAATGGAAATGCAAATGAATATGTTTATTAGCAGTAACAGGATCTCATTTTTAGTTTACACCAAAATTTATATTAGTTGTTATGTATTTAATATGAAAAGTTATTCTTATATATACTTATACTTCATAATCCAGTAGTATGTCCTTTCATAAATCAGCAAATAAGGAGTGCAGCAAATTTATTTCTTATGCGCTAGTGCTCAGAAGTCCATAGTGTGATGACAATGCACAAGTCTTTCTGATTACTGTAAAACTACTTAGGTACATGAACATAATTCATCAATGTTACAAAACAACTCAACATTCTGATTCCGCATTAACACTCATAATCTAATTGTCCAATAGATTTTGTGATTAACGTCCCTGAACATAGTTATTTCACAAAATTATTCATATTTTGGATAGTCATGATATTTTATCACATACTTCTGTTTGGAAGCAGTAAATCTACAGTGGATGCATCTTTATACTTCCAATGGCAATCTTCACTCAATAGTTAATGTGCTCATTCTTTTTACCCCATTCCTATGACATATGATTAAATCCAAGTGTACAATTGTCTAAACAAATTTTGCTGATGAGTGCCATGGTTCAGGATGATTTGATATTGCAGTTCTAATGTAAAAGAGCTGAGATTTGAGAATTGTTTTGTCCAGCTAGGTGCACCTGGCTGCTAATGTTGTTAGAATTGTGGGATGAATAAGTATTGCATTAAGATTGTTTTTTGTATTTGAAGCTGGTATGTAATTGATTTAGGTTGGCATTTTCAGGATCTAATGAAAGCTTTCTATATACCCAATGGTAAAGTCTGATCAATTTCTATTAATTTTCCTTTTTTGTACAAATTTGTGTTAGGGGTCAGGCGATATAACATCCCCTCAAGAAAATGATTAAGTACTGAATGAAAGATGAAGAATCAGATCAAGTAAACAATATTACAATAAACTCTTTTGATATAAACTTGGTTGAGATTTGACGACACATTGCCCCTTACCTAAGCCTTTCCTCATGGTTAAACTATAATCACTCAGAGGTTAGCTCTGTCTTTATCTATATTTAACGCATAAAATAAAATCACTTTTGTATTTTCTATTTAAAATTTTTAGAAGCAAAATAAATTGGCTGCAGGGTTTTTCATTGTGAGTTCATTCAATTGCTATGCTCACTGTCAGTCAAGATCTGCATGCAAAATGAAGATGAAATTGCAACAATAAGCTGCATTATAGAAATAACGTAGGTTATTTCAAACTGCATTTAAAATTAGGAGCAAAAAACATGTACATTTACCATCTATGCATCCTCAACCACTTCATACTCATAAGAGATAGTGCATAACAAGGCAGTGCATAGCCGAAGCAATAGTCCAGTCCCAATGCAGTGCCAGTGGGACTGCATCAGTACAGATGAAATCTGTACAAAATTTAAAATGCCAGCACAGGTGATCTTGTGTGATTTCGCAAGGTTAACTCATTATAACAATGTAGAAATGTGCCCTGCATTCATTGGGCCAGGCGCAGAGAACATGTTGGGATACCATGTAAGCCAGATGGCGTTAAAGGTCTGTTGCTCATACTTAGGAGGAACTGCACTAAAGAACCATTGTGTGTTGGAAAATGGACATCAGAAGGAACAGGATGCTGCCTTTGAGGTGTTAATCTGGGACGAACCACAAAGGAGGGTTGCCCTATTTAAAGTAGAAGAGACCTTCAATCAGAGCAACATACAAAATGCCTGGGTGGAAAAGGCAGAGTGAGAAAGCATAGTGCACATCCATAGATATGAGAGAATGCTTTCAGAGTTTCAGAAAAAGTGGATTACTTAAATTTGCTCACTTGCGCATAAACCAACATGATTCAAATAATTTATTATCAACTTAGTGGCTCTACACTGAAGCAAGTACAGCAGCTTGCATTTGTATAATTTCTTTAATGTAAAGTGCAAATGTGCTTCACAGAAATGTAAATCAGATGGAAATTGACATGGAGCCAATGAAAGACATTAGGACAGGTGACCAATCGTTTTAAACAGAGTATTTAAGGAGAGAGAAGTGGAAAGGCAAAGACATTCCTAAACGTACATCTTAGATAGCTGAATAGACAGCTGCTAATGGTACAGCAACGGTAGTGAGTGAAGCAGAAGTGGCAAGAGTTGAATGAATGCAGAGTTCTTGTAGTGCTGGAGGATTGGAGGAAGTTAGAGAAACATGGACGGGCGAGGCCATGGAGGGATTTGAATGCCTGGATGAGAATTTTCAAATCAAGCCATTATTGAACAACGAGCCAGTATCCAGCAGGCTTAGATATAGCAGTGCAGCATAGAAAACGTGAATACAAACTTTCAACTCTCCCACCCAGGTGGAAAATATCTATTTTGTTACAGGGCAAACTTTATGACCACCACCAGTCTGGGTGCTTGAAAACGCTGTCAATTCTGACCTAGGCATGTATTGTATCTATTTACAGGAGAAAAAGCACATAAAAGAGACTCCCACATACTATCCATTGACTTGTCAAGAAGAGTCAACACTTTACATATTATGTAACACCACCATGATGAAAGTGAAGAAGTGTAAATTTAGAAGCCTGTCCCAGGATCAATGCCAGTACCATTCCTTGCTTTTTATTCTTTTCCTCTCTGCTCACTCAGTGCCACACTGACATTCACTACAATATAACATAATATCTGGTCATGTAATACCTTCAGAATTCTAATACCCACATGTTGTACTCATAAAATGCTCAAGACTGAACCCAGATAGTTACGTTCACCATTGTTCACCAATTTCCTATTACCAATGGTCCAGGATTTTCTTGTCATCGGGTGGGCTCGGCCACATGAGCAGGGACATTTTAAATATGAGTGCTAAGAGTTTTTTTTTATTCACTGGTCAAAACCTCATCCCGCCCGTGGATGAGGTTTCGCCAAAAATGCAAAGGCCTTTTCACCCACCTGCCAACCAAGTGGCTGGACAGGCAGCGAAAAATTCTAGTCAATTAATTGATTAAGGGCCTTAATAGGCCGCTTAGTTGTTGGTGGGCGTGCTGCTGACTCCCACGCGCGCCTGCGGGCTGAAATTTTGCGCGAAAGTGCGATGACGTTGGGACGCTCGCCCGACATCATCGCGCATCATTTTATGCTCGTTTGGGTTGGGCGTGTGCCCGCCCGACAAGGCAAAAATTCTGCCCACGAGTGCTCATTAAGTGCAATAGAAATGAGTAACCTGAACAAATTCATCAAAATGCGGGGACTGTTCCCCAATCTTCCACCATAACTTTAGTGGAAGCTCAGCAGAAACCCTGGAGAAATGGTGACTATGGCATTTTATGCCATTTCTCTGTGGTTCCCATCAATATCCTACGAGTTATACCAAGAAATCAAACAAAATTCTGCAGATATCCCTGTTGCAAGAGTATATGTGTATATTATATATTTGAAAAAACGATCATAATCCTGTTGGCTTCATTGTATCATTTGAACATCTGTTACTATCCAAATTTTAGTCTACTGCAGTACTACAAATGTGCAATTAAAGCCCAAAGTGTGATATATTAATTGCTTTCAAGTGTTACCTTTTGCCTGAATGTTAAATATTTGTCTTTACTGCAACCTACTCTTTCCTTAATTGATCTGTTTTAAGACTAAGAAGTATCTTAATGGCAGCTTATGAATGCATTGTCACTGTACAAAAAAAAAACTAATGGGCCATTTTCTATCAAAATAACTGCTAGGCTAATGACTCTCTGTTTCCCTCATTGCAAAACTGCCAGCTCACACTTTCCACAACTTTGCCATGCAAAGGATTTAAAAGCCTAAATATGCAAGAGCAAGACTAACTCATGTCAGGTGCTTAGGATGCATTGCCACAGCAATTATAGCACATTATTTTGAGTACAGGTTAATTTAATGTGTAAAATAGATCCAGAGAAAGGAATGCATTTTTTCATGCCCAGCAGAGGCTCTAACCCAGGTCTTCATAGAAATTTTATTGAGACTGAAAATGAAAGAAATTTTGTGTCAAGGTCATTTGTTTGCTGCATTTTAATTGTAAAATACCTTTGTGAGGATGGACCAACCTCACTGTTATAATACTCTCTAAAGGCTGGGCTTCACAGTTAAATATATCTGCTGGACCTTAATTCTATTCACCATCCCATGGTATTTGCTTTAATAGATAGCACTGTTTCATTCCTGTCAATCTGCTGCTAGGTAATGTTGATTTTTTTTGTACTTGTTCATTAGGTCGTAAAAACTCCTTTATAGTTCTGCTGCAAAGAGCTGTGTATTTCTGTCAGGTGTTTCCATCTCTTCATATACACATTGGTTTCAAAATGGCTTAGCTGCAAGTGTTCCTCTGTAATACATTGATGCAATATATTTATTTTTTCCAAATGTTATCCCTTTTTTCCCTCTTCTCTTGAATGTGTTGATTTATTTTGGGACACAGACTTCAGGAGCACTTTTAATGCCTTACCCAAGTGAACATTCTGCAGTTGTGAGCTTAGAAGGATATAAGGCATCACAATCGAACCATATTGACTCCCAGCATCCACATATGAACACTTATCGTGGATTGGTCGAGCAACATTCACTTGTGGGAATCCTGACTAATTGTTCTCCTTCACAGCTCAGAGGCTGGGGCCAATTGTTGACTCATATCATTATCCCTCTGTGATCAGTTAGTGCAGCCCAGCTTAAAGCTACAATCCAGGACCTTCCTGATATATAGATTTTTTATTCATTTATGGGATGTGGGTGTCGCTGGCTAGGCCGGCGGTTATTGCCCATCCCTAATTGCACCTAAGAAGATGGTCGTGAGCTGCCTTCTTGAACTGCTGCAGCCCCTGTGGTGTAGATACACGCACAGTACTATTAGGGAGGGAGTTCCAGGATTTTGACCCAGCGACAGTAAAGGAAGGGTGATATATTTTCAAGTCAGGATGGTAAGTGGTTTGGAAGGGAACTTCCAGGTGGTGGCGTTCCCATGTATCTGGTGGCGTACCCATGTATCTGCTGCCCTTGTCCTTTTAGATGTTAGTGGTTGTGGGTTTGGAAGGTGTTGCCTACGGAGTGAGTTTCTGCAGTGCATTTTGTAGGTGGTACACACTGCTGCCACTGTGCGCCTTTTGTGGGAGGGGTTCCAATCAAGCGAGCTGCTTTGTCCTGGGAATGTCAAGCTTCTTGAGTGTTGTTGGAGCTGCACTCACCCAGGCAAATAAAGAATATTCCATCACACTCCTGACTTTTGCCTTGTAGATCATGGAGGGGCTTTGGGGAGTCAGCACAGTACAACACTATGCACAATATTTAAAATAGTATATATCCTTTATGCTAATAACATTACATATTTTCAATGATGATAATTATGTAATTTCACAATTTTTAAGCAAAGACTTGTAGCAGTGTCTTTGAATCAATAAGCCAGATTTTGCCAGAATGGGCTTTCCATTCCTCACCCAGGTTGTTAGACATGTTCGTGCACGTTAAGATTTTAATATTTTTTTTACCCGCTGGAAGTGTGAGCTGCTAACAGCACAAGTGTTACCGGGCACCTGAGGCCTTGGTGATTTAACCAGTGTGAATTAAAGATTGAGAAATTAATAGAGAAAGGATGAAGAATGAAGTCTAATTTTGTACAGATGCAGTCAATGTCAAATCAAGTACAGGAAGAGGAATAAAGAGAGGGATAGGAAGAATGAATTAATAGGGAGAAAAGAAAAGACAGAAAGGAAAGAATTAACAAGACATTAAATTTGACAGTTTTAGTGTCTCCTAAAATGATTCACAATCAGAAATAATGAGACTGAACACTTAAAATTGTTCACTTTCTGGGCAAGAGAGACCTACAGGCAGGCATTAAGAATATCACATCTTTAAAAGGGTACTTGCAAAGCTAATGATTAGACTTAATTTTCTGTGGTGAGCTTAGTGGACAATTTATAGGAAAATACAGCAATTTCATGGAAATCACAAGATGTTTAAGTGTGAGACGCTGTTTTTCTGAAGTTAAAGGCAAAGTAGCACAAATCCAGCAGCAACTTCTGGCAATTCGAAATTCACAGTGTATCGATTCCTCATGACAAGCTTTTGGCCAATTTGCATGTTAATAATGACGTGCACCATTCAGATACCAGGGCAAAAATCAGGCCCATTGACCAAACCATTTCGCGGAAATAAATTAACAGAGCAAAAGAAACAGCAAGCTTTCGGCAGTTGAACTGCTGATGGATTGACCAGCAATGTAAGCATCATGACAAGCAGACTTGGAATGCACCCTTAAGGTTTGTCAGTCACACAAATCACCTGCATTGCTTAAAATATAGAAAAATACTTGGCTGTAAATGATCAAATTAGTGGTGGTAGCCACTTTTGGCTTGTATTCAATTCTTATTTTGTGTGTGGAACTCCAGACTATTTGCATAGATAAAGATATTTAAATGACTTTTAAGGAAATAGTTAGCTTACTCTTAATTAACAAAAAAAGACCCTCAAGTGTTTAATTCATTGCCACAGAAGGCTGTGGAGGCCAGGTCATTGAGTGTATTTAAACCGAGATAGATAGGTTCTTGATTGGTAAGGGGATCAAAGGTTACAGGGAGAAGGCGGGATAATGGGGTTGAGAAACTTATCAGCCATGATTGAATGGTGGAGCAAACTCGATGGGCCGAATGGCCTAATTTCTGCTCCTATGTCTTATGGTCTTATGGACTCTTTCCTTAAAAACATATTTTATATTCAGACATGATATTTGCAAGCAGCGTTTAATGTTTCCTTCCACTCTGCTAAGAAATTACCCATCACATATGGCCAATTATCCAGCAGGTAGCAAATCAGTTGGTGAAAAAATTCAATCTTTTTCTGCACCCCACTGAGAGCTTCTCCCAACGTATGGATTGATGGGTAGATCAGAGACAAGGCATGGAAGAGAACAATGATTTGAAAGATTTTTTTTCTCAAAATGATGCTTTCTTGCCATTTACACAGCTTAAAAATGGCTCCCATTTTTTTTCTCCAGTTTTGTGGATCAGATTCAAACTGAAGGTGTTGCAATGCCAAACTAAGAATAAATCAGCCTGTCCTAAAAATAGCTCTTTTTCAGTTGTTAAGATGTAAGAAAAAACAGCAGGAATTATATGGCAATAGGATACTATTATTTCAAAGAAGCTAAAGAAAATTGGCATTATATTTGATAACTTCATGTAAAAAAAATGGTATGGTCTCATGCACCATCTCCAATCATACATTAAAGCCATTCACTTGGGATTCCTACATCATTAGCACTGATTACAGTGAAACTTTCAATTCAAAAGGGAAAAGTTTCACATCGATATCTGTTGTGGAAGAAGACGCAATTATAGATGTTGGCATGTAGGCCAACCTTTGAAGCCTTCAAACATCATTCCAAAAACAGGGGTCAACTTATACGACGAGTATAAAATGTGAACTGCTGGTGTGTATGTGTACGCAGGTGGTTGCATTTTGAAATGAAAAAAATAACTCCAGTAATTCATGTTAAATAAATGTGGCATGATTTATTGACTAAATGAATTGTACAAATATACCTTTAAACACAATGAAAGCATTTAAAAACTTGTTAAATTCATTGGGACAGAATATTATGGGGGATGGGGGGGCAGCTAGTTCACTCCCCCTGCCCCACCCCGGAAGCAAGTTGGCATTGAGCTGACCTGTTCACTCCAATCCACCCCACAGTCACAATGTGCTGCGGGCAGGCTAAACAAGGGCAGAATGGGACTTCCACCCTTCACATCAGTCCTGGCAGCGCCAAGAGTGCATTAGTGGCCACTGACAGGACTGCAACGAGTAAGGAGAAGAAGGCCCAATAGATCCAGAGACAGGTAAATCTTGGGTATTGGGTGCCGATGAATTGCACAGTTTAGGAGACAGCGGCAGGGTGTTTGTGATGGGTTTCAAAGAGCCGGACAGCAGGAAGAAAGAGGGGTTTCTATCATAGGAGGGCTGCCCAGATCCACAAAGGACAATACCTGAAGATAGAACCCATCCCTCTTCCAGCTACACCAACTAGCTGTTGCTCTGACATCTTTGCTTGATTCAGGGTTAGATTTGTGGGGCAGAATTTTGCACTTGGCGTGCAGGATTGGCGGGAGCTGACAGGGGTAGGTGGGGGCGGTGGGGAAGCCGACCGCCGACTATGACCGGCACCGCACCGCGATTTCATGCTGGCGGGCCAATTAAGGCCCATCCAGTGTGATACGTGAGCGCCAGCACTGAATGGTGCCTGTGTGGGAGGGTGGAGGAGGGCGAGCAGGCTGAGCACGAACTTCGCGCATGCGCGCGACTGAGCGCTGCATAATCTCCCTGAGGCACGGAGCTGCCTTGGGGAGATGAAGAGATATTTTTAAAAAGCACATAAAAATGTAATGAAACACGTCCCTGCTCATGTGACTCTGTCACAAGAGCAGGGACATGTTTTTAATGAAAAAAATAAAGTTTTCATTTTATTTTTATTTGCTTTTGGAAACCTCATCCCGCCCATGGATGAGGTTTCCAAATAAAATGCAAAGGCTGCTTGCCCTTTTTGCCTGGGCAGCGAAAAATTTATGTTAATTGCTAATTTAATGGCCTTAACTGGCCTTTTAATTGTTGGCGGGCATGCTGCCGGCTCCGGGGTGTGCCTGCCAACCCAACTGTCGCGTGACCCACGTGCTGACATCGGTACTTGGTTGATGTTAATGTGCATCATTTCCCGCTCGAGCGGTTCAGGAGCGTGCCCGTCTGCCGATGTGAAAACTCTGCCCATGGTCTCCTAAGTGCATATATATGCATTGCAGTTTTGGTAACTATGAAGCCATTCTGACTATTTTTTGAGGACCCATCCCAATACATGATCCTCAAGATCAAGCCAGTGGCTAGCCCCTCTTCTCATTGTTGCCATCTTCTCCAGGGCAGACTCCTTCTTCTTCTATTCTTGCACCAGTTTTTCACTAATACCGATTTCCGTCACTGCAGTACAGTTATTTGATGAATTTGCAAATGTTATGGCTTTTAGCCTCAAACCAGCTTCATACTTCATTTTTTTGTTGGAAGACTCACTTTTCTTCGTTGTTTGCCACCTGGGTCTCCCTCTGCCTGAACGTGTCTTAAACTCCTGAGCATCTTCGCAATGCAGCCTGCTCGATTCCTTGCACCCAGTATAAGGTAAGTAAACCTTGGGATATAAGTCGACCTCCCTTTTCAGCAATGACATATACTCACATTTGTAGTCAGCCTCAATTTTTTGCCCCACAAATGTGAGGCTGGCTATTAATGCGAGTATATGTCATTGCTGAAAAAGGGGAGGGAGGGGATTGACTTATATGCCGAGTACATGCAAACACATGATTTTTGGGGCCAGAAAAATGTGGCTGTTTTACACAGCAGGTGGATTTATACACTGCGGCCTATGGTACCTTAAATTTTTGCTTTGATGTAGTCACTGAATCCATTGAAATGTTTATCTTACATAATCAGACAGGGACATTTGTAGACAGGAAAAGAAAGAGTGGGTTGCAATAAAGGTGAATTGCAGATTAGATTTACTGACTGTTCTGTTACCCATACATATGGCACTGTAGCAATTAAAACTGGCTCTGAATGGGCCTATCTTTATTTTTTAATTGACATGGCCACGGTGGTATGTATTCCATTCAAACTTAGTAAATTAATCTGTATATATGTGTGTGTGTGTGTGTGTGTGTGTGTGTACATAAAGGAGGGCACAATGGAGGCAACTGTGAGGCACTGATGCAAACCAAACTGCCATTCGAATGAGTAAAATCGATGCTGCAAGCATAAATTAAGGCTGAAATCTGGCACTAAGCATGATAAGGACACTATCCAAATGATGCATGTTTGTCCTGATTATATATACTGATATTATAACTTTCAATTTGGTGGTGAACGGGTGAATCCCAAATACTTGTAAACAATATGGTAATTAGTGAGGAGCAAAAGAAAATGTCAGAGTGCTTTCACATTCATTTTCATGTTATATTGACCTTGGGTGCATCTAAGTAAAACTTTGGAAAATAAAGACAACAAAGCATGCAGTTTATGTCATTCTCACTCAGAGCCATTGACTGAGTAAGCTAATTACCTCAGTTTATAACATTAGGAAGATGAGTAGAATTAATATTTATTTTATGCAGACACAGCTGACTCATTTGCAAAAATGGAGAAAAGTCAAAGGGTTAGAAACTAACAGTCGATTCATGATGCTCTCAAAGCCCTTTAAATGGCAGGTCACAGTATGAAACTAGCAGAAACTTCAATGTTGGCTGCGTGCTCTACTAGTTGGACTGTTCTGTCTATTTGGACTAGTTTGGAACTTAAAAAGGGAAAGAAATAACTAAAAATGGGGTTAAAAATAACTTTGCTTTAAATAAAGATTCTATACACTGGTTTATGAGTACTCTTATCCATCATTTAAATATTGGTCTAAACAAATTCAATGCATCAATTCAGATTTTACTGAATAGCCTGTCAGTATAAAATTTATGAACCAAAACAAATGCAGATGCCTAATAGCTAAATGGGCCTTATGCGAAACATATCCAAGCTACTTTGTTTAATTAAATTAATACTGAGCAGTTCATTCCATAATCTGGGGCACTGGAATGTAAATGTAAGGGAAAAAAAGTGTTTGTATAATAACTAGCAATAAATCAGTATTAGTCCCTTATTCAGTTCATTGGACAATATGTATGTGTGCAATTAGTGTATGTTTGTTTGCAGTCTTACTGAATCATTTCATTCCCAGTGATCAATGCTGTTATGGATAACTTTTCACAGAGATAATTGTAAAACTTACCTGTTCGCTCACAACTTAAATTGTTGGCTCCATGTAAGTGTTGTAATCATTTAAGATTCTGAAGAGAAAGGAGAAAGAAACAACAATTTTAAAAATACGCATAGGCTGGGATTTTCCGGTCCTGCTCATGGCAGAAATTGTCGCGGGCGGGACAGAAAATTTAACGGACCAGCCAAAGGTCTTTTGACTTTGGGCGGGAATTTCCAGTCCGGCAGTGGGCGGAATCAGAAAATCCCAGTCATAGCCTTTATTGTAGCATTGTGTTTGATTATGTGTGTCTTTCGACTGTTGACTGATCACGGTGTTTAATTAGTTAATCGTGCATGTGGTGACTGAGAAAGAAAAACTAAACTGTGGGCAAGTAGCTAGAGACATGAGAGCAGACATTTTAAAGCATTGAATAAAGCTCATGTTCATACACATAAGCTGGAGTGTATCATTTTTGCATTTGAGGAATTTTGTATATAACCTATAACCATTTAAATACTTCTCTGGCAATAAAAGCGAACTACAGAACTTAGAAAGATTATAGAAGGGCATCTGCTATTATAAGAAATGTATAATTTATTATATTTCCAATATACATTCCTGTATATTAATAAACTTTATTGTTGATTAAAATAATACAGAACATACTTAAATAATGAGTGAATATTGTCAAGATGGTGAGAGTGTACATCATTAGGAATGGCTGCGTCCATTGCTATTCAGCACATTTAGTTCAACACGGAACATTTCCACATTCACTGGTGAAAAGTTGACATTAATTAATATGCTTGGTCAATGCTAATTAGAATGTCTCTTGGATCAAACTGGGTCTGCATAAATAAATATTAATTCTGCCCATCTTCCTATCGTAATAACTAGAGAAGATGATTAGCTTACTCAGACCCAACGGCTTTAGTAATGTAAATTTTTCATCAAAATTGCTGAGAGGCTTTTATGTTGATTTTATTAAGTCTATATAACTTTTTGTGCCAGTTATTACAGCCCTGAGAGATAGGTAAGAGCTTTTGTTTGCCATTAAAACGAATGACAAATGGCTTTAAAAATATCATAAAACAGTAGAACAATTGAAAGTGTGGCCCTACCACATCACATGAGACAGCATTGAAAGTCCCATTGCAGCTGCACTACACTGGTAATTTGCATTCAGAACCTGAAGAAACCTATTCTCAGCTTTACTTCCCTAAGGTAACTGCGTGGTAGATACTACAGGTGGACACAGCTAACTAAAATGAGGCTGCAATCCACTGATCTAGGATATTGGTACAATTGTTAATTGACTTTTGAACACATCAGCTGGGAATTAAATGTATATATAAATTTTAAAAGTAGTCATGTATGCAAAGCAACAAGCTCCATGCAATACAAATGAGGTTGAGAGATGTAACCAGTAACAGATAAAAGGAAATGCAGTCGTCTCTGTACTTATTAATCCAACATTAAACTTCTTGTTACACATCATGCTTTGATGATGGGTCAGGCCCCAATCCGGGGTAAGCGACCACTCTGCAGTATTTGTTGAGTACTATGTCAAGGCACCACTGAAACGAAAACCATTAAGAAAAATGCTGCAGTGGAAAGGTATCAATGTTGACGTCTTTAAGAGCCAAGCTGCACAGATAACAAAAGAGTTTTTCAACAACTCTCCTGAGACCAACTCAGTGAACAAGAACTGAAAGGTATTTACCGAATGTGTAAACCATCATGTAAATCTACACATTCCTTAAAAGATCTACTCTGGAAAGGGGAGTACCCCATGCTTTACAGGTTATCTCAAAAAGAAAGCCCACATGAAGAAGAAATATTCACTTGTACTAAACATTCTTGGTGAAAAGAATATCTTTCAAAGAAAGAGGAAGCCTGGATTTAAGTTTGAATAGTACCCCCAAACTGTTGTCAACAGGGAGATTCAGCGCACCAAGTGTGAATACAAAATAGAATTGGCCAGTGCAGAAGACCCCAGGAAATTTTGGAGGTGTGTGAAATCAAAAAGAAAGGATAATACTGGAATATCAATTCTATATAGAAGGGATAAGTTACTACTGGATGACAAGAAAAAAGTTGGAGCTCTAAGCTCGCAATTTCAGAGTGTCTTCAAGGAAGGAATCAAAGCACCTGAACATGAATCTGTAGTCGAGGGCGGCCTTGCAACAGCATGCCTGATGTTATAATTCTAACAAAAGGTGTTGATAGGCTCCTCCGTAACACTGATCCATCTAAAGCTTGTGATCCTGATGACATCCAAACCCTGTACTTAAAACTGCAGCATGAGAGTTTTCACCAATGTTACATTACATTTTTCAAGAACCCATAAACACAAGAGAACTATTTGTCGACTGGTTATGAGCTAACTTCTCTCCAATTTACAAGAAATGATCCTTACCGATCCAGTTACTGGTATTTGTTGCTAATTACTAGAACACATAATTGATGGTTAGCTAATGAGACATCTTGAAGGGCATCTTATTGACAAACAGCATGCCTTTCATAAAGCTAGATCAACAGAATCACAACTCATCTTTACCATCCATGATTTGAACTATAATCTTGATAATCGCATGACTACAGATCTATCGATTTTAGATTTTTCCAAGGTGCCTGACTGTGTACCACGTGCGAAGCTACTTGACCAACTCATCATGGAGTTATGATAAGAACATTTCTTACCAAACAGCAACAACAAGTTATAGTGAATGAAGAAAGCTCAAACTGGAAACCAGTCTTAAGCGACGTGTTCCAAGGTATCACATGGGCCCACACTTGTTTCTCCTCTTTTTAAATGACATCCAAGGTGGAACATCAAGCCAGATCAGACTCTTTGTAGATGACTGCCTAATCTTTGGTGCCATTATTGAAACAGTAGATTTAAATAATCTCATCAAATGGGCTAATATATCAGGAATGAAATTCAACATAGAGAAATGAAACATCATGTGAATCAGCAACACTCAATGTCCATCAGTACCCAACTAAAGAATGCATGATTCCCCCCTTGAAGTTACTAAAGAATGTCGCTACTTAGGAATCTGCATCCAAAATCATTTAAAATGGAATGTACAAAGTCAACAAACACCTTCCAAGGCATCTAGAATGCTGGGGTTCATGAAACACAACTTCTATCATCTTTACAGTAAGAAAATGCTGTACCAGATGCTAGCTAGACTGCACCTAGAGTACAGTGTTGCCGCTTGGGACCCACGTACCGCTAAAAGCATTACTCTCCTTGAGAATGTTCAACACCAGGCAGCTTGTTTCATTACAAACAGTTACTCACAAGATACTGGTGTCTCCTAGTTGGTTACATCGCTGGGCTGACATAGTCTACAGAACTGGAGAAAGGCCCACATGTTAACGTCCTCTATAAAATTTTGAATGGGCAATTCAACATTTCTAAGAGGTACCTCAAACCCAGAAGTAACCTAGCTCAAGATCAACATAATCAACAGATCCAACTGTAAACAACATAATTTGCTTCCTTTGCTAACTTTTTTTCCCAAGAACAATTAAGGACTGGACCAACCTTCCATAAACCTTAATTTCCCCCTAAGGATTCATTTAAAGAAAATCTGTTGAACATTTGTAATTAATTTGACTATCGAATACATTCATTGTGCACCTCCTGTGAAAATTCCCTGGTGGAAAACTAATGAGGGAAGTCTTACCAAATACCAAGTACTGAAAAATTGACAAAATGTAAGGCCAGATATTCAGTGCAGAAACAATGTATCCAAAGCACTCTGCTCCTCCCCTGATCTAGGGACACTCTAGTTTCCTGTCTTGCACCATCGACATGGTCTGTAAGTAGTGCACCCACTGCCCGCAACACCCCCCTACCCCACCCCCACCACAAACCTGACAAAAATACTGAAAGGCCTGGGTAGAGTGGACGTGGGGAAGATGTTTCCATTAGAAGGAGAGACTAGGACCCGAGAGTACAGCCTCAGAGTAAAGGGAAGACCTTTTAGAACAGAGATGAGGAGAAACTTCTTTAGCTAGAGAGTGGTGAATCTATGGAATTCATTGCCACAGAAGGCTGTGGAGGCCAGGTCATTGAGTGTATTTAAGACCGAGATAGATAGGTTCTTGATTGGTAAGGGGATCAAAGGTTACGGGGCGAAGGCAGGAGAATGGAGTTGAGAAACTTATCAGCCATGATTGAATGGCAGAGCAGACTCAATGGGCCAAATGGCCTAATTTCTGCTCCTATGTCTTATGGTCTATGGTCTAAGAGTGTACTTCAAGCCTTGCAGCTGGCTACTGATTGAGCTGGACATTTGCTTGCAGACACCATGCATTAGCTCATCCTAATATACATTGGTTTCATTGATCTGGCATTCCTTTTACCCTCCAGACAGTGGCATCTGTGGCGCTGGGGGTAGCAGCCATGATTTACTGGTTATCCATCTGCTGACGCACTTACAGAGGAAAGAGGCAGAAGCATGGGAGAACCTTATCATGCCTCATTAGTATGCTTGTGGACGGCCTCTATCTACAACATGTACAGGCCCAGTTCTAGCCTTCCAGGAATCCTTCTGAAATGCCTGGGTGCTGGTGAGATGGTAGCAGCAACAACAACTTATACGTTATCTCTGATATTGAAGAACATACCAAGATATTTCACCGCACTGTCATCAGGAAACCTTTGACACCAAGTGAAAGAAGGTGATTTTAGGAGCAGTGATCAAAAGTTGTTGAAAGAGGTGCATTCTGTGAAGTTCCCTAAAGAAAATTGAGGGATGGGGAAATTTTGGTTGAAAATTCCAGAGAGCGTTGCGGAGTCTTGGTCCTAAAGGGTCCAATATAAAGGGAGAGCAAGGACTAAACTACAGTTGAGATTAAACAAACCTAGAGCTGTATTCCCTGGAATTTAGAAGATTAGGGGTGGTTCGAATGATTCAAGATATTAAGGGTAACAGATAGTTTAGGACTAGGGGGCATAGTCTAAACATTAGAGCTGGACCTTTGAGGAGTGAAATTAGGAAACATTTCTTCACACAAGGGTTGGTTGAAGTTTGGAATACTCTTCCAAAAATGGTAATTGTTAATTTTAAAATTTTTGTTAGCCAAAGGTATTAAGAGATATGGAGTTGGGACGCAGAGCACCACAATGTCATTGAATGGTGGAATAAGTTTGAGGGCCTAAATAACCTTCTCTTGTTTCTATGTTCCTTTGATTTTCTCACACTGGAAGCAATATTTTCTACGTAGCAGTGATGTAAATGCCATTTGCACTGGTACAGGCTATTCTCAGACCCAATGTCAGAGCAACTGAAGATATTGGTTCAGTGTAGACTGGTATTTCAGCTGACCTAAGCAAAGTTGAAATACACATTGGGGGGGGAAAAAAGCAGGGTAAAGGTAACAAGCACGTTAGCTTTTCTTTACTGCCTAACTGCTGATGTAACAGTGATATCGACAGAGATAAGGAAGAAAATTACCCTATCAAGGAAATTCACAATATGAAAAGCATGTCCAAAGCCAACTAGCAAAGAGGTACATTACAAAAAGCAAACTGACATCAGAAAGTTATGATTAAACGAAGAAAAGAAAGCATGGCCAGCTATTCTTGGCATAGAGGTGAATCCGAACATATTTATGTTAATACTTGATTGCTTCTTATACTACTGAGAATACAAGTCAGTGTTCTTACCATTACCTGTACATATACCATCTTATTTTCTACCAGCAATGATTCTAACCTATTAATTATCAGCATGGCTTTGTCACCAACATAAATGTATACATTGGGAATGATGAACAATGGTGTACAGTAAAAATAACATTTTGCTGCATAAACCCAACGGGGACAATTTTCATCTTCCTACTGCCACCCGATTTGTGCTTAAAACAGGACAGTAATGGGTCCAAAATTGTATGTTAGATGGAAATGCCAACTTAAAGATGAGTTCCAGTCTGTCTTATTTGGCCAGGTTCACTGCAGCCGTCAATTTCTTTGCCTTCAGCTCTTTACAGACTACCTCGGGAACATTAGTGCCATTAGTTCATGCAGTTCATGCCTGCATTAAACATGAGACTGATGCCATGTTTGCTAGGGCAATCACTTTCACCTCTTTTCTGGAAGCTACCATGACACATTTATATTGTGCTAATTGTCCATTCCACTACCTTGTGCCCCACCACAGCAAGTAAGAAGCTGATTGCCTGAGGACAAGGACAAAAGCCAAGTACACTTGTTTCATGATTCCTTTCAGGAACTCGCGTTCAACAGTCAAACTACACTACAATCAGATCATAGGTCAACTAGTACCAATATTGAGCAGACCATTTAAGTTCTCAAGCCATGATTCCAATACCTGGACAGATTTGATGCTATCTGTGTTACAGCCACAATGTTTATCCCGTATGATAATAGTTTGCTGTAATTTGCAACTCTTTCCTCTAAAATAGGGTAACATATGGAGCCACCATCAAGCAAAAACTATAGGATGAGGATGAGAATTCTGAGGAAAAATAATATGGCAAGAAAAAAGAAAGATTCTAATAGTTGACTACAACAAGAGATTTGCAGCCAAAAGGAAACTTCAGCTGAATTATAATATTCAACATCTCTCGTAGACCTTCGAACATTATCTGCCCAAAGGCAAACATTGGTATTCATGTCTACTATCAATGCAGGGTCACCAGCTCAAACAGGAACCCTGTGCGCACAAAGATTGCAGAAAGGTTTATTATTTAATGACATGCAAATCAACTATCACCTTGATGACAGTCCCTACTTCCTGTCTTAAATTCTCTCTTGCTTATTCTAGTTTTTCCACAATGTGCTGCTGTTTTCAAAGGCTGCAGCATGGGAGGTGGAAGTCTGCTGTGGCTCAGCCCAGGTCTCTTGAGATACTTGTGGTCAGCAACCTGCAGGGCTTGAGCCTGAGAAAGCCAGGCTACAGACTATGTCAAATCAGCAAATGTCAAGGCAATCTGGCTCCACTGATGTTTTTGCATCAAGATAGGCATTATTTAAATAAACTATGAGGGTTGGAAGGTGCTGTCATCTGGCAATATTTCCCAATACTAAACTGGCAATCGGCCTTCAATTCAGCACTCTCAGTAAGCCTCCAGAGAGCAGGCTGTGGAACATCTGAAACCCTAATGCATTTACTCCCATATCCTTTCCAAAAGTGGAGGAGATGGTTGAGCTCAGTGCCTACATGGCTGTAATATCTGAATCTTTGAAAGATGTTACACACAAAGCAGAAGGTCCCACCTCTAAGAGCTGCTGGCCAATCAGAAGTGGCAGAAATGGGCAGCTCTTCGGTCCCAAAGGCACTACTAAGAGCAGTAGCACTGCTGGGACTGCAGTAGGCATTGTGATCTCTTATGGGCTGCTGCCACCATATATGTTGAGGGTCTCAACGTAGACCTCAAGAGATGTGCTTCTATTCAATCTATGCTAAGCAAGATATTGAAACTGAAAAGGGTTCTGGTCGAACACAATTACATGAAGTTTATTACTAGCAACAACTATATGCAGCTCTACACAGGCCTTGATCTAGCCTGGGTCCTAACAGTTACATAGGCTGTCTAGTTGACTATATGCCTGGCAGTAGTGGACATCTGCAATGGAGATCACAGGCAATAGTGAACATCTAACATGGAGACTGTGCCTTTTATCCTCCAGCCTTACATATGGTGATGTCATAGTGATGTCATTATGCAGCTTCTTAAAGATGCATTTCATTGTCTGCATTGGCATGCACATGCATACATCAGTCACAAGGGGGCATAAGTTCAAGGTGAGGGGCAGGAGGTTTAGGGAGGATGTGAGGAAAAACTTTTTTACCCAGAGGGTGGTGACGGTCTGGAATGCGCTGCCTGGGAGCGTGGTGGAGGCGGGTTGCCTCACATCCTTTAAAAAGTACCTGGATGAGCACTTGGCACGTCATAACATTCAAGGCTATGGGCCAAGTGCTGGTAAATGGGATTAGGTAGGTAGGTCAGGTGTTTCTCACGTGTTGGTGCAGACTCAATGGGTCAAAAGGCTTCTTCTACACTGTGTGATTCTGAGATTCTGTGAGTCTGTGATGTCACAACAGTAGGCCGGGGACCAGGAACAGTGAGGGATGCCATAGAAGCAGGTATCTCGGGCTACCTCACTGAAGACAGTCAGATGGTCCCCGGTGGGGGAGAGGGGATGGGGAGAGGGGGATGTCAGTGTTGTGATGGAATGGCTGGGGTTGGGGGATTTCTTCAAGCAGGAGGCCTGTAGCCCTTGCCACTGAGAGGGCCCTTCATGGGACAGAAAGGATCGCCCACGCCCAAACCAACAGCCAGGTCACCAGTGTATACCTGACAGCCTCGCCATGTGGCATGTTCTCCTTGCCGCTGGTGAAATGTCAGTGGTGGCAGGCAGTGGCCCTTAACTGGTCAGTTAAGGGCCCCAATTGGCTTTAGGGCAGGCTGACCTCTACCTACCCTACCATGGGTAAAATACCAACAGAGGTGGATAGGCGATGAGCATAGCACCCCCACTATCCCACCTGATTTTACTCGCCACCTATCAGCCTACTCCCAGGATGGGTGTAAAATTCTGGCTGATGAAGAAGCAACTTCCATATATTCATTTAGTAATTATGACCTACGGGATCTATAATGTGCCTTAATCTCTCACCTAAACTAACAACTACACTTTCAGTTCTACGCATTCTTTAGGGTTAGTCTGTTTCTCATGACACTTTGCAGTAAGTAAACTAAAAATCAATGCTATATATCCTAGTGCGTTCAAGTAATATATTCTTAATCGTTGTGCGGAATCATAAACAGTAAACTTACATGCTGCACCTTTCATCATGTTCATTTGGAACTATTTTGTCAGAATCAGAAACAGCTTACTGTCAAGTTGGGTGGGCGGTGCTGGGTGGGGTAGTGGCTTTCCTATAGCAGGGAGTCTCAATCTCTCAATCACTTTAACTGGCTGCCTACCTCCATCGTTCTGCAGTCTTTTTCCTGACCAAACCCTAGGAAACATCCCCAGCGGCAGGAATGTGTTAGGGAGCCAATTTGATGCTGCTGCTCCTTATTTTCCCAGCCTCCTGTTTCCAGAGGGTAAGGAAAATACAATCCTATAGCCAGGAGATGCTGCCAAAAAAGCATTTTCATATATTATAACCAGTTGAGGACACGTGTCAAAACTTCCTCTTTTTTCCCACTCCTTGACTGATCATAACAGGTTTTTCTGAAATTTATAAGGATGAATGTATCAATTCACTGTATGTATTCAACCGTTAATATGCTGAACTCAGTCCGACAAGCTGTCTTGAGTTTAACCATAAAGGGCGTTTGTTATTATTGTGCTAAAAAAATACCCAAATAGAGACCATTGCGACTCTCACACACACACACACACGCACACACACAGATTCACACACACACATTCACACACACACACAATACACATAGACACACACACATAGACACACACACACACACACACAACACACACAGACACACACACACACACAACACAGACACACACACACACATACACACACATAGGCACACACTCTCACGCACATACATACACACACAGACACACTCTCATACACACTCTCTCACATGCACACACACACACATTCACACACACACACAATACACATAGATACACACACATAACACACATAGTAACACATACACACATAACACACACTCTCTCACATGCACACACACATTCACACACACACACAATACACATAGACACACACACACAACACACATAGACACACACACACACATAACACACATAGACACACATTCACACACACTTACACACACAACATAGACACCAGGGGAGAATTATATTCTGCAGTCTGGAGACTGAAGCCAACCTCAACAGTGTCTGGAGACGTCAGGCAGAAGAGCAGGTCAGGTGGGCACTTGGCCCCCCATTTTTTGGACGAGTGCCTCTCGGTCCTCGTGGAGGGGGTGGGTGTCAGGCGGGACACCCTCATCCTCAGTGATGGCAGGAGGAACCCAGTGCACCAGACCAAAAAAGTTTGGGAGGAGGTGGCAGCCGAGGTCAGCGGCTATGACGTCATGAGGCGCACTTGGATGCAGTGCCACAAAAGGTTCAACAACTTGCTGCGTTCGGCAAAGGTGAGTACTATGTTGGCATAGACCAGTGTGGAGATGTGTTAAGGGCTGGCCATCCCCCTATGGTGTTAGAGTCTGAGTGCCAACTCTCAATGAGGTCGGAGCTAGCCAAGAGGGTGAGCCCTGGCTGTTTGGCCTGAGTGCCTTGCAGCTTGAGGGTGATGACTCACATGTGCCCTGCAAGGTGTTCCTCAGCTGGAGTTGGCCAGGCTGCAATGGCGCTGCAGGTAGAGAGTGGACTAATCAATGCTCCTCTGTCCTTTCAGGAGAAGAGGAGCCATAACAACATAGAGAGTCGAGGACAGGCGAAGGCCCCCAAACATCCTAATCATGACACGGTTTGCGATGGACATTTTGAGTTGGAGAGACGCAACCCGCCTTGGTCAGCCAGTTGTGGAGAGGCAGGGGTCTCTGATGAAGGTACAGAGGTGAGACTGTCGGATTGTGCAAACATTCTTGTGCAGTCTCTTCATTGATGGGAATCTCAAACCCTGGAGTCCCCATTGATCATTGAAAGGCAATGGCACCTTGATGCAGGTCTCCATTGTCTCACCAGGGTGCCTGACATGCACAGTGACAGTGTGATGACTTAAATAATGACATGTTATTGTTTTCCCTTAGATTCGCCAGCACGCACTCAATTGCAGGTCCCCGAAGAGTCACCCCTGATGCCGGAGGACCACCGGACTTCAGATGCGCCTGTGTCACACCCACTCTCTGAAGCAGGCACCAGTGCAGATACCAGCACCTTGGTGGGCATTAGATCGATGGCTAGAATGTCGGAGCACATTGGTGAGGGCACTTCATCTTCACCTGAGGAGCAGGCGGAGGCAGAGAGTGCCCAGGGCACTGGCAGTTGGATGACTGCTGGAGACCAGGATGATGCTGGGCCGAAGGCAGATGATGAGCCTCTGGAATCATCCATTAATGCTGAATGTCCAGTAGGATGTGCGGAAGGATCTGGTGGAGATCCATGAGGGTATGTGTGCCATGGTCTCTGTTGTGGAAGAGTCCAAGTGGAGCATGAGCACTGGGTTGACCCTCATGGCTGAGTGCACTGCTTCCTCCTCCATTGCGAGAGTGGCATCTCTCATGGAGGGGCAGCTCCAGGGTCAGAATCAGGGGTTCCTGGGGTTGCGATCGGACCTGCAAGCCCTCACACAGGCAATTACCTCAGGTGGTCAGTGCCAGTGTGATAGATGGATGAGGCACCCAGTATCCCAGTTAGGTGCCCATCCATCAATGGTGAGCAGGGGGGGGTC
This sequence comes from Cetorhinus maximus, assembly GCF_964194155.1. Taxonomy (NCBI): domain Eukaryota; kingdom Metazoa; phylum Chordata; class Chondrichthyes; order Lamniformes; family Cetorhinidae; genus Cetorhinus; species Cetorhinus maximus. The sequence goes on from NC_135890.1 coordinate 35,641,086, forward strand.
CAGAGCTCACGTTGGCACACAAGCTGCTTGTCGTCTCTGCGGGCTCCTCTCAGGGTGCTCCGGATGAGGGCAGCAGCTCCTCCGCCCCTCCGCCAGTGACTGTGGCATCTGATGAGGCTGCAATGACTGGGGAGATGCCAGCTGTGGCACTAGCCGTTCCCTCTCAGGCGCGGCCAGCACAGGCTCCACTGGCCAGAGGGCGACCAACAGGATCATCACGGCCAACAAGACAGCAGAATCAGCAGGCTGTCTGCAATGCCAGTGTCAGCAAGGGTGGGGGTTTGGGTGGGGGTTGGGGGTGTGCATCAAGGTGCAGCACTTGTAAATGTAAGTTTAAGGTGCCATGAGCCACCATTTGGACTGTTCACAGGTGATCTTCGGTTCTGCCATGTTTTGTTTATTGTTTAAGTGGTGTGACCATTAACACCAGATATGGTAATGTTCATTTGTTGTGAGAATCAAAATGATATAAATTTTGCTTTTGTCTTAATGGCCTGAGGATGCTTCACCTTTTCTCTGTCGCAGGGTACACCAGTATGTAATGCTGGACGTGAGTGGCTCTAAACTGTATTGCACAGGCACTGAGTGGACTTTGGGTTCAAATGAAAGGGTCCTTTCAGACATCTGGGATGGAGGCGGCAGTCCTGGTATGAGGTGGGCGCTCCTTGTTCCTGCGTCTCTCCTCCCACAGGTCACTCCCCTGGAAGCTGCATTGGGACACCTGGTCTCCTCTCCCTTCTGTCCCTCTCTTCCTCTTCAGTGAAGAGCACAATCCCTATTACCAGGGTTACAAAAGGCTGTCTGATACCCAGAAGGCCCCACATTGTCAAAATTCTCCTGGGGCCTTGGATGAATGAATGAGTCCTGAAATGAGGCCTAGACATGCTAAGACTAAAGCTCAGGACAGAGATGAAGCTGTCAAGCTCAAATAAGCAACCAGCACCAAACTATCTCCTAAACTCCTCACTACTCATATTGGCAATGATGCTGACCCTTTTTATCTTGCCCTTGAATGAGGTTTTGCAAAACATGGGCTGCCCACCTGCCCATTTTGCCCATGCGAATAACGCAAAATCGCACGGGCAATGTAAAATCGGAATCAATTGCCTTTTTAACGGCTTTAATTAATGGCGAGCGCAGCTCTGGCACCCGCATGCTGACCTGAAAATTGCTCATGTACGGGATGATGTGGGGCCCTCGCTCAACGTCATCTCACGTGATTTCACCCTGATTGAGTTGTGCACGCAACAGCCCATGAGGCGTAAAATTCTACCCATAGACACACACTCACGCACAGGCACAAACACACTCACGCACAGGCACACACACACACACAAACACACAGAGAAAATTATAAGTTATACAGTAGAGGAGGTTACCTTGTGGCCAAATTTATATTCAATGATAAAAGGCAAATAAAAAAAGAGTTCACTGTTTATGAGTCCACTGCTGTTGTTCATGGTTGAGGCAGTTCTTTAAACAGTGGTGATTCTTTTTACCCAGAAATGCTGCTTTGGAATTTTGAAGACTCCTTTACAACTTCTCTGTCTGTTGACCCCAGTATGATATAAGCAGGCAGAGCTCGTCTCGATTGAAATTCACTATTTCTGTGATGTATAGCCCTCACTTAAATTTGTGGTTTCATTCCTTCAAATCATGACATTAAGTTAAAACAACTTTATGGGAATTATGGTTTCCCATAGGAATCAATGTTAAAGCTGGAGTTAGGTTCCTTCAAATATTTCTTGCCTGGAAAAAGCAATGTACAAGTTGAAATACTGTACCGTATGAATGCAGCAATGTGCATTCCTAGCTGGAATAACTTGCAAATTAAAATAAATTGCTGAATATACAGAAATACTGTATACATTGAAATTAGATAACACTAAAGCGCCCAAACAAGCCCTGAGTAGCACACATTCTGTGTTGCACCCACAGCACTCCTGAAGCTCAGCTCAACTTTTGCTTGCTTTCCTTTCTCACTCTGTCTCTGCCTTTCTCCTTTCCTATTCTTTCTCTCTCTCCTTTCCCAATCTCTATTGCTCTCTCCTTTCCCAATCTGTCTTTGCCTTTTTGTCTTCAGAGCCTGGACCCCTTCCCGACAATTTGCAGGGGCTGTGCCCCCGTCCCAAGGTAGCTGCAGGAAAAATCTGGCAGGGGGTTGCAGTGATGGAGCTGGGGTGACATGGAAGAGGCCGGAATGGTGGGGGGTGGTGGTGTTGGGTGGCTATGAAAGAAACCGGGGTGTGGGGGGCATGGAAGAAGCTGAGGGAGACGCACAAGAAAGGGGGGAGCACAGTGCCGACGATGTAAAATTGAAAATGGCAACATGAATCAAAAAATACAAAGTCCTAAAGAATAAACAATGTTAAAGTGAAACGACTTTAAGCGGGATGACTTATAGTGAGGACTTATGTATCCTAAAATGTAACTGCGATAGGGCTCCGAACTTGAAACCAGCAGGCAGAGAGGTGATGTTACTGGTCCATTCTGCAGACTTCTTCTCTAGACTGCTTCAAAAGCAACCAGGGTATTGTAAAATAATACATTTCAAAATGGTGATTCCAATCACATGATCTTTCTCTCCATAATGAGTTGAGTATTCCACAGAAGGCATTTGATTTGCTCATGTCTGGACAGACCTTGGCTGTTGTGTTATGACCTAGGTGATCAGTTTTTATAATGTCCGAGCCATCATTTCTGAATGGTCCATTATTCTCTGTGACGAACTAGGAAGAACATATCAACATCTTCAACATAGCCATTATCTCCATGAATTTCTGTTTCTACCTGATGGCATGGAATGCAGCTTTTAGTAATGCAAATGGTAACAGCCAGTTACAAGTTTCAGTCCATCTTTGAAGTAACCCTTGACTTCAGCAGGTGTGAAATTTCATAAAACGTTTGCCTGGGCATGTCCTAATTGTAATCCATAGTGGAAATTTCCAGAAACTGACCAACTTGTAATTGCAGATATGTCCGGTGACCTGTGACAGCCATCTTAAGTCAGTTTCTTTGGTTGGCAAAGTCCTTTTAAAGAAGTTCAGTATATATGTGACCAGCTGATAAAATTAAAGGTTAATACTCCACATGCACACGACACATAGTCGTGACACATATTGCTCCATTTTCTGATTAATTTAATTTTCTGATTAATGTAATTGACAGCATTCTTTTTTTCAAATCACAACCCTGAGGTAGATGCAGTCTTATCCATAATGGGATTATGCTTCCAGCATGATTGAGTGCACACATGTCACATGTCATATTGGACCCACATCAGGTTAAAGTTATTCAGTAATGGCTTGTTTCTTCAATTTGTTTGTTCAATGGATGATAAAGGCTTGGAATACTTTCTGGGTAAGTTAAAGAGAAAGAAAAAGGACACCCAAATGCTGTGGGGCTCTGGACTTAGGGAGTTAGAGTACAGGGAGACCGCTTTAAAAGTCTGCTTGGGCATTTCTGATCTTTGGCTATTCTTGGGTTCATATGTGAAATTGACCACTTTGTAATGGGTGCTGTCCTCAGCAAGAAAGATTTTGTAATTTGATGACATCTGCCTGATCTAACATAAAGAGTAAGAACAGAGCGGTCAAAACAAGGAGGACGCAGAAATATGTGTTCTGGCAGATGCTAGGTATTTTAGGAAATGTTCTGGCAGTGTTTGTGTTCAGCTCCTAAAGCCACACAGCTAGATTACTCACAAGGTTTCTTCTATTCATTTGGAAATTAAATGAATGCAATATTTTTCATATATGTTGAAGTTGGATAATCCAGTAATATTTCACTTTTATACAAACCAAAATTAAAATATTAATGTTAAGTAATAACTAGATTTTCAAGTCATGTATTTGAAAGCAATTATTTTAATCTGTGAATTTACAAAAATGACTTTCAATAGTTATATTAAGTATCAGCATTTATGATCTAATTAAAATTGATGAAGAGGCTAAATCTTAACACAAATCAATTCTAATCATAACTGTCACTTTGACTGTTCTTTATTTTATACTGGTTGGGAGTTACTGTCTGTGCACTCAAGAGCTACCAATTTCCTGCCCATTAAAATGAACGGGGTGTAATGGTGGGCTGACAAGAATATGAGCAGAAAACCTGAGTTTTTATCTTTGTAATGCAACATCACAGAACAACTTTTCATTAAGGAAATATTGCAGCAATAGAAAGGCATAGATCCAGTAATGAGCTGCAGGATGTCTTCAGATGCAAATAAAAAACTTGACAGAGAACTTAAAAAATAAACCGCACTTAGCTAATCATAGAATCATAGAATAGTTACAGCACAGAAGGAGCCATTCAGCCCGTTGTCTCCTTTCTCACTCTCTTGTTACGGACAGGAGGGGGTTTAATTTAAACAGCCATGATTTCTCCTCTCACTACCCGTCCGTCAACAGAAAGGTGTTTTGATTTTGATTCCCCAACCCCTCAGTTTTGGTGTGATTCAATTTTTGTTAATAACCCCACAGCAAACTCAAGATATGCTAAACACAGAGGGTTAGTTTATTCACACACACTCAAAACCTAGGAGGGAGGTACTGCTATGTAGCCCCCCATTCATTCATAAAATAAAAGAGGTATAAGGAAAGAAAGATTTACAAGACAAAAACCGCAGAGCAAAGAATTATTGTTTCAAGTGAGTCCAGAGTCCAGAGTCAAAGTCCAAATGTGTACTACTTCACAGAGATCGGCAGGCCAAAAACTGATCCTGGATAATTCACTTTTCCAGTAGAGATGACTTCCACGATGACATAAGTGTGGCAAGATGAATTAGTCTTGTAGGCAATGGTATAGAAGTTCTGATGTCCCAGAAGAAACAGCGTAGATGGGGGCCAGACATTCAAATCTGGACAGAGCCCTTTTTCTGAGCTGCTACTTGCTGGATGGAAGATGGTTGATTGAGCTTTGCACAAGGCAATATTACAGGTTCCTCCCGCTGGGGGTCATGTCACATGACTCCCCCCTCTCCACTTTGGCTTTGGAAAAGGGTGCATATTCCTTTGTCTAGGTTCCTGAGAGCGTTAACATTCCAACCATTAAGAATTATGAAGGAAAGTTGCTGGGCTCTTTGACTTAATGAATAGTAGAATCCAATGGCTAGGCCTGGCTTTTAAAATGCAGATGGTCTTTGTATAATTTCCTTTGAATTTGGTCTCTGCAGTCCAGCAGGTCATAAGTGTCTCTTCAGAGATAACAAGGCACAAATTTCTTTGATACTGCTGGATTAGCTCTGATTGTTCAAAGGTCACAGCCAGGCATGGCTTTAATCATTATAAAAAGATCATTGTTTGTCCAATTTTAAAATTTTAGAAATAGCCATGATGATATATGTGTATACTTCATAAAAATATAATGTGAGGTCTTAGCTCCAATGCATTCCACAAGAGCAACTCAGATAGTCCCACTCGCCCACCCTTTCTTTGTTGCCCACAATTTTTTTTTTCTCTTCATGTGTTCATCCAATTCCCACAATAGGATCTGCTTTCACCACAATCTCAAGCAGTGCAATCCAGGTCATAACCAGTCACAGTGTAAAAAAAAAATCCTCAAGTCGCCTTTGGGTTGTTTGCCAATCAACTTTAATTGGTATCTCCTGGTTCTCAACCCTTTAGCCAATGGGAACAGTTTCTGTCAATTTCTCTCTCTGGGCCCCTCATGATTTTGGATGCTTCCACCAAATCTCCCCTCAACCTACTCTGTTCGAGGGAGAACAGCCTCAGCTTCATCAATCTATCCATGTAACTAAAGCCCTCATCCTTGGAATCATTCTCATAAATCTTTTCTGCACCCTTTCCAAAGCCTTCACCCCTTTCTAAAATGCAGTGCTAAAATTGGACACAATACGCCAGGTGAGGCTGGAAAAGTTTTTTTTCATATATAAAGGTTTATCATAAATTCCTTACTCTTGTACTTTATGGGTGGAATTGTCTGATTGGGAGGCCAATTTGCGATCATCCACTCCGCTTGTCAATGGTGGACCATGTCTCCCACTGCCGCATGTCAGGAATCTAATTTCAATACTTTAGCATCTTACTATAAGCCCCGCTCGCTGGAATCCACCCCCACACTGGATCATCTGGGCACGCCGCCGAGTTTCACAACTGTACATAAACAATGTGCACCTGGCAACCTGAACGTCGAGGGGAACTCAGAGGTGAGTGCATACAAGCTTGCGCAGAACTCGCAAGCATGGCCCATAGGGTGTCAAAGAAGAGGCACTGCACATTTTGGGGTAGCCACAGGCAAGTTGCTTTTTCCTGGCTGGCTTTCAGTGCGGTGCCAGGGCAAGGGCCCCAGTGTGGACCAGGCTGGGGAGGGGTGTGCGGCAAGGCAGCACAGTACTCAAGCACATGCCAGGGAGGTGGGGGGGGTGCTGAGGCAGCTCAGGTTGAAGGAAATACACAAGCACACGCTGGGGGATTGGAGGGAGGGATGGTGAGGGAAGCGACCATGCACTTGGAAAAGCTTGTCAAAGGTGAGCATTTTTCCACAGCTGAGACATGCTTTGAGTCCAGCCAGTGAAGATTTTCTGCCCACTCAAGCAACACAAAAGCATGAATGTGCCACCGAATGCTCCAACAATGTTCACCCCTTGAGTTCAGACTTCAAATTAATGTGCGTTTTGGGAGCAACATTATAATTGGATGACTGGGCAAGTTGTGTGATCCCCTTGCAAAAGGTTGCTATGACACAGTCACTGGTGGAGGCACTCACGCCCCCTTGCAATGCCTTTACTAAGGTGTGGACCAGTATCCATAATGGTTCAAGCAACAGCACAGCCTTGCAGTTTGGGTTAGGAGAATACCTGCACCTGAGCTGAGAGCACAGCATTCAGTCCAATGGGCAAAGCTGCCGCCAATCAGTCAAGTGGAGTGGGGTGAAGCTGAGTGGGTTTTCAGACAGCCAATGAGTGCACTACACACTGGTTATCCTGCATGCGTGAAGGGGCCTTCAGTCTTAAGCAAGAGAGGTTCTGAGGATACATAAGCTAACCCACACGTCACTCTCTTTGATCCTGCAGGAGTAGAACATCACAATCATGGAGTCTGGTGATTTAGCGGTATGCCTCATGGTTTACAGATAGCAGAGAGGGAGAAAAGTGCGGCAGAGGCACCTGGTTTGGCAAAGGGAGGAGCACCACCCTCAAGATGAAGGGGCAGCAAGGCCTGCTGCATATGCAGCTGAAGGTCCACAGAGAGCCATCGCTCGTAGGCGCTTCACTGGACCCAGGGCCTATAGATGGCACTTGTTATTCCTGCAGATGACTGAGGACCAGTGTTGCCAATAACTGCACATGTCTAGGAAACTGGTCAGTTACATATGCCACCTGCCCCAGGATTTGGTGCCACAGGGACATGGAGGCGTCCACTGCCAATGGCCGTGAAAGTGACAGCGGCGCTCAATTTTTACGCCAGTGGCTCCTTCCGGTGCTCCACCGGTGACCTGTGTGGGATCTCACAAGCCTCCAGGCACAAGTATATCCAGGTGCTCATGGACACCATTTTCACAAAGGAACAGAGCTTTGTGCATTTCACCCGGGATCAGGAAAGCCAGGAAGCAAGAACACTGGGATTTGTGCAGATCTCAAGTTTTCCACAGATGCAGGGTGCCATTGACTGCAATCACATGGCATTCAGATCCCCGTGGCAACAAGCAGTTAACTACATCAACTACGAGGGCTTCCACTCGCTGAATGTTCAGCTGATGTGTGACCACCACAAACACATCCTACAGGTCTGCGCACGATTCCCAGGGAGCATCCACGGCTCCTAAATCCTCAGCAGGTCTCAGATCACTGACATCTCCTAGGATCCAGAGGGGCTGCAGGGCTGGATGCTCGTGGACAAGGGCTACCCACAGAGGGCGTGGCTGATGACACCTGTGCAGCGGCCTCAGACTGTAGTAGAGCGACGGTATAATGAGGCTCCTGCCGCGATGCAGACTTTGGTGGAGCAAACGATAGGCTTAACCTTCCTAACCCTACCGCTACATCTTGGTGCCATCCACAGTGGAGGTGGAGGTAGCCTGCTGACTGCTATGCCCTGTTCACTGTGATGACCTTGACGGGCGTCCTCTGGAGGGCCGAGACCTGGAGGGCCCCAGCCTGCTTTCAGGGTCTGCTCTGTAGCAGTGGCAGTCTCCTCGGCATGTAGAGCTGGAGCTGCTGGGGTCACGTAAAGAGGAGTTTCAGATGGGCTGGACACTCCCGGAGTCACCTGGGTGCATGGCCCTGGAATATGCACCTGCTGACCCTCCTCCCTATGGGTGCCTGAGGGCCCCTGACTGACTCCTTGAGGAGAAGGGGTAGCAGGAGTGAGGTCGCACTGCCCCACACCTATCTCGCCTTGTCACTGTTGGAGGTCAACTATGATGTCAGCGATGGAATTCAGCCCGCGCAGCACTGCAGGACCAATGTCCAGGACCAAACTCTCCATGGCATCCTACCAGTGTTGACCTTGGTGCTTTGGAATGCCGCCGCTATCACCTCAGACTTCAGCAGGCGGACAGACTCCTCCATTGTTGTGCCTTGCAATCTGAGGAGTGCAGTGGACATCCCTTCCTGATGCTCCCGAGCTTGCCTTTGCAGCTCCAACAACTGAGGTATGACCGAGTCCAGAGGCTCTTCATCTGACTTGAACATAGTAGATTTCTGGCCTCCAGCAGCCCTCCGACCATGCCATAGACCTAGGAAGTCCCTGCCTCCACCTGCTGTGGATCAGACAGTGCAATGTGCTTACCAGATTGTGACCCCGAGGATACTCTAGTCCTTGTCCCAGCGAGGTGTGTGTCTCTGTGCTGGTGGAGGGTGTGGGTGAGCACTGTGATGGGACTTCAATTATTTGTTTTATTATTCATTCATGGGTTGTGGGCATCACTGGATAAGCCAGCATTTATTGTCCATCTCCAATTGCCCTTTAGAAAGTGGTGGTGAGCTGCCCTCTTGAACAGCTGTAGTCCGTGTGGTGTAGCTACAACCTTTGTGCTGTTTAGGAGGGAGTTCTAGGATTTTGACCCAGTGACAGTGAAGGAACATCAATATATTTCCAACTCAGAATGGTGAATGACTTGGTGGGAAATTTTCAGGTGGTGGCGTTCCCAAGCGTCTGATCCTTGTCCAAACATCTGGCTGCCGTGTCCTGGATGGTGTCAAGCTTCTTGAGTGTTGTTGAACGTGAACTCATACAGGCAAATGGAGAGTATTCCACCACACTCCTGACTTGTGCCTTGTGAACAGGCTTTGGGGAATCATCAGATTCTTCTTCCAAGGTATCCTCGGGTCTTGAGTCGAGGACCTGGCCCGTGAACCCCCTCGGCTATGTTGCAGATGTGCCTGCGAAAGCAAGGAGAGATAATTAATGCATGGCAGGGGACTGCGGAACAGGGGAACACTATCACAACTTGGTTGTATGATGGATGTTGCATTGCTGGATCCTCACTTGGTTGAGCACCGCTGACCTCACTGTCAGCATAAGAACTGTCCAGATCATTGCCGGCCAGCTGGATGACTCTACTTTCAAAGTCTGTGAAGACCTTGACATTGGGCATTCCTCCACCAGTCCGCGACCTCTGCCTTTTGTTATGTGCCAGCTAGTTCTGCCTGAATACAGATGGAGAGTGTAAGGGGGATGCTTGTCAAGCCAAATGAGAAGGATAACTGGCATGTGTGGGTGGTGAGTGGAGCCATAGACTGGATAAGGACACGATCCATGGGCCAGATGAAGGTGTGTGAGAGAGAGTAAATGGTGATGTCCCTTGAACTGGCAGTGGGTAAGATCCCTGTGGATGTGTGATGGGTTTGTGAGTGTGGGAGTTGAGAGTGACGAGAAGAGTGACTTACCCTGGCGGAAGGGAGCAGGTCATTCCTCCTCTTTCAGCACTGGGTGGCTGTCCTCTTTTGCAGGGTCTTGGCACTGACCACAGCTGCCACCATTTCCCATGCTGTATTGGTGACCTTGCTTGCTGGTCTTTGCCCAGTGCGGGGAAAGAGGACTTCATGGCGGGCCTCCATTGCACCCAGTAGGGGCCTGTGGGAGGTGTCACTAAATTTGGCAGCAGTATGTTTCCTCCCTTTGGCAGCCATGACTTTCCAGCAGCTTTCGATCCCTTAGAGAGTGCTAGCTCTGTGCAGGGGCGCACTTTAAATATGGCACCCGGGTTATTGAAGACCTGATGTGATGGCGGGGTGGGCGAATGAAAGGCTGCTCTGCCAGCAATCCGTCGTGTTTCCTGTGAATGCATTATTAATGAGGCGGGGCACGCCAGGAATGGGACAATATGGTGTGAAAACTCCCCATTGCAGGCTGGCAGGTAAAAAAACTGTTTTCACACTTGCAAATCTGGGACGATTTCCTCTTTTTATTAAGCCCAGGATTGCATATGTCTTAATAACCACATCCTCGAGCTGTCCTCGGCCAGACAGGAGACAGACATTCTCAGAGGCTATGTGAAGATCTGCAGAGTGTCCTCACTGCATGTTGTCACCACCCTCCTGCAATCAAGCAACTATTAGGGCATCCACTGCGTCTCCATGACAGGAGCCTTATCACAGAGGGTATGTTTGTTGCTATCAGCCAGACAGGAGTCAAATATTCACAGATATAATGTGGGGATCTATGGTGTCACCTCAGTGTGTGTTGTCATCATCCTCTGATAATCTAGAAGCTATGAAGACCTCCCAAGCACGTCTCCCTCATCTGGCCATTGCGATGGCCTCATCGCTGGCATCCTCGCCTTTGAGGATCTCCTCACTCTCATCCCCATCGACGTCCTCCACATCAGAGGAGACATGCAGCTCCTCCAATTCCTCCTCAGCCAGCTCCTCTCCCCATTGCAACGCCAAGTTGTAAAGGGCGCAGCAGGTGACGACGATGCGTGACGCCCTCTGTGGACTGTATTGCAGGGCTCCACCAGACCAACCCAGGCACCAGAACCTCATTTTCAACATTCCGATCATTTGTTCTGCCAAGTTGCGAGTTGCAGCATGAGTCTCGTTATACCATCGCTCTGCTGCAGTCTGAGGCCGCCGCATGGATGTCAGCAACCATGTCCTCTGTCGGTAGCCCTTGTCGCCGGGGACCCAGTCCTGTCCACAGTCTCTGTGGACCCTGGAAGGTGTCAGGGATCTGACACTTACTGAGAATGTAGGAGTCATGGACATTCCCTGGGAACCATGCACAGACCTGCAGGATGTGTTTGTGCTGGTCGCACATCAGCTGAGAATTCAGTGAGTGGCAGCCCTTGCGGTTAACATAGTTGACCACTTGTTGCCAGGAATGAGTGCCATGTGAGTGCAGTCGATGCCACCCTGCACCAGTGGGAAAGCTGAGATCTGGACAAATCCCAGTGGTCTTGCTCCTGGCTTTCCTGGTGATGGGCAAAATACACAAAGTTGTATGACTTTGTGAAAATGGCGTCTGTGACCTCATGGATGCATTTATGGATGGAGGCTTGTGATGTCTCACATAGGTCACCTATGGAGCTCTGAAAGGAGTCCCTGGCCTAAAAATTGAGCGCTGCGGGCACTTTCATGGCCACTGGCAGTGGGTGCCCTCCAGGTCCCCGTGGCGCCAAATCCTGCAGCAGGTGTAGATGGACCGATCAGTTCCCTAGACATGCGCAGTCTTCGGTGACACTGGTTCTTGGTCATCTGCAGGAATGAAAGGCAGCATTTATTGACCCTGGGTCTAGCTAGGCGCTGACCAGCGATGGCTCACTGTGACTCTTGAGCCCCAGCTGCCCCTTCTTCCTGATGGTGCTGCATCTCCCTCTGCCCACCCAGGTGCCTCTGTCACTCTCTTCTCCTTTGTCTCTGCTCTCTGTAAGCCATGATGCATACAGTTAGATCACCGGGCTCCATGTTCCTGATGTGCTCCTCCTGCAGAAAGAGACAGATGCGTAGGTTAGCTTGGGTATTCTATTAACCTCTTTTGGTTAAGTCTGAAGGCCCCTTAATGCATCCACTTGGATGGCCAGAGTTTAGTGTGCTGCGTGGCTGCCCACCCACCTTTGCCCCACTCCACCTGATCGATTGGTGGCAGCTTTGTACATTGGACTTCATTCTGTGCTCTCAGCTCAGGTATTCTCCTAACCTGCACTGCAAGGCCGCACTGCTAGCTTGAACCATGGGGGAGACTGGCCCCAACCTGAATGATGACATTGCAAGGAACTGTGTGCGCCTCCATCAGTGACTGCTCCATGGCCAGCTTTAGCAAGGAAATTGTACAACTTGCCCAGTTATCCAATTGTTCTGCAGTCCACTAAAATGCTCATTAGTGTGTGATCTATGTCCGAGGGGTGAAGAGACCTGGAGCATTTGGTGGCACATTCTGGCCTCTGAGTTGCTTAAGTGGGCAGATAAGCTAGAGGCCTGATTCCAAGCATCTCAATGTGGCTTTGACCGAACTGTCTCAGCTGCGGAGGGATGATCACTTTATACAAGGTTTCCTTCATACGTGGCCACTTCTCTCCCCCCACCCCTCCCTTCACATGCTTGTGCACTACCATCAACCGGAATGCTCTCCTTGCACCCCACCCCCCCCAACTTGCCTCAACCAGAGTGCTGCCCTTGCCCAGCACCATACTGTCAGCCAGCCGGGTAAAAGCCACTTGCCTGTGCCCTCGCCTGAATGCACAACATCTCAACCTTGAGGTCCAATAGGCGATCCTCACATGCGCTGCGCAATGTTACTGTGCACTCCTGTCCACGTTCCTCTTGAAGTGCAGCTCGCCAGATACATGCCTTATAAATGCTGTTGTAAAACATGTCGGTGTGGAGGGATGAATCCACTGAGCTGGGCTCCTAATAATATGCAGATGTATTACAATATAATATTCCTGATGTCCGGCGTTGGGAAATGCAGCCCACCATTGACGGGAAGAGCAGACAATTGCAAAAGTGTTTCATGATGGCGTAAAAATGATTTTTGGCCTTCCCGCTATATTGTCAGGTCATGCCCACCATGAAGCCTGCTGCCAGCGGGCATGGAAGATTCTGCCCTATAGCTATTGTTCTCACAGTTCAAAACACTTACACACTTTGTGCCATCTGCAAATTTTGAAGTTGTGCCCTGCACACCAAAGTGTAGGTCATTAATACTGATCAAGAAAAGCAGCCTCCTGGTATCGATCCCTGGGGAACCCGACAGTATATCGTCCAGTCCGAGAAACAACCATTCACAACTATTCTGATTTCTGTCACTCAGCCCACTTCGTATCCATGACACCGCTGTCCCTTTAATTCCACGGATTTCAACTTTGCTGACAAGCCTATATAGTGGCACTTTATCAAATGCCTTTTGGAAGCCCATATGCAACACATCAAATGCTTACCCCTCATCAATCCTTTCCATTACCTCATCAATAAATGCAATCAAGTTAGTTAAACACAATTTGCCTGTAACAAATCTGTGCTGGCTTTCCTAAATTAATTTGTCCTTGTCCAATTAAGTGACTGTTAGTTTTGTCCTGGAGTATCATTTCTAAAGGTTTTCCCATCACCAAAGTTAATCAAAATGGCCTTTGTTGCCAGGTTTATTCTTACACCCTTACTTTCAACAAGGGTGCAGTATGTGCAATTTTCCAGACCTCTGACATTACCTCCATAATTGAAGAAAGATTAGGAGATTATGGGCAGTATCTTTGCAATTTCCACATTTAATTCCCACAGCATCCTCAGATGTGCACCATCTTGTCCTGGCAACTTATCAACTTTAAGTACAGCCAGCCTTTCTAATGCTGCCTTTTTAAAAATCAACTTTTAACCCATGCAGTATTTCAACTGCCTCATCTTTCATTGACTTTGGCAGCATCTTCTTCCTTGGTAAAAATGGAGGCAAAGTACCCATTGAGTAATTCAGCCATGCCCTCTGCTTCGATACGTGTCCCTGCTTTAAAGGCTCTAATCAGCCCCACTCCTCCTCTTACCATACTTTTATTATTTTGTGCCTATGGAAGACTTTTTGGATTACTTTCTTTATTAGATACCAATCTCTTTTCATATTCTCTTTTTGCCTCTTTTTATATATTTTTCACTTTGAGCTTTCTATATTCAGTCGAATTTTCACTTGTATTATCAACCTGACATCTGTCATACACCCCCATTTTCTCCCTCATTTCCCTCTCTATCTCTTTCGTCATCCAGAGAACTCTCATTTTGTTTGCCTTACCTCTCCCACTTTGGGGTATGTACCTCAACTTCACACAAAATATCTTCTCATTAAAGGCAGCCCATTAACCCAATACAATGCCTACAATTTTTCATTCCATTTTACCTGGGACAGATCCATCCTCACCTCAGTGAAGTTTGTCTTTCTCCAATTATTTTTGTTCTAGATTTCTCCTTCTCCTTTTCTAAGCCTGATCTATATGTTATAATGCTATAATCTCTGTTTTCTAAATGTTCCCCTACTGACACATGATCTACTTGACCCACTCATTACCTAAAACCTGATTCAACAATGCTCACTTTCTTAGTGGGCCTGAAACATCTTGATCAAGAAAATTCTCCTGAACACATTGCAGAAACTTTTTTCCCTTCCCTGCCCTTCACACTATTGCTATCCCATTCTATATTAGGATAATTAAAGTTCCCCATTAACGCTACTCCATAGATTTTGCATCTCTGTAATTTCCCTGCAAATGTGTTTCTCTATATCTTTCCCTCTAGTTGCTGGCCTATGGGATACACCTAGTAGTGTAATAGTGCTTCTACTGTTTCTTAACTCTAACCAAATAGATTCTGTCCTTGACCCCCTCCAGGACATCCTCTCTCTTTAGCACTGTAACATTAGCCTTAATTAATACTGCCCTTTCTTTCCTTCCCTATCTTTCCTCAACATCTTGTATCTGGGGATATCTAGTACCAGTCCTGTGTATTTTGAGAGAGGTCTCTGCTGTCACCACTTCAGCATATTCCCCTGTGGCTATCTGTGCCTGCAGCTCATCAACCTTATTTACCATGCTTTCTGCATTTACACACATGCACTGTAAACCTAATATAGATATAATATTATTGATTCCACCTTAGTTACACCCTATCTATTTTTAAAATTCATTCATGGGATGTGATTAGGCCAGCATTTATTGCCTACACCTAATTGCCTTTGGGAGGGTGGTGGTGAGCTGCCTTCTTGAACCACTCCAGTCCATGTGGTGTAGATACACCCACAGTGCTGTTAGGAAAGTTCCAGGATTTTGACCCAGCAACAGTGAAGGAACGGCGATGTATTTCCAAGTCAGGATGGTGAGTGGCTCGGAGGGGAACTTCCAGGTGGTGGTGTTCCCATGTGTATGCTGCCCTTGTCCTTCTAGATGGAAGTGGTCATGTGTTCGCCAGGTGCTGTCTAGCGATACTATACTATTTCCTATTCTAGTGCTATCTGCCTCTCCCAGTCCATTGTGCACCTTGCTGCTCTTTTTTACTGCTACATCCTGGTTCCCACCCCCCACCAGCAAGAGCAAACCACTCACTAGGAGACAGATAATAAAACAGACTACCTTATCAGTTCAATGTGCTTGCTTGGATCCTCGCTGCCAGGCATTGGGAACAGAATTAGAGTCAACAGGTCGATTCAATTCTCCATCCAGTGATCTTTTTTTCAAGCATCCATTTATTTGGGCTTAGCTGGTAAACTGAGTTACACACTGGCCTTTCACTTTTGGGCTCTTTCTAGACTGATAAGGTGAAACTATCCTCTGTCCACTGGAAATCTGGCATCAAATATGTTTTTGGGAGTCTCAATCGAGTTCCTAATAGCTTTCAAGTAAACAATTTATTAGCACTGTGTCTTGGAGATGATGTAATTAGCTTACATCTATAAAAGGTATTGATGAGGGTCCAGTATTGTAGCAGGATTACAAACTGGGTACTAGTCTGACTGCATGTTTTGTGCAAGCTAAAAATGTCATTTTTACAATCAGTGACAAACCTGCAAGCACTAAATCTAATTAGGGAGCACTTTGAGGCACAGAACAAGAAATGAAATGCAGTGTTTACAACCAACCTGAACTATTGTAATCAAAACTTGTTAATGAGATCTAATTGAATTGGCATCAGTCATTTTCAACCTTCAATGCCTAAAAATCACCCTCTCACCACAGTGATTTCGTCTCCTGTCGCTTTTGCTCTTCTAACCTTGGCAACTTTGTTAAACAAAATCCCATTTATCGGCCTGAAATTTCCGCTCGATTGCGCTAGTTTATTTGGCACAAAAATTGTTGTTGCTGATGCAGAGTTTGGTGTAACTTTGCTTTGAGTACATCCCAGGTTTTGCGATCTCTTGCATTGCTTTAAAAAAAGATTGAGCTGGAAATAAGCCCCTACCATAAAATTGGCCATTTACACAGGGTGAATTAATCACCATTTTTAAAAAGAACCTATATCTTAAAACTACTGGTTTATGGTAGATTTTGTGTTCACTGATATGCAAATCAACTTGAGCAGAAACTCGGGGAGGGGGGAGGAGGAGGGAGGATAACATTTTTTCAAATGGGTACAATTTGCACTGGAATCGGCAATTGTACTGAAAGTGGCAACTCCACCCTTCACATTTCCTCTGGTATTATTCCTGCCTGGTACTTTGCTTTATGAATGACCTTCACAAAAGTCTTGATAACACCAGTAATTCAGCTCATATCCTAGAATCGTTCTTGCCTCGAATTCTAACTTCTTTTTGCATCTGTTTTCTCACTCCTAGGCTCTTTGGCATATTGTCTCATATCTACCTCATACAGAATATCATATCACAAATCATTCTATAGATGAAGCCTGTTTTGTTGGGCACTATAAATCAGTTGATCAAGATATCTGTGTTAGTGAATTAACTGATTTTCTAACTGTCACAGAAGGTTTCATTTTTCACTCGTCCAGATTTGGCCGTGCATTTGGATTCAATCACACCTTCTGTTTTACTGAAAAAGTTTAATCCATTATACCGGGATCAGTCTGAAGTCTCATTAACCAACTTTACTTGCAACTGCTGCAATCCTGTTAGAAGGTTTTCCATGGTGATGTTTGCGACAAAAGATGGCTCGTCAGACAACAATTACCTTTTTGTGACTCAAGCCCAAGTGGTTTTAAACTTCAATATTCATTTATTAATAATAGTATTGGTTTTTGCAACTGTTTGACAGTAATGCATTAAATGATGAGCAATTAATATAACTTGTCTTCTCCTCAAAGTCTTCTTCAAGTTGATTAGGTTTACAACCTTTGTGAGTTCATTGTTCAGAACAATGAAATTCTGACTGTCCCGAGAGTTCTAACTTTTGGAGGGACCAGGGTTTATTCTTATACTATTCAGCTAACTTGAACTAATACTCATATTAGTATTCCCCAAGCTGGCTATTTAAGCAAGTACCTACTTGTTATTGTTCTTTTTTGGAAGTACTGTAAACGGAGGAGGATTGTGATGGATTTCGAGAGAAAATAGACAGGCTGGTGGAATGGATGGACATGCGGCAGATTAAATTTAATGTACAGAAGTGTGAAGTGATACACTTTGGTAGGAAGAATGAGGAGAGACAATACCTTATAAAGGGGGTGCATCAGCAGAGGGACACTGGGGTGTATGTGCATAAATCATTGAATATGACAGGGCAGGTTGAGAAAGAGGTCAATAAGGCATGTAGAATCCTGGGTTTTTTAAATCAAGACATAGAGTACAAAAGCAAGGGGGCTATGGTGAGCCTTTATAAAATACTGGTTTGACCCAACTGCAGTACTGTGTTCAATTCTGGGCACCACATTTTAGAAAAAATGTGAAGGCATTGGGTGTTGTAATATGGGTTCTTTAGAAGTCTCAATGATGAGATCTTGAGACTTGTATATTTAAACATGAACCTTTTTATTGTTAACCTTTAACTATTTACAGATCACAGGTTATTGTCATGCATGGCGCTGTTACCTCCATGCAGGCTGGTTCCAGAGTATTATCTCTAGACAGTTCTGTCAGTCTATTACCATGTGACTCTATGCATAACACCGTGGGTGGTGCTATTCTCCAGTCTCACATTAACCCTTGCACTACTGAGCACCTTTACATTACAATGACATGCAGGCACATACAACATACAACAAAAAAGATTCATGAGAATTGTCCCAGGGATGAGGGACTTCTGTTATGTGAATAGAATGATGAAGCTGAGACTGATCTCCTTAGAGAAGAGAAGTTTGAGAGGGGATTTGATACGGATGTCCAAAATCATAAGGGGTCTGGACAGAGTAGATAATGGAGAAACAGTTCCTATCGGCAGAATGGTCGAGAACCAGAGGATATCGATTTAAAGTGATTGACAAAACATCCTGAGGTAACATGGGGACAAACTTCTTTACACAGAAGATTTTTAGGATCTAGGTTGAACTGCCTGAGAGTGTGAAAGAGGCAGATTCAAACATGGCTTTCAACAGAGAATTGGATAATTATCTGAAGAGAAAATATTTTTCTAAACTAAAGAACTAAAGCGAAAAGGCAGTGGAGAGGGACTAGCTGAGTTGCTCTTGCATTGAGCTGTCAAAGACATGATGGGCTGAATGGTTTCCTGTGTTGTAACGATTCTGACTCTGGTTCTTTACGTGGTTTGATAATACCAGCCAGTGATATAACCTTACATGTTAGGTTGTGAATCTCCCAGCAACCGATCCCTTATGTAATTAGTTTTGAAACTCCAGTATTTTCTCCACATTACCAAAATGCTAATGCAAACCATTCTTTCACCACTTAAACCTATTTAAAATGTTCTAACAAAGTCCAATATTGAAGATTTTGAACAAATACTTATTGAAATAAATTATATCAACTGTTGTTGCTCGGAGTAGAAGTAATGGCTGAAGGATAAAAAGCGCAGAGGAATAAATGGAGATTTCTCAGGTGGGTAAAACATATTGGCCACAATTTTCCATGCCTGCTGGCATTGGGCATGTTCGGTGGCATGGGTGGACAATATGGTGAGAAGGCTAGAAATTGGCTTCACAACGTTGTGAAACCAGTTTGCGATCGTCCGCTCAGCCCGTTGATGGCGGGCCGCACTTCCCACCATCGGATGTCAGGAGCCTCATTGTAATACACCTGCATACCATCATAAGGCCAGCGAGCCGGAATCATCCCATCACACTGGATCGTCTGGCCACATTGGCGGGAAAACAAGTCGGCGCAGAATACGTCTTGACAAGTGTGATGTGCAGAAGTCGGGACTTACCGCCAGGGCCTTGCGGTCATCCAAGGAGCAGAAGATGCTGGAGACTGACAACAATTGCACACTGGAGGATAGTCTGTGGCATGCAGGGTGGATTCTCATGGACTTGGTTCTGCTGTGAAGCAGCTCATAGAAGTTTGGAAGTTACCGTTGAGGGTCTGCTCACAACCGATGATGGTTGAGGGAGTGAAGAGGAAATTCCAGCTGTGTTTGGGAGAGGAAGGTGTACCAGGAAGTGGGACAGGAAAGTCTAGGATCGTCTTGGAGAGGACAAGGTGCCAGGAGGGAGTGAGGTTGGGAGCGGGGGAATCAAAGGTGTCGGGGGAGGTTGGGAGGGAGGAGGGTGTACTGGGGGAGGAGGGAGAATGGGGAGAAGATGGCAACTGGGGAGGAAGGTGTAAGGGGGGTGGAAGGTGTAGGGGAAGGAGTACAGAGGGGGAAGGAGTGAGGAGAGGGGAGGGAGTCCAGGGTGAGAAAGGAGTACAGAGAGGGGAGGGATTCCAGAGGGAGGAAGGGGTCCGAAGTGGGGAGGGGGGTCCAGGGGGGAGGAAGGAGTGAGGAAGGGGGAAGGAGTAAGGCTGGAGGAAGAAGTAAGGCTGGAGGAAGGAGTTGGAAGGGTGGAAGGACTAAGGGTGGCGGAAGACAAAAGGGTGTCTGAAAGAGTCAGGAAAGGGAAAGGACTAAGCGGCCATGGGGGAGTCTGGGGGAGGACGGTAAGGACTAAGGGAGGGGGAAGGAGTTCCAGCGGGGGAGTTGAAGGCAATGCTGGGGGCACAACAGTGATGGGGAGAAGGAAATGGTTGACTGGGGGAGGAGAAAGGATGGGGGAGTGAATGAAATACTGTATTACCACCATGATGTCTAAATCGAAAGTGAAACGACAGTCGTGGTGGGCGAGATCAGGTGCTGCGTGGGAATGTGATCATTGGGTGGGTGGAGATGCAGGTCAGCTCAGATAGACAACTGAAAGCAAACCCCAGCAGGCAACATTGAAAATGCTCAGGACATTGTGATGAGTGTGATGCAGGATGGAACCGCATTCATGGGAGACTGCTTGCATGAGGCTCCACAAGGCCCTGCCACACACACAGTTCTTCCTTCAGAATCACTCATTGCCAGCTGTTCCCTCTGCGGTGACAGAGGACGAGGTTGAGGAGGTCACTGGTAAAGCGGGCTCAATGGGAGTGGACAGCCTCTGAGATTCCTGATTGGATGGCCCAGGAGTGTCCAGCTGTCGCTCCTCCTCCCTTCAGGTGCCCAGGGGCCCCAGCCTGAGTCCTTGAGGAGAAGGAGCACCTGGGGGGATGTGGACGTTTCCCTCTCACATTGCCACCGCGGGCTCCCGTGATGGAGTGCAGGTCTGCACACATCTCCACATTCTGCTGGACCAGGGTGTCAAGGCATCTGCCATCCTTCCCATGGACATCTCCATACGTGCACATGTGGGCACCACTTCATCAGGGAGCTGGTGGACGCACTCCTCTGACTCATGTGCCACTCTGTTCAGGGCTTCCAACAGCTCTGTGTAATGTTCCCCCGCCTTCTGCTGACTCTTCAGGATGAGATGGAAGGGCAAACCCAGAGGTTCATAATTTGACATGGACCTCACAGATGCCTCTTTCCTGACAGTCCTTCGAGTGCTGGGGAGCTCAGCAGCACCTGCCTCCTCCTGCTGCGGACACGTGTCCATGTGGTGACCACCAGATGGTGAAGCCGAGCCTGCTCTAGATCTGGGTCCCAACGAGAAGTGTGTGTCTCTGCGCTGGTGGAGGGTGTGGGTAAGCGCTGTGATGGGACTTCCAGGCTGCTTATTTCCAGCTCTTCAATGGAGGAGGTGTCCTCTTGGCTGGATGTGAGGACATGGATGGGGCTGAGGGACTGGCTGGCTGAGGATGTCGGTTGCTTGGCAGAGCTCCCTGTGAACCAAAGTAGAGATAATGAGTGCATGGCAGCAAAGTCAAAAACAGGAGAGAGAGCACTCACAGTTGCATTGAGAGAGGGATGATATGGTGCAGGATCCTCAAGAGGGCGGTCACCATCGACCTCACCGTCACCGCAGGCACAGCCCATGCCCTCACCAGTCAGTGTGATGGCACGCTCCTCAAAGTGAGTGAGGGGCCTAATGTGAGCCACTCCACCCCCTGGTCTGGGACATCTCCCAGCTGATATGAGCAGGCTTCTCCAGTCTGAAAACAGATGGGGAGACTGTGAGCAGGACACTTGGCACTGCATGGAATGTTTGTGTGGTGAGCAGAGCGATGGATGGGATAAGGACATGAGCTCGAGATGACGTGAGTCTGATGGAGATGTGAGGGTGTGTGTGAGAGTTAATAGTGTTGTCCCTTGAGGTGTAAGATCCCTGTGGATGTGTGATGGGTTTATGAGTGTGTGAGTTGAGAGTGATGAGAAGAGTGAGTTACACTGGCAGGACTGATTTTTCTTTATTCATTCATGGAATGTGGGCTTCGTTGGCTGGGCCAGCATTTATTGTCCATCCCTAGTTGCCCTTGAGAAGGTGGTGGTGAGCTACCTTCTTGAACTGCTGCAATCCATGTGGTGTAGGTACACCCACAGTGCTGTTAGGAAGGGAGTTCCAGGATTTTGACCCAGCAACAGTGAAGGAACGGCGATATATTTCCAAGTCAGGGTGGTGAGTTACTTGGAGGAGAACCTCCAGGTGGTGGTGTTCCCATCTACCTGCTGTCCTTGTCCTTCCAGATGGTAGTGGTTGTGGGTTTGGAAGGTGCTGTCTAAGGAGCCTTGATGAATCCCTGCAGTGCATCTTGCAGATGGTATACACTGCTGCTACTGTGCATTGGTGGTGGAGGGAGTGAATGTTCGCGGATGTGGTGCCAATCAAGTGGACTGCTTTGCTCTGGACAGTGTCCAGCTTTTTCAGCATTGTGGGAGCTGCACTCGTCCAGGCAAGTGAGGAGTATTCCATCACACTCCTGACTTGTGCCTTGTAGATGGTGGACAGGCTTTGGGGAGACAGGAGGTGAGTTACTCGTCACATGATTCCTAGCCTCTGACCTGCTCTTGTAGCCACAGTATTTATATGGCTAGTCCAGTTCAGTTTCTGGTTAATGGTAACCGCTAGGATGTAGATAATGGGGAATTCAGTGATAAGAACATTGAACATCAAGGGGTGATGGTTGTATTCTCTCTTGTTGGAGATGGTCATTGCCTGACACTTGTGTGGCGCGAATGTTACTTGCCAATTGTCAGCCCAAGCCTGGATATTGTCCAGGTCTTGCTGCATTTGGACATGGACTGCTTCAGTATCTGAGGAGTCACGAATGGTGCTGAACATTGTGCAACCATCAACGAACATCCCCACTTCTGACCTTATGATGGAAGGAAGGTCATTGATGACGCAGCTGAAGATGGTTGGGACTAGGACACTACCCTGAGGAGCTCATGCAGTGTTGTCCTGGAGCTGAGATGATTGACATCCAACAAGCACAACAACCTTCCTTTGCGCTAGGTATGACTCCAATCTGCGGAGAGTTTCCCCCCTGATTCCTATTAACTCCAGTTTTGCTAGGGCTCCTTGATGCCACACTCGGTCAAATGCTGTCTTGGAGTCAAGGGCTATCATTCTCACCTCACCTCGGGAGTTTAGCTCTTTTGTCCATATTTGAACCAGGGCTGTAATGAGGTCAAGAGATGAATGGCCCTGGTGGAAACCAAACTGGGTATCAGTGAGCAGGTTATTTCGAAGCAAGTGCTGCTTGATGGCACTGTTGATGACTCCTTCCATTACTTTACTGATGATCGAGAGTAGACTGATGGGGCGGTAATTTGCTGGGTTGGATTTGTCCTGCTTTTTGTGCACAGGACATAGCTGGGCAATTTTTCACATAGCTGGGTAGATGCCCATGTTGTAGCTGTACTGGAACAGCTTGGCTGGGGGCGTGGCACGTTCTGGAGCACAAGTCTTCAGTACTATTGCCTGCATACTGTCAGGGCCCATAGCCTTTGCAGTATCCAGTGCCTTCAGCCATTTCTTGATATCACATGGAGTTAATCGAATTGGCTGAAGACTGGCATCTGTGATGCTGGGGGCCTCTGGAGGAGGCCGAGATGAATCATCCACTCGGCACTTCTGGCTGAAGATTTTTGCAAATGCTTCAGCCTTATCTTTTGCACTGATGTGCTGGGCTCCTCCATCATTGAGGATGGGGATATTTGTGGAGCCTCCCCCTCCAGTGAGTTGTTTAATTGGCCACCACCATTCATGACTGGATGTGGCAGGACTGTAGAGCTTAGATCTGATCCGTTGGCTGTGAGATCGCTTAGCTCTATTACTTGCTTCTAATGCTGTTTGGCACACAAGTAGTCCTGTGTTATAGCTTCACCAGGTTGACACCTCATTTTTAGGTGTGCCTGGTGCTGCTCCTGGCATGCCCCCCTGAACTCTTCATTGAAGCAATGTTGATCCCCTGGCTTAATGGTAATGGTAGAGTGGGGAATATGCTGGGCCATGAGGTTACAGATTGTGTTCGAGTACAATTCTGTTGCTGATGATGGCCCACAATGCCTCATGGATGCCCAGTCTTGAGTTGCTAGATCTGTTCGAAATCTATCCCATTTAGCATGGTGGCCACACAACACGATGGAGGGTATCCTCAATTTGAAGGCCGGACATTGTCTCCATAATGACTGTGCAGTGGTTACTCCTACCAACACTATCATGGACAGATGCATCTGCAGCAGGCAGGTTGGTAAGGATGAGGTCAGGTATGTTTTTCCCTCTTGTTGGTTCCCTCACCACCTGCCGCAGACCCTGTCTAGCAGTTATGACCTTTAGGACTTGGCCAGCTCGGTCAGTAGTGGTGCTACCCAGCCGCTCTTGGTGATCGACATTGAAGTCCTCCACCCAGAGTACATTCTGCACCCTTGCCATCCTCAGTGCTTCCTCCAAGTGATGTTCAACATGGAGGAGCACTAATTCATCAGCTGAGCGAGGGCAGTACCTGATTATCAGCAGGAGGTTTCCTTGCCCATGCTTGACCTGATGCCATGAGACTTCATGAGGTCCGGAGTTGAGACCATTCATCCTGTAGCGGCACAGGGTGGCTGTCCTCTTTTGCAGGGCATTGACGCTGACAACCGCTGTCACCAACTCCCATGCTGGATTGGTGATGCTACTGCCTATCCTGCAGCCAGAGTGGCATTACAGGACATCATGGTGGGCCTCTACAACGTTCATAAGGTGCTCAAAGGATGCACCACTAAACTGAGGGGCTACAGTCTTTTTGCCTTTCAGGGCCATCCTGTCTTCTGTGCAGCAGTCCTGGGCTGGGAGCATTGAGAGGTGTGTGCATGGCTGTACCTTAAATGTGGCACCCGGTGTGATGAAGCAGCGAGGTGATGGTGTGGCAGGTGAATGCGAGTCCACCCGCCATCAAAATGGCAAGTTTCCCGGGAATGCATAATAAATGCGGCAGATTTTGGACAATACGGCCTGAGGATCAACCATTGCAGCTGGCAGGTAAAATGTCGTTAAGGATGTAAATGTGTTGAAAACAGTTCGGAGAATGTTTACCAGACTAATACCTGAATTAGGTGGGTTGTCTTATGAGGGAAGGCTGGACAGACTAGGCTTGTATCCGCTGGAGTTTAGAAGAGTAACAGGCGACTTGATTGAAACATATAAGAGCCTGAGGGGTCTTGCCAGGGTGGATATGGAGAGAATATTTCCTCTTGTGGAAAAATCTAGGACTAGGGGGTCACTGTTTTAAACATGCGATCCCTTATTTTTAAACAGAGATGAGGTGAAATTTTTTTGCTCAGGGGGTCGTTTGTCTTTGTAACTCTTCCTGAAAAGGCAGTGGAAGCAGAGTCTTTGAATATTTTTAAGGCAGAGGTGGATGGGTTCTTGGTAAGCAAGGGGGTGATAGGTTATCGGGGGTAGGTGGAATGTAGATTTCAGGTCACTATCAGATCAGCCATGATCTTAATAAATGGCGGAGCAGGCTTGAAGGGCTGAATGGCCTACTCCTGCTCCCTGTTTGCATGTTCGTATGCTACCACACCTAGTACAAACCTGAGATGACTCCGCCCATTGGCTCGAATTTTCCAGTCAGCAGCAATATTGCATGCATTGCTTCTGCCCATAAAGGGTCTTTCTGATCCGACGCAACTGCATATTTCTTCCAGGATCTTCCAATTTCGGTTATCAGAGAAAAGTGCAGCATCCCCTGTGGAAATCCATCAAAATGGAGTAGATTTGGAGGAAGAGATGATACGCCTCCTTTTCACAGCAAAAGTGGCCATATTCAGATAAGTTTAAAGATCCAGTCTTTGAGTGTGGATGAGTGAATGGGTGAGTGAATAGGTGAATAAGGCGGGGAAGTGGATAGATGGGTAGATGATCCAGTGGTCAGGTGGGTGGGGGGGGTTGTGGCAGTGTGGGTAGTTGGGAGGTTGATTGTTTAGTTGCCCAGGTATTAGATCAGGTTTTAAACTGTCTAACGTTTTCCGGGTCACTATCCAGGTGAGTTACACAAATCTGTCCAAAGTCCATGACTCTAACTCAGAGGGACCCGGGCAGCAGGGAACTTCCTATCAGAAGTTTAAATATCCTGGGCAATTCCCACATATTTGCATGTCAGGACTTCTGCACGCTCCTGACGCTCATCTTATATCATACATTCCGGTCTCTGACAATCCGGAGACCAGAAGATTTGAGCCAGTAAGTCATGAGTGCCTGGGATCCCTATTGTAATGTCCCTTGTTCTCGATCCTCATAAATAATTTGAACGTAAGAATGAGTATTATTCCAATTTGCTCATAATAATACATTAGGAAGTGTCTCAAATTGTCTGCAAAAATGTGTTAGTTTCTAGAATAACGCTAATATAGTAGGAGAGTGAGCAGTTATGTGGTAAATATGATTCAATACAGGTAAACAGGAAAGAGCTAATTTTGAAAATAAAACACAGGAAATGGAAATATAGAGAGTTAATTTCCATGCCTACACAGCCAACGGAAAGAGAAATTCGAGTGTCGCCATTGACTTTCTGGTCATAATGAGCAGCATGTAAAAGATTCCCCATCAGCAGCACACATCCTCAAATTAATCCTGTAATCTAAATGGACAAACCCTCGATTGAGTGGGAGAAAAGAAATACTGATATTTTCATGGCAACTTTCACAATCTCAGAATATCCCATGGGGAACTTTTGCGGTGTATTCACTGTTGCAATGTAGAAAAGATGACAGCCAATTTGCACACAGAAGGCCCCCACAAACAGCAATGTGGTCATGACCAGATATAACCTTTTGTATATTGATTGATTGAAGCATTGGCTCAAATCAGAGAGAACCAGGAAATGGTGTCATGGGATCTTTTACATCCAACTGAGAGGGCAGATAAGGCCTTGGTTTAACGTCTTGTCCTAAAGGCAGCAAAGCAGATCTGTGGTTGCAAATATGTAAATCTTTTCAACAGATAAAGGAAAAAGAGATTGAAAGGTCAAATGAAACTCTGGGTTTTGTGTTTAGGGGCTGTTATGTTGTTTCACTCCAGATATTTTCCACCAATCACATAGGTGAGCCCTCATTTTCCAGGGCCCAGATTTTGCTTTGGTCTGTCTAATACCTTGATATTTAACAGTAAACCCTGGGAGTGAAACAGAAAACTCTTGTAACTGTGTTTCAGCTCACTTGTTATATCTTATGCCCTCAGGTAATCTTCCTTGATCTGCTTGGAAGGTAGCAGAATAAATAAAATCATAGTTTAGACTATAAAACTGGCAAACAGATTTATTAAATAGCAAATGGATAGGTGAACAGGCTAGTAACAAGCTGTAGATTTGCAAGGTATAAACTCAATTGTCTGGGCAATAGTAAAATAACATGCAGTTGCATCTGCTACATTAAGCTGCAATGTAAACTGGACTGAGCGAAGTGGAAATGCAGTTGGATTTGGGTAGCAGTGTAATACAGGCATTGGCAAATGGTGGGTCAGGATTGCACTCTTGTGGTAATCTGATGTGTAATATACATTTAGGAAGAATGTTATAATGGAAGATTATATAATCTTAATATCCAACAGAAGAGTAGCATGGGCTACCTTAGTAGTCAGTAATCTTTGGTCTATATAAACAGGGTTTGAGTTGAAAGCACACAAGCTTAGTTGATGAAAACCTTTGGACATAAACAGAATGTGTTCCACCTATGAGTGTCTACTGACCTACTCTGTCTATTGTAGCAACTCAGCCATCCCAAAACAAGCATATAACCCGGATCAATAAGTCCCCACAAACTGGTGACCAGAATCTAACAAACCGGCAACGAGGAAAAAGCAAGAGAAAAAGCAAGGAAACAGCGAAGATACAATAAACTGGCTTCGAGAATAAAACAAGTTAAAAGAAATCAAGAGAAACAAAATCGGGCTGTACTTCGCACGATAATTGTAAGTAGAGTTTCCGTCCTAATCATCGAAGCAGAGTTCCGCAATTCAGAAGAATTGATCCTTTTGATCCAGTCACAGACGATCGTTCTCATTATATTGAACTCGTGTTTTTTTTTCCCAAGTGAACGACATTGCGCGGGGAAAGAGGCAAATGATCCTCTTATTCACATGTGGGAGTAAAACCTATGGATTGATTCGAAGTCTGACAGCATCTGGTGGCCCTGATTTGAAAAGTTTTGAGGAACTGGTGCACCTTGTATAAGGTCTTCACCAGCCAAGACCCTCGGTAACGTTGCAATGGTTCAAATTTAACTCAAGAAATAGAGCCCCAGGGGAGACAGTTGCTTGTTATGTGGCAAGTTTGAAACAGTTAACGGAATATTGCGAGTTTGGTACATCTTTAAATGACATGCTTAGGGATTGTTTAGTGTACGGTGTAAGTGAGGACACAATTCAGAAGAATTTACTGCCTGAATTTTAAGAATGCGTTAGAGATAGCTCTGGCCGTGGAAAGCGCAGTAAGGGATTCGAAAGCCATACAAGGAGCGCAAAATGGCACCATCCTCCACCTTGGGCAGGAAGCCCCAGCCAAAAGGGGTGTGAAAATGCAAGGCTCTGCTGAGAAGTGGGAAACAGCCACTGCTAACAGACAAATAAAAAAGAAATGACTTAGCAGCGAAAACATGAAATAATGGCAACAGAGATGGAAACAGACAGCCTTATAATGATTGGCAGTTTAAAAAAATTGAATGTTTCTATTGTCATCAAAACAGGCGCCTAATGAGGCAGTGCAAGGAAAGAATCAGGCAGACATTCAAACAAAAGAAAAAACCCTGTGAGATCTACAGTGTAGAACAGCCTGAAGTAACAGATTTAGATATTTATCCGTTGTACAATTTGAAGGTTGGAAGAACAGAACAAATATATGTAACAGTGAAGGTAAATGACAGACCTATTAGAATGGAAGCGGACACAGGAGCTTCCACTAGAGTGATTGGTGAACACACCTTCAAATATCTGCATTATGTTGAACGTAAATTAAATTTGGAAAAAACTGATGCCAAATTAAAAACTTACACAGGAGAAGACATCCAAGTCAAAGGCATAAGTAGAGTTACATTACAGAAGCCAATCGGTAAAACTACCCTCGATGGTGGTAGCAGGCGAGGGGCCAAGTCTCCTTGGACAAAACCAGCTAAAAGAGATTAAGTTAGAATGGGCTGAGAGCAAGTGTGTTACCAGAGCTAGTACAAAAGTACACCTCAGTCTTCAAGGACGAACTTGGGAAGATCCAGGGGCTGCAAGCAAAAATTCATGTGGACCCAGAGGCAACCCCCCGATTCATGAAGGCAAGGCCAGTGCCTTATGCACTGGGGAGAAAGGTCAACACTGAACTGAACAGATTAGAGAAGCTGGGAGTTATACAACTTGTGCAGTTCTCAGAATGGGCAGCACCAATAGTCCCCATCCTTAAACCCAACCAAAGCATTTGAATTTGTGGAGACTACAAATTGACAGTTAATAAAGTGGTTAAGTTGGACAGACACCCCATACCAAAAATTGAAGACCTATACGCTAAGCTGGCAGGTGGAACTGCCTATACAAAGTTTGATATGAGTCATGCTTATTAACAATGAGAGTTAGAGAACGCCTCCCAGTAACTTGTCACAATTAATACACACAAAGGGTTGTACCAATATGCCCATTTGCCTTTCGGCGTCTCCTCAGCTTACACCATATTCCAGAGAACAATGGAAAGTTTACCACAGGGACTGCCCCATGTTGTAGTTTATTTAGATGATGTTCTAGTGACAGAACTCACTGGAAAGCAGTATTTGGGTAACTTAGAAGTCTTGAAACATTTCTTGCAGGTTGGAGTGTAGTTAAAAAAAAGAAAAGTGCACGGTCCAAGTGAGGGAGGTCATCTATTTGGGTCACCGGGTAGATTCACATGGCCTCCACCCAATTGATGAAAAAGTGAGAGCCGAAAGAGAGGCACCTGCGCCAGAGAACATCTCCGAGCTCAAATCATTCTTAGGGATGATCAATTACTATGGGCATTTCTTACCTAATTTGCCTACAGAGCTGTGACCTCCGTATTACCTACTCAAAAACCAATGTTGGTCTTGGCAAACACCACAGAAAGAAGCTTTCATGAAGGTAAAAAAAATAGTTGCACTCATCTAATCTATTAGTACATTACCACCAGAGGAAAGAATTGGCGTTGTCATGTGACACATCCCGTTATGGAGTGGGAGCAGTGCTCAACCATTGAATGGACGATGGCATTAACTATAGGATATGTATCAAGAATGTTCATCACAGCAGAAAAGGGATACACATAGATAGAAAATGAAGGCCTGTCCATCATCTTTGGTGTCAAGAAATGTCACCAGTACGTACACAGCCATCATTTTACTATTATTTCAGACCACAAGCCATTGCTACAATTGTTCAGTGAGGACAACACTATAACAGCCATAGCTTCAGCAAGAATACAAAGATGGATGTTGATCCTGACAGCATATGAGTATACTTTCATCCATAGGCCTGGAAGTCAAATTGCAAACATTGATGCACTTAGTCATTTACCCTTACGAGAAAAAGATGAGGATGTCCCAGTTCCTCAAGGACTTGTTTTATTGTTGAACTTCTTAGATTCATCACCAGCATGTGCTAGACAGATCAGAGACTGGACAAGTCGAGACCCAGTCTTATCCAAAGTACAAGAACAAGTTCTTCATGGTTGGTCACCAGAGCAGGTGTCTGCTGAAATTAAACTTTATTTTAACAGAAAGCATGAAATAAACCAGCCAGGATGGTATCTTATTGTGGGGACCATGAATGATTTTTCCTCCAAAACGAAGAACGCCATTGTTAATTGAACCTCATAGTGCACATCCAGGAATTTCCCGAATGAAGACCATAGCATGCAGCTGTCTTTGGAGGCCTGGGATGGATGGAGAAATAGACAGCTTAGTGAAGAATTGTGTTCAGTGTCAGAAATTGCAAAAGTTACCTTCAACAGCTCTGTTACACCCTTGGGAGTGGCCAGGAAGGCCATGGGTACAATTACACATTGACTACGTGGGACCTTTCATGGGAACAATGTTTCTACTCGTTGTTGATGACCACTCAAAATAGATGGACATATATGAGGTGAAGTCAGCAATGTCTTCTGCTACAATTAAGAAGCTACGTCAAAGTTTTGCCATTCACAGACTACCAGAAGTGGTTATATCTGATAATGCCATGGCATTTACGAGCGCTGAGTTTCAATCATTTATCAGCCTCAATGGCATGACTCATGTAAAAACTTCATTGTATCACCCTTCCTCAAATGGACTGGCTGAAAGGGTGGTTCAAACGTTCAAGGCTGGCGTGAAGAAATTAACTGGAGATTCCATAGCAACCAAGCTAGCACACTTTCTTTTCCATTATAGAACCACCCCTCACACAACAACAGGTGTCACACCTGTGGAATTATTGATGAAACGCCGTCTCAGGATGGGATTAAGCTTAATAATGCCAAGTTTAGGGGGGAAGGTGGAAAGGAGTCAGGGAAGTCAGAAAACTAGGCATGGCTGGCATAGTCATGACAGGAAGTGTACCGTAGGAGAGACAGTATATGTGGAGAATTTTGGAGAAGGACCAAAGTGGTTGTTGGGTGAAATAAGTGCAGTGACTGTACCTCTTTCTTACCACATGAAAGTGGAAGACCGAGTCTACAGAGATATGTGGATCATATAAGGGGGAGAGAAACAAATCACCAAGAAATGATTCCACCAGTGTTCACGACCAAGTCAACATTTCCTGTTAAGAGAACTCAACCTCATACAGATGTGTCAGATGTGTCTGTTGTACCTGCCAGAGTTGGGGAAAAAAATTTGCAGGTGCCCACCGAAGAACCTGATGTTCAGACAATTCCAGAAAAGGAGGTTCCTGACAAAGTATCTGAAGTTGTAAAGTTGAGATGTTCTACAGGCATAAGGAAGCCCCCAGAAAGATTGAATTTGTAAATTACTTATCTGTGTAAATAATTTGATATTTTGAGAAAATTGTAATTGTAACTGTAAAATGTATTTCTGAGTAAAGGGAGAGGGATGTGGTAATCTGATGTGTAATATATCTTTAATAAGAATATTATAACGGAAGATCACATGATCTTAGCTTCCAGTAGAAGTTGAGTGTGGGCTTCTTCATTAGTCAGGAGTCGATAGTTAGAGTCTGTGAAGTAGATACAGGGTTTGAATGGAAAGCACACAAGTGTAGCTGTTGAATACCTTTGTAAATAAACAGAATGTGTTCCACTTAAGAGCTGTCTGCTGATCAACTCTGTTTATTGTACCAACTCGGCCATCTCAAAACAGATGTGTAACCCGGATCCATAAGTCCCAACAAACTGGTGACCAGGATCCAAGAACTTTGCATGAATATCTTTTTTCATTAGTTAAGTTTATATTACACCAGTCCTCTAACTTCCCCTCCATCCCACATTCTTTGCCTTTTCATAGGAAATGTGAATGGAAAAAAGCAGGAGGATCTCTTGAGCAGCAGCTCATTGAAGACCACTTCAGCTCCCTGTATTTGCAGTAACGTTCATTATCTCACCCAATACTTCCACCCTCATTTAAATTGACCCCCCCACCCCCCCTTGCCCACTGCCCCAGAGGCCAACATTGATATATTGAACAGTGCCACTGCCCTCTGCAAGGAGGGCCCATTGAGATAGTCACTTGCTCCATAGTTGACTACAGAGTATGCCTCTGATGCATGAGAACCCCAAACAAGTTGGTAATGGACACTTTCACACTCCCCTACTGTGGCAGCTTAGTAAGCAGTTTAATGCACCAAGTAATTGCTGATATACAGAAAGTATCTTCTTTATAAAAGGTTGGCCCCTAAAGTCAGCATATTTGACCTTAACCAGTGCAGATTCCTCAAAGTCTGTAGCTATACCATGTGGCTGGGCGGGTTGGGGGTGGGGAGGTGGTGGTTGCAATTTCTGGGCTAGTTTCTGGAAGGGCAAGAGTAAATCTTCAGAAGAGCTTCCCCCTCAATCTATGTTACTGAAAGGCCTGAGGCATAGATTTACAAAGAATGGGAAGCATGTATTTACAGCATATAGTTGATGTGTATGTGACAAGAGTTAAGTAGAAAACAGAGATGCCTAAACAGCCTGCTGTACTAGTCTCTGGCTTCACCATCTCCAATGCTGCGTCCCTGTCAACAATATTGATGATGGTCCTTAACATTGGAGTGAGGTTCTGTATGGGAACATGCCTTGCTTATATTCTCCTACTTTTCCTTTTATTGAGTGAAGGTTTCTCCTGTAAAAAGAGAATAAGTGGCCTATTATGTGCCCTGTTAAACAATTTTCAGGAAGCCTGAGACAGTTTAGCACATCATGAGAAGAGACTACGGATTTGCTGATGGGAGCTCCAAGTTTGCAGAGCATTGTGTGCCCTAAACTACTTAGGGCAAGGATTACCATTCTTACTTGAGCATATTGCTGAAAAACATACTTTTAGCATAAAAAGGCTTTTTTAAAAATGCCAATTCCACAGGAGCAGATACAGAAGCTTTCTCATTCTCATTGTAACTTTAATGGTACTGATTTATGGAATTAAACAAAATCCAACTAAAATTAATTTGTGTTTTCCTAGCAGTTTAACATTAGATCATTAGATTAAAATCTAATGCATATATTATATTTTTTTAAAATTCATATTTTAATTCAGTGAAACGAAGATATTAGATTTATACTCATGTCACATCATAATACTTTCCCTATTAGGCTTTAAATCAACATTTTGAAAATATATAGCGAAAATGCCATCAAAATTGGTGAAGATTATATTAAGAAAAGGTACTTTGTATTTCTGATTAAAGAACAATTCTGATAATTAGAATGGGGCTTGGCGGGTCAGTGAGGCAGCACTGCGTCTCTGACTGTATAAGTCCTAAATAAAATATGCTTTGAGTGATCTCAGTCTAGACTGTATGTGCCCACCCCATGATAATAGTCATAACACTTTTATCCTTCTCTTTTGATTGTAAACTGCCTCTGCCAATACTAGGTGGAATCACATTTGATATTGCCAGGTGTTATGATGTGGGTCATGGAAGGTTGACAGTTTATTGTTCCTAGTTAGGAATGTTGCTGCTCGTACTATGTAGTGTTTGCTTTAGTGAGTCTTGTGCGTATCAATATTCTCCGTGATGGAGTGGAATTGGGACTAGTCAATTTTATCATTCTTTGCTCACATCAAGCACTACTAGTTATGATATAGTAAAGCTGCCTGCACGGTCATTTCCTAATCTGTCCAGTGCCTAACTCAGGAAATCATGAGCTAATTCAAAAATACCAAATTGCTGTGTGCTGATGCCTGCTCCCACCTTGTCACTGTGTTCAATCAGTAGTGTAAATTTGTTCAAAATGTATTAATAGTGTAAAGACTTTGAAAAGAGAAGCAATTTGCACTTACTAACTTCTTACAGTTCATTCTTCCGTTGTGCAGATGCCAAAATGGTGGCCATGCTGGGACATAGCATAGAGCACGGTGTTAGAATATTCACAGTTGATTGCAATGAGCTCTTTGACAAATGGGAAAATAACACATTTACATACAAGAAACTGTAATCCATATATAGTAGGTGTGGGATCCTATGTAGTGGATTAACTCAGCTGGAGATATTTCTCCCTCAGGAAGAAAACATTGCTGCTTGCTTAAACCTTAACTGCTTGGTTGCATTTTGTTGGATAAATAAGACCTGCAATGTTTAAAATAGTAATTTCTCTCTTTCCATTTATTATGAGAGAAGACGTAAGTTGGAATTCCTGTCTTCACTCACTTTAGCAGAAATGCAAACTTGAGCAAAACGTGATGAAATGTTGATTTTTACTCAAGGGTTACCTTTTGTTAAAATGAGCCGAGTAAGGAATTTCAACCCCTTTAAAAAATGTAGAGCTTTTCGAAAGCAAGTATGTGGAATGTAGTGATTTTCTTAGGTATTAACAGAAATAATGAAGTACAATATAATAACTAAATTTTCTGGGCCAATCAAGTATTGCACAATTCATATAGTTTTCTGGTACAGTGTCTGATCTTGCTACAAACAAAATGGCAAAGCTATGATTCATGTAAATGTATCCCAGCTACTTTACTCCTAATTGCCAATGTGTGACCTTTACATCGAATTACAGAGAATATTCATCATAGAAACAGTCCATGCCAGTATGTGCTCCATGTGAGCCTCCCCCCTCATCCTTTCTCACCTAACTCTATCAGCATAACCATCCATTTCCTTCTCCCTGATACCCTGCACCAATTACCCTATTACCCTGTATCTATATTATCCGCTTCATCTAATTCCTGTGGCTGTGATTTCCATATTCTCATCATGCTGGGTAAAGAAGTTTCTTCTGAATTCACGATTTGATTCCTTGGTGAATATTTTATATTGAGGGTCCCTAGTTTTCCTCTTCCTCAAAAGTGGAAATACTCTATGCCTGTCCACTCATACCAAAGTCTTCTATAATTTGAAAGACCTTCATTGGGTCACCCCTCAGCTTTCTCTATGTTGCACTATAGCTGTCCTGAGTATTTTTCTTTAAAGTAAAATCACTTGCTTCATGAAGTAAAAATTTGTCTGTTGGTTTACATTCCAAATATGAATTCCAAGTAATTCTCAACTTTGATATGAAAATGTCTGGAATATTATTTTGACTAAAGAAATGATAAGCCTTTGACTGGAAGTTGATTGGGTTTAGTTACAAGCCATGAAACTCAGAATGTTGGCTTTCTCAGGTCATTTAAAATTCTCCTAAAACCCGTGTGGTCCGCATTTTTAGGAGAATGAGAGTTTGAAATTCGGCAACTCAGGGACTTGCATAATATAATCTCAAACACTGACAAAATCTATTAATTAAGTATGCACTAATAATCTTATCTATGAAATTACAGCCTGTGGCATTAATGTGCAAACTCTTAACACATTCATATCACATAATATTGTCTACAATTTTAATGGAGGTGTTAAAACAGCTTACAAAATATTTCCATATAAATGTTAAACCATTATATTCCAGTATCACACACGATAATCCCTAAGATCATCTTTTAATCCACTTTTTATTTTAATGTCACTCCAGTGCTGTGCTTTGGCATTTTTTAAGTTCCTAAATTATACCAGTAAGTTTATCTTTCACAGTTTGATCCAAAGTCGAAATGTTGGAAAGGTAATCTCTGACAGATGACTTTGTTACTCAAGTATTCATGAACGAAATAAAACTATGGGGGAAAATTAAAAGGATTATAGGCAAATGTCTGAAGTCAACATAATAGTTCATAGCTTCAGGAAATGCTTACCTTTATGTGTTTTTTCAGAAAGATTTCATATATAGCTAATCAAATTTGCACAACCTAACTTCTTCTGTAACTGGGTTAACACATAAGCCTTGATTTTAAATCGTGGTCAGGAAGCTCAATAATATTGTCAGCCAGGAGCTCAGACACTTTTAAGTCCCAGGCCTCATTACCATTTGACTCATAGGGGAGAACTTTCCCCCAGTTGGTGGGGGTTGTGTGGGGGGGCACCCGATCGGGTCCGTGCCGCCATTTTACATGGGCAGGCTAATTAAGGCTCGCCCAACATGATGTGCGCCCGGAAGCACTGAGCGCTCTCTGTGCGGGGGGGGGTGGGGGGTTGCCTGAGTCGGGGCCTGCGCCCTTTCACTCATGCGCGCGAAAGAGCGCAGAAATCTCCCTGAGGCACAGAGCTGCCTCAGGGAGATTAGTTTAAGTTCCCAAAATTTTAATAAAGAGAAGAAAAGATTTTAAGACATGTCCCCTCATCTGACAGTGTCACATGAGCTGGGACATGTCAATGAATTTTTATAAAATTTTTTATTCAAGTTATAAACACTTCATGAAACCTCATCCGGCCCATGGATGAGGTTCCATGAAAAATGCGAAGGCTGCCTGGGGTCTTCGCCTGCCCACCAGGTTGGACGGGCAGCTCAGTTTATGAGTTTAATTGATATTTAAATGGCCTTAATAGGCCTTTGACAGTTCGGCAGGCACGCAGCGACTCGGCTGTGTGCCCGCTAAACTGAAAATCTAAATGACGTGCGGTGACATCAAGCACGCAGAATTTCTGGTGGGAGTCCCAAGACCTATTTAAAGCAGGGACCTGGCACTTAAAGCAAGATTGCATCCCATGGTCAGACATTTCACTGGAGAATACTGCAGATATGCTAGCTACTGAGATGAGTAGAAGGTTTGCCACCTGCTTTCCTAATGCCTCTCTTGAGGTTTCAGTGGATAAAGTTAGGGCAAGGAAGGAACCTCTTACCCAGCACTGCAGTAGCAACCACAAATCCACTATCAAACAGGCCTGGAGAGAGTAGGCTGACAGGATCAGTGCAGCCAACATCAACCCTAGGAACTGGGTTGGACATAGACAGAAGTTCAATGGTCTCACAAGAACAGCCAGGTAAATATGGTTCTTCATCACTCCAGGTTCCTCATACAACTCCTGAAGGGCTATTTCACCTCCCCCCATATTACTCTGAACAATTCCTCAATTTCTATCTCATCCTCCAGCCTATAATCATAAGGACATGCTGCAACAGCTCTTGCCATTCCAAGCACAATCACTCTTATTGTGTTCTTTTCACACCACATACTAAAATTATTCCCTTCTCACATACTACCACTTGTACTATGACCTACAAAAGAGCAACAACAACTTGCATTCATATAGCACCTATAACACAGTAAAACACCCCAAAGTGCTTCACAAGAGCAATTATCGAACAAAACTTGACTTTGTGTCACATAAGAAGATATTAGGACAGGAGGACAAACTTAGTTTAATGGAAGATGCAAAATAGGTACGCTGTGAGAAAACAGTGTTAAATTTAAAGATGTGTTGATTCAGTCATTTCTGTGCTTTGTTTCTAAATGTGAATGGCTAGCTGGCATTTCATACTCTTATGAAATCTGGCCATGGAGGGAAGTTCGAAGTGGAGTAGTGTTTGGCTCTCCATGCAGTTGGGGTGAGTTAAAGTGCCTCAAAATCCTTTCACATTCAGAAGCCAGCTCCAACGCGCTGAGTTCTGAGTTTCACGCAGGTGCTTCTGGCACGTTGTGAGTAACCTCCTCTGAGGAACCCGGTTAGCAATTTAAAAATGTCGATTACCCCATTGCAGTGATACACCAGCTTACATTGCAATTTAATAACGCATTTGTGGGTTTCCCAAGTTTCCTAAAACTGGTCATTGAAAACACGGGGAGAACCCAAATACTCCAGCT
This sequence comes from Cetorhinus maximus, assembly GCF_964194155.1. Lineage (NCBI taxonomy): Eukaryota > Metazoa > Chordata > Chondrichthyes > Lamniformes > Cetorhinidae > Cetorhinus > Cetorhinus maximus. The sequence goes on from NC_135890.1 coordinate 35,679,036, forward strand.
AACACTCTCACAAACACACACAGCTGAATATGCATTCAGCAGCTGGAAGAAGTCTCCACCATTACCACAAGTTTTACTTGAAAGGGATCATCAACTACTTCCAACTTAGTTGCTGATTGATTTCTACTGGGTGTAGCTGTAATTGTGGAGTTTTTCAATGGTTTACAAAGTTCTTTAAAGGTGATAAAGTCCACAGACAGTGATGTGATACATGGTACCAACTTCATCCTGACTTCAGGGATTCTGCACAAACCACTTGCTCACAGGCATTGTACAGTAGCAGACATTCCCCTTGAATTACAGCAGGACAGGGAAAATAAACAGGGGCAACACGGAACAGACAAGTTACTGAAGGAGGGGGGAGGGGAAGGGAAGAATGACTTTCAACAGGAGACCATATCCACCCAGGCAGTTCAGGGAGTAATTGTCAAATGCCTGTGCTTCACTAAGGACATCCACAATGTTTTACCCGCCAGCCTCAATGGCAGGTATTCGCGCCATATCGTCCCCTTCCCGCCTCATTGTTTATGCAGTCACGGGAAACACATCATTTTGCTGGTGGGCTTCCTCTGATTTGTTCGCCATGCTGTCACCTCTCTGCTTCCTCACGCTGGGCGCCAGATTTGAACTGCAGCCATGCGCACAGCTCTCAGTGCGTGCAGCCCAGGACTGCTGCAGAGAAGACTTGGCCCCAAAAGGCAAGAAGACTGCAGCCCCCCATTTTTCTGATGCATCCCTGGAACACCTTTTGGATGCTGCGGAGGCCCGCTGCAATGTCCTCTACCCCCACTCTGGCCACAGGAGGCCCATTGGTGTCACCACTCCAGCTTGGGAGGCGGAGGCAACAGTGGTCAGAACCAATGCTGCGCACAAAAGGCCGGCCACCAGTGCAGAAAGACGGTGAATGATGTCATCCGTGCCTCCAGGATAAGGCAGCCGTCTCATCACTCTAAACTCTCACACTCAAACCCATCACACATTCACTGGCATCTCATTCACTGCCAGCTCAAGGGACATCACCACTCATTCTCTCGCACACACCCTCACATCTCCATCTGGCCTCATCTCCCCTGGAGACTGCCTCCTCAGCCCTCACCATCTTGAGGCCACTTGCCCAGGTCAACATGTGTCACCACACATACCTTGGGATATCCTCCTTCCCCAGCACAGCTCTTGCACTGCAGCCTCTTCACTTGCCTGAGGCCACTTCTCCCCCTTCCCCAGGCAAACCATAGCCCCGCAGCTGTTGAAAAGCCACCCCCACCTGACGGCTGGTCTCATAAGTAGATACCTGTCCTTGAGCCTCCCTATAACTGATGTGGTGCTGCCTGCGAAGCCTGGCACTGATGACTGCGAATGCTGCCTGGAGCAAGGTGGGAAAACAAACCTCGATGTCCCGAGTGAAGTGCAGCCCGCCAGGTGCACGTCACTTATGTGCTGTTGTGAAACATGACAGTGTGATTTCCCGCCGATGTGGGTGGATGATCCAACGGGGGGAAGGGGGACCGATTCCGGTGGGCAGGCAAGATGATCAGATGCAAATGCATTGAAATTAGGTTCCCGATGTTGGACAGCAGGAAAGGTGGTGTGACATTGTTGGGCAGAGCGGACAATCGCAAACTGGCTTCACGACGGCGTAAAACTGATTTTTGGCCTTCTTGCCATATTATCCCCCTTCATGCCCACCATGGCGCCCGACACTAATGGGGGCAGAAAATTCGGGTCACAGCATTTGTCCCCACTGGTTCAATGCGGCTCCTTCCAGTTATGTGCCACCTTGTGTGAGAGGGAAATATGTCATTTACTGTGATGTGGGATTTTGAGTGTTCCCCAGGACACATTTGCAATGACCTCCATGCACCTCTCCTTTAAGAGGTACAGGCTGGCTTTGAGTACCGTAGGTTAGCTTGAACCCATGCTAGCCTCTCATGGTTTTGCACCCTCTGCTCAGACATGATGATATTCAACTGCATGCCTAGTAGCGGGTGTGGGGTAATCCCGCTGTGGCACAAAAACCTTTCAGCTCACACTGCAGCTTGTCGACCTCACAGGAGAAGCCTCAGAATTTCTGTCCCCACCCTGCAAATCTCCAGCCCCCTTTTCTACTGTCTGTCACATCATGATTTCAGGCAAGTGTCCTTATTTCTACACCCACTGCCCACCTTAAAAATGCCCAAAGTGAAAAGCTTTACCCCAAGAAAGAATCAAAGTGTGTGATTGCTTTTTCAGGCACACAAACTGCCATATGGCCTGAGCCATTTTGAGGGCCAGACCTCATTTGATGAATACTGGCTGCTTGTTGGGGAGAGTTGCAAATGCTTTAATGGCTTTAGAAGCTCAATCTTAAAGGTGAGGAGGCATCAAAGGCAGCTGGAGGCTGCAGAAGGCTAGAAGATTATCGTGCTCCTTCAAGAATTAGTACAAAAACATTTCTAGGGCATTTATTGATCAGCTTGCAGCTCTCCATTTGTCCATATCCCACATTGACAGGCAATATCCATATGTTACCAATGCATAGAGCATGTGCATTGTGTACTTTGCAGATTGAACTTGCAAAATTGACTAATTTGCATATTATAATCTGGTCCCTGCCTGAAACAGATGGAAATCTTGCTCCCCCCAGCACCCCTGCCCACGTAAAACTCAAATAACGATATCAGCGAGTATATTGAGAGCAGAAACAAAGGGCAGAATTCTCCTGTCCCACCAGCAGCAGGAACCATGGTGAGCGGGGGGCACTTAATTTAGCGAGGAATCTGTTTCCCAACGGCGGGAAAAGCTGTTGACATTTTGTTCTCCTGACTTTCCAATGTCGGGAACCCTGTTCACATGCATTAGCATCTCATTGTGTGCTCATTAAAAGGCCATCCAGCCAGAATTAAGTTCACCCTCCAAATTAAGTTCCCCGCCAGTGAGAGTTTAGAATGTTCAGTTTTACGACTGTGGGTAAGTGGTGTGCACCTGGTGAGCTTCACTTCCTCTAAAACTTTGAGGTGAGTAGATTTTGCTTTCACTTTCTTGGGGACCTCATGTAACTTTCACTCGAGTGGTGTTAGCAAACACTGTGCCAATGCTGGACAGGGGAGGCAGGCGAAGGATGGAGGGAAAGGGTTGGGGAGGAGGTTTCGTACACATGAACATATGAATTAAGAGCAGGAGTAGGAGTAGAGTGAAATGGTGGTGTGAAGGCTGGACAGGGGAAACAGGGGGAAGGATGGTGAGAGTGTACAGAGAAGTGTAGGGGGGTAATGACCGGGCTAGCAGGTGTTGGGGGGGGGGGGCGAGGCAGCACAGTGCCTGGGGAAGGGTGGGGGGGGAAATGTCCAGGGAAGGGAGAATGAGTGCCTTGAGGGTGGGGGTCAGTGGTGGCAAGAGTGTGGTCCTGGGGGGAGAACTCAGGGTACTGTTGATAAGAGGGAGCAGTCAAATCAGACGGGGGAGTGGAATGCGGTAGGGTGGCAGATCCAGGGTAAGTGTCTGGTGGGTGAAGGTCTCATCAGGTGTGTCACATGGGAGACAAGATGGGTGGTTTGGATAACCGGAGGGGGCAGGGTCAGGACGGGCACGGGGATGGTAACAGGTGTCAGCTCTGAGAGGAGGAAAGGCATGTGGAGGTGGTCCAGGGTAATGGGGAGAGGTTCAAGAGGGCATTGGGCGATTATTTGAATAGAAACAATGTGCAAGGGAATGGGGAAAAGGCAGAAGATTGACACTAAGTCATAATGTTCATTTGGAGAGCCAGTGCAGACACAGTGGGCCAAAGGGCCCCCTTCTGTGACATATCAATTCTGTGATTCAGTGATACTGGGGAGTGGAATGGTGATATTGGGCGCGCCAAGGGCGATGGAGGGATGTTGGTTGGCCACAGGGGGAGGGTACAAGGTGGTGAAATGGGTTTGGCGGGTGACACACATCATTTTTCAAATTTAACCTTGACCATGCAGTTAGTTGGTAGTTGAGATCCCTCGAAGTGGGAGGAGGGTCTTTTCGGGTGGGTGGAATTCAAGGTCAACAGAACTGGCTGACTAAAGGGACACCCTAATAATTACATGGAAACTAGATATCAAAGATGCTCACTTGTGTTCTCTCTATGGTGAAGCCTGCACTGCAGCAAGTTTGTTCCCAACTTATAGGCCTCACAACATTGAGAGCCCAGTAAGGTGTGGGGCTGCCGTTCATTCTTTGCCACTTGCCATCAGCTGCAGTCAGAGTCAGGGATGAAGTTTGGAGGTGGGCTACTCCAAATGCATCGCTGGTGGAGGGCAGCTAACCCCGTGACTCCAAACTTCCATCCTCCCAGGTGAACGGTCATGGGGTCATGCAGTTAGTCTTTCTATGCTGCTATGGCAATGGTCACTCTATACAGTCTCAAGGGTAGTGGAGACAAGTGGAAAAGTGTCCACGTGAGACTTCTCACATGTGGCTCTCATCACCCTGGTCAAAGTACAATGTCTCCATGTGGAGTCATGTATGAATGTCAGGAATACCTGGTCCTCCAGGGTGTCCTCTACCTGGCAGAGGTAGGGTGGGGATGTCATGTCTAGATGAAGGCCAAGTGAAGGGCTTAGCACTGGCCTGCTAGCTTTGAGATGGAAGGAAATCTGATAAGGACTTGCTCACTAAATGAATCACTTCAACTCATTCACAGATCCATTGGGGCATGAATGATACAGGTTTCAGCCAACCCTGCCTTGGTAATAGCTTTCATCCAAATGAGGAGAAGGAGGGCCCATCGCAGAAGGCCGAGGGGAGCAAAGGCCCGAACAGTAAGAGGCAGCGGAGCCTTTTTAAGGTCAAGAGGCTGCCGAACAAGGACCATTGAAATGGTAAGCATTGACCTGACCCTGGGTGTATCACCGGTGATGTCTAGAGATGAACAAAAAGCAAAGTCAGAGGCACCCTCGTAATTCCTGGGATGTGGTTGCTCACATCTGCGAGCTTTTCCAGTATGAGCTGCAGCCACAAGGAGTCTAGAGTGATGTGGAGTGCCTGGGCTGCAGTGAGTGAATGTCTGTCCGGGTGCCCTTTAAAAATGGCTCCAAGACATTCGACCTCATGAGGTAAGTGTGGGGCGGATGACTTCCTGCCTGCCCCACCACAAGATTCGCTGAACTTCTCGCTGATACATAATTAATGAGTTGAAAAGCAGAAGATCGTGTGTAATCATCAGCTCCACCACCCAGCAGGAACCACACCAACTTTCCCGTCTGCCATCAGACTTAGTCTCCAAAATGGAAAATTCTGTTCAAAGTCCTAACGCTCCATTCCCACTATTAGCTATACTTGTCTTAATTTTAAAAAATGTGGTTCAGAATGTTGCTTTGCAAAAATCACACTTGATACTTGTTCACACCTGCATGTCATACATCATAAAAAGCAAGATGTTAATCTTTGAAAGTAACTCTTATTTTAAGAATATGTCGCTGTTGCCACAAACTCTAACCAGGGGCCACTAACTCTAGCTCAGAAGAGCACTGGGCAACCTTCAGATTTAACAGCTTCACGCAGTTGTAAAGGTGTGGAATAAAGAAGAGAATGGAAGCTGGCAGTGTCAGCAAATTTAAAGGCAGCTGAATTTTTTCCTGATGAAAGAAGCAATTCAGGAATTAAGCGTAGGTCTTCCTCTGCCTTTCTCCTGAACAACACTTGCAGAAGAGCTACAATGCAAAGGGCAAATGGAGTCTAGTTCTTTTCCCACCATTACAGACCTAAATCGAAACATCATCTGTAACTTAATGTCAGCTGATGGCACCTCATGAGGGCACAATAATGTCAATTACTTACAACTTAATGTCAGCTGGCCCTCTGGACAGATTTCTCCTAACAGCATATGAGGCAGATCAGGGAAATTTGGTGCTACTGATCCCTGGGATTTTGTGGCACTTTTACATTTAAAGTAACAGACCAGTATAGTCAAGTAAAGTTGTTTTTGGAATTGTTTTTTAATCTTTTTTTTTGATACTTCAGAAAGCTGCTTGTGTCTTACATTTAAGTTGGAGGCACTGTTGAATATGATAATATCCATTCCCATCCTGTACCCTTTTGCAATATGGCTTTCTTGAAGATGAATGAGGGGCCAGGCAAAACTGTCTGCACTGCATAGGAGGAAGATGTAACTTACATTCTTATTTATTTGAAAGGAAACCTGAATAAAAGTGATATTGAATCCTAAGAACAGAAACATTCACTTGGCTCCACTGACTCCAATGGACTTATCATTTGTCTAAAGTTTTACAACAGCAATAAGATTGATCTAAAGCCCAGATTTGAAAGGTAACCTTATGAATTCATAGACCCTTGAAACGATTTGGCTGGAACTAATAGGAAACGCATATGCCGTTTGTTCACTCATTGAGACAGGTCAGTAAGAAATATTGTCATAACCCAAACTAATGAATCAGCGTAAAAGACAAAACCCAACACCTGTAATGCTGTGCACTCCATCTGCTAATTACTCAGGCAACAGCCAGCACATTATATCTAGCAGTATAAAGCAAGTGTTTGCAACAGCTATCAAAGCCTAAATATAAGTTATTCTTGTGTCTGTTCAGTCAAACAGTTTTGGGGACCTCAAGGTGAGATCCAAAGACTGTCAACCATTTTTCAAAAGCCCCTCAAAAGACACTTGTCTGTTGTCTGCTTGAAGCTTGTTTTTACTGGTTGTTCTCCCCCCCACCACCCCACCCCCCACCGCCCCCCCGAGTCATTATTCTATGTGGACCAACATAAGCAAAGCTGGATTCATGAGCATGGCTCAATTACACATTCCAGACCGTTAAACAGATTAATTCAAATTACTTTTGATCATATTTCATTAGCTGACAACTAATTTCTGCCAATATTACTATTAAAGTGATAACAGAACGCATAAATAAATTTGACTATACAGCGATACAGCTGTTTTTATGCTGAAACTTAACTTTATAAAATGTAAAAAAAACCTAATATTTGTATTTAGACCAAGGCAAGAAGTTGCTGTTTCAAACTCGTATGTGATATTGAATGACTGCTCAGGTTGCCTGAACAGTTTGCTTGATGTTTTTATTCTGGTCATCTTTACACCCCTCTCAATAGACCAGCTGTCAGATTTATCATCCTACTGAGCTATCACATTAAGTTCTAGTCAACCTGAACCTTTTTCATTAAATGTCATAAAAGTGTTGCAAGCGTATGTTCTTCCTGGCTACAGCTCACTGGGCTTTTGGAATTCATATGGTATACACAAAGAATTTATCTTTATTACTTATAATTCTCCAAAGTCCCAAGATTGTGCTTTAATATATTCTGACTATTTTCACATTATTGTACCTTCTCGTTCTGTGCTTTGTTCTCTTACATTCCCATGTTTCAGACTGCCTTGTCCTCGATACAGCTCGATACTTTGGCCTTGGGACATGATACCTGCGTGTTAATCTGGCTGTTCATAAAACTAGATCACAATTACTAATTTAGGTAATGATAATTTTTATTTAACTAGTCAACATAACCAATCATAACTATTTCTGATGCCAAAACAATTTTGTGCAAATAGCGATTGAAATGACAAGCTATTATTAAAATGGCTGAAATTTATGAGCTGAAATTCAATCCAGCCTGCTTTTGGTAGATTTGGCTTTCTCTCTGTCATAATATTCTAGAATCATGTTTCAGTTATGCAATGAGATGAACTGGAACTAATAAAACCAGGGCAATCACTTTAGAGTTAAAACAGCTTAAAAGTTGCCAAAATTTAAATTATCTGTTATACCATACTTTTCACAGATATATATCTGACATTATGGCCTAAATTTTCACAGGGAGAGAAAGGGTCTCCACCATTAGCCAAAATAGTGCCAGAATCCCTGATTCCAGAAGTCCTGCACCCGAATCTAGCATCCACCATTTTCCCAGGGGGCAACAGGGGCAGGCTGTAGTTTGCACACCATAGAGGCAGCTGCACAGAAAAAGTGCAACTGCCTTCAAATGGATCCAATTTTTGTTAGTGGGATGTCCAAAACATGACTCGTGGACTTGAATTATTTGGAGAGGGAGGATATCCTTTTGGATAGATCCAGGTATCCCTTTGAGAGAGATAAGGTACTTTTTGGAAGAGGTAAGGTGCCCTTTGGGATTTGTAAGAGTATATATGAATGTGCATAAAACGTGGAGAAGCACTGTAGAACTGTCAAGCTTTGAAGCATTTAAATCTCCTCCCCTTGAAATAAAAAGTGTTCAGTTTATAAAGAATCGGCCTGCAATTTCACTCTATCTGTTGACATAAGCCTGAGGGCTGATCTTATAGGATTTGTGCTGTTTTACTGTTTCCACAACCTATCATTATCACTGTGGGGTGCCTGTCAGTTCACAGTTTGATTGACAGCTCCATATGCTATATAGTCTTCTATGTGGAACTATGAATACAAATGTTTGCTTTTATAAGGGATTAAGTAGTTGAATTAATTTAAATGCATTGAATAGGCTTTGATGAGTGAGGCTGTTTAAAATAAAACAAAGTCTGTTAGGGCAAGACTTTCAGCTCAGCGTGCGGGCACGTGCCCAACACACCTGAGCATGAAATAACATGCAATGACATCAGGCAAGCATCCCCATGTCATCGCACACTCACTCAATATTTCGGTTGGTGAACATGCGCGAGAGTTGGCAATGCGCCCGCTGAAAATTAAGGGGCCTATTGAGGCCCTTAAGCTGGTAATTAAGTTGAATTTTTCACTCCCATCCAAACTTATGGTTGGTGGGCAGGCAAATAGCCCAGGTAGCCTTTGCATGTTTTGCGAAACCTTGTCCACAGATGGGAGGACAACAGTGAACAAAAAAAGTTAAAAAATGTTTAAACTCATTTTAATATGTCCCTGTTCATGTGACAGAGTCACATGTGGGGACATGCTTCCTTTATTTTGCAAATCTTTATTTTTAATTTTTAAATCCTTCAGCTCCTGAAGGCAGCTCTGTGCCTTCAGGGAGCTTTCAATGAGCGTACCCCCACGCATGTACAAACTTTGGTACTCGTGTTCCTCTCGCCCCCACCCTGGCAGTGCTGAGGCTCTCAGTGTACGTCTCACGCTGGCTGGCCGTTAATTGGCCAGCCAGCAAAAAATTGCGGTTGGGGCCTGGTCGCAGGTGGCGGACTGCTTCTCAGCCGCTCTCGGGCCCACCCACCATGCCGGTCCGTCAAGGGGAAATTCCTATCTTTAGAGCACTTAGGCACTTATTTCATTTCACCATGGCTCTTGAGGTCATTGTGGATACTCAGTGAGTTGCCATGGAGGGTGTAAGGGCAAAAGGTTTTGAGTGAGGGGCATAGGTTGGGATGTGTTGAAATAGGGACGATAATGGGCCATGGGATGGATGGAAGGGCATAGGTTGGCATAGGGGGTTGAGAAGCCATGGGGTGGGGTGGGAAGCATGAAGTGGCATAAATGGAGTATGGGGAATATGTAAGGGGGTGAGGGGTGAAAAATAGAGGCCTGTTTTTTGTTTTCTTCTTTTTCTTACAAATTCCAGAGCACGGGGATAAGCATTTCACACAATCTGCTTCTGCACCCGGCAGCCCCTGTGGCTGGCTTCAACACTTTCTGGGGCCATCAGGCCTGACTCCACTTAGCTCCTGGAAAGCCCCACCCCTCCCACAATGCCAGAATGAAAATTAGAACATCCAGCACTTTATCTATAGTCGGGTTTGCAGTGTTGGGAATTTTCCTGACTCTGTGCTCCCAACTCAACCGCAAAAATTCTACTGTATGTAACATATTATCTTTTAATGTAATACAACAATTAATTGCATGAATTCTGTAATGTTTGAAGTTGTACATTTACACAAAGTAACTATATTTTAGTGTCTACAACATCATGATTGTGCAAATATTAAAGTTTAAAGGCCACCATTAAGCCAGCTTTGCAAAAATGAAAGGGCAGATTTTAATTCGGAATAGGTTCTGACAGGAAACTTCTACTGGCAAGTTTATTTCTCACCCAACAGTGGAAATAAGAGGGCCTGATGATTTGACCAATGAGGCTTCTGCAAATGTAACCGATCCACTTTTTGCATAGAGTCGGCATGAACAGAGAACAAAGAAGCTGACAGGTGAAGATCAGCTGACCAACTGCCACCCACTGGCATCCAGGGAGGTAGCAAATAGGGGGTTTGAGGAGTCCACGACAGGGGAGGTTTCCATCTCCTGCTCCTTCAGTTCCCTGGAAAAGAAAGTTTTAAACTTAACTGAAGGGCGGCTTCTGTCATCTTCTGCTTGGCCTGTTTCTGCTTAGCCTCTTCATTCAGGCCCAGTTGAAACTATGCTGAGGTCCTGTTGACATAACAGGGCATTGATTGAATTGATTAATGAGGGCTCTCACCTACACTGCAAGCTCTGCAGGTTAATATTGAAGCTGGTCAGGATCTGAGGAGATAAATAATCCATTTGTTTTTAACAGCCCACTTGCCTGCTTTCTGCTGAGTGGGTAGGGTTAAAATCAATCCCAAAGTGTCTGCAAACATAATTCAATGTAGATTTAATTTAGCTTACTGCTGTCCAAGCTTTACCACTTTTGTTTTAAGGCCATGCCTGCTTAAGCAAATTTCCAGCTCATATTGTGTGGAGTAGTGCCTTTCTGCAATGTGGCCATAGGCGTGCCGTAGTCATGTGACCTCTGATGTCATACTTGGTGCATAAAGGCTTGGGAACAGAAGCCATTTCATCCACTGCTTGAAATATGGGCCAGAATTTTCTTGTCAGCGTGTGGGGGCGAGCCCCACACTCCAACGTGTAAAATGACGCGTGGTGACATCGGGCGAGCGTCCCGACATCACCGCCCGCCATTGCGATATTTCAGTGGGCAGGCCCACGATGATCTCCAATGCGCGCCCGCCATTAATTAATGGGCCGCTTAAGGACATTGAGGCTGCAAATGACGCTGATTTTTCGAGGCCCGTGTGATCTTCAGGTTGTCATACAGGCGCAACGGGCAGGCGGGTAGGAGACATTTTATAAACCTTATCCACAGGCGGGATAAGAGGGGTGAGTGGGGTCGCAAGTGTTATTTGTCAGACATTTAATGCTTAAAGTTACTGATACTTGCCTGTGTGAGCAAGAATACTTCAAAACTCTTCACAGCTGCTTGGACAGGAGTAACAGCCTTCAGGTCAGGACTCTGAGTAGACGTCATTTCTGGGGCCTTGCTGGCTTCAGGAAGCCTTCCCTTAGCCTGGGAATGGGAGTTGTGCTATCCACTGGAGGCACCTCCTCTGAGGACGAAGGGAGGGCCAGAAGGGGGAGGAGGCCAGGAATCCACATTCAGTCTCCAGGGGAGCCACCTTTGGGAAGAGAGGTGCAGGCACAAGGGGTGCAGAGCCAAAAGGTAGTCCAAGGCAGAATGGGCTGCAGCAGAAGCCTCTACCCTGCTGCCGGGGTATACAGACGACGAAACAGCTAACTCAATATGTCTGAAGTGCTGTACCGAAGGAGGCTCCATCTCTCCAGGGAGACAGTAACCTCCATTTGTCAGATTATAGGCCCTGAGATCTGCTTCAACTGTATGGGTGGACACCCCATGCCAATAGCGTTGAAGGTCATGGCTGCCCTCAACTTCTATGCCTCCGGCTCTTTCCAGGGGTCGGTGGGTGATCTTTGCGGAGTCTCCCAATCAGCTGTCCACACTTGTGTCAAGCGGGTCACAGATGCTCTGTTCAGGCATGCATTGACCTTCATCCACTACCACTGGGGCGATGCCAGTCAGACACAGCGAGCCAGAGGCTTCGCAGCAAATGCTGGCTTCCCCCGCATCCAGGGTACAAAAGACTGCTCATATGTGGCCATCAAGGCCCCAGCAGGAAGGGCTTCCACCCCATGAACGTGCAGATAGTGTGTGATCACAGGATGCAGATTCTACAAGTCTGTGCAAGGTACCCAGGCAGCTCCCATGACACTTACATCCTCAGACACTCCCAGGTGCCGAGGCTCTTCAGTGCTCCAGCCTGGCTGGATGGATGGCTGCTGGGTGACAAGGGCTCTCCCCTCAGAAGGTGGCCCATGACGCCCCTCTGCCATCCAAGAACAGAGGCTGAGCAACAGTACAATAGGAGCCACACCTCCACAAGGGCTGCGGCAGAGAGAACCATCAGTCTTCTCAAAATGCGTTTCTGATGCCTGGACTGTTCAGGGGGCACACTCCAGTACCCCCCAGATCATGTGTGTGTCACTGATAGTGGCTGCATGCTGTGCTCTCCACAATCTGGCACTGGAAATAGGTGATGCAGGTGGAGGAAGAAGATGTAGACGCAGTTGCTCCGGCTGAACAAGATGAGTCTAGTAATGAGTCCGAGGATGAGCACGCACAGGAGAACGCTAAAAGGGTAGACGCTGACCTGGGTATCCTCCAGGGAGGCAGGGACACCCGGGAGGCTTTAATCCAAAGAACCTTCAGCTAGCCCAACACAGATGGACCTTCAACACAAGCCAGGGCTGCAGGCTAAACACTCAATACCTGAGTGCAAAATCTGCCTGGATACTAACATTAACTAAGGCCCTTGTCAATAAAGCTCAATGTCAAACAACTCATCATAACATCATGGGTTCCTGTCCACTTGCAGGAGTAAGGAATCACCCTGAGCCATGCTCACATATCAAAATTTAATGATTTAACAAAATGCAGCAGAAAATAAAATGAATGCAAAAATGTTACGCATCACACCAAGTGGTCATCAACTAATAGCGGGGCAACATAAAACTACCAGTGAGAAACCCGAGGTGTGCCTAAGGTGCCTTAAGTTTACGTTTCCGGGTGCTGTGTCTAGGTGCTCCCCCCTCGCTGGCACTGGCATCTGAGACAGCCGGCTCACTGTGCTGTCCTGTTGGCCTCGATGACCTTGGCATGTGTCCTCTGGCCCGTGGAGCCTTTGATGGCCCCACCTGGGAGGGAGCGGCCAGTTCCACAGCTGGCATATCCCTAGTCGCCGCAGCCTCAACGGATGCAATGGTCACCGGCAGAGGGGCGGAGGAGCTGCTACCCTCATCCGTAGCGCCCTGAGAGGGGCCTGCAGAGACAACAGGCAGTTCATGCGCCAATGTGAGGTCACTTCGGACCTCCCTGCTCACCATTGATTGATGGGTACTGAGCTGGGATACTTGGTGTCCAAACCATCTCCCACGCTGGCACTGAGCAGCTGAGGGCTTGCAGGTCAAGCGCAACCCCAGAAGGCCCTGGAGAAGCCTCTCCACGAGAGTCACCACTCCCTCCATGGAGGAAGCATGGCACTTGGCCGTGAGACTCATTGCATCGGTGATGCTCCGCGTGGACTCCTCCAGCATGGGCACCATGCCACGTATAGCCTCATGTATCTCCGCCAGATCCTCCCGCATACCCTGTTGGACTTCCAGCGTCTGCTTCCTCATAGACAACCCCAGAGGCAGATCATCAGCCACCGACCGAGCATGTGCCTGGTTCCCTGCAGTCCTCCTACTGCCGGCGCGCTGGGCACTCTCTGTCTCTGCCCGCACCTCAAGCGAGTGTGAAATTCCCTCACTGCTGTGCACCGGGACACTAGCCGACAATCTAATTCCCACCGAGGTGCTACTATCTGTGCTGGTGCCTGCCTGGCAGAGATGGTGTATGCTGGTGAGTCCAATTGTTCAGGACCCTCATGTGTTAGAGGTGGCCCCTCTACCTCCTCCTTCTGGCCCTGCTCTGGTGATGCTGAAAGGAAGAACAAGGACATTTGATTAGTTAAAGTGGAGATAATGTCAATGTGCATGTCTGGCCCCAGATCATTATGCGCTAGTCCTTCCATAACCAATGGTCAACCCATGTCACAAGCTTCAATCACTGAACAGTCAGCAGTGCCATGGCTGCTGGGACACACATGGTGACCTCACTGCTCGGCAAACATACCTCCCCGTGGGACCCCAGCCTCACCGCCACCGGTGGACCTGGGCGCATGGCGCCTCTCCAGATCCATCACCGCCTGCTTGTATCTGGTGATGATGGCCAACTGGGCCTGGCCTCTGCCAGTCCACATCCGCTCAGCGGCATTGTGTGCAGTCTTCTCCTGAAAAGGAGAGAAGAGCACTGATTAGTCCACCCTAAACCTGGATTCCCATCACATCCCTGCCACCCCAACCAGAGTGGGACATTACAGGGCTCCAGTGCTTTGTCACCCCGCAGCTGGTGCACACTCACACCAAGAAGCCAGGGCTGACCCCCCCACTTGCCCACATGCTGCCTCCATTACATTTGGCACCACATGGTCTAACCTTGCAAAGCAAGGAGGTACAGGCATGTGGAACACCAAGGCCAGCAGATGGATTGGTGCCCCACCACATGGAAGCTCCCCTCCCAGCATGTCAGCACCCTGACTTTGACATGTTTTGCTGTTCCAGCACTATGCCTAGGTGCAGATCCTTGAGGTTGCCCCCAAAACAGTTTTCTGGGTGTCAGGCTAACACATGCTGCAGGTGCAGAACCCATTTCAGCACTACCCTCTCAGGGTGAACTAGGCATGGGCAATATCTGCTGGCCCACCCAGCGAGGGAAACATGCTGTGAAGGATTCAATGCTGTAACTGCACTCAGAGTTGTGGGTGGGGGCTGGGGGGAAAGCCTACCTGCTGTGTTAAGTGACCTCTGCCAACATGGTACTTGCCCTTCCTGAGTGCATGAGATCGTTGAATCGCTTGCAGCACTGGATCCAGGTGCGTCGCACCACGTCAAGGAAGCTGACTACATTTGCCACCTCCAACCCAGGCACATTTGGTCAGGTGGGGGGGGCCTTCTCCTTCCATCCCTCAGAACGAGGACCTCCTGCTGCGCTGCCACCTCCTCCCAGGCACGTTTGGTCAGGTGGGGGGGGCCTTCTCCTCCCGTCCCTCTGAACGAGGACCTCCTGCTGCGCTGCCACCTCCTCCAGGACGGCAGCTAGGCACTCGTCAGAAATCCGAGGGGCACACTGCCCGCTGCCCTACCCTCCTGCTTGGCCCGCCTCCAGTTGGCCATGATGAACAGCCTTTGCAAGGCTGCCTGAGTTCTATTTGAACAGGCCGCCAGTTTGCCATTGGACCCGGCAGTCATTGCACTCCCGCCACCATCCCACTCCCACTATCCTTGGGAGCCGCGCTTCAGGCTGAGTGGGCCTTAATTGGCCCGCCCATTGAAAATGGCGGCACGGAGCCGATCACAGGCGGCGATCGGCTCTGTGCCCGTTCATGCCCGCTCCCGAACAGCCCACCTGACGGGGAGGAAATTCTCTCCATGGTATCAGGAGTGTGCATCTGAGATTGAGTAAATTTTGATAGCTGTAAGAAACAGCAGAGAGTAATTGAAACTTCAGGCAGCATCTTTGTTCAGGACATTAGTCACTGGGTTCAGTCAGTATGGCTTTGCATATTCCAGTAGCAGCTCCTATGGAGATGAAGGCAGATTTTAAAATAAATTGGAAATTCTTCCAGTCTCAAAGGCAAAACTAAGAAATTGCCAAAGAATTAAGCAAGAAACCTGAACAAATAAGAGCAGCAACTCTGTTATCAGTGTTGAGGAAAGAGCATTAAAAGCTATATTGCACCCTAGACCTCATTTAGGAGCAGAAAAGCCACTCTTGTGAAATTTTGGAGACCTTAAGGACCCCTTTGAGCTCTCTACTAATGTTACTTATGAATACTATGTGTTCAGCACCAGAGCTCAGGAGCAAGGAGAGAACATTGATCATTATGTGACTGTATTTAGATGCCTAGCTAAATCTTGTGAGTTTGAACAACTGGAGGATGATCTGATCAGAGGTAGGATTGTAAGAGATCCTGCCTTGAGAGCACATCTGCTGAGAGAATAGAAGTTTACACTCAAGAAATCGATTGACCTTTGTAGAAGACCTGAAGTGGTCAAGCATCAGCTGTAGAGTATTGACGGGAGAACTAGCCAGGCTTTGCACTCTGCTTAGTAGCAATTCAGACCTTCCAAGCACTGGAGAGCAATGGAGAGAAGGAAAAACTATTTGTAGAAGGGCCACCAGAAAAATCAAGGCCAGAGTACTGGATGTAAATATTATGGAGGACACCACACAAAAGAAAAGGAAGCATGTCCAGCATGGGGAAGGCAGTGCTCTATCTGCAAGCTGAATCACTTTGCATATAAGTGTTTTGCTGGAAAGGAGAAAGGCAAGCCAATTAAGATGGTTGCTGGAGGGATGTCAGATTATGAACTTGACTAATTACTCTGCGCCCTAGAACAGGTTGGTACCTCCAAGTCTCAAGGAAAAAAATAGTTTGTGATTATTGGAATGATGACTGCAGAAGGAGAGCATTAAGTTAATGTGAAATGTCTGATAGAGACAGGTGCTACATGCAACATCATGAGCCTCACAGACCTGTGTCAAGTTGCTTAAGATGGTGACCCAAAAATGAAGCCATTGAAGGTAAAGTTGAGGCTATATGCTGGAACCATGCTCACCCCAAGAAGGCAAACTAAGCTGAGATCCCAATGTAATGAGAAGAAAACAGAGCTCTGTTTCCAAATAGCAGACACTAGGCAAAATTTCCTCATCTCAGCAGAAACATGTCAAAAGCTTGGACTAGTAACCCTCCATGTATCGGATAAGGTCTAAAATATTTTGCACGGCACAAAGCCATTGACTGCTGAACAAATCCTAAAAAAGTTCAAAGATTTTTTCACGGGTTTTGGATGTCTGCCTGGTGAATATCATCTTGAGGTAGATGAGAGTGTGTGACCAACTGAGCATCTTCCAAGAAGAGTTCCAGCTGCTCTCAAGTCCAGGCTGAAAGACAAGTAGTGGAGCTCGCAAAGATGGGAGTAATCCAGAAAATGACAACTTGTACACACTGGGCTAACAGCATGGTAGCAGTGAAACAACCTGGAAAGCTGAGAATGTGCATCAATCCAAAGGACCCCAGCAAAGTCTTAAAGAGATCTCACTACCCCATGCCAAACTTTGAAGAAATTTTGCCACAACATATCAGGCAAAGGTCTTTATTACCCTGGATAAGGAGGATGGATATTGGCAAGTGAAGTTGGATGAAAGCAAAATTCTGGACAATTTGGGAGGTATGATGACTGCGCATGCCATTTGGCATAGCTATTGCTCTAGAAGAGCATCAATACCAATGGTGTGAGATAGTCAATGATCTTCCAGAGTGGAAGTGATTATGAATGATCAGCTAGTCTATGGATGTGCAGATCTGATGGAAGAAACCATCGCAGACCATGATCAGAATCTAGTGAGACTGCTAGAGAGAGCTCGCCAGGTGAATCTGAAGCTGAATAAGAAGGAACTGCAACTGAAGATGACTGAAGTCAAGTGCATAGGTCATGTACTGAAAGCGAAAGGAGTTCACCCTGATCCTGATAAGGTAGCAGAGATGCAGCAACCAACTGATGTGAAGGCAGCGCAATAATTTGTTGGATATGCCAACTACCTGGCAAAGTTCTTGCCTTTGTCATCTGAGTGTGAACCTTTACATAAGTTCACTACAAAGGATGTTCAATGGTATTGGGGCAGGGAACAAGAAGCAGCTTTCACTGAGATCATCTCTAGATGCTATAAACACTCAGCAGGTCAGGCAACATCTGTGGAGACAGAAAAAGAGTTAATGTTTCAGGTTGATGGTATTTATCAAAGCTGAACGAAGTTACAGATTTAACAGTTTAGAAACTAGTATAGAGCTAGGGAAAGGGGTAGGTGGAATCATAGCAGGGGCAAAACCAAAAGGGGAGGCCTGTGATAGGGTGACGGGCAGGACTGATTAAATAACAAAAAATAAATGACGGTGCAAGATAAAAATGGGGTGTAAATGGAATAATAAAGAAACAGAGGATGGGTCCAGAGGAGGCATAAATGGGAACAGTAGAACGTTTATCAGACCTGCTGTCTGAGAATGTGGTTGTTGAACTTGTGTTGAGGTCAAGATGTCTTTCTACAAGCGTGCATTGTGCATCATTAGAACAATGTAGGAGGCTGAGGGCAGAGAGATCAGAATGGGTTTAGGATGGAGAACTAAAGTGACAATGATCAGAAGCTCATGATCACATTTAAGACCATAAGGCCATAAGACATAGTAGCAGAAATTAGGCCATTCGGCCCATCGAGTCTGCTCCGCCATTCAATCATGGCTGATAAGTTTCTCAACCCCATTCTCCCGCCTTCTCCCCGTAACCTTTGATCCTCTTACCAATCAAGAACCTATCTATCTCAGTCTTAAATACACTCAATGACCTGGCCTCCACAGCCTTCTGTGGCAATGAATTCCATAGATTCACCACTCTCTGGCTAAAGAAGTTTCTCCTTATCTCTGTTCTAAAAGGTCTTCCCTTTACACTGAGGCTGTGCCCTCGGGTCCTAGTCTCTCCTACTAATGGAAACATCTTCCCCACGTCGACACTATCCAGGCCTTTCAGTATTCTGTAGGTTTCAATCAGATCCCCCCTCATCCTTCTAAACTCCATCGAGTATAGACCCAGAGTCCTCAAACGTTCCTCATATGTTAAGCCTTTCAGTCCTGGGATCATTCTCGTGAACCTCCTCTGGACCCTCTCCAGGGCCAGCACATCCTTCCTGAGATACGGGGCCCAAAATTGCTTACAATATTCTAAATGTGGTCTGACCAGAGCCTTATAAAGCCTCAGCAGCACATCCCTGCTTTTATATTCTAGTCCTCTCGAAATAAATGTCAACATTGCATTTGCCTTCCTAACTACCGACTCAACCTGCAAGTTAACCTTAAGAGAATCCTGGACTAGGACTCCCAAGTCCCTTTGCACTCCAGATTTCTGAATTCTCTCCCCATTTAGAAAATAGCCCATGCCTGTATTCTTCCTACCAAAGTGCATGACCTCACACTTCCCCACATTGTATTCCATCTGCCACTTCTTTGCCCATTCTCCTAACCTGTCCAAATCCTTCTACAGCCTCCCCACCTCCTCAATACTACCTGTCCCGCAACCTATCTTTGTATCAACTGCAAACTTAGCCAGGATGCCCTCAGCTCCTTCATCTAGATCATTAATGTATAAAGTGAAAAGTTGTGGTCCCAACACTGACCCCTGCGGAATTCCACTAGTCACTTGCCTCCATCCTGAGAAGGTCCCCCTTATCCCTACTCTCTGCCTCCTGCCAGACAGCCAATCTTCTATCCATGCTAATACCTTGCCTCTAACACCATGGGCTCTTATCTTACTGAGCAGCCTCCTGTGCGGCACCTTGTCAAAGGCCTTCTGGAAGTCCAAGTAGATAACATCCATTGGCTCTCCTTTGTCTAACCTACTCATTACCTCCTCAAAGAATTCTAACAGATTTGTCAGGCATGACCTCCCCTTGATGAAACCATGCTGACTTTGCCCAATTTTACCATGCACTTCCAAGTATTCTGAAATCTCATCCTTAATAATGGACTCTAAAATCTTACCAACGACCAACGTCAGGCTAATCAGCCTGTAATTTCCTGTCTTTTGCCTCACTCCCTTCTTAAACAGGGGGGTTACATTAGCGATTTTCCAGTCCTCTGGGACCTTCCCTGACTCTAGTGATTCCTGAAAGATCACCACTAATGCCTCCACTATCTCTTCAGCTATCTCCTTCAGAACTCTGGGGTGTAATCCATCTGGTCCAGGTGATTTATCCACCTTCAGACCTTTCAGTTTTCCTAGCACCTTCTCCTTGGTAATGGCCACCATACTCACCTCTGCCCCCTGACTCTCTTGAACTTTGGCGATGCCACTCATGTCTTCCACCGTGAAGACTGATGCAAAGTACCTATTCAGTTCCTCCGCCATTTCTTTGTTCCCCACTACTACTTCTCCAGTGTCATTTTCCAGCGGCCCAATGTCCACTTTTGCCTCTCTCTTACCCTTTATATATCTAAAAAAGCTCTTGCAATCTTCTTTTATATTACTAGCTAGTTTACCCTCATATTTAATCTTCTCCCTCCTTATTTCTTTTTTAGTTGTCCTCTGTTGGTCTTTGTAGGCTTCCCAATCCCCTGGTTTCCCACTGCTCTTCACCGCATTGTATGCTTTTTCTTTAGCTTTTATGCTGTCCCTGACTTCCCTTGTCAGCCATGGTTGCCTCGTCCTCCCTTTAGTATGCTTCTTCTTCCTAGGGATGAATTTTTGCTGTGTCTCTCAAATTACTCCTGCCAAAGAAACTCCTGCCATTGCTGTTCCACTGTCTTTCCTGCTAGGCTCATCTCCCAATCAATTTTGGCCAGCTCCTCCCTCATGCCTCTGTAGTTGCCTTTATTCAACTGTAATACCGTTACATCTGATTCCAGCTTTTTCCTCTCAAATTGCAGGGTAAATTCTATCATATTATGGTCACTTCCTCCTAAGGGTTCCTTCACCTTAAGCTCCCTTATCAAATCTGCCTCATTACACATCACTAAATCTAGAATTGCCTGTTCCCTAGTGGGCTCCACCACAAGCTGCTCCAAAAAGCCATCTCGTAGACATTCCACAAATTCCTTTCCTTGGGATCCACTACCAACCTGATTTTCCCAGTCTACCTGTATATTGAAATCCCCCATGATCACTGTAACCTTGCCTTTCTTACACACCTTTTCTATCTCCTGGTGTATCTTGTGCCCCCCATTCTCACTACTGTTCGGAGGCCTGTACATAACTCCCATTATGGTTTTTTTACCTTTGCTCTTCCTCAACTCTACCCACACAGATTCTACATCATCTGATGCTACATCATTTCTTGCTATCGATTTAATTTCATTTCTTACTAACAAAGAAACCCTACCCCCTCTGCCATCCTGCCTATCTTTTCGATAGGATGTATATCCTTGGATATTTAGCTCCCAGTCCTGATCCCCTAGCAGCCATGTCTCCGTAATGCCCACCACATCATACCTGCCAATTTCAATCTGCGCTACATTTGCGGACAGGATGGAGGTTTTCAACAAAATGATCACCCAATCTGCATTTCAACTCCCCAAATGTCAAGGAGGCTGCATCATAAGTTGTAAATATACTAAGTTAGAAAAAGTACAAGTAAATCGCTGTTATATCTAGAAGGAGTGTTTGTGGCTTTGGACGGTGGGAAGGAAGGAGGTCAAAGGGCAGGTATTGTAGCTCTTTGCATCAGAAGGTGCTGGGTGAGTGGGAGCAAGTGATGAGAGTGATGGAGGAATAGATCAAGTTATCATGGAGAGAATAGTCCCTTCAAAATGCTGTAAAGGGAAGGGAAGATACAATTGTGTTTGAATTGATGTTGGCTTATATATAAACATATTTTATAGATGTTATCTATAAGTTTCAGATAGCTGACAGGTTTTATGGAATGGGTTTTAAAAAAGAGTTGCATTTCAAATATGAAATAGGTTTCTAGTAAGCTCCATATTAAAGTTCTTAGTATGGATTAGTTATTTTCAATTAACACATTCAAATTTCACATTGCTTTCCTTTGTCTAGCTTGCCATCTAATATATTGTGTCATACAAATATCTCTACCTTAGTTTTACAAATGTATTTTTAAACAAAGTCATGTAGTTTGGTTTCCCTAACAACACCAAACAGGAAATTAGGCATGAATTGCAGTTTACTGACATACTGGCATTGCTATACTTCATTTTTGCTTAATTTGCCCATTGCTTCTGTCAGATACCTAGATTTTCGGAGTCCCATTTTCCCTTGCTGAAGTATACTGTCATTGTAAGATTCATGGAGGCTTATTGGGAGCAGCTCAGCTATGTGTACAGAAATTTGCAAACAATGACCTCTCCCCATATGATAAATGAAGTACAACCTTTTACATTTGTCTATACTTTATTCTTCTGCAAAATAAATGTGAACAAATGTGTGCTTAGAATGCAGTTTGGAAGTTGGCAAAAAAAGAGGAAAATGAAGCCCAAAAATCAATCTTTTCACACGAAAAAGAACAGCTCTCACTTCAGTGTCCTAATTAGATGAAAGGTTTTTTTCATGCTTTTTGGTGGCATTTAACTATGTACAGCTTGATAGATGTCATCTGTGGTCACTTAAAAAAAAATGGCTAGTTATCCGAGACCTTGGCTGCAATCTTTGCAGGATCAGAATTCATTTTACACTTAACTTCGTAATTTGGAGAAATGCATTTTAAACCTTAATAGTTTTATCCAGCACAAGATTTTGCGCAGCTGTTATTTCCAGCTACCACTTGACATTATTAAGTAGGTAGCAATGGGTTTCTTAATGTACAGTTTAAGGACTGTATGAACTTTAATCTGAATAAAAAAGTCTTGATTCACATAGCAGACTTTTTGATAAATGAAAGATAATAAGGGCAAAAGGTTAATAAGCATAATTAGTGTACCTCTTGAAATTATAACAATCTGTTGTAATGCTATTGTTTAACTACATATAACATGTTGGATTGGCTACATTGGCCTGAATTTTCACAACGATGGAGAGGGCTTAGCCAAAATAGCAAGTGCCCAGATTTCGAAAGCCCCACAGCCAAATCCAGCACTCACCATTTTCACCAGGCTGGGGTAACAGGGGCGGGTTGCAGTTTGCACATCCATGGTTCAGAGGCAGTTGCACATGTAACAGTACAGCTACCTTCAACAGATCCAATTTTCAATGGGATGTCCAAAGCACAACTTGTGGGCTTTACACATTCCAAGAGAAGGTCTAAACATCCTGGAGTTCTTTGGAAAGGCAAGATATTCTTTTTGATAGGTCCAGGGAAACCAGTGGTTGAGGTTAAGTACCCTTTGGGATTGTCAAAATTAGACACAAATGTGCAGAAAAAGTGGATAAACTCATTGAAATGGTCAAGCTATCAAGGCATTGAAACCTCCTGGTATTTAAATTTAAAGAAAAAGTCAGTGCTTACAATTTCACTCTGTCTGTTGACATAGGTCTGAGGGTTGTCATTATCAGATTTGTACTGCATAACTAATTCCACAACCTATCATTCTCATGAAGGGGTGCCTGTCAGTTCATAGTTTAATTGAAAGGTCCAAGTGGTTATAAAGTCTTTGATGTGGGGCTATGCATACAAATGTTTGTTACATAAGTGATTAAGTAATTGAAGGAATTTAAGTTTAGTAAATGTGTTTTCATCAATGAGAGTATTTTTTTTAATATAAATAGTGAAATCATCAATGGGCATAGAATTTTATTTTATTTCATCACAACAAGCCCTGAGGTCTGCCCATTGTGGATACTGGGTGAGTTGGCATGGAGATTGTAAGGGGAAAGGGTGGTTAGTGGGGGACATGGGTAGGCATTTGACACTAAGTTGGGATAGGGGCTATAAAGGGTCACGGGGTGGGTAGAGGGACAGAGGTTGGCATGGGGGTATGAGGGGGCATAGGGAGTTGGTATAGGGGTATCAGTTGGCATGGAGTGTATGAAGGGCCTTGGGGGTGGGTGGCATGAGGTAGCATGTGTTAGCATGGATAGGGAGTGTGTGAGGTGAGGTGAAGGTGGGTGAGGGAAGAGGGCTAGACTGCTCTTTTTTGTTTGCTTTCTTTTACAGCTGGGAAAATGCTGGTGCATCGAGGCTAGCATTTCACACACACCTCCACCTTCCCAACCTTGGAACAAATACCAGACCATCTGGGGCACCTTCTCCCGAGTTGGGTTGTGGAGCTAGGAATATTCCCAACTCCACCTTCCTGACTTGGGAGCGAAAATTCAGGCCGTAGATTGTTAAAAGTGCACACAAATCTAGTGGGTATATTAACTAATGTATCCTTACTGCAACAGAAACTCATGTGCAAGTTTTAACTTGTAAAATTCTACATCAGTGATGAGTAAACATATGCACAAACAATCCAATATGTTCCAGGTAAAGCATTAAGTTTATTTTAAGCCTATTTCTACTGGGTGGCAGGAAGGGGATGTCTTTACACTTCATATTTCTGTGCAGTAAATTCCATGTAATATCTATAACTAGCAGAGGCATGCAGAATATTTTCACTCAAATTAGTGTCTTTATTGTAATTCTTTTTCTTCTTCTCCTTAGGCAGTATCGAGGATGACTTGCTTCCATTCCAGTTTGATGGGTTCTGAGATGGCTGATAAGTCCAATGCATGATCTGCAGACTCTGCCACATGTGAGGTAGGCGGTGCTTGAGGGTTGGGTTGATGGGTTTTTTGGTGATTTGTGCCTCCAATTGCTCGACTTCAACTCTACACATTCCCGATGAAATCTCTTAATGTGTTTGGTGCCTTCTCGAATGAGCATTCTCTATTTTGGTCAGTCACAAGCCAGGGTCTCCTAGGAGCCAGCAGTTGTGCGTGACCTCTTCTGGGAGGCTTTGAGAACATCCCTAAAGCATTTCCAATGTCCTCCTGGGAGTCTCCTGCCACAACCAAGTTCCGAGTAGAGCAGTTGCTTCGGGAGTCTGATGTCATGCACACGAATGACACGTCCTGTCTGGCGGAGCTGGTTTTGAGTGATTAGTGTCTGTTGGCTTGGGAGAGGAGGCTGCTGTTGGACTGCCTCTCTTGCCACTGTATTTGGAGGAACTTATGAAGGAGCCGCTGTTGATATTTCTCCAGAGGTTTGAGGTGCCTGCTGCAGGTTGCCCAAGACTCCAAAGCATATAGGAGCGTGGGGATCACTGCTGCCTGATAAACCATGACTTTAGTCTCAGGTTTGAGATCCTGTTCATCAAATACTCTTTTCCTCTGTTTGCCAAAGGCTGGGCTGGCACGTTGAAGGTGATGGTGAATTTTATTGTCTGTGCCTGCCTTCGTCAAGAGGAGGCTCCCAAAATATGGAAAATGGTCCACCTTTTTTGGTATCTCACGATTGATCTTAATCAATGAACATGTTTTGCTATGGGAATTGTTTGGAAGAGGACCTTAGTTTTCCAGGTGTTTCATGAAAGGCCCATTTTCTCACGTGCTTCGAAGGAGTTGACATTGACCTTGAGCTCAGTTTCTGAGTGAGTGAACAGATAAGCATGATCTGCATACTGAAGCTCTATGACCGAGGTTGGAATAGTTTTGGTTTTGGATTGAAGATGGCAACACTACTTCTTTACATGCAGGATTTCTGGTTATTCTTTCACCAAAGACTAACAGAATCAAAACCTCTCATTCTAGAAAAAGCTACATAAAGCTATTTAAGTGCAAGAATGGGCTAGGAATATGTTGTGGCACAGCCGATAGTAAATGCTGAGCTGCTCAAAATCCAAAGAGAAACTTGAAACAACTGCCACAACTATTTTACAATTTATATAAATTTTGAGATGTGTGCCTTGAACTCAGTAGTAAAATGACCTCCAAGTTTTATAGCTTTCTTACAAAACTAAATTAAACCTTTATTAATAGGAGAAATGATTTTAAGTACATATATAGATGTACAGATTACTACTATGATAACTTCTAAATCCTCTAATTAATCTAAACCCCCAGTTACAATTTCATTAAGGCAACAGTAAGACACATAAATTTTATAAGACCCAGGCAAAGTAACACACAATACCCTGAAACAGTTGAATTCAAAGTGAGTTTTCTTAACTTCAGTTCTTTGTAGACAGTAGCTTGAGGCTCAGCTGCTGGAGGCTTTTCACATTTGTTAGATTTTAGAATGCCTTGCCTTGCACACAGCCTTCTCTCCTTTAACCATATTTTCCCCTTTAAATGCAAATTCTCATGGTTTCTCTATGTCTTTGGGCTTTACCTTTCTAATAATAAAATCTATCATGGTACCAATTTTACCAGTAACCTTTGAGAAAAATAAACACACTGGGCAGAATTTTCCCCTAATTGGGGGGGAACTTCAGGAGCGGGTACGTGGAGGTGCACTTCTGATTGGCGCTCCCAATTGTGGGCGCACCGTCATTTTATGTGGGTGGGCCAATTAAGGCCTGCCCAGCGTGACATCCGCCAGGAAGCGCTATGCGCTCCCTGTGCAGGTTGGGGGGTGGGGGGGGCCATTCCCTGAGCTGAGAGTGCACTCTTCCGCACATGCACCTGAAAGAGCGCATTCATCTCCCGGAGGCTAAGGCCTCAGGGAAATCAGCTCCAAATGTAAAAATGCTAAAAATAGAAAAATAAAATTTCCCTGGCATGTCCCCTCATGTGACACTGTCACATAAGTTGGGACGTGTCCATCACTTTTAGTTGAACTTTTAATACATTATTAAAAACCTACATGAAACCTCATCCCGCCTGTGGATGAGGTTTCATGCTTTCTCTGAAGCCCACTAGGGCTCCCGGCCTGCCCGTCCAACCTCCAGCCCTCTCAATTATCTAAATAATACCTCAATAGGCCGCTGACAGGTCGGCGGGTGCACATCTGATTCAGCTGAGCCCCTGCCGACCTGAAAATTGAAATGAGGCGGGGTGACGTTGGGAGTTCCGCCCGATGTCATCCCGCATCATTTTACGCGCCGGCGAGCAGCGCCCCCCCCCCCACCCCAGCTCACCGACTGGGAAATCCTGGCCACTGTTTCTTACCTTCTCCTGGCTAGGTGAAACATTTCAACCCTCCTTTGAAATCAATCTAGTCTGGTTTATTTAAATATGCAAATGTTCCCTTTACGCCTATGTTTACCTATTTAACATTTGAAATTTAGCTTATCTTCTGTTACATCAAAGCCTTCAGGCCAGCTGCCTTTAATTCAGTTAAGCCACACAGACACAGACACAGACACACACACAAAGATATAGACACAAACCCCACTATTACTCTACAATAAATTCCAATAACATTGTGAAAATTATTATATCTTCCTGACACCCACCTCCTTATTAAAAAATAAATTGTCATAATTTAAAAAGATGGCTTCATTTTCTGAACCCATCTTACCTTACCTCCCATACTTATTACATTACCAGATGCATACATTCACATAACAATATATACCCAAAACCTTGGTATCAACATAAATCATTCTAGTTCAGTGTCCAGGTTTTAAATATCCAATTTTCACCTAAAACTTCATACTCTTGACAATGCATCTGCAATCAGATTTTCTCATCCCGCTACATGTATACTCTGTAGATTAAATGGTTGCAGTAATAAATTCCATCTGAATAGCCTTACACTTCTGTCTCAAAATTTGTCCAGAAACTTTAAAGGATTGTGGTCTGTATAAACAATTGTTTCTGACGAATTGTTTGCAATGTAAATTTCAAAATGCTGCAATGCTAACACTAACCCCAAAGTCTCCTTTTCGATCATTGAACATCTTCTCTTTTGGACATTCGACTTACTTGAAAAATACCCTGTCGGTTTTTAAATTCCAGCGTCATCTTCTTGTAATGGGACAGCCCCAATGCCTATATCACTTGCATCAACAGCCAACTTATATTGCTTGGCGTAATTGGGTATGGCCAAAACTAGTGTCATAGTTAATACCATTTTCATGCTGTCAAATGCCTCCTGACATTCCTGTGTCCATTGAAGCTTCTTGTTCTTTTTTAATAGTTCAGTAAATGGAGCAACCACACTGCTAAAATTTGGTACAAATTCCCGATAAAGCCCACTCATGCCCAAAAATCTCAAAACTTCTTATTTTGTTGTAGCCACTGGGAAATCCATGATAGCGTTGACTTTCACATCTCTCAGAGCCACCTTACCATGTCCAATGCTATGGCTTAGATACGTAACTTGTGCTTTTGCAAGTTTACTTTTAGCCAAATTCACCACCAAATTAGCTTCTTGTAATCGAGTAAATGATTCATCCAGATGTTGCAAATGCTCCTCCCAAGTCTGACTGAAAACTATCAAGTCATCAATATAAACAGCACAATTGCTCAGACCTGCAGTTACTTTGTTTGTCAGTCATTGAAATGTTGCAGGTGCATTTTTCATACCAAATGTCATGACTTTAAAGTGATATAGTCCATCTGGCATCACAAAAGCCAATATTTCCATTGCTCTCTCTGATAACGGTATTTGTCAATACCCTCTTAGCAACTCAATCTTTGTGATAAGTTTTGATTGTCTCACTTTCTCAATACAATCTTCCAATCATGGTATAGGATATGAACCCAATTTTGTCACTGCATTCAGCTTTTGATAGTCCACACACAGTTGTGGTGTCCCACCCAGTTTCAATAGCCTTTCACCCCTCCTTTGAAAACAAGCCAGTCTGGTTTATTTAAAAATGAAAAAGTTCCCTTTACACCTATATTTACCCACTTAAATTTCAAACCTAGCTTATCATCTGTTACATCAAAAACTTAATACCAACAATTAAGTAACACACAAACACACACACACACCACTATTACTCTACTTTGCAATAAATTTGAATAACATTATGAAAATTATTATATCTTCCTGACAAATAGAAATACAAA
This sequence comes from Cetorhinus maximus, assembly GCF_964194155.1. Classification (NCBI taxonomy): domain Eukaryota; kingdom Metazoa; phylum Chordata; class Chondrichthyes; order Lamniformes; family Cetorhinidae; genus Cetorhinus; species Cetorhinus maximus. Next base: position 35,707,280 of record NC_135890.1, read on the forward strand.
TTTTGTCAAGAGTCTAATCTTGTGACTTGTTTATAGCCTAGCATATGAAAGTTTCTGCTGAGTTGAAATGGCAAGTTTACATTTGATGGGCTCAATATTATTTGAGGAATAAACAGCCTACTTCATTGAAATTTGCCTATTATAATTTCAACATCAATCATCAAAGTAAACAGCTTCCTAACTACCAACCATGTCCATTGCCCTTGTTTAGAATTCAAGTTTACAGGCAAAATTACAACTGCTTCTTCCTTGAGTCCAAGTTTGTGCAGAGGCACGTCCATTAAAGATAGACTGTGTAGAATCTCAGGAGGGTATAGACCGTTAAGATCATCTTCATCAATAGAATCAACCCTGACATATTCCTTTAATTCATGCAACTTCTTCATTCAAATCTAGTTAATCTTCATTTTAAGCACAAATAAGTTATATTGAATCATTGTCCCAGCCATTTTGGCACACTTAACCAATTCCATCACTTCATTCGCCCCTCCCATACGAACTCATGGGTGGGATTTTCCCACAGCGCGGTGGTAGGTGTGAAAATCGCCGTTTAACCTGCTGGCTGCAATGATGGGTTTTGACACAGTATCTACCACTACCCACCTCATTAATAATGTGCGGATGGGAAAAATGTTGAATTGCAGTGGATGACCTCTGATTCGCCCACCCCACCATGAGCTCACTGATATCACATTCTGGCTGCCATATTTAAAGAGCAGCTGTGCACAGCAGTCTCACTGCATGCAGCACAGGACTGCTCCACTGAAGGCATGGACCCAAAAGCCAAGAGCATGGCAGCCCCCAAGTTTAGTGATGCCTCACTGGGTCACCTACTGGACGCTGTGGAGGACCACCATGATGTCATCTACCCCTGTCCTGGTTGAAGGAGGTCCACCAATATCACCATTCCAGGTTGGCAGGCAGTGGCAGAGATGGTCAGTGCCAATGCTGCACAGAAGAGGTCAGCTATCCAGTGCAGAAAGAGATTGAATGATCTCGTCTGTTCCGACAGGGTGAGTCAGCCAGGTCATCACTCTCAACTCACACTCACAGGCCCATCAGTCTTTCGCAGGTTAACACCTCACCGGGATCTCACATGCTGCCAGCTCAAGGGACATCACCACTCACTTTCTCACACACACCTTCACATCTCCCACCTTATACTTGTCTGCATAGCACCCACAAGGCTCCCGTCACAATGTAGGGAAGCAGCATTGTGCCAGACGTTGTGTGTGGCGTCCCCTCACCTAAAGAGTCACTGAGGTCAGTGATGATAACTCTAAATGATGATGTGTTGTGGTCAATCGTGCCTTTGAGCATGCTCTCGATGCGCAAGTGTCACCTTGATGGGAAGACAATGTTGAGGGCAGCAATGGCCTAGGAGCCAGGATGTAATGAGGCTGATGTGTGTTCTTTAATGTGAACGAAGCCTCACCTTGAGGTCTCCATAGTGTCGTTGCTGTATCAAAGTCGCAAGGGCCAGGGTTGGCCACTAGATGAGACTGTCTGTGCTTAAGAGGACATTCTAATGTGCGGCAAGCAAGTGTGTGAACATGATTATTCTCAGGTGTTCAATCTATATGGGAAGGTCAGGCTACATGTAGACCCGAAGAGTGCTGGATGTCAACATAATGGAGGTGAAGATGATACACAGCGCTGAGTCATGTAAGAATGCAAAAGGACCTGCATAACATCCTTGGCTGCCTTGGTGTAAGCGTCACCTCTCAGTATCAACATTGAGGTGAGTCATAAAGTGTTGTCCCATTGCTAGACTTGGATCTCCTTGAGAAGCTCTGACAGCCTAAGGGCATACAGCTATGGAAGCACTGAGGATTGTAGGGCAGCTCCTGCCTCTGCTAGACGGCCATAGCGAGTGGGATGCTGGAGAGGTGCATGAAGAGGCAGCGCCTTCTGACATCTGATGCTGGCTTGCCCTCCTCCAGTTAGGACCTTACACATGCTCCTGAGGCCTCATCATCCTTCAAAGGATCAGGGCAACGCAAGCCTGATATTAAAATGTTCACTCACCAATTGAAGTAGGTGTTGAAATGAAAGGGGGAGCCACACTAATGTTAGTTTAGGCCCATGGTGAAGGATACTTGTCCAAGAGGAGACTCACTCGTTTACCTTCTTATGAAATTTGGCGACTATGAGGACCTCATGTACACGCCTGCCTTGTTTGGCCTGTGCTATGGCCTCTTCCCCTGAAGCCTTGGCTTCCTTGACCCCATCACTCTCAAACCTTTCAATGTCCTCCTCACCAGGCGTGCAGCTCCTCCATGTCGGCATCTGGCAACTATCTACTCCTTTGTAGTGCCAACTGTGCAGCGCACAGCAAACCACGATGGTCCATGATACCCTCTGGGGAGGGTACTGGAGTGCTCCGCCAGATGCCAATGACCTGCTCCACTAATGTTCAAGTAGTAGTTTGAGCTTCGTTGTACCTTCTCTCTGCTGCATCTGCGGCCACCGCACGGGCATCATCAGCCGCAACATTTGCGGGTGCCCTTTGTCACCATGCAGCCAACCCTGGATCCTGTGTGGTCCCTCGAATATGTCCGCGACCTGAGACCTACTCAAGATGTACGAGTCGTGGCAGCTTTCTGGGTATCTGGCACAAACCTGCAGGATTTGATTCTTGTGGTCGCAGACTATAGATGGAGTGAAAGCCTTTCCTGTTTGTGTATCGGAGTGCCTGTTGCCAGGGAGATTTGATGGTCACACGAGTACAGTCGATGACATCCTGCGCTTGTGGGAAATTGGAAATCGTAGAAAATCCCAGTGGCAGGCTTCATCTCTATTGAAGTTACTGTAGTTGTGGGCCTTGGCAAAAAGAGTGTTTGTAACCTCCTGGATACACTTGTGCGTGGAAGTGTGAAAGATCCTGCAGAGGTTCCCGGTGGAGTCCTGGAAGGAGCCAGTTGTGTAGAAGTTAAGAGTGACGGTGGCTTTAACAGCAACTGGCAATGGATGTCCTCCCAGTCCCCGTGGTGTCAAATCCTGCAGGATGTGGCAGCTGTGTGCCACCAGATCCCTGGACATGCAGAGGCGTTGGCAACACTGTCTGTTGCTCATCTGCAGAAAAGACATGCATCTTGTATACACCCTTGGTCTTGAGAGTTGCCTATGCATGATGTTTCTGTGAGCCTCGCCCTCTGTGTCTGGAGGGGGCCCTGCTGCCCCTTGCGCATCAGTGTAAAGCTCCTCCCTTTGGTGAGCCTGGCACTTCTGTCGCAATCACCTCCTCCTCTCCTGCCTGTGTGTGATGATGCAGGCAGCAATAAAACCAGATCCACCTTGCTGTAGGCCTCCTCTCTGCAGCATAAAACAGAAAAAAGACATCAATGATTATCAGCCTCCAAATGTCCCATTTCACTGAATATTGAGTGACTGTGGGTTCAAGTCGTTGGGTCCAGTGTAAGCACCTAATCGCCACTGAAATCTTGGCCAGTGCACATTACTTTTCATGGTAGCCTCCCCCTGACCCCCGCTCCCCCACTCCCCCTCCCCCCACTACCCCCCGCCTTCTACAGCAGCCATTGATATGACATCGCTTTGGCCAGGCGCTTGGATATGCAGCTTAATTTCAGGCCTGTCACCGGGATCCTCATTCACTGCACTCGCTAACTAGACTCTTTGGAAAATACATAAGGGCAGATGTTTAGTAAGGATGTGTGATTGTTTGATGGGGTGGGGGGCCGAGGCTGCTTATCTGGTCAGGTGCCAGTGACTGTATTCTGAGCTCCTGCGTTTAGGATGCAGCTCCAGCTTGTCCAGTCACCCAATAGCCCCACACTTTATGATAGCTCTGGGGTATTTCATCTCCAGGAACAAGGGGTTAATATAAGAAGTTTGATTAGTGCCAGGATGGGGATTTGTCTCATGTGAATGCGCCTAAGTACTTAACTCTCCTAATCCCCTGCATTCCACTGAAAGGCACCTAATATAACTCAGGTGTGCTTCTCCCCTCATTTGGCGAAACATAATTCAGTTGGGTGCCCCTTCAATTGGTCTCCTAGTGCACAGAACCAGTCCTCCCATCAGCCCTCAGAGCCCTCATCATTAGAGTGTCACCTCTTTTTAATTTTGTACTCTGCCATCGCTTCAGGTTGGAAGATAGTGATGCTGAGCTCTCACTCCCAGACCAGCTTGAACCTTTCCTGTGTGGCTGTAAAATTCTCCCCATTGACCAGGAGGAACTCAATTTCCAAGTTTCCTCGCAACCAACAACTAGCAATCCTCTCCCTCCAATCCTTGAACCCCCTTTGCTTGTGAAAATCCCTGTGTTGCCCCCTGAATCTTTGGTGGTGGATGTGCCGATGTCTGTGTGGACCTCACGCCTCCCCAAATTGAGGCCTTGTGCCCAGTGAGAGAAACCCCCCCCCAGAACCCTCCAATGCCCCTACACACCTTTTCCCCATCTATAGACTGCAGATTCCTCCCCTGACTGTGAGTGTGCCATCTACGGCACTGCATAATTCCAGAAATTACCCCCCACCGGACCAAGGCACGTGGTGTTACGGAGACTACCTGTGCACAACATTCAGGACACAGCTGACCCTGGACCGACATGCCCTCACCATCCATGGACTGGGACAGGGACAGCCTTTGCGAAGTCAGCCATGTAAACTGAAGCGTTTTGTCACACCGTGATCCACTCATTCTGGCCCCAATTTGCTTATGTCCCTCTGTAACCGACTCTTCCTCATAGTGGCCCAGAGGATGCCTCCCCCCACCAAACCCCCCATGTCATGTTTCTGAGTCGAACTTCTGTCCGCTACCCCCCCTTCTAGGTGGAGGCCTTGTCATACGGCTCCCTCCACAACACTCCCACCTTACCTCTGATCTGGTAGGTAAAGCATTGCCTGTGATACCCCACTGAAAACGATATGGTGCTGCCTGCGATGCCTGGTGCTGAGTTGAGGTGCTGCAAGTGCTGCGCTATGAAAGGGAGGTGAACAAACCTCAGAGTCACGAGCAAAGTGCTGGTCGCCAGGTGCACATCATTTATTTACTGTTGTGAATCATGTCGGTCTAATTAGACGCTGACGTTACCTCTTGGTCCATCATGGGGGGGTGGGGGGGATGGGTGGTGGTTGGGGGGGGTGGGGTTTGTTACCGGCAAGCAGGCTTCATAATGAATATTTATAATAGTTAAATCTATTCAAATGACATTCCTGACCTTGCGCATTGGGAAACGCAGTCTGCCATTGAAGTCCCGAGTGGAAAATAGGACCCTGCTTGCCCATCAATGTGAACCTGAAATTTTCATCTCGCAATATCTTCTGCTCCCGTCCATCATGGTACCTGCCACAGGCGGGAGTGGAAATTTCCAGTCCATATCATTCCATCCATCCCGTGCCACCCCCATCCCTCACAAAAACAATCTCTCTCGCTAAGGTAACTTTGTTGTTGGACGCCCCTGACCTTCTGCTGTTTTTGATCTCCACCAACACCCCGAAACCACCACCACTGCCACCAACTGTTGACAGCCACACTTGGCTCATTTGCTCCAGTTCTCTGCATGGCCCACATGCGCCAGGCACCATCCTCCAAATAAATCCACCAAAAGATGCTTCCTGAAGAAAGAGATATGTCAATGCTTTTTGTCTTGCACTCATCAGGACATTTTGCAAGAATAGCAATATAAGGGGAAAACAACAGTTTATACTGTATGTCAACAGAGTGCTGATTGGTTAGCACCTGGACTTTGATTGGTAGAGGCGTTGCCATGGAGAATGCACCAGTGATTGTGACTGACAGTTAACTGTCAAGCATTGTTTGAAATTTGAACCAGGCAGCTTGACCCTGATTGGTCAATGCATTGCCCTGAGGAATGAATCAGTGGATGGCTGTCACTTATGTACTTATTTTGTTTAGCTGAAACAGGTACAATGTGTGTACATGTTCTTTCTGTCTGCAATGAACAGGGGCCTTAACAGAACAATCTTAAATTGATTGTCAGCATAATTCTTAGTACACTGAGGATTATTTAGCAAATAATCCACTAGTCTTTATGATGTATGGTCTACATATCTAGCATCACACTGGTACTGAAATTCATTTATCACATTACTCATTTGTGTGATAGGCAGGATTTTATTTTTTTGGCTTGATGGCAGCATCCTGTCAGTGGCGAATACCACTCGTGTTGCTACTGCATAGTAGCAGCGTGAAACAGCTAGCTTCACCTGTTGCTCAAATTTTTGAGATACCTTACCCTTCCAGGGTAACCTGAGATAGACTGGGCACATATCAGGACTGAAAGTGACGGCTTTAGACCCGTTCATGAGTTTGCATTATATACAATGCAAAATGATCTGATAAGCATAGCTATTGGCCAATTGTATCAAACAGCAAGTCCCAGCCATTGTTCGCAATGTACAGATAATTCCCAACCAGCCCTTGTTTGCAAAACTCAAATCACAGTGTCCAACATTAGATGTGATTCCGCAATCCGACAACATTTACTAAATAATCCTGTGCGCTAAAGATTATGCTGACAACTAATGTAAGATTTTCAGCTGGACTCGCAGTGTGGCACATTTGTATGAACTGGAAGCTACATATATTAATACACAGGCCCACGTTCTTTGCAGGCAGAAATAACATGTACACACATTGTGCTTGTTTCAATTAAACAAAATAAGCAAATAAGTGACAGCCATTCGCTAACTCATTCCTCAGGGCAATGCCTTGACCAATCAGGATCAAGCTGCCTGGTTTAAATTTTAAACAATGATTTGCTGTTAACTTTCAGTCACCATCACTGGTGCATTCTCCATGGCAACACCTCTACCAATCAGAGTCCACTTGCCAACCAATCAGTTCTCTCTTCTCTTACAGTATAAATTGTTGTTTTCCTCAGCAATATTCAAGTTCTGTACGACTAAAAGATGTTTCCCTTAAACTGACCAATCTAAACAATCTGGACAGACAAATGCAAGCATTGTTAATATTGAAAGTAAAACATTGCTTAAAAAAAATTACTTTTAAATTGAATCCGATAGACTATGCAGACATAAAGCAAATCTATATTAAATGCTGTGCTAAAGTCTAACTTAAATCTTTTCCCTCATTAAAATGGACTTTGTTAAAATGCATATACTTTAATTAAAATATCTTATCAAGGGCAAATAATTAAAATATTCAAGAATTAAATAAGAAAACTCATTGCACCATAACAAAATCTTTTGTAAAGTGAGATTTTTGTATAAATAAAAAGCCATGTTGGATTAGACGCTCAGCAGGTTATAATTTGTTCAAATCTATTGTTCTGTTCCATTTTTAATTAACATCGGTGAAAGAAATTTTTCTCAATTTAAAGAATAGCTTTTTTTTTCTGGTGAAATTCAAAACATTAACCTTGGAACAGGTATAGGCCACGTAAGCCCTTGAGCTTGTTCCACAATACAATGAGATCATGGCTAATCTGTGACCTAAATTCATGACCTGTCTTTGCCCCACATCCCTTTATCATTTTTGGATAACAAAAATCTATCAAAACAAAGTCAAGATGCTGTGGATGCTGGACCTCTGAAATAAAAAAACAAAATGCTGGAAATTCTCAGCAGGTCTGGCAGCATCTGTGGAGAGAAAGATCCAGTTAAGGTTTCAGGTCTGTGACCTTTCATCAGAAACTCTCCATGGATGTTCTCAGGTCTGCTGAGTAGTTCTAGCATTTTCCGTTTTTAATCCAAAAATCTATTGATCTCAGGTTGAAAATTAACAATTGATCTAGCATCAGTTACCACTTGCAGAAGAGTTCCAAACTTCTATGACCCTTTAATGAGGAGGAGTGTTTCCCAATTTTACTCCTGAAAGGCTCACATGTAATTTTTTGCTATGTCCTCCAGTACTGAACTAGTGGAAATAGTTTACCTCTATTTCCCCTCTCAGTTCCCCTTAATATCTTGAAAGTCTTAATCAAATCACCCCTTAACGGTTTCATATACTGGTGGCATGGTCCATTTTATCTAGCGAGACCATAACCTGACTTGTGTAGTTACTTCAAACTGGTTTATTTACACTATTACACTATATACATGATGAACTACTAAGGCACATCTCTCCTGAGCGCTGTCTGCTGTCTGCTGTACAGAGTCTCTAACTCATGACTGCTGATGTCGCTGTTACCTCATGGTCTACATCACTCATTACCATAACTATTTTATTAACCCATTACACTATATTAACCATCTAAATTCAAGGGAATACAACCCTAGTTTGTGTAATCTCTCTGCATAATTTAACCCTTGAGTCCAAGCATTATTTTGGCAGACCTGCACAGCACTCCTTCAAAGGCCAATGTATACTCCCTAAGATGTGGCATACAGAACTGAACAGTCTAAACTGGGCTTTGTGTAGCTGTCACATAATGTCTACCTACTTGGAAATGAGTCCTCTCAATATAGAGACCAACATTCTATTATCTTTGAATATTTTACCATGTACGTGCACAGCTAAGGATCTCCACTGTTTACAGCTTTCCACCATTCAGGAAATGGATAATTTTATGCCCAAAGTGAATAATCTGACATGTACATATATTGAAATTCAATTGTTGCAGTGTTGTCCATTTATTTATTCTGTTCAAATATCTTCATAATGTTCCACTTCCATCTACAATGCTTAGAGTGCTGCCTATCTTTGTGCCATCGGAAAATTAGAATTTATGGCTGCACATCCCATCATCTGAGTTGTTAATAAATACAGCAAATAGATGAGGTCCCAACGCAGATCTCTATGGGACACCACTAGTCACATCCTGCCAATTAGAGTAACTGCCCATTATTACTACTTTTTATCTCCTGAAAATTAATAAATTGAACAGTGTGAAGTTGTTGTTCTTAACTCAGAGAAAGGAACTAAAATTGCCTGAAAAGGTTAAGGCCTGTCCGTTCAAGCGTAAGCATCTGTTTAACAGTGTGGTGTGAATCTAAATTACTACCAAACAACCTTCATGGCACTGAAATTTAACTTTTACATATCTAATGTCTCACTCCTTCAGATTTTAATTATTGTTGGAGGTTTTAAAGCGTAGAAAATGTTAAATAAAACATTTTGTTCTACTTTTATTTCTGTCTCTTTTATTTCAATATTAAACGCACCCTCCTTTGCCCTCATTTTGTTTTCTGCACCTAATTTGACATCAAATTCAATATTCTAACTGGTTCAGATTCTGCACAGCTCATTAATGATTCTTCAATTTGAATGCATAAGGAGATACATTATTGCTTACCCTGTTTATACAGGTCTCAGATCCCCCACAGAGGGCCCTGCATCATTTTGCCACTCTAATGTAAAATGTCCCAAACACCACCATCACCATCCTTGGGTATGTCCTGTTCCACCGGCAGGACAGAACCAGCAGAGGTGGTGGCACAATGGTATACAGCCAGGAGGGAGTTGCCCTGGGAGTCCTCAACATCGACTCTGGAACCCATGAAGTCTCATAGCATCAGGTCAAACATGGGCAAGGAAACCTCCTGCTGATTACCACATACCGCCCCCACTCAGCTGATGAATCAGTACTCCTCCATGTTGAACACCACTTGGAGGAAGTGCTGAGGGTGGCAAGGGTGCAGAATGTACTCTAGGTGGGGGACTCCAATGTCCATCACCAAAAGTGGCTTGGCAGTACTATAACAGACTGACCTGGCTGATTCCAAAAGGACATAGCTGCTAGACTGGGTCTGTGGCAGGTAGTGAGGGAACCAACAAGAGGGAAAAACATACTTGGCTTCATCCTCACCAATCTGCCTGTCGCATCTATCCATGACAGTATCGGTAGAAGTGACTACCACACAATCATTGTGGAGATGAAGTTCCATCTTCACATTGAGGATATCCTCCATCATGTTGTGTGGCACTACCATCGTGCTAAATGGGATAGATTTCAAACAGATCTAGTACTTCAAGACTGGGCAACCATGAGGCACTGTGGGCCATCAGCAGCAGCAGGATTGTACTCAACCAAAATCTGTAACCTCATGGCCTGGCATATCCCCCACTGTACCATTACCACCAAGCAAGGGGATCAAACATGGTTCAAGGAAGCGTGCAAAAGGGCATGCCAGGAGTAGTACCAGGCATATCTAAGAATGAGGTGTCAACCTGGTGAAGCTATAACACAGGACTACTTGCGTGCCAAACAGCATAAGCAGCAAGTGATAGACAGAGCTAAGCGATCCCACAGCCAACGGATCAGATCTAAGTTCTGCAGTCCTGCCACATCCAGTCGTGAATGGTGATGGACAATTAAACAACTCAGGAGGAGGATGCTCCACAAATATCCCCATCCTCAATGATGGGGGAGCCCAGCACATCAAAGATAAGGTTGAAGCATTTGCAACAATCTTCAGCCAGAAGTGCCGAGTGGATGACCCATCTCGGCCTCCTCTGGAGGTCCCCAGCATCACAGATGTCAGTCTTCAGCAAATTCGGTTCACTCCACATGATATGAAGAAATGGCTGAAGGCACTGGATACTGCAAAGGCTATAAGCCCTGACAATATTCCGGCAATAGCACTGAAGACTTGTGCTCCAGAACTTGCTGCACCCCAAGCCAAGCTGGCCCAGTACAGTTACAACACTGGCATCTACGTGGCAGTGTGGAAAATTGCCCATGTATGTCCTGGACACAAAATGCAGGACAAATCCAATCCAGCAAATTACTGCTCTATCAGTCTACTCTCGATCATCGGGAAGGTGATGAAGTGAGTCATCAACAGTGCTATCAAGCACTGTTTTTGTTATTTAATTGTTATTTAACAATAACCTGCTCACTGACACTCAGTTTGGGTTCCACCAGGGTCACTCAGCTCCTGACTTCATTACAACCTTGATTCAAACATGGCCAAAAGAGCTGAACACCAAAGGTGAGGTGAGAGTGACTACCCTTGGCGTCAAGACAGCATTTGAACAAGTTTTATTTTATTCATCATGGGATGTGGGTGTCGCTGGCTAGGCCAGCATTTATTGCCCATCCCTAATTGCCCTAGAAAAGGTGGTAGTTAACTGCATTCCTGAACTGCTGGAGTCCATGTGGTGTGGACACACCCACAATGCTGTTAGGGAGGAGGGTTCTAGGGTTTTGACCCAGCAACAGTGAAGGGATGGCCATATGTTTCCAAATCAGGATGGTGAGTGGCTTGGAGGAGAACTTCCAGGTGGTGGTGTTCCCATGCCTCTGATGCCCTTGTCCTTCTAGATGGAGTGGCCGTGGGTTTTGTAGGTGCTGGCTAAGGAGGCTTGGTGCATTTCTGCAGTGCATCTTGTAGATGGTACACCCTGCTGCCATTGTGCGTCATTGGTGAAGGGAGTGAATGTTTGTGGATGGGGAGCCAATCAAGTGGGCTGCTTTGTCCTGGATGGTGTTGAGCTTCTTGAATGTTGTTGGAGCTGCAATCCAGGCAAGTGGAGAGTATTCCGTCACACTCCTGGGAGTCAGGGGGTGTGCTACTTGCCGCAGGATTCCTAGCCTCTGACATGATTTTTTAGCCATAGTGTTTACATGGCTCGTCTAGATCAGTTTCTGGCCAATGGTAGCTGCCAGAATGTTGATAGTGGGGTATTCAGTGATGGTGGTGCTGTTGGAGATGATTGTTTCCTGGCATTTGTGTGACGTGAATGTTACTTGTCAGCCCAAGCCTGGACATTGTCCAGGTCTTGCTGCATTTGGACATGCCTTCAGTACCTGAGGAGTCATGAATGGTGCTGAACATTGTGCAATCATCAGTGAACATTCCCACTTCTGACATTACGATGCAAGGAAGGTCATTGATGAAGCAGCAGAAGACGGCTGGGCCTAGGACATTACCCTGAGGAACTCATGCAGTGATGTCCTGGAGCTGAGATGATTGACCTCCAACAACCGCCTTCCTTTGTGCTACGTGCGCCAACCAGTGGAGAGTTTTCCTCCTAATTCCCATTGGCTCCAGGTCTCTGTCATCCAGATCCAGAGGTGCAGCAACTGCAATGCTTATATCTGTTGCAGTCTTTGTGTGGACAGGTCACCAAATTCTCTACTCTCCCTGTGAGGATACAGCAAAACTCTCTGACAAATCATGCACTCACAACATTTCCAAAAACACTTCACAGTATTTTCAGAGACTTTGCAATAGCGAGGTTGAGTGTCCGGCTCTTTAAAGAATGGCAATACTGGGCTCCTCTTGAGCTGATCGCTTGATCTTTGGTGAATGATGTACGAATTTGTTGAATAGACCTGCACAGTCCAAATTAAGACACTGGGTGTCGTATCAGCTGTAAGGACTGTGTGATGTCAGAATGGCACCGGTTCAGCTGCTTCTGACACCCTCATGGGCAATGGAAACGGCCAGCAGTACCATGCCCACCCCAAGGAGGAAGATCCGCTTCCATAGCACTGTCTGCATTAGAACTACAAGTATGAATTTCCCACTTGTAAATATGCAACTCAGAGATTCCTCCAGATTTACTCGGTTTTACCACTATATTTTAACAAATAGTGTTATGAATGTTCGGCTTTAGGGCTATGTTTTAAACTGTCTCCTTTAATTGAAGGTAAAATGGAGAGGTGGATTGGATCTCCTACAGGATCTACCCAGAGACAAAACCCATGCGATCTGCTTGCAATGGAGACAGAAACTCAAATTGAAACTGATTCAAAGTAAGGGGAAAACTTTAACACCTGGACACAAAGGAGGAAGCAACTGGTCTTATTGCATACAGTCACACAGGATCTCAGTCAGTCAGACTGAGGGGGAAGAAGACCAAAAGCAGGGTGTTGCTATGCCAAGCAGAAGTAAAGGACTGCTTTTGGGTTAATCACCAAGTGGTGAGGACGGAACCCCTGTTTGAGGAAACATGGGTTTGTGGAGATTTAAAAACCAAGGAGTCAATTGAAGATACCTTGCTACTGGAAATCCATTCAATTATGCTCAGAAGGGGACTTTGTTGAAAAGGACATTGGAAGATTCACCTTGGTGGGGCAGGGAGAAGAGATCCTGCTTAAGCTAGTAGGAGCTTGAGATTTTAATCACAGGCCTACATTCCGGCAGAATGTGTGGTGTAATGTATAAACATGTTGTGATGTTTTTGGTTGTGTTAAGTTAATAAGGAATACCTTTTCTGTAGCATTGTAGTTACCTACTAAGTAATGTTTAGTTTTGTTGACTTTAGTGTGTCAGTTACAGTAAAAGTCTTAAAACCTGAAATTTTATCGTGCGATGTTTTGAATTGGTCATTGGGAAAATGGTGTCTACTGGGATTGTAACAACAGATATTGCTCGCATATCTATATATATGAGATATATAGACAAATTAAAATTTATAAAATACGACATTATAAAATAGAACTGGACAGAAAGTCTCTGTATTTACTTTGTGTAATTCAGCAATAACCTGCTCACTGATGCTCAGTTTGGGTTCCACCAGGACCACTCAGCTCCTGACCGCATTACAGCCTTGGTCCAAACATGGACAAAGAATTGAACTCAAGAGGTGAAGTGAGAGTGACTGCCCTTGACATCAAGGCAGCATTTGACCAAGTGTGGCATCAAGGACCCAAGCAAAACTGAAGTCAATGGGAATCAGAGGGAAAATTCTCCGTTAGTTGGAGTCATACCTAACACAAAGGAAGAAGACTGTGGTTGTTGGAGGTCAGTCATCCCAGTCCCAGGGCACTGAGTTCCTCAAGGTAGTTTCCAAGGCACAACCATCTTCACCTGCCTCATCAATGATCTTCCCTCCATCATAATGTCAGAACATAACATCATATTCTTAGAAGGAAAGTGGATATTTTCTCTGCTCTTGATGATTGTAAACAGTTCCAAATTAAAGATAACTGAAGGTTTTGGTAAAATGTGTTCAGTGCATTCTGATAAATGTCTGATCTTTGCAGGGTTTAAAATGACACCCCTTGATAATGTTTTTTTCCATTTCCCTGCCAGAATATAATGGCAGCAGCACAAGCAGAAGGGAAAAGGTCTCTGTAGTGTGACGAGGTGAGCTGGGAGCGCTGCTGCAGGCTGTGGAGAGGTGGAAGGCATCTGGGGCAGAATTTTACTGTCGCGCTAGCGTGCACCCAACCCAATCAGGCATAAAATCGCGCGAGATGTCGGGTGAGCGTCCCGATGTCATCGCACACTCACATGATGTTTTGTTCAGCGGGCACGTGCAAAAGTCGGAAGCGCGCCCGCTGACAATTAAGGGGGCAATTAAGGCCATTAACGGCACAATTCTCCCCGATTTTTCATGGCCCATCCAACCTTATGGTTGGCGGACGAGCAAATTGGCCAGGCGGATTTTACATTTTTCATCAAACCTCATGAAATCTCCATTATGAAATAAAATAAAAATAAATATCTGTGGACAGCATTTTTATTAGGTGTATTTTCAAGTGCTTGATTGTGATGCATGGACATTTTCTGGCAGCTTTTGAAACATTTATTTAACCATTTGAAGGTCTGCAGCTCCCTGAGGCAGCTGTCTGCCTTCAGGGAGCTCTCTCTCGCAGTGCTCACCTATGCCGGTGGTGACGTCATCTCCCTCCCTCTTCCCACCCCCACCCAAGAAGCACTGAGCTTTTTAGTGCGCGTTTCACACTGGCTAGCTGTTAATTGGCCAGCAAGAGTGAAATCGCGGTCGGGGGCCGATTGGGGTCGGCGATCTGTTTCCTGACCGGTCCTAGGCCTGCCGATGGCGCACGCCCGCCAAGGGTAAAATTCAGGCCCTGCATCAGGCAAAGTTTCAGAAACAGCTGGATCTAAAACATGGCAACAAATAGGAGAAGCTGAAACCTGGCTGCACTATTGCAGAGATGGTCATTAACTTTATCAGTAGGGTTTAAGTGGAACACTGAATGGCTATGCTTCTCACCAAGGAGCTTATTTTGTTATCTCAATACACTCTGCCTCTCACAATCCCTCTTCTTTTACTTGTATCCTGAAAGCCTTCACTCCTCTGCATCTTCTTTCAACACGCCTCAAATCTCACAGTACTAACCTGCCTAGTTCATGAAGATCCCAAACTTCACTGCCTCTTCATCTGCACAAAACACTTTTTCCTCTTATCTCTTCTGATATGGGCTTTCTCAGTGTGATATGTAATAATCCTTACCCCTTTTCACTTTTTACTGGAGAGCAGAATGCAGTTTCTGGCAATGGGAGAAGAGGAAACTTCTGTAGGAAAGCTCAAGCACTTTGAGAGGGAGACTACTTCCATTCAATTACACCCAATCCAGGTGACTGGGGGCAATAAAGATACAGAATGATTGGTCTCAGAAAGAGATAAATATCTCAAAGCTCCTTGTGGAACACAGCCACCTAACATCCTGTCTAATGGCCAATCTTTCAGGAAGCACTGCCATCATGTAGAATGCCTACCTATGCCACATTAGGATAGCTACCCCAAGTTCCTCATTCATTTTGTCTTTTTGTGTCTTTGCAGCATCTTCTGAGGCTTCCAGAGGCCTGGGACTTCACTGGCACCAGCCCTGTGGATAATAACAGCACATGCACACCTTGCATTTAAGGGGAAACTAGACAAGCACATGAGGGAGAAAGGAATAGAAGGTCATGTTGATAATTTTAGATGAACAAGGCAGGAAGGAGCTTATGTGGAGCATAGACACCAGCATTAATTGTTTGGGCTGAATGATCTGTTCCTATACATGCTTTGTAATTATCCTGTACTACTTAGAAAAATAACTTTCCCAGACAAAGTCTAATTTGTTTATATTATTTTATTTTACCATGGCAGGAATGTAAAAAAGACTGATTTCCCCTATGGTACTGCAGAAGCCATTTTTTTAATAGCAAGGTTATGTTTAAAGACAATTTGTGGGAAATTAAGTATTTCTCCACAAATCAATGAGTAGAAATGCAATCATGTCTGAAACACAAACTTAAAAGCTGGATGTGAAAATCTGAGTAATCTTCCTCAAAATCAATAACTGGAACAATACTGCTTGAGTGTACTATACATCGATTTATTAAAATCGTCCCTTCCATCCCAATGAAGGATGTTGTAGTTCTTGTGAGACCAATTCATTTAAATTACATCAAGGGATTTTTTTAGTGAGTCAGTGTGAGGAGATACTAGATGGAATTGGCACAGAGTTCAGTCTTGCTGTTTATTAATGAGAGTGTGGCTTCTACAGAAGGACAAGCTGTACAGTTAGTTAGATCCAGCCTTTTATGTGTAAACCCATGGTTTGAAACCAGCTCACACACAGGGTCACATGATCTTTATGTGAAATGGTTTGGGGCACTCTCAGCTGCAGTTTAACTATGCATTTTACAGTTATCTTTTTCACACTGAGCATAAGGATCTGCTTACATCCTCTTAAGTGAATAGATGTTCTCAAACAACACAAAGGAATGGATCCTGGACTAGCCCACGTCGAGCACCAAATGCGACATTGATAAAGGAGTTGAAGCATAGTTAGGCACAACTGCCAGAGGATTGCTGAGGGGCCGATTGATAATTAACTTGTCTGCTGGCGCTCATTAAAGAGACCGTGTGGCTTTTTGGTTGGTGACAATTTAATAAACGCTCTCTCCTGACAGCAAACCAACTGACAGAAGCAAAAGAAGTCAGTGCTGGGGACTTTGAGTGATACTTAAAGGATGCTCAGCTTTCAATGTTCATTTCCTGATTGCGATCAACTGACAACTGTCATGAAAGTACGATAACTTTCATAGTATTTTTCTGGTTTATGGTGAAGTAGGTTTATGGAGGTAAGAATAATTGGATCTGTCTGTGTGTGATTTAATTACATTTGAAGTCAAGTAGACTGCAAGTTTAAATCATCAAAATAAGGTAGGTGCTTGACATGCTAATGAGTAAACATGGATGCTGGCTTAGCAGTTAAAGTATGAAGGGAATTTGCATTTTTAGAGAAATGAAATGATGTTTGGATTTCAAGCGGATATCAGTCTGTTTACATCTAGCCTGATAAGCAAGGCTAAGGAATGTGTTTATTTTTCCCAAAGGTCACTGGAAATAGTGGCAACCTGAAAGTTTTTATATTGTGAGGAAGACACAGTTTCAAAGACATATTAAACAATAGAATTTACAAATTAAAAAGAGAGAAACATAGAAAGGAGAATGAAGGGCTATGTGAAAAGAAGAAGGCCATGTAAAATCTAATAGGAGTGTGTGAAAAGCCTTCATGAAGCCTCCAGCATTTGTGCATAAGTTTGCTATCAAACAAACTGAAGCTGGAGAAAAGCCATTTGGAATTCTATTGTCCAGGGTATTGTGTTAACTTGCTGAGTTTGTTTTAAATCTAAAGTCTATTGTGGGCAGTTGCTTTAAAGGGGGTATAACTGGGAGTCAGGTTAATTAGGAATTTTAGGAGTTATTATAGTAGTGAGTGTAGTCTTATATATGTACTTGAGTCTTTTATATTTTGTTATTTTTTTAAATTTAATTTTTAAAATCTATAAAGGTCTTGGTGGACTTGTTACTTCTGAATTCAATGCACGCATCTCGTAATAAATACAAATTTAGTGTGATAGCGCGACCAAGTTTCCCTCATGGATTTGGTCTGTCAGGCACACTGCATCTGCCACGTCATCGCACTACACTGCAGTTAAAGATAATGTTTGAGATTCATTGAGAGTCCTTCTGGGGCACTTAGTTAAGAATTCTTCCATATTCTATCAACAATTTTCCCAGATACTCTTTCAGGACTTCATCAGAAAAGAGTGAGTCTGTGCATTTCTACCTGATAAAAACCACCAGAACAAAGGGTGTGCTTGTTCATGGACACATAACTAGGGGTGCTCCTTGTTCTGCATAAGAAATGGGAGGAGGGGATGAGGTCAGGCAGAGCAATACCAATGGCCACAGGAGAGAGGGAGAGGAAGGTGAGGAGGGCTCTCAGCAGGAGGCCTTATCCACCATGGATCTTCAGAGAGCAGTATTCTTAAATTCATACGGGCTAAGAACTATGTGCGAGGAGGTTATGCATTGCCAAGGAGGCCATCACAGAGTCCTGTGGCCTCATGAAAATAAGACTCAGACCTTTCAGCATTGCCAGACTGCATTGCCTATGGCAGTCAACATCACAGTAGCATTAACTTTTATATTATGAAACCTTCTAGGTTGCTACAAGTGATATCAGTCACATCTCACAATCTCTGTGCACTTCTGCATCGGGGGAATCACTGTGAGTCTATACATTATGAAGAATGACTACCCATCTTTCTACATTGCCAGAGAAGTCCAGAAGCAAGAAGCTTTAGGATTCAACAGGATTGTAGGAATTCCCACGGGAGCCACTGACTGTACAACTGCCCATGTGAAATCTACATCTAAACTCAGATATATTCAGGGACAAGAAAGGATTGCATTCCCTCAATGCACAGGTTTCACAGGTTGCACAAGCAGCACATCACGCACGTGAGCAAATTTAAACATTTTGAGGAAGCCCATCTTTTGCCTGTAGGCCCTGTGTACTGGGTATGGCCTGCTGTGAGCTACACCCCTTTCCTCCTCCCTTCTCTCCTATGGGACTGTAGGCCTGTGACCAGCAGGTTGTTGTTCGTGCCGGTCATCTTGGTCCTCACCTGAGGCCCAATCTAAGGCAGCATAAGCAGCACCCATGCTGATCTGATAGATCAGACCTACAAACCTCTAAAATGTAGATGACACCTCCAATCTGTGGATCACATCCCCAAAATGTATGAAGTAACCTTTCAGCAAAAGGCTTTTCTACAAGCAGGTGAGAAAGCAACTGGAAGTACTAAGAACTTATTGGCGTTTTCCCTGAATTGTTTCAGACCTCTTAATTGCCACTGTGTCCTCACATTGCTTCCACTAACAAATTCTAGGAAGCCTGGAAACCTGAAGTTTTTTTTTATACTTTCATGGGATGTGGGCATCACTGGCAAGGCCAGCATTTGTTGCCCATCCCTAATTGCCCTTGAATTGAGTGGCTTGCTGGGCCATTTCAGAGGTAAGTTAAGGGTCAACCACATTGCTGTGGGTCTGGAGTCACATATAGACCAGACCAGGTAAGGACGGCAGATTTCCTTCCCTAAAGGGCATTAGTGAACCAAATGGGTTTTTACAATAAGCAACAATAGTTGTCATGGTCACCTTTATGAGCCTGGCTTTATATTCTAGAATTATTAATTGATTTTAAATTCCACCAGCTGCCGTTAGTGGGATTTGGATGCATGTCTCGAGAGCATTAGCCTGGGCCTCTGAATTACTAGCCCAGTAACCATTAACACTATGCCACCATCCCCCACCCCCCAAATGAGTAATTGGTGCATTGTGCTCATTGAATGATTAACATATGTTCAAAGGCAACCTGTTTCTCCCGAGGGGATTGTGGGAATGCAGCCTAATGCACAGGAGCGAAAGGAAGTCAATGAGTTGGAGTTGATGCCCAGTCAGTTTTATAGGCTTTAACCTGCTCCCAAACCCACTCTGCACATTCAAATCCCAACAAGTTTATGCTTATCGGTGCATCCTAAACTAGGAGCCATAAGCACGTGACAATGATGAATAAATCCAATACGCAATTAAGGAGATTTTTTTTTAACCAGGAGAGTGGCTGGAATGTGCAACTTGCTACCAAGTTGTATAGTTTAGGCCTCTAGCTTATGCACTATAAGGGAAGCTAGATAAGTGCATGAGGGAGAAAGGAGTAGAATATGCTGATGGGGGTGAGATGAAGTAAGGTAGAAAGAAACTAGCATGGGACATAAGTGCCAGCATAGACCAGTTGAGCTGAATGGCCTGTTTATCTGTGGTAAATTCTATGTAATTCAATTTATTTTCTTTTTTTGCTCCAGATTGTTCTAAGGTGTTGGTGAGCTTACTGCAACTTAGGACCAAAAGCAACAGTTAAGTTCAGTATTTATGTTTTCCCAGAGTCCCACCCGGAAGAAAAAAAACAGTTCAGACCAGTAATCCTATTTCCCAGTTTTTACTGTTCTTTTCATTCTAGGCATTCTCACCCAATCCTTACCTTCTGAGAACATTTGACAAGAGCAAAGCAATCACATATTATTTGAACTGGAATTACTTTGTTTTAAGGGAAAACAAATAAACGCTTGCTGTTTGTTCTCCATGGTGTTGTAGGTGAGGATTTACTGTGCTGCCTTGATTTTTATAGTTTAGCTACAGCTTAGTAAAAATTTGACTGTTCAGTTAAAATGCAATGTGATGCACATAGAAGTCCGAGATTATGGTGAATGCAGCATGTTGTATTTTATAAATATGCACCTTGTTTTCTAAGTTACCATGCTGCTAATTGTAAGATAGCACTAATTAACATTGCACCACTGTTGTGAATATATTACATTTAGGAGCAACATTCGGTACATAATTAACATTGTCTTAATGAATGTTTGTGACTTCCATTGTCTTGGAAATGTACTTTGATAAAATCTGTTGGTAAAGATGCAGATAATTAAAGTCATTGGTCCAGCAAAATTGTTTGCTTCATGTTTAATCATGTGTGTAATTGTGTACTTGATTGTGTCTTTGTAATGAGACTGGAGTTTTCCAGAGGCAGAGTAAAGTTGCTGGAATTTTACTTGCACTTTTCACTGATTTTATGAAAAAGTTGCAATCTCAAAAGCGTTGAGCAGTCACATTTAATCTGTGAACAGAACATTGACAACTACTGCACAAAGGTGGTGGAAAAAAATACTTCTGACACTAAAATGGAATTGTGGCAACTTTAAAATGAGTGATGCTGCCCTCCCTGATTTGAAGTCTTTTCTTTTAATTATCTTGTGAACTACCAACTCCCCCAGCCCTGTTTTATGGCTAATATTAGTATGAGGAAATAACTTATAAAATGAAGAATTCCTTTCAGACCTGTGAAGTAAACCTACTTGAAAAGGTTGAAACCTATTACAGTGAGCTTGTCTCTGCAGCATATAATCAATAATCACTTTTCCTTTAGATACTAGAGTCGACCAATAAGGGATTGGACTATTACCCAACACTCGGGGTATTCTCCATGGCTCTACAATGATAGCTTATCCCTTTCCTGCTCCTCTTGAAAAAGTAAGAAGAAACCTGGATCTCCCTTGCCCAGGATGCTGCTTTCAGTCAGTTTTTCCTGGCAGATCCAAGGCTGTGTGAGCTTCAGTTAGCTAGCAGTTAAAATGGTGTGTGCTTACAGGGGCCTCATTGAAATGCAGCTGCAGCATTTAAATTAAGCCCTCACTCTATAGAGCAGGCAGCTTTCCCTTGCTGGTTTCAGGCAAGCTAAGACGGTGAGGGGATGGAAATGCACCATGAATCCTCCATCCCATCATCATCGTCATCATCATCATCATCACCGTAATACCTCCCACCCCTGCCACCATCCACAGAGTTCCCACAGTTTAAATACCCACCTTGGATTCAAAAACAGCCCCAGGGCAATTATTATAATCAGGGCAGATTGGTAAGGAGTCACAAATGCAAGCTGCTGCGACCTAGACACTTCATGTTATTTTTAACAATGACAATGCCACAAGTGGTCTCCTATTGTGAGTATAAATGTTGGAATCTGTTCAACTAAAAACTGTACATTACAAAGAGATTTTAAAAAGTACTGTTATACCATGTTACATGCCAAGTAACTGTAACACATCATGTAGAACTAAGCTGCAATGATTTGTTTAAGGTGCCTCCAGGTGGGAAGGTAGGGGAAAGAGCAGCCTGCCCATCTAAGAGCGCTTTCAGCTGATTTTACCATTCCAGCCTCATTAGCATATTCTTGACAACTTTCCTACCAAGAGGGCTATGAAATCAGCAGGAGTGGTTAATAAAGCATACAGTATCTCTGGCTTTATTTATCGGAGCATAGGGTGAAAGAGCAAGGAGGTTATGTTCAACGTGTATAGGATACTAGTTAGATCTCAGCTGGAGCATTGTGTACAGTTCTGGGCACTGCATTTTAAGAAGGATGTGAAGGCATTGGAGAGAATGCAGAAAAGGTTCACGAGAATAGTTCCAAGGATGACGAATTTCAACTATGAAGATAGATTGTGGAAGTCAGGGCTGTTTTCCTTGGAGAAAAAAACGTCTGAGAGGAGCTTTGATGGAGACATTCAAAATCACGAGAGGTCTGGACGGAGTAGCTAGGAAGAAATTGTTCCCACTCGTGAAAGGACCGAGAATGAGAGGGGACAGATTTAAAGTGATTGGTCAAAGAAGCAATGGAGACATGAAGAAAAACTTTTTAACGCAGTGAGTAGTTAAAGTCTGGAATGCACTGCCTGAGAGTGTGATGGTGGCAGGTTCAACGGAAGCATTCAAAAGGGAATTAGACTGTTGTCTGAAAAGGAAGAATGTGCACGGTTAGGCGGAGACAGTGGGAGAATGGCATTAGGTGAATTGCTCATTTGGAGAACCAGCGCAGACAGGATGGGTAGAATGGCCTCTTTCTACTCTGTAACAATTCTGAGTTTCTGAAACGGTTGCCCGGTCATAAAGTCAGGTTTTCATAGACTGGGGATCAACTGGAACCTTCCATAACACAAGAAAAATGCTTCAGGAGGGATGGAGTGTGGGGCAAGTCTGGGGCAGTGGACAGTTGTGGCAGGTACTGGGAGTTAAAATTGACTCAGAGTGGGATTTAATTGAACCTATCCCTTGTGAATCACTTCAGTTGATAAGCATCAGCCACTTCATTCTACGGAATCAGCAACTCAAAAGATAAAGGTGGAATTCGCCCTGTTTCCCCCACCCCCAGAAGCAGGCTGGCAGGCAGGGATGGGGGCACATAATATCAAGTGGGATAGCAGCAACACTACGCCCACCAGCTACCTTCATCCACTGGAATTTTACCGGCAATTAATGACCACTTAAGGGTCTCTGCTTACCGATGTGGTATTTGGAGACTGCCAGCAGCAGCCATCCATCCCAGTGGTGTTGCTGTGAGTGGCGAACTGCCAGCCTTTTGATTAGCTGGCAGTTCTCCGAGGTAGGATTTCCTCCTAGATGGGGGTGGAATTCTTGCCCTGAACCAACTGATGACCTGACGGCTGTAGAATCAGCTCAGGGGTAACGCAGCTGCCCATTGGAGGTGGGCTCACCCCCAACCTTTTAGCCGGGGGCGGAATGGGGCCACCCCCTCCGAATAAAATTCAGCCCAATATTTACCCAGATGTTTTCCTTATGCAATACTAACTTTGGTCCTTGCACCCATTATCAGTGATTACAGTTCCCTGAAATGTGGAACCCAGTGTGCAATTAATCTTTAATTAAGTTCCCCCATTAAACTGGGGATTATTTCATACTGAAACTGGCCATTGCTTTAGGGTCAGTCCAAAACTTAAGTGGTCATTACTTTAAAATTGTATCAATCTTCCCTGCTTAACAATCAAAGGTTAAAGGCTAACACTGCTATAGTATAAAGGACAGGGCCATCTTGGCAGACTTTGTGCCTGGATTTTAGCTGGGAGGAACATTCCAAGGTGTGGTGTTGTGGGGGGTTGGTGTCTGTTTTGAGAGCGGGAAACCTGGAATTCTGGATTTCTGAACATCCTGTGAGTTTCTCGCCCACAGTCAGCCTAATCCAGATGGGGGGGCCTGTCAGGTAGGAGGTCTTGCACCAGGCTAGTGCCGAACAGGTGTGAGAGAAGATAAGTCTAGTGAGGCTGGGTGAGATCATGGGCAGGTCTCCGATCACAAAGGGGTGGTTCTAATTGCCATGGGTGGGAAAGGGGCTGGTGGGACTTTCTGATCATGATGGGTGTAAATGATGGTTGGAGTGGGGGTGTTGAATCATGGTTGAGGAGCTTCCATTGGTAGTTGGGAGCTTGTTGTGGTGGGTGGGCATTAGAAAGTGGTTGGGGTATTCCAATCATGGAAGGGTTGGAATAGATGGTGGTGAGGAGAAGCAGACACATCATGGGGAGGGGAAAGGTTTATTTTATAACTTCTTGTACCTGGAGGGAACACTGCTGCTTCTCCTTGTACAAAGGCAGTGCTGTACAAACACTTTTTCAACCCTTCCTGCCTCCTCTCACCTGCTGGGTTTCCCCGAGGCCTGGGAAATGAGTTAATAATTGAATAACAGTTAAAATGAAGGCAGAAGCCCTCATCATAATATTTAAATGACCAATCTACTTCTTACAGCTGGGTTGATTGCCTGTCCCTTGGATCACTTTCATTAGAAGTTGAAGGTGGGGGGTGCATGGGCGTTCAAAGTGGCTCAGGTTATTGTTTCAGATTTATAGAGTTTTAACCCAACCCACCCATTTTTGGCCATTAAGTTTCAGCTAGTTAGTCTGATTAATTATTTCCTTACATTTTGAGAGACTGCCATGGGGTGGAGCTAATGCATACATTCTGCTAGTAGGCTACTGATCTATGCACGGGTATGTCAATATAAACCTGTAAGTGCAGCCCCTAGTCACAGTGTTATCTTTAAAAAGGGATTTTAAGTAATTATTGACCCTGTCCCTACTCATAAACCTGACAACTATCACTTACAAGATCATAACCTCTCCAGCTGGTTTGGTTCCTTTAACTGCGCCAGATACCTTACTTGGCTTTTCTCGAAAACCTGTGAAAATGTGTCAGAACCAAATAATTTAATACATTGTGCTTTTACAACCAATCTTACAATGCTTAAAATGAGACACTATTTACTGGTACTTAGATAGAATTGCTGATGTAAGAACTCATTGGAAGTCAGATGGATTCTGATGGCTCTACATCCAATCAATAGCAGTTTATTAATCTACATTTATTTGGCAGAATCCAAGGCTCAAATGTATAATAATCAATCTTTATTTGCTACAATGGAAATATGTATTGCTGTCTCCTGTAGATATGATTCACAAAAACCATTATTAAATTTGTTATATGAGTAATTAGGCATTCAGTCAATATCCTAATCAAATCTTCATGCCTATCTATAGAGCACTGAACTTAACTGCAATCAAAAGAGATTGCTCTGGGAATATAAACAAATAAAGCCAAATAGGCACACAATTTGGCTTTTCTAGATACTAGTATGTGGCATTAGAGATTCAAAATAGCATCAGCAGTGTGCGTGCACTTCTGATGCAACCCTCATTTTGGATGCCATATTGGTGAAGTCACTAGCATGAAATATCCACCGGATATATGCAGAGTGGGCAGATCATGATGCCAACCCGAATGTAATACTGACTTGATGCCATTTTGGAGCTCAACTCTTTAGCTAATGCTGTGTTTTGAACATGGATGGCTGAACATGTATTTAGCAGCAGCTAGAATCCTCCACCAGCATTATTTAGAGGGATCATCAATTACTTTCTGTCACTGATTGATTTCCACTGGTTGTTCTGGTGATTGTACAAGTATTTGGTGCTTTCTAGAGTTCTTTAGAGTTCCTAAAGTCTAAAGGGGGTGGTGCAGCAGGAGCTGAAGAAGTTGATCCAGACTTCAAAGTTTCAAGATGTGGGTATAGTGATGGGTATTCCTCTTGCAATACACTATAACTAGGAAATTGAGAAGAGGGCATGAAAAGCACAATAAACTGCTAGAAGGTGGAGGAGGAAAGGGAGAAGGGCATTCAGCAGGAGGCATGTCTATCCAAGGCATTCAGGGTTCAATTGCCCTACCTCAGTGAGAAACAATGTCTGAGATGTATGCACTTCAATAATTTCTTACTGAAATTTGATGCTTGCTGCATTCACTGCTGCAATTTCAGAGCAGGGAAAGGACTGCAATGCCAGTGGCTGTGAAGGGACTGTAACCAGGAGCATTAATGCATTGGTTCCTTCTAAGTTGGAGCTGGAGATATTTGCAAACTTATAGTTTATTGTTCATTGTTCTATAAGGGAGATTGTTGTCGTCTTATTCTCCCATCCGTTGCTCCTCCACCAGTGCCTGGCCAGGCTGCAGTCCTGGGTATCTGAAAGGAGAAAGGCCTAAGGATAGGACTGTGATGAGGGCAGGTGAGGGGGGGGAAAGTAACAAGTGCATGTTACCCTATCTGGAGCTTCTAAATCCAACGAGAGTTAAAATTGAGGAGAAGTATGATTTGAAAAGGAGGATTAGGTATCAGCATACCATCATCTTCAAAACTTTCAGCTCCTGTCCACTGAATCTACTACCCCTGGTTGTGTACCACCTTGTCCTGCAAGAAAGAAAAGCATGGCAAACATTGAGTGTGGTGCAATCTGTTTGAGTAATGAGGCTGTCACGGTTGGCATTGTGTGTAAGCTGTGAGACGTGTTTGTGAGTCTTACAGTAGTGTTAAGTGTGTGCGTGAGGTGAAGCTATGAATATTAGTTATAGATAGTCATTGAAAGTGATTGTTGGTAGGTGAATGACAGAGTGGGAGACCTACCCTCCTCCTTCAAACTTGCCCAGGACACCCACCCTGCAGGATCTTTGCATAAATATGAAGGTTCATTTACAAAGAGGTCTTTGAGACCAAACTGTAATATTAACTCCAGGCTTGTACAAGGAAGACCTGGTGGCCTCTCTGAACCAGGCCAAACCTGTTAGTAACAGGCACCTGAGCCAGAAGAGGCCCAACATGAGGTTTGTTTAAATATTTTGCAGTTTTCTTGTGAGCCAAGACTACTTCTTCTGGCTCCACATAAAAATCTTGGCCTTCTCCTACAAAAGCTTCCTCCTAATCCCTGATGCCAATCACCTCTGAATCTACCACACAGCACTCCCCATCTCCACAACCTCCACTCCAACCCAATTAACCAGCTGCTTCAGTGCCAGGCCCTGTTCCTTCTTGTCCTCAATGGCAGTCTACTGTCCCTTAGTTTGAATGGACAGATTGCCCTTTGCTAGATTGTGCTCTCGTCCAGGAGTTAATAATCAACCCGTTGGTTTTAGACTGCAAACAGTCATTATACAATCCTTAAAGGAAATGCAGAGAATATTTCTACTACGGTCAACAAAACCATGAGAATTTATGCAAGACAGACAGACATACGCTGCAGCCAATACAGTCAGCTGTCAACTATTCCAAAGCTGAGGAAGTGGTGATTGGGATGGAATGAACATTTAATGACAGGATCAGAAAAAAAAATTATTGGGAAACATTCATTGTTGCTTACCTGGGCATTCACAGCAAACAGCCTTTCTGATTGTATTGTGTGATGGTAAGTATAATTCAAGATTTGTGCTTGGCTGCTACTTGCAGTTATGGGGAAGCCAGCTGTGATACAAAAAATCCATCAATGTTTTATGTCACTGCTACATTGTGCTGGGAAAGCAGATATTGCAATCTGTCACCTTAAGTAAATTGGCTGTCACTTGGCTCACATAATTAGAAATAATAACTTGTTGAGGCCTACAATATCACCTATAGGGTGTAAAATATATTAGAGGCAAGGAAGGTTGCAGTAGCTGTCAGACTGACTGCTGCTGTTAAAGCTATAAAAATAAAGGCAGAAATCACTGGAAGCACACAGGTCAGTTAGCATCTATGGAGAGAACATGGGGGATCTTTATTCAAAATCAAACATTGTTGTTAGGCTTTCTCTAAATCAGGTCTTAACATTTAACAGTTCTTTTTAATTGCTTTGATAATCAAGATCTTCACAACCATTAGTTAAACTGAGAACACTTTATTGCTGCCAATATATTTAAATAACTGAGTTACATGAAAAACAGCTGTTATGAGTAACATATTTGACCTTTTTCCCATTTTACTGTTTTTCTGCTTATTTACACATTGCTTGCATTATAGCAGTTATTATTAATGTTCACATATAACATATGAAAATAAGCTAAAAGTGCACATGGAATAATAGTTCCTCTAATTTCAAGTGAGTTTAAAGTGTTATATGTGTGTGTGTGTGTATATATATATATAGATATATATAATATATATATAAAATTTGCACAATTAAAGCAGCAGAAAAAAGCATCAAATTGAGTCAACAGTGTTCGAGGGATGATCAGAGCAGATCAGAACTTATAGATATTATCAAAGAGAAGCCTATTGGCTGGCACAGCAGTATAGGTGTAGCATCAAAGCTCTCTTTGCTGAGCATTCTGGAAAAATGAGAAGCAGGAACAGTCAGAGTCCACAGGCTGAGGCTTGCAAAGGCTGAGCTTCACCAATCCCTGCTGGAGGAGATAATATTATTATCTGCCAATTTCCCAATTACTTCAAAATAGGATAGGAATAAAGCTGGACTTTCTGATTTGGAAATTGCTTCATTGGGAGTTTGGAAAGTGGGGAAGAGAGGTATATTCACCTATTTTGTAGCCCAGCACTGACCTTGGTTAATTTTGTGATGTCATTCTAATTTGCATATTGGCACTGGGCTCCCAGTGGTACTGCCATTTGCCATTGGGAGCTCTTCATGGTGGTGGGGAGTGGGGGGGTGGAAATAAGACAGGACAGGGAATTGAGTGCAGCTGCAGGATTATAATACCATCAATAACGTAAAGTGCCAGTGTATTGCAACTCTGAAGAACATTTCTAGGAGATCTGCAGGCTGAGGATATGCTGAATTTTCAACTGAAATTGAATTTAATTGAAAGGTAAGATCATGTTGGAAATGAGCAGCAATATTCATCTATAATCTGTTTAATGTTTTGTCTTGTGTTCAGAGTCTAGATGGAGTTCTTAAGGGTTTTACTGCTTCCCTAAGAAAGCTAATTAAGACTGTAGTTTGTAAAACCATTATTATGTATTTCCAGCTCTGTGTACATCTCAGTAACTGTACACAAAGTTGTACTTCTCCTTCCCTCCAGTTGTCTGTTACTTAGTCATGTGACATTGCGTCATAATTACATAAGCAGTTACATCAATATCAGCTGCCTTTACGCTTAACTACCATGAAAAGTGACACCTTGGCAGTAAGTGCCTTCCCCACCACATCTAACATGGTAATTCGCTATTGCAATTTATACCTGCTAAAGGCATGTTTAGCCAAAGCATATTTGCTACTTAGAAGCAACTTGCTCTCATTCATTGAAGTGACTTCAGTGTTCAGGAAAAGCTGTGGGATCATTCACATTCATGGCCTTTACCTGAAATGTTTCTTAATTAGTACAGTGGACCTTACCTGAGTGGACACCATTGAAAGTCTTTGCTGGTGGCTAATTGTTAGTTTCGTGCATCTGTTAGCACCTCCATCTTGGTCTGCTTGCTGACACCTGAGTTGGAGTGGATGTCCTATGGCAACAAGATGGTTTTCACACGGTAAGGCTCCAGTGTCTCACCTTTATATAGAAAAAGAATTAAAGTTGATAAGGAGGCAGAGATGGAGAAGGTGGAGGACAAGTGCCTGGGATTGTCATGATATTTTGCTTTTCTTCCTTTTTGGCTCCAAGCATCATCACAACAGGGAGGTGATGATGTAGTGGTAATGTCACTGGGCTAGTAATCCAGAGCTAATCCTCTAAGGACATGGGTTCACATCCCATCATGGCAGCTGGTGGAATTTAAATTAAATTAATAAAATGTGGAACTGGAAGCTAGTCTCAGTAACGGTGACCATGAAACTATCATTGACTGTCATAAAAATCCAAATGTCCTTTAGGGAAGGAAATCTGCTATACCTATTTCGTCTCATCTGCCCTGTGTGATTACACAACAATTCCTCTGAAATGGCCTAGCAAGCCGCTCAGTTGTAGCAATTAGGGAAGGGCAGCAAATGCTGGCCTTGCCAGTGATGCCCACATCCTATGAAAGAATAAATCTAAAAAAGAAACAATCTTGACTCAGACATGATTACAAAAGCTAAATGTAGCTGAACTCAACTGAATAATGCAACAAGAAGCCCTTGCAAAACTGAGGATAATGGGGTTAAAAGAAAAAAAAAACTCTTTGGTGGCTTGTATTTTACATTACAAAAATGCCACATACAATACAATACTCAACACCACTCCTGGATATCATTGCAAGAAGTCCTCAGGGCAGAATCTTGAACCTAACTATCTTCCACTGCTTCATCAATAATTCCTTTTCCATCATAAAGTTAGGAATGAGGCTGTTTACTGAAAATTTCATAGAGCAATTCACAATTCTTCTGTTCATGAAGCTGCTATGCCAATCTCGTACAGCGGTACCGGAGCAACCACTTGGCTTGGACTGTCTGGTGGAAGATAACAGTCATGCCAGGCAATGATCATTTCCAACAATTTAAACCCAATCAATTCACCTATTTTCTGAAAGCAATGCTTCCGTTGAGTGTACTCACTATCAACATCTTGGGGCTTCCCACCAACTAGAAGCTGTTTTGGGTCACCTAATTCAACACAGTAATTACAAGAGAGGATGGAAAAGGGTTACTCAGCAAAGAACAGCTCCCCTACTAACTCCTTGAAGCCTCTCCATCATTTTTTTTATTCATCCACGGGATGTGGGCTCCACTGGCTGGGCCAACATTTATTGCCCATCCTTAGTTGTCCTTGAGAAGGTGGTAGTGAGCTGCCTTCTTGAACCGGTGCAGTCCTAGTGGTGTAGGTCTCCATCATCTACAAGGACTAAAGCAGCAGTGTGATGGAATACTCACCACTTATCTAGATAGAACATTCAAGAAACTCAACAGCAACCAGGAGAG
This sequence comes from Cetorhinus maximus, assembly GCF_964194155.1. Classification (NCBI taxonomy): domain Eukaryota; kingdom Metazoa; phylum Chordata; class Chondrichthyes; order Lamniformes; family Cetorhinidae; genus Cetorhinus; species Cetorhinus maximus. Next base: position 35,737,765 of record NC_135890.1, read on the forward strand.
AACAATTCACTTGGTATATACTTTCTACAAGATGGACTGTAACTATTTAGCAAGATTATAAGAAGATAATGGTGAAGCAAATAGCCCGTTGAGCCTACTGCACCATTCTATCTCAATTCCACTTCCCCACTCCATCCCCATATCCCTTGATTCCCTATTTATCTTAGCCTTGAATACGCTCAATGACTGAGCATCCACAGCCCTCTGGGATAGAGAATTCCATAGATTCATAACTCTCTAAAAGATGCAATTGCTCCTTATCTCAGTCCTAAATGGCTGAACCCTTATCCTTACAAACCCAGTTTTATGGCAGGAAGAATTAAAAAGAAGAGTATTACTTCAATGGAGAACAAATGTAGAATCCTGAGGTGCAAAGGGATCTTGGTATTCCAGTGCATGAGTCATAAAAAGTTAGTATGCAGGTACAGCATGTAATGAAGAAAGCTAATGAAATTCTATCCTTTATTACGAGAGGAATTGAACATAAAAGTAAGGATGTTATGCTTCAGTTATACTTATTGGTAAGATCACATCTTGAATACTGTGTGCAGTTTTGGCCTTCTTATTTAAGAAGGATGTAAATGCTGCGTTGGAGGTGATTCAGGGGAGGTTTACTAATTTGATACCAGGAATGAGCAGGTTGTCTTATGAGTAGAGATTGGACAGGCTGGGCTTATTTCCACTGGAGTTTAGAAAAGTGAGGGGTGTTTTGATTAAGTATGTAAGGTCCTGAACGGTATTGACAAGGTGGGCATAGAAAGGGTGTTTTGTCTTGTGGGTGAGCCCAGAACTAGGGGGCACTGTTTTAAAATTAGGGGTTGCCCTTTTACAACAGAGGTGAGGAGAATTTTTTTCTCTTGGAGGGTTATGCAACTTTGGAACTCTCTGCCTCAGAAGGCGATGGAAACAGGGTTATTTAATATTTTTTTATTCATTCACAGGATACGGGCTCCACTGGCTGGGCCAGCATTTATTGCCCATCCCTAGTTGCCCTTAAGAAGGTGGTGGTGAGCTGCCTTTTTGAACCGCTGCAGTCCATGTGGTGCTGTTAGAAAGGGAGTTCCAGGATTTTGACCCAGCAACAGCAAAGGAACATAGACGTAGGTAGGTTCTTGTTAGGCAAGGGAATTCAAGGTTATCGGGGTAGGTGGAGATGTGGAGTTCAAAATATAAATAGATCAGCCAAGATCTTATCGAACAGTGAAGCAGGCTCAAGAGGCTGAATGGCCTACCCCTGTTCCTATTTTGTACGTTTGTACATTCATATGTTCATAGACCCTTAATTCTAGACTCTCCAGCTAGGAGAAACGGCCTCTCAGGCTGGTAAGCCAATGTATTATTTACCTTTCTAATGTACAATCACTTTTTAACTACATATCTGTTTCATTGTTTCTTTTACACTAATTAATGTAGACTGGTTGTTGTGCAACCCTAGTGTAAAGTCTGTCACCTGGTGGTAACATGGACCATCAAGGTAAAAGAAGAACTCAGACTGAAGATATGTAAATAAGTGTACTGAACTGCAATGTGGGCCCAAAACATGAAGCATGATGGTCAATTTAGTCAAGCAAAAGCCTTGCTAGAATCAGTGAGTTCTGTAAAATGACTTTAACTGTAGGAGAGCTCGTACCAGGGAAGATAAACAGACTGAACTTCATTAAGGGGCAATAAATGTGCTGTCTTTTCCCAGCTCTGGAGATTAATAATAGTGTTGGAGATAACAAAGCGGAGTCAAGCTGGCTATGGTACCTCAAGTGCGGCCTTCAAAAGGGGCCTAGCCAGGGAACATCTGGAGAAAGCATGGAGATGTACGGTGATGTAATTAAAAATCAATTAAATGGACTAAAAGCAGGCTTTACATAACATGGCACAAGGCCATAGCAAAGGAAAATATGAAGAATGAGTCCACAGAACAATCTTGGCTGCAGTAGGTTAGAGCAATTTGGTCAATCACTTAAAAGACGTGCACAGAGTTCTTCATCGGATTGATCAGCAGGATGGACTGTGACTCGCAGGGAAACTAGGCAACTGGTATTATTGTGAGTAATACTATTACTTAGTGGTTTATTAAAGGTGTATCACCTTTGGTGAAACTTCATCCAAGTTGTTGCGTCAATGATATCCAGAGTAGAGACAAGGACCTTTAGAACAGGAAGAGGGCCTTACAGTATCTACCCTGTCAAGCTCGGCGCATTCTTTACTATTGATAGGGAACAAAAAGCAAATTCATCAGAACACCATCACCTCCAAGTTCCCTTTCAAATCACACCCCAGCCTAACTTGGACATGTATCACAGTTTATTGGTCATCAGTGCATCAATATACTGCAATTCTCATTCTACCTAATATCATCATGGGAGCAGCATTGTAATAAACACAGCAGCAGTTCAAAAGAATCACAGGGCAACTTGTATTGGGCATTGCATGCCCCCTTGTCAGGGCCATTCACATACTGAAAACAAATAAAAAAACTGTATGATGTGACTGAAAATTTGCATTAATCCCTCTTGTGGCCCCTTGCTGTGCAAGTCTTATGTAAATGTTTTCTTTTAGATGCACCACACTGAAAAGAAAGAGAGCAGAAAAATGTACTAGTCCCCATTGCTGGATACATCTTAAAAAAATAGTAAACATGCGAGAATTTGACTGTGGGCTTAGGTAGTGAAAATTGGGTGAGAACTGGGAATCTTAGACCAAACTGTATGGCTGAGATTTTCCGCTCCCACCCATGGAGTGTGTCATGACGGGTGGGAGCGGAAAGTATCGCGAGATAGGAAAAATCAGTTTACCACTGTCATAAAAGCAGTCCACGGTCGTCCCCTCCAGCCTTCAATTGCAGGCCGTGGCATGTCAGGAACATCATTTTAATACATTGGCATCTTATTATAAGGGCTGCTCGCCGGAATCATCCCACCATGCTGGATTAAGAAGCCATGTGTGCATTCTATTAGACTGACATGTTTCACAATGGTTTATAAGTGACGTGCAACTGGCGACCTGCACTTTACTCGTGACTTCGAGGTGCGTTCGCCTACCTTGCATCGAGCAGCACTCAGGCTCAGACTCAGCGTCAGGTTTCACAGGCAGCACTACATCGCTTTCAGGGGGGTGTCACGGGCAAGTTTCTACCTACCAGACCAGCGGTAAGGCGGGGGTGGCTTTTAATGTGCCTTAGAGCAAAGGCTGCACTGGGGAAAGGGGTAAACAGGCCTGAGGCAAGGGAAGGGGCTGCAGGGCAAGGGCTGCAGTGGGGAATGGGGGGGAAAGGGGCCTGAGGCAAGGGAATGGGTCACACTCAGTCACACGACTTGGGGGGGGAGCACAGCCGGGGGCAAGAAGCGCCAGGGGAAAGATTAAGTTACAGAATGATATAAGTGACTTTGGGCCAGAGTGGGAATATCGGTGAGTGAAGAAGCACCTCAGTTTACATTGTTGAGCTTGCAAAGACTATCCTTGTCCAAGCCTAGAGAGGGGGAGGGCATGTCAGTCCATTCTGAGTCGTACCCAGCATTTCTGCAAAGGGCATTGTTATGATATCACACATGTTGGTCTGGGGGGTTTCTAACAACATACTGGGCCACAGATGGCACACTCAGTCAGGGGAGGCAACTACAGCCTTTACACGGGGAAAAGCTATTTTGCGGGCATTCGAGGATGTTGGGAAGGAAGGACTATTATATATCAGAAAGTGAAAGCGGCTTCAAGATGGGGAGGGGTGAGATCCACACGGGGCATTGGCACATCTAACTCACCATGTTTAGGGGGTAACAAAGGGATATCCACCACAATAACAATGGGATTAAAGAATACAGGGGGAGGCTTGAGAGGTTCTTGGAGGAAGGGAAAACTGAACATTAAGCTCTTGCAGGATGATGGGGGGGGGATTTCCACACTCACACGGGGAGGGGCCAAGCTGGTCTGCTGTTGTGACCTCAGCACCACCATCTTCCAACCTGCAGCAGAACAAAATTAAAATGAGGAGATACTCTGCTGGTGAGCGCTCTGATGGCTGATTGGAGGTCAGGTGCATGCACCGGTGGGAGGGGGTGAGGGGCAATTAAAGTGGCAGCCAACTGAACTGTGTACTCCCAAATGAGGAGACATGCACAGCTGAGAGTGTTAGGAGCCTTTCAATGACAATGCAGAGATTAGGGAAGTGAAGCTATGATGTGTATTCATGCCAGACTAATCCCACAAAGTGGCACTAATCAGTCTCCTTGTATTAACCCCTTGTTCACAGTGTGGAGATTCCTCAGGGCAGTAAAGCACTGCAGGCCAACTGGGTGACTGGACAACCTTCAGATGCATATTAGAATTGTGGCATTAGGAGCTTCAGAGAGAAACCTCAGGCCCTCCTTAAATAATCTTAGTTCATGACTAACATTTTCCCTCATGTGTCTTCTAAAGAATGTGGTATTAGAGTGTAGTGAATGAGCACCTGGGCTGAAAGCAGAACATCCAAGCACCTGGCCAAAGCAATCTCATAGCAGTCAGTCATGTAAAGGTGGGAGAGGGTGGGGGAGCGGTCAGTGGGAGATGCACCTTGAAATGAACCCTACGCTGGCCAGGGTTTTTGGGCCAATTAGTATCCAACACTGGAACAAAGCCCTTGAACCCACATTCACTGATGAATCATTGACAGGAAGAGGGCCTTGCAGGCTGATGCTGACTCTGTCTGTTTTGCATTGATGCTGCAAAGGGGAGGCCATCAGGAAGACAGAGCCTGGGTTTATTGCTGCCTACATAATCACATACAAGCAGGACGGAAGAAGGAAAAGATTGTGACAGAGGTTCCTGGCTTGCCAAAGAGAGGAGCTAAGCTCTCAAGACCAAGGGCCAGCAGGGCCCCCTCTGGATGCAGAGGATGAGGTTCACAGAGACGTCGTGTGTAGGCGGCTTGCAAGACCGAGGGCGTGCAGAACTCACATGTCTTGTCTTTAGATGAGCGAGAGAGTGTCAGCAATGCCTTCGCATGTCCAGGGGTCTGGTGACTCACATTTGTCACATTCTCCAGGAATTGCCGCCATGGGGATTGGGAGGGCATCCATTGCCACTGGCTGTGAAAGTAACTTCAACTCAACTTCAACGCCAATATCTCCTTCCAGGGCTCCACTGGGGACCTCTGCGGGATCGCAAGTGTCCACTCACAAATGCATGCTTGAGATGGCAGACGCTATATTTTGCCAAGACCCACTAATACGTCAACTTTGACAGACATCAAGCAAGCCAGGCCACCAGGGCACTGGGCTTTGCAGCAATTGCTAGATTCCTACAGACGCAGGGTGCCATTGACCGCACTCAGGTGACTATAAAAGTTCCCTGGCAACAGGCACCCCAATACATAAACAGGAAAGGCGTCCACTTGCTCAATGTACAGCTGGTCTGCAAACATAAGAAACTTATCAGGCAGGTTTGCGCCAGATACCCAGGAATTGTCCACAACTCATACATCTTGAGTAGATCGCAGATCCCAGACATCTTCAAGGGACTACACAGGATCCAGGGTTGACTTCTCAGTGACAAGGGGTACCAGCAAAGGATATGGTTGATGGTGCCCATGCGGCAGCCACAGAATCCTGCCAATACCCAAGCAATGCTGGAGCACACCATAGGCATATTAAAGATGTGAGTCCGATGCCTGGACAGATGTGTAAGAGCGCTCCAGTACACTCCCCAGAGAGTCTCCTGAATCATCGTGGCTTGCTGCACATAGCACAACCTGGCACTGCAAAGGGGGGAGGACCTGCCAGATGACAATATGGAGGAGCTGCACGTCTCCCCCGATGAGGAGGACATCGAAGGAGATGAGGGCATTGAGTCTGAGGAAGCCGAGGCCGCAGGGGAAGAGGCCATAGTAAAGGCCAAGTGAGGCAGGTGTGCGCATGAGGCCCTTATAGCTACCAGGTTCCATGAGGAGGATGATAAGTTGCGGTGAGTACTCTATTGGACAAGTGCCCTCTAGTATGGGACAAAATTAACACCAGTGTTGCTATTCCTGTCATTTCACCCATGCACTTCGATATGAGAGTGAACAATTACACATCAGGCTCACATTGTCCTGATCCTTTGAAAGAATTTGAAGCCTCAGGAACATGTGTCCTTGCTGAGATGAGATACCAACTGGAGGTGAGGGTCCCAGCCTCCGATGTCAGAAGATGCTGCCTCTTCAAACATCTCTCCAACATCCCAGTCGCAGCAGAAGCCTACAAGGGCCAGGAGCTGTTCTACTATCCTCAGTGGGCTGGTAAATGTTTGCCTTCAATCTGACAAAGTTCCGAAAGGAGATCCATCTCCAGCAACAGGACAACACATTCTGTGTAACCTCGATGGTGAAACTGAAAGGTGACACTTGGGCCAAGGCAGCGGAGGACATTCCACAGGTGTGCATATAATCAGAGATGCTTCAGTCCTCTGTGTCACCTTCTTCTCTATCATATTAGCATCCGGCACTCTCAGCTCGGGATGCTGGCCTGCTTTTATCCTCACCTTACTCTGCATGTGGACCACCTGAGGATGACGACATTCAACCACTTGCATGCCAGACAATAAAATGCTTCCTATTTAAGACACACATTGTGCCCTCATGGCCAGCCCTGACCCTTGTGAACTCCAAAATGCCCAGACACCATAAGGCCCTCAGGGTGACAAGCCTTTGCGAATAAAGACCACACTTCAGCTTCAGTACAGTCTCTCTCCTATCCCATTGCTCCTCTCAACATTGTCTAAAGCTACAATGTGCACTTCCAGAGGGTGCTCAAAGGCTCTGTTGACTGCCAAAATTCACCATTTGCAAATTAGTATCACACATCTCGGCGAGTGTTTAGGTGATGGGACGCACAGCGCTATATCCCAACATTGTGACGAGAGTCTTGTGGCCGCAATAAAGACAATTACAGGTTGAGAAATGACCAAGGTTGTAGGTTTGAGCACCAGGGCAGTAATGTGGCTAAGAGGGGCAGAGCTTCAGCACCTTGAGGTGGCAAGGTCCCACCACTTATTGAAGAGCTTAGCAGACGTACACTTGGAAAGTCGGAAACGCGGTTGGCAGACAGGATCGTACTCGAGTTCTGATTATGGGGTCATTGCATGAAAACCCTGCTGAAAGACAGAGAACACATGGAGTTGCACGATACATCACCATTCTCCATGCATAAACAGATCTCTTCTTGTACACTACACCTTCACCTTTCAGGAATGCAGACGAAGTAGGAGAACACCTCTGCCTCAATCTTATACAGCCAAGAATAAACATGTCATTACCCTGCAAAGCATGAGACCAAGTTTCCTTCCACAAGCACTCTTAATATTAAGGTCAAAGCATCACTGATGTTGAGAATGATCAGAAAAAGGGGCACACACTGTGGTGATATGGAAGAACACTATACAGATGAGAAGCCCATGATGGTGATAAGTAGGGGGAGGGACCTGACTGACAGCAACACAGCTCATCATAAAAAGGAAGAATATACAAGAAGAGATGTGAAATGGGTGTGATTCTATTTACAGTTGTGAACACCCATGCCACTATTGTGCTCCTAAAATTTTTTAACTAACCCTGCTCCTATGCCTGGGTGCTTCCCCAACATCCACAGCAGAGATGGAGGCAGTCTGCTGACTACTACATCCTGTTGTCTATGATGCCTTTGACGGCCATCTTCTGGAGGGCTGAAACCTGGAGGGCCCCAGCCTGCTTTGGGTGTCCTGCTGTGGGGCAGGTGCACTGTCCTCAGCCTGTGGAGCTGGAGGCGATAGGACCATCTCTCTCCATTTGTGGCAGTCCTGGGCTGCAGACATTGAAAAAGCTGTGCACGGGTGCCGTTTAAATATGGTACCCGGAGTGAGGAAGCAGTGAGCTCATGGCGGGGCGGATGAATCAGAAGTCATCTGCCTGTGATTGAACGTATTTCCTGTACGCGCATAATGAATGTAGTGGGAACCGTAAAAACCCGCCATTGCGTTCCTGCTGAGATGGAGGGAGCAAGTGTTTCAGCAGGCCGTGTGGGAACTAGCCAAATATCTGGCAGACAGACAGCAATGTCAGCTTGTCAGGAGACAGCACAAGTGGGTAGAGTTTCTGCCTTTCTGAAACTTGTACTGTGATGTTAGAAGCAAGCATGGTATTGAAGAAGAACTGAGTTCAGGGGAGTGGGAAGGTTTACCAGGAGAGAGTGGAAAAATGCTGGGCTGTTGAGTAAGTAGGATATGGGCATTTTAAGTGAGTGGCAAGAGGCCAGGAAGATTGCGATCTGCAGCCTAAGATTGGTTAAGTCAAGCTGGAAGGGGTTCAGGGGATGAGGAACCAACCAATGATAAAAACTATTTAATTATTTAATTCCACAGATGCATCCAATGAGTGGGGCTGGTGGGGACGGGGGATTGGTGCGGGGAGAATCAAACATAGCTTCATAAAGCAAGAAAACGAGACAAATCGAGACTCAAAATGCAATGTGGTATGTCAGGCCACCAATTTCATTTGGTAACATAGCTAATATCAAACAGTAAACAGAAAAGTTAGAACAGTGGAACAGAGCAATAGGAAAAGTGAGCGAAGAAGTAAGTACATGTTCTGTAATTATGGAGGTGAGCGCAGAGAATGGAATAGAAAGAAGATAAAGCATGAAATACATTGAGTAATGGGATACTATAAGAGATAAAAGGAGACAGATGAGTTGACAATACACAACTGATGTGGCAATAAGTTTAAAGTAGATAAATAACGTGGCAATAAAAAATAAATGAGATAAGTTAACCACAGAGCAAGAAAGAAACTATAAGGCAATGAGAAGACAGTACTCAGAAAAGCAAAGGAGGAAGTCAAAGATTCAACAATAAGTTTCAATGTGTGACTGTAATATCTCTTCCTAGTAATCATTGAGAGCTGCAATATTACATTCACTGGTAACAGGTTGAAAATGCTTAAACCTAAAAGTTAGTTAAGGCATTCTATTAAATTACAATTACACAAATAAGCACGAACACTGGTATTTTGGAGGCAGCTGCACTCCTACATGCTATTAGAAACTTGGATGCAGGAACCTGAACAAACAATATCTAACTCATTTTTCAAAACTACATCTAGCGTGAACTTGATAATATCAAAAAATCAGGATGGAGAATGATTAACATCTTGATTTTGCATCCAGTTTTGAAAATGCCAATGTGTGTATGTGTGTGTTTATCTTTGTACACATTTGCTAGATAACATTTTGTCAAATTTTATCTCACAACTAGATCTTGCAAAACCTCTCCTTTTGCAGGAATATGGACAAATTTCTTGAGGAATTGGGTGCTGCACTTGCTTTCAGAATTCCAAACCTGTTCCTCTGTGTAAACTCACTCCCAATCAGTGAAAGGTAATTAAATTTTCCTACAATAACTTTGTTAGCCCTACTCATCTCCCTGTTCTGTCCAGAGAGTTTCTCTTCCATCTCCCTCCCACAATTAGAGGTCTGTATACTTCACAAATGTAGCAGTACCTTTTTGTTTCTTTCGTCTCCAACCATTTCTTAAAGAAAAAATCATTCATTAGGTATGGGCGTCATTGACATTTATTGTCTGGCATTTCCCTCTAATTGCCCTTCAGAAGGTTTTCCAAAGCAACTGAGTGACTTGCCTGGCCATTTTGCAGGGCAATTCAGAGTCAACCATAGTGCTGTGAGCCTGGAGACAGATATAAGCCAGATTTGGTAAGAATGGCAGATTTCCTTGCCAAAAGGACATTAGTGAACCAATTGGGTTTTACAACACTTAGTAGTTTCATGGTCACTATTACTGATACCAATGTTTTTTTTCATTTGAAATTTAGTTAATTAGCAAATTTATTTTCCCCAACGGCAGTGGTGTTTAGAACTCAAGGCTCTGGATTTTTAGTCCAGTAGTATACTACTGTACCCCCAACTTATTAAGTCTGTGTGTATTAGTCTACTCTACACCAAGCATTCCTTCCTTAACCAGTATTGTTAATTCTTCTCCTTTCTTGCCTGTTATGTTCCACATAAAAATATTACACCTTGTAATATTAATTTACTGTTCATGCCCAATTTAAGTTTCTGTTGGTGCTATTAAGACCACAGCCCAGATTTTTTGGCCCACAGCAAAGGAACAGTACTTGTCATTCACTATGCTGATAGCTGCCACCAATATTTTTGCAACCTCGAGAGCAAAGGCCTGCTGCCATTGGGCATTTTCTTGAGTGATGTGCCCTCTCCAGGGGATCTATGGGATCTATGAACAGGGTAAGCAATAGTACAGCCCTTCAACCAATCGAATTGAAAATCTGATTGCAAAGTAGGTTAGATCTGAAGCTTCCAGTCTCATTAATATTTTTAAAATGCCAACCCATCTCCTGGGAGTGGATTGGCTGTCCAGCCCTTCCACTGCTCCTGTAAAATGCAAACGTTGGTGGGTTGGAATTGGCTTTTCAACGCATGTGAAATTGTTGCCCATTTAGCTCCACCACCTACATGCAATTCCACAAAGTCAACCATTTTAAAATTTTAAAATAAAAATCAAAGAGTCTAAACTGGGAAGTGTAAATTACATTTAAATCATGTACAGAAATCAGAGAAATGTGGAATGAAGAAAGAGAGAGGTAATAAAGGCAGACAGAAAAAGTAAAACAATATATAATTAAAAAAAATTCCAACACTAATTAACTTCTGCAGAAATGAAACTCTATACTTGCAAAATTAAATTTTCAGGATGACAGAGATTGCTTGTCAGAAGTTATCATGTAGCTTACAGCTTAAAGTTCACTTTCAGCTGAATGCACCTTTTCTGTGTGCTTAGTTGGCAACCAATGGGTAAGTACAGCAATTTCACAACTTACATTGATTTCAATGCTGAGTGTGTTGGAGAGGTACGGTTATAGGGAAGCCTGAGGATGATAGGGTAGATTTGACGGAAGTGTTCAAAATCATGGGGGGTTTAGACAGAGTAGATAGGGAGAAACTGTTCCAATTAGCAGAGGGTCAAGAACCAGAGGACACCGATTTAAGGTGACTGGCAAAACAATTAAAGATGACATGTGGAAAAGCTTTACGCAGTGAATAGCTAGGATCTGGAATGCATTGCCTGAGAGTGTGGTGAAAGCAGGTTCTATTGTGCCTTTCAAAAGGGAATTGGATAGACATCTGAAAAGAAAAGATTGCAGGGTTTCAGGGAAAGATTGGGGAATGGGTCTTGCTGAATTGCTCTCACAAAGAGCTTGTACAGTCTCCTTCTTTGTTAATCTTTCTATGATTTTATTCTATGATTCACACCCAATCTGAAGACTAGGTTTGATTCTCATTTTGTACAGAGTTTTTTTGCCTCAGGTGAGCAACAAAAAGTGTGTGACAACAATTTTTTTTTGTCTCATAATTTGAAGTTCTTAATACTGGTAATGATAGACATCGAGTTAAGATGGGTTAATGTCAGCTTTTTTTTTGTATCCTGGAGGAAACTTAAATTACATTTATCTACTATCTGCACTTCAGGGCAAGGAAGTGACATACATAGTTCTGGCAATCATTCCTCTGCATGCTTGACTGCTTCCATTGAATCTGGTTATAAACCAAGTAGGTTGCCTGAATGGTCATGTTAATAGAGAATCTGTGACTGATTCCTGTTGAAACAAAGATGGTTTTAACGTGCTTGTATACATTAAATATAAAGGCATTAATTACACCTGTTTTATAGTAATATTGATGGCTGAATGGGATGAAGTATTAACTTCCAATTCTCACAGGTATTTCACATTGAGGGGGACAAACATACAATGCAATTGACAAAGAATAACTACTTATACATTACAATATTGGGAAGAAGAGGGGTGAACAGACTTTGGTCAGCATATAATGGAAGGGTGGATAGCTCACACCTCAGGAGGGAAGTTGGCATGGAGCCGACTCATTCCATGCCAGCCCGCCCGCAGCCATAACGTGCTGCAGACTGGCTAAATAGCCTGACCGTGGGACTTTCACCCCCTCACTGGGGAGGAAGTCCTGCCGTCAGGAGCTGCCAGCCAGTAAAATTGGCCAGAAGCTCCAGCAGTCCCAGCAACAACAAGAGCATGTTGGTGGATGCTGCTGGTACTGCAAGTAGGCCCATAAAGAAGGTTCATGGATCCCAGATCAGTTAAGTCTGGGATATTGGGCAGGGAGGGTTTGGCCAGTTTGGGGAGGGGGGGGAGGGGGCGGGGGGAGGGGGGGGTGGGTTGGTGGGGCTGGTGGGAGTGACAGATTTTACAGAGTGGGCAGGTAGGGAGAAAAGGTGGGTACTATCTTAGGGGGTGCTGCTCCACTGATGCGCAAAGGGTACCCCCCAACGATAGTTGTACCCCTTCCTTCCCATCCTTTAAAAAAGTTTTTTCAAAAAAACGGCCTGCCCATTCATGCCCGACTGCCCACAGTATTATGGCATAAGCAGCATATTATCAAGGTCAGTTGGCTTGTTAACTAACTCAATTGACCTTTGATTATTTATTTAAATATGGCGGATGGGCTGCCTAACCTTAACTGTGGTAAAGTGGGATACCCTGTCCCTTTAAGAGAATGCAAGTGTACTGATCACGTGATACCACTGATGAATCACTGTACAGCGTAGGGAACTGTAAGTCTAGCTCGGGAGGTTTCTGAGTGAGCACGTATGATTTGGGGCTCTGCCCTATGTGTCAATACATCATCACTGTTTATTCTTACATTAGTCTCTCTCTGTTATTGGTTGCAAGCAGCAATTGATGAGATATAGGAAGGCATGCAGTTAGCGTTCAGTTGTCCAATGAATTAATTTACCCAAGACATAAAAGTGGTGACAAGGATAAAAACATTGTAAGCCCCCTGAGTGTGAGTCCACAAGATGGGTGAGCAAAGCATTGGAAAGAGCATCTGTACTTACTTGTAAAATAGGTGACAGACAGCAATCGGGGCAGAAAGCAGTGCTGCTGTTTAAAATAAAAAAAAACTCTGCAGAATCATGATCGCAGGATCCTGCCAAAACTCAAAAAGAGCGTGAAACCCAGCAGAGAAAAGCCGCCAGCTGCAGAGACAGAGTTTAAAAAAATAGTGACTGCTTTTAAAGCAGCAATACATTTAAAAGGGTAAATACATGAAAAGTGGCTATGGACAGAAAATTATAAGAGACCCCAGAGAGAGGATGACTCCGCAATAAGCCAAACACCTAAATTTATCATGACCCGCAAAGCCTATCAGAAGTTCAGTCCTCTTCCAGTCATTCATGACGCCGTTGTTCGGGCATGTCGATCCATTTTACTCCATTTCAGGTGACTGGTCTCAGTGTGTCGAATACCTAGCCTTTTTTACCGCTTACACAGGGGAGAAGAAGAAGAGGGCGATTCTTTTGGCCTCATGCAGGAGCAAAATGTATGGGCTGATCTGCAGCCTTATGTCACCTAGCGCCTCAGACTCAAATACTCCTGACGAGTTAATAAAAATTGTGCAGAGCAACCTGAGACCAAAGCCTTCCGTTACTATGCAGCACTTCAAGTTCATTTCAAGGAACAGACTTCCAGGGAAGACAACAACTGACTATGTAGCCATTTTAAAGGCATTAAATGAGCATTATGAATTCAGAACATCCATTAGTGATATGTTGAGAGACCAGTTGATACGTGGGATTGGAGATGATACTATCCAAAGATATTTGCTAGCCAAACCTAGCCTAGACTTCAATAAGGCATTAGAATTAGCTACCACAATGGAGAGTGCAGCTAGAAATTCCGAAGTTATAAAAGATACACAAAATGGCGTCATCCACCTGGGCGAGTGGGACAATCCGGCAACAAGATGCGCGAAAACTTTGGACTCCATGGAAAGACGGGAAACACTCTCTAGCTCCAGACCATTGACAAACTGCACTGCAGTGAAAATCCACAAAATGAATGAGAGAAATACATCCAGGCCTCCAGTGAGTGAACAACAACTCAAACAAGTCGAGTGCTTTTTCTGCCACCGTTATGGCCACATAAGGCGGCACTGCAGAGAAAGGCTAAAACAACACTATAAAGGCAGAAGGAAAAACCGTGAAATATGCCTCATGGAAGAGCCAGAAGAAATAGAATCAGACATCGATTTGTCATATAACCTCAAAGTGGGCAGAGCCGAGCCCTTCCAAGCAGCCATAATGATCAGCAGACAACCCATTAAGATGGAAGTTGATATGGGAGCGTCGATGTCTGTCATTGGAGAGCATATATTTAGATATCTGAGTAAAGGAATCCATCCAATAAAGTTAGAAGTTTCGAACACAAAGCTGTGGACATACACAGGTGAAGAAATAGATGTGAAAGGGGTGTATTAAGTCAAGGTGCAGTATTGAGGAACAGTCTGCAAAATTACCCCTATTTGTAATGTCAGGCAGGGGACCGAGTCTCCTCGGGAGGAACTGGCTGGAAGAGATAAATCTTGAGGGCCCGCTAAGTTCCCAATTGAAAACCAGGAGTGTTGCTGCAAGAAAAATTGAGTATGCAAAGACTCAATGGGAGAAGCCCAGAGAAGTGTTACACCAGGACAGAGTTCAAGCTGAACTGAGCATCTTTCGAAAGGAAATGGAAAATCTATTAAAGGACTTTTGTGCGCTACAAAATTCAACCAGCTCCCAATTTGTGCCACGTAAAAGATATGAAGAAGTAAAGGAAGAGTTAAGACTGCCTCTGGCTGAGTTGAACAATGAATTAGCTGAGAAGGGGCAACAATATGCAATCTTCCAGGAAATGATTAATGAGAATAGGAAAGAATTGAAAGACTGAAGCAGCATCTGTGTAAAAGTCCTGAAGTTTTAAAGCTAGAAGGCATTAAATTCTCGGAAGAGCTGTCAGAAAACCCAACTACTGGGCTCATTCACGTTCAGCTCTGCCTGAGTCTAGTCCAGCCAACAGCAAAATTAAAGAGACGAGAGAGGTATAGGTCAGCGCTCCCAAGAAAAGGGCATGCAGGAAAAGAAAGATAAATTATTGACAGTCCTCAGAAAGAAAAACAAAAATATTTTTTTTCTTTTCCTCTTTCTCTTCACACATCATGTAGCTCATCACTGTATTGCTTTGTGCTGGTTACTCTTTATCTGTTTCACCTTGGAGAGAAGGGGTAGCGGGAGTGAACATGTCTACACCTGGAAGATGGTGA
The DNA here is from genome assembly GCF_964194155.1 of Cetorhinus maximus. NCBI lineage: Eukaryota > Metazoa > Chordata > Chondrichthyes > Lamniformes > Cetorhinidae > Cetorhinus > Cetorhinus maximus. Next base: position 35,752,884 of record NC_135890.1, read on the forward strand.
AATTATCCACTGAGGGACAAAATGGACAACTGCCGCTGAAAAGGAGGTCTCGGAAACACCAGCCAAGTTGTTGGGCTACGATGCTCATCACGTCCAAGAAAGCCTCCTCAGAAACTTCACCTGTAAATGGTTATTGTGTTAATAGTTAACGTGTTTTAAGCTTGTTAGCTGTACTTTTAAGTAAAGGGGGAGGGATGTGGTAAAGTGAGGTACCCTGTCCCTTTAAGCGAATGCAAGTGTATTGATCATGTGACAGCACTGATGAATCACTGTACAGCATGGCAACTGGGAACTGTAAGTCAGAGGTTTCTGAGTGAGTATGTATGATCTGGTGCTCTGTACTATGTCTCAATAAACCATCACTGTTTATTCTTGCATCAGTCTCTACCCATTATTGATTGCAAGCAGCAATTGATGAGAACATAGGAACACATGCAGTTAGAGTTCAGTTAACCAACAAAATCATTTGCCCAAGATATAAAACTAACCCACCCCCCATATTATAGGGGTGAGTTCAGGTGCGGATGGGAAGGTGGTGGGTTGGCACCTGCCCTATTTTACATGCCACCCCCGCCAAAAACACCTCCTATGGGGCATGTAAAATCCAGGCCTTTGTTTCAGTACATCTTCAAAATGTTTGCAATGATATTTCCACAAGTGAGTTTATCTCAGAAATCAGTTTATAATATTTAGCCAGTAGAGAAAATGGCTTATTTTACTTTGCAGCAGTGATTTATTACATAAGTCAAAATCTATAGCTCAGGGAAAACATCTATGTTGTTTTAATTCTATTACGGGAGGTAGTCAGTTTATAATTAGACTTATTAGAATACACATTGGTTGTGCACATCACCCCTGACAGCGGAGATCATAGTGTGCTTACCTTTTTACGCACTTTCAGCCTCCATTTCTGACCGTGGCTGGAACAACGAAGCCTCAGTGCATTGATCCAGGAGAAAACTGGTAAAGTGGAGCAGCTGCCATCAGCTGCTGTACTCAGGTAAGTTTTTAAAGGCCTCAACTCTTTCATGGGGGTTAGTGAATAAGTGAGTGAGTGGGTGGTTGGGGTTACAAGGGTGGGTGGTGGGTTAATTTATGCTGTTAATCATTGAGTTACACCAGAGATTAACATGTGTAACATTTCTAGGGTAAATATCTGGGTAAATAGCGCATATCTAGCCCAAGCCTCTGACGCTGAGATCAATATGAGAAACATTCACAGAATGTCCCAGGCAGCACAATTCAATCTATCAGAAGTTTAAACTGCCTGAACAATTACAGCACTTGTGCAAGTGTCAGGACTTCTGTAGGTTTCTAATGTGTACCGGCAGCACAAGTTCATTGCATCACTGCTCCTGATACCGGAAGATCTGGCCCATTAAGTTTGATACAGGGAGGCAAGTGTTTCATTTAGAACTCCTAATTATCCGTTATTCCTGTAAGTGGTATTTTGATAGATCTTTCCAAAGTTAAAGCATGATATTGGAGTTGATATATTTGCTCAGGACTGTGATTGTTAGTTGAAGTTGGGTTGTGCAGTCTGAGCATGCACTTGTTCCTAGAATGTGTGAGGGTACTAAGACATCACACTGTAATTTTTTAATAAAATATATATAGATATCTTTATAGCTATTTGTAATTTTTTTTAAAACTGGAGAAAGCCCCTTTAAAATGGCTGAAGCTATGTCTGGCTGTGACCCTCAAACAAAAGGAGCTACCATGGCAGTATTGAAGAAACTTGCACCTCTTTATCTCTGAAGAGACACTAACGCCCCCCACTGTGGGCTGCACACACCAAACTCAAAGGGAGCTATACAAAAAGCATTTCATAACCCAGGCTGCCCAAGCAGAATCTACTTGTCTGCGAAGACAAAATGCCCCAAAATCTTCCTTTCAATTCTTAATTGTTAGCGCATTTAACCATCCTGGGGACCCAGAAAAAGGAAACAAATCCCTTGTTGAAGACAACGTGGAGAGGTGGAAGTCATGTGACATGGACCTCTAGTTTGTGAAATTAGTATTCTTGCCTTGTGGAACTGCAAACAGTCTGCCATTTTACCATCTAACTAGCAACATCATGGAAAAGGGAGCTCTGCCCAGATTGAATACCTGGCCCCATCTACACTGTTTCTGTTGAATCTTCTGTACCATTGCCTGCAAGATTGATTCATCTCTGCATGCCTATCTCATCGTGCAAAGTCAACTGTACTGGAAAAATGAATTACACAACATTGGTTTTCAACCTGCCAATCTCCATGAAGGAATACCGCATTGGACTTTGATTTTGGACTCTGGCCGTCATGTGGAACAATATTTATTTCCTCTTTGGTCTCTGCGCTGTAAATAGTTCTTTTCCCTCTCCCTCTTTTACTGCATGAATGCAAAGGAAGCAAGATTGCCACTCTCCTCTCACAATTTTGAGTGTGTAAAAATAAACTAATGCTTTGAGTTCACCTGGCCTCAAGTTTGCTGCGGGGTTATTAATAGAGAATTGGATCACACCAAAACTGAGGGGTTGGGAAGTGCGCCACCACTTAAAGGGAGAAGCAAATCAAAACATCTTTTGGTTTATGGATGGGTGGTGAGAGGAGAAATTAGTGTGGATTAAATTACCCCCCTCCTGTCTGTAACAAACGTAAGAACACCGGGGAGGCAGTCTCGTAGTGGTAGTGATACTGGACTAGTAATCCAGAGTCTCAAGCTGCCAGTTCAAATCCCCCCATGGTGACTGGTGAAATTTAAATGCAATTAATAAATCTGGAATCAGTAATAATGACCATGAAACATTATTGATTGTCATAAAAACCCATCTGGTTCACTAAGGCCTTTTAGGAAGGGAAATCTGCCATCCTTACCTAGTCTACATGTGAATCCAAACCCACGGCAATGTGGTTGACTCTTAACTGCATTCTGAGCAAGCCGCTCAGTTGTATCGAACCGCCATGAAGCCTAAAAGGAACAAAACTGGATGGACCACCTGGCATCAGCCTAAGCAACGGAAGTGACAACAGCTAACCCAGTCCTGTCGACCCTGCAAAATCCTCTTTACTAACATCTGGGGGCTTGAGCCAAACTTGGGACAGCTGTCATACTCACCAAATCATACCTTGCAGATAATGTCCCAGACACCACCATCACCATTTCTGGGTATGCCATGTCCCACCAGTAGGACAGACCCAGCAAAGGTAGCAGCATGCTGGCATACAGTCAAGAGGGAGTTGCCCTGGGAGTCCTCAACATTGAGTCCAGACCCCATGAAGTCTCACGGCATCAGGTCAAACATGGGCAAGGAAACCTCCTGCTGATTATCACCCGCTCCCCCACCCCACCGCACCCCAACTCAGCTGATGAATCAGTACTATGTTGAACACCAATTCAAAGAAGCGCCGAGGGCAGCAAGGACACAAATGTACTCTGGGTGGGGGATTTCAATGTCCATCACCAAGGCCGGGATTTTACAACCCCGTCGTGGCGTGTCTACCCCCCAGCGGATGTGGTAAGCCACTTAAATCTTCATTCAGTTCGGCAGGATCGTAATATCGTGCCCGGCAGGAGGAGCTGTAAAATCCTGGCCCAAGAGTGGCTCAGTAGCACCACTACTGACTAAGCTGGCCAAGTCCTAAAGGACATAGCTGCCAGGCGGGCTCTATGGCAGGTGGTGAGGGAACCAACAAGACCGAAAAACCTACTTGACCTCATCCTCACCAATCTACCTGTCATAGATGCATCTGCCCATGACAGTATTGGGATAGGAATGACTGTTGCAGAGTTCTTGTGGAGACGGAGTCCTGTCTTTACATTACATACGAACATACGAAACAGGAGCAGAAGTGGGCTATTCAGCCACTCGAGCCTGCTCCAACATTCATTAAGATCATGACTGATATGTTTGTGTTTTGAATTCCACATTCCCATCTACTCCCAATAGCCTTTGATTTTCTTGCCTAACAAGAATCTATTGACCTCTGGCTTAAAAATATTCAATGACCTCACCTCCACCACCTTCTGAGGCAGAGAATTACAAAGTCGCATAACCCCCTGAGAGAAAAGATTTCTCCTCATCTCTGTCTTAAAAGGGCAACCCCTAATTTTAAAATGGTGCCCCCTAGTTCTGGACTCACCCACAAGAGGAAACATTCTTTCCATATGTGACTTGTCAAGGCCGTTCAGGATCTTGTATACTTCAATCAAGTCTCCCCTCACTCTTCTAAACTCCAGCGGAAACAAACCTGGCCTGTCTAACCTTCCTCATAAGAGAACCCGCTCATTCCAGGTATCAATCTAGTAAACCTCCTCTGCATCGCCTCCAATGCATTTATATCCTTCCTTAAATAAAGAGACCAAAACTGCACACAATATTCACGATGTAGTCTCACCAATGCCTTGTATAACTGAAGCATAACATCCTTACTTTTATGTTCAATTTCTCTTGTAATAAATGATTAGATTCCATTACCCTTCTTAATTACTTGCTGTACCTATATACTAACTTATTGTGACTCATACACTAGAACAAGTAGATCCCTCTGCACCTCGGAATTCTGCAGCCATTCTCAATTTAAGTAAGACTTTGCTTTTTTATTCTTCCTGCCAAAGTGAACAACTTCAGATTTTCCCACATTATAATCCACCTGTCATATTTTGCCCACTTACTCAGCCTATCTATATCCGTATGCAAAACCCTTATGTCCTCTTCACACCACACTTTCCTACCTATCTTTGTGTCACCTGAAAATTTAGCTATCATGCCTTCACTCCCTTCATCTAAGTCATTGATATAAATTGTAAAAAGTTGAGGCCCCAGCATAGACCCCTGTGGGACCCCACTCATCACATCCTGCCAATTAGAAAAATACCCATTTATGCATACTCTCTGTTTTCTGCCAGCCAGCCAATCTTCTATCCATGCTAATATGTTACCCCTTACACCATGAGCTTTTATTTTCCACAATAACCTTTAATGTGCCACCTTATCAAATGCCTTCTGGAAACTCAAGTCCAGCACATTTATAGGCTCTCCTTTATCCACAGTGCATGTTACTCCTTCAAAGAACTCCAATAAATTGGTTATCCATGATTTCCCTTTCACTAAACCATGCTGATTCTTCCCAATTACCTTGAGTTTCTCTAAATGCAAAGACAAAACTTCCTGAATGATCGATTCTAACACCTTCCCCACGATAGATGTCAAGCTAAATATAGTTTCCTGTTTGCTGCCTCCCTCCCTTCTTGAATAGAAGGGTTATTTGTTCCTTTCCAGTCTGATGGAACCTTTCCAGAAACTAGGGAATTTTGGAAAATTAAAACCAACACATCTACTATCTCATCAGCCACCTCTTTTAAGGCCCTAGGATGAAGTCCATCAGGACCCAGAGACTTGTCAACCCGCAGCTCCATGGGCAGAATTTTCCCCCCATTGGGGGGGAAGTTCAAGAGCGGGCGCGTGGAGGTACGCCTCTGATCGGCGCCCCTGATTGAGGGCGCGCCGCCATTTTACGTGGGTGGGCAAATTAAGGCCTGTGGGGCTATGTGCTCCGTGTGTGCGGGGTGGGGTGGGGGGATTCCTTTAGCCAGGAGTGTGCTCTTCCGCGCATGCATGCGAAAGAGCGCACTCATCTCCCTGAGGCTAAGTGCTGGCTCAGGGAGATTGGTGCCAAATTTAAAAATGGTAAAGGTGCAAAAATAAAATTTCCCTGACATATCCCCTCATGTGACACTGTCACATGATTTGGGACATGTCCATCACTTTCAGTTTCGCTTTTATTAAAAATTTATAAACATGCATGAAACCTCATCCCGCCCATGGATGAGGTTTCATGCTTTTTCCAATGCCCGCCAGGGCTGCCGGCCTGCCCGCCAACCTTAAGGTTGGATGGGCAGGTCCACTAATTAGATTAATTACTTTGTCAATGGCCTCAATAGGCCATTGACAGGTCGGCAGGCGCACAGCTGATTCGACTGAGCCCCCACGACCTGAAAATTGAAATGAGGCGCGGTGACGTTGGGAGTTCTGCCCGATGTCATCCCACATCATTTTACGTGTCGGCGAGTGGACCCCACCTCCCGCTCGCTGACCGGGAATCCTGGCCCATCAGTTTGCTCAGTATCGCTTCCCTACTGACTGTAATGTCACCAAGTTCCTCTCTCCCTTCCACCTCCTGATTTACAGCTATTACTGGAATGTTTTTTGTATCCTCTATAGTGAAGACAGGAGCAAAATATTTATTCATTTCATCTGCCATTTCCCCATTATCTACTATTAACTCCCCATTCTCACTCGCTAGAGGACAAACACTCATTTTACTTACTCTTTTCCATTTTAAATATCCATAGAAACTCTTGCTATCTGTTTTTACCTTTCTAGCTAGCTTCCTCTCATACTTTAATTTCTTACTCCTGATTAACCTTTTCATCATTCTCTGCTGTTCTTCATATTCTGACCAATAATCTGACCTGCACATTGAAGGTACGCTCTAATGTGTTGTGTTGCACTACCATCATGGTAAATGGGATTGATTTTGAACAGATCTAACAGCTCAAGACTGGGTATCCATGAGGCACTGCGGGCCATCAGCAGCAGCAGAATTGTACTCAACCACAATCTGCAACCTCATGGTCTAGCATAACCCCTACTCTACCATTACCATCAAGCTGGAGGATCAACACTGGTTCAATGAAGAGTGCAGGAGGGCATGCCAGGAGCAGGACCAGGCATACATAAAAATGAGGTGTCAACCTGGTGAAGCTCCAACACAGGACTACTTGCATGACAAACAGTATAAGCAGCATGCAATAGTCGGAGCTACACAACCCCATAACCAATGGATCAGATCTAAGCTCTACAGTCCTGCCATATCCAGTCATGAATGGTGGTGGACAATTAAACAACTGACTGGAGGAGAAGGCTCCACAAATATCCCCATCCTCAATGAGATGGAGCTCTGCACATCAATGCAAAAGACGAAGCTGAAATATTTTCAACCATTTTCAGCAAGGAGTGCTGAGTGGATGAGCCATCTCAGCCTTCTCCTGAGGTCCCCAGCATCACAGATGCCAGTCTTCAGCCAATGTGATTCACTCCACATGATATCAAGGCACAACTGAAGGCACTGGATACTGCAAAGGCTATGGGCCCTGACAATATTCCAGCAATAGTACTGAAGATTTGTGCTCCAGAACTAGCTGCGCCCCTAGCCAAACTCTTCCAGTGCAGCTACAACACTTGCATCTAAACAGCAATGTGAAAAATCCTTTCCTCAAAAAGCAGGACAAATCCAAGCCGGCCAATTGCCGTCCCATCAGTCTACTCTCGATTGCCAGCGAAGTGATGGAAGTTGTCATCGACAGTGCTGTCAAACAGCACTTAAACAGAAATAACTAGCTCACTGATGCTCAGTTTGGGTTCCGTCAGGGCTACTCAGCTCCTGACATCATTACAGCCTTGGTCTAAACATGGAAAAAAGAACTAAGCTCATCTGGTGAGGTGAGAGTAACTGTCGTTGACATCGAGGCATCTTTTGATTGAGTGTGGCATCAAGGAGCAATAGAAAAAGTGAAGTCCATGGGAATCACGGGGGAAACTCTCCAGTGGTTGAAGCAATATCTAGAATAAAGAAAGATGGTTATGATTGTTGGAGGTCAATCATCTCAGCTCAGGGACATCGTTGCAGGAGTTCCCCAGGGTAGTGTCCTAGGCACAACCTTCTCCAGCTGCTTCATCAATGACCTTCCTTCCAACATAAGGTTAGAAGTGGGGATGTTCCTTGATGATTTCACAATTGTCAAGACCATTCGTGACTCCTCAGATACTGAAGCAGCCCATGCCTAATGCAGTAAGACCTGGACAATATTCAGGCTTGAGCTGATATGTGGCAAGTAACATTCACGCCACACAAGTGTCAGGCAATGTCCATTTCCGACAAGAGAGAATCTCACCACCTCACCTTGACACTCAATGGCATTACCATTGCTGAATCCCCCACCATCAGAATCCTGAAGGTTACCATTGACTAGAAACTGAACTGGACCAGCCATATAAATACTGTGCTTAAAAGAGTAGGTCAGAGGCTAAGAAATCTGTGGCAAGTAACTCATCTCATGACTCCCCATCATCTACAAAGCTCAAATCAAGTGTGTGATGGAATACTTTCCACTTTCCTCAATGAGTGCACCTCACTCAGGAAGCTTGACACCATTCAGAACAGCCCACTTGATCGGCGCCCTATCCACCACCTTCAACATTCACTCCCTCCACCACCAATGCACAGTGGCAGCAGTGTGTGCCATCTACAAAATGCACTGCAACAACTCACTAAGGCTCCTTAGATAGCACCTTCCAAACCCATGACCTCTGCCAGCTAGTAGGACAAGGGCAGCAGATAGATGGGAACACCACCGCCTTAAAGTATCCCTCCAAGCCACACACCATCCTGACTTGGAACTATATCACCGTTCCTTTATTGTCGCTGGTCTAAATCCTGGAACTGCCTCCCTAACAGCACTGTGGGTGTTCCTACAACATATGGACTGCAACGGCTGAAGAAGGCAGCTCACAACCAGCTTCTCAAGGGCAATTAGGGATGGGCAATAAATGCTGGTCTAGCCAGCAACACACACATCCCATGAACAAATAAAAAAAGTACCATTCATTCAGCTTTTGATGTTCTATTTTTATTTACTTCAAGCATTTCCTGCCTGATCTCTTTTCTTCAAGTAATATTGAATAGCAAATCATATGTTTTGAGGTAAAATCTATATTTTTTTTAACCAAAAAGGAATCTGCGTGTAACATTAGGAAAGAGATTACTTTTGGTTACACATCCATGGCAGCTTTAATCTTGTCATCTATAAACTTCAAATTTTGCATTAGGTTCAGAAGAGAGGGAAGTAACATGTGCAGCTGAGAGGTTGTGGCTAGAATTTATCGGGCAGAAACCCTGCCGCCTTCCTGCCTCTGCAAGGTTAAGATTGGGGTCAGAAGGTTTGTGGACGGCCTTCCCGCCCTGCCACCAATTGAGGCCTAAAGTGAGCAATTGGTGCTCACTTAAGGGCCTCATCCTGCCGCCACTCTATGGCACCATCTGTGGGTGTGGTAGCTGCCATGCAGGGCTCCAAGTGTGAGTTCCTCATTGTCAGGCACTCAGTGAGAGCCACCTCCTTGCCCTTTCTTCTGACCCAGTGCCCCCTTCTATCCAGTGACCCCCTCCCGGCATTCCGCCCTCAGTCACCTGTGGCCTGGATCCCTTGCTAATCCTGGGCCTCTGGTGGGTACATTGTCAGCAGCTGCCACTGCTCTCCCAGTGGTGCTGACAACAATGATGAGCTGCTGACCTCTAATTGGCTGGTAGCTTTCAGAGGGCCAGGATTTGTATCCCCGGCAACTTTGATCCTGGGGAAGGAGCCTTGCTAGCCACTTATGTGCCTGACTAGCACTTAATGCAGCAGGTCTTCCTCAAAGGAGGCAATGCAGGGCTCTTGCCAGCTCTCCAGCTGGAAGGTGAGACCCCATTGTCTGGATTAAATTCTACCCTGTGTGTGTGAGATAAAAAAGTGGAAGGAGTGAATTTACGTTCTGTCAAATTTTGAAGATCACTAATTATCTGCTTGTATTTTGCCAGCATTTAGATGAAGTTACTTACTTTACAGAGTTGACAAGAGAGAAAGAGAGAGAGAGCAAAAAATGTATTTTCCAAAAGTAATTTAGACTTTGAAAGTAAACTAAGTTTCTACAAAAACAAATAGGAATGGAAGAAAGAGAGAGAAGTGTGTGAAGGGAGAAGTGAAATAGACGGAAGAGACGGGGGACGGAGAAAGAGAAATAGTTTGATGGCAATGGGCCTTTCCTTTTGCCACATGGAGGAACTGATTAACAAGGGAAGTGGATAAAGGGGAAAGTGAGAGATAGTAGAGGAAGGAGTCAATTATTTCAATTAAAACTCCAATTTGTGTGGGGGAATCCCAAATTGCAGATTTTCTGCATCTTTCCTTTCTGACCTGTCTATTCTTTGCAGTTTAGGTCACTAAAAATTCTGCTCAATGTTTCAGGTTAATGACCATTCATCTTTAATTTCTATAGATCCATTGCCATGTAAGCAGTGGCTAATATTCTATTTATTCTAATAACCATGGTCCATATTTGATAAATTTTCAACTAGCAATTTTACATAGGTAAAAATATATACAAATGCATGGAAACATTTTATTAAATATACATATACCAATAACTAGTCTGCTTTAAGAATAAACAATCAAGGATAATCTTCCAAGAATTGAAGTTACTGCTGTATTCTTCATCTGAAACATGGAGTGTTCTCCGGAAAGAGGAAAGCTTCACAAAAGATGTCCATTCCTTTCAAGACAAAGTGAAAGTGATGTTTGTTGAACTTCATTGTATCTTTATTATCCCAGATTGCGTTGGTCTGGGAGATGGCTAAATATAATTTAAATATATAACACTACAATTAGAATTTCAGAAGGTTATCTTGTATTGATATTTTAGTTACCATGGTACCAGAAGCCATTCCTGATTTATTCAGGCTACATGATAGATGTTAGATTGTTGTACAGAGCCAACAAAGGCAGCTGAGAAGGCAATAATACATATTCTTATTTAGAAAGTACTGTTTCCTGTGAGCTGAAATTGTGATTAAGATTTGCCGCAAGTGGTAGAATGCTTACAACTAGAAAATGTTATTAGTCACCAGTGAAATTCCATACAACCAGTCATTGTTGTTGTCAAAGGAAACACTATAACTAAACTAAAGCTACATTTTCCCATAGATAGTTCAAAACTCATGGTCAGAATTTTACATTAGCCGTGCAGATGTGCACCCGACACGCCGGAATGTAAAATGATGTGCGATGATGTCAGGCGTGCGTCCTGACTTCATCGCGAACTCGTGCGATATTTCATTCAGCGGGCGCACGCTGGAGTCGGCTGCGTGCCTGCCGATAATTGAAAGGCCTATTAAGGCCATTAACAAGGTAATTAAGTTAAATTTTACGCTGCCCGTCCAACCTTATGGTTGGCGGGCAGGCAAAAAGGCCAAGCGGCCTTTACGTTTTTTAGGAAACCTCAGCCACAAGCGGGATGAGGTTTCCTAAAGTTAATACTAATTAAATAAAATCTTTATTCTGAAAATAAAAACATGTCCCATCTCATCTGAGACAGTCACATGAGGAGGACATGTTTCATTAAATTTTTAATGTCTTTATTTATTTTTTTAATAAGCGCTTCAAACTCCCTGATGCAGCTTCGTGCCTCAGGGAGATTGAGGCGCTCTCTCGCGCGCATGCGCGAACTGTGTGCTAGACCCGACTCTCCCTCCTCCCCCTGCCCGCACAGGTAAGCGCTACCGCTCGTGATCCATGCAGGGCAGGCTTTAATTGGGTCGATAGTGTGAAACCGCGGTGCAGAGACGATTGCGAGTGGTGGCCAGCTCCACGACCATCCCTGCCCACCCCCGCCAAGCCTGCCCGACGAATGTAAAATTCTGGACCATATTATAGGAGGATTTGGCAGTTTGGCAATATTTAGTTTGGCAATATCAGGGTTAGACAATATCCTGGACACAATAAACTCTAACCATTAGCTTAAAGAAATGGAAATGGGACATAAAAGTGATTTTCAAAATAACTAGCCTTAAAAGTTAACTATCATAAAAGTGACAGCATTGTAAAACAGTGCTCCTCCACTAAAGATATTTCAACCTTTACAAAGATTACAATAACATTAAACCTTTATTATGTTTCAGTGCCTCGCAAGGATATGTATGGCTTAGTGAGTTTGTTTAGTATTGACAAATTTTAATCCCATTTCAATTTACATGTGTCCTTTGTACATTTTGTTTGACTGCCCACACCTCCTCCCCCAACTTGAAAATAGACAAGGTCATTAGATTTCACAAACTTATCATTTTCTCTAAATGCCATGTCCAATGTTGATGCAATCCCACAGTATTCATTGTACATATCATTGGAGGGCAACCACTCTCCTTGTTTAAAATTTGAGGCTGCACAGCTCCCCAATCCAAAATATTCTTGCCTCAGTTGGGATACTTGTTGAAATTTGTCAACAGGGATTTCTGCTTCATCCTTGCAGCCAGATACAATTTGTATTTATATAGAGCCTTTAACATAATAAAGTGCTTGGAGATGATTCAAATTCATCTAGCTCCAGGGAATGACAATAAGGAATGAATATAAGAGATCTGAATGATGAAGCTAAAGAGCACTGAAACCACCTAGTTGATTGCCTGAGTAAGTCAAAAAGCAGCTTAGTTGGAAATCCAGAATGGACACTCCATTGTAGGAAAGTTATGAAAGCAATGAGGGGGAGAAAAGTGTACAAGATCTCAGAGGAAGGCGCTGGGGATGCAGGGATACCGTTACAAAGAGGGAAATGAACAGCAGGGCCTTTTGATTACAGCTGAAGAAGTAAGGTGTCATCCGATGGTGTTCTTGATTGAAGATTGAAGCTTTCAAATAGTAATAGATTGTTTCCACTGGTCAGCAAGATGACAGTGGAGTTAAAGAGAGAAATCTAAGCTAATAAGAGATAAAAGAAGTTGGAAAAATTATTTACAGCGAGTGGTCCGAATATAGACTTGTCAATTGCCATAAGTAATTGTTGAAGCAGTGTTTCTAAATTCTTTTGAAAGTAAATTAGATAGTTGGATAATAAAGAAGACGGGCAAAGGGTGGAATTAGACTAGATGACTCATGGTGAATACAACCAAAACAGACATGATAAGTCAAACGCCCTGCTTCAGTGCTATGACAAACCACGATTCCACTGAATTCTACCTCAAACACATCTCATTCTCATTTCACAGTAGTAAAGATGACCCATGAAGATCAGCTAACATTCACACTTCTATTTCTTAAGGGAATGGGATTCTCCAGCCTTAACCAGGCCACAGGTGCAGGAATGTAAGGTTGATCAAAAAGGAGTGTTCTATTCCCACAACATTCAATCATGTCTCCAGGTGGATAGAGCAAAGGCTTGACTTTTTAGGGGCATTTGCAGGCTAAACTCTCAATGGGATATATCAATTGCACAGTAGATAAACTACTTGCAAACTCAAACTGTCAATTTGTTAACATTTGCAGGAGCTTCTAATAATGTCTAGTAAGAGCTCAATAAAATAAATAGCTTTGATTTTACAGGATAATATTTGTTAAAATATTTTATTCAATTTTGATAACTTGGAGAGATTATTTTACAATTATCAGGCACGTACTAATGCTTTAGAATGACTATTATCAGTTTGGAAGATTTTTCACTTATATGCTAGTATACTGAGAAACTTTTCCTGCTATTATAATTGGAAGAATGTTTATGGTATTCAGGCTCCTGAGGTGCTGAATTGCACAATGCAATTCAGGTAACCATGCGTTGCAGATTGTATAAATGCTACATGTCGTTTACTGAACCGCAATGGAGACTTTTGCATTCTTGATACTGTCGGCTATTGTCTAATAGATGTCGGGAAGTTTAGGGTTCCTTGACCATGTATAGTAGTACAAATCTCTCTTTTTTTTCAAACCAATAATATTTGTCATCTTAGTTACATTTCAACTTGACTTTATTATTTCATATATTGTAAATTATTCCTTCGCTGACCATGAAAATATAATTTGGCTGATGCCCTTTCAAGCATAATAGCCTTTATTTTGTGCTAGCTAATTGCCTCTCTTGAGGAACAATTAGGCAACAAAACAAGCTTAACGGCGCCGGTGCTACAAAATGTGTATTTACATAGCAGTTCAGAGTGCAAGCCCAAGATAGATTGTTCTACTACATTACTCTTATCTGCCAGGAATTATATTAATGTATAACCTAAACCTGGCAGTTCATTTAATACATGTGCATGCTTTTTATTTGTTCAGGCCAATCTGGTTTTCTTATTTAAAAGCACTGAATAATTTACACGAATTTAGAAGAAAAATGCTGCAGAGAAGAAATCTTTTTGCCGTTGATTGATGTGGTATGTTTCATTGTCTAAACACGAACTGCAATAATCAACAGTCCTCCTTCAGCAAGAAAAAAAAATGAAGATGTTCTCTGCCTCCTTCCAGAATAATCAGTTCAATTTCCTAATGACAGAAGAATTAAATAATAGGCTCTGAAAAGAATGGCAAGCAGTCGAGTGAACCCATGTGCAAAATTGATATTTCAGCAAATCTAATATCTTATTATATACAATGGCCATAGACTGTCATGTAGTCTTCTGACAAATCTACACTTAAACAACTTCATATTTCTTGCTCTCCATCTTTGCGAATGAAAATTAATGACAATTTTCTGATTGCTAGGTGAAATGTTCTTTTAAAAACGATTTTGCATTTCACTCTAGGTCGGGATTTTCCGGCTCCGCCATGATGGGACCTGCCGCAGGTGACGCTGCGAATCAGCCAGAGGTCTATTGACTTTAAGCAGGACCAGTAGACCCCAGCAGCGGGCGGGGCTGGAAAATGCCAGCCTAAATGTTCAAAAATATATTAGCTATTTGGATGGGGGAAGAAGACAATCAGACTTTCTACTTATAATTTTCTCCCCTTATCACCTTTGCAGTAGAGAAGGCACTAACAGTACAATAGAAATTGAGAGCTGGAACCCAGGCTGCTTTACCCCTTCCCCCACCTCAGGCATTGAAACCAATTCTAGTGCTACCTACTGTCATAGGTGAGTTATACTAATTCAGCTTAGAATAGCTATCAAACCTAGGACCTTCTGTTCTATAGTTTAGTGCAAGACAGCCCCTTCACTTCTCATTATTTATAATCCTAAAGAGACAATCAGCATATTTTCAAGTGCAGATTTAAGTAGGTGCATTGTTGAATGGAAAAGTTGACCAGCTTATCCCAAGCAACCTGTGCCAAAGCTCTGAATCAAGCACATTAAGTGCTGGAAGCACTCTGGCAGCATTTCTTACATTTGCCTTAATTGCTTAAAACATTATAACACTTTGCATAGACCTTTAGTGTTATGTGTGACGTCCACACAGGAGTCAAAGAACAAAGGAAGGTGCAAGAAACCCCACAAACAACATAACATCATCCATCATTCTTCCATCATAGCTCTGCTGCGGGTCTGCCAAATGACCTACAAATTAGGGCAGGCCACAGGCCAGGATGTTTCCCCAGGGTTTGTTAGCATTAGGGCCTTTGTTTCCTCTGCACCCTAACACCCCCCCACCCTGCCCCAGATAAGGACACCAACATTAGAAGGGGAAGGTCTTGGAATGGGGACTCTCACACAAACTATGGTGGAATTGGTGTTGGAACCCACTAACAAACGGTTCCCAGAATTTATGCCAGGATGAAAGGTCTCTTGGGGGCCATTGTGTCTGTGTTGATTCCTCATGATGATATTTTATTTCCTGTGTCTTGCTCTGTCACAATTCACTATCCCTAATTAATCAGACATGAGGCAGTGTGACCAATCTCTGTTAACTCCTACCTCTCTCATTTCTTCTTTATCAAGCCATTTCAATTTGACTTCCATCCTACAAGCAGTCTGCACAACTAAGATTGTGTTTCCCTGATTAATAAACATCTCACACTCATTGTTTTGAGATGTTCCCGGTCCCATACATTTCACAGAGGTAGTCTGGTGTAGTAGCCCCTCTCTCTGGTTCTGAATATAGCAAGGTAGAAAATGAAAATATTGTTTGGCAATGAGGTCATTGAAAAATAAGGTAACGAAGGCTGTCACAAGATTCAAAAGTTAGAATGTGAGAGGATAGCCCGAAGTTACTTTGCTTAAGTCAAGTAAGCCTGATGTAGGGAAGTGCACGGTGATAATTATTTTGTGTTATGATGTGAGAGTCCACCTTTGATGGCCATGCTTTCAGCTGCCTGTGCCCTAGGCTCTGGAATTGCCTTCCTAAACCTGTCCATCTTTCTCACAAGATGCTCCTTGAAACAAATCTCCTCGACCAAGCTTTTAGCCATCTTTCCTGGCATCCCTTTCCATGGTTCATTGTCAAATTGTGATCAATAATACTCTTGTGCAGTGTCTTGGGATGTTTTGCTATGTTAAAGGGGCTATATAAATGCAAGTTGTTCTTTAAGATAGGTTCTACTGATTGTTATAAGTAAATCTGCTTATAGCTGTTGCTTTGCATATTCAGTTTGTATACAATGAAGTAACTTAATTTGTACCTAGGCTTATCTTACCCAATGCTTTCTCAGTTCTCCTGTGAAAAGTTTAGAGAAGTACAGACTGAATTTTTCAAGGGGGTGTAATGCTCGCACCCCTGGAAGAAAAGCAGGGCCCGGGAGAGGTGTGAGGGGTGTTGGGGGGGCTGCAGACAGTGCTAATCACCGTGCCCCATGCTCTAGGTGGCTCTGGGTGATCGGCCAAGTAGCCTGTCATTCTGAATGTTCAGTGTCCAAAGCAGCCAATCAGGCTTGTAGAGCATCCTGATTGATGGGTACTCAGCCAATGATTGCTGTTATTCTGAACAGCAGCAATCATTGGCCTAGTAGGGCCCATCAAAAGTCCTTACTTTTCTTGCCAATCTCCTCGTGGACTTCTGGTTGGGTGCTGTTGGACTTGTGTGCTGCTTTCGCCTGGTTGGAGGCTGGAGGCTGCTGGAGAACAAGGTAAGTGCCTCTACATTTACTTTAGCTCCCCCTGAAGGCCCTACTTATTTGATGTCTTCTGAGTCCTGAAATCCTCCCCAAGTCCATGTCTTCAACGATGGTGTCTGTGACACAGGGCCTACTGTCCCGACCTCTTCGAGGTTAATGATCATCAGAGACTGATGCCATTCTTGAGGAAATATGGAAAATAATTTCCACAGTGGAGTTAACATAGTGAGGTGCAGTTTGTCCTTTACTGCCATTACATTGCAGACTACTCATAAAACCACAATTTGTAGATGGGTTGATCTCCCAGCTGAGTCTAGGAACAAAGAGTGGAATTGCCTGGTGATGTTGGCGGGCATGAGCGGACAACATGGCGAGAAGGCCAAAAATCGGTTTCACGCTTTTGTGAAATCAGTTTGCGATGGTTCACTCCACCCGTCAATGCCAGGCCATGTTTCCTGCTGCTGCACATCAGGAACCTAATTTCAATACTTTAGCATCTCATTATAAGCCCTGCTCACGAAAATCATCCCCCCATTTAACGCCTACGTCAGCGTGACTTCAGAACAGCGTGCTTCACAACTGCCTTTAAAAGGCGTGCACGTGGCATGCTGCACTTAGAGGAGGACTCGGAAGTAAGTGCACACAACCTTGCGCGGTGCTCGCAATCATCGCCCATAGGACATCAAGGAAGAGGCGCCGTGCATTCAGGGGGGCTGCATTGGCAAGTCACTTTTTCCCAGCTGGCTTTCATGGTGCCGGGACAAAGGCTTCAGTGCAGATAGGGCAGGAGGGGGCAAGGTAGCACAGGGTGAAGGAAGTACACAAGCATATGCAATGGGTGGAGGGAAGGGGGAGGGGGTGAGGGAAGTGGCCATGCACTTGGAAAACCTTGTCAAAAGTGAGCATTCTTCCGCAGCTGAGACTGTTCAGCTGCAGCTCCATTGACATGCTTGGATACGGGCCTCTGAAGCTTTTCTGCCCACTCAAGCAACACGAAAGTATGAAAGTGGCATCAAATGCTCCAGGCATTTTCACCCTTTGGGAGCAGACAGCAAATTAATGTGCATTTTAAGGGGCAGCAGAACAGTTGGCCGACTGAACAAGTTGTAGAACCCTCTTGTGAAAGGTAGCCATGGTGCAGTCACTAGTGGAGGTATTCACAGCCCCTTGCAATGTCTTTATTAAGGTTTGGACCAGTATCCGTCATGGTTCAATCTAACAGTGCAGCCTTGCAGTGGGGTTTAGAGAATGCCTGCGCCTGAGCTGAGAGCACAGCAAACAGTCCAATGGACAAAGCTGCCATCAATCGGTCAAGTGAAGTGGGGCGGAGGTGGGTGGGGCTTTGGACAGCCAATGAGCACACTATACACTGGCCATCCAAGTGGTTGCCAGCACTCTCCTGCATGCGTGAAGGGGCCTTCAGACTTAACCAAGAGAGGTCCTGAGTACATCCATGCGTCTCTCTCTCTCTCTCTCTCTCTCTCATTGATCCTGCAGGAGGACAACATCAGGGTCATGAAGCCTAGTGATTTAACGGTATGCCTCATGGCTACAGGGAGCAGAGAAAAAGAACAGAGCAGCAGAGGCACCTGGCTCAACAAAGGGAATAGCACCTCCCTCAAGATCACGAGTGGGCAGAGCCTGCTACACATGCAGCTGAAGACCCACAGAGAGCCGTCACTTGTAGGTGCCTCTCTAGGTCAGGATCTATAGACGATGCTTGTCATTCCTGCAGATGACTGAGAACCAGCGTTGTCAAAGATGGAGCATGTCTACAGAACTGGTCAGTTACATATAGCACCTGCTGCAGGATTTAGCACCACGGGGACATGGAGTCCACTACCAGTGGCTATGAAAGTGACCGCGGCTCTCAATTTTTATGCCAGTGGCTCCTTCCAGGGCTCCACAGATGACCTGTGCAGGATCTTGCACAAGTGTATCCAGGAGGTCACAGATGTCATCTTTGCAGAGGCTCAGAACTTTTTGCATTTCAACCAGAATCAGGAAAGCCAGGAAGCAAGAGCGTTGAGAGTTAT
The DNA here is from genome assembly GCF_964194155.1 of Cetorhinus maximus. Classification (NCBI taxonomy): domain Eukaryota; kingdom Metazoa; phylum Chordata; class Chondrichthyes; order Lamniformes; family Cetorhinidae; genus Cetorhinus; species Cetorhinus maximus. Next base: position 35,771,519 of record NC_135890.1, read on the forward strand.
GCAGATCCCAGGTTTCCCGCAGGTGCAGGGTGCCATCAACTGCACACACATGGTGCTTAGATCTCCGGGGCAACAAGCAGTCAACTACCTCAACTGCAAGGGCTTCCACTCACTGAATGTTCAACTGGTGTGTGACCATCACAAACGCATCCTCCAGGTCTGCACACAATCCCCAGGGAGCGTCCATGATTCCTACATCCTTAGCAGGTCTCAGGTCCCTGACATCTTCCAGAGTCTACAGAGGCTGCAAGGTTGGCTCCCCGGAGACAAGGGCTACCCACAGAGGACTTGGCTGATGATGCCTGTGTGGCCGCCTCAGACTACAGCAGAGTGATGGTACAATGAGGCTCACACCTCGACTTGGACTTTGGTGAAGCAAATGATAGGCATATTGAAAATGAGACCCCGGTGCCTCGACTAGTATGGTGGAGCACTGCAATACAGTCCCCAGAGGGTGTCGCGCGTCATCTTAGCTTGCTGCATGCTCCACAGCCTGGTGCTGCAAAAGGGGGGAGAGGAGGAGAAGGAAGAGTTGCATGTCTCCTTTAGAATATTACTGTCTGGATACTGCATTGGGTCTCATTCAAAGAAGCGGACCTGGTTACACGATATGAACAACCAAGTTGTGTGCAATTGTCTGACAAAGTTGTGGCTGGAAAGTGTATTTTACTGAAACCTGGCCTTTCAATGGGCTTTATAAATAGATGCTAAAGTACAAAGTCAACAAGTTTTTCTTAAGCTATATGAAACACTTCGACCCCGCTGTGAATATGGTTCCCAATTGTGGGTGCCCAACGATGTGATGGGGGGGTAGTTAAATGGGATGGGGGTGTGGAGCGAAGGGGCCTGGAAACAGGAGAAGCACTGGGGCCCATGATTTCTCTTCCTGGCCCTGAACAAAAGTCGGTCACAAACCGACTTTAAAGAGCAAGCCGAGGGTGGAAAGAGGTCCGGCCCTCAAGGGCTGCTGGCCAATTTGATTGGCCAACAGTTCTTGCAGTACCAGCAGTGCCAGATAAGAATAGTGGCCGCTCCTGGGACTGCAAAGAGGCCCACATGAGTCTGGGATTTCTTGGGCAGGGAGCAATCAGGTGAGGAGGCACAAACAGGGGTATAATCTTAGGGAGGGTGCCCCCAATGCGCATAGGGCACCCCTCCCCAACGGAAGTAGTCCCGTTCCTTCCCGCTCTTTCACCAACTTTGGTCCACCACGCCCACCTTCCACTGCCCAGTGTATTATGGCAGTGGAGGGCTTCATAGGTCCAAGGATAGGCAGCCTAGTGGGTGCCCTACCCATGCCCTGTATTGTGGGGTCTGATTTAGGGTGGTTGGGAAGGCAGCAGGCTACCTACCCTACCAATTTTACATGCCCCTCCCCCCTCAAACATGTCCATTTGGGGAGCTGTAAAATTCCACCACCCCCCCACCCCTCCCCCCACCACCCTGTCACTCCACCGACTCCCCCCCCCATCCCACTCAACATGTGGGAAAGACACGTTTTTGTAGACTTTCACCTCTGCTGATGATGAAAAATGAAAATGTATGGAGGGGTAGTGTCCATTCTACACACTTGCCTTTCCTTTAATTTCTAGTTTATACATCTAAGGGGATGTTTTGCCCCTGAGATACAGTGTCATAAAAATAGATATTGGGTAGTGTGGATCATTTCAGTAGATGAGGGACCTCAGATCTGCTTGTGGGAGTGACTGACACCAATAAATTCAAAGATATCTAAGGCAAGAGCCTGAGCTTGTTGCAAATGATAGCAGCCCCAACTAGAGAATTTAAATTTAAGGTTATCAGCAAAGAATAAAGATTTGTATTCTGCTGAGTACAGGAGAGATGATCCAACTGAGTTCTTTCATGATGATTAAATGATTTGATAGGGTAGATAGAAAGAAACTTTTATCTCTGATGCAGAAGTCCAGAACGAGTGACATAACCGTAAAATTGGAGCTTGATATTTCAGGGGTGATGTCAGAAAGCAGTTCTTTACACAAAGGGTAGTGGAAATTTGGAACACCCAAAATTCAGCTGAGGTTGGGTCAATTAAAAATTTTCGAAACTGCGATTGATAGATTCTTGTTAGACAAAGGTAATAAGGCTTATGGAACCAATGCAGGTTCAACCACGATCTAATTGAATAGTGAAACAGGCTCGAGGGGCTGGATGGCTTACTCCTGATTTTATGTTTAGAAAGAATGAAGGAAGAGATTAAAGTTGCTAGGATATTGAATGCCCTGCCAAAGCAGTGTGGAGACAGAACCAATAATAGCTTTCAAAATGGATGTGGATATACAGTTGATAATTAAAATGATATGGGGAAAGGGCAGAGGACTTGGATTATTGGTTAACTTCTTCAGAGATCTGACACAGGTTGGATAGGATGACTGCCTGTGTTGTAAAATTCTATGAATCCTGTCCATTGGGAATAACTAACTTTTATTTTCCAAGCTTGTGTATGAGCATTGTAACTATTCTGAGAAAAAATAAAAATATGAAGGTTGCTCTTTGATTATTGCAAGCTATAAGTTTAGATCTGTGAGAAAAATTAAATACAACGCATGGAGTGGTATTTCCTGAGCTTAGTCCCTGCCGGAATGGCAAGACCATTTGCAGGTTCGGAACCCAAATGGTAATGGAGCGGCATTAGCATCCCACCTCTGGGTTCAAAAGAAGAATTTCTAGTCAAAGGGTCCATTACATGGGTAACAAAGGCTCACCAGCATTTTGATTTCTGAGGCTGCAGCAGCTACAAGAATGGAGAGAAGACCTGGGAAGGCTGCTCCCTGGGTATCTCAATCTTACTGGAGGTCTTGCTGTAAGGGGTTGCAGTGAGGTGAGCTCTCTCAAGGATGAGAGGAAGAGGACAACCTCACTGACCAATCCGGCATGGATGGAAATAGCCAAGGAATTCAGCAAGGAATGTGCTCCCTCCAGTTTGGAGGCAATGCACCAAGAGGATATAAGACCTCAGGAGATTGGGAAAGGTGAGTGGCAGAACACTTTTGGGCATCAAGCCCCACACTCTGACTTTCCCAGCATTTTCCTGCGCACGATGCCTCAGGGCAACACACCTTGCAATTCAACTCATTCCTCTCTCTACAGGCATCTCACACCCCATCTGAGCAGCCCAGACTCACATTCACCCTCCTCCTATTGCCCACTCGTACCTGTGCCTCACAGTTGCCTTCCACAAATGTTGTCCTTGCCTCCTCTCCAGACCATCCATTGCGGACACCCACACATCTCTGCTCTCTCTCCTTGCAAGAGAAGAGAGCACACAACTTGATGAAAGGCAGAGACCAAGTGGGGGAGATGGTCCTCCAGCAATAGGCACCTGATCAGCCACTGGCAATGCACGCCCACCTGTTCCACTGCGAAGGAAGTCCTGTTCCAGGAGGCTGCAGATGTCAGCAGTGAGCTGCTTTGAGAACCTAAGCCTCTGGAGGAACTGATGCTCAGACATGTGGAGAGTGTTGATTCTCTCCCTGTCGAACCTGTTTTGGGGATCTCACCTCCTTCCAGCTGGATCTCAGTGTCCATCCCCTCTGCACTGCGGAGGTGCATGCCTCTGTGAAGAGGGGAGCTGGTGGTGGTGTTGGTGATGCTGTTGCTTCCCCCTTTGTTCCTCATCAGAGATGGGAGATGATGCTGAAAAAGCTGCTCCCATGCTGTGGTAAAGGCTGGCAGCAGGGAAGTGCAGCTGAAGGTGAGTGAAGTGCTGGGCAGGGCGAAGTGTCTTCCAAGAATTTGTCAATCACCTGTCAAGCCCTGAAAGAACTCTCTGAGAAGAAATGCTTTGTCCAGCAGCCTCTCGCCTGGCTATGGCCAGAGGTTTTCAATATAGGTGATCAAAGCCTTCCCATTGTCAGGTTTACTGAAGAAGCGCTTCCTGTTGTGAACTCACCTCGATGACGCTGGTGAGTTGCAGACAGGCTTGAAAAAAGTTGCACTGGCTGGGATATTCAGAACTGAGGGTTAAAATAGTTCTCAATTTGCTTTTTAAGTACCTCAGTTAGTTACATGACAGGTCCAAGGGAGTTTCCTGCTTGCCTTCAATCCCACCCTGGTGAAACCCGGAAAAGGGTGGATGATGTCAGGATCCCTATCAACATCACGTTTAGGGGATTTAACTCTCCACATGAACCCTAGCTTGCTTGCTTGGGAAAATTCCACCCATTAGGCATAATTTAATGGAGACACCAGAGTGGAAATGATGGCAGGGAGGGTGTTCTGGCTCCCGGCATTGGGAAAAATGGCTCCAATTTAGTGGGGGGCAGGAAGGGCCCAACATGGGAATCCCACCCACTAGTGGCAGGATGCCAATTAGGATCATTAATGAGCTGTTAAAGCCAATTATCCCTGAGCCCACCAGAACTTAATGATGGCTCAAGGATTTAACAGGACTGGCACAGGCTTCCCATGGCTTCATAAGACCTCAAAGGGGGGTGCCATGTTGACAGGCATTCAGTGCCCAATCAAGCGACTCGACATCAGGAATGCATTTGATCCCCCTCAGCCCCTCACCGCAACCCCTCCATGTGACACCCATCCCATCACACTTGCCTACCTTCAGGGATCCAGTGAAAATCCCTGCTGAAGGCCTCAGAGCATTACCGGCAGCTCCCACTGGTCCCAGTGGCACTGCCAGCAATGGTGAACTTCCGGCCCCTGATCGGCTGGCAACTCTTGGGGGTGGGATTTCCGCCCTACTGGGGACTTAACCCAATAGGAGTCCCGATGCTGCCTAAGTAAGTGCCTGCTTACCAGGTAATTGTATCACACCTCCCAGAGAAAAGTGACACAGGGTCTCCAACCAATGGTGGGTGGGAGACCCGTCTCTAGAAATAAATTCCACCCATTGTTTCCGTGATTAACAAATATTAACTGCACAGCAATGACTGTGGATAACAAATTGTAAATTGCTTCATTTAGCCTTTGTCAACATTATTCGAACTGTACTGATTGGTGAGTAGGATTTTATAAAAGTATATTGTCCGGTAATCTTCATATATGTATAGTAAAAGATCTGTTACAGCAGAGTCAACTTCCTAACCTTTCCCTCTGGCAACTACAGTCTCCCAGCCACAAGGTTCAGGAAAAGGGTGCTGGGAACTATTACACCAGCATCTGTAGCCTAACACACACATGTAAATGAGATCCAGCTCTCAGCTGAAATTTTCAGGGGTTTTTTTCACCCCAAAGATGCTCACAAGGAGAAGCTCCAATAACTGGCAAAGGACTTACGTGTGAACACCCACAGAAGATAAGGAAGGTCAAGAGTTAAGCAAGGGGTGCCACAAGGGTTGGATGCAGTGACAAAAAAAGTGCCATTAAAGTTGAAATAAGAAATGGAAGAAAAAAATGTGGTTGGAGAAATGAAATCTGGGTGTCATTAATGGGCTGAAGAAGCTAAAAGAAGGTGAACCATCACACTCAGATTTCATACAAGGGTACTTAAAGCAATGGCAACGAAAATTGTTTATTTATTTGTCACTATGTTTGCAGATCATTAGAAACAAGAACAGGCTTTGAGGACTGGAATGTAGTTCATGAAGCAGTCCCTGTCCAAATGAAGCAAGACCTGAACAATATCCAAGCTTGGGCTGACAAGTGGCAAGTAATACTCGCACAACACAAGTGCCAGGCAATGATCAGCTCCAAAAAGAGAGAATCTAACCATCGCCCCTTGACATTCAATGCAATTAACATTGCTGAATCACCCACTATCAACATCCCGGGGGTTACCATAGACCAGAAACTGAACTGGACTAGCCATATAAATACTGTGGCTACAAGAGCAGGTCAGAGGCTAGGAATCCTGTGGCGAGTAACTCACCTCCTGACTCCCCAAAGCCTGCCAACCATCTACAAGGCACAAGACAGGAGTGTGATGGAATACTCCCCACTTGCCTGGATAAGTTCAGCTCCTACAACACTCAAGGAGCTTGACACCATCCAGGACAAAGCAGCCCACTTGATTGGCACCACATCCACAAACATTCACTCCCTTCACCACTGACGATCAGTGGCAGCAGTGTGTACCACTTACAAGATGCACTGCAGAAAGTCATCAAGGCCACTCGGGCAGCACCTTCCAAACCCACAATCACTACCATCTAGAAGGACAAGGGCAGCAGATAGGTGGGAACATCACTAGCTGGAAGTTCCCCTCCAAGCCACTCACCATCCTGACTTGGAAATGTATCACCGTTCCCTCATTGTCGCTGGGTCAAAACCCTGGAACTCCCTCACTAACAGCACTGTGGGTGTACCTACACCACATGGACTGCAGAGGTTCAAGTCAGCAGCTCACCACCACCTTCTCAAGGGCAATTAGAGGCGGGAAATAAATGCTGGCCCAGCCAGCAACACCCATGTCCCATAAATGAATAAAAGGATGTAAGAATGAGTCTGGAAATTATTGGTCAGCTAATCTTAGCATTTGTTGTGGATAAAATACATCAACCTGAAAGAGAGTTTAGTTAAGTTAGGTAAGGTATGATAAGAGGAAATCTTCTCTATAAATGTATTTGATTTCTCCCCATTCTTCTATATGCTTCAAAGATTTAGCCTATGGCAGGCACTGGGAAAGTACCACCAGCGGTGCCTTCGCAAGATCCTCTAAATTCGGTGGCAAGAAAGGCATTCCAATAGCATTGTTCTTTCCCAAGCTGATGTGTCCAGCATCCAGATGCTAATCGCTCAGAACCAGCTCCGTTGGGCGGAACATGTCATTCATTTGCCTGACGCCAGACTCCCAAAACAACTATTCTACTTAGAACTCAGTCATGACAGGAGACTCCCAAGAGAACAGCGGAAACACTTTAGGGATGTCCTCAAAGCACCCCTGAAGAGATTAAACATCCCAACCAACTCATGGGAATCCATGGATTATGGAAAAGTTTCACTAGGGAAAGCACTGAACATGTTGAGAGACCACGTCAGGATCATGCAGAGGCGAAGTCAAGGCATTGGAGAGAGTGCACAAACCTCCAAACACCTCACCTACCCAACCCTTCAAGCACCACCTACCCCGCATGTGGCAGAGTCTGCAGATCACACAGTGGACTTATCAGTCATTTCAGAACTCATTTAACCTAAGTGGAAGCAAGTCATCCTTGATCCAGAAGGACTGCCTTAGAAGATTCAATTTCTATAGAAGTGATCTGTAGATTTCAGCAAAGTCTTTGCCTCACACCTAATTATTCTACAATGAAAGTGTGGAGGAGGATGAGGCCAACTTCTGAGATAGATTAAAATTTGGCCAAACCAGAGTAACAATAAGATGGTTGCAAGGTGGCAAATAAGGAGGCAAATGTCAAATGGCTTTTAATGTGCACAAATACAATGTAATGAGAATGGAAGTGAAAATAAATAGAGAGAATATAAACTAAATGGCTCTTGACTACAGGGCACAACACAGAAGTGAAATATTGGGCTATTTCTCACTGAAGCTAATAGCATAGTATATAGTAGCAGTAAAGAAATCTAACCAGAATATGGGATGTATAGCCCGGAGGATAAGCACAAATCCCAAGAGAGAATAATCAGATTCTGTAAAGCATTAGTTTAGCCATACCTGTGATATCCTGTTGCTATGAAAGATGCTGAATTAATAAAAGTTCAATACTATTTAGCCCTTTTTCATGACTAAATCTCCAGTCTCTGCAAAGCATATTTTAATTTTAATTTTATTTACCATTTCATTGCAATTAAAATATATTACAAATTATAAATGCTTTAGGTAAATATCGCAGTGTCCAGTTGACCAAAGCTGGGTCCTTATAAAAGAATTATTGCATTTAGTAATCAACTATTAGTAATCCATCCTTTAGCCATCTGTAGCTATATGGCATTTATAACAATACATGTCAAGTAGCTGGAATCAACAGAAATTTTTATGCATTATGCACACAGGGATGGAGAGCAAGAGGAGCTCATGACACTTCAGTAATGTAGTTCTTATAGCCATGAATGTGTAACAGCATGATTAGTTGAGTTGTCTTATATGACTGTCAAGGACAAATCCACTTTCACTGATGAGGACTATGGATTAGCATTTTCAGTTCAATGCAGTGACTCGTAAATGTGGGGTCGATGCTCTGAGGGCAAACTGATACCAACTACCACTGTTAAACAGTGATCTATCTTTTACTCTTTGCAGATTTTTACGCTGAGACAAAATCTAATAATTGCAGGATTATTTTTGACATATTATTTAAGATTGTTTTAAAAATCTCATAAAATCATTAGAGCCGTTTATCTGTTGGTCAACCTTTCAAAATAGTGTAATTAATTTATGCTTTGCCAAAGAAGCCGCTTGCGCATTATCTGAAGTACAATCCCATGAAGACAAAATGGAGATCACGGGCAGAATTTTCTGACCTCCCCATGGTGGCTTTAATGGCGGGTGGAGGGGGGAGGGAACAATGAGGCACAAGCTGACAAATCGGTTTCCCACCGGCGTAAAATGATGGTGGGAACTTGCGCTCCTGCCCGTCATGGCGGGTCGCCATTCCCGCCAGAGGCCGGCATGAAACCATTTGCATCCCGTTAATGGGGTGCAGATGAAGACCGAAATAGAATCATTCTCCCCACCCACCCTGTCCGATTGTCCATGCTGCCAGTGGGAACACATCTGGACCAACATAGCATCTACATATCAGACCTCCAAGGAGGCCTGGGGTAGCTCATAGAGATTGGAAGGGAAAATAGATGCCTGCAGTGACCGGACCCTGGAACTTTACATGCAGCATTGGACGCGTGGTGCATCAGCCACATGGACCTTCTCATGGCAGCAGTTTCTAGGAGGTGGATCTTCAGGCTGCAGGTGGATGGCTGCATGAGGTACTGTTGGACGGTGATGGTCTGTGCTGGGGAGTGGTTGGGGATTAGATTCGGAGGGGAGGAATGAAGAGGTGTGGTGGGTATGAAGGTGTAGAGGAGGGCAGGGGAGGTTGGCGGTGGTAGGAGAAAGAGAGAGATGCTGCGAGGTGTCGTGGAATGGTTGAGGTAGTATGGAGCAGGGGTTGGGAAGGGCCGGGCTGGATTGTGGGCTGTGGGGAGGGTGTGCAGGTGTGAATGGCATGTGAAATCAAAACTTTTTTATCTTCCATTCCATACCACTTCTTCTACGTGCTCCACTGACATCCACAGCAGGTGTGGAGGCAGTCTAGTGACCAATTTTCTCTGTTATTTTGGATATTGACCCGAGGCCTGGAGGGCCCCAGCTTACTTTGGCTGTCCTTCTGTGAGAAGCTGCTCCCTCTGCAGTCACAGAGGATGAAGTTGAAGGAATCACAGGCAAGAGGGATTCCAAAGCGCCGGACACTGTCAGAGAGTCCTAAGTTGGTGTCCCAGGGGTGTCCAACAGCTGCTCCTTTGGGTACGCGAGGGCCCCTCCCTGACTCCTTGAGGGGAAGGGGCACCTGAACAGAAGTCAAGGTGTCCGATCCCCCTCCCCTGTAACCACTGCAAAAGTTCACCCATGGCTACAGCGATGGAGTGCAGGTCTGCGCACATCTCGAGCAGAAACTGAATGTTCTGCTGGACCAGGTTCTCCATGGCATCCGCCACTCTCTGATGGAGACCTCAACGCGCACATATGTCTGGACCACTTCATCAGCCAGCCGGCAGAAGAACTCCTCTGCCTCAGGTGCCATTCTGTTGAGGGCCTCTGACAACTCTGCCTGATGCTCCCCCGGCTCTCACAGCTTTCCCGGCATCTCGGGCAGGGCCGATCCCAGAGGCTTGTCATCGGACTCGGACATCACAGATGCCTCTCCCCCAGCAATCCTCTAAGTGCTAGAGAGCGTGACTGACCCTGCCTCCTCCTGCTGCAGGCACGTGCCCGTGTAATGATCCCCAGAATGTGAGATCGTGCCTAAACCACATCTAGTACCCACCAAGGCGTGTGTCTCTGTCCTGGTAGAGGGTGCACGTGACTGCTGTGATGCCTCTACAGGTGCACTTTCTTCCTCCTCCCCAATGTCCTCGGTTCTCAGTGGGCTGGATGAACTGCTGAACAGGGCTTTATTCACTTTCCTTGCCCTCTTTCTGCTGGCACCTATAAGTGGGAGAGGAGAGAACGTGTGACTGCATGAGCTGCCTTCAACATGGAGGAACACATGACCCTTAGGTTTCAATGTGACATGCATGGAACCTTATTGGATAGAGGCCGCCCACTGACCTTTCCATCTTTGCAGGCTCGGTCAGGCTCCTCCGCTTCCATCTAAGCTGTCGCTCCTCGAAGTCAGTCAGGTTCTTGAGATCAGTCAGGCCCCCTCCCATCTTCTCCCTCTCTCTCCTATTGTGCTGTAACTTTTCCTGCACAAAGAGAGAAGACAGAGCTGAGAGCTATTGGGTTTCAGGTATCGTTCTCATTCTTCCAATCTTACAAATAACCCACTGAACTGTGTGCCTTGTGATTGCTGCTCTGCAGGTTATCCACAAGCGTTCTGGGGCAGCACTCTCTGGACTGGTGAAATCATGTAGATAGAAGGATAAGGCTCACAGAGGCATGTCATTAATGGTTCTTGATGGTGCCCTCAACGCCTGAGCCCCTCCCTGCCTCCCAGACAGCATGTGAGCTCTCTGTGTGGGAGGTTCAGGGACCCATATGTCTTTCCATTTGTAAACTAGATGGACTGCAGTGGGGCTATGAGGCATCAGCTTATCACGTTGCCACTAAGGCCAATGTCAGTACCATTCAGTGGGGTGAGTGTGAGCAGTTGAGGGTTCACTTACACTGATGGAGCGGATGAGGTCATTCATTCATCACCTGTATTGCATGGCAGTCCAGTGTTGGAGGTCCTGGGCACTGACCACCCTGGAGACTTCCACCTATGCAGGGCTGCTCTGTCAGCTCAGCCTCCTCCTTCTATCCTCTGGGTAGAGGATGCTGCTCCTGGCCTCCACTACATTGAGCAGGACTTCCAGGGATGAGTCACTGAATCTGGAGGCTAGAACTCCCTGTGATTGGTGGGCCACCTCCTCCTTCAAGGGTGGGTAAGCTGATGTCCAGGCACCTTTTAAATATGGTGCCTGGATATGATGGCAGAGCCCGAGCCATCCAGCCCACCCTGTCATGCAATAATGCACAATTAATTAGGCCAGTGTTACGCGATACAGCACGAATTCCCACTGGCGTCTGCAGCAAGAAAAGCTCCTGTTCCTGCCCCCGCCATGGGGCTTAGTCCCAGGATGGAAAGTCCCACCCTATATTATACACTGCAATTTAGTAAGATTTATATGATCTCAAGTGGCTTCACAAATCATGACATAATTAATTACAGTTAGCCTCAGTGGTGCAAAGATGAACCATGTTACATAATTAACTATGATCTATTCTAGTTTTAATACAGTATAGTAGACTTTATAAATCTCCATTAAAACTTGGTTAGAATATAAGACTAAGTTATTAACTTTCAGGACTAGGTAAGTCCCTTTCATTGAGCCATGGAAATTAAAACGAGCTTTTCTTCATTGTTGCTAAAAATTGATAAGGAGCAGGTATTAGAAAGGCTGGCTGAACTTAAAGTTGATAAGTCACCAGGACCAGATGAGATAAATCCAAGGATGCTGAAGGAACTAATGGCGAAATTGCAGAGGCACTGGCCATAATCTTCCAATCCTCCTTAGAAATGGGGTTGGTGCCAGAGGACTGGGGAATTGTAAATGTTACACCCTTGTTCAAAAAAGGGTGTAAGGATAAACCCAGCAACTACAAGCCAATCAATTTAACTTCAGAGGTGGGAAAGCTTTCAGAAATGATAATCCTTATGTTATGACCATAGCAGATGTTAGTTACTGAGCAAACTAAATCCCAGAGGGAAACTTGGTGTACGGGCCGTAATCTTCTTTGTTGTATTCCAAAAATGAGAAGAAAATGTACTGATTGCAGCAGTAAGATGTCCAGTAACACTTTTGGGATTTTAAAAATTAAAAGTAAAAGAAAAGAAAACTTAAGCACACAAGATTACAGTTACACAGTTAAAATTAGGCTTACAAAGCATTTCCCCAAAAGACTCCCTACTTGGTCAGGCCCACAAGTAAACATCTTCCGGGTAACACTCCAAAGGTGTTTAACTATAAAAATCCAGTAATATTACCCAATGTAAACTGTTGTAGCTTTATTAAAGGCATACCACATGACCTCTTAAACTATCTTCCACTTTGTTGTGGAAATACAAGACTTCAGAACAAAACTGCTTTTTGTAGCCCAAGACTTTTATGGCTTGTCTGGATGGCTGACTCAAACTGCATCTTCTCCTAGCCTGGAGCTCTTTCCAGGAGATCTTCCTCACATAGCCAACAGCCAACAGCCAATACCTAAGCCCTCCACAGTAACTCTAAAATACCTTTTCCCCCTTTCATTCCAAGTTGCATTGCTCTCACACCTCTTTTAAACTTCCAAATATAAAATCTTTCATGTTTCTATTTTGTCTCTGCTTTTGGGCCAATAAAATGTAATATACCCTCTTCTATTTTCCCATGGAACTCCTGTAAGATATAAAAATGTTTCTTGTTACCTCTGACTTTCTTTTGATATTCAAACTCTCAACTTATCTAAAATGCAATTGTTAGATCCAACCTATTTACTTATACCTCGAACCACCATAATATCTCATTACAAATTCACAAACCTAATGCTTCTATCCTTACATGTCTTAAATATCCCAGGCAACCTGCCTCTAGTAACCTTTCCCCTGCCTAATTACATCATTTGCACACACACACACACACACACACACAGACACACAACCTTCTTCACAGAATAACACCATATTCCCTAAAACTATTTTAAATATATAACATCCATTCTTACACTTAACAAAATTAACAGACACTTGGATAAGTTTGGATAATTAAGGAAAGTCAGAACAGACTTGTGAAAGACAAATTGTGTTTAATTAATGTGTTTTTTTTTGATGAATAACAGAAAGCGTTGATGAGGGTAGTGCAATTGATGTGGTCTATATGGACTCCCAAAAAGCACTTGATAAAGTGCCACATATTAGGCATGCCAGCACAGTTGAAGCCAATGGAATAAAAGAAACAGTGGCAGCATGGATACAAAGTTGGCTTGAGTGACAGGAAACAGAGAATAGCGGTGAATGGTTGTTATTCCGATTAGAAGAAGACATTAGAACAGACATACAGTGCCATTCCCCGGGGCAATACTGGGACTAATGGTTTACATGATATATATTAATGATCAAGAATTGGGTGTATAGGACACTGTTAAAAAATTTGCAGATGACAGAAAATTTAGAAGTATTGTAAACTATGAGGAGGATAATGACTGACTTCAAGAGGAAATAGACAGGCTGGTGGAATGGGCAGACACATGGCAGATGAAATTTAATGCAGAGAATTGTGAAGTGATACATTTTGGTTGATGAATGAGAAGGGGCAATGTAAAATAAAGGGTATAATTCTAAAGGAGTAACAGCAGAAGGACATGGGGGTAGATGTACAGCAATCATGGAAGGTGGAAAGGCAGGTGAATGAAGTGGTTAAAATGGCATACAGAATCACAAACTTTATAAATAGAGGCACACAGTACAAAAGCAAAGAAGTAATGGTGTACTTTTATAAGAAAAAAAATTGTTTTGGCCTCAATTGGAATATTGTGCCCAATTCTGGGAATGACACTTTAGAGAGGGCACAGAAAAGATTTACGAGAATGGTTTCAGGAATGAGGGACTGCAGATATATTGACAGATCGGAGAAGCTGGGTTTGTTCTCCTTAGAGAAGAAAAGGTTGAGAGGAGATTTTATAGAGGTGTTCAAAATCATGAGGGATCTAGACAGAGTAGATAGAGAGAAACTATTCTCATTGGCAGAAGGGTTAAGAACCAGAGGACACCAATTTAAGATGAATGGCAAAAGAACCAACTCAACATGAGGAAAAACATTTTTATGCAGCATGTGATTAGGATCTGGAATGCACTGCCTGGGAGTATGGTAAGGTCTGATTCAATGGTGACTTTCAAAAGGGAATTGGATACGCATCACAAGAGAAAACAAAATTCAGGGCTACTGAGAAAGGGTGGAGGAGTAGGACTAGCTGAGTTGCTCTTGCAGAAAGCCAGCATGGACACAATAGGCTTCTTTCTGTGCTTTAACCAGTCCATAATTCTATATAAAAGAATTAGAATCAAACAGTTCCTGTTTTCACCAAGCAACCAGGGTTGATAGAAGGCTGGAGAGGGGCCGTTCCAAAAATTGTTGAAGGTATCTGCAGTCAAGGGGAAGGTTGGGAGACATTTTTAAAACAGTTGCTTGTGAGCTTTTAGCCTCATAGACTCAAAATTGTAATGTATTCGTTGGTTTGATTTCTGGTTGCATGTTGCCTGAAGCTGTGAAGTTCTGCTTTTCATCCCTGAGGCAAATACTCCTTCCCTCTAAACTCTACTGCAGGCCCGTTACATTCAGCAAAACCCAGATCAGCAAGTTGCTTATTGGGTAGCGTATTTCACACTGGCAGCTCACTGGCCACAGTCCCACAGCAAACCCTCTGGAGCATGCTGAGTGCGTCCTGAATATTACCTAACACTGAGAGTGAGAATCAACTCCGATATAAATATCTTTATTTTTATTACACAGCTTTATATATTTGCTTATTCCAAATCTAGACTATTTTAACAGCCATTAACCTGCTTCAAATTGTAAGGTCAGTGACTCAGGGAGGAATTTTCTGTGCCCGCTAGCAGCGGACATGTTAGATAGTGGGCACAGACAATATGGCGTGATCAGTTTCACGATGGCGAGAAGGCAGGTTGCGATCGCCCACTCAGCCCACCGACAGCAGCGCGCGTTTCCCGCCAACAGTTATCAGGGAGCTCATTGTAATACATCAGCATATCATTAAAAGGCCATCCCGCCAGCCTCTTGGACCCCCATAAGACCATAAGACATAGAAGCAGAAATTAGGCCATTCGGCCCATCGAGTCTGCTCCGCCATTCAATCATGGCTGATAAGTTTCTCAACCCCATTCTCCCGCCTTCGCCCCGTAACCTTTGATCCCCTTACCAATCAAGAACCTATCTATCTCAGTCTTAAATACACTCAATGACCTGGCCTCCACAGCCTTCTGTGGCAATGAATTCCATTAATTCACCACTCTCTGGCTAAAGAAGTTTCTCCTCATCACTGTTATAAAAGGTCTTCCCTTTACTCTGAGGCTGTGCCCGCGGGTCCTAGTCTCTCCTACTAATGGAAACATCTTCCCCACATCCACTCTATCCAGGACAGACCCCCGCTGGATCATCGACATGTTTCACAACAGCACACAGGCGACGTGCACTTTGGGGGAACTGAGTGGACAATATCGTTCTGCAGAGCTCGCCAGGGTCGCCTGTCCCTTTGCAGGCTTCAATGGCACCGGGAGGCCTGCCACGGAGGTGACAGTTGTCGGGGGGTTGTCCGGGGGCAACTGCTGTCCAGCCTTGGAGGCCACTATTGTCGTGGGGAGTGCCTGGGGCAACTGCTGCCCAGCCTCGGAGGCGACTGTTGTCAGGTGGTGTCTGGGGGCAACTGCTGCCCAGTCTTGGAGGCGACTGTTGTCAGGTGGTGTCCAGGGGCAACTGCTGCCCAGCCTCGGAGGCGATTGTTGTCAGGTGGAGGGGGTGGTAGTGGCAACTGCTGCCCTGGTGTTGGATTCCACGCACAAGAAATCGAGGTGGGGGGGCAGGGTAAGCGAGGGAAGTGACCACACACTAGGGACACCTGTATAAGCTGAACATTCCTCTACAACTCAGACAGTTAATGAAACGGCGTGTTTCCCGGGAGCGCATAGATAATGAGGCAGGTTTGGGACGATATAGCGGGAAAACCCGCCATCGTGGCCAACGGGTAAAACATTGTTTTACCCGCCTACTACCACACTTAGTGCAAATCTGGGAAAATTCCGTCCTCAGTTACTACTTGACAGGAATGTTTTATTCATGCAAAACCAATACATTAACAAGACGCATGGAATTAAAGCCCATAAATCCTTTAGTCAATTGTCAAGGATCTCTTTAAAGAGTCAGTTCTACAGCAAGAAAGCTGCCAAAAAAATGGGTTTATCACATTGCTGTTAACATTTATTCACTGTGCCTATTCCAGCACTATTTTACTGTTCTGAACATTCACTCAATGCCCCCTATTCCATCACTCAGATACTATCCTGAACAGTTTGGGTCCAACCTTAGCTCACTCAAAATCCATTCACTTACACAGTGTTAAAATTGGGCCCACTGATTCTACATAATCATGTTTTGTTTGAATTTGCTCAAGAAAGATGTTGATTATCACCATCTTCAGAAATTAGAGGAAAATTGACTTAATGTGTTAAAATGAGTTAGCTTTAATCTATTATCTACAGTTGATTTTTCACTGGAATTTAGTCAGTTTGATTTTCTTGGTTCTGGTTGATTAATGATTAAGAATTCTGAGACTTAAATTAGGGAAACATGTTTTAATCAGTTGGCTCCTTTTTAGTCATATTCTACTTCATAACATCAAAAGCTTATCAGCCTTGACTTTAGCTCAGGGCATGAATCGAGCAGACAAGCAAAAGTCCCATTTCACGATAAGCGTGATGCCTGACAATCTTAACTGCTTCATTTCCATATGACTGAGAGGTTGCCCTTCTGAGTACATATGGAGTAAGGCATAGTGGTAATATCATAACAGCAAAACACTGCAGATTTTGGAGATCTGAAATAAAAACATAAAGTGCTGGAAAAACTCAGCATCTGTGGAGAGAGAAAGAGTTAACATTTTGAGACCAATGAATCTTCTTTGCTTCCGAAGAAAAGTTATATTGGCCTCAAAACATTGGCCAAAATTCTCCGTTTGGCAGGCGGGCGGAGCAGGAGCAGATGTGGGCTGACGTGGACCCGATTGGTGCCCTCGATCGGGGCCACGCTGCCATTTTGTGCGGGCAGGCCAATTAAGGCCTGCCCAGCGCATTTCCGACTCCCGTGGATAGCGGGAGTGTGCGGGCTGCGGCGGGCGTGCACAGACCGCCGGGTCCAACGGCGGCCCGGCAGTCTGTTTAAAGGAAGGCCTGGAAGCCTCCTGTAGGCTGCTCATAATGGCCAACTTGAGATCCAACCGCAAGGGGTCGGCTGAGCGGGGCAGTCTGGAGGCAACGGCAGAGGAGCAGGGCAGGCTGCAGGGTCTGCCACAGGAGCAGGGCAGGCTGCAGGGTAGGCCAGCGGGGGGCCAATGTGCCCCTCGTTTTTCTGAAGACTACCTTGCTGTCCTCCTCGAGGAGGTGGCAGCATGACGGGAGGTTCACCAGGATGGGAGGAGGAGGCCCCCTCACATGACCAAACGTGCCTGGGAGGAGGTGGTGGAGGTGGTGAGCTCCCGTGACGTGGTGCGGCGCACCTGGATCCAGTGCTGTAAGCGCTTCAAAGATTTGTTGCGCTCTGGAAGGGTGAGTACCATGTTGGCATTGGGCATTTAACCCAGCAGGTAACCTTAGCCTTTGAGGGCGCCCCCCCTGCAAGTCTTACTGTCGTGACTGCATTGAATCATGTTGGCCATTTCCCGTACGCTGGGTGGGCAAGCAGATAGTGCCCATGCTTACATCAGCCTGAGTGGTTCATGAGGAGATGAGTTCCCCCCCACACCATGTGTTGCTCTTAGTTACACATGACTAGTCTGGGGGCAACCTGCAGGAGATGCAGCTAGACGCATACTCAGAACTCCAGCACATGTCCTATTCACGGTGATGAGATTGTGGAAGGGAGCCTCAAGGTCTCGTGGCCAAGAGCCATCTGCTGCCCTCGACGCTGCATGTAGTTGCGCCTCCTTGCTATGGGAGCTAAGACCGTGTGTTTCCTAAAGTGATGGATGCAGAATGTGTCCAAGGTGGCCATTGTGGGGGGTTAGGAGCAGGCATACTATCTTTGTGTGACTGACCAACAGTAGCGTGGAGAGGAAGCACTGGAGGCCTGATATGGGCCACTGTGGTTGGGGTGCAGCATGCGCGTGCAGAGTCCATGTACAATTAGCCACAATGAATGGTCTTCTCTGTTTTTCAGGAGAAGATTGCTCACAATGCATGTGAGCATTCACGGACTGGAGGCAGCCAGGCCCAGCTGGTGATATTGAGCTGTTTCGAGCAGGAGGACCTGGAGCTTGAGAGGCATCATGCGCCCAGGTCCGCTGGTGCCGGTGAGGCTGGGGTGGAGCGGCCAGGTATTTGAGGTCCACAGTCACACCACTCTGTCTTCCCACCATCCATAGCACTGATGATTGTTTTATTTGTTATTGTTGCAACACTGCTCATTCACAGGCTGATAGAGTCAGACGTGTGGATCATAGACAAAGGTTCCTGGACCCTTCAAAGATGCGCGTGTCCAGCACCTTCCAAAATCACCTTATCCCATTTCTGACCACTATCCCCATGGCCTTGTATGCCATGGCATCGCAACTGCACATCCAAATACTTATTACATGTTAGGAGGGTTTCTGCGTCCACCACCCTTTTAGCCAGTGCATCCCACATTACTATGTGTAAAAGTTCCTCATCATCTCACCTGTCAACCTCTTGCCCCTTACCTTAAATCAATGCCACCAGGTTACTCATCCCTCCACCAAGGGGAAAAGTTCCTTTCTGTCGACCCTATCTATGCCCCTCATAATGTTATAAAGCTCAATAATGTCACCCCTCAATCTCCTCTGCTCCAGGGGAAATATCCCCAGTCTACGCTATGTCTCCTCATAACTCCAACTCTCCAGCCCAGCATGCATCCTGGTCAATGATCTCTGCACTCTCTCCACTCCAGTCACATCCCTCCCGTGAAGCGCATATCACAACTGAACGCAGAACTATAGCTGTGACCTCGGTAGTGTTTTCTGCACTTGCAATATGACCTCCCTGTTCCTATATTCTATTCCTCGGCTAATGAAGGTAAGTATGGCATTTACCTTCTTAAACACCTTATGTACCTGTCCCATTACCTTAACAGGCCTGTCAACATGCCCCGCAATGTCCCTCTGATCCTCCTTACCTTCCACGGTCTGACCGTTCCTCGTGTATTCCCATACCTTGTTTCTCCTGCCCAAGTGCATCACCTCACACTTATCCACATAACATTTCATTTGGCATTCCTTAGGCCATCTGGCCAGCCCGTCTGTATCCGCCTGCAATGTTTGGGCCTCCTCCTGACTATTTGCCACCCCACCAATATTTGTTTCCATAGGTTCTGGAAGGTTGAGCGCAAAATGAGCCTGGGGGAAAGGGATGAAGTGTGTCACTATGTGGACACTAACTGATCCACTGTCCTTGTCGTTATTTTCAGCATCATCAGAGCCTGTCCACCAGGAGCAATTGCAGATGCCCCCTCTCACACCTGAGGGCCCTCAACTGTCACCTGTGTCACACCATTTCTGCGAGGCAGGCACCAGCGCAGATACTAGCACATCGGTGGGAATTGCAACATCAGTTAGTGTCCCAGGGCACAGTGAAGAGGACACTTCACAATCGCTGGAGGAGATGGCAGAGGCAGAGAGTGCCGATGGCGCCAGCAGCCGGAGGACTGCAGGGGACCAGGCACATGCTGACTCGGGGCTTTTGGAACCGTCCGTGATGCAGCAACTGCAGGAAATGCGGCTGGGTGTGCAGGAGCATCTGGCAGTGTTGCATGAGACCATGCTTCGCTTGGTGTCCGTGATGGAGGAGTCCACGAGGAGCATGAGTGATGCAATGAGCCTCATGGCCAGAGCTTCCTCGATGGAGACAGTGGCGACTCTCATGGAGAAGGGCTTCCAGTAGAACAAGCGGCTTCTCCTGGGGTTACACTCGGACCTGCAAGCCCTCACAGCGCCAGTGGCCACAGCTGGTCAGTGCCAATGTGGGAGATGGTGTGGGCTTCAAGCTTCCCAGCTCGTTGCCCATCCATTGACGGTGAGCAGGGAGGTCCGGGATGACCTCACATCAGCCGAGCAGCTGCCTGTCGTATCTGCGGGCTCCTCTCGTGGCGCTCCGGATGAGGGCAACAGCTGCTCCGCCCCTCTCCCAGTGACCGCTTCAGCGGGTGAGACTGCGACGACTGGGGAGGTGCCAGCTGTGGACCTGGCAGATCCCTCCCAGGCGGAGCCAGCACAGGCTCCACGGGCCAGAGGACAGCTGCCAAGGTCATCAAGGCCAACAGGACAGCAGAGTCAGCAGGCTGTCTCACAAGCCACTCCGAGCGATGGGGCAGCACCAAGACGTAGCACCCGTAAATGTAAGCATAAGGCACCTTACGCATGCCACGGGTTTCTCAGCGGTGTTTTTATGTTGGCCCTAGATTAGGGAATTATTATTTGTTTATGTTTGAAAAATGTTTTGGTTTGATTTTGTGTGACCTTCTGATGGAGAAAATTAAAACCAGATGTGTTACCATGGCTGAGGGTGGCTCCTTTTTTCTGCATTTGTATGTTTTACAGACATGTCATGAGTGTTTGAGTGGACATTGAGGTTTATGTCCAAAGCCCTTGGTTGCAGCTGACGAAGTGGCAGTTGTAGCACTTAAGTGCAGCATATGGAAGCGCCAGGCAAGGCTGGTCATCCAGATCCATTTGTGTGGAGCTAGCTGAAGGTTCGTTGGATTAAAGTGTCCCGGGATTCCCTGCCTCCTTGGTGTAGTCCCGGGTCAACATTTAGCCCCTCATCATTCCCCTGTGTTTCCTCATCTTCAGAATCAGTGCTGGACTCATCGTGTGCAGCCGCAACCACTGTATCAACGTCTTCATCGTCCACTGTGTCCCCCCCCCTTCCAGCGCAAGATTGTGGAGAGTGCAGCATGCAACCACTATCATTGAGACACGATCTGGGCTGTACTGTGGAGTGCGCCCCCTGAGCGGTCCAGGCATCGGAAGCGCATCTTGAGAAGACCGATGGCTCTCTCCGCCACAGCCCTTGTGGTGCCGTGGCTCCTATTGTACCGCTCCTCAGCTTCTGTTCTTGGATGGTGGAGAGGCGTCATGAGCCACCTTCTGAGGGGATAGCCCTTGTCACCCAGCAGCCATCCATCCAGCCGGGATGGAGCACTGAAGAGCCCCGGCACCTGGGAGTGTCTGAGGATGTAGGCGTTGTGGGAGCTGCCTGGGTACCTTACACAGACTTGTAGAATCAGCATCCTGTGATCACACACTATCTGCACATTCATGCAGTGGAAGCCCTTCCTGTTGATGAAGGCACCGGGCTCACCTGCTGGCGCCTTGATGGCCACATGTGTACAGTCTATTGCAACCTGGACGTGGGGGAAGCCAGCAATCGCTGCGAAGCCTCTGGCTTGCTGTGCCTGGCTTGCCTGGTTCCAATGGAAGTGGATGAAGGTCAATGCACGCCTGAACAGAGCGTCTGTAATCTGCTTGACACAAGTGTGGACAGCTGATTGGGAGACACCGAACGATCACCCACCGAGCCCTGGAAGGAGCCAGAGGCATAGATGTTGAGGGCAACTGTGACCTTCAGTGCCGCTTGCATGGGGTGTCCATCCACACAGTTAGGAGAGATCTCAGGGCCAATCATGACAGATGTTGTTGACTGTCTCCCTTGACAGCCCTATCCTCCTTCGGCACTGGACCTCAGTCATATTGAGGTAGCTGCTTCGCTGCCTGGATACCCTGGCAACAGGATAGTGGCATCTTCTGCTGCCCCTTCCACCTTGGATTACCTCTTGGCCCTGCGCCCCTTGTGCCTGCGCCTGTACTCCCAAAGTTGGCTCCCCTGGAGGCTGATTGAGGATTCCTGGCCTCCTCCTTATTCTAGCCCTCCCTTCCTCCTCAGAGGAGCTGCCTCCAGTGGACATGTCAGAACCCATACCCAGGCTAAAGGGAGGCCTCCGGAAAGTTGCAGGCCCGATAAAGATTCCTGACTGAAGAGTGCTGGCCTGAGGGTTAAAAGTACACAGAAAGCTGCTGGAATTCGTTCTGAACTGCTACAGATCACACAGGCAAGTTTAAAAAACTTTCTGCAATAAATACTCACAGACAAGATTGACAACCCCACTGAGCCCTCATATCCCGCCCATGGATGAGTTTTATTAAAAAGTCTCTTACCTGCCTGCCCGTTGCGCCAGTGTGCCGAGCTGAAGATTGCACGGGTGCCTGAAAATCGACGTCGATTGCCAATTTAAGGGCCTTAACTAGCACGTTAATTAACGGCGGGTGCGCATCGAACTTCATTGCGCGCCCGCCCAACGAAATATCACGATGGCACACATCATTTTACAGGCTGACATGTGGGGCCCATCCCCCCTGCATGTCAAACAGAAAATTCTGCCCATTAACTCTGTTTCTGTCTCCATAGTTTCTGTCTCCATAGTGATAATGTCAGTGGACTAGTAATCCAGAGGCCCAGGCAAATGTCCTGGGGAGACGGATTCAAATCCCACCACAACAGCTGGTGGAATTTATATTCAATGAATTCAATTGATTAATAAAAATCTGGAATTGAAAACCAAACTCAATAATGGTACCATGAAACTATCATTGATTGTCCGTACAATACATTTGGTCCACCAATGCCCTTTAGGGAAGGAAATCTGCCATTCTTACCTGGTATGGCGTTCCTGTGACTTCCGGTCCACAGCAATGTGGTTGACTCTTAACTGCCCTCTGAAATGGCCTAGAAAGCTCCTCAGTTGTACCATACCACTACAGTCAAATCAAAAAGAAATAAAACTGGACACAACATCTGGCGTTTGCATAGGCACCAGAAATGACAACGGCACACCCAGCCCTGTCTAACCTTCTTACTAACAACTGGGGGGCTTGTGCTAAATATGGGAGAGCTGTCACACAGACTAGTCAAGCAAGAGTCTGCCACAGTCATACAGTGTCAAACCTTACAGCCAATGTGCCAGACACCACCATCACCATTCCTGCCTATGCCCTGTCCCATCATCATGACAGACCTAGCGGAGGTGACAGCGCAGTGGTTGTGGTTGTTGAAGGCCAATCATCTCAGTCCCAGGACATCCCTGAAACACCTCAGGCTAGTTTCCTAGGGTGAACTATCTTCAGCTACTTCATCAATAGCCTTCCTCCATCATAATGTCAAAAGCGGGGATGTTCATTGTTTAGTACCATTCATGGCTCCTCAGATACTGAAGCAGCCTGTGTCCATATGCAAAAAGACCTGGACAATATTCCGGCTTGGGATGATGAGTGACAAGTGACATTCGTACCACACAAGTGCCAAGTAATGACCATTTCCAACAAGAGAGAATCTAACCATCTCCATTTGACATTCAATGGCATTACCATTGCTGAATCCTCCACTATCAACATCCTGGGGTTACCATTGGCCAGAAAATGAACTGGACTAGCCATATAAATGCTGTCACTAAACAAGAGCAGCTCAGAGGCTGGGAATTTTGAGTTGAGTAACACATCTCCTGACTCCCCAGAACCTATCTACCATCTGCATGGCAAAAAATCAGGGGCAGGATTTTCCCCCCTTTGGGGGAGGTTGAAGTGCAGGAGCACAAGAGGCAGGCCTCTGATCGGTGCTCCCGATTGGGGGAGGCGGCGGGGTGGAATCCCTAAACCCAAGAGTGTGCTCTTTCGCACATGCACATGAAAGAGCGCATTTATCTCCCTGAGGCTAAGTGCTGCCTCAGGGAGATCGGCTCTACAATAAAAAATATTAAAAATAGAGAAACAAAAATCCCTGACATGTCCCTTCATGTGACACTGTCACATGAGTTGGGATATGTCCATAACTTTTCAAAAAACTTTAATTAAATCTTTAAAAACCTACATGAAGTCTCATCCCACCCATGGATGAGGTTTCATGCTTTTTCCCTGGCCTGCCCGCCAACCTTAAGGTTGGACGGGCAGGTCCATTAATTAGCTAAATGACTCTGTCAATGGCCTCAATTGGCCGTTGACAGGTCGGCGGGTGCACAGCTGATTTTGCTGAGACCCCGCCTACCCGAAAATTTAAATGGGACAGGGTAACCTCGGGAGTTCCGCCCAAGGTCATCATGCGTCATTTTAGGTGTCAGCAAGCGGGGCCCTCTTTCCAACGGGAAAATCCTGCCCCAGGATGAAATACTCTCCACTTGCCTGAATGAGTACAGCTCTAACAACACTCAAGAAGTTCAACACCATCCAGGACAAAGCAACTTGCTTGACTGGCACCCCATCTGCCACCATAAACATTCATTCCATCCACCACTGACGCACAGTGACAGCAGTGTGTACTATATACAAGATGCATGGTATTAACACACCAAAGGTCCTTAGACAGCACCTACCAAATGCACAACCTCTACCACCTAGAAGGACAAGGGCAGCAGGTGAATGGGAGCACACTACCTCCAAGTTCCCCTCTGAGCCACAAATCATTCTGACTTGGAACTATATCGCCATTCCTTCACTGTCACTGAATCAAAATCAGGAACTCTCTTCCAGCATCACTTTGAGTGAACCTGTACCAGATGGACTGCAGCGGTTCAAGAAGGTGGCTCACTACCACTTTCTCAAGGGCAATTAGAGACAGGCAGCAAATGTTGAACTTGTCAGTGGTGCCTACATCCCATGAAAGAATTTTTAAAAAGGCAGCATAAGTATATTTAATTTCCAGCACAAGTCCTGAAGCTCATTTAATGTGGGAATCCTCCTCCTAAGGCAATGTATCATTTCCTGTTTTAATTTCTGCTTGCCCAGTTGTAAAATAAATTTTGGCACTAGAAGTGATCTAAAGCATTGCCTTCGGTTTTTTAGTTGCCTCCTTGGTGGAGAAATTCAGGGCAAAGTGATGCAGTTTTTCATCAGCTGCTGTATTTTTTGCCAAAGTGCCACTTAACAGGCTTGTCAGCAAAATTAAAGCCCATGCATAAAAGAGACAGTGGCAGCATGGATGGGATTTTGTTCAGTGACAGGAAACAGAGGGTAGTGGTGAAGGGTTGTTTTTCAGGCTGGAGGAAGGCAAACTGTAGGGCTCCCAAGGATACTGCTTTTCTTGACCTACATTAGGACTTAGTTGTGGAAGGCACAGTTTCAAAACTTTCAGATGACACAAAATGTGAAAGTATTGTGAACTGTGAGGAGAATAGTGATAGACTTCAAGAGGACATAAACAGGCTGATGGAATGTGCAGAGGGGTACAATTCCAAAGCAGATGCAGGAGCAGGGAGACCCAAGGGTGGTAGGTTTGCCTAAATCACTGCAGGTGGCAGGCAGGTTGAGAAAGTTGTTAATAGGGCATACAGAATCATGAGAGTTATAAACTTGCCAGGTTTAAATTTCAAACAATGCTCGTACCAGTTGATGACAGTCACCATCATCTGGTGCAATCTTCATGTCAACGCTTCTACCAATAAGAGTCCACTTGCCAACCAGTCAGCACTCTCTTCTCATACAGTATATATTGGTTATTTTCCCTTACATTGGTATTCTTGCGAATTGTCCTGATGAATGCAAGATGAAAATCTTCAACAAAATGTCTCTTTTTTTCAGCAATACTCAAGTTCTGTACTACCAAACAATTACTAGCTTTATAAATAGAGTTTTAGGAAGGAAGCAAGGAAGTTATGGTAAAACTTTATGAAACCCTGGTTCGGCTTCAACTGGAGTCCAATTCTGGGCACCACACTTTAGGGAGGATGTGGAGACTTTAGAGAGGATGCAGAAGAGAATGGTTCCTGGGATGAAGGACTTCAATTATGTGGATAGTTTGCAGAAGGTGAGTTGTTCTCCTTCGAGAGGAGAAGGTTGGGAGGCAATTTGATAGAGGTGTTTCAAAATCATGAGGGGTCTGGACAGTGTAGATAAGGAGAAACTCTTTTCACTGGTGGAAAGGTCAAAAATCAAAGGACACAAATCTAAAGTCAATGGCAAAAGAACCAACAATGACATGAGGAAAAAAAAATGTTAACGCAGCACATGGTTAGGATCTAAAATGGTGAGTGTGTGATGGAGGCAGATTCAACCATGGATTTCAAAAAGGAACTGGATAATTATCTAGAGAGAAATAACATTGCAGGGGTATGGGGAAAAGACAAGGGGAGTGGAACTAGCTAAGTTGTTCTTGCAGAGAGTCAGTACAAACACAACAGAGTGAATGGCCTCCTTCTGTGTTGTAATTATTCTATCATTCTATGCACATCCTCAAGGCACTCCAAGGAGCTTCAGCACTCTTGCTAAAAGTATGCAGGAGTCACATCCAGTCTGTACGGTGTCGTTGGCACTCCGGAGTCTGTGGCTACCTGCAAGGAAATTGCTGCTGTGCCCCTCACAAAAGAGTGTGACCAGTCCTTGCTATTGATGCAATCTTCTGTTGCTGTGCCTCCTCCAAATATAGGCCTTTTTATGGTGATCTTGTGCAATGTGCAGAACATGTGGATATTGTGGGAGGCTCTTTGTGGGAACTTTCTTTAGGGAGCTCCCAGACCTGTTCAGGCACCTGAAACTCTGATGCAGTATCCCTATTGTGTGTTCATTACTGATCCTGCTGGTACCCTGGATTTTATTATCCTTGTGTTGCTCAGGTATTCTGTGGATATGCAGAGGCGTGATAAGCCACATCTGAGGGATGTATTCTTGTTCCCCAAAGGAGAATAGTGATAGACTTCAAGAGGACATAAACAGGCTGATGGAATGTGCAGAGGGGTACAATTCCAAAGCAGATGCAGGAGCAGGGAGACCCAAGGATAGGTTTGCATAAATCACTGGAGGCGACAGGCAGGCTGAGAAAGTTGTTAATAGGGCATACAGAATCATGAGGGTTATAAAATTGCCTGGTTTAAATTTCAAACAATGCTTGCACCAGTTAATGTCAGTCACCATCATCTGGTGCAATCTCCATGGCAACGCTTCTACCAATAAGAGTCCACTTGCCAACCAGTCAGCACTCTGTAATCCCTCTACATTCCACAGATGGTCAAGTACTGGGTGGTGGGGGTGTGTTGGGGGTGACGGAGGGTGTCGGGGTTGAGGTGGGGGAGATGGGATAGTGGGAGACAGATGCAGAATAAATCAATTTTTACAGCCTCCTTTGTACTCTGCAGAATCTTGCAACAGCCTGTTTCTGTGCCAAACACTAGCTGGGCATTAAGGGTTTGACAGCCTTTTCTCTTAATGATTGCTGCTAGCTGGCGTTATGGTGCCAAGGCAGGTACTGTACAGTGAAGGGTTAATATCACAAGCACCTGGTGCTGATGTAATAATGATGTAACATCACATGGGCCACACCACCACCTGGAAGTTCCCCTCCAGGCCACTCAATATCCTGATTTGCAACTATATCACTGTTCCTTCACTGTTGCTGGGTCAAAACCCTGCAACTCGCTCCCTAACAGCACTGTGGGTGTACCTACACCACATGGGCTGCAGCAGTTCAAGAAGGCAGCTCACCATCACCTTCTCAAGGGCAATTAGGGATGGACAATAAATGCTGGCCTAGCCAGTGATGCCCACATATCATGAATGAATGAAAAAACATGATTGAGTAACAAAGATCTGGAGAGAGGAAACGTTCCAACCTCATGCAGAGTTCCCAATATATACATAGTAGCTGTAAATAATGAGTAATGGTTTTTAAAAAACTACAGCCTCAATCAGCTTACTTTGGAAGAATAGGCAAACCCCAAAGAACTCCTTCTGGACCCCAAACACTCGACAAAACATGCTAACAATGGACAGCAAGTAAAAGACCCAGTAAAACTTTTAGACGCAGCTACAGTCCTGATAAGCCAAGAGATCATTGAAAGAAAGATGAAAGGAACAGATTTAAGACTCGCTAAAAAGTTAGAGCATCGCGGGTGCAGCAGATGCACACTGAGATACAACCCCAGAGCGCAGAGAGCATTGTACACAGGCCCGAAGCAACAAGCAGCACCAATGAAGTAGCAACACTTCCAGGGCTCAGTAGAAACATGGCATCTACATTACCATTCCCAGAATCATTTGGAGTGCTTGAGGCTCACAACAGGCCCAGAACTTGGACAACTGGAGACAGAGATACATGAAATGTAGAACTGCTTATGGTTTGCACAAAAATGATCAAAAAGACCAGGTCAGTACACCACTTTATGCAGTTGGATCTATTGCTGACAACATGCTAGCAAAGCAGGGATTGATGAGGCTTTTTAACAAAGACATTCTGTAAGTATTTAATTCATATTTCAGCTTCTGCAGAAACTTAATTATAGGAAGGGCAAAATTTAACAAGAGAAAGCAAGAGGCAGGCAAAGGCATGGATTCTTTCATCAACAATCTATACAAGCTGGCAGGAAACTGCGATTATGGAATCTTGATGGATGAATTCATTCTTGACAGAATTGTGGTAGGGATCCTAGATGAAGAATTAATAGATCTCTTGCAGACAAGTTAACACTGCTCAAAGCAGTACTAATTGTGAGGCAAACTGAGCTTAGAAAAAAAAATTGGGCATTTGTTCACAGAGAAGGTGAGGTCCCACAGAGAAGATCGAGTGAGACCACCCAGTTTGTTAGCCAGAAGGGAGACAGCGTGTCAAAGCCTAAACCCACCAAAATGTGGAAAAGCCATCTTGAAATGTTTTAGATGTAGTGGGAACAACCCACACAAGCACGAAGAATATCCAGCAGGGGGAGCAGAGAGACACAACTGTGGAAAAATAGGCCGCTTCAAAACTTTATGTTGCTTGAAAACACTGCAACCTGTAAAAAGAGGAGAAAATATTAAAGTAGAACCACATACAAGTAGAAAAAGGAAGTAACCTTCCTAGGGTAGGTAAATGATACTGAAAACAAATACTGGAGTATTAAACTTGAAGTGAATGGACACCCAACAGAGTTTAAATTAGACACCGGAGCAGGAGTTTCTGTCCTCTCAGACAAAGTCAAATGGCTCAAACAGATTACATTACAACCCTATCACATTACAGGGTTCTGGTGGGAGTACAATGGAAGTAAAAGGCCAAGTCATGGCAAAGTTGAAGTGTAAAGATAGAGAAATCCTTAAAGCTCTATGTTGTTCAAAATCAAAAATGCCCTCAACTAAGCATAAAGCATGCTTAAAATTGTAGCTAATCTATAAAGTAGACAAATTTTCTGGTGAACATTATAGCAGAAATGATTTCTAATTGTCTTAAATGTGCAGTAAACCAATCAACAATAAGAACCAGTATCACCTTTTACTCTTCCATCAAGACTGTGGGGGTGGTGGGAATGGACTTTTAGATTTTAAGGGGAAGACATTCCTTATTGCCATTGATGACTATCCAAAGGTGGATTGAAGTGAACAGATTGCACAGCATCACAGTGGAAGCAGTTGTTCAATCACTGAAGAAAAGTTATGCAACACATGACATTCTGGACACAAAAACTTAAACCTAATATCACCACGAATGACCACAAGAGGGTAAAACCGCGTGAGGAAGAACAGAGAAAAAAATAGGCTTGAAACTTTAACCACAGGCATAGAGCACTTGAGTTACCAGTGCTGAAGCCCAGGGAGAGAGTATGGGTATGAGACCAACAGAGAGAAAGCACAATCATCAAAAGAACTCCACAACTGAGATCATACAAGATTGAGACAGACCAGGGTACCAAACGGAGTAACCACAGCTCCTTAATACCCTTGAAGAGAAAGTCAGTAGAAACTTGGGCTTAGAACCCTGATCCTGAAGAGAAAGAAGAAGAAGTAAGACAAAGTTCTGCAGCCCTCCAGAGAAGAACATTCACACTGACAGAAGGGAGAGTACAAAATATCCTCGACCTCAGGAATAGATCAGAACAAGATCAGGGAGATTGATCACACCACCTCAGAGACAAACCCTGTGAAGTCTGAGACTTTGGGGGAAATGTAGGAGGATGCAAATGTGATTGGGATAAAGACATGGGGGGAGATGTAGAGTAAAGACTTAACATCAGAAGCACATGATGCTGATGTAATGATGTTGTAACATCACATGATTGAGTAACAGAGATCTGGAAGGAAGAGAAGTTACAACCTCGTGCAGGGATCCCAATATGTACATCGCAGCTGCAAATAAAGAGTAATGGTTTCAACAAGCTACAGTCCCGAGCAGCTTACTTTGGGAGAATAGGCAAGTTCCAAAGAAGCTCATCTAGACCCTGAACACACAGTGAAACAGCAACATGTGTGCAGCCAATAACTTCCTCTGTGGCAAATCTCTAATGTCTCAGATGTTGACTGTTGAGGTCATTAGGGAAGGTGATGTACTGCCGAAGCTCTGATAAACAGGACATCAGTGAAACCAGTGCTATTGTGTACTGCAAACTGGGACAGGCTGGTCCTCTCTGTAGTAGAATGAAAGGAGCCAGTGGTGAAGAAAGTAAAGACTCAGGTGACTTCTACAAATAGTGGAAAATTGGCTCCAAGATCCAACAGGCATCACATTCTTTTGCAAAGGGTTGCTGAGGCCTGAGGCAGCCTGCCTGAAGCACAGGGTCCTCTCTTCAGATAGATCCACATCAGTTACTGAGCCTGTACAGTATGTGTGCTGGCTGAGGCCTCTTGTACAGAACTCCCCTCACCTGCTGTCTGCTGTTGGCCATCAGCTTGTGCTGCTTTTCTTCCTCCAAGTAGTCCTCCAACAAAAGGAACCCGCAATAATAGTGCCCATGATATGCATAAAAAGCTTACTCGGGGACCACGGTCCTAAAAGTGTAAAAAAATTAGCTGGACTGGAACTTTCCTGGGGATTAGATAGCAAACATTGCTATTTTAACCACGCATCCTTCCTGTGTCTATTGGGTTGGCAGGATTAAACACAGGCCTATTATTTTGAAAGTAATTACTCTTCAGTGTTAACTGCACTAAGACCCAACTTTTTATACTGACTAAGGAGGAAAAAGGCTGATCTTCATTCAACTTTAAAGCAGATAGTTCACCCTACAAATGTTAGGAATATTATGACTCCCACTTCAAGCCAGCTGCGATTCCCTTCAGATCCTCCTGGGAAAGTTGAGCAGTAATAGCTGAAACATTCAAAACAGAAAGACATTTGTATTGGAGATAAATGATAAGGATTTCTACTGAAGCTATTCCACACGGAGTACAGTTTGTTACCTGAATGCTAGATGAATCCAATAATGGATCTCCTCCATCGTTCACACATTGCCAACAGTGCAAGGGATTTGCCAAAATGTCAAGAAATTGTGGTGGGTCATTGTTGTACACCCTGAAAACCTACCTCCCCAGAACAAAAACAAATTTCAACTCTCACCATTCAATCAGACACCAAAAATATGCACTCAGCAGTCAGCTCCCGTGTTTTGGCCTTTGTCTTTATTCAGAAGTAGTGCTGACTTCACAGGAAGTCCCCCCAGAGACTTTCCAGCCTTGAGAACTCTCAGAGTGGCATGATGGATTGTGATCCTTGTAAAAATTAGAAGATCCCTAGTGTTGTTAAGGTATGTGAGGTTAAACAGTATTCAATATAAGCTGCTGTGAAAAATGTTTACTACACCCCAAAAAAAAGCTGTTAGCTATTTGTCCTGAAATACCATACAGCTAAAAGCAGCAGGACAATATTTTGGGAACGGCTTCTAATAACACTTTAAAGTCAAGTTATTTGTGGTTACCATGATATTTTACGTTTGATTATTTTCAGATTAAATGTCCTGAATTAGAATAATTATGGTAATGTGCTAACACCAAGTTAATTATAGGGTCCTTTACACAGAGAGGAGACCTGTATGAGGAGGGCAGCAGCAGTGAGAAATAAAAACCGACAGCACAGAGGGAGGCCCCTTCAACCTGATTCTATCTGTCAGAGCCAAGTATCATGTCACAGGAAAACAGGTGGGTAACACTTCTGTGTCTCTTTTGATTGGCCAAGTGGTTTAAATCAGGATATGTTATTACAGCTGAAGAGTACAGTTAAGAAATTCACTTTTCAAATATTTAATATGCAAATTAATTAATGAAATAGAATAGAGATGGCTGGGCAGGTGATGTGTTGCAGCTGTAGTATGTGACAGCTGGTGGGCGCCAGTGCAATCCACGGTGACTACATGTGCAGCGAGTGTTGGCTGCTAGAGGAATATCAGCTCAGAGTTGATGAGCTGGAATCCAAGCTGTGGACAGTGCGACACATCAGGGAGGGGGAGAGTTATCTGGACACTGTGTTTCAGGAGACAGTCACACCCCTTAGGTTAATTACATCAAATTTGGTCTGTGGTCAGGGACAGGAGGGTGTGACTGCCAGTGAGGCAGGTATGTAGTTCCAGAATTTAGCTTTGGAGGAGCCTCAGTCAGTGCCCTTGCTCAATAGGTATGAGGTTCTTGCTCCCAATGTGGATGAGGGCACAGACTGCAGGCAGGATGAGCGAATTGACCACAGCGCCATGGTACAGGGAGCCATTCAAGTGGGGGGAGAAAAGAGAAATGTAGTAGTAATAGAGGATAGCATAGTTAAGGGAATAGATACTGTTCTCTGCAGCAAAGACAGAGAGTCCCAAAGGCTGTGTTGCCTACTTGCTGCCAAGGTTAAGGACATCTCTTCTGGGCTGGAGGGAAACTTGAAGTGGGAGGGGAAGGATCCAGTTGTCGTTGTCGATGTAGGTACCAACACGATATAGGTAGAACTAGGGAAGAGGTTCTGTTAAGTGATTATTATCAGCTCAGGGCTAAATTAAAAAGCAGAGCCACAAAGGTAATAATCTCTGGATTACCACCTAAGCCACGTGCAAATTGGCATCGAGCAAATAAGATTAGGGAGGTAAGTGCGTGGCTCAAAGATTGGTGTGGGAGAAATGGGTTCCAATTCTTGGGGCACAGGCACCAGCACTGGTGAAGGAGAGAGCTGTTCCATTGGGATGGGCTTCATTTGAACCATGCTGGAACCAATGTCCTGGCGAATCTTATAACTAGGGTTGGAGATAAGACTGTAAACTAATTAGTGGTGGGGAGGGTTCAATTGCCAGGAAGTTTAAAAGTGTAGTGAAGAGGCAAATGATAATCAAAGTGTGATGGGAAGAGGCAGAAAATATAAGCAGAAGAGTGCAGCAGAAATTAGAGCCAGAATGAGTATTAATGGTAAAAAGTCAAAGCTTAAGGCTCTTTATCTGAATGCATGCAGCATTGTAACAAGATAGGTGAGTTGACGGCACAAATCAAAATATATGGATATGACTTGGTAGCTATTACAGAGATGTAGTCGCAGGGTGACCAAGACTGGGAACTCAATATTCAAAGGTATTTGACGTTCCGGAAAAATAGGCAAAAAGGAAAAGGCAGTGGGGTGGCTTTGTTAATAAAGGAAGGTATCAGTGCGATGGTGAGTAGTGACATAGGTGGCGTAGGTCGTGATGTGGAATCAGTTTAGATAGAAATAAGGAATAGCAAGGGGAAGAAGTCATGGGTGGGAATCGTCTGTAGGCCCCTGAAGAGCTGCCTCACAAGAGGACAAAGTATAAATTGGGAAATAATGGATGCATGTAAGAAGGGCGCTACAACTGTCATGGGCGAATTGACTGGACAAATCAGATTGGCAGGGATAACATGGAAGACAAATTTGTAGAGTGCATCAGGGATTGTTTCTTAGAGCAATACATTGCAAAACCTACCCAGGAACAGGTTATTTTAGATCTAGTAACGTGTAATGAGGTAGGACTAATAAGAGATCTTGTAGGTAAGGATCCTCAAGGGGCTAGTGATCACAACATGGTAGAATTTCAAATTTAGTTTAAGGGCGAGCAACTCGGGTCTCCAAACAGTGTCGTCAACTTAAATAAGGGCAACTACAAAGGTATGATGAAAGAGTTGTCCAAAGCGGGCTGGGAAATTAGACCAATGGGAAGGTCAGTGGATAAACAGTGGCAGACGATATTTCATAACCCACAGCAAAAATTTATCCCGGTCAAAAAGGACTCGATGAGAAGGATGAACCACCTGTAGTTAACAAAGGTGGTCAAGGAGAGTATCCAATCAAAAACTAAGGCATACAAAGCAGCGAAAATTAGTGGTAGGCCAGAGGATTGGGAATTTTTTTAGGAACCAACAGCGGATGACTAAAAAGCTAATGAGGAGGGAGAAAATTGATTATGAAAGTAAATTGGCAAGAAATATAAAAACAAACAGCAAGAGCTTCTATGGGTATATGAAAGGAAAGAGAGTAGCTAAAGTGAATGTGGGACTCTTGGAGGATGCAACTGGAGAATTGATAATGGGGAACAGGGAAATGGCACATAATTTAAACCAATATTTTGCATCGTTCTTCATGGTGAAGGACACTATAAACATTCCAAAGATATCAGATAAGCAAGGAGCTAATGGAAGAAAAGATCTTGTAACAGTCTCTATCACGAGGGACAAAGTATTTGACAAACTAATGGAACTAGTGGCAGACAAGTCGCCAGGACCTGATGGCCTACATCCAAGGGTTTTAAAAGAAGTGGCTGCAGAGATAGTGGAGGCATTGGTCGAAATATTCCAGAACTCACTGGATTCCAGGAGGGTCCCAGCAGATTAGAAAACTGCTAATGTGATACCCCTGTTCAAGAAAGGAGGGAGAAAAAAAGCAGGAAACTACAGGCCAGCCAGCCTAACATCTGCCATTGGGAAAATGCTAGACTCCATTATTAAGGAAGAAATAGCGGGACATTTAGAAAAGCTTAACACAATCAAACAGAGTCAACATGGTTTTATGAAAGGGAAATCAAGTTTGATAAAATTGTTAGAGTTCTTTGAGGATATAACAAGCAGAGTTGATAAAGGGGAACCGGTATATGTAGTGTATTTGGATTTTCAAAAGGCATTTGATAAGGTGCCAGATAAAAGGTTATTGCACATTGCTCATGGCATTGGGGGCAGTGTATTATTATGGATTGAGGATTGGTTAACACACAGAAGACAGAGAGTCAGGATTAATAAGTCTTTTTCTGGTTGGAAAGGTGTAACTAGTGGTGTGTCACAAGGATCAGTCCTAGGGCCTCAATTATTTACTGTCTATATTAATGACTTGTAGGAGGGGGCAGAATCTAATGTATCCAAATTTGCTGATGAGGGGGCATGTTATGATGAGGACATAAGGAATCTGCAAGGGGATATAGGCAGGTTGAATGAGTGGGTAAAAACTTGGCAGATGGAATTTAATGTAGGAAAGCGTCATGCACTTTGGTAAGAAAAATCAAAAGGCAGACTCGTATCTAAATGGAGAGAGACCCCAAAAAAGTGCAACACAGAGGAATCTAGATGTTCTTGTGCATGAAATACAAAAAGTTAGCATGCAGGTGCAGCAAGTAATTAAGAAGGCAAATGGAATTTTTGCCTCTATTGCTTGGGGGTTAGAGTTTAAATGTAGGGAAGTCTTGTTAAAACTGTACAGGGTGTAGGTGAGGCCGCACCTGAAGTACTGTGTACAGTTTTGGTCCCTGTATTTAAGAAAGGATATACTGGCATTGAAGGCAGCTCAAAAGAGATTCACTAGGCTGATTCCTGGGATGAAGGGGTTGACTTATCAAGAACGGCTAAACAGGTTAGGCCTTTATTCATTAGGGTTTAGGCGAATTAGGGCTGATCTTATTGAAATGTATAAGATTCTGAGGGAGCTTGACAGGGTAGATGTTGAGAAGACGTTCCCACTAGTGGGGGAATCTCGGACAAGGGGACATAGTTACAGAATATGGGGACACTCATTTAAAACTGAGATGTGAAGTAATTTATTCTCTCAGAGGGTAGTGAATGTCTGGAATTCTCTACCCCACAGAGTTGCAGAGGCTAGTTCACTGAAATTATTTAAAGAGGAGGTAGATAGCTTTTTGAAATATCGGTGAGTTGAGGGTTATGAGGATTTGGCAAGAAAGAGGAGTTGAGGCCTGGGGCAGATCAGCCATGATCTTATTGAATGGCAGGGCAGGCTTGAGGGGCCAAATAGCCTACTCCTGCTCCTATTCCTTATGTTCTTATATTCTTACATCTAATATAAGCCTGAATGCTGAAACTCACTGTATCATTTTTTAAGGTCTAAAATGCACCGCCTGAGAATGTGGTGGACGCAGGTTCAATTGAAGCATTCAAAAGGGAATTTAATTGCTATTTGAAAAGAAACAATGTGCAGGGTTATGGGGAGAAGGCAGCAGAATGGCACTAGACAAAATGCTCATTCAGAGAGCCAGTGCAGACACCATGGGTAAAATGGCCTCCTGCTGCATTATAACCATTCTGTGATAATTATCCCTTAACTTAGCATTCTTGAAGCTTGATCATTCTCAGGATGTAGGTATTATAGGCAAGGCTGACATTGCTCATCCCTGGCTGCCCGCACGAAGGTGATGGAGGCAGTGGGTCTTCTTCTTTGTACAGTTAAATAGCTGGGCTGGGCTACTTCATAAGACAGAAGCAGCTAAGACTCATTGACATTGGGAATGGAATGGAGTCACTTTGGCACAGATGGCAAGTGTCTTTCCTAAAAGGATAATTATGAAGTAGACAGGATTTATTTTACTACAATCTGAGAGTTTCATCATATTTTTCTTCCATAAAAAAATTGATTCAATTTCTCCAACTGAATTTGAATTCAGCTTCTTTGGATTCCTGGTAAAGTAACATAACCACTATACTATAATAGCTCCTTTTCTAAAATGGGAGTTTTCTTGTTTGCACAGCAGGCCGTCCATTGCTGTGACCGGAGAATAATACCGCCAGTTATGAATTACAATTAGGAGACATGTAAGTAGCTAAATACCGGGGAAGACAGAATAATTGCTAACTGAGCTGTATTGCTGAAAAATAGAGCACAGCCAAGTAAAGGAAAACCAAATTAACTAACCAGTGACTAGAAATTACACCAGAAAAAGTAAGAGGGTATTGGAACATGCTGGTCAGGATTGATGGCCTTCTTCTACACCACCTCCCCAACCCCCACCTCCATCTCCTTTAGAGGCACTTCATGGAGATGGCATTGAAGCAGTTTGCAGACAGCGCCAGGAGCCACAGGCACTGGCAAGATGACAGGAAAAATAGATCAAACCTCAAGAAATCTGCTGTCACTTCAGCCCTATCTGAAAAGCACCTGCACAAATACAAATGTAATAAAGTTCTCCCTGCTACGAGTTTGAGCCTTTAATACCATAAAATACACAGAGACTTAATGAGTTCCAGAATGTGACAGGAAGGTACAAAACATACAATCATAAGAGTGCACCAGCTGATGATGCTGAAAATGGTAAAAGAAACAGATTATGCCCTGTATTTGAATGCATGAAGCATTTGTAACAAAAGTGATGGATTGTTAGCACAGATAGAGATAAATATGTATGATCTGATAGGCATTAGAGAGACATGATTAAAAGGTGACCAAGACTTGGACCTGAATGTTGAAGGGCTTTTGACATGTCCGAATGACAAGAATCCAGGAAAAGTTGGCGGGCTAGCTCTGTTAAGGGTGACATTATTTCAGTACTGAGAGAAGGCCTTAGCTTGAAAGAGCAAGATGTAGAATCAATTTAGATAGAGATAAGAGAAAGGTAAGAGGTCACTTGTGGGAGTAATTTATAGGCCCCCTAACAGTAGTTACACTGTAGGACAGAGCATATAGGAAGAAATAAATAGGGTGCGTAAGAAAGGTACCGCAATAATCATATGTAACTTTAATCTACGTGTAGATTGCCAAAGTCAGATTGGCAAAGGTAGCCTGGAAAATGAGTTCATAGAGTGTTTTCAGGACAGTTTCTTAGATTGGTACATTCTAGAGGCAACCAGGGAGCAGGCTATCCTAGGCTTGGTAATGCGCAATGAGGCACGATTAATCAATAACCTCATGTTAAAGGACCCTCCAGGTGACAGCAATCACAACATGATAGAGTTTCATGTTCAGTTTGAAATGGAGAAGTGTGCGTCCATGACTAGTGGTTTAAACCTAAATAAATGTAACTATGAGAATATGAAGACAGAGTTGGCTAAGGTGAAATGGGAAGCTAGGTGAAAAGGTCGCACAATAGAGTTGCAATGGCAGACTTTTAAGGAGATATTTAATAACACTCAGAAAAGATTTATCCCAGTGAGAAAGACAGGCTCTTTGAGAAGTATGCATTATCCTTGTCTAAGTAAGGAAGTTAAGGCTAGTATTAAATTGAAGGAAACACTACAAATCTGCAAAGGTAGGGTCAGAGGATTGGACAGATTTTAAGAAGCAGCAAAGAATGATGAAAAAGATAATAAAGAGGCAGAAATCAGAATAAGAGAGAAAACTAGTTAATAATATAACAACAGATAGTAGAAGTTTCTACAAGTATTTGCATAAGAAATGAGTAACTAAAGCTGTTGTTGGTCTTCTAGATAGTGAGTCTGGGAATTGATAATGGAAAGTAAAAAAATGGTGGAAGCATTGAACAGGTATTTTGTGTCTGTCTTCACGGTAGAGGACTTAGAAAACATCCCAAAAATTCTTGAAAATCAAGAGATTTTAGGGAGGGATGAAGTTAATACAATCGCCATCACCAGGGAAAGGGTGCTCAGAAAACTCTTAGACCTAAAGGCCGACAAGTTCCCAAGGTTGGATGGTCTGCATCCTAGGATCTTAAAAGAAGTGGTGGCACAAATAGAAGATGCAAGAGGACATGGGAGGAGGTGGCAGCAATGGTGAGCAGCCATGCTGTGGTGCGGCGCACATGGTGAAGTGACGGAAGCGCTTCAATGACCTGCTGTGCTCAGGAAGGGTGAGTACCTTGTTGGCATGGGTCAGTGTGCAGCAGTGTTAAGGTGTGGCATCCCCCATGGACCTCAGGGGTGCTAGAGACTGAGTACCAACTGTCAGTGATGTTGGAGCTGGCCAAGAGGGCAAGCCCCGGCTCTTTGGACTGCGTGCTTTGCTGCTTGAGGGCCACAACTCGGATGTGCCCTGTGAGGTGTTCCTCAGCTGGGGTTGGTCAGGCTGCAATGGCACTGCAGGTAGAGAGTGGACTAATCAATGCCCTTCCATCCTTTCTGGAGATGACAAGCCGTAACCAAGCCGAAGGGACACATGCAGGCGGAGGCTCGCCCAACCTGCTGCTGCTCTCCTGGCTCAAGCAAGATGCCCTGGAGCTCGAGAGCTGGCACGCTCCCCATGCAACCGGGCATGGAGAGGCAGAGGTGCCAGACGGAGGTAAGAGTGCAGTGCACAGAGATGAGAGTCTCGGATTGTGCAACCATTCTAGTGTAGTCTCTTCACTGACATGAGCCTCGAACATGGAATCCCCAAGGATCATTGAAAGATGATGGCACCACGATGCAGATCTCCATTGTCTCACCAGGGTGCCTGGCATGCACAGTGACAGTGTGAAGACTCTAACTAATGACATGTCCTTCTTCTCCCTTTTAGGTTCGCCAGCAGGTGTTCGCTCTCCAGGCCCCGAAGGGCCATCCTGACAACAGAGGACCACCGGGCATCAGTGTCACCTGCATCACACCTGCTCACTGAAGCAGGCACCAGCGCAGATACCAGCACTTCGGTGGGCATGAGAGCGCAACCTAATATCTCGGTGTACATTGGTGAGGGCACTTCACACTCCCTTGAGGTGTAGGCGGGGGCAGAGAGTGCCCAGGGCACCAGCAGGCAGAGGATTGCTGGGGACCAGGACCATGCTCAGTCGAAAGCTGATGATGAGTCTCTGGAGTCATCCATTAGACGGCAGATGCTGGATGTCCAGCGAGATGTGTGGGAGGATCTGGCAGAGATCCAAGAGGGTATGTGTGCCATGGTCTCCGTGATGGAGGAGTCCATGCGGATCTTGACCATCATGGCCGAGTGCATTGCCTATTCCATTGAGAGAGTGGCAACTATCATGGAGAGGCCGTTCCAGGGACAGAATGAAGGGGTCCTGGGGTTGTGTTAGGACCTGCAAGCTCTCACACAGGCACTGACAGTGTCAGTATGGGAGATGGATGAGGTACCCAGTATCCCAGCTAGGTGACCATTCATCAATGGTATGCAGGGAGGTCCAAAGTGACCTCAGGTTGGCACATGTGCTGTCTGTCATCTCTGCAGGCTTCTCTCAGTGCTCTCTGATTGACAGCAGCAGCTCTTCCTCCCCTCCACCAGTGACCGTGGCATCTGATGAGGCTGCAGCAACTGGGGAGATGCCAGCCGTGGCACTGGCCGCTTCCTCCAAGGCAGGGCCAGCACAGGCTCCACTGGCCAGAGGATGACCACCAAAGTCGTCAAGGTCAACAAGACAGCAGAGAAAGCAGGCTGTCTCCAATGCCAGTGCCAGCAAGGGGGGAGAATCTAGATGTAGCACTCGCAAACATAAGCTAAAGGCACCATGAATACAAGAGGGACAGGTCACAGGTCATTTTATGTTCATTTATGTTTAATTTATGGTACTTATATATACTGGTCTAGGAATGAAGATCAGAGAACTTTATGTAAATAGTTTGGAATTGTCGAAATTAGATAAATTTTGTTTTGTCATCATGGCCTGAGTAAGTTTCACCTTTTTAATTTATTGGTACAGAGTACACCAGTGTGTAATGCTGGGTGTACGTGGCTCTGAACTTTATTGCACAGGTACTGGGTGTTCTTTGTGTTCAAATGAGAGGGCCCTTTCAGACATCCGGGATGGAGGAGGCAGCCCTGGCATGTATGTGAAGCTGATCTTTGGTAGCCTAGCTAAAGGAGTCTTAGATCAAGGCGTCCCTGGTGTCCCTGCCTCCCTGGAGGTTACTGAGGTCTGGCTCCACCTCAGTCTCCTCCTCACCGTGCTCATCTTCGGACTCACCACTGGACTCATCATCTGTGGCCTGTGCAGCTGAGTCAAGATC
The DNA here is from genome assembly GCF_964194155.1 of Cetorhinus maximus. NCBI lineage: Eukaryota > Metazoa > Chordata > Chondrichthyes > Lamniformes > Cetorhinidae > Cetorhinus > Cetorhinus maximus. The sequence goes on from NC_135890.1 coordinate 35,812,224, forward strand.
CTCTTCCTCCAGTGGGACCCCCTTGCCAGTGCCAGATTGTGGAGAGCACAGCATGCAACCATGATCAGTGACACCTGCTCTGGGGGGTATTGTAGTGCTCCCTCTGAATGGTCCAGGTATAGGAAGGGCATCTTGAGAAGACCAATGGTCCTTTCTACCATCGCCCTTCTCTGCCTCTGATCTTGGGTAGTGGAGAGACATCATGAGCTACCTCTTCAATGAATAGCCCTTGTCACCCAGCAGTCGGGCTGGAGCCCTGAAGAGCCTCGGCATCTGTCTCAGGGTGTAAGCATCATAGGAGCTGCCAGGATACCTTGCACAGCCTTGTAGAATCTGCATCCTGTGTTCACACACTATCTGCACGTTCATGGAGTGGAAGCCCTTCCTGTTGACGAACGCACCCGGCTCACCCACTGGCACCTTGATGGCCACATGTGAGCAGTCGGCGGCACCTTGGACGCGGGGGAAGCCTGCAATCGCTGTAAAGCCTCTTGTTCGCTCAGCCTGGCTGGTCTCATCCATACAGTAAAGAATAAAGGCCAGTACCCACCTGAACAGGGCTTCTGTTACCAGCTTGACAATCTGTGTTCACAAAGATCCCCCACTGAGCCCTGGAAAGAGCCGGAGGCATTGAAGTTGAGGGCCACCATCGCCTTCAGAGCCACTGGCATGTGGTGTCCACCCACACAGTCGGAGCTGATCTCAGGCCCAATCGTCTGGCCAATGGAGGTCACGCTCTCCCTGGAGATGTGGAGCCTCCTTTGGGATTGCACCTCGGGCATATCGAGGTAGCCGCATCTCCGCCTGTAAACCCTGGCAGCAGGGTAGTGGTGTCTTCTGTGGCCCCTTCCACCTGGGCTACCTGTTGGCCCTGTACCTCTCTTCTCACAGGTCCCTCCCCTGGAAGCTGCATAGGGACATCTCGCCTTCCTTCCCTTCTGCCTCTCTCTTCCTCCTAACAGGAGGTGCCACCAGCAGAGAGCACAATCCCTGTTACCAGGGTAAAAAAAGGCTGTCTGATACCTGGAAGGGGCCACATGGTCTGAATCCTCTGGGGGCTTGGCCAACAGCAATGAGTCCCGAAATGAAGCTTGGAAATGCTAAGAATGACGCTCTGAACAAAGATGAAGCTGAGAAATACCAATGAGCAATCAGCTGCAAACTATCTCCAAAACTGCACACAACTCACACTGGCAATGCTACTGACCCTTTTTATCCTGCCCTTGGGTGAGGTTTTTGAAAAATGTTGGCTGGCCGCCTGCCTGTTTTGTCTGTGTAATGAGCTGGAAATCGCATGGGCAAGGTAAAATCGCAGACAATTGGACTGTTAAGGGCCTTAAGTGGCCTATTAATTAATGGCAGGTGTCGCTCTGGCACCCGAGCATGCCCGCCGAGGGAAATATTGCACAAGTGCACAATGACGTTGGGACGCTCACCCGACATCATTGCGCACTATTTTACTCCTGGTCGGGTCGGGCACCCGCCTGCCCAGGGGTGAAAAATTCAGCCCATTATTGCTTTCAAAGCAGTTCAGAGAAGGTCCACTGGACTCATTCCTGGAATGAAGGGGTTGTCTTATGAAGAAAGGTTGAACAGGTTGGGCCTATACCCATTGAAGTTCAGAAGAATGAGAGGCGATCTTATTGAAATCTATAAGATCTTGAGGGCGCTTAATAGGGTGGATACCCAGAGGATGTTTCCTCTTGTCGGGGTGTTAAAACTTGGGGACAAAGCTTAAAAATAAGAGGTCTCCCTTTTAAGACAGAGATGAGGAGAAACTTTTTCTCCCATAGGGTGATTGGCATGTGCAATCCTCTTCCCCAAGAAGTAGTGGAAGCTGGGGCTTTGAATCTATTCAAGGGAGAGTTCGACAGATTGTTGCTAGGCAAGGGAGTCAAGGGTCATGGGAGCAAGCAGGAAATTGGAGCTGATACCATAACCAGATCAGCCATGATCTTAATGAATGGTGGAGCAGGCCTAAAGGGCCAAATGGCCTATTCATACTCCTGTTTTCCTATTAACATGCAGGTACAACAAGGAATTCGGTAAGTAGATGGTGTGTTAGTTTTTATTACAAAGGGATTGTAATATAAGAATGAAGAAGTCTCATCAGGATTATATAGGGCCTTGATGAGACCACACTTGTGGGAGAATTTTCCCCTTGTCGGGTGGGCATGGCAGATGGGCCCGGGAGCGGGCACGTAACAGCCCACTGTCCGCGATTGGACCCGGGCCACAATTTCACCCTGGCTGGGCAATTACTTGGCCAGCCAGCATGAATTGTGCCCTGAAATGCTCAGCGCTGCCTGGGTGGGTGGGGAGGAGGAGGTCAACTGTGGAAGTCAGCGCATGCGCACAGGTGTACCCACAGAAAACTCCTTAAATGTACAGAGCTGCCTCAGGGCGCTGAAGATCTTTCACATTTAAAAGAAAGCTTTTGAAAAAAAGGAAAGGACTCTGTCACATGAGCAGGGACATGTTAAAAATGTTTTTAAAAACTTTTATTTTATTTTTAATTAACATCGGAAACCTCATCGCATCCGTGGATGAGGTTTCCTCAAAAATCCAAAGGCCGCATGGCCTTTTCGCCCACCCGCCAACCGTAAGGTTGGAAGGGCAGGGAAAAATTCTACTTAATTAATTGACTAATGGGCTTAACATCCCTCTTAATTGTCAGTGGGCACGCTGCTGACTTCTGCGCGCACCCTCCGATCGAAATATCACGCAAGTGCGCGATGATGTCAGGACGCTCGCCCAGTGTCATCGCACGCTAATTCACACTCGAGCATGTCAGGCACGCACTCGCCCGCCCGCCAGAGTGAAAATTCAGCCCTTGGAATACTGTGTACAGGTTTGGCCTGTTTCGCTAAAGAAGAATATACTTGCCTTAGAGGGAGGTTCACTAGATTGATTCCTGAGATGAGTGGATTGCCCCATGAAGAAAAACTGAGTAGACTTAATCTATATCCCCTAATGTTTAGAAGAGTGTGAGCATTGAAACATATAGGGGAGGCTCGGCGGGGTAGGCCGGACTGCCTGCCTTCTCCACACAGTTCACTTGCTGGAATACATATGGGTCTCACATACCCAATATTTCTTATTTCTACAGCCTTGGGAGCAGGAGGAGAGGATGTGACAAAGGAGGGCTCTAGCTGGCCAACCACTGAGGCTGCAAGGCCAGCAGCAGGCAGAAGCAGAAGGGGAGGCTGGTCAGGAGGTAGCCATCCAGGGGAGACATCAGAGGAGAAGGTCACTGGCACGGCAGCACGTCTTTAAGATGTGAAGTTCTCCAGCACTTCAGGACAATGGTGTTGGGCGTTGGATCACAATGTGGGTAAGTACTTGGGGGTTTCGCCGGGTGCCAAGCTGGTAAGCCACAGTGAGTGGGTGGGAATCCTTGGGGGAGCACTCCGATGGACCTAGAGAGCCCATTAATCATGGGCCCCCATGCCCACCATCAGCCCAAGCAGGGAAACTTGCTGGGCTGGCCACTTGGCATGGGGCTCTTCCGTCGTTGGTTAAATCCAGGTGCCAGTGGCATGAGGCTCTTAAATGGGCACTGATTTCCCACTGAATGGCCACAATTGGCCCATTGGTGGGCGGGCTGCCCAACGCCACCTTCAGCACTGGTATAATTACTGCGGGTGCTGGTGTGCATGGGTAGGTGGTGGCAGGCAACCTGCTGGATTTAACAAGCCCCTCTGACTTAAAATCCATTGGTGGGGGATTGTTATATCCTGTCCCTTAATCCCATAAGCAGCAATGAGATAAATGGCCATATAATCTGTTTCAGTAGTGCCTATTAAGGGATGAATATTAGCTTGCACATCTGGAGACCTACATTACTCTTCTTAAAATAATACCATGACATAATTTATGCTCATGCACAACAGGAAGGCATCGGAACAAGTGTTGAATCCTGTCCAACAAAGTACCTAAGTGAATGGGAGGAAACAATATACAATTTGTTCAGGAGGAAGTGTATGCAAGGCATTGGGATTGTTAAGAATGAAAGGGTGAACAGAAGCATTGATTCATTACTGTATTCATTATAATTTATAATTAACATATGCCATTAATATATCTATATGCAAGGTGAACAAAGATAATAGTGAATGCAATCACTATGCAGAATCAAATAGATAAGTATGGATTTTCATCTAGTTAGAAATTGTGCTCCTGGTATAGCATTCGACATGCAACATTGAGCTGTTGCAAAACAACCTGTCCATGCCTGGTAACATACATCAGTGTTTTGGGGTAATTCCTATCATTTCGTTCTTTATTTTTGGATTACACATGAATCCCAATTCTCTATGACTTTGAGAGTATCTTTCTTAGACTTGGTATCTAGGTATGGTTTCAGTAACATACTATGGACAGAGCAGAAAAAACCTTTAAAGTCACCATCATTTGCTTATCCTCACTCATGCACCCTTTACCCATCCTGTAGAATTCCCTCAACCTCATTATCTACATCCACTAGGGCGGGTTTGCCTTTGTTAGTGCTGGATATAGGTGGTGACAGTGACGTAGGGTGCTGTAACCTACTGTTTGCTCAGGGATAATGCTTATGAAACACTCTTCTTCTCAAGCTCAAGCAGCAAGTAAAACAAAATGTCAAAATTAAGTCTCAAGTAACTAACCTTTATTGTATGTGGCCCCGTGTATCTTAGTTGGGTGCAAGACTGGCAAACAATCAGTTAGACAACATGACATGATTTGAACATTATGCTACTGTCCTTTCAGGAAACATCCAGCTTCTCCATTGCCCTCTATTATCTTCATGCTCTCAAGGGCAAGTGAATTCAAGGGTTACCCTTTCTAAAGGAATCAACAGACCAAATTGCTTCAGACTGCCTAAAGGCCACCTTATCTTAAAGGCTTGCTCCTGCTCCTATTTCCTACGTTCTTATGAGTGGTCAGAATCTGGAATGCACTGCCCGGGAAAGGTGGAGGCACATTCAACTGTGGCTTTCTAAAAGGAATTGGATAAGAGATCCATATGTATTCCCATATGTGGAAGAGGCAGATAGTGATATGAGAACTTATGGGCAGAATTTTCTGCCTACCGGGTGGGCGGGCCCGACTCAATCTCCGGCGGGCAGGGAGCTGATCCCCGCTGGAGAAACGGGCCCCGCTGCCATTTTAAGTGGGCGGGCCAATTAAGGTCTGACGTCCACTGACGTCTGCCAGGAAGCGCTATGTGCTCCCTGTGCGGGTGGAGGGATTCCCCAAAAGCAAGAGTGTGCTCTTTCATGCATGCGCACGAAAGAGTGCACATCTCCCTGAGGCTAAGTGCCGCCCCAGGGAGATCGCTGACAGTTTTAAAAATATTTAAAAAAGAGAAAAAAGTAATTCCCTAACATGTCCCCCTCATGTAACAATGTCACATGAGATGGGGCATGTTCATAATTAACATAATAACTTTATTAAAATGTTTAAAACCCCACATGAAACCTCATCTCGCCGGTGGATGAGGTTTCATGTTTTATCTATTAGCCGCTGGGGCTCCCTGGCCTGCCCACCAGCCTTAAGGTTGGATGGGCAGGTCCTTTAATTGGTTTAATTGACCTGTCAATGGCCTCAATTGGCCATTGACAGGTTGGCGGGCCCGCAGCTGATTTTGCTGTGCCCCCGTCTACCTGAAAATTTAAATGGACCGGGATGACATCGGGGGTTCCACTCAACATCATCCCGTGTCATTTTATGCGTCGGCGAGTGGGCCACGCCCCCTGCTCGCCGACAGCAAAATTCTGCCCAATGTGTTCATGGATTCCATCCATACAGCTGCTGAGCAGTAAGATTTTGCACTCCTCCCATTGTCCACGTTCATAACTCCACCCACCCAACACTGACCTCCTCCCACTTGGATCTGCATTCCTGGCAGCTCCGAGTAAGTTTTTGGACATGGTTAGTTTGTTACAACCAGGTGAGTATGGATGAACTGGCTCTCCTCCATTCAGTCTCCTTGGCTGGTCACAATAAAGGTTTAAGTTTCTATTTCAAGAGGATATGCCCTTTCAAATCAGAATATATTTAACTATTTAAGCTGTGAGCAATAAGGAGCCAATCAAACAAGGTTTTCTTGAGTTAAAGGAAGAGCAAATTTATTAACCACTAAACCAGAAAAAAAATAGAAGAAACGCGACCAAGTATTCAGCAACTTAGGGCAGTCATTCGGGCCCACATGCAAAAAAACACACACACAAACACAAACACAGACACACACACACAGGAATCAGAGATAAGGGGAGTTAGAGTCCAATAAACAAAAGGTAAAAGAATATATAGTTAAAGTGTCCTTTGATTGTCCTCAAGGCATAGATTTTTAAACATTGCAGTCGACTCGGATTAGCTGGTTTTGTGGATGCGGTCAGAAGATGTTGCAATTATTACGAAATCTCAGTTTGCTCTTAGATTTCTAGTAAAGTTTGCTTCCAAATTGGGTAATACAGTTGTTCCGAAAGAGAGAGAAGAAGAGAGACCAGCTTTCAGCCTGTTTCCTCTGCTGAAAACACTCTTGCAATCTTTCTGCAGCGGCTGACAGTCTTGCCCTGAAATATATCACTCATTGTGTATCTCCAAGGAATTTGGGTGGGTTTGTCTGTGACAGCCTTTGTTTCAATATCCAGCACTTTGCATCAGACAGTGATGAGTTTCATTGAGTGTCTGAATTATAGAAAATGTTTCTCTCTTTGTACTCCCTTGAGGCTGATTTGTTTCTTTTTCATCTTCACCTTGGAAGGCGGCTTTGGATTTTTAAGTAATTTGTTCTGTCTCATTTAAAATTGCAAAATTTTCAGTCATTTGAAAGTTGAACGTTCATATTTTCAAAAATAAAAGGGCATAGCCTCGTGACAAGTTATACTGTGTGAGTGATCCTTGATTCACAACCTGTGACCCTCCACCTTCCACTTCATCCCCATCACCCTTGACCCTCCAAACGTCACTGTGCACATTTCCTCTGTAACCCTTGAATCCCCCCTCATCACCCAGGACCCTGTCATCGTGAAAGTGGACATTCCATCTCTCACCACCACCACCCCACCCTGAATCTACCCCATCCTCATTGACATTCATCCTCTGATCCTAGATACTCACCACATCATCTTTGGAGTTTCCATTAGATCCTGTGACTTATTCTACAAGACCATTGAATATCTCTACCTCAGACCAGAACTGTCCTCCGACCGAATCAAAATCCCCCCCCCATAACTGTGAGTGTTCATTCTGCCAGCCAACAGATTTTGATCTACAGGACCCAAATGTTCACAGTACTGACCCTGGCCTTTAGGCCCCTCATTTTGTTTACCTTCACTGATTGCTTCAAGCCCCCACCCCCAAACAAACCCAAGACAAAGGTCCTTCCCACGTCACATATACACCCCCCTACCCTACCCACTGCCCTCCCTCAAAGCTCTCTCGATTTTCTCCATGCCCCCAACAGAACCACGCCCCCCCCCCCACCCCCCCTCTAACTCTGACTTGCCCTTGCCGGTCCTAACACTCCATTAAGGCTGTCATTCTGCTGATCCTCTTCCTTGTGCTGCAGAGTAAAACAAAGAGAAGCATCATATCAGACACAACTGCACCAAGCTAACTAGTGCATGCCACTTTTAAATGAATGTGATCCAAGTGGCGTGAGATTCCAGTGCACTGCTGACTTAATGTTGAGAGTAGTACTTCATTTCAAAAAGTTTTAAGATGATAAATACTCATGGCATGAAAATGTATTACAAGTAGGAACCCGCTACAGGATGGAGTGAGGCCTGACCCACTACTGCCATGCCACCAACTTAATTTTTCATTTTGAACCCACCGTCATAATTTTAACAGTTCAGCTCCCAAAATTAACTCACCCCACCTGCCATGTTTCTTGGTCCCAGGGTATTCATTAAATTCCGCCCTTTGTGATTCAGAGGCGAGAGTGTTACCAACTGAGCCACAGCTGACATATTAGCTATGGGGCACTGTGGGAGGTGCTGAAAAGCACTATTATAACTGTAAGCTCTTTCTTTGCTTTTCACACCTCCTCTAGCCCCATTTTGCCACGCAGGAATATTGAGGCCAGTTTTACTGCACCAACTAATGCCTTTGCTGAAATCATTCAATTCGGCATTCAAAAGCCTTTCAGGCACAATGAAAAGAAAAGTCATGAAGCACTAACGAACACTGAAATTCACAGATAGCTGATCCATTATGCTTCAGCCGCAGTGCAAAGAATGTCATTAGGCTGAAGGAAAAATGAATATTAAGATTACAAAAGCTTCTGATTTGGTAATGCTTTGGTTGAAGCTTAAACATAGGATTTCAAAATCTCTGTTAGTTCCATCATGTTCTTTTCAATCTATCTTCTTCAGCTTAAAAAGGCTGGCAGAAAGCTTTTCTTTTCAGTGCACTCTTGTATATCTCACATTTCCTTTACTGAATGTTTTGAAATTCTTTGATATGACGGTTATTTATTCAAATTAGTGTGATTATCTCTTGTTAACATTTAGGGCTGTATGAAGTAAGACTCAGGTACATTCATACCTGTTTTTAGAGAACTGTTTTTCTTTGTTAATTAAAGGTTACCTCCTGCAGAACATGTCATTCTGTAGGGAGCAGAGTATTTTTTTGTCGTGTTTGATATTATTCCTTAGCTATCAAGTATATTTGCCAATGCTATTTCCTCCTTATAATTTGAAGGTGTGTGAATAAACTTGAATATATTTTAGAATTTATGAAACATAGTGTTAAGAGGATGTGCTCTTTAAAGATCAATTTCAATTTTTTTTTTTCTGGCAGGATTTTTAAAGAAAACTAGAACACTCTGGAGACAATGATGAAACTACCCAGATTTCTGCAATACACACAATCTCACATTCCGTCAAATGGGATGAGAAAAGCAGACACTTAACCCCCTGGGGAGCGTGAAAGACCCCGTCCCCTTCACACCACCTGAGATTTTTCAAATGTTTCTGAGTTAAACCGTCAACATGCAGTTACCTGTTCTGAAACAATAACTGCAGCAGACACGAATTAATGGAATTTCTCTGGAATATACAGCCAGAAAGGTAGGTTAAGGACACCTTGCCAATCATGAGGGCGAGAAAAAAAGACAATGCTGTGCTTCACACAGGCTTTGGATCTGTGTGCCCTCTCTGTCTCTCTCTCTCTCTCTCTCTCTCTGAAGTGCTGCCTAGTTTGCAGAGTAACTTTTCTGAGAAGAAAAATCTACTGCGAACCATTTAAGGAAAAAAAAATGTTCCATACAGCTACACCTAGGAAGACAACTGAACAAAACTACCACAATGTGGAATCACCACACTGGGACCAGCCAAAAAACAGCTAACTGTATACTCCTCTGTTTTAATTTTCATGAACTGTAAAAATCCTTTAAGCCTACCCTCTTACTCTGCCATCTGTATTGATGTCTGTGTGAGCCTAGACGAATGAGGGTGGTTGCAATTTACCCAGTTTTTTTTTAATTTGGGAAATACTTTCAGTAAATTTATCTTGTTCTTTGTTTAACCTAAGAAAAGCTGTCCAACTAATTCTCTGCAAACTAAAAGCGTAAATAGTGGGACTCTTACAAAATTGGCAAAGCACATCCTCTCTAAATTCGCATAAAACCCTGTTACGGTCAAACCTAGAGTGGCAGAATAGCGGAGTCACTTTACCCCTCCTCAAGTGGTCATAACAATAGCTACCTTTAAAATAGTAATCATAAATAAGGTGCGACAACAAGGGTAATCTGAGCATAAATAAAAACAGAAAGCACTGGAGAAACTCAGCAGGTCTGGCAGCAACTGTGGAGAAAGAAACAGAGTTAATGGCCAGAAATTTCCCCCCATCAGGGGGGTTGTGCGAGGACAGGCGCGAACCCAATCGGCGCCCCTGATTGGGTCCGTGCCTCCATTTTACATGGGCGGGCCAATTAAGGCCCACCCATCATGACGCATGCCCGAAAGCGCTGAGCCCAGAACCTGAGCACTCTTTTGCACATGCATGTGAAAGAACGCAGAGATAACCCTGAGGCACAGAGGTGCCTCAGGGAGATTTGTTTCAGTGTTAAACTTTTAAATAAAGGATTTTTAAACTTTTAAAACATGTCTCCTCATGCGACACTATTACATGAGCTGGACATTTCAAAGAATAAATGTATGAATTTTTATTAGATTTTAAAACAGTTCATGAAACCTTATCCCACCAGTGGATGAGGTTTCCTGAAAAATGCAAAAGCCATCTGGGCTCTTCACCTGCCCGCCAACTTTAGGGTTGGACAGGCAGCTCATTAAATTGAGTTAATTAGGTTTTAAATGGCCTTACTAGGCCTTTGACAGTTCGGCAGGTGCACAGCTGATTCGGCTGCGTGCCCACCGACTGAAAATCTAAATGATGCCGGGTCGCATGCCCAACATCACCGGGCATCATTTTATGTGTTGGTGAGTGGGTCCCGCCCCCACTCGCTGACGGGAAACTGCTTCCCTATGTTTCGAGACCAATATGACTCTTCTTCATAACTCGCAAATGGAAATGACTTTTCTAAACTCACTGGCATTCTGAAAAAGTCATATTGGTCTTGAAATGTTTCTCTCTCCACATCTGCTGCCAGACCTGCTGAGTCTTTCCAGCACTTTCTGTTTTTATTTCAGATCTCCAGCATCTGCAGTATTTTATTTTTATTTTAGTGATAATCTGAGCATCCCTGCTTAAATGCTTTGATTAATTTATTTCATATATGCATTATATATTTCTTCAATTGCAAGGAACTCAAAAGCAGCAGACACAGATGAGCCCTAAAGTTCCTTAATATTGACTGGTGAAGTAAAGTGAAAAGAAAAGCTCACTGTCAGTTCAGCTTCTGGTGAACTGAAGCTCACAGTAAAGTACCTCCCATATTTTGTCAATCTTGTGAGCTGTCTCCCCTTGTTGCAACATTTTTCTCTGTATACTTGTTACACCATTTCCCAAATTCAAATTCCAGTTAATATAACAAGTGTCTTTCCGTTGGCTCTCTCCATGGCTTTGCTGGGCAGCCTGTTTGACACTTGCACTACCCTCCGTATGAAGAGATTAAATCTAAACAATCTATAACACTTCAACCTTCTAACTTACAAAGTTACAAATATATTCACCACAAAAGCAGGCCATTTAGCCCGACAGGTGCATGCTGATGCTTATGCCTCACATGAGTCCCCTCCCACTCTACTGCATCTCATTTCGTGAACATACCTCTCTATTCCTTTCTCCCTCATGTGCTTATCTAGCTTTCCCTAAATGCACCTATGCTATTCGCCTCAATTACTCCTTGTGGTAGTTAGTTCTACATTCTAACTGCAAATGAAAATGTCAGGTAACAACAAGATTACTCTTGATTCTGATGCTTCAATGGCTGAATAACACGCTGGCACAAGCTGTCTAAATTCAGACTTATACAAGTTATTAGCAAAATGTTGAAGTTGGAACTCTTGCTTTCATGAGGTGGTTCCATTTAGAATAGAAGGGCATGAAAGGAAGGAAAGTAGAATATATAAATTTAAAGTAATAAAATTTAAAATACATTGTGCAGCCTTAATATTCGAATATCTCAATGTCAACTTAAATTGGATCCACCTTAACAGTCCTTTTATTTGCTCACACAAGACATCTATCTTATTGAAAAAGAACTTACATCTCTATACACTTGCTGTCTACAAAACTTTATATCCTGTTGTTACTCTTTGTCATACTCCGGGAACTTTTTCTTCCATAAATTTCTATATTGACATTTATAATGGAAACTGCTTGTCTGAACTCATCATCCAATGACCACAAAATCAAACCGTTGGGTGGTGCTATGTTATCTTTGCCTCACAAATCACTCAAAAGTGCTTTCTAAAAGTTTTAAGCCCACCATTTTATTCCCAATAATTGAAATTTATAATGAGAAATATTTTTTTGCTGAGGAGCTCTTAAGTTTATAGCCTAGGCTTTAAAGCAAGGATAACAGTGAGGCTATCTGCTTTCACCATTATTACAGAGTAAATTGGACTGCAACTTCTGATGCCTGCATATTTGCAGTGGAAATCAGGAAGCTGCTGTCTGAGTTGTTCTGCTCCTCTAAAAGCTTTGCTTGCCCCACTATCTTGCCAAAGGACTCAGAATTCAAACATGAAGGGCATGAAGTTGCTGTATATATCCACGACTTAGCCATTAGATTTGTCAGGAAAAGTTGGGGCTTGTCTATTCAAATCTACGTAAAGTTTAATGGTGTTTAAATAACCTATTTAAAGTTTTTTCTGTTCCTTTTATCTTGATCCCACCTTTCTTTCCCTCTATTTATTTTGCTTTCTGTACATGATTGTACATGATGTAATGAATTCAATATTCTAAATTACATTTCCTCATTTAAACCTTGCACTAGGAATATTAACCCACAAAAATAGATGAGTTTGGATTGGGTGGGATGCAAAAAAATATTGAGACCTCAAGCCTGAATCCAAACCAATTTGAACCTGCTGACTTCTGTTTTTAATGGAGACAGGACAATGGGTGGGCAACCAACCCATTCCTTGGAGGTGGATTGCTCATTTAAATGTTTTAATGAAGATTCATGCCACAGATTTCATCTTTCTTTCAGTGCCACAGCCATTAGTGGGCCATAGCTGCGGCCACCAGCCATCCTGTGAAAGGGGTGGGGGCGGGTGGGGGGCGGGTGGGGGGGTGGTGGGGGGGGGGATGGGGGGTTGCAGATAAAGGCTATCTTTTGAAGGGATTTCTACCCTCCCTGCACATCAACCCTACCACCCCACTCATTGTTAGCTTGGCTGTTTTTTGTATTTTTATTTTAAATTTTCAAAAACTAGCCGAGAGGGCACTTTCTTGCTGAAGGGCACAACCACTTATCTTGTGCTGCACCCAGTTGCCCCTCTGAAGCTGGCATTGAGACCCCTTAATTGGACAGGGAACCTGTCTCCATGGAATTAAGGGTACGCTCTGGTCAAAGTTCCAGTTCAAGTGACTGTTTCCCCTGGATGGGTTCTATCCCTTGATCGTAGTGTTTAAAGCAATCTATATATTTTTTCCCCCTGAACTCCCTTGGCAGGGTGTTTTCTTGCTCAACCATTGCATTGGTAACTTCAAAAGAACATTGGTGGAAAGCATGTTTACTCAGTGTTCCTGAATTCTTGAATAATGTCTCCCTGAGTCTTCATTCCAAAGTAAACAATCCTTCAACCTTTCCTTACAGCTCAGATGCCATCAATTAGATATTAGTTTAATTGCCCTTTACTGCAATGTTTCCATTGCCTGGATATCCTTACTATTGTAGGTGACTAATTTCTCCTCTGTCATCCCACACACCATTCCACCAGGGAAATTTATTATATACATCATTATTCATCTCAAATTGAATTCAAAAGCTATTCTTGCCTAATCATCAGGGATTTTCAGGCACTTCTGGTCCTTATTAACTACAAAGTTACATTGACTACTTTCAGAAATACCTATAATTCTTATTTTTTTTATTCATACATTGGATGTGAGCATCACTGGCAAGGCCAACATTTATTGCCCATCTCTAATTTATTTTTATTCATTCATGGGATGTGCGCATCACTGGCAAGGCCAACATTTGTTGCCCATCCCTAATTGCCCTTGAGAAGGTGGTGGTGAGTGTATTCTTGAACTGTTGTGGCCCATTTGGTGCAGGTACATCTACAGCGCTGTTAAGAGGGAAGTTCCAGGATTTTGGACCAGTGACAATGAAGGAATGGTGATATAGTTCCAAATCAGGATGGTGTGGAACTTGCAGGAAGTGGTGTTCCCATGCATCTTCTGCCCTTGTTCTTCAAGGTTAGGCTTGTCCAATGCATGGCCCACAGGCCGGATGTGGCCTGCAAAGCCCCCCAACGTGGCCCCTGGAGGTAATTCTCAAAATGCTGGTGAATGCAGTGGAAGATTCTAAAAGAAACTGCTCCTCCAATCACAGGTCATTCCTTTCCCACGTTTGCTGCTGATAGGCTCATGTGTGAGACCTGACACCTCCCCCGCTGCTCACTAAATTGTGGCGGGGTAGGTGGGTGGGTGCCAGGAAAGACTCCCATGGCATTTTACAACCCCCCCACTCTGCCTGCTAACCCACCCGCAGGGAAGTATAACATTCTGCCCCTTATATATTTGAGGTCTCATATATAAATTTAAAAGAATGGCACTTTAAAATGAACCTGACAATATTGCATATATAAATGTTAAATTGTTATGATTAAGTCTACACTTGTATGTTGTGTGACTTGATTAATTTTCTTTTAGTAGTGAAGAATGTTATTATGTTGCCATGATAGTCTAATCATTAAATATCTGAAACTATATTTTCCCTGAAAATTTTAATGGAGAATAATGGAAATCAACATCACAGAAATGTACAGAATTAATGAATATTTTAATTTGAAATTGGAAAATGTAAAACATATTCTTGTTCCATGTGATATGGATGCAAACATACTATTATGTTCAATGAATAAATAGAAGAAACGGTAAATGAAAATTTAATTGAATTGAAATGTAAATAATTAGGATTGGTTAGTCACTTGCATCAAATTGGATTTTTTTTTGTATTTCTCAACCTTCAAGTCCTGCTCTTTAGGTGAATATACTCTTGGCTACACTCTGCCACTTTTTAAAAAGTAGAGTAACAGCAATTGGGAGTCTGTGCAACATCAGCTGGTACATCACATCCATGATGCATGGTCTGATGATGTTCAGTAAAGTAGGAACTACAAAGGTGATGGATATGCTCCCTAATCTGTTCTTGACTGAGCTCAAATGATGTAAACTGTACTATATTTTGCATGATGAGCGGAAATAAGCCTCCAATAATTGCATTTGTCTGGATAACATGCATATGTAGACATCCGTCAAGGGCAAGATCAGGTTCAGTTTTGATGTTTCACTTATGCTCAAATAACCTGGCGACACTGGGTAAATGCAAAGCGACTACTTGTGCAAAATATCAGTCAGAAGACTGATGCTGTGTGTGGTACTATGCTTCAGCACAAACTTTTAATTTCAAGAGAAAATAGAAAAAATATTGGTCAGGGAGGGTTAAGGAACAGATAACACCCACTAGTTTCTTCCACATTTACATTGCCATGCCCAGTAGAGACATTTTCTTTCATAACTTTAAACACAGACTGCATGCAGTATACAATTTTCTGGAACTATCTTTTATTTAAAAATGCCACAAACAAAACTGTTAATATGGCTGCCAAAGGTCAGGTGACATTTGCATCTTCTGCCTCAGGTCTCTGGAAAGCTCTTGATTGAATAACCATGGGTTGAGGCCTCCCCCTTACCAAGACAAAACCCATCTGTGGGATTTACACTTGCTATTGTTTATGGTTTACCTGAAACTCAACATCTATAGAATCCTAGACCGTCTGTCTCTAAACTCAATATTTAACAAAATAAAGCTTTAGAAAGCAATAATCACAAGTAGGTGTGAATGGCAATCATGTACCTTTTATTGTGTAACAATGGTTTTGGTCTTTCAAACTATTCTGGGTGGAAATTAGCAGTTGATCATGTGACCGAAACAAACATCAGATCACAAATTATTTTATTCTAAGAACTAGAGAGAAACTGATCAGTGTATACAGAACACCAGATGCAGGACATCGGTAGCAGCAAAAGCAGTAGACCCAGACCTTTTTAAACCTGGAGATCGCTGCACCTTAAAAGCCTCCCAGCTTGTTTCCTATTCCAAGTCCACCTGTATAGAAACTTGGCCTCCTGGTAAGAAAACCACAACTTTGAGCTGGCTGGAAAAACCCATCTCTTTGAGGGAATCTTGCAACAACCCTGACATATGACCCAACTATTTGAATCTACCTAGACTAACCCTTCAGGAATGAAAACACTTTCTTCACTGGGCACATAACGACTGCTTTTTCATAAGGTGAGCTAAACATGTAAACCTATTCTTCTGTTCACAAATTGTAAAAGGGCACTATCCTCTCTAACTGTATTTTTTCTCGAGTGTGTGTGTTTGTGTGAGTGCTGAGTGATTGACGTAAGCATTAGGCTTTCAGGTTGAACGTGCAAATAAATAATCCTCTTTATTTAAACCCACAAAAGCTTGCTGCTGCTTATTTTTAAAAAATTGATCAGGCACTCGGGTTGAGGAACATATGCACCTTCTTTTTCAGAATGCACCAATTATGGGGGAATGGGTACAAGGATTTCAGTTCTATCCCATCCCTGTCCATAACATTTGCCTTTGCCCCTATCTCTCCATCCCCCTTAGTGCTCACTCCTGTTTTATCTCCCCACATATATCTCTCACTCACAGGTCTGACCCCTGACTCTGCTTCACTGCTCATTGAGCCACTACACTCGTACGGTGTGGAAATCCCTGCCTCTTCTTTATTTTTAAAAACATCCTATGAAGCCATTCTCTTTGAATCTATATTCAGCTCCCCCACCCCACACCAATTCCCCAAAACCCAACTTCACCATTTTTCCCTTCACCATCCTGCTCAGCTTCAAATATCTTATCCTCGTAACGTTGAGCACTTTCCAATGTCTTAAGAAATGTGAAAATTCCTTTCATTGTTGATGATGAAGTTGATGATAAATAGTTCCACTTGTTAGGCAACATTGAAAAAAAATCTTGCTTCTGGACTTAGAGAAACTTAAAAGTTATTAGGATCAGTACAGGAGATAAAAATGGTTTACACTTTGCACAATCCATCCTGCCAACACCACAGAGACGTAGCTGATCTCAGTCCTCCAGGGTTGTGGGACATGCGTTAGATTTTCAGAAAGTTCTGATTTGTCCCTTAATAATCCAATGGAAATTCTTCAGGAGTTCGACATTCCATTATGCTCTAATTCTAGCATAGTAGTTAACAGACTTATGTAAAATTCTTATGTGCATTATTTTAATTGAAGCATTAACCCATTTAAAATAAGCAAGTTGATGACTTTTATTGTGGAATTTTAGACACGAGCTAGCAGTCAATTCATTTTTAACCTGCAGCTCTTTCTAAATTCTCTATTATGAGATTTCTTACAGTCGTTCTTACAGTCCGATCTCACTGCATCTTGTTGCAATGCTACCAAATATATAAAAATAACTTTTTAGAAAATTTGCATCATATTCAATGTTCTAAATTTATGATATTTTCAGTGTGAAATGTAGTTCAACTCATTGTTGTGACAAGGCTGTTCATTAATCTCTGTTTCATTGTGTATTCCCCTTCATATCTCCATAATCTCCTCTAGTCCTACATTTCTCCGCAATCACTGCGCTCCTCCAATTCTGGCTTCTTGCGTATTCCATTTTTCCCTCACTTCATCATTGGCAGCCATTTGTTCACTTGCATAGGTCCAAGTTCCAGAATTCCTTCCCTAAACCTCTCTGTCTCTCTACATCTATCATCTCCTTTAAGAAGCTCCTTAAAACCTATCGCTTTGCTGTTGGTCACTTTAGCTAAATTTTATTTGACAACACTTCTGTGAGTATATTGGGATGTTTTATTAAAGTATAAGCACTATATAAATGCAAGTTATTGTTGTATGATTTTAGGCTATGTGCATCGCCTATTCATAGCTCTTCATTTTATCCCTGGTGCATTATTAGCTTGCAATTGCTAATCAAGGGGTCAAGGAATTTTAGAACAAGTTAGAATAATAGTCTGGTTAGTCACCTCTTCCTATGTTATTGACTAAGGGGAAGAATCATCTTAGGCTTGCACCATGTGCAGTAGCGGGCGTGAAAAAAGTTGTTTTACCCACTGGGCACAATGGTGGGTTTTTGCGCTGTATCTTCCCATTTATGGTGCATCCACCTCATTAATAAAGCATTCCCAGGAAACACGCCAGATCGCTGGTGAGGCAACCTCTGATTTGCTCGCCTGGCTGTCACCTCAGGTCTTCAGTATTCCAGGCGCTATATTTAAAGTATGCCCCAGCACAGGGCTAGCACTCCCTAGGGGAACAGAAGCTGCTTGGAAAGTCATGGCTGCCAAAGGGAGCAAACATGCTGTCCTTAAATTTAGCGACGCCTGCCTTGGGCACTTACTGAACACAGTGGAGGCCCACGGCGAAGTATGCTACCCCGACTCTGGGCAAAGACCAGCAAGAAGGTCACTAATCCAGCATGGGAGGTGATGGCAGCGGTGGTCACTGCCAATGTCCTGCAAAGGAGGACAGCCACCTGGTGCCGACAGAGGATGAATGATCGCCTCTGTTCCGCCAGGGTAAGTCACTTTTCTCATCCCACCCATGGCACCACTTACCAACCATACATACCAGGCATCCTTCTCATTGGCCTGGCAGGCATCCTGCTTACACTCTCTCCATCTGCATTCATGCAGGACAAGCTGGCACACAACAAAAGGGAGAGGTCGCAGACTGGTGGAGGAATGCCCGACCTCAAGGCCCTCACAGACTTTAAGACTAGAGTCATTCCGCTGGCCCATGACTACCTGGGCCATTCCTGTGCAGACAGTGAGGTCAGCAATGCTCAATCAAGTGAGGATTCAGCAGCGCAACATCCATCAGACACCATGCTGTGAGTGAGTTTCCCTGTTCTGCAGTCCCTGTTCTGCACTAATTATCTCTCATTGCTTTCGCAAGAACATCTGGGAAGCAGCCGAGAGAGGGTCCACGAGCCAGGTCCTCGACTCAAGCCCTGAAGACACCTCGGAAGAAGACTCTGATGACACCCTAATTGAAGTCCCGTCACAGCGCTCCACACCCTCCACCAGTGCAGAGACACGCACCATGGTGGGACCTAATTCTAGAGCAGCCTCAGGGTTACAATCTGGTGAGCACATTTGCACTGTCTGATCCACAGCAGGCGGCAGCATTGACTTCCCAGGTTTCCTGCATTCGGAGGACTGCTGCAGGCCAGAAATCTGCTGAGTCTGAGTCAAATGAAGAGCCTCTGGACTCGGACATGTCACAGTTGCTGGAGCTGCAAAGGCAAGCTCGGGAATATCAGGAAAGGGTGTCCGCTGCACTCCTCAGATTGCAAGGAATGATGGAGGAGACCGTCCATCTTCAGTCTTAGGCGATAGCGCCGGAATACCAACACATTGAGGTCAACACTGGTACGAGGGCGACCACCATGGAGACCTTGGTCCAGGATATCGGTCCTGCACTATTGCACAGTCTAAACTCCATTGCTGAAGCCATAGTTGGCCTCCAGCAATGTCATTGCGAGAGGGGTACGGGACAGCTCGATCTCACTTCAACTTCCCCTTCCACTCAAGGAATCAGCCAGGGGCCCTTGGGCACCATACGGAGGAGGATCAGCAGGTGCAGACCAGGAGTGTCCAGCCCAACCGAATCCCCTCTTCCTGTGATCTCAGCAGCTCCAGCTCCACAGGCTGAGGAGGGCCCCACTGCCACACAGCAGGACCCCAAAAGCAGGCTGGGGCCCCCCAGGTCTTGGCCCTCTAGAGGACGCCCAGCACAGTCATCGCAGACAGGGCATAGCAGTCAGCAGGCTGCCTCCGCCTCCACTGTGATGTTGGGGGAGCACCAAAACATAGCAGTAGGGTTAGGCAGATTAAGAAGATGTAATTGCACAGCCTGGGCACGGGTGTTAATCACTTGTGCCTAATGTTCACTATTGTAAATAAACTCCCAAGGATGTCCCTTTGCCTATGGCTCCTTGTTCTGATGAGCAGTGTTTCTGCCACTCAGATGTGAAACCTTGGTTCCTGCACAAGATAAAGGCAGGTGTCTCAGTCCAGAGCCTCTTCCCTGTGCAGTGTGTAACCTTCAGACTAAAGTGATGAGGGTATGTGCACTGAGGGTATGTGCACTGCCATCAGCCACACAGAAGTCAAATGTTCACAGATGCAAGGTGAGCATTTCAGGGCTGTCCTTATTGCATCTCGTCATCATCCTCCATGAATCTTGTGGCTCTGTGGGCCTCCTAAGCGAATCTGCTTCACCTATCAGTGCGATGGCCACCCTCGCCTTCAAGGACCTCATCATTCCCCATGATGCTTTCCTCATTGGAGGAGACGTGCAGTTCCTCCATCTTCTCCTCAGCCAGGTCCTCCACGCATTGCAGTGCCAGGATGTGGAGCATGCAGAAAGCAGCAATGATGTGCGACACCCTCTGGGGATTATATTGCAGTGCTCCAACACACATGTTGAGGCACCGGAACCTCATTTTCAAAATGCCTGTTGCTTGCTCCACTAAAGTCTGGGTAATGGAATGAGCCTTGTTATACCATCGCTCTGCTGCATTCTGTGGCCGCCGCAAGGGCATTATCAGCCACATCTTCTGCAGCCTCTCTGAGCCCTGGAAGATGTCATGGATCTGAGACCTACTAAGGATGTAGGAGTTGTAGACGTTTCCTGGGAATCATGTGCAGCCCTGTAGAATCCATTTGTGGTGGGTGGACACCAGCTGAACATTCAGCGAGTGGAAGTCCTTGTGGTTGATGTAGTTGATTGTATGTTGCCATGGGAGATCTATGCAACACATGAATGCAGTCGATGGCACCCTACACCTGTGGAAAACCTGAGATTTGCGCAAATCCCAGCATTCTTGCCTCCTGGCTTTCATGGTCCCGATCAAAGTGCAAAACGTTCTGTGCCTTTACAAAGATGGCGCCTGTGAGTGGACCTTTGTGAGTGCCCACACCAGTCACCCATGGAGCCCTGGAAGGAGCCACTGGCATAAAAATTGAGCACCGCGGTCACTTTCCCAGCCCATGGCAGTGGATGCCCTCCATGTCCCTGTGGTGCCAAATCCTGCAGCGTGTGGCAGCTGTGACGAACCAATTCCCTAGACATGCACAGTCTTCGGTGACACTGGTTCTCAGTCATCTGGCGGAATGACAAGCACCGTCTATAGACCCTGAGTCCAGCGATGTACCTACCAGCAACTGCTCGCTGTGAATCTTCAGCTGTGTGCGCAGAAGGCCCTGCGCCCCTTCACGCTGAGGGAGGTGCTCCTCCCTTTGCCAAGCTTCGCCGCTCTCTTTATCTTCTTCTCTGCTCCCTGTAAGCCATGAGGCATACTGTTAAATCACCAGGCTCCATGATCCTGATGTTCTCATCCTGGAGTATCAAAGTAAGAGTGGGTTAGCATCGGTGCCCTTAGAACCTCTCTTGGTTAAGTCTGAAAGCCCCTTCACGCATGCAGGCGAGTGCTGGCCACCACTTGTATGGCCAGTATGTAGTGCGCTCATTGGCTGTTCAAAACCCCACCCACCTCCGCCCCCTCCACTTGACCAATTGGTGGCAGCTTCACCCACTGGCTGTACTTTTAGCTCAGGCGCAGGCATTCCCCTAACCCATACTGCAAGGCTGTGCTGTTAGCTTGAACCATGATGGATACTTGTCCAAACCTTAATACAGACATTGCAAGACGCTCCACCTCCTGTGAACACCTCCACAAGTGACTGCGCCATAGCCACCTTTCACAAGGGGATTGTATAACTGGCCAGTCGACCAATTGTTCTTCTGCCCCTTAAAATGCACATTACTTTGCAGTCTGCACCCAAGGGGTGAGGAGTTCTGGAGCATTTGGTGACACATTCATGTTTTTGCATTGCTTGAGTGGGCAGAAAAGTTTCAGAGGCCCAATTCCAAGCATGTCAATGGAGCTGCAGCTGAACGGCCTCAACTGCGGAAGAATGATCAATTTTGACAAGGTTTTCCAAGTCATTTGTTACTTCCAGCACCCCCCACCCACTAGCCCCCCCAGAATGTGCTTGTCCGTGCTGCCTTGCCCCCAACACCTCCACCCTCCCAGCCTGACTTGCACTGGAGCCCTTGCCCTGGCACCGCACTGGAAGCCAACCGGGAAAAAGCAACTTGCCTGTGCCCCCCCCACCCCGCGAACGCATCTTCCTTGATATCCTATGGGCAATGCTCACAAGGGCTGCACAAGGTTGCGTGCACTCACCTCTGAGTTCCCCTCAAAGCTTAGGTCGTCAGGAGCATGGCTTTTAAAGGCAGTCATGAAGCACACTGCTCTGAAGTCATGCCAATGTGGGCGGTAAGTTCGACGCAGGGGTATGATTCCTGTGAGCAGGGCTGATAATGAGATACTAAAGTATTGAAATTAGGTTCCCGCAGTGCGGCAGCGAGAAACATGGCCTGCCATTGACGGCTGGAACAGTCGATCGCAAACTAGTTTCACACTGGTGCAAAACCAATTTTTGGCGTTCTCGTCATATTGTCCCCCCCACCTGCCCTGATGCCCGATGCCAACAGGGCCGGAAAATTCTGGCCTAAGAATGCCGTATAAGGAAGGGTGAGGATGAATTAGAGTCTTCTAATTTTTAATGTTTTCTTTGGAAACACTTTTGTTTTGTCTGTGACAAATGATTGAGCCTGTATTCTAATCTTAACTTTAGCTGTTGAAAATGACTGAAATCCCCACAAGATCCTGAATGTTAACTGGGTTAATTTGCAAACATGCATTTTATTGGATACTTGACACAAACACAAACTCTTATTGGTAAGCACTAGGAGGAAGCCAAAGAATAATTCCTCTTGTTACAATTCAGTACTTGATACAGCACTTAAAAGACACAAAGCAAATAAGTTCTTATGAGCTGTCAAGAACTTAACATATTCTGTACGTCTCTGTACCCAATCCACAATGAGGTATGTAGAATTAATTCCTTACAGTAGCTTGTGGAAGTTTTAATTAAGCTGATAGTCATGCACAGGTCAAGTAAAAAACCAAAACTGATGTATTTATTGGTCTCTTTAATATTACTTTAACCTTTGTCTAAGCAGAAAGATTTCATTATGTTTCAAACTTTGATATTTGCTATTGTAAAAACCGTTGAGCTGCTGGCATGCATATTTACCTTTAAATCCTAACTTATCAAGTCTCCAAAGAAATGTGTGACTAGCCTAGTCTTTATCGGTTTTACTCTCTGCTCTGAGCTATCTAAATGCTCAAGAGTTTGTCAGCTAGTAATTAACAGTGGGATAGAAAGAAAGCCCAGTGATCAGAAACGTCAGTCTTCCCTATTCCTCTGCATTTGCAATGAATAAGATGGAAAATAGCTGGAGGTGTTCTCTGTAACAGTAATCAGCTCAGGTCTAATGTATTCCAGGATACAACCAGTTGAAAATGCCTGTAGCATAGAGCAATGGTAACTTTTAGTCAACATTACAATGATTTATCCATCTTAAAATTGAGACACTCCATCACTGTTCAAATTATACACACAATATTAGTTTTAAGCTCCATTATCTTTTAAATGATTAGCAACAGAAAACAAAATGCAATCATATACTGGAGCTCAAAACTTCAGGATAAATTTACTTGGAACAGGATATGCAGCATGGGTGCTAAGAAAACATGTAAAGAAAACAAACATGGCATAGCATGAAACAAAAACAGAAAATGCTGGAAAAACTCAGCAGGCCTAACAGCATCTGTGGAGAGAAAAAAAGTGCTAACATTTGGAGTCCTAATGACTCTTCTTCAGAGCTCTGAGAGTCATATAGACTCGAAAAGTTATTGTTTTTTTTTGAGGCTCTGTGTCTCAGGGAGGTTAATTTGAGTGTGAAAAATGGAAAAAAAGATTTAACAAAAATATTCGGACATGTCCCCTCTTGTGAAACTGTCACATGAGCTGGGACATGTGCATTAATTTCAATAAAATTGAGCGGGGAGCTCTGTGCCTCAGTGCACAGCATTTCCGGGCACACGTCACGCTGGGCAGGCTTAATTGGCCCACCCACGTAAAATGGCGGAGTGGACCCGATCGGGGGCGCCGATCGGGTCCACGCCCGCCCGCACCTGCCCCCACACAGCTCCCCCAACGGGTGGAAAACTCTGTCCATGAACTTGCAGAAGGAGAGGAATATATGGAACGTGATTATCGTATATTAGCAGTTTTTTAAAAATGTAAAGATAAATAATGTAGCACACAGTGCTCAATGTGAGGTTTGAGCTGGAGAAAAGCATCAGTCTAAATATTACAGGCAAAAAAATAGAGAACTTGAAAATTTTGATGCATAATATTATCATGCAAACACTTAGGGCGGCAAGTTGAAGGTGAGCAGGTCATTGCCAGACATGGCACGCAAGGCATTTTACGTTGTGGGCAGTGATCTGCCCCACACATAAAGTATGGGAACAAGGCTGCTTCCAGCTGGTGGGTTCACCCTGCAGTCATTTAATTGGCCCACAGGCAGACCACCCAATGGGTCCCCTGCCCCTGGCAAAATTATGGCAGTTCGGAGGTGAGCGGGCAGGTGGCAGGCACAGTGCGCATGGTGTTTTA
This sequence comes from Cetorhinus maximus, assembly GCF_964194155.1. Taxonomy (NCBI): domain Eukaryota; kingdom Metazoa; phylum Chordata; class Chondrichthyes; order Lamniformes; family Cetorhinidae; genus Cetorhinus; species Cetorhinus maximus. Next base: position 35,836,475 of record NC_135890.1, read on the forward strand.
TGGCACCCCCTGCCTGCCAAACCACCATGGGAGGGCTGTAAAAACCAGCCATTAATGTGTTTGTACGATGAGTCCACTATTATAACAGTATCATATACCACCCCAGCACCCACCACTCCCAGAATTAAATAGTTGAGAAAGGAATTTTGCTACATCTGTGTTAGTCAGAATGCATTGCATAATTCCCAGATAGAGCTGATTAAAAAACAGTTCTTTAAAAAAAAATCAGAACAGTCACAGTGCAAAACAGATTTATGCTTTAAAACTGAACCAGAATAAAATCACTTATTTTTCCATCTTTATGCTGTGAACTCCAATATACACAGAACATAATTTAATTAGTAAATCATCTTACCTTTTCTGTACATGGCCATTTATTATTTTGAATAGTAGTTTATTAAGGAGCGACATTATTAAATGAATATCTGCAGGTGTGTTTTTTAATGAATTTTGAATTGCCCTTTGCTTGTGATAAAGTGAACATCCAGAATATTGTAGGAAGTAACGCAAAAACAGTCACAGAATAAAATGCAGATCAATCTCCTCCAAAGAACAGCTAGCAGGCAGCTAATTCTCTGAAATTTTCAAAGCTCTGGAAACTCATCTTGACGCTGGTTTTCACTCTCACTTTATCTGATTGTAACGACCTTACAAATCTTAACTTTTGCCTTGAAGAATCAATCATTTGTGGACCATGTTGGATAGTTTCTATAATCACACTTATCAATCATTATAATAGGTGGCGTTCATCTGTAGTGACCACAGTGCAGTTGGTCAAAGATTATCTAAGTTCTTTCTGCACAAACAGAAGTATAAATAAGTGTTGCAATATATTATCATAAGCAAATTAACATCAACACTGAAGCAAGACATTGACCTGAATCTGCCGGCCTGGGGAGCAGCAAATCACTCAACTTCAGTCGCTGATGCAGCTTGGACCCTGAGGAAGCTTTGACGGGTGCTCATATGCAATACTTATATGGGAGGTTTAAACTTCCAGTTGCCAGTTTTGCTCTGTCTGGATTGCCGCACGATTCCATACGACAGTGGGATCAGATGGCCAGAACCATGGAGGCTTGGGCTGTTTGCCCTATAATTACTCTACTTTTCACACAGCTTTACTTTTCCTAGTAGGTGTAAAGTCCGCTAAGGAGCGCAGCTCGAAGTCAATCAGCTGAAGTGTCAAAGCACTCCAGCAGCCACAACACCCCAGAAACGTTCACCACCCTCCCTACGATGCTCACCCCTTCCAATAGTGTTCAGCCCCAGCTGACAATGCTCAACCCCCATCCTCAAAAACGTTCAACTTCTCCACTGCACCCCTCCGACCCCGACAATGCTCATCACCCCTTCCCCGCAATTTTCACCCTCCCGACCTGGCAATGTTCACCCCACTTTCAACAATGCTCATCCCCCCAACCTCCCACACCCCAGCAATGTTCACACTCTCTCCAGGCAATGTTCAACCAGCCCCCACACCTGCCATAGTCACTCCCTTTATGGCAATGTTTAACACCCAACGATTCTCACCCCCAGGCAATGTTCACCCTCCTCTAAACAATTTTCGCACCACCCCCTCACATTGTCAAGAGATGTGTGGCAGGGAATGAGCATTATTTGGAGGGGGGGGGTGTGCAGGTAAACTGTGGGGGAGGTAAGCTGAGACAGTTGTCAAGGGGTGAAGGAGGATCAACACTGCTGTGCGGGTGAGGGAGTTAACTCTGTCAAGAGGTGACGGAGGGGGTGAGTATTGTTAGGGATTGAGTGGGATGAACATTGTCAGGGGAAGGTGTGGTATAAGGGTCTGGCACATATAGGGTTAACATTGGATGAACACACAGTGATATAAGAGAACACATGATCCACACATAGGGATCAACCTAGTGTTGGACAGAGTCATGTGTACAGGCAAGCATGGAGATAGCTCTTAGCTTGAACCCTTTACTATATATGTATATGTATTCTTGTAGTTAATAAATACATACAGTTAACCTACTTAAGACAATGAAGACTTCATTATGATATTACAAACGGTATCCAACACCTTACAACATGATGGCAGCTCTTGGGAAAATCCAGACCTCAGAGAAGCTAGAGCAGAAATTTGAACGCTGAAAGATTAAAGGAGCAGTATTCTGACCTGACTTAAAGCACCTGAAGTGAAGACACAGAGGGAGGTCAACTGAGAGAAATTCTATAGCAGAATTGGAAGCAGAGGTCAGAAAAAACAATTGCACTGTGCAGCTGAGGACTCCATGACATCTCGTAGAGGGCCAGTTTGAATTCCCAGAGTGCAGTGTCAGCAGATCTAGCAAGGGTGAGCTAAACATTTCAAATTCCATGGTACAGCAAGTTCTGACAAACATTTAAATAGTTCAGTGGTCAGAAATTGCCATTTAAAAACTCCATCAGAAAAACCAGTGGTGTCCATCTCGCTCTGAAAAGGATAAGTAATTTGGAAGAATCACAGCTAAAGAATCAGCTTTAAAGACCAGCAAAGGCCAGGCTTCAACGCTTTGACAACCCTAAAGCATAGCGCTGAAATGGAAAAGTCGATCCAAGCAAACTTTTAAGACTGAGCACAAGTGCCATTGCAACAGGAGCTCACCAAAACCGACAAGTGCGGGTAAAGCCTTTGCCTTCAAAAGAACATCAGCACCATCTTAAATTTCAGCAAGTTTTAAAGCTGAACCTACACTTTAACATTTTATAACCATGGATCAGAAATCCACTCTTCCAGATAAATTTGGACTTATCCAAGGCCCATATCAATCACATAATTGGGGACTTTGGAGAAAAAGGTTCTTCAGATACATGATTGCTTCAGGTCTGGATAAAAAGACAGAAGCTGAACAAGTTAACACACTGCTTGATTCGGTCGGCCCGATAACAGATGACATTATTGATAGAAAATAATCAAATTTGAAGAAGTACTTTTTGAATGATTTTGAAGAAAATCATTCAATTTTATTTTAATCTAAGATGCAATAAATTCCTTGAAAGGGTTAAATTTAATAAGTGTGTTCAGCAGGCAGCAGATTTGTCAACTCATTCATTAGGTGAGGTGAGAGTGACTGCCCTTAACTTCAAGGCAGCGTTTGACCGAGTGTGGCATCAAGGAGCCCTAGCGAAACTGGAGTCAATGAGAATCAGGGCGGAAACTCTCCACCGATTGGAGTTATACCTAGCACAAAGGAAGATGGTTGTGGTTGTTGGAGGTCGGTCATCTCAGTTCCAGGGCATCGCTGTAGAAGTTCCTTGGGGTAGTGTCCTAGGCCCAGCCATCTTCACTGCTTCATCAATGACCTTCCTTCCATCATAAGATAAGAAGTGGGGATCTTCACTGAAGATTGTACAATGTTCAGCACCATTTGCAACTCCTCAGTTACTGAAGAGTCCATTGCCTAATGCAGCAAGACCTGGACAATATCCAAGCTTGGGCTGACAAGCGGCAAGTAACATTTGCGGCACACAAGTGCCAGACAATGACCACCTCCAACAAGAGAGAATCTAACCATCGCCCCTTGATGTTCAATGGCATTACCATTGTTGAGTCCCCCACTATCAACATCTTGGGGTTACCACTGACCAGAAACTGAACTGTACAATGGCTACAAGAGCAGGTCAGAGGCTAGGACTCCTGTGGCAAGTAACTCACCTCCTGACTCTCTAAAGCCTGTCCACTATCACCAAAACTCAAGCCAGGAGTGTGATGGAATATTCTCCACTTGAATACTCTCCACTTTCCTGGATGAATGTAGCTCCAACAACACTGAAGAAGGTTGACACCATCCAGGACAAAGCAGCCTGCTTGCTTGGCACCCCATCCACAAACATTCACTCCCTCCATCACCAATGCACAGTGGCAGCAGTGTGTACCATCTACAAGATGCACTGATAAAACTCACCAAGGCTCCTTAGACAGCACCTTCCAACCCCACGCCCTCTACCATCTAAAAGGAGAAGGACAGTAGACAGATAGGAACACCACCACCTGGAATTTCCCCTCCAAGCCACTCACCATCCTGACTTGGAACTATATTGCCGTTCCTTCACTGTAGCTGGGTCAAAATCCTGGAACTCCCTTTCTAACAGCACTGTAGGTGTATCTACACCACATGGACTGCAGTGGTTCACAAAAGGCAGCTCACCACCACCTTCTCAAGGGCAGTTAAGGATGGGCAACAAATATTGGCCCAGCCAGTGACACCCACATCCCATGAATGAATTTTAAAAAATCATTAATGATATGTACAGAATGGCTGAAGGCTTCAAATACAGAAACCTTCAAAAGAACTTATCAGGGATAGAATAGTTGTAGGAGTCGAGACGGCACACTCTCAGACATGCTGCAATTAAAGGAAGATCTAACCCCTAAGAAGCTATCCAGATTGTTTGGTAGTCTGAACTCCATGTGCAGCACAAATCCATTTTAGGAGTAGAAAGTAAACCATGGTACAAAGAAAAACCCAGAGTCCAGTTCATTAAACAACAGAGAAACAGGGATACTCCAGGCCAAGGGGAACAATATCCTAACTGACCAGTAGAGTGACCATTGCTAGTGCTGTGAAGCAAAGTGCCCCCACACAGGCATGATCAATGTCCTGCAATTTCAGCCCAATGCTTTAAATGGAGCAGAATTGGACACTTCAACAAACTGTGCAAGGCCAAAATATCTAAACACACAGCAGATCCAAAGGTGATTCATGAAGTCGAGACTGCACACCAAGAGAACTTGCTTCTTGAGTGTGGTCAAAGATACTGGATTTTTGTTTTAGCAAGTGGAAATTTCAGTCAATGGCCATCTCACAAACTTTAAATTGGAAACGGGAGCCAGCCAGTTGGACAGGGAATTATGGCTGGTGACCCAGCAACTGATGCCACCCACAATACACGTATACGGAGCAGGAGGCATAAAGCTCCCAGTGGCACCCTACAGGCAATACTGAGGTAGAAGGATAAAAGAATCTGAAAGACCCTGTTTGTGATTCAGGTCCTGTTGGATCCAGTGCTCTTGGTTTGTCGGGGCTAAAAGATCCAGGTTGCACGCTTTGTTCAGGGTGACTGAGTCGGTACAGAGACAGAGAACATCAGGAGATTGTTGTTAAAATAAACATATGCTGTTTATTTACAAACTAAATTCTGCAACTATATCTGTGTGCTCACAATGTAAAACTTTGTCTTCACTCATCAGTAACTCAAGACTCTCCCACATAGAGATAGCTCGCGCTAGTCTGCTATTGGACATTAAGATCATGTGACTTTACATTACAATACTTGTCTTAAAGGTATATTACATCTCAGATTACTACATCCCTCCCCTTTACTGAAAAATATATTTGACAATTTTTCAATATATCAAGTTATTTACACAATTCAATTATTTACAAAGTCAGTCTCTTTGGGGGTTTCCTTATGCGTGTAGAACATCTCAGCTTCACAGCTTCTGAAGTTTGCTTTGGAGTCTCCTTTAGTGAGCATCAGGTTCTACAGCAGGTACCTGTACATTTGTTTCTTCGACTGTTTCAGGTACAGTCGGCCCTTCAAACACATTTGTATTTGATTGAGTTCTTTCAACATGAAATGTTGATTAGGCCTCGAACACTGGTGGAATCACTTCTGGATATTTGGTTTCTCCACTTTGTATGTGATCCAAATGTCTTCGTATTATTCGATCTTCGACTTTCATATGGTAGGAAAGAAGTCTCGTTACAGCACTTATTTCACCAAACAACCATACTGGTCCTTCCCTAAAATTTTTCACAAATACCTTCTCTTCTACATTAAATGTACTGTCCCGACTGTGACAATCATGTCCCATTTTCTGATTTTCCTGCATTCTTTCTACCTTCCTCCCTGCCAGGTTTGGCATAATTAGGCTCAGTCTCGATCGGAGATGGCGCTTCATCAACAGTTTAGCAGGTGTGACACGTGTTGTCGAATGAGGGGTGGTTTGATAGTGGAAGAGAAATTGTGCCAATTTATTCACTAATGAATCTCCAGACAATTTCTTCATACCAGATTTGAATGTCTGAACTGCTGTCTCGGTGAGTCCATTTGAAGAAGGATAGTATGGAGATGTTTTCACATGAACAATACCATTGAGGCTTGTAAATTGGTTAAATTCAGCACTTGTAAATACTGCTCCATTGTCTGATACTAGAACTTCAGGTAATCCATTTCTAGTGAAGCTATGTCCTAGCTTGTCTATTGTCACTGAAGATGTGGGTGATCTTACTTCGTATATGTCCATCCATTTTGAATGCGCGTCTATGATAAGGAGAAACATCATTCCCATAAAAGGTCCCACATAATCAATGTGTACTCATACCCATGGCCTTCTGGGCCATTCCCAGGGGTGTAATGGGGCTGTTGCAAGTAATTTTTGTATTTGCTGTCACCGCATACAACTTGTTACTAGGTTTTCTATTTGTCCATCCATTCCCGGCCGCCACATATAGCTTTGTGCTATTGCCTTCATTTTGGAAATTCCAGGATACGCACTGTGAAGTTCAGATAACAATGGCTTTCATCCTTTTGGAGGAACAATCACCCGAGCTCCTCACAATAAAATACCTTCTTGGCTGGTTATCTCGTATCTTCTCTGGAAATACCGTTTCATTTCATCAGAAGCTTGTATCTGTGACCAACCATAAAGAACTTGATTTCTCACTTTGGATAAGACTGGGTCTCAGTTCACCCAATCTTAAACTTGTTTAGCACATATTGGTGATGAGTCCAGAAAATTCAATAACAAGACATATTCCTGAGGAATTGGAACATCCTCATATTTTACCTGCAAGGATAAATGACTGAGAGTATCTGCATTTGCAATTTAACTTCTGGGTCCATGAATAAAAGTATAATCATACACTGCCAAGATCAATGCACATCATTGTACTCTTGCCGAGGCTATAGGGGGAAAAGCCTTGTCTTCACCGAATGGTCCTAATAATGGCCTTCAGTCCATTATGGTGGTAAAATGACGACCTTGTACATATTGATGAAACTTTTTAGCACCAAAAATGATCGCCAGGCCTTCTTTTTCAATTTGTGAGTACTTTTTCTCCGCAGTACTAAGTGTTCTCAACACATAGCCTATGGGTCATTCTGATCCATCATCCATTTGATGGGAAAGCACTGCTCCCACTCCATAAGCTCATGGATCACACCTTAATATCAACTCTTTCGTTGGATCAAAAGGTACTAGATATGTAGATGACTGTAACAACCGTGAAAGTTTCTTCTTGTGGTGTTTGTCATGACCATCCCTGGTTTTTCTTGAGCAAACAATACAATGGTGCCAGTTCTGTCGATAAATTAGGAAAGAAGCGTCCATAGTAATTAATCATCCCCAAGAATGATTTCAGTTCAGATGTATTCTTTGGCTCTGGGGCTTCTTTAATGGCTTTCACTTTTTCTTCAAGTGGATGTAGACCTTGTGAATCTATCTTGTGACCTAGGTAAGTTATCTCCTTTGCTTGGAATGTGCACTTTTCCTTTTTTCAATCTCACTCCAACCTGCGAAAAATGTTTCAGAACTTATTCCAAGTTCATCAAATGTTCCTTTTCAGTGAGTCCAATCATGAGAACGCCATTCAAATAAACTACAACATGGGGCAGCCCCTGTAACAAACTTTACATCATTCTTTGGAATATGGCACAAGCAGTAGATGTGCCAAATAGTAAACAGGTGCATTGTACAATCACTTATGAGTATTAATGGTGACAAACTTTCAGGATACCTGCTCTAATTCCAATTGCTGGTAGGCATGACTCAAATCTAACTTTGTGTAAGCCTTTCCACCTGCCAGTTTAGTGTATACATTTTCAGTTTTAGGTATGGGATGTCTATCCAATTTTGCAACTTGATTGTCTGTTAATTTATAGTCCCCACATATTCGAATACTTCGGTCAGGTTTGAGAACAGGTACAATTGGTGCTGCCCACTCTGAGAACTGCATTGGTTGTATCACTCCCAGCTTTTCTAATCTGTCCAGTTCGGCGTCTACCTTATCCTGCATTGCATAAGTTACTGGTCTTGCCTTCATAAATCTTGATGTTGGTTCTGGATCTACATGAATTTCCAATTGTAGCCCTTCAATTTTTCCAAGCTCTTCCTTGAAAACTGAGGCATATTTTTGTAGTAGCTGTGAATGTCCATTAGTCCTTAGTTGGAAGATTCCATTCCATTCCAATTTAGTTTTTTTCACTCAGTTTCATCCAAGGAGAGTAGGTCCCTCGCCTGCTACTACCATCAAGGGTAATCTCACTGTTTAACATTCGTAGTTTACTGTGACTTTACATGCACCCTTGACTTGTATGTCTTCTCCTGTGTAAGTCTTTAATTTTTCAACAGTTTCACCTAAATTCAGATTACGTTCTCCATGATTCGGGTATTGAAAAGTATGCACTCCGATCACGGTAGTATCTGCACCAATATCCACCTCCAGTCCAATAGACTTCTCATTCACTCTCATGGTTACATAGAGAGGCTCTGTTCTTCCTACCTTTAAATTATATAGTGAATAGATATCAGTGTCTATTACTTCAGGCTTATCAATGCTGTTTATCTCATTGGGTTTTTGCCTTTGTCTGATAGTCTGCCTGATTCTATCTTAACAATTTCTCATGAGGTGTCCATATCAATGGCAGAAGAAGCAATCAATCTTTTTAAATTGTGTTTCATTACAAGGCTGTCTACTCCCATCTCTGTTACTATGATGCCAGGCTTTTGCTGCTAATTTTTCCTTTTTAATTTTTCTGCTAGCGGTGGCTGCTTCCCACTTTGGAACAGAGCTCTGCACTTTCACGCTCTTTTTGGTTGAAGCTCCTCATCCACACGGTGTCATTTTGTGCTCCTCGATTGACTTCTGAGTCCCGCACCTCCCATTGCAAGAACAATTTCCAATGCCTTTGGAAAATCTAGATTTGTTTCAGCCAACAATCCCTTCTGAATCATATTTTTGTTTATACCAGACTCCAAATGATCTCTAAGCATATCATTGATAGAAGTACCGAACTCACAGTATTCAGTTAATTGCTTCATATTCGCCACATAAGAAGCAACTGTCTCCCCCGCAGCTCTAATTCTTGAGTTGAATTTAACCCGTTGTATGGTCACCAACGTCTTGGGCTGGTAATGATTCTTTACGAGGTTCATTAAATCATCAAAACTTTTAGAGTCTGAGGCACTGGGCACCAACATATTTTGAATTAATCCGTATGTCTTGCTCCACACATGGACAGAAGGATCACACACCTCTTTTCCTCCCCTGCAATGTCGTTCACCTGGAAGAAGAACGCGAGGTGTTGAACATAGTGAAACCAGTCGTCCGAGGTTGGATCGAATGGCTCCACTCTTCCAAATTGTGGCGTGCTCTGAGAGAATTACCTCGACGCTAAGAGGAAATTTCCTTTTACTTACAGCTACCATGTGAGGTATGGCCCGATTTCAGTTCTTCAATTTCTTTCATTTTTCTTGCTTTTTACATCGTTTTGCCCGCGATTTTTCGTGTTTTTACTCTTGTCGCCAGTTTGTTGGATCCAGTGCCCTTGGTTTGTCCGGGCTAAAGGATCCAGGTTGCGCACTTTGTTCAGGGTGACCAAGTCAGTACAGAGACAGAGAACATCAGGAGATAGTTGTTAGAATAAACACATGCTGTTTATTTACAAACTAAACTTTGCAACTGTACTTCTGTGCTCACAATATAAAACTCTGTGTTCACTCATCAGTGACTAACTCAAGACTCTCCCACATAGAGGTAGCCCGCTCTACTCTGCTATTGGACATTAAGATCATGTGACCTTACATTACAATACTTGTCTTAAAGGTATATTACATCTCAGATTACTACAGGATTGTTCACAACTAAGCCACAAAGCCTGTGTTGAACTTAGCCTTCTACAAAAAATTGACAAGGTCAACCAACAGGGGCCTGGCTCCAAGTATAAAAGTGAGTTCCGGAAGACCTTTACAGGACTTGGGTGACTGAAAAACGAATACAAGGTCACACTGAGGGACAATACTAAACCCATGTGTCTATTCACGCCACGGAAGAATCCCCACCCACTCATGAAACAAGCGCAGCAGCAGCTGGACAAGATGACAAACATGGGAGTCATCTCCCCAGTCACACAACTGACTGCATGGTGTTCTGGGATGGTCCCAGTCCCAAAACTGAACGAGTCCATCCATATTAGCGTTGACCTAACACAGCTCAATAAAGCCCAAGCCAGAGAAGTACATTCCACGTCTTCAGTGGGCGAAAGCTTGGCTAAACTCTCGAAGAGCATGGTATTTTCCAAGGTAGCGGGACGCCAACAACAGCTTTTAGCAACTTTCCCTTGATGACGAGTCCAGGCTGCCGGCCACATTCATTACTCCCTTCAGCAGATTCTGTTTTAACCTCGTGCCATTTGGAATCACTTTGGCACCGGAAATATTTCAACGTATGATGTCGGCCATTTTGCAGGGCCTGGAGGGACAATGTTTTGGTTCACGGTGCAACAGTGGAGGAACAGGAAGAGACTCACAGCAGTCTTAGACCACCCCCAAGAAGCAGGGCTGACACTGAATGAGAATTGTGAGCTCTCCAAAACATCAATTTGTTTCCTCGGCCACATGATCAGCAATAAAGGCATCACAGCGAACCCACAGAAAACTAAAGCTATTAGCGAGGTCCCAGCCCCATTTTCAATTCCAGACCTCCAGCAATTCTTGGGGATGGTGAACCAACTGGCAAAACCTTTACCAAATTTGGCACAAGTCACAGAACCTTTGAGGCATCTGCTTAAGAAAGACCAAGCATGGCGCTGGGACTTACATCGAGGCAATGCTATTCTCCACTGACATTCTGGCTCACAATGACCCATCCCTGCCCACCACAATGGCAGCGGATGCTTCATCCACAGGCCTTGGAGCAGTCCTGCCCCAGGAACAACTGGATGGAATTTGCCAACCGGTGTACTACACTTCCAGAGGGCTGTCAGGCATGGAGACAAGACACACCATCATACGAAAGGAAGCCCTTGCAGTCACATTGTCATGCGAGAAGTTTTCAGACTATATTATCAGCCTCAAGGTTACAATTGAAACAGACCATAAGCCACTAGTCTCATTACTGGATGAGAAGGAGCTAGCAAAGATGCCTACCAGAATCCAGAGGTCCTGCCTACACCTCAGGAGGTTCACCTACGAGGTGGTATACATCCAAAGAAAAAAAACAAACAAAGGCAGACACACTTTCCAGGGCCACAGTAGGCCTCCTGACAAAACAGGACATAAATCTTATCGACGAGCTAGAAGTGTACCCCCAATCAACAAGGAGCCACCAGCAGGCGATCACAAATAAACCCCAATAGATTCACCAGGAACAAATGTGTGATGAGGAATGTGCCTGCATCTGCCATTACTGCCAACAAGGGTGGCCACAACAGAGACCAAGCGGTGGTATCATAAAAGCTTGGTTAGAGCAACAAAAACACTTTACGGTCATAGATGATCTCCTGGTCTACAATGAATGGCTGGTCATCCCAGTTTCCCTTCAACCGGAGAGCCTTCAAAAAATACACCAGGGTCACCTGGACAGTCTGCTGTCTGGTGGCCAGGGATTTCCAGGGCAATTAAGGACACCATAATAAACTGTCAGGTGCGTGCGCTGCACAGGACCAAAGAGAGCCCCTCGTCCCCACACAGTTCCTTACCAGGCCATGGGAAAGGCTGGGCATTGACCTATTTGTCTTCAACAGCAAATCATTCCTTATAGTGGTTTTTCAGATGGGTTTAGATGAAGCAACTATATAAGACTACCACAGGGGCAGTAATTAATGCACTGAATGATGTTTGCCAGCCACGGCATCCCGGATGAGATCGTGTCCGATAACGGCCCACAATTTTCAAATAAGTACTTTGTGTATTTTGCCACCACATCCGGCTTCCACCACCGTACCAGCTCCCCCAGATACCCACAATCAAATGGGGAGGCCCACACTGCCAAAGCCCTCCTAAAAAAGAATGAGAGCTTTCCCACAGAGCTGCTAACCTACAGGTCCACCCCGTTACAAAGCAGCCTGTCCCCATCCAAACTCCTGATGGGCAGGAAACTCCGCACACAACTTCCAATCCTGCCCGAAAAAACTAATACCAGGGTTGGTAACCAAGGATTACCAGGACATCCAGGTAAGAGAGCAGTTTTACAGGCAAAAAAGGACTTTCGCCTACAACAAAAGGTACACACTAGGCACTTGCCATAACTACGAAAAGTTGACAAGGCCTGGATTAAAAATCTCGAGAGAGAAAGAGAGGATGCTATTATCAGGAAGAACGATGATCATCTTCAGTCCTACCTGGTTGGCACCCCAGAGGGTACAGTCAGGAGAAACTGAATGACTCTCCTCTTCATCCTTCATCCATAGACATCGAGGAACATACCCAGATGCCAAAACAACCTCCAAATCAACAGGTTTTACCTGAAATTACAAAGCCTACCATTCCTCTGACAGTAGTGCGAACGAGATATGGAGGGTATAAGTCCTCCAGACCGCCTGAACCTATGAACTCAGAGACTTGAAGGGTGGGGATGGAGTAGTTATAATGATGTAAATACATGGGGTAAATGAGGATAACTTAAAATACATTGCATAAAGGTTTTGGGCAGGTGTAGTATAATTGCCTGGCACATATAGGGTTAATATGGGACTGAGTACAGAACCCCCCACACAGTGATGTAAAAGAACATATGACCCGCACCTAGGGATCAGTCTATTATTGGACAGAGCCATGTGCATAAGCAAGCATGGAGACAGCTCTTAGCTTCAATAGCATTGTCAGGGATGTTTGGGGGGCGGGGAATTAGCATTGTTTGGAGAGGGGTGGGTGGGCAAAGTAAGCTGTGAGGGAGTTAGGGTGAGAGAGTTGTTGAGGGGTGAGGGAGGCTGTACATTTTCTTCGGGGGCTAAGGGAGGGAGTAAACCCTGTCAAGGGGCGTGAGGGAGAGGGTAAGCATTATTAGGGGCTTGAGAGGGGTGAACATTGTCAGGAGGAAGTTTGTGCAGTGTTGGGAGTTGCAACTCCATTAAAACACTGTAAGTCAATGAACTGAAGGCAGTCCTTAAGAGGCATGTTTTCAGTTCATGATGGAAAAGGGGGTGTGACTGTGCTGGAATTATGCTCGCTACTTGGCCTCCTGACTCTGTTTGTCACTGAATTCAAGAAGTAGCCAGGACCTATAGGTGCAAAGGTTCCAGCATAAAATGGTAAGTGGGCAGTTTAAATCGCAGTCAGCAGCAAGTGCACCACCTGACCCAAAGATTTGGGCCATTCAATCTTTGAGACTTAGCACTGTAATGCATTAATTATAATGGGCTAAACTGATTATTACTGATAGCAGTTAACTTTTGGCACACTAATTCTCAAAAACGAGGTAGTAAGTGTGACACATATTGGTTTAACAATTATATCTAATATATCTACATTTAATAACATCTTTGGTGCATGTTCAGTAGTTTCCGTTATCTTGGCACTGGATTGTCTTAGGCTAGCTATTGTACTCCCTTTTAAAACTATTGTCAATATAATGGACTGTTAAAAACTAATTTTATGAAAAGATTCACTATTTGGAGGAAGTGCTCCAAAATTTGATGATCAAAGGGGTGGTCCTTTCTGTTTCCAGGTAATGCCTTCTGGCAGAATGAGGGATAGAAATCCAGAGGCATTTACAAATGGATACACTTTTCCTTTCTAGGTCATCTAGAGATTTTTTTTGTTCCAGCTTTCCTACAGACCCTGGCTTCAATGTGGTCCTTTGGGTTCAGACTGTGGGGAAAATGAGTGACTATGATCTGGGGTTTTTCACAGTGGCCATAAATCACAACTTGATAAATGTGTTAATTTTGATATTTCGGTAAAACAGTGCAAATAACATGTAATATATCTCTGCTCTGGTCAGACCAGCACCTTGACTATTGCATTCCAGTTCTAGTCACAAAGAAATAAGAAATAAATTGAAGTTTTGAAGTCGGTGTATATAAGAGACGCAAGACTATTAAAAATGCAAGCAAAGTACAAAGAATAATTTCTAGAAGAATAGAATATAAAAGCAGAGGGGCAATATTAAATTTATATTGAATTATACTTGCTTAGAATATATTGTGCACAGTTATGCTCTCCATGCTACAAAAATGATGCTGAAGCACTGGAGAAAAGTGCAGGAAATATTACAAGGGTATTATCAAAATTGAGAGGTTGCAACTATCAGCAAAGATTGAGCAGGCTTGGGGCTGCTCACTCTGTAATACAGAAGACTAAGAGGAGACTTGATAGAGGACTGCAAAATTATGAATGAGTTTGATAGGGTGGATATGGAGGAACTGTATCCACTTGAGTCCAGAAATAAATATGAGATAGCGATTAACAGAACAAATAAAGAATTTAGTAGGAATTTATTTCTGCAGATGTGAAACTTGTTGCCATATAGAATGGGAGAAATATTTAAGAGGCAATTTTGCACATGCATGTGAGAGAAGAAAATGCAGAGGGACATGGGGACAGGATGGGAGAAGGCTCATGTGGAGTATAGGCATCAACATAGACCACTTGAGGTGAATGATTTATTTTTGTGCTGTAGATTTTAAGTAATTCTATGTATAAATTTTGATATTCAAAATCATATTGATTGAAGCAGTGTAATATAGTTATATATAATCTCACTGTGCTATGGCCTCTGACAACTCAGGTTTAAATTTTCCTCAGATCCAGAAGAGGGTGAAAAGCTCCTCTGCATTCGCAAACATAAACTTAAGAGAGCAGAGATCTTAAAAATTAGCCACACAAGCCACCAAACCAGTTCAACTTTGAAAACCTAACCATAATACATAGTCCATAGATAAGACCATTAAAATGTTTAACTTTTGAACAACTGAGCCTTTAAAAACAAATGGGAATAGTAAAATACGCAGCAGTTTCCCAATTACTAATAGATTCTGTTAGTAGACAATCAGTCAACCATCTTTTCTAACTAAAGCCTGAGCAAAGTTCATCAAAATGTTCTTACTAATGCTTTTGGATTCCACTGAAAATTCAATTGTGCATAAAATAATCTCTTTCGATGTTGATTATTTCTTCCATTCATTACATGTGAAGTAATTTTCCAGAAAAACTTACTCATAGATGTTAGAATTTGTGTTGACACATTGGGCAGAATTTTCCATGCCCGCTGGTGGCGGGTATGATAGGTGGCATGTACAGACAATATGGCGTGATCAGTTTCACGACAGCGGGAAGGCAGGTTGTGATTGTCCACTCAGCCCGCCAATGGCAGCCCGCATTTCCTGCCATCAGTCATCGGGAGTGAACTGGAGGTGAGTGAACAGCAAAGTTCTGCAGAGGTTCTTGCCAGGGTCATCTGTTGCTTTGCAGGCTTCAGGGGCGCCAGGGGTGTGGTGAGGGTGGGAGTTGGGATGAAGTGCCACCCTGGAGGTGACTTTTGAGGATGAAGGGGTGGGGAAGGCACTGGCCACCCTGCCCCAGAGGCAACTTTTGCAGGTGAGGGGGGCAAGTGTAGCAATGCCGTTGAGGCGACTTGCGAGGGGGGCCAAGTGCCGCCTTACCGTTGAGGTGACTGATGGCAGGGGGTGAGGAGGCAGTGGTGGTGAAGGGCAGCCCTGCCTCTGAGGCAACTGGTGGTGGGGCTGGGATGAGGTTAGGGGCAGACCATTGGGATACTGAAGATGAGGTTCCGGTGTCTGGACCGGTATGGAGCCCTGCAATATAGTCCGCAGAGGGTGTCATACATCATCGTCGTCTGCTGCGTCCTTTACAACCTGGCGCTTCAACAGGGAGACGAGCTGGCTGAGGACGAGATTGAGGAGCTGCACGTCTCCTCCGATGAGGAGGACGCCAATGGGGATGAGGCTGAGGAGGTCCTTGGAGGCAACAATGACGAGGATGAGGCCCTCTCACTGGCTGGACAAGACAGGTGCACTCAGGAGGCCCTAATAGCTGCTAGATTTGTGGAGGATGATGCAGTGAGGTGACACCATAGATCCTCACATTGCATTTGTGAACTTTTGACTCCAGTCTGGCTTATGGCAGCGCAAATACCCTCTGTGAGAATGCTCCTGTCATGGAGATGCAGTGGAGGCTCTAATAGTCACTCGATTGCAGGAGGATGATGACAACATGCAATGAGGACACACCTTAAATCTTCATACAGTCTCTGAGAATGTTTGACTCCTGTCTGGCCGAAGGCAGCTCGCTTGCGCTCCATGATCAGGGCCAACTCAGAGACACAGCCATTAAACTTTAGAAGCATCTGATGCTGTGTCTGCCTTCAGCACCTGAGCCCTTCAGGAGCTGGAGACAGCATCAGTGGTCACAGATGCTGAAGTGATGGGGTCCTCCTTAAAGGTGCTGAGAGCACAACGAGAGAATGACGGAACTCTGTGACGCCTGCCCACGACATTCTGGCAGCAATGACAAGCACCACCAAGGTGCAGGCATCAGTAATGTTTCCAGGGAGAGTGAAGCCGGACCATCACTTTAGTCTGAAAGCCGCACAGAGCACAGGGAAGAGGCTCTGGACTGAGACACCTGCCTTTATCTTGTGCAGAAAGGTTTCACATCTGAGTGACAGGAACACTGCTCATCAGAACAAGGAGCCACAGGCAGGGAGACATTCTTAGGAGTTTATTGACAATAGTGAACATTATGTACAAGTGATTAACACCCATGGCCAGGCTTTGCAACTAATTCAGCTTAACTGTAACCCTGCTGCTACGTCTTGGTTCTCCCCAGACATCTACCGCGGAGGTGGAGGTAGCCCATTGACTGAGATGCCCTGTCTGTGATGACTTTGGCAGGCATCCTTTGAAGGGCTGAGACTTAGAGGGTCCTGGCCTGCATTCAGGGTCCTGCTGTGTGGCATTGGCTCCCTCCTTGGCCTGTGAAGCTGGAGCTGCTGAGGTCACAGGAAGACGAGAGTCAGGTGTGCTTGATCACTCCCAGAGTCACCTGGGTGGATGGGTTGAGATCCTCCTCTCTATGGGGGCCCGAGGGCCCCTGGCTGACTCCTTGAGGAGCAGGGATAGCTGGAGTGAGATCGATCTGCCTGGCACACCTCTCGCATACACACTGTTGCAGGCCAACTATGGCATCTGCAATGTAGTTAAGCCGGCGCAGCAGTGCAGGGGTGAAGTCCTGGGCCAAGGTCTCCATCGCAGCCGCCATTACACTAGTGTTGACCTCGGTGCATTGGCATGCTGGCACTATCACCTCAGCCGGAAGGCAGACGGAGTCCTCCATCGTGCCTTGCAATCTGAGGTGTGCAGTGGACACCCCTTCCTGAAGTTCTCGAGCTTTCCTGAGCTCCAGCAACTGTAACATGACCGAGTCTAGATGCTCGTCATCTGACTTAGACTCAGCAACATTCTGGCCTCCAGCAGTCCTCCGAGTGCCGCACACCTGGGAAGTCCCTGCCACTGCCTGCAGTGGATCAGACAGTGTGATGTGGTCACTAGATGTAATCCTGAGGCTACTCTAAAGCTAGGCCCCACTGAGGTGTGTATCTCTGCGCTGGTGGACAGTGTAGGTGAGCGCTGCAACGGGACTTCAGGGAGGGTGCCTCCATATTCCTCTCCAGAAGTTTCTTCGAGGCTTGATTGGAGGCCCTGGGTCATGGCCTCTGTCGGCTTTTTGGCAGACATGTCTGTGAAAGCAAGTGGAGATAATTAGTGCATGGCAGTGGCCTGTGGAAGAGGACACACCACTCACGGCATGGGTGTCTGATGGATGTTGCACTGCTGGATCCTCACTTGGTAGAGCAGTGCCGACCTCACCGTCAGCACAGGACCAGCCCAGGTTGTGGCCAGCCAGCTGGATGGCTCTGTTTTCAAAATCCACGAGGGCCTTGATTTCGGGCATTCCGCCACCTGTCTGTGACGTCTTTCTCTTGTTGTGCGCATGATGCATCAGCAGGATGATGGCTGACGGGCAAATGAGAGCCAGCCTGCCATGGAAACAGCACATTTCCCGGGAGTGAATAAATGATGAGGTGGGTTTGGAACAATACAGCATGAAAACCCACAATCACAGCCGGCGGGTAAAATGTCACTTTACCTGCCCGGTACCGCACTTAGTGCAAATTTGGGAAAATTCCGCCCATTGAGTTTTACGTCATTTAACTAATTTAAATGATACATGACCCCAATGACAAAACAGAAGTGTTATGATCTCATACATGCTGTATCTTCTTTGATTTAGAATGGAATGACTAGCATGGTGAAACAAGAGAAGCAGTAACATCAAAGAATAAATAAGATAAGCCATAGAAATATAGATATATTAAGTGCTTGGGAAGCTAATTGGCCAACTATGCCTGTGTCATTACTAACTTCACCTACTTCCTTGTTTTCTTTCTATGGCCTTTAGTAATTTTCCTTTTTTTTACTGTTTATCTAATGTCCACTGAAATGTAATGACTGGCATGACTTGAAAAGCCACTTTCTGTAATGCATTCAGCTATTAAAGATGAGTTCTAGCCTTTTTCTGATTTGGAGTCCAACAGTATGGCCAATGGAGTTAAACATCTTGTTAGATATTTCTGCCATTCCTATATTCTTAAGAAAAAGATTGTCACCTTCACATCATAGTGGCTACACTTCTCTCTTGACAATTGCCTTGCTTTTAGTATGCTATTACCCTTTAAGTTAGTCACCAAACTTTTTTTCAGAATTTATTTTAGCTCTTCTAACATTCTTTTCAGCTTTTGTTACTTCTCCTGATTTCTTCTTTACTGACATAAAATCATCATCTTTACAGTTCTCTCATCCAACACTGGAACTGTGATCTTTGCCTCAGTCCCTTTATTACTGATCACAACGCCTCTTTTCTGCATTCTTTCTATTTCACATTTTAAATTTCCAAGTTTCCATTACTGCTTTATCTGCTGACTTTTCCATGAAAATCATCTGGCTTAGATAACCTTACATCCTTCTGGAACTTAATCTTTTCAAGTTCATCATATTTAGTTTTGATTCAATTTTTTTTATTTAACCTATCCTTACTGTAAACCTAATGTTATGCTCATTGGCTCCTAAATGATGTCACACTTTCAGGCCAATTGTTCCAGTTCCTCCTCCAATAAGGATTAGAAGCTGCATCTTTCCTCATTGGATTTCTAACATAAAGACTTAGAAAACATTCCTGAATGAATTCTCCGTTACAGTCTTATTACTTTTGAAAATTGGTTTGAATTATCCACACATCTTTTACACATTATACTAGATGCCCTGTATTGGGTCAGAGGTTTTGTTATTTCCGAGTTCATTAAAAAAATTAGGGGTGACATTTTGTAGTCATCCCAGCTCCATCTGCAGATCTACCTCTAGGGCAGAACTTTCTGGATAGCCTGGGTGGGGGGGTGGGGGGCGGTGGAGCAGGAGTGGACGCAGATCCAATTGCCGCTCGCAATCAGGTCAGCGCCGCCATTTTACAGGGGTGGGTCAATTAATGCCCGCCCAGCGTACTTCACAACTCCCGTGCATAGCAGAAACGGGCGCGCGGCAGCGGACGTGCTTAGGCCGCCAGGTCCAATGGCGACCCGGCAGCCTGTATAAAGGAAGGCCTGGCAGCCTTGTATAGGCTGCTCACAATGGCTGGGCGAAGAGCTCTGCAGAGGGGCAAGTGAGGCTATGCAAGTCGGGAGCGTAGGCCATCAGGGCAGACCAGGCCGGAGGGTAGACAGCTCTGTACCTCAGGGGGATTTGCAAGCGTGCACTCACACACATGCGTGAATTTCGCTCTCGCACTCCCATCCCCCCGCCCGCACAGGCAGTGCTGAGCGTTGCCGCTCACGTTTCATGCTGGGCGAGCCTGAATTGGCCCGCCAGCGTAAAATTGCGGTCCAACCCCACTCGCGGGCAGAGGTCGGCTTCCTGACCACCCCCACCTGCCCCTGCTGAGCCCCCTCAACAAGGGCTAAATTCTGCCCCTCATCGTCAACATTCCAATAGTTTGCTCCACCAAAGTGCAAGTTGCAGCATGAGTCTCATTGTACCTTCTCTCCGCTGCAGTCTGAGGCTGCCGCAAGGTCGTCATCAACCATGTCATCTGCGGTTAGCCCTTGTCCCCGAGGACCCTGTGGACCCTGGAAGACGTCAGGGATCTGAGACTTACTGAGAATGTAGGAGTCATGGACACTCCCAGGGTTTCATGCGCAGACCTGAGGGTGTGTTTGCTGAGGTCACTGATTAGCTGAACATTCAGCGAGTGGAATCTCTTGCAGTTGACATAGTTGACCGCTTGCTGCCACAGAGATCTGAGCACCATGTGAGTGCAGTCGATGGCACCCTGCACCTGTGGAAAACCAGAGATCTGCACAAATCCCAGCGCTCTTGCTTCCTGGTTTGCCTGATCCTGGTCGAAATGCACTAAGTTCCGTGCATTTGTGACTAAGGTATCCATGACCTCCTACATGCACTTGTGTGTGGAAGCTTGCAAGATCACACAGAGCTCACCTGCGAAGCCATAGAAGGAGCCACTGGCGTGAAAATTGAGCACCACGGTCACTTTCACGGCCACTGGCAGTGGATGCCCTCCACATCCCCATGGCGCCAAATCCTGCAGCAGCTGGCAGATGTGACCAACCAGTTCCCTGGACATGGGCAGTCTTCGGCGACATGGGTTCTCGGTCATCTGCAGGAATGACAAGTGGCATCTGTAGGCCCTGCATCTAGCTGGGCACCAACCTGCGATGGTTCGCTATGGCTCTTCAGCGGTGTGCATAGGAGCCTCAGCTGCCCCTTCTTCCGGATGGTGCTGAACGTCCCTCTGCCTAGCCAGGTGCCTCCATTGCTCTCTCCTCCTTCGTCCCTGCTCCCTGTGCACCATGAGGCATACGGCAAGGTCATCAGGCTCCATGATTCTGATGTACTCCTCCTGCAGGATGAAAGAAGGAGATGTGTGGGCTAGCTTGGGTATACTAAGAACCTCTTATGGTTAAGTCTGATGGCCCCTTAACACATCCTGGAGATGGTCCACTTGGATGCCCCTTAACGCATCCACTTGGATGGTCAGAGTTTAGTGTGCTGCATGACTGCCCGAAACCCCACCCACCTCCGCCCCACTCCACCTCACTGATTGGCAGCAGCTTTGCTCATTGGACTGCAAGCTGTGCTCTCAGCTCAGGCGCAGGCATTCTCCTAACACACACTGCAAGGCTGCAACATTAGCTTGAACCCTGGGGCAGACTGGTCCCAACCTGAATGATGGCATTGTAAGGGGCTGTGAGCCCCTTCACCAATGACTGCTCCATGGCCAGCTTTCACAAGGAGATTATACAACTTGCCAGTCGTCCAATAGTTCTGCAGTCCACTAAAATGCTCATTAGCTTGCAGTCTGCACCCGAGAGGTGAAAGGTTCAGGAGCACTTGGTGGCACTTTCATTCCCCTGCATTGCTTGTGTGGGCAGATAAGTTAGAGGCCCGACTCCAAGCATGTCAATGTAGCTATGCCTGGAGTGCCTCAGCTGCGGAAGAAAGCTCATTTGATACGAAGTTTCCCTAATGTGTGGCCACTTCCTTTCCCTCCTCCACATGTGCTTGTGCACTACCATCATGCTGCCTTGCCCCCCACCCCCACCACCCACCCAACGCCCATCCCCTCGCCCCAACCGCAGAGCAGCCCATGCCCCAGCATCGCGCTGGCAGCCAGCCAAGAAAAAGCGACTTGCCCGTGCTCTCACCTGAATTCGCGGCACCACTTCTTTGAAGTCAAAGGCGACCCTTGCGAGCGCTGCGCAACGTTAGTGTGCACTCACCCCCGAGTTCTCTTCGACGTTCAGTCCGTCAGGTGCATGCCTTTTAAATGCTGTTGTGAAACACGTCAGCGTGCAATCACACCGACATGCCAGGATGATCCAGGGGATAATTCTGGCGAGTGGGCAAGATGATGAGATGCAAATGCATTGAAATTAGGTTCACGACATTGGATGGCGGGAAAGGCGACCCATTTTGATGGGCGGAGCCGATGATAACAAACTGATTCCATGACAGCGTATAATGGATTTTTGGCTTTCTCGCCATATTGTCCACTCACGCTTCCCATGACACCCGACGCCAGTGGGCACAAAAAATTCCGGCCATTAAATGCTTCTTCATTAATATCAATGGCAATCCTTATCCTGTTATGTCAACAACTCTGCTAAATTCAATGTTGCAGTTCCAACATTTTTTTCTCCATTTTGAACTGTTATAGATATCACTAAAGCCTAAAGCTAGAGTGTGATTCATTTTTTCGTGTAAGGAAAAGGAAGAGTCTAACACCTACAATGAGAGGTGCAAATGATTCGCAACTGGGCGTGCATTACAAGGTCATAATTTTTTCATTTTATTTCTTCACTTCTGAAAGCCAGAAGTACTCTGAATCCAGCTCGCCTTTTCCTGTTAAATAGGAGACAAATACCTTTTTTTTTGCAGAATCAACGGAAGAATTTAATTTCAATTGGGAACCTATGATTTTGATAAATGGGTCAGTTGGATTGGTAAGTAATTTGACACTATGATATTTAACATTGTTTGTAGCACATTACAAGGGCCCTAGAAAATAAAACCACCTTCAGATTAACATATTAAACATTTTGCTTTACAGATTCACATCATCATGTCACCGCATTAATAATTTGTATTCCAAATTACAGATATAAGCTTGCTAAATGTAAGCATTTTCAAGGAGGAAGCAATAAGCACCTGTTAAGAGTGAATCGATTTCCCACTCTCTATGTAAATAAGCCATTAGATAATATCAGAATGTAAATGCTGCATCGAGGAGAGCCGAGGTTACAAGATTTAAAGTATTGAGCGCATCTCTTTGTCAGATGCTGAAAACAGACAGGCTAAACAGCGGAAAGTGTAATCAGGTGTTCCCCTACAGGAGCTTGATAATTGCATCCTGAATGATGCACAAGTCATTAATTTTAGCAGAAAGCTTAGAAACACGTTAGCTGTCAGAACCCAAGGTCTCTATGGAGTCGAATTTCTCCTTCATTGCTTTAGTTGTTTTATCTTCAGGAATATCTGACGTTCAATTTAAAATCCTCTGACATCTTACCACAACCCACTCTTCTTGAGCTTTGGAGACAAAAATAAAATCCTCAAGGTTCTGCTGGTTTGTGATTCCTTATATAGTTTAAATGAAAGGCTTTAGCCCAATTTTGATTCTCCAAGCGCTGAGTGCATACCACATCAGTTTCTTTAAATAAGGACGAATTTATTGATTGGCCCACTTATGCTATTTGCTACTGCCACAATAATTTCTTCATTATTGTATGTCATTATAATTACATAATAACTTTTCTCCCTGACACCCGTAGAGGTGAAGTTGGTCTTTACCAATAGCGTGAAATGAGCTCATAGTGAATCGAAAGGCTGTTTTCAATGAAAAAGTAAATCAGGAGCATATACAACTGGCTACTGATTCTCTGAGTTAGTTTTGCACTACTGACATACACCAAGTTCATCCTAGTGTAGCCAAAGGGTCATTTATATTTCATTACCTGTTTAAAATATACATTCAAGAACTGTTAACTTTTGATAAATTGGATAGTGGTTTTAGAAAGCTAAGCAACACAGGAAAGTGCCATATATTTTGTCCTTTAATAAATTAAGAATTCCTTTCTAACCATGGGCTGAATTGTCCCAGATTTGAGCTAAGTGCAGGAGTGGGCGATGGCGGGTTTTCACGCCGTATCATCCCAAACCTACTGCATTACTTATACATTCCCAGGAAATGCGCCGTTTCCATGGTGGACGGGCTTTCATTCGCCTGCAATGCCATCACCTCGCTGTTTCAGCATGCCGGGGGCCATATTTAAAATCCAGCCATGCGCACACGTCTCAGTGCTTCCAGCCCACAGCTTCTGCAAGGAAGATGTCCACAAAAGGCAAAAAGACTGTAGCCCCCAGGTTTAATGCTGCATCACTGGAATGCCATTTGGATGCCATGGAGGCCCACTGTGATGTCCCCTACCCCCACTCTGGCTGCAGGATGGGCAGTTGCATAACCAATCCAGCATGACAGGTGGTGGCAGTGGCGACCAGTGCCAGTGCTGCACGGAAGAGGTTGGCCACCCAATGCAGATAGAGGATGAATGATCTCATCCAGGGTGCAGCCAAGGTATGACAACCATCTCAGCACTCTAACTCACACACTCAAGCCTATCACACATTCACTGGCATCTCAAGGGGCATCCCCACCAATTCTCACACACATACCCTCACATGTCCATCTGGTCACATCTCTTCTGTAGGCTGCCTTCTCAGCCCTCACCATCTTGAGGCCACTTGCACAGATCAACATATGTCCCCACACACAAACTAGGATATGTTTGTTCCCCAGTAAAGCTCTTGCCCTGCAACCTCTTCCCTTGCCTGAGGCCACTTCTCCCCCTTCCCCAAGCAAGACTTTGCCCTGCAGCCATTGAAAAGCCACTAACATATGGCTGAACTGGTAGGTAGAGACCTACTTGTGAGTCCCCCTAAAAGTGATGTGGTGCTGTCAGTGAAACCTGACGCTGATGACCGAAGCAAGGTAGGCAAACAAGCCTTGAAGTCCCAAGCAAAGTGCAACCAGCCAGGTGAACGTCGCTTATGTGCTGTTGTGAAAAACGTCAGCATGTTTTCCTGCCGACATGCGCAGACCATCCAATGGTGGAGGATGTGTCTGGCGGGCTGGCCTTATAATAATATGCTGATCTATTACAGTGAGGCTCCCAACGCCTGATGGTAGGAAACATGGCCCTCCATCAGCAGGCAGAGCGGACAATGGCAAACTGGTTTCACACCATTGTGAAACCGATTGCGCCATATTGTCTGCTCATGCCACCGAATATGCCTCAATCACATCACCCCTTACTCAGCTATATTCCAGGGCAAATAGAATTATATAGTCTCTCCTATAGCTTAACCCTTGGAGCCTTGGTAATGTTCTGGTAAATTTGGGCTACATTGCTTTCAAAACCGATACTATATATCCAAGGTGTGGCGCCCAAAACCGTACACTGTTCTCCTTATGTAGTCTCTCCAGGGCTTTATATAGCTATAGCAAAACTGTCCCCCTTACAGCCCTTTGGTTAGAAAGGTTACCATTCCATTAGCTTTTTTGCTTTATTTGTACCTGTCCACTATATAGTAATGATGTGTGTACATGGGCCCCCTAATTCTCATTAGATCCCCATTGTTCTAACATTTCACTGTTTAAAATAATTCTCAGAAATACCCAATTTTGGTCCAAAATGGATGACCTCGGAATTACTGCATTGAAATCCATCTACCGCAGTTTTGCCCACTCACCTAACCTAACAATGGAGTGAATTTTAAACCCCAGGAACAGGTGGGTTGGGGATTGGTGGATGTAATGACTTGACGGAGTGGACAAGTTTCAGCAAGAAACAGATCAATTTTATTACAGAGAGCTTTTACAGGTGCTACATGCTGGATCAGGACTCTTGTCAGGAAGCCTCAATGTCCGGATTGCCTGCGCTTTGGGCTAATTTTTCGGAGCCTCCAAGAACATCATGTGACCCCTGATAGACAGCGGGAGAAGCTATACCTTCAGTTACTACTGAGGAAAATAAAGAAAATTTAAGTTTCAAACCTCACCCAGTCATGACATTTCTGGTTTTATTGGAGGTGGGTCAGGATGCAGTCGACCAATCCGATTTCAGGAGATGGTTCGGTCGGTAAAGCTTTTAAAGAGGCTGCATGCCTCCATTTTGACAACATATGGCTCAGGAAAGCTGGCAGGTGGAAAAGGGTGAGAAGGGACAGATCCAAGAGGTAACTACAATTATAGGACTGTCTGTGGGCCAGGAGGAGCAGGGGTGCATCCTCCAGACCCAACAACAAAACTTCTGGGATGTTGCAATCAGTCAACACCACCCTGCCCCCACCGTCCCCCCCACAACAACCCCCATCCCCCACCACCATACCACTGCAAAATGTTCCTTTTTAGTTGTGACCTGAATCTTCCAAGGAATGGCAATCACCATCGGATTGCTGCTCCATTCCTACTTTTGTGCACCACAGTGAAGTTCTGTATTTCTGGTTGGATCTTCCGACCTCAGTTTCTTCAGAAATGCAGAGTGGTCTTCCATCAAACTGCTTCCTGGTAGTGCTGGATTGTCGGGGTAGAGAGACAAGCCACGCCCCCTTTTTATGGCATTAACTGTCTTGTTCTGGTAAGTGTCCATTAATACATTGAAAAGCATTGTGACATTTCAACAGCTTTTCAGTTTTAAAAATTTTATTTATGGGGAGTGGGTGTCGCTGTCTAGGTCAGCATTTATTGCCCAGCCCTAATTGCCCTTGAGGAGGTGGTGGTGCCTTCTTGAACCGCTGCAGTCCCTGTGGTATAGGCACACCCGCAGTGAATTAGGGAGGGAGTTCCAGGATTTTCACCCAGTGACAGAGAAGTGTGTTACTGAATGAATGTATGAGTGAATGGGTGGTTGAATGGGCGAATGGGTTGTTGTGTAAATGGGTAGGGTGGGTGAGGTAAGTGGTTAAGTTGGTAGGGTGGCTGCTGGGTTGGGTGGCAGCTGAGTAAAGCAGCAGGTGGGTTGGGTGGTAGGTGGGTTGGGTTGCAGCTGAGTAGGGTAGCAGGTGGATTGGGTGGCAGGTGGGTTTGGTGGCAGCTGCGTCGAGTGGTGGATAGGTAGGGTGGTAGGTGGATAGGGTAGCAGCAGCTTAGGGTGGCAGCTGGGGAGAGCGGCAAGTGGGTAGGATGGTAGTTGGGCAGGGTGGTAAGTAGGCTGGGTGGTAGCTGGGCAGGATGGCAAGTGGGTAGGGTGTGTGAGCTGGGTAGGGTGGGTGAGGTGTTGACATGTTGTCGAGGGGTGGTCGGGTCATATTGGGAGGGGTTGTCAGGTTGAAGGCTAGTCAAATTGAGTCAGCAGTTAGATGCTGGCAGGGCCATCAGGTTTGGTTGAGGGAAGTCAAGGGTCAGTGAGGGTGTTGGGTGTTTGGGGCTAGTCAGGTTGGGTTGAGGTAGTCGCGGGGGGGAGGGGGTCAGGTGGTTTAGGAAGTCAGGGGCTAGTCAGAGGGTCAGGGGGGGTTGGCTGTTGACAGGAGTCGGGCTGGTGGCATTGTGCGTGGTTGGGTGGTCAGTTGTATACTTGCCCAGGAGTTAGACTAAGATTTTTATGTCTAACATTTCCTGGGTAACTATTCAGGTAAGTATGTCAGAACTGTTTGGAGGCTTTTTCGGAGTGTCCTGGGGATCGGAATTATGTATTGGAAGGTCGAACTTCCTGGGCTATTCCACGTATTCCTTGCATTGGGACATCAGTTGATCCGGAGACCAGAAGCTCTGGGCCAATGTATCCAATTCTCTTTTGAAAATTATAATTGAATCTTCTTCCGCCACCCTTTCAAACAATGCATTCCAGATCGCTGCATTAACAAAATCCTTATATCCTCCATCTATATTGCCATTTATGTTAATTCCTATGTCTCCTCGTTACCAACCCTCCTGCTAGTGGAAACAATTTCTCCCTATCCACCCTATCAAAACCCATTATAATTGCGAACACTATTAAATCTCCCTTAACCTTTCTCTGCTGTAAAGGGAGGATCAAGATGATATGAGCCACAAAACTATTATGGATTTTGGGTGAGACAATTGGTCAGAGGTTTAGTCTAGGGGGATGTTGATAATGGACAAAAGGTCACCATTCATAAGGCACGCTCAGTCAATCCAGCATGTCAATATGATTATCGGAAATAAAGTCATGGCAGGCAAAAACTGTGTTTGAGAGTACCCGCCCACTCCAAAGGGAATTGTGAGAGGAATAGTGCATGCTAAATTTTTCAAAGTAGTCCAGGTGAACCTGCTAGGAAGGGTATCAGTGAAGTTCATTCTCAGTGGGATTCCTTGTTGGGTACTGACATGACAAAGAAGGATGTGACAGCTGTGGTCAATTGATCTTAAGGAGGAAGAAATAGAGGAGCCATCAAAGAATGCTGAGAGAGTCTTGGAAGGCCAGCGAGGCTTGCTTAAGTAAAGTTTGAGCCTAGAATGGATGCAAGAGAGAAGAAAAGCTGAGGAATATAGATGAGTCAGTGGAGGTAATGTGGAGGTGGAAAGATGAACTTATACCATTTGGATGCTTCTTAATGTATCAATCACATCTCACTCAGTTATTTGGAAAAGAATGACATATCTAAAATACAAAATGTGCATTGATATCCAGTGTTAATTGTATATTAATTGTGGGTAGTAGCTGGGGTTTCACTTTGGCACTTAAAGACACTTATTGAAACTATGGTGTGGTTAAGTTAGGAAGTGTATGGATGTAATGTTTAACTTTTTGTAAATAAATATAAAGATTGGCTCCAGTACTACCCTTTCTAAGTTTCAGCAACAGAGCATTCAGCACAATTCTCAAACTGGCATCATTATAAAAGACACTTATTACAAATTAAGTTTACTTCAATATCTCTTAAAATATTTTCCTTAAATCATGAGTTTAAATGTTTGCTTTTATTCATCCAGGGAATGTGGGCATCGCTGGCTGGGCCAACATTTATTGCCCATCCAGAGTCAACTTTGAGAAGGTGGTGGTGAGCTGCCTTCTTGAACCGCTGCAGTCCATGTGGTGTAGGTACACCCACAGTGCTGTTAGAAAGGGAGTTCCAGGATTTTGACCCAATGACAGTGAAGGAATGGCAATATATTTCCAAATCAGGATGGTGAGTGACTTGGAGGGGAACTTCCAGGTGGTGGTGTTCCCATCTATCCACAGCCCTTGCCTTTTGAGATGGTAATGGTCGTGGGTTTGGAAGGTACTGTCTAAGGAGCCTTGGTGAATTCCGGCAGCGCATCTTATAGATGGTACACACTACTGCCACTGACTCTGATACTAAAGAGTTTCCTGGTTTGACTCTGATACTAAAGAGGCCAAAGCTCTGAAGTTGTTCTAGACAATAAAATTACTAGACATGTGGAAATAAATGATTGAGAGCCTATACGTTAGCTTATTTGTAGGTGTCTCTTTTGAGTTGTTAACCTTGACAAATGAAGTTAGCTTTACAAAGTAGTATTTGATGGTGCAAGCTAATTGCCACAACAGAGCCCATTAGCAAACACATAACCCTTACGTAAGAAGATTTCAGTGGTCGTCCACATACACCTGTTTTTTTTTATTCTCATTGCACTTTACAATTGCCAAGTTGGTTATTGTTAAGGAATTGTTTCACACTGTAAAGCAAAAAGGTCACTGTGTGACACCGATATTTCTGACTGTAGTCCCATTTCTCAGAAAGTGTGTCCAGGGTATGACAATCCTGACTTTGATCATTTTAGTCGAACTTTTGACATGAGAACTGAATCAAAAATGTGGTTAAAGTTTCTAACCAACTTCCAGTCCAGATTTAGTGTTGCTCTGAGACTTCCCACTCCTCTTAAAGATTAGATTTGATTAATGAACATTTATTAAAAGCTAGGATAAAGGACAGTTAACCTTTTAAAGACCTCTATAGAAAACTAATCTACAATTACTCAACACAAGAGGTTTTAAGAAACATTTACTGCACGTCAGACCGAGTGAGTTTACAGTAAGCGAACACTAGAATCTATCGTCACAGCAGACACATGAATGAATAGCATAAAGGGGTTTTCTATCCAAAAGCATGGGTGTCGCAGCCAGTGCCAGATGCCTCACATTTTGGAAAGGTGATAAAGTGGTCCAGAGCTAAAGAGGCTGGCCTTGTGAAATTGACCTAGTTTAGCATGAATGGAGGTCTTGAGGTGCAGTGGTAGCGACCCTGCTTCTGGGGCAGAAGCTCCGAGTTTGAGTCCCACTCAGGGACTTGATGGCCACAGAAAGTAAATTCATATCAATCTATTATATATTATCAGCCTCTTCCAAATTCTTCCAAAACCCCATGACAAACGGTAGGAGTGGGGGAGTCTCCTGGCCAGCCAGAACCGCAGGGTAGCTGCAGCACAACAGCCTCCCCATGGTAAGAGACTTTTTTGCCATGGGCTGCACTCCATGGCAAATGTCCTTCTCACCTTGAGGGACTACCAAAGAGGAAAGGAAGATAGTTCAGCATAAGCTACATTGGCACACCAGATGAGCTGTGCATGAGGAAGTTCAGGCTCAGCAGAATGGGTGGAATTGAGGTATAATATTTGATTCAAGAATACTTTCAATAACAGTCAGCCATCCACATTGCACTACCAATGATCTTCCGGGCAGAAAAGTTAACTGCCTTCTGTACATGATACTTGGATAACTGATACTCTATACTGCCACACTCACCATTGCTCAGCAGTGAGCAGCAATAGAGGTACAAGCAGCTTGTTGGTTTCCTAATGGTGCAGGGTAGAGTTAACTGTCTACCATTAGTCACATGTTGTGTTGATGTGGAAAAGATACCACCAAAAAATAATGTATTCTCTTCATAGCTTTTGGAAGTAAATGGGAGATCACACAATGTTTAATTCTTGGGCAATTCCATAACTGTCTGAGAAAGTAAGATCCACAACTAACTTGTGGAACAGAAAGATAATACTAGACAGCAGATCAGTCACTATGGTCAGGAAGCTAAGCACATGTCTCCAGTGAACTTCACAATTGTGAACTGTTACTTTCTTAGATGCATTTACAATTGTAGAATTGCTATTTATTTTGATTTTAATAGAGAATTGCACAGGTTAATTTTGATTTACTGTTTGACGTTGGTACTTTGTTTTATCTAGAATGAAAGAATGGCAAAATGCAAGATATGTTTTAAAAAAAGTGAGTTAACTTTAACTAAGTGTGACAGTGGTTATGGTGCATGTGCTTAATATAATTTTCAATTGGCTTGCCATTTGTGTGTTGTGAAATTCTCCATGTTGGTTGTCTATTTGCATTTTGATCAAGTGTTTCCTTAGTTGAGACAATACAATTTCTTGGTGTTGAATAGCCAACAGCCTGGCTGCATGGGAATACATTTCTCTATTGCTATCTATCAAATTAATTACGTGTGAAAATTGGCTGCAGCATTTGCTAACATAACAACAGTGATGACACGTCAAAGCAACTCACTGGATGTGAAACCCTTTAGTATGACAACAAAAAAGGTTCCATCTAAGTTTATTTGTTCTTTATTTCTGTCCTGTTTAGTAGAGATGAATGCATAAGCCACACTCTGCTAAAAGGTGCACAAAAACTTTACAATCTGGTCAATAAAATGTGGTTGACAATTATATCTGATTTTGAGTAGAGCTTTTCCATGATATCAAAAAATTAGCAATATATGTATAATATATGCAGAAAATTGACTATCTGCGTAATACAGTAATGAAAATAAACTGATTTCCTTTGAAAGTGCATGTCCTCTAAGGTCCTACAACATAAAAGTTATGTTCTTGGAGGCCTGACACACAATCAATACCTTTAATTAAGATACCTGAAATATCAAATTAACTGACCACTTTCGTGCAATTTGTCAAAAATTTACAATCCTCTAAATAGTAATAATACATAAGGGCAGCCAATAAATTACAGGACAGTTTTCCCATCTAGGAGTTCAGCTGACACATCCTTGCACCAATTAAGCTCCAGTCATGTGGTTTATGTTATCAAAATCAATAAATGAATTTGCAGTATTTAATATACCAACACCTTCCCAAAAATTGCTCCATACAACTCAGTATCAAATAGATACAATGCAAGCACAGGTTAAGTACTAATATATAGCTTGGACAATATGAGGAGAGTTTCAACACCCCAGGATGGGTAGGAGATGGTTGGTGTAGATGTTGGTGTTAAATTCTGAAAGGTCTGATGAAACCTGACCGCATCCCACCATGAACACATCCACTTCTGGTTCAACTGGGGCTGGATTATGGCAGGAATGCAGTTAAGTTAGTGTAGCCTGCTCTTGAGAGGTGGGCCAGTAATTTTGATAAATTAATGAGATTGTTTGCCTCAGATTTTAGCAGCCTTTCACATTTAATAATAGCAGACATGTTTTACAGATCTTGGGGAACCCAAAAGCTGAAGGGAAATGAGAGTAGCTGGATGTGACAGGCAACTTCTTCTCCAGAACTGCTTATGGACCAAGAAAAGCAATAGTCCTCCCCCGACCCAGCCTTATCAAATAAATCTGTGTGATCAGCAGCTGTCTATCTGTGATCAGCTGATCATCCCTCCCCCATAAGGACTACTGACCCACATCTCTTTCATTATCCAATAGCAAACCCCCACCCCACCTCCAACCCCTGCCACTCCCAATGCCATGACCTCTCCCTTCTCTTCTTTCTGCTCCTAGCCATCGCTTTCCAATGCAAGCCTTCCTACTCAACAGACAGGCATTCCCTCTGGATGGGTTGCTTAATTCCATCTGGGAAATGGATAAAAAAATCAAATGTGGTGCTGCTATTAAGTTCAGCAGGCCCCCCTGGGTTACCCAGATGTCTGTGTTACCTTGCTATTGCAATCCCACATTCAGTCCCCAACTCCCCATAAAATGTTAAAGCCTATAATCCATTTTATGATCACTAAATCATGCAACATTCTTTACTGTGCCTTGTGCCAGTCTTTATGAAATTGTATGTTATTTGCTCCCACACTCACAGGTTCCAAATTCCCTCTTACTATAGAGATTGTAAGAAACTCATATTATTGTTCAACATTGTTAAGAAAAGGATCCAAGCCCGCCTGTTCCTAGTAGTTGAAGAGTAAAGATGGTGGGACTATAAATGCAAGAATATTAGTACAGAGAGCAGGAGAAACTTCATGCAGATAGTTATGAGGCTTTCGATTTGATTTCTAGAGATACTGGTTGAGGCAGATACTATGGCCTCCATATGAATGTGACTCCTCACTGCCCAACCTCATCCTTCTATCCACCCAGGCCACCCACCCCCATGAGTGAGAAAGGGCCCATTAAAAATATAAATATAGGGAGCAGGCCATGCAGATGCCCACTGCCATTTTTAAGTGGAGAGGTGGGACACTACATGAACATATTTAAAGCTGGTTCCTACAGTGCAAGTACAACTCAATTTAAAATTCACTGTTGCTGCACGTGTTTCCCAGGGGGCAGGAAACTCAGCAGTGAAAGGGAGCAGCGAGTGCTAGATCCACAAGCAAAGTATCTTTTCCTCCATTCCTTGTGGTTCAAGATGAGCAGGAATGCTTCCCATCCCCACAAGTAAGGCATCAACCTCCCTCTGCAGAGCCTGACCTCTCTTTCCCCTGTCAATCATGGCCTCTATCTTTGACCCCACTCTCCCGTTATGATTGCTGACCTTATGCTCAAGGCTATGGCCTTCTGCTACCAGCTCTCCCTCCCTGCCACCCAGGCGGCCAGGCTGCCAGTTTGACTGGCTGTAGGTAGAAAACAGAAGCACCAATTGATAATGAGGCGCTGCCTTTAATTTTTCAGGATCTTTGCATCTCCAGCCTTGTAAGTATCTTTGGCCATTATTTATATTTTAAAAAATGATATTTTGACAGATAGATTTAGAGTATAAATGTTGAAAGTTGGATGGAATTATTACAGGGAGAAAATGGCAGATGTCTGAAATGAGCTCTTCAGGCTGACCTTAACAAATAAGAACAATGGGCACATTCCAGATATTCTCAGGAATATAACATGTATGTCCAGGCAGGGCAGAATTTTTGGTCTTGCAGGCGGGCGCGCGCCTGACCCAAACTGGAGTAAAATAGTGCGCGGTGACGTCGGGTGAGCGTCTTGACATCATCGCGCACTCGTGTCATATTTTGCTCGGCGGACACGTGAGTGCTGGAATGGACCCTGCCATTAATTAAGCGGTCACTTAAGGCTCTTAACAGCCCAATTGACTGTGATTTTTCATTGCCCCTGTGATTGTCTGCTCATCGCATGGGTGAAATGGACAGGCGGCCAGCCGACATTTTCAGAAAACTCACCCAGCGGCGGGATAAAAGTCGGCATCATTCCTAGTGTGAGTAGTGAGCCGTTTTGGAGATTGCAGCTGGTTGCTTATTGGTACTTGGCAGCTTCATCTCTATTTGGGGCTTCATTCTTAACATCTCCAGACTTCGCTTCAGGACTCATTGCTGTGTCAAGGCCCTCGGAGGATTCAGACAGTGTGGACCCTTCCAGGCGTCAGACAGCCTTCCCTTCCCCTGGTAACGGGAAGTGTGGTCTCCGCTGGAGGCACCTTCTCTGAGGAGGAAGAGAGGGGCAGAAGGGAGAGGAGGCCACTTGTCCCTGTGCAGCTTCTAGTAGAGGGATCTGTGGGAAGAGAGGTGCAGGCACATGGGGTGCAGGGCTAGCAGGCAGTCAAAGATAGAAGGTGCTGCAGAATACGCCACTATCCTGCTGCCAGAGTTTACAGGCAGCGATGCAGCTACCTCAATATGTCCGAGGTGCAATGCCGAAGAGGGTTCCACCTCTCAAGGGAGAACATGACCTCCATTCGTCAGATGATTGGGCCTGAGATCAGCTCCAACTGTATGGGTGGACACCTCATGCCAGTGGCTCTGAAGGTCACAATGGCCCTCAACTTCTATGCCTCCGGCTCTTTCCAGGGGTCAGTGGGGGATCTGTGTGGAGTCTCACAATCAGCTGTGCACAGTTGCATCAAGCTGGTGACAGAAGCTCTATTCAGGTGGGTACTGAACTTTATTCTTCACCGTATGGATGACGCCAGTCAGGCTGAGCAAGCCAGAGGCTTTGCAGCGATTGCTGGCTTCCCTCACGCCCAGGGTGCCATCAACTTCACACATGTGGCCATCAAGGTGCCTGCCAGTCAGCCGGGTGCCTTCGTCAACAGGAAGGGATTCCACTCCTTGAACATGCAGATAGTGTGTGATCACAGGATGCAGATTCTGCAAGTCTGTGCAGGGTACCCTGGCAGCTCCCATGGTGCAAACATCCTGAGACACTCCCAAGTGTCGAGACTCTTCTGTGCTCCAGCCCGACTGGATGGATGGCTGCTGGGTGACAAGGGCTATCTGTTGAAGAGGTGGCTCATGACGCCTCTCCACCACCCAAGAACAGAGGCAAAGAAGAGTTACAACATGAGTCCTGCCTCCGCAAAGGCAGTGATAGGTCTTCTCAAGGTGTGCTTCCGGTGCCTGAACCGTTCAAAGGGAGCACTATAATACCCCCCAGAGTGAGTATCACTGATCATGGTTGCATGCTGCGCTCTCCACAATCTGGCATTGACAAGGGTTGGGGCTACTGGAGGAAGAGGGTCTTGATGCAGTTCCACAGCCCACAGATAATGAGTTTAGTAGTGAGTCCAAAGATGAGCACAGTAAGGAGAACGCTAAGGGCGTGGAGCCAGACCTCGGTAACCTGCAGGGAGGCAGGAACAACAGGGACACCTTGATCCAACGCTCCTTCAGCT
This sequence comes from Cetorhinus maximus, assembly GCF_964194155.1. NCBI lineage: Eukaryota > Metazoa > Chordata > Chondrichthyes > Lamniformes > Cetorhinidae > Cetorhinus > Cetorhinus maximus. Next base: position 35,871,864 of record NC_135890.1, read on the forward strand.
AGTCTACCAAAGATCAGCTTCAAACACATGCCAGGGCTGCCGCCTCCATCCCGGATGTCTGAAAGGACACTTTCATTTGAACACAAAGAACACTCAGTACCTGTGCAATAAAGTTCAGAGTCACCTATGTCCAGCATTACATACTGGCATTCCCCACACCAATGAAATAAAAAGGTGAAGCATACTCAGGCCAAGAAGAGAAAAACACAATTTATGTCATTGTGACAATTCGATACCCTTAACAGAAAGGTTTCTGGTATTCAACATCAGACCAGTATACATAAAATTAACAAAAATGAACATAAAATTACTCATGACCTGTCCCTCTTGTGCTGATGGTGCCTTTAACTTACGTTTGCGAGGGGTGCTCCCCCATCACTGGAACTGGCATTGGAGGCAGCCTGCTGACTCTGCTGTTTTGTTGGCCTTGATGATCTTGGTGGTCACCGTCTGGCCAGTGGAGCCTGTGCTGGCCCTGCCTGGGAGGGAGCGGCCAGTGTCAGTGGAGTGGAATCTCCCCAGTCGCCGTACCCTCATCAGATGCCACGGTTACTGGCGGAGGGGCAGAGGAGAACCCCGAGAGGAGCCCGCAAAGAAGACAGGCAGCTTCTGCACCAATGTGAGGTCGCTCTGGACCTCACTGCTCACCATTGATGTATGGGCGCCTAGCTGGGATACTGGGTGCCTCGTCCATCTCCCACACTGACACTGACCACCTGAAGTCAGTACCGGTGTGAGGGCTTGCAGGTCCAAGCGCAACCCCAGGAACCACTCATTCTGTCCCTGGAGCTGCCTCTCCATGAGATTCACCACTCTCAATGGAGAAGGCAGTGCGCTCGCCCATGACAGTCAACACAGTGCTCATGTTCCACATGGACTCCTCCATAACAGAGACCATGGCATGCAGACCCTCATGGATCTCTGCCAGATCCTCCTGCACATCTCACTGGACATCCAGCATCTGCCACCTAATGGATGACTACAGAGGCTCATCATCAGCCTTTGACTGAGCATCATCCTGGTCCCCAGCACTCCTCCGATTGCCATCACCCTGAACACTCCCTGCCTCTGCCTGCAGCTGAAGCGATTGTGAAGTGCCCTCACCAATGTGCACCGATATGTTAGCCACCGCTCTAATGCCCACTGAGGTGCTGGAATCTACGCTGGTGCCTGCTTCAGAGAGCAGGTGTTACGCAGGTGCAAATGACGGCCGGTGGTCCTCCAGTGCCTTGGCTGAATGTTTGGGGTCCGGTGATCGAACTCCTGCTGGCGAACCTGAAAGGGAAAAGAAGGACATGTCATTAGTTTAACACATCACACTGTCACTGCATATGCCAGGCACCCTCATGAGACAACGGGGATCTGCATGATGGTGCCCTCATCTTCCCAAGATCAATGGAGGCTCAGGTTCAAGGCTCCCATCAGTGCAAAGACTACACTAGAATGGTTGCATATGCTGAAATTCTCACCTCTGTGCACTGCGCTTTTACATTCGTCCAGCACCCCAGCCTCTCCATGCCCAGCTGTATGTGGGACGTGTCAGCTCTCAAGCTCCAGGGCATCTTGCTCATACCTCAAAAGGACTAGGAGGCTAACGGGCCTCCGCTGGTCCGCCACCTTTCTATATTGTTGTGGACAGTCTTCTCCTGAAACAACAGAGGAGCATTGTTTAATCCACCCTGCATCTGCAGTGCCATTGCAGCCTGGCCAACCCCAGCTGAGGAACACCTGGCAGGCACTTCCGAGTTACGACCCTCGAGCCACAAGGCACTCAGTCCAAGCAGCTAGGGCTCACCCCTTGGCCAGCTTCGGTGTGATTGACAGTTGGCACTCAAACTCAGCACCCCTGAGGTCCACCAGGGGACGGCCTGACCTTAACATATCTGCACACTGACTCATGCCAACATGGCACTCACCCTTCCTGAGCACAGTAGCTTATTGAAGCACTTCCAACGCTGCACCCAGGAGTGCTGCACCACATCATGGCTGCTGACCAGCTTTGCCACCTGCTCCCATGCAGTGCCTCCTCCTCCCACCCATCCTTGGGGACAAGGATGTTCCTCCTGGCAGCCAACTCCTCCAGGAGGACAGTGAGGTTCTCATCAGAGAAATGGGGGGGGGGGGGTGGTCGAGTGCCCACCCGACCTGCCCTCCCATCTGCCATGTCCAGCTGCACTCGGGTCCATCGTGTCGGTTCAAGGAACACACTCTGTGGCAGCCTTCCACGGGCTGCCTGGTCCGCTTTTAAACCGGCCGCCAGGTCGTCATTGGACCCGGTGGCCAATAGACCCCCACTCCCACTCGGCCCTTCCCAGCCAGCGCAGAGCTGCGTTTCACGCTGGACAGGCCTTAATTGGCCCGCCAGCGTGAAGTCGCGGCCGGGGCCCGATCGCGAATGACGGTCCATTTCGTCACCGCTCCCGGGCCCGCCCACTGCGCCCGCCCGACAAAGGGAAAATCCTGCCCTGGTAGTAACTTTAACATTCCCCTCATACCATGGGGGTAATGTTCATCTAAGCATAAAAGTGCAGTTGCACAGTCATTAGGCTGATTCACATTTCGTGGCATATATTTAACAAGACAGTAAAATTCTAAGTCTTGCGGAGTCTCAAAAACAATTAAGCCAATTACTGAGAGATGGATCCATTTAGCCAGGCTATAATTCCTAAATGGTTACATGCTGCACTTAACTGGAATTTTGTTAGTTTCACTCAGGCCTGGGCTTAATTTAAGATCAGAGAGAAACGTCAGTGTTATGACAGTCGCTTTAATAATCTAGCACAATATGTCAGTGAAAACAAGTAGCCACAATATTCTGATTTAGGTGGAGGTGTCATGTATCAATATAAAGACTAAAAATCAATTCTTTGTTATTGCTCCAGTGATATGAAACTACAATGCATTACATTCCAATAGCAAATTACTCTGAATGCTCACTTCCTGGGTGGATATACATGCAACGTTTATCATGGAGGATAGAATTGCACTTTCCAACTGTTATGAGGCAGGACAACCTCAACATGAACATTGTAATGTCAGCTGGACCCAGCAGGAGAAAATAGGAACCATTCCAATTCCACCCAGGAGGGTTCGAGCTACCAGTGATGAGGGGATCTAATCTATGAATATGAATTGGGTTTGAAATACAGATTTGAAGGCACTAGGGGTGTAAATTACGAGAATATCTGGCTTTTACCATACCAGCTAAAAGATTACAACAGACAAATAGAACACCTGCTGTACAAAAGTAATTAAATTTTAATTGTAGCTATCTCCATTACAATCTGACATAGTTTAGAGTGAATAGATGGCAGAGAGAACTATTAAAGCTGTCTCATTGCAAGGCCTGCCATTGCTTTGCATTTTCTATGTAAATATTCCATGCTAATCAAATATATCCTAGAATCATTGTATTGGACATGTGTGCTTGAAAAATACACTGAAAACATTATACTCTTTTTTTCTTTCCAAATAATAACTGCTGTGGTTAGGAAAAAACATCCTCTGATGAAGGTGTCCTTGGAATTTAAGATGTTACCTCAGCTAATGAGGCAAATATTGCAAATATTGTACTCCAAGCAGAAAAGCCCCAAGATATCTTTGAGGAGCTCTAGCTGATTACATTCTGAAATCAGGTAGACAACGATTGCTGAATTTACATTAGTGCTTTGAGCAGGTTGACAAGAGACCCCATCTGCTTTGCCAACTGTGCAAGTCCCAATTGAATAATGATATGCAGGTGAACCATGTCAGTGTGCACATTGGTAATCCCAGATTGTAAACCGGTATGAACATTTTCTAGCTTCAACAGCTGTATATCTTGCTCTACAAGGCTCTGGGATCTTGGGAGTGGGAGTTGCGTAACAAGGCTTACAGCTGCTCACTGTGGCTAGTATGTTCCTTTGCTTACCAGAGCAGAACCTTACATCCAAGCAGGTCATTTGGAGCATCTAACTGAAGAAAATGTGTCCCACCACTGTGAAGCAGATTGTGCATTCAACTTGTCGACATAGTTTGGTATCTGTAGGTAACAATTCCTTCTCACCAATGAATTCTTGCCTTATGTCCTTTCAGAGCCCTTGGGGATTCTATTAGCTACTCCAGTGATTATGACTCATTTGTGGAGGCAAAATAGAGACAACATACAAACTTCTTTTTCCTAATATAGATTATGTGAAAAGAAGACAGACAGCTATAATCTTTACAAAACCTAAAAACAGGTAAGTGTATTTTGTACAGAGAATGTAATTGTTAATCAGATGTTGACATCTTGGACTTTTATGGGCATACTGTTTATATTCATAAAACCACTTTTATTGATTGGAACACTAGATAGAAGGGAAAATAGTCACTTAAGATCACCAAAACATTCAGGACTTTGAGGCCAAATGTTTCATTCTCTGGAATGGTCTTTGCAACCTTTCCCTTGGGTTGATCTTGGAGCCAGAGAATGGTTACAGCACAGATAGAGCCCATTGGCTTGTCATGTCTGTGCCAGCTCACTCCAGGAGCAACTCAGCCAGTCTCCTCTGCCTTTTCCTCGTAGTCATAATTATTTTTCTCTTCAGACAATTATCCAAATCTTTTCAAAGGCCTCAATTGAATCTGTCTCGACCATACTCTCAGACAGTGCATTCCAGATCCTAACCACTTGCAGAGTAATATAAGATTTTCCTCATGTCGTTGCCACTTCTCTCGTCAATTGCCCTAAATCGGTGCCCTTTGGTTCACAGTAGTTTCCCCAATAGGAGCAGTTTCTCTCTGCCTACTCTGTCCAAACCCCTGATGATTTTGTATACCTCTATCAAATCTCCTCTTAATCTTCTCTTCTTCAAGGAGAATTACCATAATTTCTCCATTTGATTCATATTCTCAATTAAGTTGGACAACTCTTGATAGTCAGTATTGAAATCCTCAGAGATGCTCCTACTCTGCCACTTAACTTTGCCCAAATTGCAGTGGAAACCCTGTTTTTTCCCATATGCTGTTGTTATTTATCTGGCTCAGTTCCACAGCAGAGCAGGGACAACTCTGCGGAATTGTTTTCTTCTGGACTTCACTTGTGGCAACACGTGGACCTGGATTTTTGACTCGGGCTCACAAACATGAGTCAGGCTCTTACCTGAAGTCCAAGACTTGAATCCACCTCTGAGCTTGCATGGCACCATATTTTTTGTCTATTTGAGACTGGGGTGGGTTCTAGGTGCAGTTTGTAAGTCATGATTGGGTTTGCACTGGGGTTCGGGCCTCCTGAGCAGAGGGGGTTCTTACTGTCCTCAGCCCTACAAAAAGGACGAACCCACACCACTCTCAATGTTGTGCCCAGTGACAGCCCTGACAGGTTACTGGAGATGAATTGTAAGCTTTGCACTGTAAGTCCTGTTGATTTATATGTTGGCTGAAACGTTGTTTCCCTGTGTGAGCTGGCCTAGTGACTGCTTACCCTTGGTGTAACCCATAAGCCAACCTTGCCATTCTAGCCTATCCTTTGAGTACCTGCTGCACCATTCTTTTGCTGCTCACCCCTTAAAGTCATAAATAAACATTATGCAGCAACTCACACAACTCTGCAAATCACTATAGCCCTAACTCACCCCCTCTCGCACCCACAACATCCATCTCAATGTATCCTCCTTCAGAGGACACAGCACATTGAGCACACCCATGCTGAGCCCCAGAAGCCACAACAAAGATGGCACAAATGCTCCTAGAACCTCTTGGACCCTTGCTCCAATTGTGACCTGGGACATGGTTTGCCACACTGTCACTTGCAACACAACACTCAGGCCACCAAGTCTGTGCCAGCCAAACCCTTTCCTCCCATGTCGGACACAGAGCAGCACCTTCCCCTCACGAACATAAATCCAATGAAGTCAATGTCAAGGAAAGCTATGGCAACCACACATGCTGACTCATGTGCCTCCTCCGCACAATCCCAAGATGGTAGTTGCCTCAGGAAGCCAGAAGGGAGCAGCACCCAGATTCAGTGAACATGCTCTGGAAATCCTGTGCAACAGGTGGAGGTCTGCATGGACTTCCTGTTTCCCTAGGGCTGGGGCTGCCTTCCAGTGTCATCAAGGCAGCATGGGTGAAAATAGCAGAGGTGAACTGTGCCCAAGCCACCTCCAGCAGAGGTGGATCCAGTGCCATAAGCACTTCTGCATTACAATAAGATGAGTGAGATGTTCCCATTACATATGCGGCCAGGCCTCGCTGTATGCAGCATAGCTGGCCTCAAATGGATACAGGACGCTCAGAAAGTGCTGCAGGAGCATGTGTCTATGGCCAAGGTGAAGCAAATAATGTACATGGTAATGGAGGACATTGAAGAAGACAAATTGGAAACATCTTTCAGGAATCTCTGAGAACCATGCCTTGATGAGCCTCCATATGAACCTTTCTGTCTTTTCCTTTCAGGGGTAAAGAGCCCACAACACCAAAGAACTGGCTAAGGCTGGGAGTGTAACCCCAAATATGAAAGACATCAGACCTATGGAGGAGAGGGCCATGTAGATAGTGTGAATGTGATCAACGGAAGGTGAAGGTGACAGCAAATCTCTCTCCCAGGAGAACATGGCCTTGCTATTGATGTAACTGTGCAGGTGGTGGCAAGGGTTGACCAGGGGAGGGAGAGGGATGGGCCTCGGGAATGGCATCTCATGCACTAATGGTGGTGGGAGACTCCAGGTTATGAAATTGTTATCTTGGGAGGCATTGACTGGAGGCAAACCCAATATAGGGATGGCTCTGGAAGAAGGTCAATAAGAACGAGGCTGCTCTGCAGGACTTCATTTCATGACTGCCTTGTGTTTTTCTCACAGGTCCTGGAACAATGGTCCCACCCCACTAAAGAGCAGTCAGACCTTGAACATGAGAAGGAGGCACACGTGTCCAAAGCTGCACCGTCACCACCTTCCGAAGTTGCAGGCACCAACTCGGGGCATACACTCCTGTGGTTATAAACGTGAAAATATAGTCGGTAGCACTAAGTGCAGAGCACAGCACTGGTGTGATGGAGAGACAGAAGTTTTATGCCCAGCTCCCCTCCAGAGCGGGGAGGGCAGTCACAGGGACGTTCAACAGGCCAGTGAGAGTCTCTGTTTGAGACTGAGTATTTGGACTTGAAGCGGCAGATAAATGCACGTCTGACTAAGCTCCCTGAGGTGCGAATGGAGGAGTCCATGCTGGTCAGGACCTCTGCTATGTCTCAGGTAGGAGAGTGCATGATCAGCAGTGAACTCTATGCAGCAGCATATGGATTGTACGCAAGAGGTGCAGAGCAGTAGTGGGAAAGGAGCTAAGGGAATTGATCAGGACTACCTCGTGAGTGGCAGATTGGTGGATAGAGGGGATGGCAGCTCCAGCCCAGCAGCACGATCCAACAGCTGAGCATTTAGAACAGGAGGGTGAGGTGTCCATGCATTTTGAGGGAATCTCATCCTCCTCAGATTTCTCAGCTCCTCAGCCAGATGCACCGTCTGCTAGCCAGGTCCAGGTGAGGGCGGCAGCCCCTTCAGAGATGCAGGTAGTGCAGTCGCAGGGAGGGTCCCAACAGGTCCCTGTACAACAGGACCAACCACCATGACCCTGCCATATAGCTAGAGAAGTGAGCAGCCTGCCTCCACCTCCTCCGAGGCAATAATGTGGAGGGGTGGTGGGGCAGCACTACGTAGAAGTATCCAAGAACAGAAGACCCTGCACCAGCTAGAACACTAATTGGGTCACTGCGGTGTTTAGGTAAGTGAAGTAGTGCAGATTAATGTACGAAACTTGTATATATTTATAGATAACAGAATGCTGCTGTTAATATGCTGTCAAATGCGTTTTAATTTCTCATCCACCACCTGAGTGGAGCATTCAGTTTCTGTTCCAGAAGTTCCACATGTGGTTGAATGCAAGATGTTTCCAATGCCCTGCCCTGAGTGTCTGCAAATCCTCCCTCTGCCTTCCACCCTGGCAAAAACGGCATCAGAGTCAGCATGGATACACCTGTGTGCAGCTGACTGGAAGTTTCCACGCAAGTTTTCTGCAGAACCTTGGAACGAACCGGTTGCAAAAAAGGTTTAAGGGCCAGGGTGAGCATCAATGCCACTATTGGCAACGTATGCCTCTGGCATTAGCTTGCAAGGTAACCATCATGAGAAGCTATATTGGTTGAGTAGGTCTCTAGCTATGACAGTGTCCTGCATGGACTCCTTATCCCCTCAAGAGCAATGTCAACTGCCTTGTCTCCAGGGAACCTCCAGTGGGCCTTCCTCCTCAACCTACTCCTCCTCCTAAAATCCTTCCTCCTCATCCAGGAGAGCCTCCTTTCCTCACCCTCCTCCATCTCCAGAGCTAGACCCTAAAGCTGCATCAAGAAATGGAGTATGCAGCATGTTACAATTATTCTGGATACCCTGCAAGACGCATACTGAAAACGTTCACTGCTGAGTGGTCGAGGCATCTGAACCATATCTAGAACAGGCCAATGCCTGTAAATCGGAATCCTCATTTTACTTTCTCTAGGTTTTTGTCTGCAGTTGCCATGGGGCTGCAAGCAGCCACCTCCTCAGGGGATAGCCCTTATCCCCAAGTATCCTCCCTGCGCTTGTTGGGCTGGTCAAAATAGTTGCGGCAACCATGAACCCCTTAAAATAAATGACTTGTTGCAACTGCCAAGTTAACAGGTGCAGACATGCAGGTACCTCTTGCGGCTGTCACGGAGTAGCTGCACATTCAAAGAATGGGAGTCCTGTCTGCTAATGTACCAGGCTGCATTCTGCATAGGGGCCGTTATCACCACATGCATGGAGTCGACCATGCCCTGCACCTGTGGAAAACCAGCTAGGAAGGCAAACCCTGTCATCCTCTGTGACTGAGAAGCAGTGTTGGTGTTGAGAGAGATGAACTGGGCCACCCTGGCAAAAACGGCATCAGAGTCAGCATGGATACACCTGTGTGCAGCTGACTGGAAGATCCCACGCAAGTTGACTGCAGAACCTTGGAACAAACCGGTTGCAAAAAAGGTTTAAGGGCCAGGGTGAGCATCAATGCCACTATTGGCAACGTATGCCTCTGGCATTAGCTGCAGGTCTTCTTGAAGAAGGGTGCACAACTCATCTATAATGCAGCCTCCTCCTGCATTGTCTCTCATGTCAAGGTAAGTGACCCTGTCCTTGTAAACCCTTTTTGGAGGACATGGTCTCACTCTCTGATGCTTCATTCTTATGGGCACCCAACATTGACATTCCTCCTGCCTATGGACTCATCCACATGGCGCACCATGTTCTTCAGGCTGCTGCTGGTGCTGCAACTGAGCCTCTGTGGCTTTGAGATGGGTTGGTACCGCACCCATAGCTGGAGGGACAATTTTAAAGAGAATAGCAGACTGTTGTGGGCCTTGACTCAGCAGTGAAGCCCTGCTCCTACCAGCTAAGTAGGTGGGCTGAGTGTGGCTGCTACAGACTCCTGAATCTCTTCCACCCTTCTTGACATACAGTTTCTTGGCTGGCCCGAAAGCATTAACTTTTCAAAGTGGATGAAAAGATTTACTAAAATGTAGCTGCATATCTTATCCGGAACTCTTCCTGATCTTTAAGAACTTTGTCTGACTCAATGGAGGAGACGTGTTTTTTGGAGGCTTCCAAAAAGAGCACAGGCAGACAAAAATAGCAGCAGGGAGGAAAGATCAATTTGCTGTGTTTCTTACAACGGTGATGCTAACATCAAGAGGCATGTGCCCAGAGTCACAACCCAAACCATTCCTGACCCATGAAATGGCCATACAAAAACAGGGTGGGGTCAAGAAAACACAGAATCAAAATTCCCAAAGCTATTCCCACCTTTACAAGGGGATGAGCTAAGGGCCTGGAGAGGGTACCTTAAACAGTCACATCTTTGAAAATAGCGGCCTGGATTTTCCTCTCAGACATGCAAAATGCACATCAGTTTTTGCGGCTTCACAAAGATGCACTCAACTTATAACTGACTTTTCCCGGGATTTTCACTTTTTCAAGCAAGGGGAAGGTTCCGTGCAGAGTTTGAAAGCTGCAGTGCAGTGTGGGAGGAGTGTGGGTGTGGATGTGGGCTGGCCAGAAGGCTCACCTCAGTTTGCGGGACAGTAGCTCAGCTCCCAAAAGAATTCTTATTCTTACCCCTCAACCTTCACCCATCTCCATGCCTCCTTCGTGACACCTCTTACATCCCATGCCTTCTCCATGCCTCCTCATATACTCTATGACCCCACAGACACCCTATTTCCACTCCATGCTGCCTCCATGCCCTCATATACATAACCATGTGTCCATAGCCAATCACCCAGTATTCACTATGTACAGACTTCAGGAGCCATGCAATAGCAATGGGTGCAGTTAGGAAAAAATAAGCATGTAACAATCTAATAAAACTCTCATGCAAACCTTTGCCATTGTTACTGCAAAAAATCTGTATTCCCTTAGTAAAAATGTTTGCTTCCTCAATTGGCCATTAAGTTGTGTAAACAAGCAATCATGTATTCAGAAACAACACCAAAGGCAGATTATGTTATTAAAACCTCTTAAAGTAGTTAATCACACTCCTGAGCAGCTATGTCAACAGAGCTGAGTGCTTAGTAGCTTTTGCAATTCAGCCAAGCATTCATAATGCAACCAAAAGAACAGATAATATCTTTTCAATTCAAAGCAGATTGCCTGTTAATCAATGGAGTGGAGCAAGTGTTTAAATTTTTTTACCAGTATTGCAAGCGTTTTCAAATTAAAATATATCTGCTCATTTAAATCTCAGTCCAAATGATGAAAGGAAAGTTTTACAGCACATTTTTCTACAGTTTTTAATGTCTCATGGCACTTTCTCCATTGGGAAAAGTGCTGTAATGCATGTCAACACTTACACAATGGTGGTCCCTGTGATGGTCAATTTGCCTCTAGAGGGCAGAGCCATATGATCGATCACTGCTTTAAAAATGCACCTACATTACAATACAGCATATATTGGTGACGCTTGAAGGTGCCAAATCATTTAACACTTACCTGTCAGAGTACTCCCAACTCCTCAGCAGGCTTCCCCCAGGTGGTCATAAATTCTCTAAGGAGGTGCTTTTTTGTAGGGAGCTTCCACAACACTCACAGCGCATGAAAATAGTGTGGGAAAGGAAGTGTGTGTTTTGCACCCAAGGCTTTCCTGACCTGCAAAGAGGCCACGCAAAAAATGTCATGGGATCAGGAATGCAGAGGGAATTTATTTTTGCAGCAAAAAAAAACTAAGTTCAGCATTTCACAACTGCATTCACACCACCATTGGGAGACGAAAATTCAGCCGATGATAACATAAGTATTTACATTTCTTCATGCAAATTAACATGTGTAAAGGACCAATCAATTTCAGCAGTAACAATTAGCTGCTGACTGGACATCTTAACTACCATGAACCTAGAGTCATTTGTTGCCTTCAGGATCATAGCCAAAGGACAAAGGAGCATAGGCACAGGAGAAGGCCATTCAGCCCGTCGAGCCTGCTCTGCCATTCAATATGATCATGGCTGATCAAAAACTTCAATACCTTTCACCCACACTAGCCCCATAACCCTTACATTATTGTTAATCAGAAATCTATCAATCTCTACCTTAAACATACTCAATGACTGAGTCTCTATCCCTCTGGGGTAGAGAATTCCAAAGATTCACAACACTAGGAGTAAAGAAATTTCTCCTCTTCTCAGTCCTAAGCAGCTTCCCCCCTATTTTGAAATAGTGTCCCCTGGGTCTAGACTCCCCAACGAGTGGAAACACACTACCTGCATCTACCCTGTCTGTCCCTTTAAGTATTTTGTAGGTTTCAATGAGATCACCTCTCATTTTTTGAAACTCTAAAGAATACAGACCCAGTTTCCCCAATCTCTCTTCATTAGACAGTCCAGCCATCCCCGGAACAAGTTTGGTGAACCTTCGTTGCACTCCCTCTATGGCAATAATATTCTTTCCGAGGTAAGGGGACCAAAACTGCACACAGTACTCCAGGTGTGGTCTAACCAAGCTTCTATACAATTGAAGCAAGATGTCACTACTCCTGTACTCAAATCCTCTTGTGATAAAGGCTAACATTCAATTAACCTATCTAATTGCCTGCTGCACCTGCATGTTAGTTTTCAGTGACTTATGGACAAGGACACCCAGGTCCCTTTGTACATCAACACTTTCTAATCTCTTACCATTTAGGAAATACTCTGCACATCTGTTCCTTCTACCAAAGTGGATAACCTCACATTTTTTCACATTATATTTCTTCAGCCAAGTTCTTGCCCACTCACTAAGTCTGTCCAAATCCTCCTGTAGCCGCTTTACATCTTCCTCACAACACACAGTCCCGGCTAGCTTTGTATCGTACGCTAAATTAGAAATGTTACATTTGGTCTCCGCATCCAAATCATTGATATATATTGTGAAGTGCTGATCCTTGTGGTACTCCACTAGTCACAACCTGCCAATGCGAGAATGACCCGTTTATTCCTATTGCCTGTTTTCTACCTGTTAGCCAACCCTTAATCCATGCCAATACATTGCCTCCTATCCCATGCGCTTTTATTTTGCTAATCAACCTCCTGTGCTGGGCTTTATCAAAAGCCTTCTAAAAATCCAAGTACACTACATCCATTGACTCTCCTTTATCAATTCTGTCAGTAACATCCTCAAAAAAAACTCCAACAAGTTCATCAAGCATGACTTCCCATTCATAAATTCATGCTGACTATGCCCAATCAGATCATGATTATTCAAGTATCCATTCCTCACATCCTTTATAATAGATTCTAGCTTTTTCCCTACTACTGATGTAAGGCCAACAGGTGTGTAGTTCTTGGTTTTCTCTCTCCCTCCCTTCTTAAATAGTGGGTGACGTTTGCTACCTTCCAATCTTCAGGAACCATTTCGGAATCTATAGAATTTTGGAAAATGTTCATCAATGCATCCACTATCTTTATAGCGACCTCTTTCAACACTCTGGGATGCAGAATATCAGGTCCCAGGGACTTATCAACTTTTAGTCCCATTAATTTCTCCAATACAATCTTCTTACATATATTAGTTTCTTCAAACTCCTCATTCTCGCTAATCCCTTGGATCTCTAAATCTGGGAGATTTCCTGTATCTTCCTCAGTGAAAACAGACACAAAGTAATCATTTAGCTTCTCTGCCATTTCTCGATTCCCCATTATGAATTCTCCTGACTCTGCCTGTAATGGACCACATTTGTCTTAGCCAAACACTTCCTTTTTACATACCTATAGCAGCTTTTACAGTCCATTTTTATGCTTTTTGCTAGATGGCATTCATATTCTATTCTCCCTTTCTCTACCAGTTTCTTGGTCTTCCTTTGCTGTATTCTGAAAAAGTCCCAATCCTCAGGTTTACTACTACTTCTGGCAACTTAATAAGCCTTTTCTTTTAATCTGATACAGCCCTTAACTTCCTTTGTCAGCCACAGTTGACTGACCTTTTTGGGGGTTTTGGGCCTTGAAGGAATGTATAGGTGCTGTAAGCTAGGTAATAGTTCTTTGAAGACTATCCATTGCCTATGTACAGTCTTACAGTCACACCTTTTAATGTATTTTCCCAATCCACCTCAGTCAATTTGTCCCTCATGCCTTCATAATTTCCCTTATTCAACTTTAACACCCTTGCTTCAGAGTGAACTACCTCATTTTCAAACATGAAGTAAAATTCTATCAGATTGTGGTCACTCATCCCTAAAGGCTCTTTTACAACAAGATTATTAATTAAGCCTTTTTCACTACATAATACTAAATCTAAAATAGCCTGTCCTCTGGTCGGCTCCTCAACATACTGCTCTAGAAACCATCCCTAACACACTCCAGAAACTTGTATTCCGCAGCATTAGTGCTCAATTGGTTTACCCACTCTCTATGCAGATTGAAGTAACCACTGATTACTGTATTGCCCATGCTACATGCTTCTCTCATCTCCTGATTAATACCATGCCCCACATTACCACTACTAGTTGGTGGCCTGTAAACAATTCCAACCAATGTCTGCTGCCCTTTGCTGTTTCTTAGCTCCACCCAAACAGATTCCACACATTATTCTTCCGATCTGAGATCCTCCCTTAATAGGGCACTGATCCCATCCCTTATAATCAGCGCAACACCACCTCCTTTCCCTTCTTGTCTGTCCTTCCTAAACATCGAATATCCTTAAATATTCAGTTCCCAGTCTTGGTCACCATGCAGCCATGTTTCAGTAATGGCAAATATATCATACCCATTTACCTCTATTTGTGCCTTTAGGTCATCTACCTTATTGCGACTTTAACACCCGGAAGTTAGATTGTCACCACCACCTTCTCAAGGGCAGTTGGTGGTGGGCAATAAATGTTGGCCTAGCCAGCGATGCCACATCCTATAAAGAATTTTTTAAAGGGCACCTGAATGAAATCAGAATCCTCAAGAAAGTGAACAAGGAAGCTGGTGGGTTTCTATTTAATTCTTTATCATCTCTCATACATGCGCTGTCCCTTTGAACTGAAAATTAATGAAGTAGGCCTTCATACAAAACAGGAGCAAGACATGAAGCAGGGAATTCTAAAGCAGTTATTCTAGCATTCTATAAAAGAAGGAAATTCTTCATGTTTTGGGAGATGTTCCCATTGTTCATTTGAAAAGCAGGAGGAGATGAAGCTTATTCAATGTAGTTTTAGAAGCTTTAAGTCATGCCTCGCAAATTTACTTGAATTCTTTAAATAAGTAACTGAATTAGCTGATAGGAATATCCAGCACTTATAATTTACTTGGATTTTTGAAGGCAGTTTGTAAAGTGCTACACAGAGGCCTTGCAAAGAAGATTAAGACTCATTCAATTAAGAGAAAATTAGCTGGTTAAAATGAAACTTTGCAAGGTAGTGAAGAAAATTAAGAAGGGTTGCATCTGAGGATCAATAACTACTTCATTTCTGTAACGATCTGTTCTGGCTCCCCCACAATTTTCATTTCTGAATTATATGGAGGAGGTTTATCTTAATGATATTGTAATATTTGCCAAGATAGCAAGCCATGTAGTTGATTGACTACGGTGTTGGTAACATTTCATATGATCCAGACAAATTAAGAGAGAGCAATTATGAGTTGCAGCAGGGGTGAAAAGTTGATAGTTGCAGATACCTTTTATACAATCCATTTGATGTTAATGGTGAGGAAAATCAGCCTAGGTGTATAATGGGCAGCATCTTTAAAACCATGGGGCATTGCTTTCCCTGCAGTATTCTGAAACCTGCCATCAGGCTGAAATGCCTGAAACCTGCACTGTATGGGAAACAGTCACTCAATGTGACTTTCCCTGGAGGAGCCAAATCATGGCCAGGGTGCGGGCTCGCCATCTAATTAAAGGTGGTGGCTGCTTCTCTGAGCTGGATGGCCAATCAGAGGCCTTTTAGGCCAACCAGAGACCTGGGGCAGAATTTTCCCATTGGTGTATGGGGGCGGGCCCTGCATGCCCATGCGTAAAATGACGCGCGGTGATGTTGGCCGAGCGTCCCGATGTCACCACGCGCCATCGCGATATTTGGGAAGGCGGGCGAGCTATAAGTTCGGAGGCGCGCCCGCCATCAATTAACGGGCCAGTTAAAGCCCTTGAGGCACCAATGATCTCAATTTTTCGCAGCCCGTGAGATCTTCAGGATGTCGCATGGGCGCAATGGGCAGGCGGGTAGGAGACATTTGTATAAACCTCATCCATAGGATAAGAGGGGTGAGTGGGGTGGCGAATGTGATGTTTGAGGGATTTAAGTGTGAAAGTAATTTATACTTGCCTGTGTGAGCAGGAAGACTTCAAAACTCATACCAGCTGCTAGGACAGGAGTAAAAGCCTTGGTCAGGATTCTACAGTAAAGATCATTTTTGGGGCCTGCAGCTTTCAGGAAGCCTGGGAATGGGAGTTGTGCTCTCCACTGGAGGCACCTCCTCTGAGGAGGAAGGGAGGGCCAGGAGGTGAAGGAGGCCAGGAGTCCACATTCAGCGTCTAGGGGAGCCACCTTTGGGAGGAGAGTTGCAGGCACAAGGGGCACAAGGCCAACAGGAAGTCCAAGATGGACGGGGCCACAGAAGACGCCAATATCCTGCTGCCAATGTTTACAGGCGGCGAAGCAGCTACCTCAATATGTCTGAGGTACAGTGCCGAAGGAAGATCCCTCTCTCAAGGGAGACAGTCACCTCTATCTGTCAGATGATAGGCCCGGAGATCTCCGCAAACTGTGGGTGGACATCCCATGCC
Source organism: Cetorhinus maximus (assembly GCF_964194155.1). Classification (NCBI taxonomy): domain Eukaryota; kingdom Metazoa; phylum Chordata; class Chondrichthyes; order Lamniformes; family Cetorhinidae; genus Cetorhinus; species Cetorhinus maximus. Next base: position 35,888,120 of record NC_135890.1, read on the forward strand.
AGTGGCTCTAAAGGTCACAGCTGCCCTCAACTTCTATGCCTCTGGGTCATTCCACGGGTCGGTTGGTGATCTCTGCGGAGTCTCCCAATCAGCTGTCCACACTTGTGTCAAGCACATGACAGATGCTCTGTTCACGTGTGCATTGACTTCATCCACTACTGCTGGGATGAGGCCAGCCAGACAGAGCGAGCCAGAGGCTTCGCAGCGATTGCTGGTTTCCCCCACATCCAGGATAGACTGCACACATGTGGCCATCAAGGCGCCAGCAGGTGAGCCCGGTGCCTTTGTCAACAGGAAGGGCTTCCACTCCATGAACGTGCAGATAGACTCCCCTAGACGCTGCAGATTCTGCAAGTCTGTGCAAGGTACCCAGGCAGTTCCCACAATGCCTACATCCTCAGACAGGTGCCGGGGCTCTTCAGTGCTCCGGTTCAGCTGGATGGATGGCTGCTGGGTGACAAGGGCTATCCCCTCAGAAGGTGGCTCATGACGCCTCTCCGCCATCCAAGAACAGAGGCTGAGCAGCGCTACAATAGGAGCCATGGCACCACAAGGGCTGTGGTGGAGAGAGCCATTAGTCTTCTCAAGTTGCACTTCCAATGCCTGGACCATTCAGGGGGAGCATTCCAATACCCCCCAGATCGTGTGTCGCTGATAGTGGTTGCATGCTGCGCCCTCCACAATCTAGTGCTGGAAAGGGGCGATGCAGTGGGCGAGGAAGACATAGATGCAGTTGCTCCGGATGCACACGATGAGTCCAGCAGTGAGTCTGAGGTTGAGCACGCACAGGAGAATGCTTAGGGGGTAGACGCTGACCCAGGCATACTCCAGGGAGGCAGGGACACCTGGGAGGCTTTAATCCAAAGAACCTTGAGCTATCCCACCACAGATGGACCTTCAACACACGCCAGGGCTGCAGGCTCCATACTCGATACCTGAGTGCAAAATCTGTCTGGACACTAACATTAGCTAAGGCCCTTGTCAATAAAGCTCAGTGTCAAACTACTCATAACATCATGGGTTCCTGTCCACTTGTAGAAGTAAGGAATCACCCTGAGGCATGGCAACATGTCAAAATTTATTGAGGAAACAAATGTAACTTCATAAAGCAAAACAAAAGCGGTGTTGGACATCACACCAAGCCCTCGACTAAGTACTATGGGCCAACATAACAGCACCAGTGAGAAACATGTGGTGTGCCTGAGGTGCCTTAAATTTACGCTTTTGGGTGCTACATCTAGGTGCTGTCCCCTCGCTGGCACTGGCATTTGAGACAGCCTGCTCACTGTGCTGTCCTGTTGGCCTCTAGGACCTTGGTCGACGTGCTCTGGCCCGTGGAGCATTTAATGGCCCCACCTGGGAGAGAGCGGCCAGTTCCACAGCTGGCATCTCCCCAGTCGCCGCAGCCTCATCGGATGCCACGATCACTGGCAGAGGGGCGGAGTAGCTGCTGCCTTCATGCGGAGCGCCCTGAGAGGAGCCCACAGAGATGACTGGCAGCTGCTGCGCCGACGTGAGGTCGCTTCGGACTTCCCTGCTCACCATAGATGGATGGGCACCAAGCTAGGATACTTGGTACCCAAACCATCTCCAACACTGGCACTGACCAGCTGAGGTCGATGCCGCCGTGAGGACTTGCAGGTCTGAACGCAACCCCAGGAGGACCTGATTGTTCTCAAGGAGGTGCCTCTCCACGAGGGTCGCCACTTTCTCCATGGAGGAAGCATGGCGCTCAGCCATGAGGCTCATTGTATTGGTGATGCTCCACATGGGCTCCTCCAGCACGAGCACCATGCCACACATAGCCTCATGTACCGTCCCGCATACCCTGCTGCACTTCCAGCATTTGCTGCTTCACGGACGATTCCAGAGGCACATCATCAGCCATCGACCGAGCATGTACCTGGTCCCCAGCAGTCCTCTGACTGCTGCATCCCTGGGCACTCTCTGTCTCTGCCCGCACCTCACGAGAGTGTGAAGTGCCCTCACCGCCATGCCCGGGACACTAGCGAAAGATCTAATTCCCACCGGGGTGCTAGTGTCTGTGCTGGTGCCTGCCTGGCTGAGATGGTGTGACATTGGTGAGTGCGTTTGCCTGGGGGCTTCAGGGGTGAGAGGTGGGCCCTCTGCCTCCTCCTCCCGGCCCTGCTCCGAAAGAAAGAAAAAGGACATTTGATTAGTTACAGTGCAGACAATGTCAACTTGCATACCGCTCCCCTGGATCATTATGCGCTCATCCTTCAATAATCAATGGTAAACCCATGTTACTAACTTCAATCACTGAGCATTCAGCAGTGCTATGGCTTCTGGGACACACATGGTGAGCTGAGTGCTCACCAAACATACCTCCCCATGGCACCCCAGCCTCACCGACACCGGTGGACCTGGGGGCATGGCGCCTCTCCAGAACCATGGCCTGCTGCTCAAAAGATATTTGGATGGCCAACTGGGCCTGCCCTCTCCCAGTCCGCATTCATTCCGATGCATTGTGCGCAGTCTTCTCCTGAGAAGGAGAGAAAAGCACTGATTAGTCCAGCCTGCACCTGAATTCCCATCACATCCCTGCCAACCCAGCCAGAGTGGGACATTGCAGGACTCCAGTTCTTCATCACCCCGCAGCTGCCACACACTCACCCAAACAAGCCAGAGCTGAACCCCCACCCCCATTGCCTAGTTGGTGCCTCCTTCACATGTGGCACCACAAGGTGCCACTTTGCTAAGCAAGGAGGCACAAGCATGTGGAGCGCAAACACCAGCAGATGAATTGGTTCCCCGCCAACTGGAAGCTCCCCTCCCAGCATGTTAGCACCCTGACTTCAACATGCTTCCTAGTTCCAGCACCCAGCCTAGGTGCAGACCCTTGACTTTCACCCCCATTCTATACTCTGGGTGTCAGTGTCACACATGTTGCGAGTGCAGAACACATCCTTGCTCAACCCTCTCAGGGTGAACTGGGCATGGGCCTGGCACACCCAGCGAGTGATACATGCTGTGAGGGATTCAATGCCGTTACTGTACTCAGAGTTGCCAAGGGGTTGGAGGCGGGGAGGGGGGGGTGGGTTTGGGGGAAAGGGTGACACCTGCATTAAGTGACTTGAGTCAACATGGTACTCACCCTTCCCGAGTGCAGGAGATTGTTGAATCTTTTGCGGCACTGGAGCCATGTGCGCTGCACCAAATCATGGGAGCTAACACATTCAGCCACCTCCTCCCATGCATGTTTGGTCAGGTGGAGACGCCTCCGCCTCCCGCCCCTCAGAAGAAGGACCTCCCACCGCGCTGCCACCTCCTCCAGGAGGGCAGGTAGGCTCTCGTCTGAAAAACGAGGGCACACTGCCCTGCTGGCCTACCCTCCAGCATGGCCTGCCCCGATGTCCTACCCACCGGCCTGGCCTGCCCTGATGGCCTACCCACCGGCCTGGCCTACCCTGATGTCCTACCCACCGGCCTGGCCTGCCCCGATGTCCTACCCACCGGCCTGGCCTGCCCTGATGGCCTACCCACCGGCCAGGCCTGCCCCGATGGCCTACCCACCGGCCTGGCCTGCCCCAATGGCCTACCCTATGGACTTGCGTCATGGACATTGCCCCTCTGCTGATCCCTTCTCCCAGCCATTGTGAGCAGCCTTTTCAAGGCTGCCAGGCCTTCAGTTATACAAGCCACCGGGTCGCCATTGAACCTGAAGGTCTGATCGCGCCTGCCGCCACCCGCCCACTCCCGCTATGCACAGTCGTCGTGAACTTCGCTGGGCGAGCCTTAATTGGCCTGCCCGTGTAAAATGGTGGCGGGGACCACCCGACATGGGGAAAATTCCTCCCCTTATAAATTGAAAGGAACCGTAGGCTGCAATCGAGTGTAAGTAAGGGACAGCATGCTTCAAGATGGAGGTCCACTCTCGCTGACTTTTTTTATAGCTTAAATTTTAAAATGGCCTCTTTAGCTGGGCCACCACTTTGTGTGTGGGGGGGATGGATGAGTTGGAGGGAACGAGCCCTCTACAGGAAGGCCTGTGGTTGCTCCTGTGTCAGGGAGGCTGGGAGAGCCTCTAGGCCTGTCCGTAACACTGGTCCTTGCTCTGCTGCCAGTTGTCCACCTCCTGGCACCTGCTCCCTGTAGAAACCTGGAAGCGGACTGGAAAATCCCAGTCAGTCTCCTTTATTTGACCTTAATAGGCTATTAAAGAGCCATGTCGGATGCCTACGATCAAGTGGGTGGGACTGCTGTACCATCTCCAGGATAATAGCGAGTGGGTGGAATGGGGCCAGAGAAATGACACACCAGCCAGCTGGGCTATTTTCAATTCCCGCCTGCCTCTGACCCTGGCTCTTGTTGGGGCTAAAAATCAAGCCCTGATCCTGTTAAAAATTGAAGTTACCCCATAAGGACTCCTGTGCTGTTGGATACATAGCAATATCATCTGTAAAATCCAATCGGCTCAAGTTTGAATAAAAACAAAAAAAAATGAGGGAGATACTCAACAGGTCAGGGAAAATCAGTGGGAAGAAAAGCCAAATTAATGTTTCAGGTAGATAACCTTTAACGAGAGTCCTAGTGTTCATCAACCTGAAGCATTAACTTTATTTCTCTATGTGTAGGTTCTCTCTTATTTGCTGAGTATTTCCAGCATTTTCATATTTTAGTTCAGATATCCAGTATCTGAAGAGTTAAACTTGTTTTCTGCTGAGCATGTGATGTATCATGTTGGCTATGGGGTGAGGGGAGGTGCTGGCTAGGTCAAGCAATATGGGCAGATAGGAGCATAGGTGCAGGAGTAGGCTATTCAACCCCTTAAGCCTGCTCCACCATTCAACCAGACCATGGCTGATCATCTACCTCAATGCTAATTTCCCACACTCTCTCCATATCCTTTGATGAAATTAGCATCTAGAAATCTATCAATCTCTGTCTTGAGGATGATGGAATTTGTGAAATTCACTCAGCCAAGTCTGTGATGGTCTGGAGTATGTAAGCTTGGTTATTTGTATTTATGGAGAATCAGAAAAGGTTAAGTCAGCAACATATAATGGTACTAACAAAATTATTGAAAGATGTTGAGAGAAGGATTAAATGCATTTTGCTGGGTGCATGTTGTTATTCTGTCACTTATATGTATCTGTGCTTCACTAAGATTTATTGGTGATATGCATGGTATATACAGGTCAAGCTTTAAAATGGTACATATAAGTGTGGATGAATCACTGTATAGTAGTACTTATATGAGAATCATAAGCACATGGTGTCTAAAGACCCGATCCTCCATTATAACAAATATGTGTGCATGCGTAATCTGTGTTTAAGGGAATGATGAAACAAATTTGAAAAAAATAAAGCAGTCCAGGAACATAGGGCAGAATTGTCCCAGATTTGCACTAAATGCAGTATCAGGCAGGTTTACCTGCTGGTGGATTACCTGCCGGCCACAATGGCGGCTTCTCACGCCGTATCATCTTGATCCCGCCGCATTACTTATGCATTCCCGGGAAACACGCCCTTTCTCTGGCGGGCGGGCTGTCATTTGCCCGCCACACCATCACCTCGCCGCTTCATCACGCGGGCCCCATCTTTAAAGTGCAGCCGCACACATACCTCTCAGTGCTTCCAGCCCAGGGCTGCTACACAGAAGGCATAGCCCTGAAAGGCAAGAAGACTGCGCCCCCTGGTTTAGTGACGTGCACCTCATAAGCCTTAATGATGACGTGGAGGCCCGCCGTAATGTCCTCTACCCCCACTCTGGCCAGAGGATGGGCAGCAGCATCACCAATCCAGAATGGAAGCCAGTGGCAGCAGCGGTTAACGCCAATGCCCTGCAAAATCGAACAGACACCCAGTGCCAAAAAAAGGTGAATGATCTCTGTTTCACCAGGATAAGTCACTCTTCTCACACTCACAAACCCATCACACGTCCACAGGGATCTCACTCACTGCCAGTACAAACAACATCACCATTCACTCTCTCACACACTCATCCATTGTCCTCATCCCATCCGTGGGCCTACCCACCGCCCACAAATGCCAGGCATATTTACCATCTGGCCTGGCAGGTGTCCAACTTACACTCTCTCCATCTCTATTCATGCAGGACAAGCTGGCACACAACAAGACGGAGAGGTCACAGACTGGTGCAGGAATGCCTTCAATCAAGGTCCTCACGGACTTTGATAACAGAGCCATCCAGCTGGCCAGTGAGGATCAGGATTGATCCTGTGCTGACGGTGAGGTCGGCGCTGCTCTACCAAGTGAGGATCCAGCAGTATAACATCCAACAGACAACCATGCTGTGAGGATGTGTCCTGTTTCACAGGCCACTGACATATCTTTCCTTGCTTTCACAGACACATCTGGGAAACAGCCGATGGAGTCCATGACCCAGGGCCTCCAATCAAGCCATGAAGAAACCTCTCAAGAGGAACCTGAAGTCACCTTCATTGAAGACCCATCACAGCGTTCACCCACACCCTCCACCAGCTCAGAGCCACACACCTCATTGAGACCCAGCTTTAGAGTAGCCCCGGGATCACAACCTGGTGAGCACAATTCACTGTCTGATCCACAACAGGTGGTGGTAGGGACCTCCCAGGTGTCCGGCACTGGGAGGACTGCTGGAGGCCAGAACGCTGCTGAGTGTGAGTCAGATAACGAGCCTCTGGACTCGGTCATGTCTCAGTTGCTGGATCTGCAAAGGCAGGTTCGGGAACATCAGGAAGAGATGTCCACTGCACTCCTCAGATTGCAAGGCACAATGGAAGAGACTGTCTGTCTTCAGGCTGATGTGATAGCACCAGCATGCCAATGCACTGAGTTCAACACTGGTAGGATGGCGGCCGCCATGGAGACCTGGGTCCAGGACATCACTCCTGCACAGTTGCGTGGACTGAACTCCATTGCTGATGCCATAGTAAGCCTCCAACAGTGTGTACCCGAGAGGGTTGCTGGGCAGCTCAATCTCGCTCCAGCTACCTCTTCTCCTCAAGAAGTCAGCCAGGGGCTGTTGGGCATCCATAGGGAGGGTCAACTGTGCACACACTGGTGCCATTCACCCAGGCGACTCTTGGAATATCTGGCCCATCCAAATTCCTGTTACCCTAGCAGCTCCAGTTCCATGGACCAAGGAGGGTGCCACTGCCACACAGTAGGACCCTGAAAGAAGGCCAGGAGCCCCCAGGCCTTGGCCCTCCAGAGGATGCCCGCCAAGGTCATCACAGACAGGGCATAGCAGTCAGCAGGCTGCCTCCACGTCAGCTATGGATGCCCGAGGAGCACCAAGACGTAGCAGCAGGGTTAGGAAGGGTAAGAAGATGTAGTTGCACAGCCTGGGCATGGATGTTAATAACTTGTACATAATGTTCACTATTGTAAATAAATTCCCAAGAGTGTCTCCTTGCCTCTGTCTCCTTGTCCTGATGCGCAGTATTCGTGTCACTCAGATGTGAAACCTTGGTTCCTGCATAAGATAAAGGCAGGCGACTCAGTCCAGGGCCTCTTTCCTGTGCTCTGTGCAGCCTTCAGGTGAAAGTGATGGTCCTGCCTCACACTCCCTGGACACATTACTGATGCCTGCACCTCGACGGTGCTTGTCATTGTTGCCAGAATGTTGTGGGCAGGCGTTACAGAGTTCCGTCATTCTTTCGGTGTGCTCTGAGCACCTTTAGGGTGGGGCTGGCCCCCATCTTGTCTGCATTTGTGACCAGTGATGCTGTGCTCCCGAAGGGGTCAGGTGCTGAAGGCTGACAAATGATCAAGTGCATTGAAAGTCTCATGGCTGCAACTCCATGAAATGACCCTGATCACAGAGCGCAAGCAAGCTGCCCTCAGCCAGACAGGAGTCAGACATTCTCAGAGGCTATGTGAAGGTCTTATGGAGTGTCTATGCATGTCGCCATCATCCTCCTGGAATCGAGTGACTATTGGGACCTCCACTGTGTCTCCATGACAGGAACATTAACACAGAGGGTATGTGTACTGCCAGAAGCCAGACTGGAGTCAAGCATTCACTGATGCAATGTGAAGACCTATGGTGTGTCCTCACTACATGTTGTCATCATCCTCCACAAATCTAGTGGCCAAGAGGGCCTCCCAAGTGCACCTGCCTCATCTGGCCAGTGTGATGGCCTCATCTCCATCATCGTTGCTTTCGAGGACCTCCTCACCCTCATCTCTGTTGACGTCCTCCTCATCGGCGGAGACATCCAGCTCCTCCATCTCCTCCCCAGCCAGCTCCTCTCCCTGTTGCAGCACCAGGTTGTAAAGGGTGCAGCAGACAATGACAATGTGTGATACCCTCTGTGGGCTATATTGCAGGGCTCCACCAGACTAGTCCAGGCAGTGGAACCTCATGTTCAGCATCCTGATGATTTGCTCTACCAAGGTGCAAGTTGCAGCATGAGCCTCGTTATATCTCCACTCTGCTGCAGTCTGATGCTGCCGCATGGGTGTCATCAGCCACGGCCTCTGCGGGTAGCCCTTGTCCCCGAGCAACCATCCCTACAGCTTCTGTGGACCCTGGAAGATGTCAGGGATCTGAGACCTACTGAGAATGTGAGAGTCATGGATACTCCCTGGAAACCTTGCGCAGAGCTGCAGGATGCGTTTGTGGTGGTCGCACATCAGCTGCACATTCAGTGAGTGGAATCCCTTGTGGTTGACATAGTTAACCGTTTAATATGTTGGAGATCTGAGCACCACGTGAGTGCAGTCGATGGCACCCTGAGACCTGGGCAAATCCAATCGCTCTTTCATTCTGGCATCCCTGGTCCCGGGCTACCCTGCAGTTGAAGGTAGTGCACAAGCACATGCAGAGTGGGGGAGAGGGATGCAGCCATGCATCAGGAGAGCCTTGTATAAAGTGACCATTCCTCTACAGCTGGTACAGTTCAGAGGCAGCCACATTAACATGTGTGGAGTTGGGCGTCTAGCATATCTGCCCACTCAAGCAACACAAAGGCATGAAAATGCCACCAAGTGGGGGAGGTGTTGGTACTATGGTATTGTCACTGGACTAGTAATCCAGAGACCCAGGGTAATGCTCTGTGGACCCGGGTTCAAATCCCACCATGGCGGATGGTGGAATTGAAATTCAATAAAAATCTGAAAATTAAAAGTCTAATGATGACCATGAAACCATTGTCAATTGTTGTAGAAACCCATCTGGTTCACTAATGTCCTTTAGGGGAGGAAATCTGCTGTCCTTACCTGGTCTGGCTTACATATGGCTCCAGGCCCACAGCAATGTGGTTGATTCTTAAATGCCCTATGAACTAGGGGGCAACTAGGAATGGTTAATAAATGCCAGCCTGGCCAGCGATGCCCACATCCCATGACCAAATTTTTAAAAAGTGCTCAAGAGCTTTTCACCCCTCAGGCACTGACCACAAACTAATGAGCATTTTAGAGGACTGCAGAACTAATGGACAACCGTGCACATTGTACAATCAGCCCTTGCTCCCCGACCCAACTCACCTCAACCGCAAGGCAGCCCTTGCACCGCCTCCCAACTCACCAGAACCTTGAATTCCAACAGACGACCCTCACAAGTGTTGTGCAACGTTACTGTGCACTCACCTCCGAGTTCCCCCCCCTCAAATTGCAGCCCGCCAAGTGCACACCTTACATATGCTGTTGTGAAACATGTCGACAGGTAATCACGCTGACGTGCTCGGTTGATCCAGCGTGGGGTGATGATTCTGGCAGACTGGCCTTATAATAATATATAGATGTATTACAATGAGGTTCCCAATGTCAGAAGGCTGGAAACACGGCCCACCATTGACGGACAGAGGTGACAATTGTAAACTGGCTTCTTGACGTCGTGAAACCAATTTCTGGCCTTCTTGCCATATTGTCCGCTCATGCCGCCAAACATGCCCGACGCCAGCGGGCAGGGAAATTTCCGCCCCTATACTGCATGAGCACACTTACCTAAATGCAGGCGAACATTTCTTTAAATAACCTTGATGCAGCATCCTTTCCAACTATTACCACCAAGGATTTGTGGGGCTAAGTTTCTAGAAAGGATGAATCTAGCACTTCCAAAGTTCAATTTGGCAGAAGGGTTCTGAAGCAAGCAAAGGACCTTCATTTATAAGTATTTAATAGACTCCGGCTACTTTCAACAGCCATAATGGACAACTAAAAGTTGCCTGAGTCAATATGTCATCCAGGAGATCTCAGGCCTATTTCACAGAAGAATACTCAGTGACCATAAGTTGAAGTTCTCCCTGTTTTTTTAGTTAAAATGTTATGGGTTATAACAAATTGTAAGTTAGCTTACTTGTACTTTGGTGGACCATGGGTTGAAGTTGCACACGTGTTATCAAGATGGATTATAAGACCAAGAAACGGGTAGCAAAATACACCTGATGAATATAATAAACAAAAATACAAAGAAAGCTTTGGATCCATACTCTTGAGAGAGGGACAGATTTCTGCAGCAAAACATCCTAGAATGAGGTTCAGCAGAATCCAGTGACTTGTATGGATAAAGCCAATCATTTTATTGTAAATTTTATTTTAGTACTTGTTAAATTAAGTTAAATTTTGCATGTACATTTTAGCAACATGAAAATGTATACAGGCTGCTTATTTTGAAAAATGTTGTGATTCATACGTTCATTTTGCAAGGATTGCATGTTTTCTATTGATAGGTTTAGCTTGTTTTGATAGGCTTCTGGTACCTTTTTGCTGCTTTATAATTGTTTACTGGTAAATTATTAATCTGTATGCACATTTTTGTCTCCTCACCAATTTACTGGAAGTTTTTGCTTCATTTCCATTAAACAGGATTTTTAAAAATCTCATGAGCACTTTCCATGCATGATGTTTCACAAGTGACAGGTATGGCAGGTGTGATGGAAGGTTTGAGGTGTGATGGACACATCACATTTTCAATGTGATAAATGCAGCATTGATCAACGTCATCAAACATATGTTAACTCTGTTCCTCTGTCCATAGATGCTGCCTGACCTGTTGAAAGTTTCCAGCATGTTCATTTTTTCAAATTTCAGATTTCCAGCCTTTGCAGTACTTTTCTTTCAATAGATTATTGTTTCCTTATTTACTCTGTATAATCATTGTTGTTCCTTCATTTAAATCATATTGTTGACATGATAAAGCTCCTCTGCAATTACAAGGTAGTCACTACTGGTAAAGTATGCCATCCTTTAAACCTGGATGCTGCGGGCAGAAGATAAATGTTAAATTGATAATGAAGTATTTCTCTCACAGAAAGGAACAATTAAAACCCTGCTTCAAATGAGTCTTAATAGCACACAATTAGCACAAGATGCAAAATTATTACTAACCTTAATTTTATCCATTTGTCTCATAATAACTGGCTTAATTGCTGATTTCCTAGATGTTCAGTAATCCTGAATATTTAAGATTAAATTACAATGCAAAGGAAGTTTTAGTAATGATAACAAAACAAGCAAGTGCTTTGTCCTGGATGTCATCTTTCTATTCGCCAGGATAAGATGATCCAATCTATTTGCCCTCTAACCACCACAGTTAGCTAAGCTAGCACTATGAACTCAGCTATCATTTAATCCTTCTTGCCTTCCACCTTCTCAAAGACCATCCCAAATTTACTATTGATGTAATGCTTACTGAAGTTCCTTTTAAGTCTGAAAGCTGAAAGAAATTGATGAGCAATTCAAATGCAAATTATAGCATTTGCTAGGCTAAGCGCAGCTAGAAAGATTGTAAAATTTGTGAACACTTAGCAGACCCTTCCCAATAGTCTCCTGCACCGTATTCATCAGGGAAACATATCTTGCAACTCCACTCATTCCTCTCTCCCCAGGCAACTCACATCTCATTTCTGAGCAGCCAAAACTTACAACCCACCCTCAGCCTATTGCCCTCTTATACTCTTACCTCAGACCCTCCATAAGTGATGCCCTTTCCTTCTCCACACACAAGCCATTACCAGCACTCACATCTCCCTGCCTTTTTCTCCTTGTAGGGAAAGAGAGTACATAACTTGGCCAGAGGCAGAGATGCAGGATGAAGGGAGGTAGGGACCCTTTTTTTGGCCACTGGCAATGTGTACCCAACTGGTTGACTGTGAAGGAAGCCTTGTTCCAGGAGGCTGTAGATGTCACCAGTGCCCTGCCTTGCAAGCCTGAGCCTCCTGAGACACTGGTGCTCTCACATGTGGAGAGAGCCGATCCTCTGCCTACAGGCCCAGTTGGGGGTCTCTCCTCCTTCCAGCTGGATCTTGGTGTCCATCCCCTCTGCACTGCAGAGGTGTATGCAGCTGAGGAGAGGAAGCTGGTGCAGCTGCGGAGAGGAAGCTGGTGCAGCTGCGGAGAGGAAGCTGGTGCAGCTGCTGCGTTGCTTCTCCTGCTGCTGGTGCAGTTGGTACTGGTGTGTCCCCTAACCTTCGCCCTCAGCAGGGAAGGACAGTATAGCTGCAGAAGCTGCTCCCATGCAGTGGTGATGGCTGGCTGCAGGGAATTGCAGCTGAAGGTAGGTAAAGTTCTGGACAGGTGAAGTGCCTTCCAACCAGCTGGCAACCATCTACCAAGCAGTGATATAGCAGCCTGTGAGAGAGTGAATGCTTTGGGCAGCAGCATCTCACCAGGCCATTACTGGAGCTCTTCAGGGTAACTGATCAAAGCCTTCACAGCTTGTCAGTTTCATTGAGGAAGTTTGTACCTGTTGTGTACTCAACTGCTACATTCTGTCAGGTTGCAAACACAGCGCGGAGCTCAAATGCCATTGGGAAAGAGGGAGCCCATGTGTAATCTCATTCCTTATTGCCTTCTAAATTGGCTTTCCACCTCAGCCAAAGGGGATCCTGTTGCACCTCCAACCTACCCTTGGAAAAGCCGGTAGGGGGCAGGGTCATTTCAGGATCCCAACCCAAAGTAATTTTCTACAATGTTCCCGTTTCCACACGCACCCCCCCCTACCCCCCACTCAATCTGCCTCCACAAACCATGGAAACTAGCCCCCCCCCCTCCCCTCACTGCTGTCCACCCTACCCCCCACCACCACCACCTGCTGCCACAGTATCTGCAATGTTTCTGTATACAGTGGCATTCCCAACATATTGCAGCCAAAGTTTTCTTGTGAAGTAAGTAGCCCCCTGCCTGGTTGGAAAGCAGGACCCGACACTACATGGGCGGCTGGATCCTGAGTGGCATTTTACTAGCGGTGGTCAATTAAGAGTCTGCCATCCAATTGAGGACAGCAGCCCATGTCCCAATCAGAGGGCCAGCAGCTTTGGCAGTGCCACCAATAGCGATGGCTGAAGCTGAGGTTACAGTTAAAGAAGAGTCAGCCTCCCTGCTGAAGCGCCCTCAAAGCCCAGGCAAGTTTCTTAATTTACTGTGCTGATCCCAGCGATCAGAGAGGGCCTTTTTTTCAGTGCCAGTAGCATAGCTGCGGGGGAGGCCATTCCCACTGGGGGCACCCATTTCTGGGCCCTGGAGTGGCCATAAAGGTGAACACCCCATGCAGGGACACCAGGTTTACATGTTGATGCCCCCATGTGCCAGTGGCACCTCCCAATGCAGTAAATGGGAAGTGGCCAATAATAGGCCACTTAATTGGTTTAAATGGCTGTGTGGTGGGCAGCCATGCCATAGAAGTTCCCTACCAGTGGTGACAGGAAAAGGTCAGACTATTCTCCTGGTGCCTTCCAATGCACCATTTTATCAGCCTTCCTGCCTCTCAGCCCATTTCCAAAGGGTTGGTAAAATCCAGCCCTATATTCGTAATAACTTCATTGGATTTAAACCATTTCATAGAAGTATAGAATAGTTACAAAACAGAATAAGGACATTAAGCCTATTGTGTCCATGCAAGAGTAACTTAGCTAGTCTCACTCCTCTCCCTTTTCCCTGTAACCCGGTATTTTTTCTTTCTCTTCCGGTCATTATCCAATTCCCTTTTTAAAGCCACAATTGAATCAGCCTCCACTGTCTCAAGCAGTGCATTCTAGATCCTAAACACATGCTGCATGAAAAATTACTTGGGTCTTCTCTCATCAGTGCTTTAGTTTCTCATCATCTTACTGAAGTTAAAGCAGAAGCTTAATCACACAAAGGGTGGGCCTGTCACATGACCATCACCCAGTGATTCAAACATGGTTGTGACTAGTGTATTTCCCCTTGTAACTTAATCAGTTCATGTCTGGGAATCCTCTCTCTCAGCCATTGTACCATTGTTGAAGTGATTAGGTTAGCATATTCCCTTTGTAGCTTGATGAGTTCAAGTCTGTAAGTCCCCTGTTGAATATCCCAGGTGATTGGCTTAATTCCTTGTTAATGGGGACAGGATTTGTGGCTCACTCATATTCTCCTGAGGCCATTGTTCCTGATGTGTCTTTGCAGATGTGGTGTCTCCATCTCAGTGGGTTGCAATGTGGAGAGTACAACGATGCAACTTGGGTAGCCATCTTTGTTGCGAGCTCAAGTCGTACGTTTAGTCTATGTTATAGAAAGTCTCTATCTTTAAAAGTTCAGTTCGTTTTTCCAGCCATTGGATTAAAAATCATTATTTGGCAATGCTTCCCTGGAAGCATTCTCGGAAATCTTTTCTGTTCCCTCTCGAATGCCTTCACATCTTTTCTAAACTGCAATGCCCAGTATTGGACACAGTACATTTCAGGCCAAGCCAGTGTTTTATAAAGGTTCACCACAAATTCTATGCATCTTATGCCTCTTTTAATTAAGCCTGTTATCCTGTATGCTTCATTAACCATTTTATCTTCCTGCCCTGCTACCTTCAATGATTTTTGCACATGTACTCCCAGGTCCCTCTGCTCCTGCACCCCTTTAGTTTTACCCTTTAGTTCAGATTGTCTCACCTTGTTTTTCCTACCAAAATGAATCACTTCACACTTCTCTGCATTAAATTTTGTCTGCCATTTGTCTACCCATTCCACCAGCTTATTTACGTCCTCTTGAAGTCTATTGCTTCCCTCCTCACAGTTCACAATATTTCCAAGTTTTGTGTTATCTGCAAATTTTTTAATTGTGCTGAAGTCAAGGTAATTAATATAGATCAAGAAAAGCAGGAGTCCAAATACCAACCCCATAACAATCCTTATATATACTTCCTTGCAGTCCAAAAAGCAGCCATTCAACACAACTCTCTATTTCTTGTCACTCAGCCAATTGTGTACCCATGCTGCCACTGTCCCTTTTATTCCATGGATTTTGATTTTGCTGACAAGCCTGTTATGTGGCACTTTATCAAATGTCTTTTGGGTATTCATGTACACCACATCAGCTGCATTACCCTCCCTGCTACCTCATCCAAAAACTTAAATCAAGTTAGTTAGACACTATTTACCTTTACCAAATCCATGCTGGCTAGCCTTCTATGGTTTATGTGTTTTTTTTAAGATATATCTAGACACGTGGTTTTTCATTGTTAGTCTTGTGCTGATCACATCGATCCTGTGATTACTCACTATTAGTTTTATCCAGATTGCTTTATTCCATTTTTATTTTAAATCAACCATGATCTTATGCTGGAACAGGCTCGAGGGGCTGAATGGCCTACTCCTACTCCTAATTCTTGTGTTCGTGTGTACTTTCCCATCTGTTGCACACTGATTACTCACATCCCACCATTTCTCACAAATGTGTTATGCTCTCATTTTGTTATTTTGCCGAAGGCTGTTTAATTTTGAATCTATTTCCTTTAGTTCTGTAGCCAGTCCAAGTCAAGTGTTAAAGCTTAAAAATAACACCCACAAATGCTGGAAGTATGCGGCTAGCTTTTCAACTTACAAAAAGAGAAGCGAGAAATATCTGATGCAGACCACCCATCAGAATTGTCTAACAGAGCATGTACAGGAAATTTCACTGCGGTGATTGTTCATTTTTCCTGGAAGCATTCAAGAGGAATTTGAACTGTTTTCTAATTCATTGAACAGTAAACGGATATAGGTCTTCAAATGGAAAATTGTCAGATTGGGAGAATGGATTTTAGTAAGATGTTGCATGGTTTTCCTCATTATTGCACAGAAAAATAAGATGTATTTCCTTGACATTTCTAATTTCTTATTTTTTTACATTATTTATGTTATTTTGTTATTATATTCTTGTGTTCATTGAGATCACACCGATTACATTATTTATGTCTATCCAAGACTTGCTCTTCTTATGACAGAATGTCGAAGTGAAAATGACAGTATCTGTTCAGCTAGTTAACTGTTAACCCAACCAGAGTAAGGAACATCACATAGAATATATAGTTTTATCCGAATATTTAAAATAAAAGTGGATGACAAATGAATCTTAAGGATTATAAGCCAGTCTACCATCTACAGCAGGAAAGATGTCACTCTGTGCAAATCCATCAACATTAAGCTTAAAACGTGGGGTAACCAACAGAGTTTTTAAAAGTGACAAGCCATTCTTCATGAATCTCCTGGTTTTGAGGAGGTAAACAACTCAAGACAGGAACAATCCACTGGAAGTTAATGTATTTGGATTTTCAGTGGGCATTTGATAACATTTGACATGTGCAGCTTTTAAAGAAGCTTTTAAGGTGGATGAATTGATGGCAAACTAGTAACCTGGATTGAAAACTAATTTGGCAGCAGAGAACAGAGATGATAAATCGGCAATGTTCTGCCTGATGAGAGTCAGTAGCAGTGATTCATTGAGTTCTTCTGAGATATGTTCTAGGCCTCCAATCATTCATATTAAGCACAAACTGCAACTAGTTGGCTTGGAGCCTACAATCTAGTAGTTTCCAGTTTTTAAAAAATGTATGTTTAACAGTAGAGGGCACTCCAGTTACTGCAGTAGTGAATACAGAAGGAGTGAAATACAAGTAAAGAGGGGCAAACCCTCTCTGTTTTTCATTTAATACTGTTATTTAGATTAAGCAACTTTGCCTATTAAGTTAAACTATGATTAGATAATCTGCAGATTGAGTAAATTTGCTCACATAGAAGAGGACCGGTGCCCTAGTATAAAACCTGCTGATGGTTATGTTGCCAGCTATGTCGGGAAGATTGATGATGCTGGAACTGATCGGAACAAATTAAATTAATGAACTGAAGGTGGATTTTATAACAGATAAATGTAAATAAATCAACATTGGTGGAGGAAACGAGAACACAATGAGTGGATGCCCATTGTCAAAAATTGGAGAGTCATTTGGATTTGATTATTAAGCAGTCAAACCGTAAGTATAGACCAGTTGTATCAGCAAAGTTAATTGAGCACTAAGATGCATGTCACGAACATGTAATTATGATATTACAGATTTTAAGGACAACTGTTTTAAAGACTCATATGTCTAGAGCTTGCTACAAAGAGTCATTAAAATGCAAAAAAACTCCTCAAGGGATGTCCATTGAATCTTCTAAAAAGTGTGAAAAACCCTTTTACTTCTGAGGGAACAGGAGACAGGAAAGGACTTCAAAAGATCACCATGTAATTAACTTCTTTGCCTCGTGAAACAATGACTCTTGAAAATTAACATAGCAGCCATTTTTGTGGGTTTTTAAAACCATATAAAGGAGGATGTAAGAAGGCATCTTGGGAGGCAGAATGCAGAACCCCAGGGAGAACTCTGAGAGACAACATCAGAGAGGGAGGGCAAAGAGGAAGGTATTAAGAAATCAAAAGATATTCTACGGAAAGAGTCCAAGCAATCTGCAAGTGCTGTAACTGCAGAATTAGTGAGGAATAGGAATTCTTCTCTCTCTCTCTCCCAAAAACCTACTGACCTGTTGAGTCACCTGAAAAGGCAAACATCTGAACATTCAACTACAAAAGCCATCACAGATACTAAACCAAACCTCAAGTTTCAACCCCTTCACTTTGGGAAGAAGGAATTCAAGCAATGGACTCACAATGATATCTCACAGAAACTGATTTGAAATCTCACCTACAAGTAACTATTTTTCCCTTTAACTGCATTTTAATATTTTTATCTGTATTTTAGTTAACAACTTTATCACTTTTCCTTAAATAATTCAGCAGTAGTTTTGTAATAAACAAACCCTTGTCTTGTTTAAAACTAAAGCTTGTCTGCTGGGGGATTTTAAAATTGAATCACTTGCATAAAAGGGTTACACATAGACAAATGCAAATTGTTAGCTCACAGATCACTTTAAAGAAATGCCTTTTACATGCTCGTGACATGCAAAATAATTTGATTAGTAGCCAGAAAAGATTCTTTTCAATGTAGCTCAGTTTATCAATAATGTTCCAAATGGAATATTGTGTACACTTTTTGGACAACCGATGCTCATAAATACTGAAGGCACTGGGACTTAAAGATCTAAGAGCTTGAAATTCCAATTGCCCCAGTCCACCAGTGGATACAAGGCAGCGGAGGCCAACATCCACCAAACTGAGCCAGCCCAGACCTCATCCCAAATTACGGTGATGGGGTAATTTTCAAACTCAGGGTGGGAGCATTGTACCAGCAGTGCCCAGGCTGATCCACTGGTAGGAAGGTCAGGGAAGGACCCAACTAAAAGTACATCACTTTGCTTTAGATCCAATGGAGCCACTGAGAGATCTTCTTGAGCTAATTGATCCCTGTCTGGGATCTTAGGTTGGAAGAATTTAACGGCCCTTCTTGAGCAGGACCAATGCCAACTCTTAGCCAGCAAGAAGTTCTGCTATGACTTTTTAAAGGTGTATTAGGCCAAAAAGTTCCTCACCTCTTTCCCTGCCCTCCCAAACCTACACAATGGGGTAGGGTCTTGGCAGAATTAAGTTCTGTTTTAGTTTGCAGTCATTTGGCTCTCATCCTGACTTATGCTTTGAACACAATTTTGTCAGCTAAGTTTTGAAGCATAGCTCTCAAAAGTACATGTTTCTATTGGAAAATGAAGATTGAGAGAGATGGTTTTGATTTTTAAAATGCCAAAAGGCATGTATAAAGTAGGTCTGCAAAGGTAATTCAGTTTAAACTGTGATTGCAGAACTAAAGGAGATGAGTATAAAATTAACAAGCCTCGAGCAAGACTGAAGAGTAAAATAATTTTTTCCCCCCTCACAGTTCTGGGTATATGAATAGAATGCCATCGAAAACTCGAAATGTTATGTTGATTAACACATTTTTGTATTTTTAAAAAATGAGCAGGATGCATATCTGGTTAAGAATATGCCTGAAGGTTGTAAGGATAATTATAGACATGGATAATAAACACACTATGAAATGCCATGGGTCCTGTACCCACTGGAACAATGAAATTATCTTTTGGGTTGTAACTGGTTGGAGCAGAATTATTCTAATTTTATTGGGAACAAGTGTAGGCTACTCAGCCCCTTGAGCTAGTTCCAACATTCAATTAGATCATGGCTGATCTGTATCTGAACTCTGTCTTCCTGCTTTGGTTCCATATACTTTAACACCCTTACCGAACAAAAATCTATCGAACTCAGTTTTTGTAAATTTTAAATTGAACAAGCCTCAAAAACTTTTTAAGGGCGAGAATTCCAGAAGTCCACTACCCTTTGTACAAAGAAATGTTTCTTCACATCACCTCTGAATACCCTGGCTCTAATTATTAGGTTAGTTACCCTCATTCTAGTTTAACCAACTAAAAGAAGTCGTTTCTCTCTACTTAACCTATTCAGTCATGTTAAACACCTCAATTAAATCAGCCTTCAATCTTCTACACAAGCTTAGCCTCTACACCCTCATAATTTAATATTTTTTCTCTTGTCATTTAGTATTACTAGAACCTAAATATTTCAATTTTCAATAATATTTCATTTTTGCCCTTGGTCCTTTAAGACTGGCTCAAGTTTTCAATTTATCTAATACAAGCTCTAACCAAACTGAACTGACCTCTCTACCTTCTCATTACCAGAGCACGTGCTTTCTCTCTACCTGCTGAATTTTCATGCATCAAACTCTGTTATGGTCTCTGACAACTGCATGCCTGAACTTGCTTCTGGGATTTTAGCTAATTTAACCTTTAGCCTGTTGAAAATCTAAAAATCCATTTCTATACACTGTAAAAATCCATACTTTGCAGGCTAAGGGTTAACGCAGTATGTTTAGCTGTATCATTTTGCAGCTCTTTTTTTAAAAAAAAAATCTTGTTAGTGGAGTCTGAAATTTCAAAAGATATTTCATTTTGAACAAAGATAATATTGGGCTTGAAATTCTCACAGTGCCGTGAGGATTGTGTTGGAGCTGGCCTTCTATTTGCCTTGAGGTTGTGGCTTTGGCCCCACTGTAAACTGCTAATTTAAATACGCAAAAGTATGCTGGCTGTTCGTATACAGCATTCAGTGCCACAGATACACTGGAAGAGACAGATAAGGCTGCCTATAAACAGCCTGCAATGCCACAAGTGCACATTGGCCCCGAAACTTGCCCTAAGTGTGGAAAAGGAGGAAAGTGGGAGCTGGAAAATACCTGAATGGGAGAAGGGTTTGAGAGTGTCAAGAAACTGGAGTTTGAACCATGTTGCAGCAGCAGGTTATAAAATCTTGAAATGAACTGAAGCCTTCACGGAGTTGGACCAACATGTCCTTCTATAAAGATATGGAGGAGGTCGAACAGGAACAGGAAACCGGCCAAGACTGTCATACTCACTTTGTGGAGAGAGGTTTCAGTTACAGTGACTGTCACCTCATTTAATTCCAGGGCATGTTTGCTCGAAGAGGTTTAATATCCCCCAACAAAGCATCTAAGATAATCTAATGGCTGCATCAGCCTTCCTTGCAGTCCTTTAGTATGTTTTACTCTCATGGTGCCACAGGAGTGTGAGTTGACATTATGTAATAAAGATGCTGCTGAAGTCAACCCTTGAGTCTGGTCTCATCTCTGGGGTCTGCTATTAAAAAGATAGATCATGGATGAGAATTACACTCATGCAGGCATTGAGGAAAATGTCAACGGACATCATACATTGGAAAACAACAGGTAGTGGCACCATGAGCATCTGTGTTAATTAGTGTTTCTGTTTACCTCTGTTACTCTTAAACTTACCCCGGTGCTGCACTGAGAATCATGAAGGCCAGTGGCCCTTGGCAATACAATAATATAAGGAACCTCTTGGTGCAATGCTCAAAGTGATATAAGACTGGAGGGACTCTTAAGTATACTATATTGTCACTGCAGGTGTTGTATATTTTATATATCTAGCAGAGATGACATTAGTTTCCACATGTGCACCAAGTTTATTTACAGGAGTTTTAAAATATCTCTGCAATCACAAAATGTCTGCACTCATGTTTCCAGCTCAACTTCTAGTAGCTTCGGTGGTGTCTGCTTACTTTGGTCTGAGTCCACACCCAGGCTAAATCAATCAAGCACAGTGAGCATAGATCAGTTACCAGACTCACATGATCGAACACAGAACAACTGAACAATTGAACACTACAGGTGTGTGGCAAGTCTTCTCTTGCACCCTGTTACCAATATAAACAGGCTTCTAAGGAAGGCTAACTGAAAGGGTAATGCAGGTTGACAGTCAGGAGAGAGGGAAGTATTATAGGCAATTCTAGCAATGTCATTTGTGTTGGGTCCTGAATCTGAGTTTCTGCTGATCAACAGTAGGGCAGATCAGATGGTATTGGTTGGATTGTGCAGACCCATGGAGATGGAACCCTGAATCTCCTAGAAGCTGCTTCTCTCTAAACATCCCCAGCATCTGAAACTCAATGGTCAAAACACACGAGTTGGGTGCACTGACTGGTCTGGGAATCTCTTTGCCAAGGGGTATGGACGCAGGCATGCACGATGCCACCTTGCACTTCAAGCAGGATGGCATAAAATTCCAATGAGAGGCTTGCCATCTGTCTCAGGTTCTCCTTAGTGATCCTTCATTTCAACATGTGATTCATCCAGCATTCTTCATTTTAGAGCCGGGACAGAGAGAACAGGGCCCACATGTTCACAAACCAGAAGCGGACTTGTATAGATCCTCCACTCCCTACTTTTCAGTCCCATTTCAGTAACTGAGGATTTCAATGGCTACTTTTATTTCTCACTGAACCTGAAATAAAAAAGATGTAAACATCATTCACCACATACCTATGCTATTTAAAGAAAACATCTTTAACAATTTTCACCACATTGACCTGCCTCTCTCTCTCAGGTTCTTGACATTTGATGTTTCTGCATGTACAGAGCTGGAATATTTCACATTTGACTTCTCGCAGCAGACCATCACCTTGCTCTGCCTTTTTTTCCTGTTATGCTCTCTGTTCCCACTTCCCGTTTTTAAACTGACCACCTCAGTGCTCGTATGGCCTTTTTCACACCCCCCTATGTTTTCGATAGGCCCCCGGAATGTCCTGATCCCACACTTTGCCGCTATTACCATTTCCCACCCCAGATTTCACCCGCAACCTCCAAGACCAGCCACTGCTGCCGGTAGTCCCAGTTTGAGGAACTGAGCTAAAAATTACAACTTGCATGTACATTCCTTCCCCCTGCTTTATATTGCTCTCAGTTTACCACCCCAACCCAGCAGCTTCAGTGCCTAGATCCAGGTTGTTGCTTCATAGCTCTATAATTCTATTCTTCAGCTCAAGGTCCAGATACCTGCCCTGCCCCAGCTCCATATCATTATCACATTCAACGAACTGGGTGGGCAGAAAGATTTGCAGACACATAACCAACAATGTGTACCCCATCCAGGGGGCCCAAAGTTTACACTAATA
The DNA here is from genome assembly GCF_964194155.1 of Cetorhinus maximus. Lineage (NCBI taxonomy): Eukaryota > Metazoa > Chordata > Chondrichthyes > Lamniformes > Cetorhinidae > Cetorhinus > Cetorhinus maximus. The sequence goes on from NC_135890.1 coordinate 35,910,731, forward strand.
TAGCCCTTGAACCTCAATATAATAATACTTTGAGTGAGCTGCCGGCTTTTGTCGTGTCTTCAGACGCAACTTAGCCATTGTAAAAGTTTCACTTTGGAGCTATTTGCCTTGTTGACAATGGCCTTAAGCTCTCCTGGGAGGAGGGTGGAAGGACAACAAAGGGGAGGGGGTAATTGCAGTCAGGGAGTGGCCCTCAGTGTTAGGATGCCTTGAGGAACGCTTCTGCTCGTCTTGGCTCCACTGAAATGCTTATTATTTTTTAGCAAACCATATAGTTTTAGTCAGTCATGTTTAAGCCACAGTAAACCCTGAAGAATTCTGAGCAGAGCTGGTGGGGAGGTGGAACCTGCTCTGCTTGTCATCAATCAATTTAGTACATCATTTACATGGTATGGTGGCCAACACCTGTTTCAGGTGGCTGTTATGAATGCCTGGGAAGCTGTCTATGCCAATATGGCACCAGCCATCTTCTTGGCACTGCAGGTGCAGCATGTTTTTTTCCAGAATTAGCCTTTGTTGCATGCTTTTCACATCATTAATTTGGGGTCCTGTGCACATCAGAATGTCCCTATTGCATATTTAAAGTGGCCTTTTGCCTGAAAGAAGTTGTGCTGCAGCCTCCCATCTAAAACCCCCGAAGACTATGACCACATCCCAACTGCCAGCATAAGTGGGGACATGTTACCCACTATAATTATCAGGCTGCTACTGCTCATACCAGAGTAAAAACCATCCCGTTTGTTGTAAAACAGCAATATTTCTATCTCACAATGAGAAGTGCCACAGGGAATCTGTGGTTACACTATAAATTCTGAAAGCCAAGGATTTAACTTATCAGTGAATATTGATTTTATTTATTCATAAATAAAAGTGGTTTTAAAATGTTTAGTTTGTGAATGTATTTTGTGCGATGTTTCCTTCCACTTGATAATCAGATGTTATTACATGACTGAACTTAAGTAAATAAAAATATTGTAAGGGTAGTCTTTTGCCTTGCAACAGTTCTCACCACTGTTTGATGAATAGAGATATGCAGGGACCAGCTGCAAAAACAAATATTTTATTGTACTTAACACAGTTTAAGAATAAGAGGTCCACCATTTAAGCTGGAGATGAGGAGAATTTTTTTCTCACAAAAGGTCATAAGAATTCTCTTCCATAGAAAGCAGCGAAAGCTGGACCATTAAATTTATTCAACACAGCATTAGACAGATTTTTGATGGACGAGGGAGTCAATGGTTATGGGAGGCAGACAGGAAAGTGGAGTTGAGATGACAACCAGGTCACCCATGATCTTATTGAATGGCGGAGCAGGCTTGATGGGCAGAATGGCCTACTCCTGCTCTGAAGTCCTGCGTCCCTATGTTTAACAATAAGGATTATTGTGGACCATTGAATGATTTCTCCTGAGCTACTCTCTCTGGTAAATTTTTCCATTTACTTTCTCATTTGTTTTTGTAGTTTCTTATTTTTAATTTTAGCAGCATCTCTTCAGCTTCCTGTCTTTCTTACTCCTTTGTTTCTGCTTAAAGGCTTTGCATCCTCATCCTTCCCATTTGTGAACTTGGACTTAACCAGGGGATCTCTTCAGCTCAACTACCCTATGGTTCCTTTCTTGTCTGCCAACTCTGAACTTACAGGTGCAGAATCTGGCCTAGTCTTTACTCTGCAGACCCAATCCAAACTGGACAGGGTAATGGTGGAAAGAATAGGTAAATAAGGTGGTGAGGTCTCCTGCCATCTCTTCACCTTGCTCCCCTCTGCCCAAGCCAGGATCTCTGCTGACCACCTTTTCCCTTCACACAGCATGAAAATGCCGGCTGGGTTTTGCTGTCTCATTTTCCTCTCACGTGGTCCTCAATCACCACCAATCCCTGGGGCTGCTTGTTAATAGACGGCAGTAGCCCAGGGTAAAGGCAGTAATCATCCAAAATGTTGTAAATAGAGGGAGTGCTGAGGAAAGGTAATCCATCCAGTTTACAGCAGCGGTCTATATACTGTTGGCCTCAATTTCAGGTATGGCCTTCAGTGGAATTGGCCCAGCCTTCAGCTCTCTGTGGCCCCTTTAATTCTTTCTTACTGCTTCTTCTGGTACTGAAGTTGTCAACTCTGGTCAGTTGGATTTATTTATTTATTTTATTCATTCACAGGATGTGGTCTTTGCTGGCTGGGCCAGCATTTATTGCCCATCCCTAAGTGCCCTTGAGAAGGTGGTGGTGAGCTGCCTTCTTGAACCGCTGCAGTCCATGTGGCGTAGGTACACCCACAATGCTGTTAGGGAAGGAGTTCCAGGGTTTTGACCCAGCAACAATGAAGGAACAGCGATATATTTCCAAGTCAGGATGGTGAGTGACTTGGAGGGGAATTTCTAGGTGGTGGTGTTCCCATCTATCTGCTGCCCTTGTCCTTCTAGATGGTAGTGATTGTGGTTTTGGAAGGTGCTGTCTGAGGAGCCTTGATGAATTCCTGCAGTGCATCTTGTAGATGGTACACACTGCTGCTGCTGTGCATCGGTAGTGGAGGGAGTGAATGTTTGTGGATGTGGTGCCAATCAAGTGGGCTGCTTTGTCCTGGACAGTATCAAGCTTCTTGAATGTTGTGGGAGCTGGACTCATCCAGGTAAGTGGGGGCTATTCTATCACATTCCTGACTTATGCCATGTAGATGGTGGACAGGCTTTGGGGAGTCTGGAGGTGAGCTACTCATCACGGAATTCCTAGCCTCCGATCTACTCTTGACGCCACAGCATTTGTATGGCTAGTCCAGTTCAGTTTCTAGTCAATGGTAACCCCCAGGATGTTGATAGTAGGGGATTCAGTGATGTTAATGCAATTGAATGTCAAGAGGTGATGGTTAGATTCTCTCTTGTTGGAAATGGTCATTGCTGGACGCTGTGTGGCATGAATGTTACTTGCCACTTGTCAGCCCAAGCCTGGATATCATCCAGGTCTTGCTGCATTTGGACATGGACAGCTTCAGTATCTGAGGAGTTGCAAATGGTGCTGAACATTGTGCAATCATCAGTGAACATTCCCACTTCTGACCTTATGTTGGAAGGAAGGTCATTAATGAAGCAGCTGAAGATGGTTGGGCTGAAGACACTACCCTGAGGAACTCCTGCAGTGATGACCTGGAGCTGAGATGACTGACCTCCAATAACCATGACCATCTTCCTTTGCGCTAGGTATGACTCCAACCAGTGAAGAGTTTTCCCCTGATTCCCAATGACTCCAGTTTTGCTAGGGCTCGCTGATGCCACACTCGGTCAAATGCGGCCTTGATGTCAAGGGTAGCCACTCTCACCTCACCTCGGGAATTCAGCTCTTTTGTCCATGTTTGAATCAAGGCTGTAATGCGATGAGGAGCTGAGTGGCCCTGGCAGAGCCCAAACCTGGGCATCAGTGAGCAGGTTATTGCTAAGCAAGTGCCACTTGATAGCACTGTTGATGGCTCCTTCCATCATTTTACTGATGAGTAGATTGATGGGGCAGTAATTGGCCGGGTTGTATTTGCCCTATATATTGTGTACAGGACATACATGGGCAATTTTCCACATAGCTGGGCAGATGCCAGTGTTGCAACTATACTGGAGCAGCTGGGCTAGGGCAGCAGCAAGTTCTGGAGCACAAGTCTTCAGTACTATTGCCAGAATATTGCCAAGGCCCATAGCCTTTACAGTATCCAGTACCTTCAGCCATTTCTTGATATCACGTGGAGTGAATCAAATTGGCTGAAGACTGGCATCTGTGATGCTGGGGACCTCTGGAGGAGGCCGAGATGGATCATCCACTTGGCACTTCTGGCTGAAGATTGTAGCAAATGCTTCAGCCTTATGGAATCACATGGTTTTGATTACTATGCTCAATCACATGACATCCAATTCAATGTCTTTCAATCATGCAACATCTGGCCACTGTTTGTAAATATGATTGCATTTGTCTTAGTTGAATTTCTCAGTACTCTTGCTGTCCTAACATAATCATGTCACATTGCAAGATTTTATAAAAGTTTGCAATTTAGACAAATATTTTACAATCATGTTATGTAAACATTTATTATTCATGGTAGAGAAAGAAATTTATAACAAGCTACGCATATATTATCAGCAAGGAAAACAGATTGCTACTTTGTTGTACAGTTATGCTGTATACTACAAAATAAACTAGTTATAGAATCTGACTGTTAGGTTAATAACTCTGCATACCAGTTGTAGACTTGCAGGCTGCAACAGCCTAAATTCCTACAGAGTTGCACTGAATTTTACCACCCCCACCAGTGGGTTCTAAGGTGAGGGCCCCATAAAATTCACTGGGCGACCTTCCTGCCTCCTATCTGCCCACCCCAGACCTGTCAGAAATTTTACAGGGGGCTGCCTGCCCTCGCCCCAATTGAGACCCTGAAGTGTCCAATAATTGACCACTTAAAGGGCCACTACCCACCAGGCTGGGGTTTTGAGGCCTGCTTGAGGAGGTTTGGTAAACCTGCTTGGACCTCAGGTAGGAAAGAGGGAGCACCTCCACCACTGGACCTCTTTCCTGAGGGGAAACCTCCCCAAGGTCTGCCCCTTCCCAGGTTCCCACTTCCCCTCTACCTTTTCCAACACGACCCCCCCCCCACTTCCACAGGGGCATCTCCTCCTGTCCCCCCCGCGAGCTCCCTGCTGTACTCACCTCCATCCTCGGTTCCTGGCACTTAGACTTGTGGAACTAGATGTAGTCCCAGCGGAGGCCACCACCCCTGGTGGTGCTGTTTGGAGTTGAGAGCTGTCGGCTAATCAGTTCAGCCAGCAGGTCCATTTACTCACCTTTGTTACATGTCCCTTTAAACGCTAAACTAAAAAATCCTAATGACCTCAATCTTGCGAATTTCGGTTGGCCCAATTCCACAGCCTTTGGGAATGATTTCCACAAGTCGTGCATGAAAGATGCTCCAATTTCATTATTAAATGGCCTAGCTGTAATTTTAAGATTTTTCTCATTTGTTATGGATTCCACACTCACCCCCACCCCCCAACCGCATCCCCCCTGCCCCCCCCTCCCCCGCCCCCACTTCACCCCAAGAAAATAGCCTCTCTGTATCTACCCTATGGAATCAAGGGAACGAAAAACAGATTTATTCAACTTGCACTTGTAATTTAACCCTTTAAGCTCCAGTGTCATTCATGTGAATCTGTGCTGTTCCTCTTCGAAAACATTGGCCCAGATTTTGTGCTCAACAGCGTAGGAATGGCATTCAGTGCTGACCTTGAAAAAGGTGCCTACAAAGATTTAGCAGGCTCTAGAGTGCAGATTTCTTTTTTCACTATGTCCATTTGAATCGGGCATCTTTGCCAGGATATCTAAGACATCCAGTAACAGGCAAGATTACTGACCAATTCGATTGAAGAATTCTCACAGACAGCAAAACAGGAAATAAAAGCAGGGAGAATGAATCATATAATAATACAGAAATAAAAATTAAAATTAGGGATGTGGGATCAAAGGGTAAAAAATAAATAGCAGAAAAAAATAAAAGAATTTTTAAAAATTTAATAAAAAATCTGTAATTTAAGATGTTCTTCTCAGTGAATGAGATTCTACTCCTGTAAACTCAGTTTTTCAGTGCCTGAAATGTTGTTCAAAAGTAATTATGACTTAGTACACCATTCCTTACTCCTGATTGAATAAGGCTTAACTTTCTCATTGCTTCTTAAAATAAGAATAATGTATAAATAGTTGAGGTTCTTCACAATCTGCTTGCTGAATCTTGAGTCTGAATGTAAGGTAATGTTTCACTTTATTGAAGATTTAACATGTGAATACATCAGTAAAATCATTTTTAACCAATATCTTCCAAATGAAGAACTTGACCTGGACTCATACTTATTAGCAACTCAAGCTGTTATTGTAACTATAGCTGGGAATTAATGTGCCCAAGAATTCTTCTAAACACTAGGCAGTGATTACTCTTATAGCTAATCATCAGTGAGGTCTAATCGCATATAAGAAATAGATGCTTTCACCCTCCATACTTACACTTTTATTTATTTTCCAAGATCTGAAAAAGAAACGGTATTTTAAATACAGCATTGGGCTTTTGTGCTACCATAGGGTGGGTCGGAGTCGTTAACAGCTATGGAGATTCTAGCAACCAGGCACTAGACTATGGCATATATCAACCAGAGGGGCTGTCTTTCTTTCAGCAGTGAAAGTTTACTGAAGTTTCAGGGGCCAAGGAACCACATGCAAGCATGATCCTGAGAACTTCCATCAATTTTCTTCTCCATATTGCAACCTTTCTTGTCTTTATTTATTATATGGATCCTTTCATGGTCAATGGTCTCCTGAACATCCCTTGCCTGGTCCTTTTAAGTTGTAAAGTCCTGGCCTTAAAAAAATTCTCTTCCAACCTTTGCCGTGTTGAAATTAAAATTTAATGCAGTCTCCTATATGTATCCATTCCTTCTTAAAACTTGAAAACTGTAAGAATATTTGCCTCCCTCCATCTTTTCTACTTTATACAATCTTCAGGCTTTTAAAACTCAAGCTTGGCATTGTTTTATTACTGCCTGCTGATTTACCTCATCTCTTTTTTACACTTTTACGATTTTCTTTGTTGTGTCCTATACTGTGGGTTTTCACTCTTCACTTTGATTAGTCAATTAAAAAGAATTAAAATATCACAGAAGCACAACTGAAGAAAACTATTGCTGTGGTCTGCAACAATTGCAAATCTGACATAATATGAAGTTTGAAAGCCAACAGTTTTTTTTTTAAAACAAGAATAGCACCCAAACCTAAACTAGAACCTGTTCTTATCAGTAAATAAAAGGAAATTGTGTTGCAGTCAAATAACCCTAACTGCTTTGAAATATTTCAATTTGCATACAGCTGGGTGAGGTTTCTGTGTAAAAGGTGTGCATGGTTTATGAAGGGCATAGGTTTGACAGAGCAAATGTCATTCCATTTTATGCCCTTGTCATTTTAATGTACCAGTTTTCATTTCGAACAGGGCCATGTGACACAATCATGAAGCTTTGTTGTCTATAGACTGGCAGATCCTATCAAACTGTCTAAATTGTTTTGGAGACAGTGATTTTTTTTTTCTGCTGATCCAATCGAATAGGTGTTTTAATTGCTTAAAACAAAAACAATTAGTTTTCTCAGAACAACTTGCATTTAATGTAGAAAATATCTCAAAATATTTTGTCATGGGAGGAGCAAGAGAGTAATAGAGATGTTTAATGGCATGGAGGGAATGGAAACCTTAGCTCGAAAGATGGATTTTAAGAAAGTTTTTAATAATGAAGAGGAGAAGCAGCATGGTTTGAGAGGGTGGAGTTCCAGATAATGGGCCGTGACATCAAGTGACATCAACATATATACAAAATGCTGGAATCAAGGGCAACATTTTCCCCCCATCAGGGGGGATGTGTGGGAGCGGGCGCGGGAGGGCGGGTTCCTGATCAGCGCCCCTGTTCGGGGGCGCGCCGCCATTTTACACAGGCGGGCCAATTAAGGGAGCTTGCGCTCCCTGTGCGGGCGGGGGTAGATTCCCTGAGCCGGGAGTGCTCTCTTTCACGCTCACAGATCTCCCCGAGGCAAAGTGCTGCCTCAAGGAGATAGGCTCAAATGTGAAAAGCAGTTTAAACGATAGAAAAAATGCTGCTGCCATGTCCCCTCATGTGACACTGTCACATGAGTCGGGACATGTCCATAACTTTTATTTCATAATATTCTGAAATTTTTAAATCCCTCGTGAAACCTCATCCCGCCCGTGGACGAGGTTTCTTGTTTCTTTCCTGCGTCATTTTACACAGTGGCAGTGGGCCACGCCCCCCTCCCGCTCGCTGACCGGAAAGTGCAGCCCCAGAAGCCTAGTAGTATGGGGGCTTGAGAGCAGGCTGGAATAAATTGTAAATAAAGGGATGCTGTAAAGCAATGGACTAGATTTAAAGACAAGGATAAGTATTTTAAATTGAATGGGTGAGGTCCAAGTGATAATAGCCTGGATTTTCACCATCAAGGCGGGTAGCAAGAGTCGGGAAAATTCCCAGCTCGTCACACCCACCTCGGGAGAAAGTGTCTACAAAGGTGGGATCTACATTGCTAGGATCAGGTGCGGGCTTGAGTCAGACCAGTTGGCTGGGGAAAGAGGTAGGAGGCAGCCACAGTAGCTGCCGGGTGCAGAGGTGGGCTGTTTAAATGACCCGCCTCGGTGCTGTGGGATTTTTTCACAGTTAAAATGAAAACAGAAACGCCTTCCAGCCCTCAATCCTCACACCCCCTCATCCCTCCATACAATCCCCATGCTCCATCCATGCCACCTCATTCTCACTGGACCCACCCCTATTGTCCCTCATGCCTCACAAGCTATCCCCCTCCAAGGCCCTTCATGCACCCTATGCCAAACTATGGCACTTTCATGTTGTTTGCTTGTGTGAGAGCCCAGGCATCTATTACTCTTGCTGAAACACGTGAGCCTCAGGGAAACCATTGCTTGATTGGCAGCTCTGGCCCTCCGATCTCTTCTGTCAATTTCACAATGTTTATTTACACAAGGTTGTCAAGGGCTTGCAGTTTCTGTTGTTGATACTTTGAAGGATCTGGATGATCGACACTTTCATTGCCTAGAGTGAAAAGACCGTTTTTTAACATAGAGGGAAGTCATGAATGAAGGACTTCTTTTACACACCCTACTGTCACAATAGAGTTCATTGGTTCTATATAGTGTATACTGGGTCAATGGACATGGAAGTGCCACAGATTTGGTATAGGAGACATGAGGGGCCATGATGGTGTGTGTTTTTTTAAAGCTTTTTAAGCATCCTACTGTCACTATAGGGCTCATTGATTCGATGCAGTGTATAACGGATCAATGGGTATGGAAATGCCATAGCTTGCCATAAGGGGCTATGGGGGGTTGGGGGAGGGAACCATGGGGGGGTGGGTGGGGGTCAAAGCTTTGCATAGGATGGGATAAGGGACACAGTGAGGGGGGGTGAGTGGGGTGCCATAGCTTGGCAGAGGGGACATGAGAAGCAATGGTGGCTGGGTGGAGTGCAAGAACTTGGCATGGGGGGAATGAGGAGATCCTTTTGAACTAACCTTTTAAGAGGTCCCCTCATGCATACTATGGTTCACAACACCTCTGAGAAGCCGAGAACCATGACTTCTTAAAAATCTGGCCTGACTCCATGAAAATTGCAGAGGCGTAGGAGATACCTATCACCGCAATGGAGCCAGCCCAGTCGGGAGTTCCAGGTGCAGATTTTTGACTCGACCCAGCCTGTAAAATCAGGCAGCCAGCAATGGTGTCAGGATTCCTGGAATCGGGACTCGCCTACCATTTATAAAGGGCTCCCAAGTCATCCCAACTCAGTGAAGATCCAGCCCAATGTGCTTCAGTGTGGGTAGAAGTGGTGAGTGCATTTAGTTTGGAACAGGTAGCTGCAACTTGGACCAGTTTGAGTTTATTGAAAGAGGAGGATGGGAGGCCAGTGACATCAAGAAAATGAGCCTAAAAGAGACAACAGCATGGATAAGGGTTTTAGTGGGAGAGATTGAGGTGAAATCAGCCAAATGTTGTTGAAGTAAAAAATGAGCAGAGTTAGTATTGGATTGGATGTGGGATTTATAGCCCACATCAAGATCAAAAAGGTTGCCTTTCTTTTTGCTCAGCTGAGTTAAGCTGAAGTGAAATACTGAGGAGGAACAACAGGACAACTTTGGTGGTGTGGGTTGAAAACAGGACTTTAGTTTTCCTGGCCAATGTCCTTGGAGCATTCATTTATTCACAACTTGAATAGGCGTGAGTGGCTAAATGGTCTACTCCTGTTCCTATATTGATGTTAGACAGGCAATATGATAGCATGGAGGCTTCGTGACTTGGAGGTGTGGCAGAGAATTAGAGCTAGCTATTTCCAGGATACATCTGGAAGCTGACCCGGAGCCTGTAGATGAAGAGGCAATGATAGATGTTTGAGGGACTTGGGAAGCACCAATATGATATTGAGATAATCACATTGATTCTCCTGCAGCCATTTGCTCCAGGTTTGAGTCCCTGGAACAATCAAAATGCAAAATGATGGCACTGACGTGTCTGTGCAAAGTGAAAATATGTGACTTTCTATTAGTATATGAATGCCACTTGAGCACCTTGTAACCTTGCTAACTTGATTTTGCCTTTGAAAGGTTATCAGGACATGACAGTACATAGCTTATTCAGATATTGTTTAATAAAAAGAAAATGTTCAATATATATGGACACTCCACTTATATTGTGCAGTACAACAATCACATCAAGCTTCATATCAGGATTTGTGATAGTCCTTGTAAATGAAACCACCCATGAAAATTGCCTTCTGAATTAGAAAACCAGAATGTATTCAATTACTGGAGACTTGGGTCACAGCTTATAATGTTTTTTTTTGATATAGAAAAAATAGAATGGTTAGATACTATTTTTATCTCATTAAACCTCTTAATTAATGTATTCAAAGGCAGGAATTATTACTTCAGACTGATGTTATTCAAATGATTTTTCAAAAAATGAGAACTACTTTAATTACTAGGGTAATAAGGCCAGAAAGGGTAAATTGCTATTCATTTTGATGAAACAAAATTTCTTAGCTGATAATTGGTAATGATAGAAGAGTTTTTAAAATAGGAATCTAACTGCAGTGATTAATTAATATATTTCTGGCAGACTTGTCACTTGTCATCTTGTGCAATATTTAATTATCCAATAAACGTTTAAAGTATTTTGATCAGTATATTTTAATGGGTTGGAAAAAAAGGAGAATTCAATAAAATATTTAATGCATTACCGATACAATTAAGTAGTTTTTGGGTACACAGATTTCATTGCTGTGGAACATTTGCTACAAGCTTATCAAATTTAATTCATCACAATAACTTAGTTGTATTTTGTAAAACTTTTGACATATTTTTAGTAATTGTGATTAAAACATATGTCAGTAGTATATACTATAAAAAAACAAGCCTGTTTGGGTATTCCAGAGACCCTGTCAAACTATCAATGAACTTGACTATCAATTTTGTTTCAAAATCCTTGTAATCACAATCTGCAGCTGTAGAAAAATAACACCCAATTAATTGATTGTCATTTGCATATATATTTAAACAAAAATATCAAACTTACGATCTAGTGACGTACAAGCATTCCTGACTATATACATACGCACACATCATATATATTTATATTCATTTATCATTCAGTGCTTTTCAGAACAGAAGTATTTGTCTTTCTGCTATTGTTGGTGCAGTCAGTCACTTGTCATGCATATAATAGAGCCAGTGATCTAAAATAGATTGTTGCTCTAACAGCTTGATCACAGTGATAAAGTAAATGGAAAATGCTTTGCTGGATTAGTTAGTGAGGTCTATTGTCTTAACAAGAGCTTTGCTCTAGCAGATTCATTAACTTTGATGCTTTTGATTTAAATGAAGCTACAGGATGTTTAATTTATGTCCATTGGGATTTGAATAGGAACTGAAAATATAATTATTATGGGAAATGCAATTTATAAACATTTCCTTAAAGTACAGCAGGCAGTGGGACATTATGTAACTCAACAGAAAGTATGGTTTGGAATTGGACAATTTAAAGACCTCATGGACAATGTTCCTCAGGAGTTATGCTGAATACCTGCCATTCCCCAGAGCACCAATGATAGTACACACCAATGCTGCATCCACCCAAAAATGGATAGGCATATTGGTGTAAATAGGGGAAATACATTATACAATAGCTTGGACTCTGTGGTCAGCGGTGAAGGAATGGCTCTTGCCATTCATTAATGGCAGCTTACAGCTGCCCACAGACTTTTTGTGAGCTTTTTTTGCTGCCTGATTTATTTCATAATAACGGTGAGTGTCAAGTGCTATTATTCTTAACACAAACCCGGATCAATAAGTTTCCCATGACATGCTCCACAGCAGTACTGGGCACCAGGAATGCTTAATTCTGTATTATGGTGATAGGGAAAGGGGAACTTATATTTTAACAGCTCTAAGGGAGAGTCATCAATTGTTGGGCGTAATTCACATTGGGGTCAGTGACAGCCCTACTAACCCATCTTCTTTAAAGTACTTTTATATAGAAATAAATGATCTTCAGTTGTCATAGAGGCAGTTGGCTTGCAATGAGACTACTGCAGGCTCCTGAGAAATACAGCTGCAAATTCCTCTTCTTTCCTGATGTAGCCTGCGCGATACAGTCAGGAATCCCACCAGGAGCCTGCTGGAAAATATTGAAATGGGCCTGACCCCAGTAAACTGGCCCCAGTAAACGGGGAGGTAATGATGTAGTGGTATTGTTGCTGGGCTCTGGAGACCTGGGTTCGAATCCCGCCACGACAGATGGTGGAATTTGAATTCAATAAAAATCTGGAATTAAAAGTATAATGATAATCATGGAAACCATTGTCAATTGTTGTAAAAACACATCTGGATCTCACTAATTCCCCTTTAGGAATTAACTGGTCTGGTCTACATGTGACTTCAGACCGACAGCAATGTGGTTGACTCTTAAATGCCCTCTGAACAAGGGCAACTAGGGATGAACAATAAATGCTGGCCTAGCCAGCGATGCCCACATCCCATGAATGAATAAAAAAAAGAATTAAAAATCAGTGGGTGTGGGGGGAGGTGCATCTAGTAGGTCTTTCGTGGCAAAGGGACTCACGGGGAGTGGAAACTAACTGGTAGTGTCTAGGATGCCACTGCTGAGCCTCCTGCTCCAGTGGGGTAGTGGAGAGTTGCTGGAGCCGACAGCAGTGGCCAAAGTTTTCAACTTGCTGTGGCAAGAACCGGCTTCAGGAGACCCGGTCCCACCGGGTGAAGCTGCAGCACCCGCTGTCGCCTCGTCCACCCCATGCACCTCCTGCTGACCTGGCAGACAAGGCCACCCTGGATGAACAGAGGGACCGGGACCATGGCATGTCCCTTTGGGAATTAACCAAGAAAGCCCTGAAGAAGGAAGGAATGGGAGCAGGGACAATCTTGCATCAGCCTAAATCAGCCACAAAAGGAATTTTACTCTGCAGATCAGCAATTTAATCAATACCTGAAACATCAGCTCCTGAAAGACAACTTAAATTTAGATGAAATGCCGGATCATTATGACCTTGACCTCATTCCTCCTCCTAAGCCTGTCACTTTGTCAGCCTGTGTTTGCTGCGAGACAGAAAGTTATTTTACTGTCCAAAAGCCATGTCCATTTGCAAGATGGCGCTGCACTTTGCCGACACATGGCTAGGCAGGAAGATGAGTTGTGAAGAGGACATAAGAAGGCTACAAAGGGTTATAGATAGGTTAATTGAGTGGGCAAAGATCTGGCAAATGGAGTATGATGTGGGAAAATGTAAATTTATCCATTTTGGCAGGAAGAATACAAAAGAAGCATATACCTAAATGGTAAGGGATTACAGAACTCTGAGTTGCAGAGGGATCTGGATGTCTTAGTGCATGAATTGCAAAAGATTAGTATGCAAATACAACAAGTAATTAGGAAAGCTCACAAAATGTTAATGTTTATTACAAGAGGAATTGAATACAAAAGTAGGGAGTTCAGTTATACAGGGCATTGGTGAGAACACATCTGGAGTACTGTGTACAGTATTGGTCTCCTTATTTAAGGGAGGATGTGGTTCAGAGAAGGTTTACTAGACTAATACCTGGAATGGGCGGATTGTCTTATGAGGAAAGGTTGGACAAGCTAGGCTTTTATCCACTGGAGTTTAGGAGAGTAAGAGGCCACTTGACTGAAACATATAAGATCCTCAGGGGTATTGACAGGGTGGATGTGGAAAGGATGTATCCTCTTGTGGGAGAGTCTAAAACTAGGGGTCACTGTTTAAAAATAAGGGGTTGCCCTCTTAAGACAAAGATTAGGTGAATTTTTTTTCTCGCAGGGGGTCGTGAGTCTTTGGAACACTCTTCCTCAAAGGGTGGCGGAAGCAGATTCTTTGAATATTTTTAAGGCAGATCTAAGTAGATTCTTGTTAAGCAATTGGGTGAAAGGTTATCAGCGGTAGGTAGAATGTGAAGTTGAGGTTACAATCAGATCAGCCATGATCTGGTTGAATGGCGGAGCAGACTCGAGGGATTGAGTGGGCCTACTCCTGCTCCTAATTCGTATGTCGTATGATACAGGATTTTACATTGCTCATCATTTCAATTTACTTTCTTTTAGCTTTTGTGATGCAATTTTTATTTTTCTTTGTTAATTATTCACTTATATGTGATTTTTAATGTATCTACAATTAATTGTATCCACAATCCACAATAACATTTGAATTGAATTGATTTGAAATTATTCCTTTCCCACTGAAGCTGAGTCAATGCAAGAGAAAAATTGGTCCTTCTTTTAATAAGTGCTCTGTTTCTAGATGTAGATTTAAAATAAGGTGAATTGAGTCATTTTAAATGTATTGATATAGTGCCTTATAGGAATTAATGCCACTTGACTACTTTCCAGTAGTAAGTTTTCTTTTATTTACCAGCCAGCAGGCCCATTCTGAAATGTAGCATCAAACTGGAAATATGCAGAGAAGCCTAGGTAGTAGTTGGTGGCCATTAATCAATGTGACCGTCTCAAACTAGGATGTATACTATTGTGTGCCAGTAAGTGTGCCATCACATATTGGTGACAGGTATGAACCTAAAGTGCAACTAGGCTTTCTGGGCCCATCCTGCTAATTTTTTTTGAAGATCTGGAGTCATTGAGACTGGAAAATTGCAATGCGGCATGCACCATCACATCCCTTCTTTGCAGCGTTTCTGGAAAATTGGCATGGAATGCGCCTGCTCACATGTGGTTGGGCATGTTGGGACTGCTTTGCTGTTCTATTGTTTCTTGTTATTTTGTTACACAGACTTCAGTTGCAACAACCACAGAGTCACATTGTTAACAAGCTCACGTTACTCAACCCAACATGAATCCTTGGGCATACTGCATGATTTGAGCATGATTACACAGTTCTTTATTTTTGCATTCATGATTCACTGTAAGAACTCAGGTACATCATGCTCCAAAACCCTTGCATGACTATAGCACACAGTGGTTACTCAAAACTCTTAAATCAAATCTACCTTTGATCTTTACATTCCATGTATACTGGCACTAAATCGTAATATCTCAAAATACACCCAATCAGGTGCACATAGAGCCAAGAAAATACACTTACTTCCTCTATCTCTCCCAATGCTTCTCTTACCATGGTTATATGATCCACTTAAGATCTTCAATCATTTTATTACTACTGACACAGTAAGCAGATCAACATCTCCCCATACCCTCCAGGCATGAATGAATTATCTTCACATATTCCTTCAATTTCGCATCCTTGCCTGAGGCCCGCTTCACAAAGCATCCCTGGTCAGTAAAACTGAAAGCTATTTTAACTCATTGTGTGTTGATCCTACAAATTCCCCAAGGCATTGAGGTACAGAAGTAGTAGGAGTCAATATTCCCACAGGATGCATGCTAAAAATGAGAATTGCTGCCTTCCTTCCACTGCAGTAGACCTCAGTTTCTGACCTCAGTTCAGCCGAAATCCCCAGTGCACACCATGGAGCCCACCTCCAGAACACTATTGATCCCAATACCAGGAAGGTGACTGGTGTCAATTGGGACCATTCCATGATGGGTGGCCCAATTGGAAATCTTAAGCCAAAGATTAAATTGCAAAATAGATCATGTTTTAGTTAAGTAGAATTTCTTACTTTAGTGAAACAAATCATTAAATTTAAAAATTTATATCTTTGACACAAAATAACAGCACTAAACACAAAATCATGAATCTGTGATGGAGGAAAGTCAGGAAAATTTGAAAATTATCCTGTTTATTCTTTTCCTGTTCTGATGACATTGAATCAAGCAGGGATTTAATTCCATAGAAGCCCTCCATTCTCACACAAGTGCAAACCTAAACAGTAAGCATTGGCCTTCAGGCAGTCAGTCATCAACATGTGTTAATCAATCATCTATTCCTACATTTTCCAGCAGGAATCATCAGATAGTGATCAGGAATCTGATATCCTATTATAACATCTTTTCCTAGCTAAGGACATTGAGGCCAGCTGTAGTATTATGACTGCCCTGGATGACATCAGTTAAATCAGTACAAACCAAAGACTGAAACCTTAATGTATAGATTTTCCCAGATTTTGTAGTCAGTAGCAAACAAATGCTGCTAGCTGTTAAGCTTTCCGACAGTGGGCTTTTGCACTGCCACTTATGGATATTAGTGAGTCAAAACAATATACCCCTCTCTCCAGAGAATCTGGTACCTGTGTGACCAGGGCAAACAAGTGTCTCCTTAGTCAAATTGAAGAATCCTTACTGAGAATAAGCCAGCCTAAGCCAGGAAATGTCTGTTAGAATAGGTAAAGATAAAAGTGACAGAAGGAAAATGTTATGGACTTGATTTTCCAGACAGGTTTCTCATTAGAAACATCACAGTTTATTTACAAGCTACAGCAGCAGTTACATGCTTCCATCAAGTACCACAGCTAGAAGGAGGACTCCCACTTTAAGGTTCGCCATGATTAGAAGTGATTCATTCACACCGTCCCCGATACTATATAACACAATAAGTCTTAAAGCTCCAGTCGCTACATTTCTTCAACCTACAATTATTACAGAAAAAAATGAATCTTTAAGATCTCCAACAGTAGTTAAAATCCGAGAAAATTAAACTCCATGATTATAAAAGTTAATTTTCTTTTTAGCAATAATTAAAGCTAATAATACCTTTAAAAATCACTTACACTTGAATGCACCAGCCCTAACTTTTCTGGCATGTTTATTGGGTATCTGGTGGATAAGTACAGCAACCCTTACCATGGTTATATGGTCCACTTAAGCTCTTCAATCATTTTATTACTACTGACACAGTAAGCAGATCAACATCTCCCCACACCCTCCAGACATGCCCTTTATGTATTTGAATCCCAACTCTCTTGGATATTGTTAAATTAAAACTTCTGGAGGAGCAAGGCAACTCAGACAGCAACTTCATGATTTCTGCATTTGATTGCTTAGACACTGGAAGTTACTGCCCAATTTACTCTCTAATGACAGTCATCACTGATAGCCTCACTATTATTTTCATCAAAATTACAGCTTGTCAGGATATTGACCCCAATAACTTATAGTTGCAGTTTATGGAAAACGTTAACTGCAGTTTGTTGCTGAAAGTGTTAAATTAGTAGTTATCTGAAGTACTGATTTAAATTTCATTAAAAACAATAATCCTTTAAGCATATGGGCATGTTTCCTCTGTTCATTTTTATAGAATTTAATGTGCACAACAAAGAAAGCTAATTTATATAGAAAGGATTAGGCATTGCGCCAGATATAATTAATGCGAATGTATTCATGATTTTGTGGGTCAACTTAGAAAATAATGTTATTCATTTGCAAATCAAATTGTAATCAAATAATGGCCAAGCATAGCATTATATCTTGAATCATAATGTTTGACTTTGTGCATAGCTCTCCTAGCACATACACTGTTCCACTCTCCTTCAAATCCCCTTTCACCACTCTCCTCAGTGAAAAAAGTCTATACTGGATCCATCAATTCTCTCAAACTCCACCCTCCCCCCATATCAAAGGTCCTTTCCAGTGTCTTTGAAAGCATTGTCAGTACCCAGCTCTATAGTTACCTCTTCCATTTTGAAGTTCAGTTCTATGACTACCTTAGTAAATGTTATGAACAAGATCTTCTGTGATACAGCATGGGGCATTTTCACTCTTTGTTCTCTTTGACCTCTCTGTGGTATTCCACATGGTCTATCTTTCCATGCTTCTCCAACACCTCTGCTCCATGGTTCACCTCAACTGAATTTCTCTCACTTGGAACATAAGAACAGTAGTAGACTGTTCAATCCCTTGAGCCTGTTTCTTCATTTAATTAGATCATGCTTGATGTGTATCTTAATTCCATTTACCTGCCTTGGTTCTAGGTCCTTTGGTTCCATTTCAGCCTATTACAATGTAGCCAGCAATGAATTCTGCTCTTTACCTTTACCTCTAGCATAACCCAAATTTCCTTCCCAGATTCCCCCTTTTCCTTGCTAGCTTATTCCCTGAGCACAAAAAATTTGTGTGCGAATTATCCTTTTCAATGTGTTTGCTGACAACATTCAATCTACCTGTTCCCCTACCACTCTCAACTCCCCAACCACATTTACAATAAAAGATTGCTTGTCCAGCATCATATCTTGAATGCAATATAACTTCCTCCGATTGAATATCAAGAAGACATATTGTCATGAAGATGTGCTTTATGCCAAATTTTAATCAACTGACTGGAAAGTTGAATTGAATTTTTTAAAACAAACATTTTTAAACACAGAGATTAAAGACGACCTGCAATCGCAGCCAAAGATGGCCAGCCAATTTGCATTACTATGCACTCTACATTCCAATCTATTGGAATGGAGATGGCATGTCTGCAAAGCCCATCAAAGACAATGACTTCAGGGATTGTGAAGGACTCTCATCTCCTCTCTCCTTAGTAAGGTATCTAAGGCAATCACCTGAGTTATTCAACTGTTGGAGGCAGACCATTAAGATGAATCACTTGGACAATGGGACCCTGGCTAAGATAGCTTTCCGGATATGAGTTAATCAAGTTATCCTTGTAATATATGCATAATGGCCATATTTGGAATCCCCCTGCCAGTTGGTGAAGGAAGGTCACATGACAAGTCAACCATTTTGTATGTTTTAAGCACATGTTTTCTGAGAAGAACTGAGGACAAACAGCTGAGAAGATAAGAGAGACTACCCAAATGAAGTTCCTCCTGCCTCCCGCTCTCTCCAACCCACCTGGCAAGCTTCAAGCCCTGTTTGCTGAACGTCATCTCTGCATTCAGTCTGTCCAGCGCTGTCAGAACTTTATACGTTTCAATGAGATATCCTTTCATTCTTCTAAACTCCAGTGCATACAGGCCTAGTCAGCCCAATCTCTCCTCTTACGACAATCCTGCCATCCAGAAATCAGTCTGGTGAACCTTTGCTGCACTCGCTCTATGGCGAGTATATCCTTTCTTAGGTAAGGAGACCGAAACTGCACAGAATACTCCAGGTGCGGCCTCACCAAGGCCCTGTATAGCTGCAATAAGACATCTTTGCTCCTGTACTCAAGTCCTCTCGCAATCAAGGCCAACATACCATTTGTCTTCCTAACTGCTTGCTGCACCTGCATGCTTGCTTTCAGTGACTAGTGTACAAGGACACCCAGGTCCCTTTGCACATCAACATTTCCCAATCTATCACCATTTAAATAATAGTCTGCCATTCTGTTTTTCCTACGAAAGTGGATAACTTCAAACTTATCCACATTACTCTGCATCTGCCATGTAATTTCTCACTCACTCAACTTGTCTAAATCTCCACACAAGTGCCAGGCAATGACCACCTCCAACAAGAGAGAATCTACCCATTGCCCCCTGACATTCAATGCCATTACCATCACTGAATCTCCCACTATCAACATCCTGGAGGTTACCATTGACCAGGAACTGAGCTGGACTAGCCACATAAAAAATGTGACTACAAGAGCAGGCCAGAGGCTAAGAATTCTGCGGCAGGTAACTCACTTTCTGACTCCCCGAAGCCTATCCACCATCTACAAGGCACAAGTCAGGAGTGTGATGGAATAGTCCACACTTGCCTGGATGAGTGCAGCTCCCACAACACTCAAGAAGCTTGACACCATGACCATCCAGGGGAGGGAACCCCCTCCCTAACAGCACTGTGGGTGTACCTACGCCACATGGACTGCAGCTGTTCAAGCAGGCAGCTCACCACCATCTTCAAGGGAAATTAGGGGTGGGAAATTAATGCTGGCCTAGCCAACAAAGCCCACCTCTTGGCATCTCTTCCACAAACATTCATTCCCACCACCAACGAACTGTAGCAGCAGTGTGTACCATCTACAAGATGCATTGCAGGAACTCACCAAGGCTTCTTAAGCAGCACCTTCCAAACCCACGATCATTACCATCTAGAAGGACAAGGGCAGCAGACACATGGGAACACCACCACCTGGAATATTCCCCTTCAAGTCACTCACCATCCTGACTTAGAACTATATCACTGTTCCTTCACTGTCGCTGGGTCAGAATCCTGGATTCCCTCCCTAACAGCACTGTGGGTGTACCTGCACCACATGGACTGCAATGGTTCAAGAAGGAAACTCACCACCACCTTCTCAAAGGCAATTAGGGATGGGCAATAAATGCTGGCTTATCCAGTGATGTCCACATCCCGTAAATTAAATTTAAAAATAACACAATAAATTAGTAAGTACATTCTTTGCCAAACAAAAAAAAATCTGTTGCGGTCAAATGAGGAGAGGAAAAAGAGGGGAGCCATTCAACCCCTACTCACCTAGTCATAATAATATACTCAGCTTCCCCAATAAGACTTTGCACCCCTGCTCCTTACTCCAATGTCCCCTCCTTCCTCTAGTTGGTTCCTCAGCCCGAATCAGATGCTTTGTACCTCAGTGTTCTCACCAAACCTGAACTGAGTTTCAAATCCCATATTCTAACTGTGAGAAAGACCAGCTGTTTCATGTCTACGTTATTATCTGCTCCTCCTCTTTCTTCAATCCAAAGTTGCTGAGACCTTTATTTATTCTATTATAATGTGCAGATTCAATGTGTAAAGTGTCATCTTTGTTAACCTCCTGAGCTCTATCATGCATAAAGTACAATTCACCCAAAACCCTGTTCGTCTCCGTCTTTCATTCACTAAGTCCCAGTTAGGGACATGAGCAGATCTTCTATTACTGCCTGATGTCCATTCCTCCTCTGTGAATCTCCTTAGCATGTCTTACCATTTTAATAGTATTATATGAACGTAAGCTAATGGAATAATTGCTGAAAAAATTAACAGTGCCTCAACTTCGTTTGAAAAGATTTGATTCATTTCTTGAATTTTGAGGGAGAGGTGATGGCATAGTGGTATTGTCACTGGTAATCCAGAGACCCAGGATAATGCTCTGGGGACCTGTGTTCAAATCCCGCCCTGGTAGATGGGGGATTTTGAATTCAATAAAAATCTGGAATTAAAAGTCTAATGACGGCCATAAAATTGTTGTTGTTAAAAACCCATCTGGTTCACTAATACCCTATCCCCTTTAGGGAAAGAAATCTACTGTCCTTACCTGGTGTGGCTAGGCCACATGTGACTCCAGACTCACAGCAATGTGGTTGACTCTGGCCACTCAGTTGTATCAAACCGTTACAAAGCATCAAAAGAATAATGAAACCCGACGGACCACATGGCATCGACTTAGGCACCGGAAACGCCAACGACAAAATCAACACTGTCAACCATGCAGCTCGGGGCTAGTGCCAAAATTGGGAGAGATGTCTCACAGACTAGTCAAACAACAGCCTGACATGGCCATCCTCACTGAATCATAACTGACAGATAATGTCCAGGACACCGCCATCACTATCCCTAGGTATGCCCTGTCCCACTGGCAGGATGAGATCTGGCAGAGGTGGAGGCACAGTGGTATACAGTCGGGAGGGAGTTGCCCTGGGAGTCCTCAACATTGACTCTGGACCCCATGAAGTCTCATGGCATCAAGTCAAACATGGGCAAGGAAACCTCCTGCTGATTACTGCGTACTACCCTACCTCAGCTTATGAATCAGTGCTCCTCCATGTTGAACCCTACTTGGAGGAAGCACTGAGGGTGGCAATGGTGCAGAATGTACTTTGGGTGGGAGACCTCAATACCCATGACCAAGAGTGGCTCAGTAGCACCACAGCTGGCTGAGTCCTAAAGGACATTGCTGCTAGACTGGGTCTGCGGTATGTGGTGAGCGGACCAAAAAGAAAAACATACTTGACCTCATCCTCACCAGCCTGACTGCCTCAGATGCATCTGTCCATGAGAGTGTAGGTAGGAGTTATCACCGCACAGCCGTTGTGGAGACAAAGTCCTGCCTTTACGTTGAGGATACCTTCCATCATGTTGTGTGGCACTACCACCGTGCTAAATGGGATAGATTTCGAACAGACCTAGCAACTCACGACTGGACATCTATGAGGCACTGGGCCATCAGCAGCAGCAGAATTGCACTCGAACACAATCTGTAACCTCGTGGTCCAGCATATCCCCCACTCTACCCTTACCATCAAGTCAGGGGATCAACACTGGTTCAAAGAAGAGTGCAGGAGGGCATGCCAGGAGCAGCACCAGGCAAACCTAAAAATGAGGTGTCAACCTAGTGAAGCTATAACACAGGACTACTTGCATACCAAACAGCATAAGCAGCAAATGATATACAGAGCTAAGCAAGCCCACAACCAATGGATCAGATCTAAGCTCTGCAGCCCTGCCATGAATGGTGGTGGGCAATTAAACTACTCACTGGAGGTGGAGGCTCCACAAATATCCCCATCCTCAATGGTGGGGGAGCCCAGCACATCAGTGCAAAAGATAAGGCTGAAGCATTTGCTACAATCTTCAGCCATAATTACCGAGTGGATGATTCATCTTGGCCTCCTCTGGAGGTCCCCAGCATCACAGATGCCAGTCTTCAATCAATTTGATTCACTCCACGTGATATCAAGAAATGGCTCAAAGCACTGGATAGTGCAAAAGCTATGGGTCCTGACAATATTCTGGCAATAGCACTGAAGCTTGTGCTCCAGAACTTGCCGCGCCCCTAGCCAAGCTGTTCCAGTGCAGCTACAACACTGGCATTTACCCGGCTATGTGGAAAATTGCCCAGGTATGTCCTGTACACAAAAAGCAGGACAAACCCAACCCAGCCAATTACCGCCCCATCAGTCTACTTCTGATCATCTGTAAAGTAATGGAAGGAGTCATCTACAGTGCTATCAAACGGCAATTGCTTAGCAATAACCTGCTCACTGATGTCCAGTTTGGGTTCCACCAGGGCCACTCAGCTCCTAACCACATTACAGCCTTGGTTCAAACATGGACAAAAGAGCTAAACGCCCGAGGTGAATTGAGAGTGACTGCCCTGGACATCAAGGCCACATTAGGCCGAGTGTGGCATCAAGGAGCCCTAGCAAAACTGGAGTCAATGGGAGTCAGGGGCAAAAATCTCCACTGGTTGGAGTCATGCCTAGTACAAAGAAAGATGGTTGTAGTTGTTGGAGGTCAGTCATTTCAGTTCGAGGACATCAGTGCAGGAGTTCCTCAGGGTAGTGTCCTCGGCCCAACCATCCTCAGCTGCTTCATCAATGACCTTCCTTCCATCATAAGGTCAGAAGTGGGGATGTTCGCTGCTAATTGCACAATGTTCAGCACTATTTGTGATTCCTCAGGTACTGAAGCAGTCCATGTCCAAATGCAGCAAGACCTGGACAATATCCAGGTTTGGGCTGATAAGTGGCAAGTTAAATTCGCACCACACAAGTGTCAGGCAATGAATTTCTGCAACATGAGAGCATCTAACCATCACCCCTTGATGTTCAATGGCATTACCATCACTAAATTCCCCACCGTCAACATCATGGGGGCTCCCATTGACCAGAAACTGAACTGGACTAACCATATAAAAACTGTAGCTACAAGAGCAGGTCAAAGGCTAGGAATCGTGTGACGAGTAACTCACCTCCTGACTCTCCAAAACATGTCCACCGTCTACAAGGCATAAGTCGGGAGTGTGATGGAACAGTCTCCACTTGCCTGGATGAGTGCAGCTCCCACAACATTCAAGAAGCTTGACAGCATCCAGGACAATGCAGCCCACTTGATTGGCACCACATCCACAAACATTCACTGCCCCCACCACCAACGCACAGTAGCAGCAGTGTGTACCATCTACAACATGCACTCTAGGAATTCACCAAGGCCCCTTAGACAGCACCTTCCAAACCCATAACCACTACCATCTAGAAGGACAAGGGCAGCTGTTAGATGGGAGCACCACCACCAGGAGGTTCCCCTCCAAGTCACTCACCATCCTGACTTGGGAATATATTGCTGTCCCTTCACTGTCTCTGGGTCAAAATCCTGGAACTCCCTCCCTTACAGCACTGCAGGTGTTACCTACACCACATGGACTGCAGCAGTTCAAGAAGGCAGCTCGCCATCACCTTTTCAAGGGCACTTAGGGATGGGCAATAAATGCTGGCCCAGGCAGTGAAACCCACATCCGTAAATTAATTTTTAAAAATAGGCGAGGAGATACCATAAGTAACAGGGAGCAAGCAGACTAAATACAGAAGAATTAAAATAAATGGGGGACTGGATAGACAAGTAGCAAATAGTTACTCTGGACAAATGCAAGGGATGCTAGGACTGCAGAAAATGAATGAACAGTGGGGATATGAGGTGCATCATTGTGAACAGCAGATTACAGCACATGAGAGGTATCTAGGGGCACTTTAAACAGCTTTTTGAAATTCTCAGTACAGTGTACGACAGCAGCAAGAAGGCAAACAAGGGATAGAATCTTGTGCCCTTCCCCCTGGTGGGTTCAGTGGTGGCAGGGGCATTTAATCAGATCGGAGAGTGGTGGGTTGGTACCCCAGTACCTTCTTGTCTCCACCCCGAATAAGTCCTGGGCAGGCAGGCCCATGGACAGCCTTCCTGCCCTGCCACCAATTGAGGCCTTTATGTGGGCAATTAATGCCAACTTAAGGGCCTTCTCCCGCTACTGCTGGTATTACCGCAGCGTTGAATTAGGGTCTCGACATTGGGAAGGGGGACCCACTGAGAGCCACAACTCTTGCCATGGCACCCTTCCCACCATTCCCCTGTGACTTCCTACCTCCTGCCATCATTCACCTGTGCCTGGGTTCCTCGCAGTCGGAGTCCTCAGGTAGTTGTCACACCAACAGCAGCCACCATCTCCCCAGTGGTGCTGCTGTGTACAGAAGATCTGCCAGCCTCTTATTGGCTGGCAGCTCTCAGCGGGTTGGAATTATGCCCCCGGTGTCCTTGATCCCGGGGGAGGCCTGCTATTGGCCTATGAAATACTTGGAAGGCACAAGGCTTGGCAGTCCTTCACCGAAAAGAGGCGACGTGGGGGTCTAGCTGACTCTCCAGCCAGTGGCCAAGACCTCTGTTGTCTCCACAAGATTCTGCCCAAGGTCTTGGATGCACAGCAAGAGTGATAATCTATAAGCCCTAGATGGCAACGTTGGACATGACATAATTTTGGCTATGTTCCTATTTCTGATTAAATAGTTTTAGTCATATTCGTCATACCAGTAATTTAAAACGTAGTAATTAATGCTAATGGTAGTGGGCAAATAGATAAATATTCAAAAAGCCTTTTGACCAGGTGTCACATACAAGGTTGCTAAATCAGACTGAGTCCTGTAGGATTAGTGGCCAAGTTTTGGACTGCATAAAGAACTGGAAGTATCCTAATAAACAGAGGTGGCTATTAATGGTATTGGCTTTGTGTGGGGATCAGCCAGCAGTGTAGATCTACAGGGACTGGTTTTAGGGCTATTGCACGGATGAAGGCATCAGGGGAACTTTCTGCAAGTTCCCAGAAATATGTGTGGACCTAAGGACCCTCTATGAGGAAACTGGATTGCAAGCAGATCTAGATGCAATGGAGAGGAGGCGGGAGACTGACCTGGGTGTAATAGTGCAATAATTATTGTGGTTTCATTACTAATGTTATAAGGCAATTGCTAGTGTTAGGATGTATTGCCAGGACTATTAAATGTAAAACAAGATATTACTATTATACCTCTGATCAAAGCCTTGGTTGAAATGCAATATGCATTTTTGATCTCTTCACATGGCAGTGATATAAAGACTCTGGAAAAGGTTCAAAGGAGGACTTTAGATTAAAAGCCAGGACCTTTTGCTTTAGATAAGCACAGACTTCATAGAAATGTTATTAACATCTTTTGAATTATGAAAGATTTACACTTGGCAAAGTGGATAAGTTATTCAAGCCAGGTAGATTTGGGGGGGCCTGCAATTTTAAGTATAATTTACGTAAGCACAGGATCAGGTTAGGTGTTGGCAGATGTTCCTCTCACAGCTTGTTGTCAATCTCTGGAAAAAGTTTCAGATTTAATTTGCATGCAGTGAGTGTAGATTTGTGGCAAGTATTCAAAGGGGACCTGAATAAGTTTCTGGATAAGATCCTGAGTGTGGCCAACAAAACTGTTTCTTGGAGGAAAGATGCCATTGAATGGTTTCTCCCCCAAGTTAAGGTGATCACCTAGAACCTGTTTAATTGCTTTTGGAGAATTACCCAGTGGTTACTTTTGTCTTTCTCCGGGAGGTGGTAAGATTGATGGGTAAGGGGCATGGATGTTATGTGGATGTCACACCATAGCTGTATAGGGCATGGTGTTCCTGTCCTTCATTTTTGCATGCAAAAAGATGCTGTGGGATTTTTCTACTGTGAGGTTCAGCTGTCTATATCTCCTTTTTTGGGGGGTGGGTGGGGGGGGGTGGAGGGGGTGGGTGCGTGACATGGGACTAGGTAATCACAAACAAGTCTAAATGCTAACTAATGTATGGGATGTGACTCAAATTATCTTAATTGTAAGCCATATTGATTTGGTTACATTTGGATTTTTATTCAAATGTTAAAAAATATATAGTCAGGCCTTCAGTAAGTTCAGGCTTTTTTTAGAATATTCAACTAGTGAACCATAAATTATATTCTGTATGTATTTGGATCTTGGGTTGACAAGTATAATACAACAACCACTTGAAACATTAACAAAGAGCACAAATACATTGTATGTACATCTGGTGTTTCTGATGTCAAATTTTGGTAAGTGGTGAAATGTTGGATGATTTTGCATGCTGTGCAATTATAGCACCTGTTAAGATTTCAGTGCCATATGTTGTTTTCAGTGGATAGGACAATACAATTTATCCCTTTACAGTTGATGCAAACTCTTAAAAGTCATTTTGAAAAACAATTATAGGTTCTTTTTTTTCATTAATTCATGGGATGTGGGCATCGCTGGCTGGGCCAGCATTTACTGCCCATCCCTAATTGGCCTTGAGAAGGTGGTGGTAAGCTGCCTTCTTGAACCGCTGCAGTCCATGTGGTGTAGGTACCACAGTGCAGTTAAACATTTTAAAGAAATTACAAATTTTCCTTAATATACGGCTTCCGGGTCAAAGATTGTCACACAAACTAGAACATCTTTCTGTGTTACTATTTCATGGATTAAAAATTAAGGAGCCAAAAATTCATAGTGGCTGTATCTTGACACAAGTGGCCAAAATACCCACCTGGAAGCTCTGCCAAAGAGTCACAGAGTCATAGAGTCATAGGGTTGAATTATCCCCCCGTTGGGCGGGGGGAGTTGACGAACGGGCGCATATGGGCGCGCTTCCGATCGGCGCCCCCGATTGGGGCGCCGCCGCCATTTTACGTGGGTGGGCCAATTAAGGCCCACCCAGCGCGACGACCGCACAGAAGAGCTATACGCTCCCTGTGCGGGCGGGGGAAATCCCAAAATTGAGAGTGCCTCAGGGAGATCGGCTGCACATGTAAAAAAGACAAAAATAGAAAGATAAAATTTCCCTTACATATCCCCTCATGTGACAATGTCACATGAATTAGGACACGTCCATAATTTTTACAAAATCTTTATTTAAATTTTTTAAAGCCTACATGGAATCTCCACCCACATGTGGATGAGGTTTCATGTTTTTTCTATTTGCCATCGGGGCTCCTGGCCTGCCTGCTAACCTCAAGGTTGGACGGGCAGGTTCTTTAATTACTTAATTGATCCTGTCAATGGCCTCAACTGGCCATTGACAGGTCGGCGGGCCCGCAGCTGATTTTGCTGCGCCCCTGCCTTCCTAAAAATTTAATTTGGGCGCGCTGACGTCGGGAGTTCCCCCCGACGTCACCGCGCATCATTTTACGCGTCGGCGAGTGGGCCCCGCCTCCCCGCTCGCCGACTCGTAAAATTCTGCCATAGAGGTCTACAGCACAGAAAAAGGTCATTCGGCCCAACGAGTCTGCGCCAGTCAAACAAGTACCTAACTATTCTAATCCCATTTTCCAGCACTAGGCCCATAGACTTGTGTGCCATGGTATCGCAAATGCACATCCAAATACTTCTTAAATGTTATCTGGGTTTCTGCCTCTACCACCCTTTCAGGCAGTGAGTTCCAGATTCCCACAACCCTCTGGATGAAAAAATTCTTCATCACATCCCCTCTAAACCTCCTGCCCTTTACCTTAAACCTATGCCCTCTTGTTATTGGTCCCTCCACCAAGGGGAAAAGTTCCTTCCTGTCTACCCTATCTATGCCCCTCATAATTTTATACACCTCGATCATGTCCCCCCTCAATCTCCTCTGCTCCAGGGAAAATAACCCCAGTCTATCCAATCTCTCGTCATAACTAAAACTCTCCAGCCCAGGCAACATCCTGATAAATCTCCACTGCACTCTCTCTAGTGTAATTACATCCTTCCTATAATGCAAATTCCAGAACTGCACGCAATACTCTAGCTGTGGCCTAACCAGTGTTTTATACGGTTCCAGCATAACCTCCCTGCTCTTATATTCTATGCCTCGGCTAATAAAGGCAAATATCCCATATGCCTTCTTAACCACCTTATCTACCTGTCCTGCTATCTTAAGGGACTGGTGGACATGCACACCAAGGTCCCTCTGATCATTGGTACTTCCCAGGATCCTACCATTCATTGTGTATTCCCGTGCCTTGTTTTTCGTGCCCAGGTGCATCACCACACACTCATCCGAATTAAATTCCATTTGCCACTGATCAGCCCATCTGACCAGCCCGTCTATATCCACCTGTAATTTAAGGCTATCCTCCTCACTATTTACCATCCCACCAATTTTCATGTCATCAGCGAACTTCCTGATCAAGCCTCCTACGTTCACGTCTAGATCGTTTATATATACCACAAACAGCAAGGGACCCTGTGGAACCCCACTGGACACAGGCATCCAGTCACAAAAACACCCCTCAACCATCACCCTCTGCTTCCTGCCACTCAGCCAATTCTGGATCCAATTTGCCAAATTGCCTTGGATCCCATGGGCTCTTACTTTCGTTATCAGTCTCCCATGCGAGACCATATCAAAAGCCTTGCTGAAGTCCAAGTAGACTACGTCAAATGTGTTGCCCTCATCTATGCACCTGGTCGCCTCTTTGAAAAATTCATCAAATTGGTCAGACATGACCTCCCCTTAACAAAATCATGCTGACTGTCCTTGATTAATCCCTGCCTCTCCAAGTGTAGATTAATTCTGTCCTTCAGAATTACTCCCAATAGTTCCCCCACCACTGAGGTTAGTTTAACTGGCCTGTAGTTCCCTGTAGTTATCCCTTCTGTCCTTCTTGAATAACTGTACCTCATTGATTGTCCTCCAGTCCTCTGGCACCTCTCCTGTGGCCAGAGATATTGAAAATTATTGCCAGCGCCCCGGCTATCTCCTTCCTTGCCTTACTCAACAGCCTGGGATACATTTCATCCAGGCCTGGAGATTTATCAACTTCTAAGCCTGCCAGACCACTTCGAACCTCCACCCTTTCTATGATAATTTCATTAATTATATCACAAACCTTCTGCCTGATTTCCATACCCACGTTGTTCCTCTCACTTGTGAACACTGACACAAAGTATTCATTTAGAACCCTACATACCTCTTCCGGCTCCACACACAAATTACCACTATGATCCTTAATGGGCTCTACTCTTTCCCCGAGTTATCCTCTTACTCTTAATGTACTTGTAATATAACTTTGGATTTTCCTTTATTTTACCTGCCAATGTCTTTGCATGCCCCCTTATTGCTCTTCTAATTTCCTTTTTAAGTTTCCCCAACACATTCTACACTCCTGTAGGGCTCCCGGCGTTTTGAGCCCTCAGTATCTGCAATAAGCCTCTCTTTTTCTCTTTATCCAATCCTGTATATCCCTCGACATCCAGGGTTCCCTGGATTTGTTGGTCCCACCCTTTATCTTTACTGGAATATGTAGGCCCTGTACTCTCCCTATTTCCTTCTTGAATGAGTACCACTGCACTGACGCAGATTTACCTATAAGTAGCTGTTCCCAGTCCACTCTGGCCAAATTATATCTGATCTTATTAAAATCGGCCTTCCCCCAATTTAGAACTCTGATTTCTGGCTCATCTGTGTCCTTTTCCATAACAACCTTGAATCTAACAGAGTTATGATCACTATCTGCAAAATGCTCCCCAACTGATAACTTTACTACTTGCCCGGCTTCATTCCCTGAAATTAAGTAGGACCTTCTATGTACTGGCTTAAAAAGCTCTTCTGGATGCATTTTAAGAATTCCACTCCCTCCAAACCTATCACACTATGACTAACTGAGTTAATGTTGAGGAAGTTGAAATCCTCCACTAGTACTACCCTATTATTTTTACACTTCTCTGAAATTTGCTTACATATGTGCTCTTCTATTTCTCTCTGACTGTTTGGGGGCCTATAGTACACTCCCAGCAAAGCGATTGCTCCTTTTTTGTTTTTCAGTTCTACCCATGTGGCTTCATTTAAGGAGCCTTCTAAGATGTCTTCCCTCCTTATTTCTGTAATTGATTCCTTGATCAATATTGCAATACCCCCTCCTCTTTTACCTCCTTCTCTGTCACGCCTGAAGACCTGGAATATTGAGCTGTCAATCCTGCCCCTCTCTCAACCATGCCTCTGTGACAGCAATGACATCATACTTCCATGTGTTAATTTGTGCCCTCAACTCATCTGCCTTATTAGTCAGACTCCTTGCATTAAAATAAAGAGCATTCATCCTTGCCAAACTCCCTTGTGCCTTAACTGGCCTATAATTTCTATGCCTTCCAGAATCACTTGCATTTTCTTCTAATTTTGGCTGTGCATCTCCCCCTGCTGAACCTCCTCTCAGGATCCCATCCCCCCACTAAGTTAGTTTAAACCCTCCCCAACAGCACTAGCAAACCTCCCTGCAAGGATGTCAGTCCCATTACGGTTCAGGTGCAACCCATCTGCCTTGTACAGGTCCCACTGCTCCCAGAAACGGCCCCAATGCCCCAGAAATCTAAAGCCCTCCCTCCTGCATCATCTCTCCAGCCACGCATTCATCTGGACTAACCTCCTATTTCTATACTCACTAGCGATTACACACCAGAGATTACTACCTTTGAGGTCCTGTTTTTTAATCTGCTTCCCAGCTCCCTAAATTCTGCTTGCAGGGCCTCATCCCTCTTTCTACCTATGTCATTGGTACCAATATGCACCATGATCTCTATCTGTTTGGCCTCCCATTTTAGGATGCCCTGCAGCCGTTCAGTGACATCCTTGACCCTGGCACCAGGGAGACAACATACCATCCTGGAGTCACATCTACGGCCGCAGAAACACCTGACTATTTTACAACTTACTATTGAGTCTCCTAACACTATTGCCCTTCTCCTTTTTTCCTAGCCCCCTGTGCACCTGAGCCACTCACAGTGCCATGAGAGTGGCTGCACTCCCCAGAGGAACCGTCACTCTCACCATTTTCCAACACAGAAAAACGGTTCTCGAGCGAGATGCACCTGAGGATTTCCTGACTACCTGCCTGATGCTTTTCTTCTGACTGATGGTCACCTATTCCCTCTCTGTCGGCTCTTCTGTAAGCTGTGGGGCGACCCCGTCTAAAAACGTGCTATCCATGAAACTCAGCCTCGCGGATTCACCTCAGTGCCTCCAGCTGCCGCTCAAGCTCCGGAACTCGGAGCTCAAGTAGCTGCAGCTGAGAGGACAGAAGGTTTGTGCTCCATAAAGTCTTCATCTGTTCTGCAGCAGAACTTGTGTGCAACCTCATTCTCTGGCAAGCTGGCACCTACACTGCCTTTGCCCTGGCTGCAGGCCATTTATGCCTGTTGTCTCATCTTGTGCAAATCCTGCCTCTTAGGTATGTACAGTGCCAGTATCTAAGCTGGCGGTTGCACATGTGAGAGTGAGTGAAGGTGTTTCATCATCATCATGTTCTTCTTCCTCTTACACTTCTTGCTCTTGTAACACTGCCTGGTCAGTTCTTTGGTATATGAAAAGAGAATGGAACAAGGGCACGTGCATGCTTACACCATCTGAAGCTTGTAAAACAGAAAAATGGTGACACAATTATCTTTGATATTTTCAGCCTCATTGCTGGTCACAGCCTCAGTCATTGCCATGCCAATGATGATGAGCACCATCTCCTCTATTGAGGTGAGGGTATGCAGCTATATCTGTCCTCCACTGGTTAGGTTCTACTGCTTGCAGTTGCATGTCACCTTGTCCTGCAAGAGAGTGGAAAGAGAGTCAATGAATATTATGCAATGTATTTGGGTGATATGCCTGTTGTGGGTGAATAGCTGACTCTGTGAAAGTTGTGAAATGTTGCTGTGAGACTTGCAGCAGTGAGCATGAGGTGAAGCCTATGAATGGTAGATTTGAGTCATGATTGATAGAGGTTTTTGGTGGGTGAATGATGGGGGTGTGGTGAATTGAGTAGTGCTGAGGCTAGTAGTGCAGCTGGTGGAATATGGCATTTAAAGATGCATTCACTGACCCAAACACTTATTTCAGCGCTGCTTCCAAGTCCTTGGGACTGCTGGCATTGATCACAGCAGCTATGTGCTCCCACTGTTGTTTGCCTGGAGGGTGTGCTGGCCCCTTGTAGTAGAGGATTTCACTCCACCTGAACACGGCCTGCACCAAGGCCTCCAGTGATGTATTGGAGAACCTTGGATTCGTTCTCTGCCATGTTCTGTGATTCTTCTGTCTTTCCTAGGTCAAAATCCCTTCTAGATTGACTTCCAGGACCTGCTCCAGTCAAACTGCACCTGCCTTTTTAAGTGGTGCAGGCTGGTTTTAAGTAGCAAAGGCCAGCTTGAACTTGTGCTTGCCTTTCACAATTTTGCACCCACTGTTCAAACATGCAGTCACTCAACAGCGCATTTCATGTTGACAGTACACTGCAATCGTGTAAATGAACCCACTGTATGAAGTTAGCATGCTGCCTGCATTAGAAGTAATCTCATTTAATGTGTACGACCCACCCCCAGGTGAGGTTCCCCACAGTTGTTAATCCAGGCAAGACCCCTCAATTTGCTGTAAATTTTTATGGTCCGGATGAGGAGAGCTGAACTGGCTCCCTGTCTTTATTCAGCAACGCCCCCTTCCCCCCAATCTAAAAAGGATCCCTCTCTCTAATACCTTTTTCCCCAGACCCAATCATTCTGGTTTTGAAGGAGCCAATTTAATCAGACGTTCAGATCAGAAGGTAAGATTATTAACTACTAAAGGCAAGAAAGGATAAAACACATGCATATATGATCATACAGGTTAAAAATAAGAACTTAGCTTGAAATAGGTGAATAGGTGTGTGTATATATATATAAATATAAATTATAAGGTATACAGAACAGTTCTTGACTCATTGGGAGTAGGTGATTGAGCATTGCAGCTATTGTAATTCAAGATTCCAATAGAATTTACTCCAGTAGATGAGTTGGCAGTTTTGAGGTTTCAGTAGTGTTGAATTCGGTAGAGAGGGAGAGAGATCGGGATACCTGCAAAATGGTGGTTTGCAGTGGTACTGTGTGTGGCTGTTACTTCTGAATCAAACTTCCAACACTTGTTCTCTCAGAACACCCACCAACAGACAGACACCGTGGCAGCTTTCTAGCTCACTTTTAACCCTTCTTTGTATATTCCAAGTGGGAAGCGAATTCACAAATCTGTCTAGGCATTGCTCACAGGATTTCTTGATGAAATGATATTCCTCTCCCAGCACGTCCCATTGTCTCTACTGGAGGGAGAAATTAGTTTCTGAATGTCTTTAGAAGTACCTCGTCTGGCAACATGGTGGGGTTCCATGACCTCTTAGGGAGTTACCCTGCAACATTCTAGCTAGTGGCTTGTGTGCATTTTTTAGAAACTCAGGGCTTATTTTTAAAGCCCAATATATCTGGATGCAATTCGGTATTACTTCCTTCATTTTCATGACACATGATCCCCGCAGCCATGTTTGGGCTTTATTGTGTGCCTCTTCTCCCTCCTTCCCACAACTAGCAGACCAGCATTACAGAGCTTCCCTGTGCACATCAATCTGCTTACCTCCCATTGACTCCACTCTGTTAAAATCACATCCAAATATTGCCCAGCACAAACTGTTAGTGCAACCACAAATGTAACCAAAACCGTTCTTGTGTGTTTGTATGTGGCATTCATTTGATGCTAACGTAAACTCTTAACCTTAACCTAGTATTTCAATGAGGTGCTAGCTAAGTAGCAATCTGACAGTCTGCTAAGGAACAGAGTAAGTAAAGTAAGTGCTGGCCCTCCTGAGAGTGACAATGGGGAGTTAATAGTTGATAATAAGGAAATGGCAGGTGAAATGAACAAATATTTTTCTTCTGTTTTCACCACAGAGGATACAAAAAACATTCCAGTAGAAGCTAAAATTAAGAGGTGGAAGGGAGAAAGGAACTTGATGAAATTACAATCACTAGGGATGCCATACTGAGCAAACTGATGGAGCTGTAGACTGACAAGTCTCCGGGTCCCAATGGACTTCATCCTAGGGTCCTAGGTAGCTAATGAGGTAGTAGATGCGTTGGTGTTAATTTTCAAAAATTCTCTAGATTCTGGAAAAGTTCAATCAAACTGGAAAGTGGAAAATATAGCCCCTCTATTCAAGAAGGGAGGGAGGCAGAAAACAGAAAACTATAGGCCAGTTAGTTTGACGTCTGTCATGGGGAAAATGGCAGAATCGATCATTAAGGAGGTTTTGGCTGAGCACTTAAGGAAACTCAAGGCAAATGGGAAAAGTCAGCATGGTTTTATGAAAGGGAAATCATGTTTAACCAATTTATTGGAGCTCTTTGAAGGAGTAACTTGTGTTGTGGATAAAGGGGAGCCTGTAGACATACTGGCCAGGATTTTCCCCTCGGCTATTTGGGGGCGGGGCTCGCTCACTGAGGGGAAAATGACACGGGATGAGGTTGGGAGGAATCCCCGACATCATCCCGATCCCTCTAAATTTTTAGGAAGGCGGGCGGACAGCAAAATCAGCTGTCCGCCCGCTGACCTGTCAATGGCCAATTGAGGCCATTAACAGGCTAATTAAAGTAATAAAAGAACTGCCCGGCCAACCTTGAGGCTGGCAGGCAGGCCAGGAGCCCTAGCGGGCTCCAGATTATTCATGAAACTTTATCCACTGGCGGGATTGTAAAAAAGTAATAAAGTGTTTATGTGTTTTTTATTAGCATGTCCCATCTCGTGTGACATTGTCACATGAGGGGAACATGTTAATAATTTTTTAATGTTTCTATTTGTACACTTAACTTACCTGTCACAAACCTCCCTGAAGCAGCACTTTGCCTTAGGGAGCATGTGCTCTTTCACACGCATGTGCAAAAGAGTGCACTTTGACAGATGGGGAATCCCTCCCCACCCCCGCACAGGAAGCACATAGCGCATAGCGCTTCCTGTCGGGGAGGCCACTGGGCGGGCCTTAATTGGCCCGCCCACTTAAAATGGCGGCGGGCCCCGTTTCAGTGGCGGGGGTTGGCTGACCGCCCGCCGCTGAGCCGGTGGGGCCCACACGCCATCCGAGGGCAAAATTCTGCCCACTGTACTTGGATTTCCAGAAGGCATTTGATAAGGTGTCACATCAAAGGCTATTGCAGAAAATAAAAGTTCATGGTGTAGGGGGTAACATATTAACATGGATAGAAGATTGGCTGGCTGGCAGAAAGCAAAGAGTATGCATAAATGGGTCTTTTTCTGATTGGCAGGAAGTGACGAGTGGAGTCCCGCAGGGGTCTGTGCTGGTGCCTCAACTTTTGGCAATTTATATCAAGGACTTAGATTATGGGAGCATAGGCATGGTAGCTAAATTTGCAGATGACACAAAGATTGGTAGGAATGTAGGTTGTGAAGAGGACATAAGGAGCTTGCAGACAGAAATAGATTGAGTGAATGGGCAAAAATCTGGCAGATGGAGTATAATGTGAGAAAATGTGAAGTTGTTCACTTTGGCAGGAAGAATAAAAAAGCAGAGTATTACTTAAATGGAGAACAACTGCAGAATTCTGAGGTACAGAGGGATCTAGGTGTTCAAGTGCATGAATCACATAAAGTTAGTATGCAGGTACAGCAAGTAATCAAGAAGGCTAATGGAATGCTATCCTTTATTATGAGTGGAATTGAACATAAAGGTAAGGATTTTATGCTTCAGTTATACAGGGCATTGATGAGACCACATCTCAAATACTGTGTGCAATTTTGGTCTCCTTATTTAAGGAAGGATGTAAATACATTGGAGGCGGTTCAGAGGAGGTTTACTAGGTTGATACCTGGAATGAGCAGGTTGTCTTATCTGGAAAGGTTAGACAGACTGGGTTTGCTTCCACTGGAGTTTAGAAGAATGAAGGGTGACTTGATTGAAGTATATAAGATCCTGAATGGTCTCAACAAGGTGATCTTGGAAAGGATGTTTCTTCTTGTGGGTGAGTCACAGAATCACAGTCGCAGATTTGTTATGGAGCAGGAGGCCATTCAGCCCATCGTGTCTGTACCAGCTTTCCAAATGAGCATTATGACTTTTCCCCATTCCCTTGCACATTGTTTCTATTCAAATAATCATGCAATGCCCTCTTGAATGCCTCGATTGAACCTGCCTACAACACACTTCCAAGTAGTGCATTCTAGAAATGAACCACTTGCTGAGTGAAAAAGCTTTTTCTCACATCACATTTGCTTCTTTTGCAAATCAATTTAAATCTGTGCCCTCTCATCCGCAATCCTTTTATGAGTGGGAACAGCTCCTCCCAATGTACCCTATCCAGCCTGCTCATGATTTTGAACAGCTCTATCAAATCTCCTCTTAGCCTTCTCCTCCCCAAGGAGAACAGTCCCAACCTCTCTAATCTATCTTCATAACTGAAGTTTCTCATACCTAGAACCAATTTTGTAAACCTCTTCTGCACTCTCTCTAATGCATTCACATCCTTCCTATAGTGTGGCACAATTGAACTGTACACAATACTCCAGCTGAGGTCTAACTAGTATCTTACATAAGGTCAGTATAACCACCTTGCTTTTGTATTCTATGCCCCTATTGATAAAGCCCAGAATACTATATGCTTTATTAACTGCTCTCTCCACCTGTCCTGCCATCTTCAATGATCTATGCACATTTACACCCAGGTCCCTCTGCTCCTGCATCCCCTTAAGAATTGCACCTCTTATTTTGTATCGTCTCTCCATGTTCTTCCTACCAAAATGCATCACCTCACTTCTCCACATTGAATTTCATCTGCCACATATCTGTCCACTGCACCAATTTGTCTATGTCCTTTTGAAGTTCTAAACTTTCCTCCTCACAGTTTACAACACCCCAAAGCTTCATACCATCTACAAACTTTGAAATCGTCCCCTGCACACCATGATCATTAATATATTTCAGGAAAAGCAAGGGTCCAATACTGACCCTAGGGAACTCCAATACAAACCTTCCTCCAGCCCAAAAAATATCAATTGACCATTACCCTCTGTTTCCTATTACTCAGGCAATTTTGTATCCACATTGCTCTTATTGTATTTTGTACCCACATTGCCCCTTTTATTCCATGAACTGGGGGACACTGTTTTAAAATTAGGGGTTGCCCTTTTAGGTCAAAGATGAGAAGAATTTTTTTCTCTGAGGGTTGTGCACCTTTGGAACTCTACCTCAGAAGGTGGTGGAGGCGGGGTCATTGAAAATTTTTAAGGCAGAGGTAGATAGATTCTTGTTAGGCAAAGGAATCAAGCGCTATTGGGGTAGATGGGAATGTGGAATTTGAAACGCAAACAGATCAGCCATGATTTTATTGAATGGCTGAGCAGGCTTGAGGGGTCACATGAGCCACTCCTGCTCCTATTTTGTATGTTTGGATGCATCAAAGTCAACATCTTGGAACTGATGTGGCTGTTGTCTCAGAGCAACACAGAGATAAATCTGCTGCAGGCTTCACTTCTTGTGCTGCTGATACCTGCCTCCTTTTTGTCACACCTGCAGTGGGGCTCTTGAAGGGATGGATAGAAGTGCATGTGTTTGCTCCCAGAGGTAGTGCTACCATATATTTTTGCCATGCCAATATGTGATACCTGTGAAATCAGTGAAGCCCAGACTGATATTTATCTGTTTTACTGCCCCAGTTTCTTGGTGGCTGAGGTAAATAGCCTTCTCCACTCTGGCACCCCATGCCTCTATATAGCAGACGTCTGAGCACCCTTGGAGGAAACATACATTGGTGCAGGTCTGCTGTCATTGGAGCTTTTACTGCAAAGCTGCTTGGAGCTGCCACATGCTCCAGAATGGACTGTAATCCTGAGAAGCATCCATTAGGGTTCCTTAAGTGTGGGTAATGAGCTATTCCAGTTATCTCATTGTCTTCTGCATTGTGTCACTCACCATCCTGAGTCCCTACAAATAGTAATCATGAGATTTGTTCTCCCAAGCTCTTCAGTTATTCAGTCTCCTGACTGTCTGGTTAGCAATGCCTTTCTCACCCCTAACTGCTCCCATTCTCCCATTTTCTATGTGCTATGAGACCATTAATTTTTAAAAAGAAATTTGAACTCCCATTATTAATTGAAAGAATTACGCCAAAAGATTTCATGTTTTAAACAAAAAGTTTTACTGTAGAAGAGTTAAACAAAGCAAGTACTGCTAATTTAACACTATATTACATAAACACATATATTTTAAATCTGAAAATTTCAACAGGACACTCCCTGTTCTACTTTTATTTCCACTCAAGTGTTCCCTTATACTTTACAGGATCTTAAGGGTTCCTTCACTTCTCCTGGGACCAAATCAAGGTGTGCCACAGCTTTCAGGAATTCAATTTAAGTCTCCTCTGTGTTCCTGCTATTTTCTGAGGTTTGAGACATGTTAGGGTTCTTCCATTAGCATGCAACTTGGCGAACCCTCCAATTCTCTTTCAAAACCTTATGATTGTGGACTCCCAGCTCAGGCATGGGCCTCACTGCATTCTTGCTTAGTGATTCCAAAGCAGAAACACCCTGGTTTCTGATTGCCGTCTGCTACTGGTCTACAGCTCCTGGAAGGTTCTCTTGCTGCCTTTCTCAAAGCTGCTCTCCGGCTGACTTCAAATGCCTGTTTCTGTGAGAAATCACACAGATAAAAACCCAAACCCAAAAAAAAAAGCCTCCCTGCATTCTCTCCCCATGACAATGTAGTACACTCAGGATGTCCCTGATAGAGATTGAAACTAATTATCTCCAATTCCCAAACCGTCCCTTTCTTCTGGGAAATCACATGAATAATTTAAACCACTTATTGAGACAGCTATAGACACCCGTCTTTACCAAGAAGCCCAGAGAGGTAGCCCATTGTTCAATTTCCAATATTTCCCACAAAGACCTTATAGAATAAATGTAGGCCACCCTTTGATTTGCCATTACTTTAGGACTGTTTACCAGCTTCTCATACCGGGAGTTTCATTTACCTTACATTTACACATTTCAATTTCGAAACTATAAGTTAGACTCCTGAAACATATGAATCATGAAATTAGATATTCATAACTTATGTTTTATCCAGTTCACTTTCTTCTGCTCAGTCTCTAGTGCCCCATGGGTGGATGCATCTGGACTGATGCTTGACAGCTGATAAGTGAGTGATGGCTCAGATGCTGAACTGCTGTCAAACTGTCTGCCGGGTTGTTGCTGCATGTTCTTTTATTTTTGCTTTTTCCTCAAGCAATCTTTCAGAGGTTCAGGAGTTGAATTCACATGTGACTTCCAGTAGGAGTGAGATGACAATCCAGTTTGCAGACACGTAATGCAGAGTAGGCTAAGAAGAGATGAAAAAGAAGCATAACATCGTGAGAAATCTGCAGTTTACTCTCGCTCTCCAACCTTCCTGTCTCCAACACTGTCTATTGCTTCACTTCCCATGATGCTTTGTGTGGGATGAAAGAGGGATTCCACTTACTGAGGTCAATTATTTCCTTGATTGTGAACTGACTTCTCCTTTAAAACTAAAAGTGATGGTGCCATTTGGTTACCTTGACATGCAGTCTAAACCAGGTGCCAGCATAAAGACCATGGGCAGAATTTTACACTAGTGCGATTTTATGGTCCCGCCGATGTCAGTGGACTTTTGAATGGCTCGTCGCAATTTACAGCCCGTCCTCGCCCCATAAAATTCAGCCCCATAAATGGGATGATGTCAGGTGCTTCTCTCCCCTACCTAACCTTACTGAGAAGCACACCCACAGCATTACCATTGGACCTTTTGAGAACTGTCCATTTCTGTTCTGTTGCTCTTTAAAGCCTGCAGCCACGCACAAATTTCATCCCCAAAATGACAAGATCCATTGAAGTTAATGGAAGGTAAAATTGCACACCGTGTAAAGTGGGCAGCTGTCCTGGTTGTTTCAATTTGTCACCAGGCTAGCTAGGTTAGAATCACCCACATAGACTGTTCAAACTATGGCTTCTACACTGTCTCTGACTTTAATCTTTCTGCTCGCATGTGTCTTCAAATCAATGAGGTTGATCCTGATGGGATAATACACTGACTGGCATGGGTTACAATATGTAGTTTTTGTTTCACCAAAGGGGATTAATGGTTCCACTGCTGTGGAAATGAGAGGGGAGGAAGGTGGTACATGATCTGTGGAAGGCACTTGGCTATGGTTGAATGACGATGAGTTGGGATGGACAGAGATTCTAGAGTATCATTTGATTATATTTGGGAATTAGGGATCATTTATGCAGAATTTTCCCTCAGGAAATTAAATAGAAGGGGTAGTGCCTATTATAAAGAAAATGATATATAGCCTGGAGAAGTTGCTTGAAGAATTAAATATGCTTTACTTGTTCCTTCTTTTCTCATATTCTTTAAGGGCACTTAATCTGTTCTCCCCCATTGCACAATTAATCATATGTATACACATTCTGTTTTGTACAGTATACTCTGCTTAATTTTCTTTCCTTATCCAGACCAGGATGCCAAATGAATGCAAAATTCTACAGCTGCTGGAAACCTGACATATAAACGGAAAATGCTGGAAAGACTCAGCAGGTCAGGGAACAACTGTGGAGAGAGGTACATTTCAGGTTGTTGACCTTTCATTTGAACTGAGATAGGAAACCTTTGATTGCTTTAGATGCAATTGGAGGTAATTGTGCCATAATAACTTCACTTTGTCTCAACAGTGAGCTTTGATCTGTTGTGATACTTTATTCGTTCAAGCTTTAAAACAGAAAGCCAATAAAGACAAGCCTGTGACATTGTACAATAAGTTAACTGACAAATGTTTTCACAGGATGTAGGCAGCGTAAATACAGCCACTACTTGAATCTTCCCTTGGAAAAGAGGGAACCCCCAAGGAAAACGCTGACATGAATTGCTCACTTACAACTACAGTGCAGTTGCTCACAAAAATGAAGTTGCTACATCCAGCAGAAGGTGACACTGACTCATTGACCAATCTTATCCAAGAATAAAGCTACTCAAAGGATATAAGGCTTAAGTAAAAAAATAAATAATTTCTGTAATTGTTCAAGAATTAATTTAATAGCTTTTGCCTACTAGTACATCCAAATAACTCCTTCAGGTAATTAACTATATTTTCATCAAGAATTCATTCCAAAACGAGTCAGTCCATCTTCAGTCTGAATTGACTAACTCTTTGATTAATTTCAGGTTGGTGGAACTGATAGGAATTCTATTTCACTGATCATGATCAGAGGAAGAGCCCAATGTGTATATCAGTGATGAAAAGAGCCTCTGGGCCATATATTATCTCCTTTACCATTTCAAGATTTTTCACATTAGTGTTTTCAGGGACGACATAATGGTAGCTTAATTGAATCACTTAGAGAGCACTAGAAAAAATGAACTGGATGATCTGTCTTCAGCTGGCTGGCATTAGGGAGCAACTTATTTTATCTAGTCAATTATTTGGAGAAATGATCCATCACATTTTAGCGCATATACTATTCAGTGATAGTCGACTAATGCACTCAATATTTCAATTATGGAACATGCTAAAGTTTTGTCTTGTATTAAGAACTTTGAAAGTTTTTTTTTGTAATTTATAGTAATTTTATTGATTTTAAGAACGAACATCAGGTGTTTTCTTTAAATGAAGTTTGATTTTCTCTGCTTTAACTCCTAACCCTACAGGTTTAGCTATAGTTGTCAAATAATTGTGTTATGGTTCCCCCAATGATACTTATGATGAATATGAGACCATATTGAAATCTCTGTCCCAGCAATTAGCCAAAGGAATTTAGGCATAATGGATATTTTCAAACGAACACCAAAATGCTTTTGTGCTTTTTGCCCAGAAGGTCCATCGATTTATGTGATCTGAAATATTTTGGCAACTTCCTGTTATTGGAACTAAAATGCTCAGCTACTTGCATATCATGCAAAAAAGGGGCCAGTGCTTTAAAATCATTCGCTACCTCAGCTCTAGCATTTCTAAAGGTCAAACTTTGAACACACTTTTTGCCATTGCTTTGGGCTTCTTCCCTGTTGAGGTAAATGATCACTTGATGCTTTCATTTTGAAACGTGAGCAGCATATAGACAAAACTCAAGCAATAAGATACTTGAGGAGGCCCCTGTTTTATTGATAAAAACAAAACCAAAAAACTGCGGATGCTGGAAATCCAAGACAAAAACAGAAATACCTGGAAAAACTCAGCAGGTCTGGCAGCATCGGCGGAGAAGAGTACAGTTGACATTTCGAGTCCTCATGACCCTTCAACAGAACTAAGTAAAATTAGGAAAGGGGTGAAATATAAGCTGGTTTAAGAGGGGGGCGCGGGGGGGGGAGTTTTGTTGGGACAAGCAGCCAGTAATAGGTGGAGATAACGAAAAGCTGTCACAGACAAAAGAACAAAGAGGTGTTGAAGGTGGTGATATTATCTAAACGAATGTGCTAATTAAGAGTATAAGACAGCACAGATAAGGTACAAATAGCTCTAGTGGGGGTGGGGGAATACTAAGAGGTAGAAATAAACAATGGTGGAAATACATTTAAAAATATGGAAATAGGTGGGCCTGTACCTTATCTGTCCTGTCTTATACTCTTAATTAGTACATTCCTTTAGATAATATCAGCACCTTCAACACCTCTTTGTTCTTTTGTCTATGACAGCTTTTGGTTATCTCCACCTATCACTGGCTGCTTGTCCCAACAAACCACCCCACCCCCCCACCGAAACCAAATATATTTCACCCCTTTCCTAGTTTTACTTAGTTCTGTTGAAGGGTCATGAGGACTCGAAACGTCAACTGTACTCTTCTCCGCCGATGCTGCCAGACCTGCTGAGTTTTTCCAGGTATTTCTGTTTCTGTTTTTGTCCCTGTTTTATTGACTTCACTATCATAGCAACACCAGGTCTGATCTGCATAGATTAATGATACCTAGCTAAAACTCTGAACTTGAACCTTGACTGAGACCTAAAATCCTTATGAACAAATCAGTGCTGGTGACTTTTTTTGTAAATGTTGCCTTCAGGTGTTCTTCAATTTCATATATCATTATGCTGTCCCTAAAGTTATTCAAAGTTTTTAACCCGATTTGTCAAAGTGCAATCTATAACTAGACTGAGTCTGTGCTCTCAAATACTTCTAAAAATCTAAGCATCTAAGTTCAGTGAAAATGCTTTAAGGACAATGGCTGTTATCTATTATCTTTTATCTATCCCCGTCAATCTTAAATTATATTGCAGTTGCTATGACATTCCTTTGGTCTAAGGTTACAGTTAGAAAGTAGCTGATGTGAAATCAAAGCTATACTACCTCCTCACACCATTTGCCTAACTTTGTCTACATACTTAACAGTATGTCAATGTGCATTCATATTCTACCTTTGCTGTAGTCCCAAGGCACCTTACAGATGCACTGTCAGACAAAATTTGACACCGAAGCACATAAGGAGATTTTGGTCGTGGATTTCCACGAGGTGACATTCAGAGTTGGATTGCCACTCAGCTCCTAGTTTCCTGCCTCAAAATCCTTTCAACTCAGGCCAGGCAAGAAACCTGTAGGGCAGCACACTCCTGAGGCCTTCAGTCGAGGGCTGCACAGTCAGAGGTAAGGAGGCCTCGCCCCTCTTAGACGGCACTAGCTGCCTGAAAAAAGGTAAGTTTAAAGGTCCAGCATTCCAGGAAGAAGGTAGGCTTGTAATGTAAGTGGGTAGGATTGGGAAGGTTGTGGGGGTGTCGGGTCGTCGGTGGCGGAGGGAAAGTTGGTTAGTCGGGTGGGGGGGCGGTGTCAGGTGGTCACTGGGGTTGGGTGGCCAGGGTCAGTGGGGAAGGGTTGGTTGGGGAGGTCAGTTGGTTGAGGTGGTGGGAGTCATGTGGTTAGTGAGTGGCTGAGAGTTGGGAGGTCATGGGTGGGGTCAGTCACGAGTAGGTCAAGTGGTTGGTTGGCCAGGAGGGGTCAGGTAGGGGTTGGGTTCGGGTCCTCCAGCCTCTTTAAAACCAGGGAAAAGGTAGGTTTGTAAGTAAGTTGATAGGATTGGGGGATGGTGGGTGGGGGATTGTTGGGGAAGCATTGGGTGGTCAGTTGGGGGTGATCAGTCGGTGGGGGGGGATGGTCAGTCATGGGGGGGGTCAAGTGGTCACGGGAGGCTGGTCAGCAATGGGTCAAATGGTCAGT
The DNA here is from genome assembly GCF_964194155.1 of Cetorhinus maximus. Lineage (NCBI taxonomy): Eukaryota > Metazoa > Chordata > Chondrichthyes > Lamniformes > Cetorhinidae > Cetorhinus > Cetorhinus maximus. Next base: position 35,955,395 of record NC_135890.1, read on the forward strand.
GGGTGATAGTTTGGGGGGTCCCGTTCTCAGTGGGGGCATGTAGGTCAGGTGGTCACTGGGGGGTCTGTCAGAGGGGCTTGTGTGGTTGGGGGGAGTTGGGTGGTCAGTTGGGGGGGAGGTCGGTCGGTAGGGCTGGGTGGTTGAAGGGCTGGGGGTCTGGCTGTCGGGGGAGATGGTCAGGGGTGGGTCGAGTGGTGGTGGTTTGGTTGGGGGTGTTGTCTGGTCGGTGGGGGGTCGCATGCTCAATGTGGGGAGGGGAGGGTTAGTGGTCAGTTGGAAGGAGGGCTGGTTGGGTGGTAATTTTAAGGGTGGGGGTGGGGTGGTAACGACCACGATGGGAAAAGTGCGCAAATTATCGAGCTCCACTACTCCGCAGGCCAGACCATTAATTTAAATGTTTTGTTTTCTCACCAAAATGGCCATTTGTGTACCTATACCTCTTGTACCCAGAAGAAAAGAGACTGACCAAACTTCTTTCAAAAACTCAGAATGACTCATTTATTTTAAAGCAAAACGTCTTTTAACAAGTTGCAAGTACCGGTTAACATACAATTATAATCGGGAAGGATAACTATCCATCTCTTCCTAAAGAATTCCCCCAGCACACATGTAGACATGCACACAGACAAACAAAGGACAAACAGATAGTCTCTCTGCAGTGATTGGGCTTTGGAGGATAGGGGTTATAAAATAAAAGACAAAGTGCGCAGGCTCTCGACCCTGTCGACCTGGAGTTCTCTCATGTGAAGATGGACCTCTGGTCCTGGTGGATGTCTGGATGTTCTCACCACTGGTTTCAGCTTTGCAGGTCCAAATGCAGACTAGTTACAACCAGATGAGGATTCTCTGGCTACAGGTTGATAGCCACACATAATTTGAGGCAAGGTAGAGAGTGGGAGCCAGTCAACATAGTCAACATAGCCTTCCTTCCTCAGCTTGTCCTCCAACAAACTGCCTTCCAAACAAGCAGGTTCATAAGACAAAAGCAAAAAACTGCGGATGCTGGAAATCCAAAACAAAAATAAAAAATACCTGGAAAAACTCAGCAGGTCTGGCAGCATCTGCGGAGAGGAACACAGTTAACGATTCGAGTCCGTATGACTCTTCAACAGAACTAAGTTAAAGTAGAAGAGAGGTGAAATATAAGCTGGTTTAAGGGGCGGTGGGACAAGTAGAGCTGGATAGAGGGCCAGTGATAGGTGGAGATAGCCAAAAGATGTCATAGACAAAAGGGCAAAGAGGTGTTGAAGGTGGTGATATTATCTAAGGAATGTGCAAATTAAGGGTAGAAAGCAGGACAAGCAAGGTACAGATAGCCCTAGTGGGGGTTGGGTGAAGGAATCGAAAAAGGGTAAAAGGTAGAGATAAAACAATGGATGGAAATACATTTAAAAATAATGGAAATAGGTGGGAAAAGAAAAATCTATATAAATTATTGGGAAAAAAAGGGGTGAATCGGAAAGGGGGTGGGGATGGAGGAGAGAGTTCATGATCTAAAATTGTTGAACTCAATATTCAGTCCGGAAGGCTGTAAAGTGCCTAGTTGGAAGATGAGGTGCTGTTCCTCCAGTTTGCGTTGAGCTTCACTGGAACAATGCAGCAAGCCAAGGACAGACATGTGGGCATGAAAGGAGGGTGGAGTGTTGAAATGGAAAGCGACAGGGAGGTCTGGGTAATGCTTGCGGCCAGACCGAAGATGTTCTGCAAAGCGGTCACCCAGTCTGCGTTTTGACTCTCCAGTGTAGAGGAAACCGCATTGGGACCTGCAAGCCCTCATACAGGCACTGACCTCAGGTGATCAGTGTCAGTGTCAGTGTGGGAGATGAATGAGGCACCCAGTATCCCAGCTAGGTGCCCGTCCATCAATGATGTGGAGGGAGGTCCGCCACAACCTCATGTTGACGCATAAGCTGCCTGTTGTCTCTGTGGGCTCCTCTCAGGGCACGTCGGATGATGGCAACAGCTCCTCTACCCCTCTGCCAGTGACCATGGCATCTAATGAGGCTGCGATGACCGGGGAGATGGCAACCGTGGCACTAGTCATTCCCTCCCAGGTAGGGCCAGCACAGGCTCCACTGGGCAGAGGACGACCACCAAGGTCATCAAGGCCAACAAGACAGCAAAGTGAGCAGGCTGTCTCCAATGCCGATGCCAGCGAGGGGGTGCACCAAGACGTAGCACTTGCAAATGTGCGCTAAAGGCACCGTGAGCACAAGAGGGACAAGTCACAGATGATATGATGTTCATTTATGTTTATTTTATTGTTATTGGCCTGGTAATGAAGATTACAGAGCTTTATGTAAATAGTTTGGAATTGTCAATATCAGATAAAACTTTTGCTTTTGTCGTCATGGCCTGAGGATGCTTCACCTTTTTATTTCATTGCTGCGGGGTACGCCAGTATGTAAAGCTGGGCATACGTGGCTCTGAACTTTATTGCGCAGGTACTGAGTGTTCTTTGTGTTCAAATGAAAGGGTCCTTTCAGACATGCGGGTTGGAGGAGGCAGCCCTGGCATGTATTTGAAGCTTATCTTTGGTGGCCTAGCTGAAGGAGCGTTGGATCAAGGTGTCCCTGGTGTCCCCGCCGCCCTGCAGGTTACTGAGGTCTGGCTCTACGCCCTCAGCATTCTCCTCACCGTGCTCCTCATCGCATTAACTACTGGACTCATCATCCATGGTCTGTGCAGCTGCATCAACATCCACTTCCTCCAGTGGGTCCCTCCTTGCCAGTGCCAGATTGTGGAGAACGTAGCATGCAACCGTTATCAGTGAAACCCGCTCTGGGGGGTATTCTAGGGCTCCCCCTGAATGGTCCAGGCATCAGAAGCGTATTTTGAGAAGACCTATGTTCTCTCTACCACAGCCCTTGTGGAGGCATGACTCGTATTGTAACACTTCTCTGCTTCTGTTCTTGGATGGCAGAGAGGCTTCATGAGCCACCTCTTCAACGGATAGCCCTTGTCACCCAGCAGCCTTCCATCCAGTTCGGCTGGAGCACTGAAGAGCCTCGGCACCTGGGAGTGTCTCAGGATGTACGCACCATGGGAGCTGTCAGGGTACCTTGCACAGACTTGCATAATCTGCATCCTGTGATCACACACTATCCACACATTCATTGAGTGGAACCCCTTCCTTTGACGAAGGCACCCGGCTGACCCGCTGGCATCTTGATGGCCACATGTGTGCAGTCGATGGCACCTTGGATGCGGGGGACCCAGCAATCGTTGCAAAGCCTCTGGCTCGCTCAGCCTGACTGGCCTCATCTGCACGGTAACGAATAACGATCAGTACCTGCCTGAACAGAGCTTCTGTCACCAGCTTGACACAACTGTGGACAGCTGATTGGAACACTGCACACAGATCCCCCACTGAGCCCTGGAAAGAGCCAGAGGCATTGAAGTTGAGGGCCACTGTGACCTTCAGAGCTACTGACATGGGGTGTCCTCCCACATAGTCAGAGCTGGTCTCAAGCCCAATCATCTGGCAAATGGAAATCATGGTGTCCCTTGAGAGGCGGAGCCTCCTTCGGCATTGAGGGAGCTGCATCGCTGTCTGTAAACCCTGGCAGCAGGAAGGTGGCGTCTTCTGCAGCCCCTTCTGCCTTGGATTCCTGCTGGACCTGTGCCCCTTGTGCCTGTGCCTCTCCTCCCACAGGTCCCTCCCCTGGAAGCGGCATTAGGATACCTGGTCTCCTCTCCCTTCTGCCCCTCTCTTCCTCCTCAGAAAAGTTGCCATCAGCGGAGGGCACAATCCCCAATACCAGGGTAAAAGAAGGCTGTCTGATACCTGGAAGGGTCCATATGGCCTGACTCCTCCCGGGGGCCTAGCAGACAGCAATGAGTCCTAAAATGAAGGTTGGAAATGCTAAGAATGAAGTCCCGAACAGAGATGAAGCTGCCGAGTATCAATGAGCAACCAGCTGCAAACTATCTCCAAACTTATTCACACTGACAATGCTGCTGACCTTTTTTATCCTGCCTCTGGATGAGGTTTGTGAAAATATCGGCTGGCCACCTGCCCGGTTTGCCCATGTGATGAGCTGAAAATCACGCGGGCAAGGAAAAATCACAGCCAATTGGACTGTTAAGGGCCTTAAGTGGCTGCTTAATTACTGGTGGGTGCCACTCCGGCACCTACGTGTGCCTGCCGAGCGAAATATCACGTTAGTGCACGATGACGTCAGGACGATCACCCGACTTCATCGCACACTATTTTGCTCCCATTCAGGTTGGGCCCGGGCCCACCCTCAGTTAGAGAAATTCTGCCCCTTATCTTTAAACAAGAACACACCAGTCTTTGAATGAGACTTAGGCTTGCTGCTGCCTTAATCTGTGAACCATATCTATAGGACAGAACAGCTGTATTTTAAAAATAAACCTTTTTCTTATATTATTTTAGGAAATGGCTACTAACATGTGCTCTTAATTACTTCAGTATTCATGGAAATAGGGTAATATGTCTATGTGAATTGTTTACAATAGGCTGTATCATTGGTAAGAGGATGTTACATTGTTTATACAACTGCTCTGTATCTACAAAGATGAGTCATTTGTTCACAATGAAATGTAACTCCGGGGCCCCAGAGAACCAGAAATGGACACTTCTCTTCAGTCTACATGACTCAAGTTACAGAGGTGGGGTGTCGCCAGATGACCCTGAAACTGTGCCAATAAAAGAGGTTAAATTGGACTATTTCCTAATAAGGAAGATGAACATCTAGAATTAGGGATAAAAGTTGGAAAATCAGAGCCTTTGTTGATATAGTTTTTACCACTGCTTCTGTTGTATAATTCCCCTGAGACACAGATCAACGTATTGTCACTTCAGAGACAGAAGAAGAGAGGCATAATCTGTGCCTTAGCACTCAAGGAATCCTAGGACCTTGAGGAATAAGACATTTCCACATTGTCTTCACTGCTTTTGTTAAGTATATGTAACGTTTGCTTAATAAATTCTAATTAATTCATAAGTACTGGTCGTTCGTACTTTGTTAGGTCCATAAGAACATAAGACATAGGAGCAGAGGTGGGCCATTTGGCCCATGGAGTCTGCTCCACCATTCAATGAGATCATGCCTGATCTAATAATCCTCAACTCCACTTTCCTGCCTTTTCCCCATAACCCTTGATTCCGTTACTGATTAAAAATCTATCTATCTCAGCCTTAAATATACTTAACAACCCAGCCTCCACAGCCCTCTGCGGTAAAGAATGCCACAGATTGACTACCCTCTGAGAGAAGAAGTTCTTCCTCATCTCTGTTTTAACTGAGCGTCCCCTTACTCTGAGATTATGCCCTCTGGTCCTAGGCTCTCCCACAAGGGGAAACAACCTCTCAGCATCTACCCTGTCAAGACCCATAAGAATCCTATATGTTTCAATAAGGTCGCCTCTCATTCTTCTAAGCTCCAATGAATATGCAGGCCCAACCTACTCAACCTCCCCTCATAAGAAAACCCCTCCATACCCAGGTTAAACCTAGTGAACCTTCTCTGCACTGCCTCCTATGCCAGTATATCTTTCTTTAGATAAGGGGACCAAAATTGTTCACAGTATTCTAGGTGTGGTCTAACTATGCCTTGTATAATTTTAGCAAGACTTCCCTATTTTTATGCCCCATTCCCTTTGAAATAAAGGCCAACATTCCATTTGCCTTACCTATTACCTGCTGAACTTGTATGTTAGCTTTTTGGGATTCATGCACAAGGACTCCCAAATCCCTCTGTGCTGCAGCCTTCTGCAGTCTTTCTCCAATTAAATAATATTCAGCACCTCTATTCTGCCTGCCAAAGTGCATAACCTCACATTTTCCCACATTATATTCAACCTGCCAAGTTTTTGCCCATTCACTTAACCTGTCTCTATCCCTCTGTAGATTCCTTGTGTCATTCTCACCACTTGCCTTCCCAACTATTTTTGTGTCATCCACAAACTTGGCGATAATGCATACACTTCCCTTATCTAAGTCATTAGTATGTATATTGTAAGTAATTGAGGTCCCAGCACTGATCCCTATGGCAATCCAATAGTTACAGGTTGCTATCCCCCTTATCCCAACTCTTTGTCTTCTATTAGTTAGCTAATCCTCTATCCATGCTAATATACTACCCCCAACACCTTGGGTGCAGTACCTTATCGAGCACCTTTTGGAAACCCAAATATATTACATCTACTGGTTCCCCTTTATCAATCCTGCTTGTTACCTCCTCAAAGAATTCTAATAAATTTTTTAGGCATGATTTCCCCTTCATGAAGCCATGCTGACTCTGTCTGATTAGATTATATATTTCTAAATGCTTTGCTATTACATCCTTTATAATAGGCTCCAGCATTTTCCCAATGGCAGATGTTAAGCTAACTGGCCTAGAGTTACCTGTTTTTTGTCCTCCTCCCTTTTTGAATAAGGGTGTTACATTGGCCATTCCCAATCCTCTGGGACTTTTCCAGAATCTAAGGATTCTCGGACGGTTACTACCCGTGCATCCATTATCTCTGCAGTTATTCCTTTAATATCCTAGGATGCAACCTATCCGATCCAGGGGACTTATCAGCCTTTAGCCCCATTAGTTTTCCTAGTACTTTTTCTCTAGTGATAGTTATTGTATTTATTTGCTCCCCCCCACCCTTTGCCCCTTGATTATTTAGTATTTTTGTAATGTTATTAGTATCTTCTACTCCTCTGTCATTTCCTGGTTCCCCATTATTATTTCCCCAGCCGCATTCTCTAAGGGGCCTATGTTCACTTTGGCCTCTTCCTTCCTTTTCATATATTTAAAGAAGCTCTTACTATCTGTTTTTATATTACTTGCTAGTTTACCCTCAAAGTTTATTTTCTCCCTCTTTATCATATTTTTGTTAATCTTTTGTTGATCTTTAAAACTTTCCCAATCCTCTGGTTTACCACTAATCTTTGCCACATTGTAGTTTTTCTTTCAACTTCCTTGGTTAACTATGGTTGGTTTATCCCTTTCCTTGAATCCTTCTTCCTCACTGGGATATATCTTTGTTGAGAGTCATAAACTATTTTCTTAAATGTCTGCCATTGTTCATCAACTGTCTTTTCTGCTAAACTGCTTTCCCAGTCTGCTCCAGCCAACTCTGCCCCCATTTCCTTATTTAAGTTTAGCATAGTTGTTTCTGACCCAAGTTTCTTACTCTCAAACTGACTGCTAAATTCTACCATATTATGGTTACTGTTTCCCAGGGGATCCTTAACTCTGAGTTCATTTATTAAACCTTTCCCATTACACATTACCAGATCCAAAATAGCCTAATCCCTGGTTGGATTCACAACATGTTATTCCAAGAAATTGTCTTGAATATACTCTATGAATTCTTGCTCATGTCAACCTCTGCCAATTTGATTTTTCCAATCTACATGAAGATTAAAGTCACCCATGATTAATGTACTGCCTTTTTTACATGCTCTCATTATCTCCCGATTTATTCTCTATCCTATTGTATAGCTACTGTCAAGGGCCTATAGACTATTCCCACCAGTGTCTACTTCCCCTTGTTATTTCTTATCTCCACCCATATGGTTTCTATATTTTCTGATGCAAGTTCCTTTTGTGCTAATGTGCTTATTTAATCTCATACTAACAAAGATACCCCACCACCCTTTCCTTCCTGTCTGTCCTTTTGAAAAGTCACATATCCATGAATATTTAGTTCCCAGCTTTGATCTCCTTGTAACCATGTCTCTGTAATGGCTATAAGATCATACCCTCTACTTGTACCGTTAATTCATTTATTCTGTTCCGAATACTGTGCGCATTTAAGTAAAGGGCCATTCATTTTGCCGTATTACCATTTTTTCCTCCTTTGACCCTATTTGATGCTTTTTTTAATGTTTGTACACTCTGTCCCTTCCTGTCACACTTTGAGTATCATTACCTAAATAGCTGCCCTGCAAGGCTGCCATATCTTTTTTGCTTTGTAAGCCTACATATCCTCTTTCCAGAACCCTACACCCCCACCCCCCACCCCCCACCACCTCCCCCCCCCCACCCCCCCTCCCCCCCAACACCCTATTTAGTTTAAAGCCATCTCTACAGCCCTAGTTATTTGGTTCGCCAGGACACTGGTCCCAGCACGGTTCAAGTGAAGCCAGTCCCACCGGAACAGCTCTCCTACCCCAGTACTGGTGCCAGTGCCCCACGAACTGAAACACATTCTTCCCACACTAATCTCTGAGCTAATCATTTTAACTCCTTGACTTTATTTACCCTATGCCAGTTTGCCAGTGGCTCAGGTACCAATCCTGAGATTATTACCTTGGGGGTTCTGCTTTTTAATTTAGCTCCTAACTGTTCAAATTCTTTCAGCAGAACCTCCTTTCTAGTCCTATCAATGTCATTGGTACCAACATTGACAACTGGATCCCTCCCCTCCCACTCCAAGTTCTTCTCTAGCCCTGAGGAGATGTCCTTAACCCTGGCACTGGGCAGGCAACACAGCCTTCGAGATTCACACTCATGGCTGCAGAGAACAGTATCTATCCCCATAAATATACTGTCTACTACTACTACGGTCCCATTCTCACCCCCCACTTGAATGGCTCCCTGTACGACAGTGCCGTGGTCAGTTCGCACATCCTCCCTGCAGCCCCCGCTCTCATCCACACAGCTTGCAGGAATCTTGTAACTGTTGGACGGTTGCAGGGGCCGAGGCTCCTCGAATGCTACCCCCTGGGTCACCACACCTGCTTCACCTGCAGTCACGCCCTCCTGTCCCTGATCACAGACCAAATTTGAATTACCTAATCTGAAAGGTGTGACCACCTCCTGGAGCAAAGTTTCCAGGTAGCTTTCCCCCTCCCTAATGTGACGCTATGTCTGTAGCTCGGACTCCAGCTCCTTAACTCAAATCCAAAGTTCCTTGAGCTGCAAACATTTGGTACAGACGTGTTGGCTCTGGATCACCTTGGTGTCCAGCAGCAGCCACTTGCTGCAGTAGCAACCCGTCCTGCCATTGCTATCGTATTTAATTCAATGTATTAATTAATTACACTAGTATCCCCACTCTTAGCACTTTATTATATATATATTTTTATACACACCAGTAGGTCAAGCACAATTGTGGGTCCCATTGTTATAAATTAAGAATTTAGAACTTAGTTATTTTAAGTGAAAAGGTTTTATACTTCAAAACCCCAAAACCTTACACACCCACCCTACTCACTTACCCACTTACCCACTTACCTCACCCATCTACTCATTCACTCATTCATCTATTCATCCATTATCCATTCACTAAAATTCACACCAGACATTTAAACTTACCCTACAGCAGCTAGTGCTGTAAAAAGGGGGCATGCCTTTGGCGCTGATTCTCTTTGCTGCTCTCACGTGGATTCCTGTGCTAAGGGAGTTCTTCTGGCTGCTGCATCAGAAGACAGGTGGTTAGAAACTCGATTTTAAGGAGAAGAGCATGGTAGAGAGGAAATGAGGATTAGGAAGATAATTTTAGAGTTTAGGTGCTAGGCAAGTGAAAGCACGGCTGCCAATGGTGGATGATTAAAATCAAGGATGGGTAAAAAGTTACTTAATATTCAAGTTATACTACACGGTTTGCACTGATATAAAGCAGAATATAGTTTAGGAGCAAAACAGCCTATAAACATCCCAGTGATGAACAATCCTTAAATATGAGGTTCTAAAAATAATATCCTGGAAATTGTCCTCAGTATTAGATTTAATGAATTGTGTTTTTTCTATATTAGGTGCACTTAATTTTTTGAATGCCATATGGCATTGCTTTTCTCCAGCTTTATCACAGATTACAAAATCAGTCCTGGTATGAAATGCTTCTCAGTGTTATGATGCTGAGTATGTACACCAATATATTTGATGTTATTAATTTTTGCATAATTGTCATTTAAATGTATCTTGAACAATATTCCAGTGCTCTGATTTCATTTGCATGATGTGACATGAATGTTGGATTAAAGCCAGCACTGCAGCATTGAGCTGCACTTAAGGGTATTGGATTCACTGTGCAACTAGCATTGCATTGGGCAACGAATAAACAGCAATAACTAGATAATGAGGATCGTTGTAAGGTCAAGTCCTACTGCTATATGTCTCCAGACAGATCAAACTGTAAATGAGTAGCAGTGGGATTCAGGAACTTATATCAAGGTTGTAACAGAGCTATGCTATCCTGCAAGGTAACAGTGGCGATTAAAATAATCGTGTAATTGAGTACCTGTGTATTAAACTTGTTTCAGTCTAGTAGCATATGTATTGTCACCCAATTTGCTTTACATAAATGCATCAAAAAGATGGCTGCTGCCTGATTCTCTTATTGCAATACTCACATCCAGCTCCAATAGACCAACAACAACTTATGTTTCCATAGAGCCCTTAACATAATTTAATATCTCAAGATGCTTCACAGCGACCTTGGAACAGGAGGGATCTGTACCGTTGGGACGGACTCCACCTGAACCAATCTGGGACCAATGTTCTAGCGAAAAGGGTAAATAGGGAGGGCCACAGGACTTTAAACTAGAAAGTGTGGCGGGGGGGGATGGGTAAAAGTCCAAGAAGTATGATTAATGGGAAACAAAGCAGCAGGTTAGCATGTGCGGGGGTGAATTCAACTTCATGGAAAATTATGAAAAAACTGAAAAGAAAGGAGAGCCCAGGAGAGGCTATTAAATTCTCCAGAACACAAAATAGGACAGAGGGTTTGGAAAGGGTTAGGAATCTAACTTCAAGCACATCAGATAAAGGGACGACAATGAGAAAGGGGATGGGAAATACAGGACTGAAGGTGTTGTATCTGAATGCACGCAGTATACGGAATAAGGTAAATGAGCTTGTGGCGCAGATTGAAATTGGCAGGTATGATGTGGTGGGCATCACGGAGACATGGCCGCAAGGGGATCAGGACTGGGGGCTAAATATACAAGGATATACATCCTATCGAAAAGATAGGCAGGTTGGCAGAGGGGGTGGGGTTGCTTTGTTAGTAAGAAATGAAATTAAATCGAGAACAAGAAATGATGTAGGGTCAGATGATGTAGAATCTGTGTGGGTAGAGTTGAGGAACCGCCAACGTAAAAAAAAACCATAATGGGAGTTATGTACAGGCCTCCGAACAGTAGTCAGGATGTGGGGCACAAGATACACCAGGAGATAGAAAAGATGTGTAAGAAAGGCAAGGTTACAGTGATCATGGGGGATTTCAATATACAGGTAGACTGTGAAAATCAGGCTGGTAGTGGATCCCAAGAAAAGGAATTTGTGGAATGTCTACAAGATGGCTTTTTGGAGCAGCTTGTGGTGGAGCCCACTAGGGAACAGGCAATTCTAGAGTTAGTGATGTGTAATGAGGCAGATTTGATAAGGGAACTTAAGGTGAAGGAACCCTTAGGAGGAAGTGACCATAATATGATAGAATTTACCCTGCAATTTGAGAGGAAAAAGCTGGAATCAGATGTAACGGTATTACAGTTAAATAAAGGCAACTACAGAGGCATGAGGGAGAAGCTGGCCAGAATTGACTGGGAGATGAGCCTAGCAGGAAAGACAGTGGAACAGCAATGTCATGAGTTTCTGGGAGTAATTTGGGAGACACAGCAAAAATTCATCCCTAGGAAGAAGAAGCATACTAAAGGGAGGACAAGGCAACCATGGCTGACAAGGGAAGTCAGGGACAGCATAAAAGCTAAAGAGAAAGCATACAATGCGGCGAAGAGCAGTGGGAAACCAGGGGATTGGGAAGCCTACAAAGACCAACAGAGGACAACTAAAAAAGAAATAAGGAGGGAGAAGATTAAATATGAGGGTAAACTAACCAGTAATATAAAAGAAGATTGCAAGAGTTTTTTTAGATATATAAAGGGTAAGAGAGAGGCAAAAGTGGACATTGGGCTGCTGGAAAATGACGCTGGAGAAGTAGTAGTGGGGAACAAAGGAATGGCGGAGGGACTGAATAGGCACTTTGCATCAGTCTTCACAGTGGAAGACACGAGTGACATCCCCAAAGTTCAAGAGAATCGGGAGGGAAAGGTGAGTATGGTGGCTATTACCAAGGAGAAGGTGCTAGGAAAATTGAAAGGTCTGAAGGTGGATAAATCACCTGGATCCAGATGGATTACACCCCAGAGTTCTGAAGGAGATAGCTGAAGAGATAGAGGAGGCGTTAGTGATGATCTTTCAGGAATCACTGGAGTCAGGGAGGGTCCCAGAGGACTGGAAAATCGCTAATGTAACCCCGCTGTTTAAGAAGGGAGTGAGGCAAAAGATGGGAAATTACAGGCCGATTAGCCTGACCTCGGTCGTTGGTAAGATTTTAGAGCCCATTATTAAGGATGAGATTTCAGAATACTTGGAAGTGCATGGTAAAATCGGGCAAAGTCAGCATGGTTTCATCAAGGGGAGGTCATGCCTGACAAATCTGTTAGAATTCTTTGAGGAGGTAACGAGTAGGTTAGACAAAGGAGAGCCAATGGATCTTAGCTACTTGGACTTCCAGAAGGCCTTTGACAAGGTGCCGCACAGGAGACTGCTCAGTAAGATAAGAGCCCATGGTGTTAGAGGCAAGGTACTAGTATGGATAGAAGATTGGCTGTCTGGCAGGAGGCAGAGAGTGGGGATAAGGGGGTCCTTCTCAGGATGGCGGCCGGTGACTAGTGGAGTTCTGCAGGGATCAGTGTTGGGACCACAACTTTTCACTTTATACATTAATGCTCTAGATGAAGGAACTGAGGGCATCCTGGCTAAGTTTGCAGATGATACAAAGATAGGTGGAGGGACAGGTAGTATTGAGGAGGCGGGGAGGCTGCAGAAGGATTTGGACAGGTTAGGAGAATGGGCAAAGAAGTGGCAGATGGAATACAACGTGGGGAAGTGTGAGGTCATGCACTTTGGTAGGAAAAATAGAGGCGTAGACTATTTTCTAAATGGGGAGAGAATTCAGAAATCTGGAGTGCAAAGGGACTTGGGAGTCCTAGTCCAGGATGCTCTTAAGGTTAACTTGCAGGTTGAGTCGGTAGTTAGGAAGGCAAATGCAATGTTGGCATTTATTTCGAGAGGACTAGAATATAAAAGCAGGGATGTGCTGCTGAGGCTTTATAAGGCTCTTGTCAGACCATATTTAGAATATTGTGAGCAATTTTGGGCCCCGTATCTCAGGAAGGATGTGCTGGCCCTGGAGAGAGTCCAGAGGAGGTTCACGAGAATGATCCCAGGAATGAAAGGCTTAACATATGAGGAACGTTTGAGGACTCTGGGTCTATACTCGATGGAGTTTAGAAGGATGAGGGGGGATCTGATTGAAACTTACAGAATACTGAAAGGCCTGGATAGAGTGGACGTGGGGAAGATGTTTCCATTAGTAGGAGAGACTAGGACCCGAGGGCACAGCCTCAGAGTAAAGGGAAGACCTTTTAGAACAGAGATGAGGAGAAACTTCTTTAGCCAGAGAGTGGTGAATCTATGTAATTCATTGCCACAGAAGGCTGTGGAGGCCAGGTCATTGAATGTATTTAAGACCGAGATAGATAGGTTCTTGATTGGTAAGGGGATCGAAGGTTAAGGGGAGAAGGCAGGAGAATTCAGTTGAGAAACTTATCAGCCATGATTGAATGGTGGAGCAGACTCGAAGGGCCGAATGGCCTAATTTCTGCTCCTCTGTCTTATGGTCTTATGGACCTTACAAATCAAAATTTGACAATGAGCAACTTAGACCAATATTAGAGCAGGTGGCACAAGAACAGAAAATGCTGGAAAAACTCACCAAGTCTGACCGCATCTGTGGTGAGAGAAACAGAGTTGACATTTCGAGTCCATATGACCCTTCTTCAGAGCTACCAGAACCCTCTGTAGCTCTGAAGAAGGATCATACAGACTTGAAACATCAACTCTCTTTCTCTCTATGCAGATGCTCTCAGATCTGCTAAGTTTTTCCTTCATTTTCTGTTTTTGTTTCAGATTCCCAGCATCCACAGTATTTTGTTTTTTCTTAGCGCAGGTGGCCAATGGCTTGGTTAAAGAGGTAGGTTTTAAGGAGTAGCTTGAAGGAAGAGAGTGTGATACAGATGCAGGGAGATGTAGGGAGGGAATTCTAGAACTTAGGGTCTAGGCAGCTGAAAGAAACCACCAGTGTATTGCTGTTTATTCATTGTCCAATGCAATGCCATGAAATCAGGAATGCCCAAAAGGCCAGAATTAGAGAAGCACAGATATGTTGGAGAATCGTGAAGCTGAAGGAGGTTACAAAGAAAGTGAAGAGCAAAGCCATGGAAGGATTTGCAAAATTGGATGAAAATTTTAAAATTGAGGTGTTAACAGGGAGCCAAAGGTGAATGCACTCCATATTGCCAAGAGGGCTGAATGAAAGCATCCTCGTTATCATTAATGCTGTAGTTTAGCAAAGGGCTTTAGCTGGAATGCAAGCACCATACAGAACTATGCAGGTCAATATAGATTTTTCAGAAAGCTAGCATAGTGCCTTTACTTTGGGGCAATGACACCTTGTCCTCATTGTTCAAAGGAGAAAGAGAAAAGGAAAGTTGAATGCCAGCACACACTGTAACCACTGCTAATGATGCTTTTGCACTACTCATGTACTTCAGCAAGACACAGGGATAACATGGCTCCTAACTGTGAAAGACTTGTCACTGATCATACCCTGAAGCAATAGGTTACAGCAGAACCCCCCCCCCCCCACAAATTCTTCGAATAATCACTATAAGCTGAATGGTGCATGACTTTCCTCTCCAAAGAAGTCTCAACATAGAGGATAACAATCAGTATTTACAAGCCAAGGTAGACGAGTAGGCTAAGTCTGAGAATAATGAACCTGCTGCATAACCCCAGTGCAAGAAGGTTGAAGGATAGGGAAACCTTTGATATTTGATAGTCCTTAAAAAACAATTTTGTTAAGCACTAGTTGCTTTCTCTTCACTGTCCAATCATTCTCTGCTTGCGCATATGTTACCATAATAATTATTCCCATCTTGATAATGTTACAACCACAACTGATGTTAGTTGCTGAGCAAGCCAGGTCCCAGAGGGAAGCTTGTCTTACTGATCATAACCGTTTTTCTATTTTGAAAATGAGTAGGAAAAGCTACTGATCCCAGAACTCAGGGCTCCAGTAACACCTTTAGGATTTTAAAATGTTAAAAGGTTTATTAAAAAGAAAAAGAAAACCTTAATGCATAAGATTAAAGTTACACAGTTAAAACAGTCTTATAGAACAACTCCCAAAAAAAACCCTTGGCCAAAAAACACAAGTTAACTGCCTTCTTGGCAACAACTCCCTTATAGATATCAACTGTAAAAATGCAGTAATATTGTTAGGAAGTAGAGACAGTTTAATTAAGTTATATTTGTATTCGTAGGTGTTAGGGATGAGTTTCAGCTTTAAAGTTTAAGTTTGGTTTGTATTTCTGTATTTGTGTTAAGAAAGGTCAAATTGAGTTTTAGTTTCACTTTAAAAGTGCTTGCATTTCTAATGAGAGTTATACAGCTGTAAGCTAAGAAAACAGGAGTAGAAGAAAACACTGCTGTTGCCTAGCAACAGGGGTCCAGACAGGCAGGGCCTTCCCAAAGGCACACACGGAAGAAGAGAAACAGCAGTTTGAATTTGAAAGTTGTATGAGTTCAGTTTGTTTTGGAAGTAGCTGCCAGAGAGATACTGGAACAAAAGGAACAGATAGCCAGTCCCAAGCTAAAGAAAAGACCCCAAAAGCCAGGGGAGTGGAACAGGAGAAAGTCTCAAGCAGACCTTCTAGTCAAAGGAAGGACAGGAACTTGGGAAAGGTCCTATTAAGTGAAGTTAAGAGTGAGGGGCAGGGAGAAAGGCTCCAAGCTTCAAGTTTAAAGCTTCAAGCTTAAAGGGATAAAGGCTTGAGAAGAGTCAAAAAGGTTCAAAGAGATGGCTGAAGATCTGTAGCTCTTTGCTATGGGCATGTGAAGCAGTGGTACTGCTGACGGCTATGTCAGTGAGAGGGAGTGTGTGGAAGACAGCTTGAATGCATGTGGTGACCCAGGGAAGAGGAACATCGGAAGGGGAGTTCGAAACCCTGGAGGTTAACCCTTGTGGAAGGCTTCTAAGAGAAAGCATCAGTTTGGAAGAAGACTCCAAAGCGAGTTATTGGAGAATGGAGATTAGAAACCCTCATGTGAAAGATGGAGTTCAGTGAGACCAGTTGGCTCATGGTGTGACAAGTGTCTGGGAGAGAGTTGAGGAGAGATCTGTAGCATCTGTGTGGGGTGGCATCTGTCACTTGGTTTCAGAGTGTGGTGTGTCTGACCACATGGTGTCTATTGGTTTACATGGGCTGAGTACTTACTGTGAATATTAAAGTATAAGATAACTTTTGTAACTTGTGTTATCCTTACAAATCTGTATATAACTGTAACGTTATAGTTGTGGGTGAAGGAGTATTGTAATATTGTTCATAATTTCTTGTTTAATAAATGTTTTATTCTTTTGTTAAATATTATCAGCTGACTCCTGTGACTCTGTTCAATAGCTACTCTCCATGTATCTAAATAAACA
This sequence comes from Cetorhinus maximus, assembly GCF_964194155.1. Lineage (NCBI taxonomy): Eukaryota > Metazoa > Chordata > Chondrichthyes > Lamniformes > Cetorhinidae > Cetorhinus > Cetorhinus maximus. The sequence goes on from NC_135890.1 coordinate 35,971,916, forward strand.
GATCAAAGTTAGGATCTATCAAGCTGGCTCCACTCTGGGATCAAGCTTGTCCAGGGGTAACCTCAGCAGGGATCATAACGATATTACTCAACAAAAAATTGTTGTCACTTTAATAAAAGTATACCATGCAACTCCTCAAACACTTCCATTCAGCTGTGGAAATCTAAAAGAAAGGTTCAGAAGCAGACTGCTTTCTAAAAACAAAGACTTTTCTGGCTAGAAACTGGATGGCTTCTTCAAATTCAAATCCTTCATAGGTTTTCAGTGCTCGAGCACAGTCTTCAATGGGTTTTCCCCCACTGCCACACAACTCAGTTAAACATTTTTCCTTAACTATTTTTTTACCCCTTTCATCTCAATTCCCATTGTCCTTGCACCTCTTTGAACTCAACTGCTCAAAATATAAAAATCTTTCATGTTTTCCTATTGCCTCCACTTTTGGGTCAAATAACATTTAATAACCTTCCCTTGTTTACTTATGAAATCTTTGTAAGTTGTAAAAGTCCCTTAAACTCTCCTTTGAAATTTTACAGCAGAAAAGCTAAATCTCTACCTATCTCCTGGTGCAATTTTTAAAAACCCAATCTTTTAACTTGTAAATCCAACTTCACCATAGCCTCTCATTACAAATGCATACATCTGGCCCCTCTATCTTTTTATCTTCCTCAACTCTCATAGACAAGCTGCCTTTATTAACCGTCCCACATTTTAATTAATAATGGACATACAGACACACATCCTTCTTTACAGAATACCACCATATTCCCAAAATATTTTTTAAAAATTCATCGTCACAATAATTGCACTATAAAACACTTCTGTATAAAATACAGCTGAAGTCTATTGTTTTTACATGTACAAATATGTCTGTAGTTTGAGTTCAGCATGATTTTTCATATTGCAAATGTTTTAATTGTTTAAATTAGATTTGCAGATTCATGAATTCAAATTCAAATTTAAATTCACTTCATTAAAGGAAAGCTGGAATAAAAGTTAGCATCAGTAATGGTGACCATAAAATTACTGGACTGTTCTAAAAACTCATCTATTTCACTCATGTACTTTAAGTTAACAAATCTGCCATACTAACACTATCTGGCCTGTTTGTGATTCCAGACTCTCAGCAATGTGAATGATTCTTAACTATCCTCAGAAGTAGTCCAGCAAGCCACTCAGCTATGTCAACCTGCTACAGAAAAACAATAAGAATAAAATCAGAGGGATCCACTCAGCAATAGCCTAGACATTGAACATAAGAAAGGTGCAACCACTCTATCCAAACCTGCAACGTCCACATCACTATCACCTGGGCACTTGTGCCAAAATTAGAAGAGCCGATGCACAGGTTAGTCAAGCAACAACCTGACATAGTCATAGACACAGAACAATAGCCTTTAGACAAAGTTCCAGACTGCCCCATTCACCATCCCTGGGTATGCCTTGTCACACCAGTAGGACAGTCCCACCTGATGTGGTAATACAGTATAATAAAGTAGGAAGGAAATGGCCCTGGGAGTCCTTAACATTGACTCCGGACCCTATGAAGTCTCATGGCATCAGGCCAGTCATGAACAAGGAAACCTCCTGCTGATTACCACCTACAACTCTCCCTCAGCTGATGAATCAGTACTCCTCCATGTTGAACACTCACTTGGAAGAAGTACTGAGGGTAGCAAGGGCACAGAATTCTGATTGGGGGATTTCAATTTCAGCCACTAAGAATGACCTGGTAGCGGCATGACTAACTGAGCTGCCTGAGTCTTAAAGAACATAACTGCCAGATTGGGCTTGTGGCAGGTGCTGAGAGAACCAACATGAGAGAAAAACCTACTTGAGATCATCCTCAACTAATCTGCCTGTCACAGTTGCACCTGCTCATGACAGTACTGGTAAGAGTGACCATCATGCAGTACTTGTGGAAATGAAGTCCTATCACAGTGAGGACACCCTCCATTGTGCTGTGTGGCACTACCACCATGCTGAATGGGATCGATTCAGAACAGATGTAGCAGCCTAAAACTGGGCATCCTTCAGGCACTGTGAGACACCAACAGCATCAGAATGGAATTCAACCACAATATGCAACCTCATGGACTAGTAAGGTCCACTGTTACAATCAAGCCAGGATGAGTTTAATTAAGAGTGGAGGGGTGCATGCCAGGAGCAACACCAGGTGCTGCCTTCCTGGTGAAGCTACAACATAGGACTACATATATACTAAACAGCAGAAACAGCATGCTATTGACAGAGATAAGTGATTCCACAATCAATGGATCGGATCAAAGCTTTCAGTCTGCCACACCTGTCATTAATGGTGGTAGACAGTTAAATAACTAACAGGAACAGGAGAGTCCCATCCTGCATTATGGTGGATCCCAGCATATGAGTGCAAAAGACAAGGTTAATGCGTTTGCAACCATCTTCAGCCAGAAACTGGAAGTTGATGATCCATCTCAGCTTCCTCTCAAGTTCCACACAATCATAGAAGCCAGTTGTCTGTCAACCAACTTCACTCTAAATGATCTCAAGAAATGATGAGTGCATCTAATACAGCAAAGGCTATGGGTCCCTTAAACATCTTGGCTGTAATGCTGAAGAATTGTGTTCTAGAACTAGCCAAGCCTCTAGTCAAGCTGTTCCAGTAGAACTACAACACCAATATCTACCTGAAAATGTGGAAAGTTGCTCAAGTGTCCTGTCCAAAAAGCTCGACAAATCCAATCCGGCCAATTACTGCCCCATCAATCTACTCTCAGTCATCAGCAAAGTGATGGAAGATGACATCAAAGGTGCTATCAACAGAATTTACTCACCATAACCTGCTCACTGACACTCAGTTTGGATTCCTTCAGGACTAATCAGCTATAGACCTCATTGCAGCCTTGGCCCAAACTTAGACAAAAGAGCTAAGATCCAGAGCTAATGTGAGAATAACTACACTTGAAATCAAGGCAGCATTTAACCAAGTGTGGCATCAAGGAGCCCTAGTAAAAGTGAAGTCAATGGGAATCAGGGGAAAAACTCTCTACTAATTGGAATTGTCCCTTGCATAAAGGAAGTTAATTATGATTGGAGGCCAATCATCTCAGCCCTAAGACATCACAGCAAGAGTTCCCCAGGGCAGTGTCCTAGGGCCAACTGTCTTCAACTACTTCATCAACGACTTTCCCCCCATCATAAGGTCAAAAGTGAGGGCATTTGTTGATAATTGCTTTGTGTTCATTTCCATTCCTGACACACAGATGACAACAGAGTCTGCCCCCACATGCAGCAAGACCTGGTCAACATTCAGACTTGGACTGACATTATAGCAAGTAACATTCATTCTGCACAAGTGCCAAGAAATTATTGTCTCCAACTAGAGGAAGCCTAACCACTCCCTGAACATTTAATTACATTACCATCACTGAATTCCTTGCCATGAACATCCTGGAAGTCACTTTAGACCTGAAACGTAACTGGACCAGCTACATATATTCTGCGCTGCAAGAGCAGATTAGAGTGAATAACTCACCACCTGACTTCCCAAAGCCTTTCCATTATTTACCAGGCACAAATCAGGAGTGTGATGGGAATGTCTCCATGTCTAAGTTCTCCTCCAAGCTGCACACCATCCTGACTTGGAAATGTATCACTGTTCCTTCATTGTCAGAGTCAAGACCCTGGAACTCCCTCCCTAAAAGCAGTGTGCGTACATCAACAACACACGGCCTGCAGTGGTTCAAGAAGACAATTCACCACCACCTTCTCAAGCAATTAGGGATAGGCAATGTATGCTGGCCTTCCATTTGATGCCCGCTTCCCATGATCAAATAAAAAAAACACTTTAAATTATGGTGATACAATGCTTCATTGTCAGTTCAGATGTGGTATGATGTTTAGTATGTCTATCTTCTTTCCAACAATAACTGCAGGTTTCCACAACCCATTTCTTTAGAGTCTTTTCAGCAGCAATATCATTGGCTTTTTTATTGCTGGTTTTCCAGACACGTTGTGCACAACTGACAATCTGAATATCTCTTGTCATACCTGGCCAGCAGACCGGATCACCAAACTTTCATTGGTTAGGTGCATGTCAAGGTATACAGGATTCCTGACATTTTTTTGTCTCCCAAATTTCTATAAAATAATATCTGTGTTTTGTTTTCTGCAACCAATTCATCACAGAAATATGTTGATACTATCAGACACATCCAATTGGCTTTTGGCCATTGTGCTTTAATCATGTTTTTTTTTCCTGGGCTCATGCTGGACATCCAAGTGTTATGTTCAACCCTCATGGTATCATTGTATATAATAAGCCTCATACTCCATGAGTGTTCCCCCAGTCTCACATTGATGACTGATTGGCAAAAGCCCCAGAGAAATGTTCTAAGTGGATATGACTTTTCGGGATTTTTTAATCATTCTTTTACTTCACAGAATTAGGTGCATTGGAACTGAGTTATGCTTTAGGGTTGTATTTGAAACAGAGTTCATTCACATTGCTTTAGAAAGAAACGCCACAGGCTGCAGATATTTAGGAATGGGCATTAACACCAGCCAAACCCTAGAGTTATTTCCAACTGGTACAACAAAGTGTTATCCCAGGCCCATTAAGCAGGATGTCTAAGGGCATCAAGCAATTCATTTTCTCATCTTAGGTCACCAATTGAATATTCACATCGGATGGTCAGGGTAATTCTGTTTATGCACAGGATGAGATATCTACAGGGAATTTGATCCTGGGAGAAGGACTAGGTGGTTTGGCGCATAAAATTAAATACTTTTTGTCTGTATGTTTGATTGTATTTGTCGATGCTGCAGTATTATTCTGCTCATAATGTATCACCACCTTTGAGAAATGATATTTTCAGCTTTAATTTAGTCCTTTCACGAGTCATATTTTTCTTGACGGTGAAATGTCTATTAGGCTTTCCCTTCTCTATGCCTTGTTTTTTTAAATTTTCATTGTCTGTTGGCTTTAATAATGTGAGCTTCACAACCCAAGGAGTGAATCAATGTGTTTGCTGGTCCTATTTCTACTCTGTCCATTTGCCCATTTCACAGGTTTGGACTAATTAAATTTAGCTCTAACCTCTTTATCCAGAGAGTGGTTAGAATGTGGAACTCATTATCACAAGAAGTAGTTCAGGTATGTGGCATAGATGCATTTAAGGGGAAATTAAGTCCTCTCATGATAGAGAATAAAAGAATGTGCAGATGAGGTTAAATGAAAGGGGGTGAGAGGGGGCTCTAATAGACCAAGAATACCAGCATGGACCAGTCGGGTTGAATGGCCTGTTACAATGCTACAACTGCTATGTAATTCAATAACTCATAGCAATATAAAGTTTTACTCGACACTTAGTTTACATTGAGGGCATCCTAACAGTGTTTCACTTTCCTGCTTGAACCTCACATGAACTTATGCTATTTTTTCCTTACTTGCCTTGAGAACATTTCAGGAACCCAGGCTAAGATAATCTTCTTGTTTTCAGTGAATACTGTCCATATTCTGATAAAGTTGTCATATTTCAGTGACCCACAGACTATTTTGAATGCAGATGACCCTAGACAGAAGTCTCACTTTGTAAGGAGAACTTGTGTGCGAATGGGCAGAAGTTTCTATCCTGGAGACAAAGGGCAGAATTTTGCCCTCGTTGGGCAGGCTCAGCGAGGGCGAGCAGAAGTGATGGGAAGCTGACCGCCACCCGCAATCAGGGGCCAACCGTGATTTCATGCTGGTGGGCCAATCAAGGCTGCCTGTGTGGGGGCTGAGGAGGGCGAGGGTGCAATTTTGCGTATGAGCGCAGGTGCGCACAAGAAAAGGTCCCTGAGGCACAAAGCTGCCCCGGGGAGCTAAAGGTATAAAAAATCAAAAACAAAGAATGTAAAAGTGTTTTTAAAAAAACATGTCCCCATCATGTGACTCTGTCATATGAGCAGGGACATGTTATTAATGAAAAGTTAAAATTTTTATTTTATTTTTAATTGCTGTTGGAAACCTCATCCCGCCCCAGGATGAGATTTCCTAAAAAATGCAAAGGCCGCTTGGCTTTTTCGCCTGCCCGCCAACCATAAGGTTGGGCAGGAAGCAAAAAAGTACATTTAATTGGCACTTTAATGGCCTTAATAGGCCTGTTAATTGTCGGCGGGTGTGCTGCTGCCTCCCAATCGTGCCCTCCGACTGAAATATCGCGCGTCATTTTACGTTCGTTCGGGTCGGGCGCGTGCCCGCCTGACGAGGTAAAAATTCTGGCCAAAGTGCGGCGGCAGGCAGGATTAGCAGTGAGTCTCCTGCTGATTGGCAGGTCAGGTTCTCATGCTCGATCTTCTGCTTGAAACCTCATTAATTAGGCATAGGTGAGCTGCTCGCTGTATCACCTGGTGAGATGGGGACTCATTTATCCGCCTGCCATCACCTCATGAGTTTGAAGTTCCTGGCACCATATTTAAATACCACCTCAACACACATGTTACTCAGGGCTGCATGGTCAGAAGTTCCAGAGATGGCAGCAAGGAACAAGAAGGTTTAGCCACAGCTCAATTGAGGCTCCATTTTAGAGGTGTCCGCCAGCACCAGAAGGTTTTTCTCCCCAGGGATGGATCAAGGAGGTCCACCAACCTCGCCTCGCTGGCCTGGGAGGCAGTCGCGAATGAGATAAGCTCCATGGGCAACCACCATAGAAATGCCATCCAGTGCAGGAAGAGGGTGAATGATCTCATCCGCACCGCCAAGGTAAGTCAACCTTCAGACCACTCCAAGCTCACACTTTGATAAAGGCATTGTGCACTCAAAGCGTTACACAGCTCAGGGATCTAACACAAATTTAGCAGGGACGTATCAGCATTGAAAGCCTATTCATCAGCATTTCAACTATCATACTGCACAAACAACATCTTCAACCCTTACTGGGGGGGGCTCAGCACACATAGCAGGCAAGCAACGCTTCCCAACCTCTGCTCCAACCCTTCTCATCACATCCCATCCATTTGTTTTCATGCAGGTCAAGCTTTTTTTTATTATTCATTCACGGGATGTGGGCTTCGCTGGCTGGGGCAGCATGTATTGCCCATCCTTAGTTGCCCTTGAGAAGGTGGTGGTGAGCGGCCTTCTTGAACTGCTGCAGCCATGTGGTGTAGGTATACCCATAGTGCTGTTAGGAAGGGTGTTCCAGGGTTTTGACCCAGCAACAGTGCAGCACCAGGAATGGTGATATATTTCCAAGTCAGGATGGTGAGTGACTTGGAGGGAACTTCCAGGTGGTGGTGTTCCCATCTATCTGCTGCCCTTGTCATTCTAGATGGCAGTGGTTGTAGGTTTGGAAGGTGCTGTCCAAGGAGCCTTGGTGAATTGCTGCAGTGTATCTTGTAGATGATACACACTGCTGCTACTGTGCGTCGGTGGTGGAGGGAGTGAATGTTTGTGGATGTGGTGCCAATCAAGCGGGCTGCTTTTTCCTGGGCAGCGTCAAGTTTCTTGAGTGTTGTGGGAGCTGCGCTCATCCAGGCAAGTAGGGAGTATTCCATCACACTCATAACTTGTGCGTTGTAGATGGTGGACAGACTTTGGGAAGTCAGGAGGTGAGTTACTCATCGCAGGATTCCTAGACTCTGACCTGTTCTTGTAGCCACAGTATTTATATGGCTAGACCAGTTCAGCTTCTGGTCAATGGTAACCCCCAGGATGTTGATAGTGGGGGATTCAGTAATGGTAATGCCATTGAATGTCAAGGGGTGATGGTTAGATTCTCTCTTGTTTGAGATGGTCATTGCCTGGCAGTTGTTAGGGGTGAATGTTACTGGCCATTTGTCAGCCCAAACCTGGATATTGTCCAGGTCTTGCTGCATTTGGACATGAACTGTTTCGATATCTGAGGAATCGTGAGTGGTGCTGAAAATTGTGCAATCATCATCAAACATCCCCACTTCAGACCTTATGAGGGAAAGAAGGTCATTGATGAAGCAGCTGAAGGTGGTTTGGCCGAGGACACTACCCTGAGGAACTCCTACAGTGATGTCCTGGAGCTGAGATGCCTGACCTCCAACAACCACAACCATCTTCCTTTGTGCTAGGTATGACTCCAACCAGGGTTTTCCCCTGATTCTCATTGACCCCAGTTTTGCTAGGGCTCCTTGATGCCACACTCGGTTACATGCGGCCTTGATGTCAAGGGCAGACACTCTTACCTCACCTCCGGAGTTCAGCTCTTTTGTCCATGTTTGAACCAGGGATGTAATGAGGTCAGGAGCTGAGTAGCCCTGGCGGAACCCAAACTGGGTGTCAGTGAGCAGGCTATTGCTAAGCAATTGCTGCCTGATGGCACTGTTGATGACCCCTTATTTCACTTTACTGATGATCGAGAGTAGGCTGATGGGGTGGTAATTGGCCATGTTGGATTTGTCCTGCTTTTTATGTACAGGACAATTTTCCACATAGCCGGGTATATACCAGTGTTATAGCTGTACTGGAACAGCCTGGCTAGGGGCATGGTAAGTTCTGGAGCACAAGTCTTTAGTGCTATTGCCGGAATATTGTCAGGACCCATAGCCATTGCAGTATCTAGTGCCAACAGCCGTTTCTTGATATCATGTGAAGTGAATTGAATTGGCTGAAGACTGGCATCTGTGATGCTGGGGACCTCCAGAGGAGGCTGAGATAGGCCCTCCTGGCTGAATATTGTAGCAAATGCTTCAGCCTTATCTTTTGCACTGATGTGCAGGGCTCCCCCATAATTGAGGATGGGGATTTTTGTGGAGCCTCCTCCTTCAGTGAGTTATTTAACTGTCCAGCACCATTTACGACTGGATGCGGCAGAACTGAAGAGCTTAGACCTGGTCCGCTGGTTGTGGGAATGCATAGCCCTGTCTATCACTTGCTGCTTATGCTGTTTGGCACACAAGTATTCCTGTGTTATAGCTTCACAAGGTTGACACCTCATTTTTAGATATACCTGGTGCTGATCCTGGTATGCCATCCTGCGCTCTTCATTGAATCAGGGTTGATTCCCTGGCTTGATGGTAATGGTAGAGTGGGGAATATGCTGGCCATGAGGTTACAGATTGTGTTCGAGTACAATTCTGCTGCTGCTGATGGCCCACAGTGTCTCATGGATTCCCAGTCTTGAGTTGCTAGATCTGTTCGAAATCAATCCCATTTAGCAAGCCGATTGTGCCACACAACATGATGGAGGGTATCCCCATTGTGAAGGCAGGACATTTTCTCCACAAGGATTGTGTGGTGGTCACTCTTACTGATACTGTCATGGACAGATGCATCTGTGGCAGTAAGGTTGGTGAGGATGAGGTCAAGTATGTTTTTCCCTCTCTTTTGTTCCCTCACCACCTGCCGCAGACCCAGTCTAGCAGGTATGTCATTTAAGACTCGGTCAGTAGTGGTGCTACCAAGCCACTCTTGGTGATGGGCATTGAAGTCCCTCACCCAGAGCACATTCTGTGCCCTTGCAACCCTCAGTGCTTTCTCCAAGTGGTGCTTAACATGGAGGAGCACTGATTCATCAGCTGAGGGAGGGCGGTACGTGGTGATCACCAGGAGGTTTCCTTACCCATGTTTGACCTAACACCACAACACTTCATGGGGTCCTGAGTCGATGTTAAGGATTCTCAGGGCAACTCCCTCCTGTATACCATTGTGCCACCACCTCTGCTGGGCCTGTCCTGCCAGTGGGACAGGACATATCCAAGGATGGTGATGGTGGAGTCTGGGGCATTATCTGCAAGATATGATTCTGTGAGGATGACTGTGTCAGGCTGTTGCCTGACACATCTGTGAGCCAGCTCTCCTAATTTTGGCACTAGCCCCCCAGATGTTAGTAAGAAAGACTTTGCAGGATTGACAGGGCTGAGATTGCTGTTGTCATTTCCGGTGCCTAGGTTGATGTGGCCCGTCTGGTTTCATTCCTTTTTTGTGACTTTGTAGTGGTTTGTTACAACTGAGTGGCTTGCTAGACCATTTCAGATGGCATTTGAGAGTCAACCACATTGCTGTGGATCTGGAGTCACGTGTAGGCCAGGCCAGGTAAGGACAGCAGATTTCCTTCCCTAAAGGATATTCGTGAACCAGGAGGGTTTTTACAACAATTGGCAATTTTTAATTCCAGATTTTTATTGAATTCAAATTTCACCATCTGCCATGGCAGGATTTGAACCCCGGTAACCCAGAGTATTACCCTTGGTCTCTGGATTACTAGTCCAGTGACAATACCACTACGCCATCAACAAGAGAGAGAGAGATCCCAATCTGGGGAAGGGATGGCCAACATTTCTGGAGCTCTGCAAATTCAAGGAGGATACCATCAGGTTGGCAGGGGAGGAAAGAGATCACTCCTGTGGTGGTGAGATTGGCCTCTCCCAGCAAGCCAGTACAGATGAGCCCTCCATGAGCTGATCACATCCTGACATTCACAGTGAGTGACATGGAATGTTGTATTCAACTAAATCTATCTTCTCTCTCTTACAGGCAGCAGCAGGTCCAGGCGGATGAGCACAGCAACATAAGCCCCAGCCCCCAGACCATTGGCATCCTGAGGATGCGCTTCAGATGCTTGGACTATTACCCAAGTGGATTTCTCTTGTCCCTTAGTGGCATGCTGGTGGTCTGAAGCAACCACTAACAGAGAGCAATGTCAGCATTGGGCCTTGGACCTCCCACCCTCATGTTTCACCAGGCCCTAATCTTTGGAAAGGTCGGCAGCCAAAGCTGTATGTAGCCACTCTGGGAAGTGAAAGGCAGTGCACCAGCACAACGCCTGCCTCAAATGCAGTCATGGCCTCCTAAGTGAGACACTTCTTGCTGCCACAAAGGTGCACATATGGCTGGAGAGACCATCATGGCTGCAGGTCTTGTGCTTTGCCACAAACAATGAAGGCAGCTATTTGATGATCAGACAACATCTCCAATGCAATTGAGTATGCATAACTCCATTGTGTCTTTTAATGAATATCATTTGCTGATGCAATTTGCAGTCACTTTCAATAAAGAGGTTGACACATCTCCCTGACATTAGACAAGGGGCGAGTAAATAACATGAATCAGCTAAACATCACATGAATGTGAGGCTTACAAAAAGAGGCAATCACAGAGTGGGTCACCCTCGCAAAAAGAGGCCACATAGATGCATAAGCACAACACATTCAAATAGAACAAAGAAAGAAAGAAAAGTACAGCACAGGAACAGGCCCTTCGGCCCTCCAAGCCTGCGCCGATCATATTGCCTGTTAAACTAAAACATTTTGCACTTCCGGGGTCCATATCCCTCTATTCGTATCCTATTCATGTATTTGTCAAGCTGCCTCTTAAACATCACTATCGTACCTGCTTCCACCACCTCCTGTGGCAGCGAATTCCAGACACTCACTACCCTCTGCGTAAAAGATTTTCCCCACACATCTCCTCTAAAGTTTTCTCCTCTCACCTTAAATCTTTGTCCCCTAGTAATTGACCCTGGGAAAAAGCTTCTGACTATCTACTCTGTCCATGCCACTCATAATTTTGTAAACTTCTACCAAGTCGCCCCTCAATCTCCGTCGCTCTAGTGAGAACAATCCAAGTTTCTCCAACCTCTCCTCATAGCTAATAACCTCCAGACCAGGCAGCATCCTGATAAACCTCCTCTGCACCCTCTCCAACACCTCCATATCGTTCTGATAATGTGGTGACCAGAATTGCACGCAATATTCCAAGTGTGGCCTAACCAAGGTTCTATACAGCTGCAGCATGACTTCCCAGCTTTTATACTCAATACACCTGCCAATGAAGGCAAGCATGCCATATGCCTTCCTGACTACCTTAGCCATCTGTGTTGCCACTTTCAGTGACCTGTGGACCTGTACACCCAGATCCCTCTGCCTGTCAATGCACTTAAGGGTTCTGCCATTTACTGTATAATTCCTACCTGTAATAGACCTTCCAAAATGCATTACCTTGTATTTGTCCGGAGTAAACTCCATCTGCCATTTCTCCGCCCAAGTCTCCAACCGATCTATATCCCTTTGTATCCTTTGACAATCCTCTTCACTATCTGCAACTCCTCCAACCTTAGTATCGTCTGCAAACTTACTAATTAGCCCAGTTACATTTTCCTCCAAATCATTTATGTATACTACAAACAGCAAAGGTTCCAGCACTGATCCCTGCGGAACACCACTAGTCATAGCTCTCCATTCAGAAAAGCACCCTTCCACTGCTACCCTCTGTCTTCTACGACCAAGCCAATTCTGTATCCATCTTGCCAGCTCACCTCTGATCCTGTGTGTCTTTACTTTCTGTACCAGTCTGCCATGAGTGACCTTGTCAAAGGCCTTACTGAAATCCATGTAGATAACATACACTGCCCTTCCATCGTCGATCACCTTTGTCACTTCCTCGAAAAACTCGAACAAGTTAGTGAGACACGACCTCCCCTTCACAAAACCATGCTGCCTCTCACTAATATGCCCATTTGCTTCCAAATGGTAGTAAATCCTGTCACGAAGAATCTTCTCCAATAATTTCCCTACCGCTGACGTAAAGGCTCACCGGCCTGTAATTTCCTGGATTATCCCCGCTACCCTTCTTAAACAATGGAACAACATTGGCCATTCTCCAGTCCTCTGGGACCTCACCCATAGCCAGTGAGGATACAAAGATTTCTGTCAAGGCCCCAGCAATCTCCTCCCTTGCCTCCCTCAGTACTCTGGGGTAGATCCCATCTGGCCCTGAGGAGTTATCCACCTTAATATTCTTCAAGACACCCAACGCCTCCTCTTTTTTGATCTCAACATGATCCAGGCTATCTACACACTGTTCCCTAGACAAATCAACCACTAAGTCCTTCTCTTTGGTGAATACTGATGAGAAGTACTCATTTAGTATCTCTCCCACTTCTTCTGGCTCCACACATAGATTCCCACCTCTGTCCCTGAGTGGGCCTACCCTTTCCCTGGCGACCCTCTTGCTTTTTACATATGTATAAAAGGCCTTGGGATTTTCTTTAATCCTGGTTGCCAATGACTTTTCATGACCCCTTTTAGCCCTCCTGACTCCTTGCTTAAGTTTCTTCCTACTTTCTTTAAATTCTGCACGGGCTTCATCCGTTCCCAGCCTTCTAGCCCTTATGAATGCTTCCCTTTTCTTTTTGACTAATCTCACAATATCCTTCATTATCCAAGGTTCCTGAAACTTGCCATACTTATCCTTCATCCTAGCAGGAACATGCCGGTCCTGAATTCTTATCATCTGACGTTTGAAAGCCCCCCACATGTCAGTTGTTGATTTGCTCTCAAACATCCGCCTCCAGTCTAGATTCCTCAGTTCCTGCCTAATACTGTTATAATTCGCCTTCCCCCAATTAAACACCTTAACCCGAGGACTCCTGTTATCCTTATTCACCAGTACCTTGAAACTTACTGAATGCTGAGACCATTGCATTGTACAATGAATATCTGAGGCAACTGGGAGTGACTCAGGGTGTATGAGTCACAGGAACTCCCAGGGTACCTGGCATAAACATGCATGATGTGCTTCTGATGGTTGTACATTAGCTGAACATTTAGTGAGTGGAATCCTTTCCTATTAATAAACATCAGGGGCTCCTGCCATAGAGCTCTAAAAGCTGCATGTGTGCAATCTATCACATCCTGTACTCTAGGGAAACCAGGGATTGCTGAGAAACCCAGGAACCCAGCAGCATGGCTAGCTTCACCCAGTGTGAACTTTACATAATGATGAGCCTTACTGTAGAGGGTCTTCAACACCTCCTTGATACATTTATGACTGAGAGATGCCACATAGGTTCCCTGTGAATCCCTGAAATGGCCTGCTGGCAAAACAATTGAGCACGGCGGTGACCTTCAGGGGCACTGACAGGGGATATCCTCCCAGTCCATGTGGCATTAGCTCCTCCCGCAAAATGCAGCAGATATGAGCCACCACACCTCTTGACAAGCATAAGCGTGCGGTTCATTGTCTCTCGCTCATCTCCAGATCGGGACAATGTTTTTGGTAGACCCTTGGTCATGGGACTCACCTCCATGTGATGGGTCTGACCTCCTCATCCTCTGGATCTTGCTGGGACTCCCCTGAACCATGGTCCTCGGGCCAAGTCTCTTCTTGAAGCAGTGCTAGGTGGTGCGGGGACCTGCTTCTCTTCCTCAATAGGATCACTGTCATCAAGAAGGCAGCATAGAGCGCAGGCCTCATTTTCAATCCTCCTCCTCCCTGTGGACAGATAGATCCAACAGATTAATGAGAAATGGGTAACTTTAGTAGAGTTCCCAATCGTTACCAGAAAGCCACTGTCATCCTCTAGAGCCACGTCTGCGCTACTTGCCTGCCCCGATCCAGAGTTCAGCTGAGGTGCTACCTTGCAGATCCAGGTGACCAAGATGTCACCAGAACTACTTGACATCCTAATCCCAGAGAGGGTGGAAGAGGCTTGAGCACATCCAGGATATGTTCAACCTTATCTAAGGCACTCCTACTATGTCTGATCTGGTATACTGATTATGCCTAACCTACACTTTTGGAATGATTGGATGCCCTTTGGCCCGTTAGCAATGCCAATTGCAGAAAGCACCTTAGAGGCTTTCATTGATCATCTTGCAAATCCCCAGCAGCTGTGCTCCCGCTGTGGCTCAGTTCATAGCACCCTCGCCTTTGAATCAGAGGGTTGTGGGTTCATGTCCCACTCCCGGAAACAAAGAACTGTGATTGTACTCGAAAGAGTTGCAATCTGTGACTGTTGATAACTTGAAAGAGTTTCCATTCTCACATTCCTCTCTGTTACTGCCCAAATTGGCAGAGTCAAATGAGGGGACATGTTTTATAACATTTTTCATTTCTTTATTATTTCTTTTTTTAAACTCTTCATCTCCCTGAGGCAGCGCTGCCACTCGCGTTTCATGCTGGGCAGGCCTTAATTGGCATGCCAGCATGAAATCGCCTTCCGGCCTTGATCATGGGTGGCAGTTGGCCTCCCGATTGTCCCTGCCCGCCACCGTCGAGCCTGCCTGACAGGGGCAAAATTCTGCCCTATTTCTGTCATCTCCCATCCTCCCCACTCCAGTTGCCATGCTAGCCTCTGCTTTAAAGTGCAGCCCTGCTTTTCGCAGCACACAATGCTGTGCTACCTGAGTATTGTGGCAGACACAATGAACAGACCAGCTCAACACACGAGGTAACCATGGTGAACAGACCAGCTCAACACTCGAGGTAACCATGGTGAACAGACCAACTCAACATGCGAGGTAACCATGGTGAACAGACTAACTCAACACTCGAGGTATCCATGGTGAGCAGACCAGCTCAACACCCGAGGTAACCATGGTGAACAGACCAACTCAACACTCGAGGTAACCATGGTGAGCAAACCAGCTCAACACCCGAGGTAACCATGGTGAACAGGCCAGTTCAACACTCGAGGTAACCATGGTGAACAGACCAGCTCAACACCCGTGGTAACCATGGTGAACAGGCCAACTCAACATGCGAGGTAACCATGGTGAACAGACTAACTCAACACTCGAGGTATCCATGGTGAGCAGACCAGCTCAACACTCGAGGTAACCATGGTGAACAGACCACCTCAACGCGCAAGGTAGCCATGGTGAACAGACTAACCCAACACTCGAGGTAACCATGGTGAACAGGCCAGCTCAACATGCGAGGTAACCATGGTGAACAGGCCAGCTCAACACGCGAGGTAACCATGGTGAGCAGACCAGCTCAACACGCAAGGTAACCATGGTGAACAGGCCAGCTCAACACCCAAGGTAACCATGGTGAACAGGCCAGCTCAATACTCGAGGTAACCATGGTGAACAGGCCAGCTCAACACTCGAGGTAACCATGGTGAACAGACCAGCTCAACACGCGAGGTAACCATGGTGAACAGACCAGCTCAACACGCGAGGTATCCATGGTGAGCAGACCAGCTCAACACCCGAGGTAACCATGGTGAACAGGCCAGCTCAATACTCGAGGTAACCATGGTGAACAGACCAGCTCAACACCCAAGGTAACCATGGTGAACAGGCCAGCTCAATACTCGAGGTAACCATGGTGAACAGGCCAGCTCAACACCCGAGGTAACCATGGTGAACAGGCCAGCTCAATACTCGAGGTAACCATGGTGAACAGACCAGCTCAACACGCGAGGTAACCATGGTGAACAGGCCAGCTCGTGTTGAGCCTCAGGCAGCCACCGTGGACTATTGTCGGCATCGCTGAGGAACAAAAGCAGCGCTGTTGCAGGTATGTTTTGAATGTTGCACTCATTTCAAAGTCACAAGTGAAGTGAGGGTGGACAGCTGCACACCACTGGTTGTGATTTAGGCCAGTCTAACTTCCCGTTGGCGTGGCATGTAATTGGGAAGTAGAACATAATTCCAGTGAGTTGCATTTTTAAGGAGTATTCATGACATGCTAATGCATGCAAATGCCGTTCCCGACATGGATCAGCAGGGAAGCCGACCTGCCATCATCCCGCCATGAAAGTGGCAAGGGGGAAATTCCAACTCGTTTTTCCACCGGTGGGAATCCGACTTTTGGCCTCTCTCCAAATTTTCTGCTCTCACCCAACACGAAACTTGGAGCTGGTGGGACCAGAAAATTCTGCCCAATATGTCCAACTATTTGGGCTTGTGTAACCAACAATACTTATTCTTCCTTACATGAGCAATGTAGCTCAGCCTATGCTCTGCTATAATATATAGACAGTTCAGAGTGAAGAATTCATCTGGGTTGTTTTGTTTTAATGTCCATTTATGTCAGGTATCATTATGCACATTGATGTCAGTGACTTTAATAGATTTCTTTAGAATGGACATTTTGTTGGGTGTCCTCCCTGGTTTAATGGATTTACAATGTGGCATTCACTTGCTGTGCAATTCCCTGCTATTCCTTGAAAACCAGAAACCTTGGAAGCTCAGTCAGTTAAACTGTCTTTCTATGCTTTGTTACTCCCTCTACCATCGTATGAAACACCTGGCCAGCAAAGTGGCACTGTTTTCTAGGCTTCATTACCATTGTACAGCAAGCAGCTAAATTGTGTACAATTGCAAGTGCTTCAATGCAAAGCCTTAAGCACTTGTTTAATGCTTTAAAGAAAATCTGGATAAGATTACTGCAGGCACCATAGAATTAGTTCTCCTGGTATGCAAACATGAGACTGAACTTGATTTTGTCATTAGCAAGTAGAGCAAAAAATTCATGTTCAGTGCTGACTATCATAGATAGTTGACCCTGATATTTATAGGGAAGGTGTGAGGAGGGCCCAAAATGGTTGAAGAGCTTAGGGACATTTGGGTCTTCCAAAACATAAAGTTGGGCCTCCTTATTTTTTATATCCATTTCCAGCCAGCCAAGTTTCTTGGAGATTGTTCCCAGCAATTGAAAGAGGGGGAACATCAGCAATCTTGTTTTTTTCTTAATTCTTTCATAGGACGTGGGTATCACTGGCAAGGCCAGCATTTTTTGCCCACCCCTAACTGACCTTGTTAGGTCATTTCAGAGAGCAGTTAAGAGTTAACCACATTGCTGTGGGCCTGAAGTCACATGTAGGCCAGGCCAGGTAAGGACAGCAGATTTTCTTCCCTAAAGAACATTAGACAACCAGATGGGATTTACAACAATCGATTATAGCTTTATGGTCAACATTAGTTAGGCTAACTTTATATTCCACATTTATTAACTGCCATGGCAGGATTTGAATCCATGTCCCCAGGGCATTAGCCTGGGTCTGTAGATCACTAGTACAGCAACATTACCACAAAGCCATTGTGGAGGAGGAAGAGAGGACATCACAGCAGATGTGGGTAGGGGAGGGAGAGAGGAAACTGTGGCTGGAGGGAGGCAGGGAGAGGTCGTAATTGGTAGCAGAGAGGTGGGGTGCGGGGTAGGAGCAGGGCTGAATTCAAGGCATTTATAAGCAAAGTTATTAACACTTGTAATTTCTGGATTTAAATCAGGATACACAAAGCAGTAAGTGTATCTACTGATGCAACTGAGTATTTTAATCATAGAAGCATCATCAAGGTTAAGATCAATTATCAAGTTTCATGCAGTTAGCCTAGCTCGAAAGCAAGCTATCACCAATCATTTGGAAGTGACAAAAAATAAGACCATAAGACATAGGAGCAGAAAATAGGCCATTCGGCCCTTCGAGTCTGCTCCACCATTCAATCATGGCTGATAGGTTTTTCAACCCCATTCTCCCGCCTTCTCCCCGTAACCTTTGATCCCCTTACCAATCAAGAACCTATCTATCTCAGTCTTAAATACACTCAATGACCTGGCCTCCACAGCCTTCTATGGCAATGAATTCCATAGATTCACCACTCTCTGGCTAAAGAAGTTTCTCCTCATCTCTGTTCTAAAAGGTCTTCCCTTTACGCTGAGGCTGTGCCCTCGGGTCCTAGTCTCTCCTACTAATGGAAACATCTTCCCCACTTCCACTCTATCCAGGCCTTTCAGTATTCTGTAAATTTCAATCAGATCCCCCCTCATCCTTCTAAACTCCATCGAGTATAGACCCAGAGTCCTCAAACGTTCCTCATACGTTAAGCCTTTCATTCCTGGGATCGTTCTTGTGAACCTCCTCTGGACCCTCTCCAGGGCCAGCACATCCTTCCTGAGATACGGGGCCCAAAATTGCTCACAATATTCTAAATGTGGTCTGACAAGAGCCTTATAAAGCTTCAGCAGCACATCCCTGCTTTTATATTCTAGTCCTCTCGAAATAAATACCGACATTGCATTTGCCTTCCTAACTACCGACTCAACCTGCAAGTTAACCTTAAGAGAATCCTGGACTAGAACTCCCAAGACCCTTTACACTCCAGATTTCTGAATTCTCTCCCCATTTAGAAAATAGTCTATGCCTCTATTCTTCCTACCAAAGTGCGTGACCTCGCACTTCCCCACATTGTATTACATCTGCCACTTCTTCGCCCATTCTCCTAACCTGTCCAAATCCTTCTGCAGCCTCCCCGCCTCCTCAATACTACCTGTCCCTCCACCTATCTTTGTATCATCTGCAAACTTAGCCAGGATGCCCTCAGTTCCTTCATCTAGATCATTAATGTATAAAGTGAAAAGTTGAGGTCCCAACACTGACCCCTGCAGAACTCCACTAGTCACCAGCCGCCATCATGAGAAGGACCCCCTTATCCCCACTCTCTGCCTCCTGCCAGACAGCCAATCTTCTAACCATGCTAGTACCTTGCCTCTAACATCATGGGCTCTTATCTTACTGAGCAGCCTCCTGTGCGGCACCTTGTCAAAGACCTTCTGGAAGTCCAAGTAGCTAAGATACATTGGCTCTCCTTTGTCTAACCTACTCGTTACCTCCTCAAAGAATTCTAACAGATTTGTCAGGCATGACCTCCCCTTGATGAAACCATGTTGACTTTGCCCTATTTTACCATGCACTTCCAAGTATTCTGAAATCTCATCCTTAATAATGGACTCTAAAATCTTACCAACGACCAACGTCAGGCTAATCGGCCTGTAATTTCCTGTCTTTTGCCTCACTCCCTTCTTAAACAGGGGGGTTACATTAGCGATGTTCTAGTCCTCTGGGACCCTCCCTGACTCCAGTGATTCTTGAAAGATCACCACTAACGCCTCCACTATCTCTTCAGCTATCTCCTTCAGAACTCTGGGGTGTTATCCATCTGGTCCAAGTGATTTATCCACCTTCAGACCTTTCAGTTTTCCTAGCACCTTCTCCTTGGTAATGGCCACCATACTCACCTCTCCGCCCCCAACTCTCTTGAACTTTGGGGATGTCACTCGTGTCTTCCACTGTGAAGACTGACGCAAATTACCTATTCAGTTCCTCTGCCATTTATTTGTTCCCCACTACTACTTCTCCAGCGTCATTTTCCAGTGGCCCAATGTCCACTTTTGCCTCTCTCTTACCCTTTATAGATCTAAAAAACTCTTGCAATCTTCTTTTATATTACTGGCTAGTTTACCCTCATATTTAATCTTCTCCCTCCTTATTTCTTTTTTAGTTGTCCTCTGTTGGTCTTTGCAGGCTTCCTAATCCCCTGGTTTCCCACTGCTCTTTGCCGCATTGTATGCTTTCTCCTTAGCTTTTATGCTGTCCTTGACTTCCCTTGTCAACCATGGTTGCCTCGTCCTCCCTTTAGTATGCTTCTTCTTCCTAGGGATGAATTTTTGCTGTGTCTCCCAAATTACTCCCAGAAACTCCTGCCATTGCTGTTCCACTGTCTTTCCTACTAGGCTCATCTCCCAGTCAATTCTGGCCAGCTCCTCCCTCATGGCTCTGTAGTTGCCATTATTCAACTGTAACACCGTTACATCTGATTTCAGCTTTTTCCTCTCAAATTGCAGGGTAAATTCTATCATATTATGGTCACTTCCTCCTAAGGGTTCCTTCACCTTAAGCTCCCTTATCAAACCTGCCTCATTACACATCACTGAATCTAGAATTGCCTGTTCCCTAGTGGGCTCCACCACAAGCTTCTCCAAAAAGCCATCTCGTAGACATTCCACAAATTCCTTTTCTTGGAATCCACTACCAGCCTGATTTTCACAGTCTACCTGTATATTGAAATCCCCCATGATCACTGTAACCTTGCCTTTCTTACACATCTTTTCTATCTCCTGGTGTATCTTGTGCCCCACATCCTGACTGCTATTCGGAGGCCTGTACATAACTCCCATTATGGATTTTTTACCTTTGCGGTTCTTCAACTCTACCCACACAGATTCTACATCATCTGACCCTACGTCATTTCTTGCTATCGATTTAATTTCATTTGTTACTAACAAAGCAACCCCATCCCCTCGGCCAACCTGCCTATCTTTTCGATAGGATGTATATCCTTGGATATTTAGCTCCCAGTCCTGAACCCCTTGCAGCCATGTCTCCATGATGCCCCCCACATCATACCTGCCAATTTCAATCTGCACCACAAGCTCATTTACCTTATTTCGTATACTGCGTGCATTCAGATACAACACCTTCAGTCCTGTATTTCCCATCCCCTTTCTCATTGTTGTCCCTTTATCTGATGTGCTTGAAGTTAGATTCCTCGCCCTTTCCAAACACTCTGCCCTATTTTGTGTTCTGGAGACTTTAATAGCCTCTCCTGGGCTCTCCTTTTCTTTCAGTTTTTTCATAATTTTCCATGAAGTTGAATCCACCCCCCCACACGCTAACCTGCTGCTTTGTTTCCCATTAGTCATACTTCTTGGACTGTTACCCTTCCCCCCCCCCCCCCCACCCCCCCCACCCCCCACTTTCTAGTTTAAAATCTGTTGACCACCCTATTTACCCTTTTCGCTAGAACATTGGTCCTAGATCGGTTCAGGTGGAGACCGTCCCAACGGTACAGATCCCTCCTGTTCCAATACTGATGCCAGTGCCCCACAAAATGGAACCCCTCTTTCCCGCACCATTCCTTTAGAGATTTGTTTACTCTTATTATAAACAAATATAACTTTTCAAATTGTACGGAAGGTATTTCAATTAAGAATGGATTAGTTGCCCGTTGTTCAGTTCACTTGCTGCGGCAGATAGGTTAAATCAATTATATGATTGAGGCATCCATAACTATAGATTTGCAAGTTTTTGGATGGTTA
Source organism: Cetorhinus maximus (assembly GCF_964194155.1). Classification (NCBI taxonomy): domain Eukaryota; kingdom Metazoa; phylum Chordata; class Chondrichthyes; order Lamniformes; family Cetorhinidae; genus Cetorhinus; species Cetorhinus maximus. The sequence continues at coordinate 35,993,511 of NC_135890.1, forward strand.
CAGTTAGAGGATGAAATTACTCACAGGAGCATTTTTAGTGAAGACTTGCGTGTTCATATGAAATTAATTCACGTTACCTTAATCTATTCAATAACGTTTGTCGCACTGTAGATTTAAAAAATCATTCACAGATGTGGGTGTGACTGCCAAGGCCGTCACTACTGCCATTCCTAATTGGCCTTGATTAGGTGTTGATGAGCTGCTTTCTTGACAATTGATTGGCTTGTGAAGCCATTTCAGAGGGCAGTTAATAGTTAACCACATTGCTCTGCGTTTGGACTCACATATAGGCCAGACCAAGTAAGAATGGTAGATTTCCTTCCTTCAGGGAAGGAACATTAATGAACCAGATAGGTTTTTATGACAATCCGGTAGCTATATGGTCACCATTACTGATGCAGGCATTTTATTCCTGATTTGTTTAATTAACTCAATTTAAATTCTCCAAATCTCACAGTAGGATTTGAACTCATGTCTCCAGGTCATAAGTATCAGCCTCGAGGTTATTAATCCATTAACATACGCACTTTTCTACCATTCACAATGACTTAAGTAACATCTAACAGACAGACGTTAAGTTACATCCAACAGCAGCTTTTACTTGTATAGCATCTTTAACATTGAAAATACGGGGAGGCGGTGGTGTAGCAGCAATCAAGAGACCCAGGTAATGCTCTTGGGACCTGGGTATGAATCCCACCACGGTAGATGGTAGTGTTTGAATTCAATAAAAATAAATATGGAATTAAAAATGAGGACCATGAAACCATTGGCAATTGTTGTAAAAACCCACCTGGTTAACTAATGCTCTTTAGGGAAAGAAATCTACCGTTCTCACCTGGTCTGGCCTACATGTGACTCCAGATCCACAGCAATGTACTTGACTCTTAAATGCCCTCTGAACATGGGATGAGCATTAAACCTGCACATCCCATAAACGAATAATAAAAAAATATCTCAAGGCACTTCACAGAAATGTAATCGGACCAATCCAAAGGAGGGGTGACTTGATCTGAAGTTCTGTCAAAAACATTATTGAATAAATACCTACTTCTGCAAGATTCTTCAGAAAATAAGAAACACAAACTACATAAAGAATTGTGAAATAGCAGCGAAGGACAGACTAATTGGTTTTCAGCACTTCAAAGGAAATATTTCTATGCGGTACAGAATGGAATACAAAATACAGCATGCTATTTTATCATCTGCGTAAAGGGCTTTTATGTTTTAACTTGTAGAATTGATTTTGACAACTGTCTGATCCTCTTTGACAACAAATGCTAAATTCTGTCGTGCTCTACTAGGTTGAACCCATCTGCAGCTACAGTTCTTTAAATTTGAAACTTGTTTTTTTTGGTAGTTATACATATGTTAATTGAATTGGTAAATGTACTATCAAAATTGATTTGTAGTGTTGTTTCTAAAAACGAGTTCATTAATAGTTAGAATGCATTATGGCAGCTCCTTTTCTTGCTGTTCTTTGTCAGTGAACTTAAGAAATGTCATGCTTGTCTTATGTAAACATGTACAATTTTATTGAAAACGGTTTGTTTGAGACACAATAGGAAACATATTCCTGTTTTTGCAAATGCATGTGTATTTTTCATTCGCTCACAGGATGTGGACATAACTGATAAGGCCAGCATTTATTGCCCCTGAGAAGGTGATGGCAAGTCACTGAAGGGTCCATATGGTGAAGGTACTCTCACAGTATTACTAGGTAAGGGTTCCAAGATTTTGTCCTAGAGACGATGCAGAAACAGCAATATATTATCAAATCAGGATGGTGTGGAACTTGGAAGGAAACTTTGAGATGGTGGTGTTCCCATACTCCTTCTGCCATTCTCTGCCTAGTTGGTAGTGATGGCAGGTTTGGAGGTCCTGTGGAAGAAACTTTTGGCAAATTACTGTAGTGTATCCTGAAGATGATCCATACTACAGTAAGTGCGCAACTGAAGTGGGGAGTAAATGTTCAATGTGATGGCACCAATCCATTGGGTTAACTGAGTGCACTGCACAGAGGGGAATTAGTGGGGATGGCTCCCCACCTGTAAAGAAGTCTGGTCAATAGCTGCCCAATATGGATGAGCTGGAGATGTGGCACACTGACATGTGGGCATCTGATTGTTTCTGCCTGATCTTGTGACCAGACAATCCAGTATTTTTTTTTGGAAAAATATACTTTATTCATACAATATCTGAAAGAACATTACAAAATATTTCTAAATGGCCATCACAAAAAGTGCAATCTTATTCAACTTTTACACGTGGATCACAAGGTGCTTCAATACAATCAATGAATATTACAGTCATTTCAATATGGGTCATTACAGGCAGATAGTGCGATGGGATTGGCGTGATCGACATACATCATGTTGCACCCTGAGGTGCTTCAATACAATTATGGTATATTTAGTATTCATTACATACATTCATTGTGACTCGTACAGCCCGAGGGGCTCTAAACAATTCCCAGCTCCTCAGTGCACTATGGCAGAAAGGTCTTAGACAGCGACCTTTCCCCATTGCACCTTTGCGGCGGCTGCCCCAAGCTTTAGTGCGTCCCTCAGCACGTAGTCCTTGACCTTGGAATGTGCCCACCTGCAGCACTCAGTCGGGGACAACTCTTTGCGCTGGAAGTCCAACAAGTTTAGGGCAGACCTAAGAGCATCTTTCACCGAGTTAGTAATCCTCCAGCTGTAGCTGATGTTTGTCTCGGTGTGTGTCCCTGGGAACAGCCCGTAGAGCACAGAGTCCTGTGTCACAGAACTGGTCAGGATGAACCTCGACAGAAACGCTGCATCTCTCTCCAGACTTTCTTTGCAAAAGCACATTCCACAAGGAGGTGAACAACCAGCTCGTCCCCACCACAGCCACCTGGAGGTCAACGTGCAGAGGGGGTGAGACTCCTGGCGTGTAGGAAGGATGTGACGGGGAGAGCCTTTCTCACCACCAGCCAAGCTACATCTTGGTGCTTGTTGGAAAGTTCTGGCGATGAGGCATTCTGCCAAATGACTTTGACAGTCTGCTCGGGGAACCATCCCACATGATCCACCATCTCCTTTTCCCACAGGGCCTCTAGGACATTACGTGCTGACCACTGCCTGGTGGACTTGTGGTTAAAGGTGTTTCTCTGCATAAATTTTTCCACAAGTGACAGGTGGTATGAAGCGTTCCAACTACTTGGAGCGTTCCGCGGCAGCGTGGCCAGACCCATCCTTCGCAATACAGGGGACAGGTAGAACTTCAGCACATAGTGACACTTGGTGTCCGCGTACCGAGGGTCTACGCACAGCTTGATGCAGCCACACACAAAGGTGGCCTTCAGGATGAGGGCGATGTTGGGCATGTTTTTTCCCCCTTTATCTAGAGGCTTGTACGTCGCGTCCCTGCAAACACCATCAATTTTTGACCTTCAGATAAAGCGAAGGATGGCTCGGGTGATCGCCATTGCGCAGGAGTGAGGAATGGGCCAGACCTGTGCCATGTACAGCAACACCGAGAGTGCCTCACACCTGAGCGCCAGATTCTTAACCGCAGTGGAGAGGGAGCATCACTCCCACATGCCCAGTGTTATTTCCACCATAGCCACTCGCTCCTTCCAGTTTAATGCCCCGGTCCCTTTGAACCATATCCCCAGCACCTTCAGGCCTTCTGACCTGATGGTGAAGGGGACAAAGGATTGGTCAGCCCGGTTATCAAAGAACATGGCCTCGCTCTTGTCACAATTTACCTTGGCTCCCGGGGCCAGTTCAAAGTGGTCGCAGATATTGATCAGTCTGCGCACTGTGTATCCGAGCAGAAGACAGCGACATCGTCCATGTACAGGGAGGCTTTGACCTGAGTGCCTCCACTGTCTGGGATCATCAGTCCTCTTATGCCTGGATCCTTCTTGATGGACTCAGAAAAGGTTTCTATGCAATACACAAACTGGACAGGGGAGCGAGGGTAGCCTTGCCTGACTCCAGATTTAATTGGAAAGCTTTCTGATTCCCACCCATTAACTGAAACCGCGCTAGCTGATGTTAGTGTAGAGCAGTTGGATCCAGTTGCGGATACCCTCCCCAAACCTCATTTTGGGGAGCACATCCACCATGTAGGTGTGTGATATTCTGTCAAAGACCTCCTCCTGATCCAGACTGATGAGGTTGGGGTCCACACCCCTGTCCTGTACATAGGCAATCGTATCCCTGAGTAGCGCAAGGCTGTCAGTGATCTTCCTGCCGGGTACAGCGCAGGTCTGGTCAGGGTGGATCACCAACTCTAGAGCAGATTTGACCCGATTGGCAATGACCTTGGACAGAATCTTATAGTCCACAATCCAGTATACCTCAGTAAAGGAACAGGAAAATTTGTCCCAATTTGTTTAATTTTCCTTAATTATATCCCCATTTCCCTTCCTTCTCACACAATAAGGTTCAATTGGATGGGCAATAGCAGTCTTTCCTTACCTAAGAGATCACTGTTTAGGTGTGAGCCTAGTCTATGAACATCAACATGTTGATTGACTATATAAACATAATGACTAACTCTCATTCTATACTCATTAGTAACCCACACACATTCAGCTTACTCAAGACAAACCTTGCTCTTGTCTATGTGCAAGTTGCAAATCAGAAAATCTATTTATCCATTGAGGATAACCATTGTCACCACCTTTCTCTACAATGTTTCAAGTGGTTTGCATCTGGCATTGCTGTGTATATGTACTCAAAACATTTCAACATAAATAATGTCTATTCAAGGATTGACAACTGTATGACCATTTCTACAAACATCAGGTATTGGTTAGCATATATATCATGTAATATGACGTTTACAGTAGATCATTAATTAACTCAGTGACTTAGGGGAATGGCAGCATAGTGATAATATTACTGGACTAGTAAACCAGAAACCTGGGCTAATGCTCCAGAGGCAGGAGTTCAAATTCCACCATATGAAATTGGGGAATTTAAATTCAATTAATTAATAAATCTAAGGTGTCAGCACAGTGGTAGACTGTCAGTAGGGAGTGGCCCTGAGAATCCTCAACTTTAACTCTGAACCCTCTGAAGTCTCATGGCATCAGGTGAAACACGGGCATGGAAAGCACCTGCTGATTGCTACTGCTCTTCGTCAGCTGGTGAATCAGTACTCCTCCATGCTGAACACTGCTTAGAGGAAGGACTGAGGGTAGCAAGAGCACACAATGCACTCTGGGGAAGGACATCCATGTCCATCACTAAGAGTGGCTCAGTAGGACTGCCATAGACTGACCTGACTAAGTCTTGAAAGGCATATCTGCGAGATTGGGCCTGTGGTAGGTAGTGTGAAAACCAACAAGAGGAGAAAAATGTACTTGACCTTGTCCTCCCTAAATTATCCGTCACAGACGTCCATGATATTATTATAGGAGTGACCACCACACAGTCCTTGTGGAAATGAAGGCCCACCTTCACATTGGGGACACCATCCATTGTGTTGTGTGACTCAAGAAGATCAAGCAGCTCAAAACTGAGCATCCGTGAGGCTCTGTGGGCCATCAGCAGCAGCAGAATTGTAATTAATCATAACCTGTAACCTCATGGCCTAACATTCCTTGGCTCAATGATGAGTGTCAGAGAGCATGCAAGGAGAAGCACCAGGCTGAGGTGCCAACTTGGTGAAGCTACAAAACAGGGATATTTGCATGCCAAACAACGAAAACAGCATGCTATGGACAGAGATCCCATAAACCAAAGGATCAGATCAAAGCTTTGCAATCCATCACATCCAGCTGTGAATGGTGGTGGATAATTAAACAACTGACCAGAGGAGGAGGTCCCACAAATATCCCCAACCTCAATAAAGGGGAAGACCAGTAGCTCAGTGAAAAAGACAAGGCTGAAGCATTTGGAAACATCTTCATTCAGGTGTGTTGAGTGGATGATCCATATTGGCCTCTTCCTAAGGTTCTCACCATCACAGATGTCAGTCTTCAGCCAATTTGATTCACTCCACTTATCATTAAATGGCTGAAGACACTGGATACAGCAAAGGCTGAGGGCTCCAAAAACATACCAGTTGTACCACTTTCGCTAAGTTGTTCCAGTACAGCTACAATGCTGGCATCTATCCAGGAATATTGCCACAAAAAACGAGACAATCTGATTTAGCTAACAACTGCCCCAACTACTCTGAATCATCAGCATTGTAATGGAGGATGCTGTCAACAGTGCTATTAAGTGGCACTTACTCAGCAACAACCTGCTCACTGACGCTCAGTTTGGGTTCCACCAGTATAGTAATTGTAAGTTAAACCTTTCATTCTGTTAAAGGGATCATGTGACTGTACAGATGAATCAGCCCTAAGTGTGGGTATTCTTAGGAGTGGAGCTTTCTAGCCTTGGTCTTGGTATAAGCTAGTAGCTTCATCAGGAACTCTATAAATAAAGTTTACTGTTTCTTACAAGAAACCTGTTCGGTACTCCAAGTTTATTACAATTGATGACGAGGGTAAATAGCTCTGACGCTTTACCTCGCCTCTTCAATGTGCGCATTTCAATTTTTAAGGGAAGAAAGAAAAGTATACTCACCAGCAATGCCACCCTTCAGCAGAATTGACCCGTACGACTCATTCATCGAGGACTGGAGTCAATACATAGAGCACCTAGGTTTCTAATTTGTAGTTAACGAAATAACAGCAGAGGAGAAACAGAAGGCAATTCTCCTAAGTGCCTGCAGGAGCAAAACATATAATCTAATCCATAGTCTGATGGCTCTGAATGCGCCAAATTCCAGATCCTTTATCAAGCTAGTAGACCTCGTGAAGGCACATTTTCAGCCTAAACCATCTGTGATCATGCAAAGATTCAAGTTCAACTCTAGAGTAAGTTAATTGACTGCCACTTCTCTTCAATGAATGCCTACCTTGAAGAAGTTTTGCTTTTCTCTCCGACAGGATTTTCGTATCTCTCTTTTGCCTTGTTCACCTTCATTGCTTTCCATTTCTCTCCTGGTGTTTGACAAGGTGTTTACTAAAACCCGCTTTCACAGCCATATTTCCTTCTTCGGTGACTGTCTCCGTCTCCGACTCACCCCACGTGGATTTCAACTGAAGTTCCATCCCTCATGTTTCGAACCCACCCAGAATTACAGGTATCTCTGGGACATACAACGCTCCTCGGACTGCAGTTCTCGTCACATCCTGAGATCCACACTCAGTGCCATGCGCCGCCATATGAACACTCTCGACCTCTCCCTCCAGCAGCATCGCCGCACCCTATTTCTAAGCTGCCCGTGCCCTCAGTTTCATTTTATTCTTCGTCTCATCCGACGCCTCAACAAGGAACTTTGTCTCTTTCTTTCAGGTGCAAAGGAATGCAAGCTCCAACAACTCATTGACACCAACGCCCATCAAGGACCCTCCACCCCTGCCTGTCCCTCTGTGCCCATCCCGTCTTCCAATCCCAGCCCCGGCTGCGTATTCATTATACCCCCTGAACTCCCCCTTATTCTGATGCTGAACGTTCAGTGCTCAGCAAAGGATTCAGTTTCATACCCTTATGCCCTGATCTCAATGAATTTCGGGCTCGGCACGATGCTGAACTCTTCTTCCATCGCCTTTGTCTCCGTGCTCACTTCTTTGGGCAGGAGTCCTCTCCCCATTCAATGGATCCTTTTACCCGCCTCCAATATTCTCCCTCCACCTTGACCCCTCCCTCTGGATTCGTACGTTCTCTTGATCTTTTCATTGAGAACTGTCGGCATGACATCAGTCATCTCAATTTCTCTGCTCCACTCACCCACGCTAACCTGTCTCTCTCTGAACTTGCTGCACTCCGTTCTCTCAGGTCCAACCCTGACATTGTCATCAAACCTGCTGACAAGGGTGGTGCTGTTGTTGTCTGGCGCACTGACCTCTACCTCGCAGAGGCTGAGCGTCAACTCGCAGACACTTCCTCCTACCTCCCCTTGTACCATGACTCCACCACTAAACATCAAGCCATTTTTTCCAGGACTGTGACTGACCTCATCTCCTCTGGAGATCTTCCTTCCACAGCTTCCAACCTGATAGTCGCCCAACCTCGGACGGCCCGCTTCTACCTCCTACCCAAAATCCACAAACAGGACTGTCCCGGCAGACCGATCATGTCAGCCTGTTCCTGCCCCCTGGAACTCATTTCTTACTATCTTGACTCCATTCTCTCTCCCCTTGTCCAGTCCCTTCCCACCTACATCCGCGATTCCTCTGACACCCTACATCATATCAACAATTTCCAGTTCCCTGGTCCCAACCGCCTCCTCTTCCCCCTGGACGTCCAATCCCTCTACACCTCCATCCCCCACCGGGATGGTCTGAGGGCTCTCCGCTTCTTCCTCGAACAGAGGCCCAAACAATCCCCATCCACCACTACACTCTTCCATCTGGCTGAACTTGTTCTGAACAGTTGAAGCTGTTGATACTGATACCTATTCCCCATATAATCTCAAGGCCAGGAAAACTGAACCAATCAATGTCACCCTTCAAGTAAATGGGAAGCCTCTAGTCATGGAGGTTGACACAGGAACATCGGCCACAGTGTTGGGAGAACACATCTTTAAATACCTCAGAGAATGTGCCCAGCCATTGAGTTTGGAGCAAACCCCGGCTCAGCTAAAAACATATAATGGAGAGGCAAGACACGTGAAAGGCATTGCCTCTGTACCTGTATCCTACAGTCAACAGACAGCCCAGCTGCCAGTGATTGTTGAAACAGGCGAAGGGCCTAGCCTTCTGGGTTGTGATTGGTTGAAAGAAATTAAACTCAACTGAACGGTCAGGAATTTTTCAAGTCAGAACAGAAGGAATTCCTGAGCTGCTTAAAAAGCATGACAGAGGATTCTGAGATTGATTGGGAAAAATAAAAGGTCTACAAGCTAAAATATAGATGGATTCTGAAGCAACACCCCGGTTTGTTAAAGCAAGACCTGTGCCTTATGCCCTAAAGGAGAAGATGGATACAGAATTGTGCTGTTTGGAGAAGTTTGGAATAATCCAGCCAGTCCAATTTTCAGAATGTGATGAAACCAGATCAAACCATTCACACCTGCGGAGATTACAAATTAACTGTGAACAAGGCTGCTGAATTAGACAAATACACAATCCCAAGGATTGAAGTTCTGTACGCTAAACTTGCAGGAGGAAGATCCTACGCTAAACTGGACATGAGCCAAGCATACCAACAGCTAGAGCTGGACAACACATCAAGAGGGTATGTCACCATAAACACGCACAAGGGCCTGTACCAATATGCACACCTACTCTTTGGTGTGTCATCTGCCTGTGCAATTTTCCAAAGAACCATTGAAAGCCTACTACAAGTACTTCCCCGAGTTATAGTGTATCTGGATGACGTCCTGATCACAGGATCAATGGAAGCAGAACATTTGGCCAACCTAGGACAGGTTCTGAAGAGATTTTTGGAAGCTGGCATATGTTTGAAAAAAGAGGAGTGCACTTTCCAAATAACTGAAGTCATGTATTTGAGTCATCCAGTGGATGCCCCAAGGTTGCATCCTTTAGAGGAGAAAGTCAGGACAATCAAGGAAGTGCCCTGTCCTACCAACGTCACTGAGCTCAAGTATTTTTTGGGCATGGTAAATTATTACGGTTGCTTTTTGCCTAAACTATCTACAGTGTTAGCCCCTTTATGCTTATTATTGAAGAAAAACCACAAGTGGTCCTGGAAGGCACAACAACAAGAAGGCTTCTTAACAGTCAAGGAGCTTTTACATTCGTTATTGTCTGCTAGTGCACTATGACCCGCCTAAGGAATTAATACTCACTTGTGGTGCATCTTGCGATGGAGTGGGAGCGTTAATGGCACACAAGATGGAGGATGGATCTGACAGACCAATAGGATATGTCTTCATAGCACTCTCTGCATCCGAGAAAGGATACTCACAAATTGAAAAAGAAGGCTTGTCTGTCATATTTGGAGTAAAGAAGTTCCATCTATATTTGCATGTTCGACATTTCACCATAGTGTCAGATCACAAGCCACTGTTGGGTTTGTTTAGTGAAGATAAGGTAATCCTGCTGATAGCCTCTAATGGAACTCAAAGATGGCGTATAATTTTGTTGGCATATGAGTACACTTTTATGCACTGACCAGGTGTGCATATAGCAAATGCAGACACCCTCAGTCATCTTCCTTTGCTAGATAGCATTACATATGTTCCCCTACCTCGAGAGGTTGCACTTGTGTTGAATTTCCTGGACTCCTCACCAGTCTGTGCGAAATAAATAAAGAATTGGACAAACTGGGATCCAATTTTATCAAGAGTCTGAGAACAGGTTTTGCAAGGATGGTCAAATGTACAAGTCTCTGAAGAATTAAAACCATCCTATGCCCATAAATCTGAATTGAGTTGTCAAGATGGTATCTTGTTATGGGGAGCAAGAGTTCTCATCCCTGTGCAAGGAAGAGAACCACTATTGACAGAGCTTCATTGTGAGCATCCTGGTATTTTGAAAATGAAGTTGCTCGCACAAAGTTATATCTGGTGGCCAGGTATAGACAGTGATACAGAGAAAATGGTTAAACACTGTCTCCAGTGTCAAAACAACAGAAGTTGCCCATTTCAGCTCCACTGCATTTGTGTGAGTGGCCTGGTTGACCCTGGGTTAGACTACACATAGGCTATGTAGATCCATTTTTAGGTACCATGTTTTTAGTGATTATCAATATACATTCAAAGTGGATGGATGTGTATGAAGTGAGATCACTGACATTGTGTGCAACTATCAAAAAGCTGCAACAAGTTTTAGTGTACATGGCCTGCCAGAAGTTATTATTTCGGATAATGGTGCTGCTTTCACTAGTATGGAATTCCGGAGCTTCATGAATCTAAATGGATTTAAACAAGTCAAAACAGCACCGTGTCACCCCTCATCCAATGGGCTAGCAGAAATAGCAGTACAAACTTTTAAAACAGGCATGAATAAACTATCCAAAGGAACAATAGAAACACAAATTTCCAGATTTCTTTTCAATTATCGTATGACTGCTCTTGCAACCGTGGGTTCAACAGCGTCTGAATTGCTAATTAAATGTCACCTTCATACAAGGTTGAGTCTAATATTCCTTAGTGTGATATTAGAGGGGGAGGTGGAAAAGAAGCAGGGTAATCAGAAGGTGAGTCATGATATTCACAGTAAAGACCGAAAATTTACTACGGGGGAGGCAGTTTTTGTGTGAAATTTTGCAACTGGACCGAGATGTGTTCCTGGTACAATCGTCTCTGAAACAGCACTTTTGCCATATCAAGTGGAAGTGGAAAACAGGATTGTTAGGAAACAAGTGGATCATCTCAGAAGTAAAGAGGCACTCCAACAACCAGTTACTCCATCTGAAATTGAAGTCGAACTTTTGATCCCTGAGGTGCCAGATTGACATAGAATAGACATACCTGATGTCTCTGTTGAAGTAAATAGTTTTGAACTGCCATTGTCTAAGGACGCCCTGGATGCTGCAGTTCCTGGTCAAGCCAATCCAATGGAAGAATCTCAAGTCGTAGAGTTGCATCACTCTACCCAAATCAGAAAATCACCTCAAAGACCATATCTATAATTGCATGAACTGTATACATTTGTATATGATATGGGCTAAGATATTTTTTGTAAATAAGAGAGCTAAAACAAAATTAAAGGGGGAGGAATGTAGTAATTGTAAGTTAAACCTTTCATACTGTTATGAGGATCATGTGACTGTACCAATGAATCTGTCCTAAAAACGGGTAATCTTAGGGGCGGAGCTTTTTAGCCTTTGTCCTGGTAGAAGCATGTAGCTTCATCAGGAGCTGTGTAAATAAAGTTTACTGTTTCTCACAAGAAACCTGCCCTGTACTCCAGGTTTATTACAGCCAGGGCCAGTGGGCTTCTGATCTTGTCACGGCCTTGGTTAAAACATGGACAAAAGAGCTGGACTGAAGAGGTGAGGTGAGAGTGACTGCTCTTAATCAATGAAGCATTTGACCTCCCTACCGCTTGCCATTTCAACACTCCACCCTCCTCTCATGCCCACATGTCCGTCCTTGGCCTGCTGCATTGTTCCAGTGAAGCTCAATGCAAACTGGAGGAACAGCACCTCATCTTCCGACTAGGCACCTTACAGCCTTCCAGACTGAATATTGAGTTCAACAATTTTAGATCATGAACTCTCTCCTCCATCCCCACCCCCTTTCCGATCCCCCCTTTTTTTCCAATAATTTATATAGATTTTTCTTTTCCCACCTATTTCCATTATTTTTAAATGTATTTCCATCCATTGTTTTATCTCTACCTTTTAGCCTTTTTCGATTCCTTCACCCCACCCCTACTAGGGCTATCTGTACCTTGCTTGTTCTGCTTTCTACCCTTAATTAGCACATTCTTTAGATAATATCACCACCTTCAACACCTCTTTGCCCTTTTGTCTATGACATCTTTTGGCTATCTCCACCTATCACTGGCCGTCTATCCAGCTCTACTTGTCCCCCCCGCCCCCCCCCCACCCTTAAACCAGCTTATATTTCACCTCTCTTCTATTTTTACTTAGTTCTGTTGAAGAGTCATACGGACTCGAAACGTTAACTGTGTTCCTCTCCGCAGATGCTGCCAGACCTGCTGAGTTTTTCCAGGTATTTTTATTTTTGTTAAGCATTTGACCAAGTGTGGCATCAAGGAACCCTAGCAAAATTGAAGTCAATGGGAATCAGGGGAGAAACTCCCCACTGGTTGGAGTCATACCTAGAACAAAGGAAGATGATTGGGCTCGTAGAAGACCAATCCTCTCAGCCCAGGATGTCATTGCAGGAGTTCCTCAGAGTAGTGTCTGAGGCGCAATCATCTTCATTAATGACCTTCCCTCCAACATAAGATCAGAAGTGGGGATCTTTGTGTATGGTTGTACAGTGTTCAATATTATTCACAAATTCTCAGGTACTAAAGCAACCCATACCCGCATGTAGCAATACCTGAACAACATTCAGGCTTGAGTTGATAAGTGGTAAATTACATTTGTGCCACACAAGTGTCAGGCAATGACCATTGCTGACAAGAGAGACTCTAACCAATTCAATGGCATCACAAAATCCCCACCATCAACATCCTGTGGGTTACCATTGATCAGAGTCTTAACTGAACCAGCCATAGAAATACTGTGGCTACAAGAGCAGATCAGAGACTGGGAATTTTGAGGCAAGTAACTCACCTCCTGACTCCCAAAGCCTGTCCACCACAAACCATGAATGCCACCTTCGAAGCAATGGCAGCAGTGTGTACCATCTACAAGATGAACTGCAGAAACTCATCAAGGCTCTTTCGACAGCACCTCCCAAACCGCGACCTCTACCACCTGGAAGGTCAAGGGTGGCAGGCACATAAGAAAACCAACACCTGCAAGTTCCCTTCCAAGTCATTCACCATCCTGACCTGGAACTATATTACTGCTCCTTCACTGTCGCTGGATCAAATTCCTGAAACTCCCTCTCTAACAACACGGTGGGTTCACCTACACCTGACGGACTGCAGTGGCTCAAGAAGGCAGCTCACCACCATCTTCTCAGGGGCAGCTAGGAATGGGCAATAAATGCTGGCCTTGCCTGCAATGCCCATATTCCAAGAACAAATAAAAACATAAATTAGGGATGGGAATAGGATGGCTATGTAATGTTTTTAATAGCAAGTAGAACTGTTGCATACTTCCTGTAACTGACATGGAATTAGATAGTCCTGGGTCTCGTAAATTAAGAAAAAACACTGTTAAAAATGGTAATTGGGTTGCAATAAGGTATACATTGTGTGTTGATATTCCTAGAATCTTTTCTTGTGCTTAGGTTTGGTCTCACAAGTTGCAATAAAGGATGGAGATGTCCTAAATGTTGATCTTAAGTTTGGCTGCAAAGATTGATTGCCAAGTCTATTGGCAACTGTAGCTGTTTTACAAAACAGAAGTTACTGGTAATCCCTGTCCTTGTCGACCTATTGCTTGTTGATAACAGCCAAGTTGACAATTGTATAACTTTTCTCCAACACATACACAATTTCTGACTTGACATTATAGCCAGAAGACCCGTCAACACAATTTTCCTCTCAAAATTGGAGAGTGAAGCTTTGATCAGATTTTCTGCTCCATCCTCTTAAGCAGTAAGGTAGATAGTGTTGCAGTCCAAGTTGTTTTCCATGGTATCAGTGCTGGCTTATTGGATTTCAGTAAGTTGACCTTCTTTGACAAGAATAATTGTAAATGCCTCAAGCATCAAATTGCTATGGTTAAGTGGCATCTCATGTGCTGGCCAGAAAATACATATTTCACTAGCCTTCGATAAAAGAGATAAAACCTACAGCTGCAGAATTCTTTATCCATAAGCAACAATGCGTTCAAATTGGATTGCAGCTCTGATTTAATGAAAGATTTGTTGAATAACTAACTGAAAAGACCATATCAGGAAATACCTTACTACAGAAAAGTACATCTCTTTGCTCTCCAAAAGCCAAAAAATTATATCATCAATTGATTAGGTATCTGAGATCAACCCTAAACTATTAGTTTCCTTGAATAGCCCAAATCCAGGAGGTGGCCAATTTACATTATGTATCCATCCAATATCTAAGTGCTGCCAAATCAATCATCCAAATTAAGATAAGACACAAGAAATGTTGATACCTTCCTCAGATCCTTGAATCTGAAAAAGTCAGTAGTCTGGATGGCATTGGAGCTTACAATCTCAAATTCTTAAATAATGAGCTATTGCTTCATCATTTATTACAACTCATGCTTTCAACTGGTGAACCATTTGAGTGGTGAGCAGAAACAGAATGATACAATTCACATTCTTCTAACTCTTCTGGCAACTCTTTGCCAAATGTGTGAAAAAACCATAATGGAAGTGAAGCAATCCTAATTGCTTAATAATAATGAAGTACAAGTTACAAATTTTGCTTTTGCAAACCTAGGTTCATTCATCTTCAGATACTTCATCAAAGACCCTCCCTCCAACATAAGGTCAGAAACAACAATGCTCTCTGATGCTTGCAGTGTTCACTTCCATTCGCAACTCCTCAGCTAATGAAGCAGTCCGTGCTCGCATGCAACAAGACATGACCATAATTCAGGTTTCTGCTGATAAGTACCAAGTAATATTCACACTATACAAGTACCAGCCAGTGACCAATGGCATTACCATAACCAAATCCCCCACCATTAACATCCTGGGGTCACCATTGACCAGACAATTACTTAGACCAGCCAGATAAATACTGCTGCTACAAGACCAGGTTATAGTCTGTGAATTCTATGGCAATTAACTCACCTCATGACTTCCTAAAATCTTTCCTCAATTTACAAGGCACAAGTCAGGAGTGTGATGGAATACGTCTCAATTACCTGGATGACTACAGCTCTAACCACACTCAAGAAACTTGACACAATCCAGAATAAAACAGCTTATTTGATTGGCAGCGCATCCACCACCTTAAACATTCACTCCCTCCACCACAGTGCTCTGTGGTTGCAGTGTATATCATCTGCAAGATCTATTGCAGCAATTTGCCAAGGTTTCTTCAACAGCACCTACCAAACCCATGACCTCTACAAACTAGAAGAACAATGGTACCAGTAGGGTGAGATCACCACTACCTGCAAGTTCCCCTTTTAATTCACACACCACCCTGACTTGGACTTACATGTCTGAGTTCCTTCATTGCTGCTGGGTCAAAATTCTGAAACTCCCTTCCTAACACCACTGTGGTGTATCTTTACCACATGGACTGCAGCGGTTCAAGGAAGCAGCTGAACGTCATCTTCTCAAGGCTAGGGCAATTAGGGATGAGCAATAATTACTGTCCTTGCCAGGGATGCCCACAGCCCATGAATGATTAAAGAAAAACTAAAGTGGTGAATTTCTAACCTCTCAGTCATACAGAGATGTCAGTCAGTGATTTTGTCTTTGACATTGAAACTTTATTAAGAAAGCTTAATCATTATCTCTCCTGGACAAGTATTGAAGGTAAATTTACATAGTTGACTAAGTTATCATAAATGTTGATATTTGTGGGAATGTGTTGTTACCTAGAATTTTCAGGCATAGTTATGACTGCTTCAACAGCAATTTGTAGTAAGGGGAATAAATGCTCTGATGGCAGTGATCCAGGAAGATGTTGCCTGGGCTGAATTGCTGTTTCAGTTCTTCCTTTATGGGTGTAATTGCATTGATTCTGTAGTTGTGTGGGATTGAGAAGGCTGCTCACAGGTTGCCCCTTTGCTTCTCAGTTTTGTCTCCCTCTGTATGAGGATATACTGAAATGTGCATGGAAAAGAGGTGACTGTGTCATAACCTTCCATGAAAGGCAATTAAAGTCTGAAGGGACGAGACTCTACTCTAGTAATAGTTAATTTTCCATGTCACAGAGATTGATTGGCAATAAATAACACATTTCACTTCATGAAAAAAGGTATTTAGTCTGATAATGAGAAGATTTAACTTTCCGTGGTGCGTTTTGTCCCCATCTCCTATATAAACAAATCAACTTTATGATTTTCAAACATTTCAATTGAAGCCTGGCACTGAAATGCCATTTTGTGAAGATAAAGGTGGAGGAGCGCATCTCAGGTAGCAATTTCTGGATTTTCTCATTTAGCCATGAACTTACCCTTATCAGAAGTTGCTGTAGCATTTTGGGCATGGTTAATGATCAACTCCATTAGCCTTGCTGTTACAGTGACAGAAAATTATGGGTCAATAGTTCTAATATATTGCTGTTTCAAAGGAGTCTTCTTTCAGCTCCACTCCATTCACCATATTTTCCACCACATTTTCTGAGGGCACTGAAAAGACACCAAATTGAGGGATCCAGTGACAGGTAGGAGTCATTGTCTGCAGCATGTTCATCCAGGCCACTAACTGAGGAATAGGCCCAACACATGGCTCTGATCCTCCAAGGGCACAGAAAGAGGTGGTTGGCAGTGACAGACAAGCATCAGCAACAAACACATATGCTGTCCTTTTAGCATCAGTCAACAATCAGTAGCCTTTCAGAGGGGCTGAGGCTGCTGAGCAGGCTTTGTCTAATGGCCACTGTGTGACAATGGAAACATCCATATGTACAATGCTATGTTTACCTGCAAAATATCCTTAAGCTAGCTTGGCATATTTTTCGAAGCACATGTGCTTTTCAATTAATCTGCTCACAGCATTAGTGTGAATTTAAACCAGCAGTCTCCTCATGTTGCTCCAAGATGGAGGCATTCAGTTCTTTGTAGTGGCTTTCAAATGGGAAAGCTTATACTTTGTGTGGAGCTGAGGTTGGTTCCACAGTCAATATTGTTTGATGAGCAAAGACCAAAATCCATTATTCCTAAAGAGAAGCCACATGTTAGTTCTTCGAGTAAATGTATCGCATACAATCTGCGCAGAATATTACTGTTGAATATTGTTCCTTATTCTTTATAAACATTTTAATAGAATATTTGTGGACATATAAATGATAAAATATTGCTTTGAGATATATTTAGGTGTTTATGGACTTGCGCAGGCCATATATAAAGTTTAAATCAGTGTTCTAATTAATTTGTAAACATATTCAACAGATTTTGCCACTATGATTTGGGATTTATTCACCAAGAAGATAGCATTGCTAAGAATAGACTTTTGCAAACCACTATGAAATTCAAAAAGCACAGTCTGATGAATAAGAACTATGGTGTAATGTAAACAGAAAATTCGAGAGCTACTCAGCAGTTCAGGCATCATCAGTGGAGAGAGAAGCCCTTAATATTTCAAGTTAGTGACCTTAGTTTAGAACTGGAAAATGTTACAGATGCAACAGGTTTTAAGCAAGTACAGAGGCAGGGGACAGCGGGGAGGTGGAGAGGAAGGAAAGAACAAAATGTTTGTGAGAAGGGCGACAGCATTGATGGTTCATGATGGGTGGGAACGGGACAAATAAAGTAACGAGATTTGTCCAGAGGAGGTGCAAATGGCAACAGTGGAATTATTACCAGCACCTGTTGCCTCAAAAAAGTTGGAGCAGTGGTTATGGTCTGAAATTGTTGAACTCAGCGTTGACTCCAGAAGGCTGTAAAGTGTCTGATCAAAAGATGAGGTGCTGCTCCTCATGCTTCCATTAAGCTTCATTGGAACAGTGTAAGAAGCTGAGGATAGAGGGGTCAGAATATGAGCGAGGGGTGGGGTGGGGGGGAAGGATTAAAATGGCAAGTGATGGGAAGCTCAGGGTCACGCTTCTGGACTGAATGGAGGAGTTCAGCAAGGAAATCATCCAATCTGCATTTGGTCTCCATAGTGTAGAGGAGATTGCACTGTCCACTGTATATTGTATACTGTATATTGTATACTGCCGATGATGTGGTGGAGCAAGCCTACCGTAATCCCTATGGAAGTACTCAAAGGCTAAACCATTTTCATGGATGGATCTTTTTTAAGGAGAATTTTAAAAATATCATAAGTAATAAAGCCAAACTTCCATCTCCCATAGCATAAAATTCAAAGTATTTGTATCTGTTTACAAATACCTTTCTTCATTGACTCACCATGTGCTATTTCTACAACCTTCCCTATGCTCTACACTCCTCTTGACTTTTTTCTGTTTACCAACCACCATCAAGCCTTCACCCACCACAATCTTTTATACTCTGGAATACTCTTCCTAAACCTTGCATCTTCCTACATCCCCATTTGAAAGTCACTTCAAAACCTTTCTTTTTGCCTCTGTTATCTTACTACCTCCCTTCCCTTCGACTTTCAGTGCCTGCTGCTTGCCCACCATCCTTCCTTTCATGAAACCCCTTTAAAAGATTTATTGCATCCAGGGCTGCTATATAAGTCTATGCTGTTGTTGATGATAATGGGAGAGCAGAGAACTTGTTTAAAATGCCATAATGTGCACCAAAATAAACCACTTACATTGTGAGAATCAAGGTTGAATCAATGCAAAGAATTATTTAGGACTTTCACACCTCCCACACTTGATGTTGGAGAATGGTTAATGCATTTGAATCTGCCTGAACATGGATAAAATAAACTGGCCTGGATTCTCATCCTCGAGGTGGTAGCGGGAGTCAGAAAAATCCCTGACTCAGCCCACCTACCTCGGGAGAAAGTGCCCGCAAAGAGGGGATCTTTTTTGCTGGGGAGTGGGTGTGGGCTGGAAGCAGGCCAGTCGACCCAGGATAAAGTTCGGCGGCAGCCACAGAGGCTGTTGAGTCTGAGGTGGGCTGTTTAAAATGCCCACCTTGTTGCCATAGAACTTTTCCCCAGTTATAATAAAAACAAAAAAGCCCTCCAGCCCTCACTCCCACATCCCCTTACCCTCCAAACACTCCCCATGCCCTATCCATGCCACCCCATGCCCCCCACCCACTTATGGCCCCTCTTCCCCCCAATGCCAAGCTCTGCCCTTCCGCCCATCTCTCATGGCCCCTCATGCCCTCATTAAAAGTGTGAATTATCCATACCCTTTAAAGTATCATTAACAAAATCCGCAAAGCCTTGAAATCACTTAATGTTTGTGAACAAACATTTTGAAATTGACAGCAGAGATCAGAGTGCCTGAGCTGCCAATCAAACAATGTTTTCTCTGGGTGTTTCAACGGGAGTAATAGTTGTCTGGGCTGAATGATTGACACTTTTATTGGCTTGTGGTGAAATGACTTTTTTTTTAATTAGGAGAAAGCTATGAATGAATTATGTTTTTTACTGTCACGATAGGGTCCATTGGTTCCCAACAATGTACAGTGGGTCAATGGACATGAATGTGCCATAGCTTGGCATGGGGGGCCATGGGGGTGTGGCATGGGGGGCATGGGGGGGCCATGGTGGGGGGGGTGAGCAGATATGATTTTTCAGCTCTTGTGTCATTTTAATTTGACGTAAGCAGGTTCCTTGCATTCCACAACAATCAGCACAAAGATAGAGGTTATAATTATAATATTCATAAAAAACTTGAACAAAAATAAAAGCATATGGCAATAGATAAACCCAGAGGGTTTCCCGTGCATTTTAAAAAGCTTCCCGCCATTCCTGTTTTCCCAATTCCTGTATATTCCTTTTGATCTCTTGATCTGTTGAGTATGTACCAGATGCTTTTGAGAGGTTGTATCTCAGTTTATCGTTGATTTGAGACTAAATAATAGAATTGAGATCGAGGATCCAATCCTAACCTTTTGGATGTCCACTGCTTCCTCGTGGAGGCCACTTCTCACTTGGATCCATGTTTTGTTACGACCTGTAAGGTATGGCCTCATTATCTCTTACCTTCACCTTGTAGCTGATTTAAACACAGCAATGGTCTCAATGTCCAGACGGAGACAAGGCCTAGACACTCCCACACCCGCCCTCCCCCTTATTGTTATTTTTGGATTCACTACAAGCTTTCTTTGTTCAGCATTTAATGGAGCCTTGAAACTAAAGACCATCCTTGCTGTAAGCAAATTCTAATTTAAATGACATTCTCTTTATGAGTTGTAATAAAACAGAAAATAAAACAGCTTATCACACATAATGCTAAACTGCAGCATAGTAAAGCTTTAATACTGAAAAATATTAAAAGGAAATTATACTAGAGAGTTAGTTGTTATGCATGCCCACTTCTAGGAGTGATAAGAAATGGTGTTATCGCTGAAAATCATACTCCCTTAATATGCAATAACAACAATTGTGTGCAAATCAGACATCCTCCACTTGCCACTAGTTCACTTGAATACCTAAAGGCAGTTTATTTTTACAGAATAGTAATTCCAGCCAAAATTTTAATTATTTAATATATTCCTATGGCCAACTCACCAAGCTTTATTTGAGTGCGCCTTCCAAAACCCTGACCTCTCCTGCCAAGAGAACAAGGGCATCAGGTGCTTTGGAACACCACCACCTGCAAGGTGCAAGTCAAACACCATCCATATTTGGAAATATATTCCCTTTTCTTAATTGTCACTTTGTTAAAATCCTGGAGGCCCTGTAGGTGTACCTAACCTCATGGACAACAGCGGTTCAAATGGATGGCTCTCCAACGCCTTCTCAAGGACAGTTAAGGATGGGCAATAAATGCTGCTCTTGCCAACATTGCCCACATCCCCTGAGCTATCTTCCTTGAAGGGGCGGAGCTACCTTTCTTATCCTTCTGCAAGGAACCCACTAAATCTAAGTTATTAGCACATCAGCCATGTCTCCTAAGCATACATTATATCATCTAAACAATACATAGTGCTACAGACAAAGAAAATCCCAATGCACTGTACAGAAAGCTAGTTTACCATATAATCAAGAAACCATGGACTTACAAGATTCTCCAACTCTTCCTTTCCCCATATCCATCTTATGGATAATTCTTGCTAAGTATCATTTTTCCTGGCCCTCAATTGCCCCAATTTAATTATTCCATATCCTTTTTTACTCTTAATTTGAATCCCACTATCAAGTACCGGTGGGTCAAAGTCATTTTTCTTATCGAGTATGTTTTAGTGCTATAATCATTTTTAAAATTATTTCACTTGCCTAAGCCACACTAACTATTTCATGCTTTGCTGCTGTTGGTAACTATGCATGTCTGAGACCCATTCTTCAGTGCAAATTCACCGTACTTTTCCATACGCTGGTTGCTTCACACGTGAAAATTCACACACGCGCACTGGTCTCCCAATTTCATCCACACGTGACATCCAATAAAAGCCATTCTTGTGTTTCAAGTGATCTTATCAAAAAAACGGTGGGTGCCGGGAGGTCTTTGCTTGTGCTCTCCTACCCTATAACATTAGTTCCATTGGCTTGGGAAGTCACCAGTCTAACAATTGCAATTTTCTTATTGCTCAGGAGAGGCAAGAACACCAACAACCCAAAGAAAAAAATGATCAATTAACTATGCTCAACTAATCTTTTCTGACATTCACTAGAATGTACAATGTCACCAAAGTGCTACCTTTTGGTGAATTGTGCCCAGTTGATTTATTCCAATTTACCTCAGGAAAAATTGACTTTAGAAAAATTCCTGTCTGATGATGCAGCTTTCCTATTTTTACCTTATATCATCAATCAATTCTTCTCATTCAATTTTAAACAATAACTACCATTTCATCTAATTCATGAGACTTGGAGGAACTTTACTGTCCAATACAATATTCTCATAATATCTTTAAAACATAGATCAAATGTTATCACTTGGTCCAAGTTACTAAAACATTTTGTTTGTTTATTTTACTTAACTGAACCTCTTCTTGAATGCCTTATTTCCCAAAATGTTATGTCAGAGTCCATTTTATCATTTCAAAATGATCCCAAATCCAAAGGACGGCATTATTAAGGTAACAGGTCATGTCAATGTCTAATTTTGTTCCCTCCCATTAAAAATCTTTCTTCCTGACAGAGAGGAAATACCTGAAATGGAAATTATTAATGAATATCCCCGTAAATTTCTGGTGAAGGGTTAAGTCTGAAAGACAAAGGCCCAGATCTTTATCCCCAGGTCGGGTATGCAGGGGCGGGAGACTTCCTGGCTCTGCGAACTCAACCTTTAAACATGTCTGCCCAAGGTTGGATTTTCATTCGGTGGTGGGATGTGGTGGTGGGGTAGGGGCTGAAATATGTGTCCCTGGAACGAGTGTGGAGGCTGCCAGTTGTGGAGGTGGGCTGGGCTAAGCACCTGTGCAGGAGACCCTTAGAAGGCTGAGGCCCTTCAGGCCTTGGGCCAGCAGAGGATGCCTGTCAAAGTTATCACAATCAACAGGGCATAGCAGGCTGCCTCCACTGCAGCAGTGGTTGTTGGGACTGCAGCTAGGCATAGCGGTAGAAAAATAACAAAGTTTTGAAGGCATACAGATGTCTCAAGAGTACAACCATTGTATATATTAAATATATGTTCACTTGCGCTGTTTGGAAGTTTCCTTGATTCCATCTTGCTGCTGGTTGCTTCAATGGTCCCTGGCATTTAAGACCATGGAACTTGGTCCCCTATCAGTGTCTGATAATGTCCTCCGTTAGAATCATTTATCTCACTTTGTAACATTGCGATTACTGAATATTATGACATGAGGATGCTTAAGCACTGCCCATCATTTGTGAGTGTGTGGCCTGGACCAATCCATGACTTGCAGCTCACCATGTTCTGAGTTCTGAGAATGATGTCTGTGCAGACTGTACAGTGAGGTCATTGCATCTCCTGCTGTCGTTGCCCTGATGTGAGTGGATGCAAAGAGTCCTCAAGGGGAGTTAAACAGGCTATGTGAGTGGCAAGGAACACTGTAAATGCAGTTTGAGGGTTGAAAGAGTGAAGCTCTCCACTGTGTCCGAAGATTAGAAAACTAAAGGTTTCCCGAGATGTTAGGAGGATGATGGGGTGTGTATGTCCAATTGTTCCTGGCTGTTCTTGTTCAATTGTCATTTTGAGCTAACATGTAGGTAAAGGCTGTAAGAAATTGGGGTCCTTAATAAAGTAGATATTTCCTTTATAGGACATTTATGAGATTAGCTAAACAGTAATGATTATCTCTCTGGAAAGGCAATTTCTAAACACTCCAATGTCTAAACAGTTCCTGGAAACTTCGGGGTCTCTTGGTTCAGGCTGCCACATTGACATTCCTAAGTTGGTAGGATGGCATCTTGTGTACCCCATTATCTATTCAAGTGTTTAGAAAGGGCCAGGAAATGACCTCAGCAAGATGCAAACTAAAAAGCTGACATCAGGCTGGGTGACGAACAGGGAAAAGCGTAACCACCCTGCCATTTTATCCTGTATCCATTGGTCAGAAGGCTTTGAATAGATGATTGACACTGGATAAGCTACCAGCCCCCAGAAAACAGGTATATTAACAAGTGCTTAGGGATAGTGGGCGGTGCTGATGAGATGGCAGAGCTCGTCAGAAAGCCACCTTCTTCAGATGGAAGTGGAAGAAGAGGAGGAGAAGGAAGACTGAGGAAAGAGTTCCCTGACACTTCGACTAGAGAGCAGAATGTTGTTATTGCAGGCTACTGGGATCAACACACATTCTGTGCCAACCGTCCGTTTGTCCAATGGGATTGGTAAACTGCTCTCAACTGTCACGGGTTGTATACTTTTTCTGTCAAATTAATTAATGCATCATATCTAAACTGTTGCTTCTTATAAACTTAATAAACTATCTTAAAATTACTCACAAAGAGTCGACTGCCTATCTTAGATATCTGTGGCCCCAAATCCAAAAATCTTACAAGGCTGCAAGTAAGGAGGCAATGTACAAGTTGTCCTTGACAGCAAGAAGAATTGAGTGTAGGGTTAAAGGAGGGGGGGGGTGAGTGTGTGTGTGTGTGTGTGTGTCTGCAGTTGACTACAGCCTTTGTGAGACCTCACATGGAGAATTGTTTGGCCTGCTTGCTTCCTTATCAAGGACAGGAATAGACCTTGCATAAAGGGATTGCAACCAAAGTGCACGGGACATCATTGAAGGACTAGGGTGTTATCCAATGAAGTAAGAGAGAGTAGAATGGGCCTGTGTGCTGGAGAACTGAGAGGCTATCCAAGTGAAGCATCAAGAGCTCTAACAGGGCACTGCAGAGTCCCTGCAGGAAAGATGTTTAACTCAGCTGTGGTGTCCAGAATGATGGGTCACAGACTCAGAGCAATAGTAAGGGCATCTGGGACTGTGATTTGTAGAACTCTTTGCAATTGGAAAATTATGAGTTGTTGGTCTTCAACACCCCACAGTGCAGTTGAGGCACAGTCATTGAGTGGACTCCAAAGTTACTTCGATGGTTTTTGGAGACCAGTTACAAGAACTTACCTGATCAAGGTGCATGGAGTAGCAATCTCGAGGGGCCAAATGGTCTACTCATGCTGTTCTTCCCTGTGCACCCATATTTCTGGTTCTGACGGAAAGAGCTCTTTGTGAGGCCTGCTCTCCTTTGGGAGAGGGGGACATGAGTGTATCCCTGCTGAGATAAGAATTCATACTGCTTTCAATGTGCCATGCATATGGACTTTGCGAGGGCTTGGGAAAGATCTCATTTCTACTTACAGGTGTACATGTTCATAGGAGAATAGAGTTGTAAGCAGGTTCTGATGTGTGCATTTGGTGCAAGGGGTCTGTAGATCAGCACAGTTTTGTACATTTGAAGGTTCATACCACCAGCAGCGCAGACGTTAAATAGTGCAATTTAATTCAGTTGTCATAAATCAGGGTACATGAGAACAAACCTGCCAGCCAGCAGAGGATTAGTACCGGCAGCTTACTCTGCCTGGAATTTGTTAGCTATTAGATAATCACGGGCCTGTCTGCCACATTGTCTCCTTGCAAGGACCTCTGCATGTACCTCCACAACATCCTGGTTCTCATCATAACCATCCCCTTCACTGTCCTCATCATCGGAGGAGACATCTCGGTCCTCTACGTCTCCATCTGCAATGACATATCCCCTTTGCAGCTTGAGGTTGTACAAGGCTCAGCAGACAACTATGATCTGGGACACTCTCAGTGGGAAGTATTGGAGAGCCCCGTCTGAGCGTTCCAAACATCTGAACCTCATATTTAGGACGTCTATTGTCTGCTCAATGGTAACCCTTGTACAGGCATGTGCGGCACTATAGCTCTCCTCAGTGGAACTCTACGGACGGCAAATTGGTGTTATCAGCCAGGTCTTCTGGGGGTATCCCTTGTCCCCAAGGAGCCAGCCTTGCAGTCGCCAAGGTCCTTCAAAAACTTGTGGCACCAAGGAGTGGTTCAGAATGCCGGCATCATGAGAGATCCCTGGGAACCAAGCACAAACATGCAGGATTTATCTGGGGTGATCACATATTAACTGCACCTTCAAAGAGTGGAAACCTTTCCTCTTGATGAATGAGATTGGCTGATGCCAGGGAGCTCTCAGGGCCACATAGTGTGCAGTCAATAGCCCCTTGCACTTGGGGAGAACCTGAGGCTGCTGCTAAGCCCAATTCTCTGGCTGCCTGGCTCTCGGGATCCAAGTAGAATTTGACAAATCAGTGTGTTTTCCTACAGAAGGCATCTGTCACCTCTCGGATGCACTTGTGTGTCATTGACTGGGAAATGCTGTAGTGTTGACCAGTGGAGCCCTGGAAGGAGACACTGGCAAAGAAGTTTAGGGCTGCAGTGACCTTTAATGTCACCGGCCTGTGATTGCTTCCAAGTCCTTGTAGATGCAGGTCTTCCTGGAGCATCTGGCAGTTATGAGCAACCACATTCCAGGACATCCTAAGGCACCTTTGGCATTGCCTCTTGCTTATCTGCAGGTAGTTGCACCGCCTGAGATATACTCATGGTCATGCCAATGCTCGTCGTCACCCTAGCCCCTGACCTCCTTGAGGCCCCGCTGCTTCTTGCTGATCAAGCCATTACTCCTCCAGGCCCTGGGCTAACCTGCACCCCTTCCCCCTCAATGGGACCAGAGCCAGCAGAAAGGCAGGCTTTCCTGGGCCTGGATGGATCTGTGATCCATCTGGTCACCATATTCTTTGTAGATTAGCCTTCCTCTCTGAGCATTTATGCCAATGCCAAGCCCTGTGCCTGGCATCCATATAGACATGCTAAAGGAGATGGTGCCTGGGGAAGGACACCCTGGAGGACCACAAATGAGTTTTCCTCCCATTCATACATGATTGTGTATTAAGACACTGTGCATTTGCTGGGGTGGTGACAGCCATGTGTGAAAATCCTCCCTCAGACACTATTCAGCTTGCCTCCATCACCCTTGAGACTCTATGCAGCGAACATTGCCTTGGCATTATAGAAAGTCTTACCACATGTGCCCTTGTCAGCCATGACCATTTACCTGAGAGGATAGAGGTTTGGAGTTGGGACTTGGCTGTAATCCACCGCTCGTGTCCCTTGGAGACGTCCACCTCCACCCTTCCCTCCCTCCCTACCTTCCTTTATCCCTGCCTCTGACAGGAGCTGATGCCAATCAGCACACAGCATACGGCAATTCCAGAACTTGCGCAGTTCTCACTGGAATGTGATCCATTGGCTGGTTTATTGGGCGTTGGAACCTCGAGCACAGAACTCAACTGAGCTTGGTTTCCCATGGAGTGGAATAATAATTAATGGGGTTCCCCTTCACTCTGCCCAAAAGATGAGACATTAACTCCTCCCATTTTGATCTCTTGAGAGGTTTTACAAACTGCACACCAACATTGAGAGCTTCAGCATGGCGTATGTGAGGTTTGTCAGCACGTCATGTACCTTCTACCCTCTCCCTGTTACCCACCAAGATCCCCCATCCTCCTCCACAATCACCACCTTGATAATCCTCTCCCTCCTCAAACCTTCCAACCTCCCCTGTTACCTGGACCTGATTATCATTTATGTGGACATCCCTGCTCTCCCCCATTCCCATAACTGTCGACATGCCATCTCCCTCCTGACCCTGACCCCAGCTGTACCCTCTCTTTCCATGACCCCACCCATGAGACCATCTACTACCCAGCCATGACCCTAGCATTTCCACCCTACCCGATGCAACTCCCTCCCTGACTGCGACTGTACCCTCTGTTCCCCAGTATCCTCATTCACACACTTAGGACCAAAGTCTTGAGATCACCGACCTTGCCCTTTGGACCCATCTCTCTATGACACTCACTGCCCAGAGAGGCCATCCAACGCCCTACAATGGGGCAAAGGCATGCGTGAGATGCTTACCCTCCTAACATGCCCCGGACAGTCTGGCTTTCTTCACCAGACATCCTCCCGCCCTTCCCTGCTCACCCTGCCTCCCTTGCCCAGACTGCGCTTCACCCTTCCCTGCTGACTCTCCCTCCCTTGTCCAGCCTCCACACAGCTTGGCTTGCAGCACCCAATCTCAATCAAGAGGCCGACTCTTATGAGCAGTCCCCAAGATGGTGAAAACAGCGACTACTCAAGCCATGGAAGAAGTTAACCTCGCCAGGTACACACCACTTATACATTGTCATAAATGTGAATGTTTTGATTTCTCGCTGGTAGATTTGGAGGGGGCACTTAATTCTGGTCAGCTGGCCTGTTAATGAATATGCATGACATGCAACTGCATGCAAACGGGCTTCCCAACACTGTTCGGGACACCTTCCTAACATGCGCCGGAGTGTCTGGCTTTCTTCACCCTACATCCTCCTACCCTTTCCTGGTGACCATGCTTCTCTTGCCCAGACTCCGTTCCACCCTTGCCACCTTTAAAGTTCTGAGAACATAATTGCAAAAGTTCACCCCACCATTAGGAAACTGATTTTTGGCCTCCTGCCAAATTCAATTTTCCAGCTTGCCAAGCTTCTCACTGCAGGTGGGCCTGGAAGATTCCACTCATTGATCCCTGTCGTTGGGTTGCGAATTCAAAGTGTTCAAATTTTATGTGATATTTCCAGGTTGCAAACGCAAAGAATATTCACATAGTTTAAATCAGTTCAAAGCTACAAACATGAATCAAGTAACACATGTGTATACATGCATAGTACGAACAACCAACAAACTGGAAACAACACATACCTGTAGGAAAGACATTAATTAAACATTTTCAACATCAAAGAGAAGAGTACAGAGGGTTATTTGGCTTTTAACAGTACAGTGGATGATGCCAGGGCTGGAAATAAATACTGTACTTTCTTTTAAGACAGATTTTCATTCACGGGTCAGGAGACTTCCATGCATTTAACACTCACTCTTGGAAACAGTTCCTTTGCAAAATAAAAACAAAAGAAAAGGCATGCTGAAAACACATTTTTGATTGTTTCTGACAGCAATTTTAACTTTAGCTGGGGGCTTTTTTAACTTTTCTCTCTTTCTCCAGACCTTTTTATTACTCAACTGTCCCAAGCCAGGATTTTTATTTATGGAAAATCTTTTATAACGTTTGTGAAAGGTCTGATATTAACCCCGTTGATATTGAATCCGCGTCCTCATGCACAGTCTCTTTTCTTACTGCGATTCACCATATCAACTCTTCACCCCTCTTTTCAGTTAACTGCTTCACTACTTGAGCTTTCTGCCCTTACTCTTTGAGGGCTAATAACCAGAAAGCCCCCCTGTTCTTCAGGCTTGAAAGATCATTCTCAAACAGAATCCATACCACTTACCATGGCTTCTCTCTTGTCGCTATTTGAGCACACAGCTCCTTCTCTATGTAGTTTGCTAAACCCTCCGTGGTAGATAACATACCAGCTTTGTCTACCACCTATTCTGGTGCATGTCTTCACACTCAAGACCCTGTCCACTGCCAATTTTTGTAATTATTTTAGTTTATCATACCTCACACATTAAATTTAGAGTGGGTTTTGTGGGCTTGAGTCCGCCTTAGAAGAAACACACCAGCCCTCTGGGGTAGAATTTTCCACTCAGCATGCGGGTTCACGCCCGACATGCTCGAGCGTGAAATAGCGCGCAACGACGTCAGGTGAGCGTCCCTACGTCATCGCGCACTCACGCGATATTTCGGTCAGTGAGCACGCGTGAGAGTCAGCAGAACGCCCACTGACAATTAAGAGGCCTATTAAGGCCATTAAAGTATCAATTAACATGGATTTTTTTGCTCCCTGTCCAACCTTACGGTTGGTGGGCGAGCAAATCGGCCAGGCGGCCTTTGCATTTTTCATGAAACCTCATCGATGGGAGGGATGAGGTTTCTGTAAGTACATTTTTTTTTAAATCTATGCACAGAACATTTAGAACGTTCACGCACATGTTACTCATTCTGATGTGTGGACATTTTTTCCGGATTTTAAATTCTGTCTTTACAGATTTTAAATTTGTCAGCTCTCCGAAGCAGCTCCTAGCCTTCAGGGAGCTTTCTTTCCACGCTCCCCCATGCCCACACTTGACTTCAGCACCCACCCCCCACTGGCAGCGCTGAGCCTTTCATGGCTGGCCAGCGTGAAATCACAGTCAGGGGCCGATGGCGGGCCGCAGCTCGTCCTTCAGCCACTCACAGGCCCGTCGACCTGAAAATTCTACCCCTGGAGTTGGACTGGGAAATGAGGGGGGTGGTGAGGTGGCAGCAGAAGGTAGAGGGAGGGAAACCCAACGTGTTCACACTTCCAACAGATATTATCAAAAAGGGGACAGCAATGGCTTGGCCACTTTTGAACCGAAGGGGAGTGGCCAATTAAGCTGATTAACTGGACAATTGACGGCTATTTAACAACCCTGGTGGGATTTTGCCAGCGTTGGAACAGCCCCACGCCGCACAATATGTCCGTCAGCTATATCGAGACAGCCTCTCAGCAGATCGCAGAGGCTTCATGGCCCACAGAGGGCCCCACCCCAGCACTGGCAGCAATGGCCACCCTCATGGGCCCGAAGCCACCTCTGGAGGGTTCACCCCTCCTTTGGCTGGGGCTTGCCTGCTTGTTCCTGGCACATAAACAAAACTTTTCATGTACCTTCAAGGGTGCCTCCATAGCCTCAGCACCTGCTACCTCTGCAGGTGGCACTGCCAAGGCTGCCAAGCTGCTGGCTCTCTGGCTGGACCGGCAGTCCTGAGAGGCAGGTCGCCCTACTTAAATTTGACGGAGGTCCTGATGGTGACCTTTTAACTGGCTGCAGCTGGTAAAATCACCCCTGCGGTCCTGCCGTCCACCCGTGTGAGCACGAGACTTGCTTCCTTGAGGTAAAATTCCAGTCGCTCTATCTTACTGGGAATATCTTTATTTAACCAATAGTACATGGATTAAGTAGGAAACACAACTGGACCTAACCTGAAGCCTTCAAGTGCCTGGTTAGCCAAACCAATGATCACCCCAATGTTTATTGAATCTTGAAATGTCTTTTCATTAGACTAGGTCCTACCTATAATAATATAAAAGCAAAAAACTGCGGATGCTGGAAATCCAAAACAAAAACAAAAATAAAAATACCTGGAAAAACTCAGCAGGTCTGACAGCATCTGCGGAGAGGAATACAGTTAACGTTTCGAGTCCGTTCTGTTGAAGAGTCATAAGGACTCGAAACGTTAACTGTGTTTCTCTCCGCAGGTGCTGTCAGACCCGCTGAGTTTTTCCAGGTATTTTTATTTTTGTTTTAGGTCCTACCTATCCTAGCTGACTGTAACAAAAACCTAGAGATTATGTTAGCTCTTATATTCTTTGTGTCCACATTCCCTTTGTGATTTTTTATGTAAATATCAATGAGTGGTTCCTTCAGGTATGCCTAAATCACTTGTCTTTTGTGGATGATTTGAAGTATTATGCTTTTGTATTTTTGTTAGGGGTGTTTGAAACAGATTTTCCATTCAGATCCAAGTGTTGTTCAAAAACTTTAAGAACACCAAGTGATAATTAAATAATGATTTCGCCACTAGAATTCATTGTACCATCCTCCAATAAACCTGTTAATTGGTTATTAATGCATCATACTAAAACATTGGCACCTTGTTAAACCTGCATTGCAAAATACAACCAGTGTTATTACAGAAGTGCACTTTGAATGTCAAGTTTAAGATTTCCTGCATGGTGTTAGGCACACATTAACATTACTATCAGGCAGATTATCTCCCCATTGTCAATTAGTTATTGAATTAATTCAATTTATACAAAGCTGGGAAATGCGGGTTTGGTGCTTAATGCCTGAAAATGTATTCTCCAAGTGAAAGAATGGATAGGGTAAGCAATTTCTATTTCTACTGAACTAATTGTATATGTATCACTTATTTTACAGTTTCGCACTGAACCAATTCCAAATGAAAACCAATGCTTGAATTGTCAAAAGTATCTGGAGGAGGCAGGTTTTCTATATGATGGTAATCTTTTCTTCCTTTTGTTGCTCATTTTCTCTCATCTTCTTGCACTAGATCCATTCAATGTGCATAATGACATGGAAATTATAACAATACAACTGTGCCATTGCCATGTGCTCAATAATTGACTACAATTATCGCCTCCAATTTTCATTCTTTTCTTTTGGTTATTTGGTTTGATTCTGTTAAATGTGTCAAGTAAACTGGGTGAGATTGAGAATTCAATCTCCTGAAAATTAATTTCTAGTCAAAGCACTGATATTTTTTTTTCTGAAGAATTAATTATTTTTCTCTCTCCACAGATGTTGCCAGGTCTGCAAGGTATTTCCAGAATTTTCTGTTTTTTATATTACTTATCACTTTGAAGTGTTACTCAATGGGTGGAATTTTCCATTCCAGGACTAAGTCTCGTGCCGGGGGTGGGAACCGGGGGTGTTTCCGGTCGTGGAGGCCAATGAGAATCGCGCCATATTGTGCGATGCCAACCTATTTAATTATGCAGTCAGGGGTTCCCCAATGTTTCATGTGGCGAGCTGAGCTGGATGACATACTCCCCATCCTCATATCCAGGCACCATATCTAAAAGGCACCCGAACATCGGCTTATCCACTGCTGAAGGAGGACTTGGCCCATCGATTCAGCCTCCAAGTTCAGTGACGCATCCCTGGAAGTCCTGTTCAATGCAGCGGAGGCCAGGAGGGGTGTCCTCTACCCAAAGGATGGAAGGAGGAGGCCGAGCCGTCAGACCAACCCAACATGGGAGGAAATCACCAGAGAGGTCAGTGGCCAGGGCCTCCACCAGAGGACTGCTCTGCAATGCCACAAATGCATGAATGACCTCATTCACTCCAGCAGGGTAAGTGAACTCTCAACTGTTCACACTCACCTCATTGAATGGTACAGGGGGCATGGGTCTCAATGCTAAGGGTACCATCCGTGTGGCCCATGCATAAAAGAGCTACTGAATCTGATAAAGGTGATGCCTCATAGCTCCACTGCAGCCCACCCAGTCTTCAGGTCGAGAGACCACCGTGGGTCACTGGCCCTTCCACGCAGAGAGCCCAGAAGCTGCCTGGGAGTGGCGAGGGGGGAAGGGGGTTAGGCATCAAGGGCACCAGCAAGCACCACTAGAGGCATACATTTGTGACTCTTATCCTTCAATCTGCATGGGCTCACCGGTCTGGAGGGTGCTGCCCCAGAAACCTCATGGACAACCTGCAGTGCACCAATCGGGTAGCACACAATCCAATAGGTTATTTGTAAGATTGGGAGCATGAGAACGAACGTACCTGAATCCCAATAGCTCTCAACCCCATCTTCTCTCTTTGTGCAGGGAAAGTTAAGGTACAACAGGAGTGTTATGACACAGCAGATGGTAAATGCTGATCTGTTCAAATCCCAGAGGGAAACTTGAAACAACTGTCACAACTAATTTTCAGTTTGTATGTTTCAAGATGCGGGATTTGAATTCAGTAATAAGGCCACCAAGTCTTAAGAGGTTTTTGTAAAACTAAATTAAACATTTATTAATGAAGGAAAAGATTGTAAGCACAAATATATGTCTATAAATTGCTACTATAATAACTTCTAAATCCCCTAATTAATTTAACTCCCAGCAACACTTTCATTAAGGCAACAGTAAGACACATGAATTTTAAAAGATCCAGGCAAAGTAAACAATACCCAGAGCAGTCGGATTCAAAGTGAGTTCTCCTAACTTCAGTCCCTGGAGGCAGCAGTTTGGCACATACAGCCTGCAGGCTTTTCACACTTGTTGGATCTTAAACTGCCTCCCTTACAAACAGCCTTCTCTCCTTTATACATATTTTCATCTTTGAATGCAAATTTCCATTGTTTCACTATGGCCAGAATATAACGCTCGTTGGGCGGGTGTGCGCCCAATCTGACCGAGTGTAAAATGACACACGATGACATCAGGCGAGTGTCCCAACGTCATCGCACACTTGCACAATATTTCAGTTGGCGGGAGCACGCCCGCTGACATTTAAAAGGCCTATTAAGGCCATTAAAGCTATAATTGAAAGAAATTTTTCACTGCCCATCCAACCTTACGGTTAGCGAGCAGGCAAAAAGACCAAGCGGCCTTTGCATTTTTTAGGAAATCTCACCCACAGTCGGGATGAGTTTTCCAACAGCAAATAAAAATAAAATAAAAATTTTAACATTTCATTAATATGTCCCTGCTCATGTGACAGAGTCACATGAGGGGATATGTTTATAACATTTTAAAAATCTTAATTTTTAATGTTCAGAAATCTTCATCTCCCTTTGGCAGCTCTGTGCCTCAGGGAGGTTTTCCAGTGCGCACCCGCACACAGGTGTGAACCGGCGCTCTTGCCCTTCTTCCCCCCCCACCACACAAGCAGCGCTGCCACACGCGTTTCACAATGGGCGGGTCTTAATTGACCTGCCAGCATGAAATCGCGGTCCGGCCCTGATCGCAGGCAGTGGTCGGCTTCCCCACGGCCCTCGCCTGCCCCCCGCTGAGCCCATCTGACAAGAGAAAAATCCTCCCCTATGTCTTTTGAACTTTACCCCTCTACTAATAAAAAAAT
Organism: Cetorhinus maximus; assembly: GCF_964194155.1. Taxonomy (NCBI): domain Eukaryota; kingdom Metazoa; phylum Chordata; class Chondrichthyes; order Lamniformes; family Cetorhinidae; genus Cetorhinus; species Cetorhinus maximus. The sequence continues at coordinate 36,027,764 of NC_135890.1, forward strand.
CCATCATAATACCAATTCCACCAGTAATCTTTGGGAAAATTAAATAAACACACTATTTCCTAAACTTCTGCTGGCTAGGTATACATTACACCCCCTCCTTTGAATTCAAGCTACTATAGTTTGTTTGAAAATGCAAATGTTCATTTGCACTTCACATTCTAAAACTTCCCCATTTTTACCTAATTAACATTTCAAACCTAGCTTATTTTCTAACATCAAAGCACCCAGACTAGCTGCCTCTAATTCAACTAAAGTCTCAAATAGACACACACATAGACACATCCCACTATTACTCTATTTTACAATAAATCCCAATAACATAATGGAAATTATTTTATACTCCTGACAAGGATAGAGAGAGAGGAAGAAGATGGGAGGGGAGCAGCCTGACCTCAGGAAACACATTGACTTTGAGGAGCGGGCCGCCTAGCTGGCTGGGGAGGTGCCAGACCTGGCCTGCAGAGATGGAGTTGTCAGCGGGCGGCCTCCATCCAGTGAGGATCCATGTATGTTACATAGAAACCTAAGGGTCATGCGCTCCTCCGTGTTGGAGGCAGCTCATGTGGTCGCTCGCTCTCTACTCCCTCACTTACTGGTACCAGCAGGAAGAGGGCAATGGAAGAAGAGGACACCCTGTCCAACAGCCCTCCGAGGACTGAAGACATTGGAGAGGAGGAAGAAAGTGCATCTGTGGAGGCGTCACACCAGTCACCTGTACCTTCCACCAGCGCAGAGACACAAACCTCGATGGGTGCTGGATGTCGTTCATGCCGGGTCTCACATTCAGGTGGCCACTGCATGAACATGTGGCTGCAGCAGGAGGAGGCAGGATCAGTCATGCTCACTGGCACCTGGAAGACTGCTGGAGAAGAGGCATCTGCAATGTCCAAGTTGAATGACAAGTCTCTGGAATGGGCCGTACACGAGATGATGGGGATGCTTTGAGGGGCGAGGGAACATCAGGCAGAGGTGTCGGAAGCCCTCAACAGAGTGGCACATGAGGCAGAGGAGTCCATCTGCCTGCTGGCTAATGAAGTGGTGCCGACATGTGCACACATCTAGGTCTCAGTGGGGAAGGTGGCGAATGCCATCGAGAACCTGATTCAGCAGAACACCCAGCTTCCCTCTTGTTGGTTCCCTCACCACCTGCCGCAGGCCCAGTCTAGCAGTTATCTCCTTTAGGACTCGGCCAGCTCGGTCTGTAGTGGTGCTACCGAGCCACTCTTTGTGTTGAACATTGAAGTCCCCCATCCAGAGTACATTCTGTGCCCTTGCCACCCTCAGTGCTGCAGCGGTTCAAGAAGGCAGCTCACCACCACCTTCTTATGGGCAATTAGGGGTGGGCAATAAGTGCTGGACCAGCCAGTGACACCCATAAATGAATAATGAAAAGAATTGTCTCCTGCACACACTCAGCCTTTGCCCTTCACAAACTTATCTGTTCCAACACCGTAGCATTGTAAGTACAACACGCTGAGATTCCCCTTCAGTTGTCCAATTGAGATGACCTGCTGCTTCACCCACGCCCAATGACCCAACTCCCACGCAGCATCTCAAAATCTCCAGCACAAGGCTCATCATCATTGCGAGCGGCCGTGGTTGTTTGTACTTGCGACGTTCAGTCAAATACATTTACCCTTTCCCCCATGACCCACACTCTCCCCCTATAACCATTAATCTTCCAGGTGTGACATTTACCTTCCCACGGTTCCCCTTCATCCTGCCCTATCACCATCTGTCCGTGCAGGTCAATGTCCATGCCCTCTACCTTCATGAGGAGCCCACTCCCATGACAGTCGATCCGCACCCCCCATCCTGTCCACGCCAGAATCCAGGTCTCCTTCCTCATCCCCTCCAACAACCATCTGCACCCCTTCACCCATCATCGCCAAACCCTCACCCTCACATCCTACTGGCTCCCACTGTCCCCTCTACCCCTCATCACCCCTTCCTATCACCGATTCCCTCTTAATGCACCCCTCTCACCCTAGGACTCAGCAGTTGACACCACAGAACCCTCCCTCTGAACCCCTTTCTCTTCTTTCTCCCCATGCCCGTTCACACCTGCATAGCCCCCACCCCTCGTATTCCAACACTGTCCTTCCCACCCTCCCGTTCCGTACCACCTCACCTATTCCGCGACCTCTGCAGCATTTCTCTCTTTCCCCTAGCACCCCTAACCTCCCCACCCCACCATTAGTCTTGCACACCACCAACCTCTTCATTCCTCTCCTCCCTATCTAATTCCACCCAACCCCCCCTCCCCCCACCAAGTACAGACCATTGCTGCCAATCAGTGCCTCCTGCAGCTTGAAGATCCACCTCCTGGAAGCTGCTGCACTGAGAAGATCCACATGATTGATGCTCTATCCACCCCCTGCTGTACGTGGTGTTCCAAGGTCCACAGTCGCTGGAGGCCTCCTTCTTCCAATCTCCGCAGGCTGCCCCAGGCCTTCTTCAGATAAGGGCTGACCTTTGCATGCCACGTTGGTCCAGATGTGTTCTGGACCGGTGTGAAAACCTGCTGCAGCGTGGATGATTGGGCAGGGGATTCCGGTCAGGCCTTCAACTGCATCCAATTAGCAGAAAGCAAAATGGTTTCCCCCCCGGCCTTTGGCGGGAACCTGCCATGATGGGCGGGAGCACATGTTCCTGCCATAATTTTACACGCCTGGGAAGCAGCTTTTTCCGCTTTGGGCACATTGTTGCCCCTGCCTACTATTAAACCCACCATGGGGGGCGGGGGAGTCGAGGGGGGACTGGAAAATTCCACCCAATATTTCTGAAAATCTCAGTTGGAGAGCTGAATACACTTCTGATGTAATTGCTTCTTCATGGAGATTATGTCCATTCAAGTCCAGGTTGCTCTCCACTACCAACGTCTTCACATTGTGCACATTATAAATAACATTCCTGTTTGGTTAAGGTTATTTATCAGTGGTTGAATGCAAATAGGCTTGTTGTGTTTTATTCCCTGCTATATCAGTACTGGGCATAAGTGGAACATTCAATCCAATACATAATCCTGAATTTATGCTCCAAAAAATATTGAATCCCTATTCCTATGTTAAGGTAATAGCAAAACTCAATCACAGTACACCCTCAATAAAGATGTCATTTGTGAACCTATGAACTATAAATTGATGAAAATACTAAATTTCACTCCAATAACAGTTTAAATTCAGATATCATGTTGCATAAGAAGGAACTTCAGAGGATAATTATATTGTCAAATAAAAGAAATGCGCAAATTGTTATCATTACACAAGAACAATTACTTAAAGTTGAAGTTGAAGCTGGACTCTTCCATCAATTTATTTGACTTCTATCCTGTCATTAAGTAATTTTTCTTTTGCGGGTCATTCGTTTTATCAGCCAATTTAAGATTATTTGGAGGAGAAATTGGTTTTGTCCCATTTTCGGGTGCAAGATGAATGGCACATTTGCTATGCACACCAGAAGCCAGGCTCTTCCCAATCTGGGCTTTGGGCCTCATCATTATAGTCCCAGCAGGGGGCAGATGCCAAACAGGCAGCCAGAGACAGGGCATCTATCTACAACCCTGAGGTAAGACCTGGATGTAGAGGGATGAGAGTGCGGGCTAACCATGGCCTGCCGTGTTGCTGAGGAGTCAGGAAGTCAGAAGAGCTATCCTGCTCCCCTGGCTCCAAATTAAGGTAAGTTTGAAAATTTTAAAACACTGGTTGTTTTATTGGCGGCCACCAGATGTTGAAGGACAGCTGGCAAGGACGCAGAAGAACCTTAAAGTCTAAGACGAGTGTGCCCAACATTGGTAGCCTTTGGAGCAGGGTCATGAATCAAACATAAAGTACCTCATTGGAACATGCAATGGGCTCAATGCCTGTTTGATCTGACCACCAGAGTACTTAAAACTGTCCAACCCATTATGGTTCCGGGCATACATTTTAAAATTCATTCATGGGATATGGGCATTGCTGGCTAGGCCAGCATTTATTGCCCATCCCTAATTACCCAGAAGGCATTTTTAAGAGTCAACCACATTGCTGTGGGTCTGCAGTCTCGTGTGAGCCAGACCAGGTAAGGACAGCAGATTTCCTTCCCTAAAGGACATTAGTGAACCAGATGGGCTTTTACGACAATCGGCAATGGTTTCATGGTCATCATCAGACTTCCACCATAGCATACACATGGGACATTCTAGCCTGCAAAATTGGTGCTTTTGGCCCCATTTTGCACCCAAATAACAAGTGTTCCAATTTTTCCTTCATTAAACTCAACTGAGTACAAGCCACTCTTGCCAAAAATTAACTTTGAATGATTTTGCAATAGCAGAAAGAGGGAGAAAGATTTTTTTTTATAGCATAATAGAAAGTAGTGGTGAAAGATTAAATTTATTTTGGATTAGAAGTTGCTCAGCTCCAAATGAATCAAAATTCATCTCTCCAGAAAACTGAACTGTAATCATTCCAACCAACATATAAGTAGTTAGGAAGAAGGAGTCACTCTCCAAACTGTGTAATTGCTGACTCTTATCCCATAAGTGACAGTGCCCTCATAAATCTTAGTACTATTAATCAATGCGACTGTATTTTTGTTTACCGATACTTATTGATTTTATGGTATTCCAACTGCCTGACCACTCACATAAAAGGATAACATAATTGATTTTTGGCTTCATGTGGTTCTATTAAGTCTATCAAGGACAAGGCTAAAGGTGGTGGGGATTTAGAAATTTCTAAAAGAGCATGTAGTCAGTGAGATTTATTTTGTATGTAAGTGTAACATCACAGGAGTTTGGCCTATTTTACCTGGAAGGGATTTTGAGTTTAATTTTGTATATTATTGATACGGAATCAGGCTCAGCTTACAAAGAATTAATTCTCACACAATGCAAGCCGTTTTGAATGTGACTAATATGATGGGGTCCACAGATAAAACCACTATCAAACCTGTGTACTTTTGCAACATGCCTTCTTTGAAACAATGGGTAATTATTGGATACATAACATTGCAGTTCATATCCTGATGGTAGAATTAATTCTATTCATATCAATAAGGTGTCACTTCATTCAAAATGGGAACTTAGATTGGCAGATGGGTGAACCAATTCTTGGCACACATTGCTGAGGGAAGGGCCTGAGAACAATAAGATAAAAGCAAAATACTGTGGATGCTGGAAATCTGAAACAAAAACAGAAAATGCTGGAAAAACTCAGCAGGCCTAACAGCATCGGTGGAGAGAAAAACAGATTTAACATTTCGAGTCCGTATGACTCCTCTTCAGTGTCATTAAGATTCCCATTAACCTCAACTGAGTACAAGCCACTCTTGCCAAAAATTAACTTTGAATGATCTTGCAATAGCAGAAAGAGGGAGAAAGATTTTTTTTTATAGCATAATAGAAAGTAATGGTGAAAGATTACATCTCTTTTGGGCTAGAAATTGTGCTCAGCTCCAAACGAATCAAAATTTATCTCTCCAGAAAACTGAACTGTAATCATTCCAACCAACATATAAGTAATTAGGAAGAGGGAGTCATTCTTCTTCAGAGTCATACAGACTCAAAATGTTAACTCTGTTTTTCTCTCCACAGATGCTGTTAGACCTGCTGAGTTTTTCCAGCATTTTCTGTTTTTGTTGGCCGAAGAACAATCTTTGTTTTATCTCTCTGACTCTGAAGTAAGGCAGAGAGGGGTACTTTCTCTCTCTCTCTCTCTAGTCATTCAGAATTATTGAGAGATTTGAAATCGTGTTCTGAACGCATACAGCCTGTAGCAATGAAAGCCGGGTGTTAGTTACTGAGTATGGCAGCCCCAGGAGTCCGCTCACTATGATGCTCAGTGGTGTGCTTGGAGAGCAACTCCCAAGTAAGGTGGGAGTAAAAAACTATGGGGAAGAATGCTTGTTATTGCAAGATTCAAAGACTGTAGTAACAACTTGGCAACAGGTTCCTGGAGGTATATGACAGGGTGTGTCTTTCTACCTTTGTCAGAATGCTGAAATGTAGTGACTTCTTACCAAAGGATGCCTTTGTGATTTTTCAAGAGGTTCTCATGCCTCAATTTCATGTACAGATGCCTTGCAAGCTGGTAAGAATTATCTGAAAGATGTTTGCTTATGGGAGTGTCACAATAAAATATCAAGCTGCCCATACACCTGCATTGGTGGCACAACGTATGAAAGAGTCCCAACCAGGATTCAGAAACCCTTCAGTCGCAGGAGGTTCTTGATATTCCGAGCTCAAGTGGTAAGGTGATAGTGACTGCCCATGACATAAAGGCAGTGTTTGACCAAGTATGGCATCAAAGAGCCCTAGCAAAATTGAAGTCAATGGTAATCATGGGGAAAACTCTCCGCTGGTTGGAATCATATTTAACACAAAGGAAGATGGCTGTAGCTGTTTGAGATTAATCATCTCAGTCCCAGTACATCGCTGCAGGAGTTCCTCAGGATAGTGTCCTGGGCACAACCATCTTAAGCTGCCTCATCAATGAACTTCCTTCCATCATAAGGTCAGAATTGGGCCTGTTCTCTGATGATTGCACAATGTTCAGCACCTTTCGTGACTCCTCAGATACTGGAGAAGCCTATGTCCAAATGCAGCAAGACCTGGACAATATCCAGGCTTGGGCTGACAAGTGGAAAGTAACATTCACACCACACAAATGCCAGACACTGACCATCTCCAACAAAAGGGAATTTAACCATTGCCCCTTAACATTCAATAGGGTTACTATCGCTGAATCCTCCACATCCTGGGTGTTACCATTGACCTGAAACTGAACTGGACCAGTCATATAAATACTGTGGCTACAAGAGCAGGTCAGAGACTTGGAATTCTGCAGCCAGTAACTCACCTCCTGACTCTCCAAAGCCTGCTTAATATCTAGAAGGCACAAGTCAGGAGTGTGATAGAATATTTTCCACTTGCCTTAATGAGCGCAGCTCCAACAGCACTCAAGAAGCTTGAAAACAACCAGGACAGAGTAGCCCCCTTGATTGGCAACCCATCCACCAATCAAGGACACTGAGCAAAAGATGGCTGATAATGTGAAACGGCCACTTTCTGGAAAATTCCTATGTGGATTATGCTGACGGACCTTTCCTGAGAAAACATGGAATCGCCTGAAAAGTGTCTTGGCCTTCTTGAAGCAGAGACATTTGAAAGGGAGATAGAAAAGATGCAAAAATCTGAACTTAAATCTCCTGTGATTACAGATACAAAAGACTAATTAAGCAAAATACTGCCGATGTTGGAAATCTAGAACAAAAACAAAAATACCTGGGAAAACTCAGCAGGTCTGACAGCATATGCGGAGAGGGATACAGTTGACGTTTTGAATCCGTATGACCCTTCATCAGAACTAAGACATATAGAAATAAGATGAAATATAAGCTGGTAGAAGTGGGTGGGACAGGAGAGCTCGATAGGGGGCCAGTGATGGGTGGAGGCCAAGAAGAACTGCCAAAGATGTCATAGACAAAAGGACAAAGGGGTGTTGATGGTGGTGATATTATCTAAAGGATGTGCTAATGGGGACATTAAGGGATGCAAGCTAGTGGCAGATGGCCCTAGTGAGGGTAGGGTGGGGGGAAGGGATCGAAATGGGCTAAAAGGTGGAGATGAAACAATAGATCAAAATAAATTTAAAAATAGGAGGTGCACAGCATCACTGGTGCTGGTGTGATGGGGGCCAGCCCCACCTTAAAGGTGCTGAGAGCACACAGAGAGAATGAGAGGACTCTGTGGCGCCTGCCCACAACATTCTGGAGAAATGACCAGCACTGCCGAGGTGCAGGCATCAGTAATGCTTCCAGTGAGTGTGAAGCTGGATCATCACTGTGGTCTGAAGGCTGCACAGAGCACAGGGAAGAGGCCCTTGATTGAGATACCTGCCTTTTATCTTGTGCAGAAAGGTTTCACATCTGAGTGACAAGAACACTGCTCATCAGAACAAGGAGCCACAGACAGGGAGACATTCTTAGGAGTTTATTGACAGTAGTGAACAGTATGTACAAGTGATCAACACCCGTGGCCAGGCTGTGCAACTACTTTTACCTAACTTTCCTAATCCCGCCGCTATGCATTCTTTGCCCCCGGACATCCACAGCAGAGGTGGAGGCAGTTTGTTGACTGTGACGCCTTGTCTGTGATGACTTTGGCGAGAGTCATCATGAGGGTCGAGTCTTGGTGGGCCCCAGCCTGTTTTCGGGGTCCTGCTGTGTGGCAGTGGCTCCCTCCTTGGCCTGTGGAACTGGAGCAGCTGGTGTCACAGGAAGAGGGGAGTTGGATGGGCCGGTCACTCCCGGAGTCACCTGGACGGATGGCCCTGGAGTGTGCACCTGCTGATCCTCTTCCCGATGGGTGCCCAAGGGCCCCTGGCTGACTCTGTGAGCAGAAGGGGTAGTTGGAATGAGATAAAACTGCCCAGTGCCCCTCTCGCATACACACTGTTGGAGGCCAACTATGGCATCAGCGATGGAGTTAACCCGCGCAGCAATGCAGGAGCGACATCCTGGATCAAGGTCCCCATGGCGGCTGCTATCCTACCAGTATTGACCTTGGCGCGCTGCAAAGCTGGCGCTATCACCTCAGCCTGAAGGTGGACAGACCCCTCCATCGTGCCTTGCAATCTAAGGAGTGCAGCGTGCATCCCTTCCTGATGTTCCCGAGCTTGCCTTTGCAGCTCCAGCAACTGTGACATGACCGAGTCCAGAGGTTCATCATCTGACTCGGACTCAGCAATGTTCTGGCCTCCAGCAATCCTCCGAGTGCCGAGGCAAGGTTTGATCAGGGATAGTCAGCATGGCTTTGTCAGAGAGAGGCCATGTCTAACAAATTTGATTGAATTTTTTGAGAAGGTGACCAGGTGTGTAGATGAGGGTAGTGCAGTTGATGTAGTTTATATGGATTTCAGCAAAGCCTTTGACAAGGTCCCATGTGGGAGACTTATAAAGAAGACAAATGCGCATGGGATACAGGATAATTTGATAAGGTGGATTCAAAATTGGCTTAGTTGTAGGAGACAGAGGGTGATGACAACAGGGGAACAGCTGCTCCCTATCCACCCTGTCCATGCCTCTCATAATCTTGTACACCTCGATCAGGTCGCCCCTCAGTCTTCTCTTCTCCAATAAAAACAACGCAAGTCTATCCAACCTCTCTTCATAACTTAAATGTTTCATCCCAGGCAACATCCTGGTGAATCTCCTCTGCACCCCCTCCAGTGCAATCACATCCTTCCTATAATGTGGTGACCAGAACTGCACACAGCTTTAGTGACTGGAAGCCCGTGTCCAGTGGTGTACCACAGTTCTGGGTCCCCTATTATTCGTCATTTATATAAACGACATAGATGACTATGTGGTGGGGAGGATTAGTAAGTTTGCAGATGACACAAAGATTGGCCGGGTGGTTAACAGTGAGGCTGAGTGTCTTGGGCTAAAGGAAGATATAGACGGGATGGTCAAATGGGCAGATAAGCAGCAGTTGGAATTTAACTCTGAAAAGTGTGAGGTGATACACTTTGGAAGGAGTAATTTGACAAGAAGGTATTCAATGAACGCATGACACTGGGAAGTTCTGAGGAACAGAGGGACCTTGGTGTGTGTGTCCATAGATCTCTGAAGGTGGAGGGGCATGTTAGTGGGGTGGTGAAAAAGGCATTTGGGACACTTGCCTTTATCATTTGAGGCACAGATTATAAAAGTAGGGAGGTCATGTTGGAGTTGTATAGAACCTTGGTGAGGCCACAGCTGGAGTACTGTGTGCAGTTCTGGTCACCACATTTTGGAAGGATGTGATTGCACTGGAGAGGGTGCAGAGGAGATTCACCAAGGTGTTGCCTGGGATGAAACATTTAAGTTATGAAGAGAGGTTGGATAGACTTGCGTTGTTTTCATTGGAGAAGAGAAGACTGAGGGGCGACCTGATCGAGGTGTACAAGATTATGAGAGGCATGGACAGGGTGGATAGGGAGCAGCTTTCCCCTTAGTTGAAGGGTTAGTCACGAGGGGACACAAGTTCAAGGTGAGGGGCAGGAGGTTTAGGGGGTAATGTGAGGAAAAACTTTTTTACCCAGAGGGTGTTGACGGTCTGGAATGCGCTGCCTGGGAGGGTGGTGGAGGCGGGTTGCCTCACATCCTTTAAAAAATACCTGGATGAGCACTTGACATGTCATAACATTCAAGGCTATGGGCCAAGTGCTGGTAAATGGGATTAGGTAGGTAGGCCAGGTGTTTCTCACATGTCGGTGCAGACTCGATGGGCCGAAGGGCCTCTCCTGCACTCTGTGCTTCTGTGATTCTGTGACCTGGGAAGTTTCTGCTTCCGACTGCAGTGGATCAGAAAGTGTGATGTGCTCACCAGATTATGATCCTGAGGCTACTCTAAAGTGTGGCCCCACCAAAGTTTGTGTCTCTGAGCTGGTGGAGGGTGTGGGTGAGTGCTGTGACGGGACTTCAGGTAGGATGCCTTCAGATGGTTCTTCAGAGGTTTATTTGGAACTTGATTGGAGCCCTGGATCATGGACTCTGTCAACTGTTTGGCAGGTGTGCCTGCGAAAGCAAGGGGAGATAATTACTGCATGGCAGTGGCCTGTGAAAGAGGACACATCACTCACAGCATGCTTGTCTGATGGATGTTGCACTGCTGGATCCTCACTTGGTGGAGCAGCACCAACCTCACCATCAGCACAGGACTGGTCCCGGTCATCGCCGGCCAGCTGGATAGCACTGTTTTTGAATTCTGTCAGAACTTTGATCTCCGGCATCCCTCCACCTGTCTGAGACCTTTCCCTCCTGTTGTGAGCCAGTTTGTCCTGCACGGATAGAGATGGGGATAGTGTATTAGGATGCCTGCCGGGCCAGATGATAAGTATGCTTGACTTGTGTAGGTAGTGAGTGGGTCCCATGGACAGGGTGCGGACAATGACAGTGTGTGAGAGAGTGAATGGTGATGTCCCTTGCACTGGCAGTGAGTGAGGGCCCTGTGGAGGTGTGGTGGGTTTGTGAGTGTGTGAGTTGGGAGTGATGAAAAGAGTGACTTACCCTGGTGGAACAGGGGAGATCATTCATCCTTTTGCGGCACTGGGTGGCTGTCCTCCTCTGCAGGGTGTTTGCGCTGACCACCACTGTCATCGCCTCCCCCAAGCTGGGTTGGTGACTTTGCTGCCCATCCTGCAGCCAGAGCGGGAGTAGAGCACATCTCGGTAGGCCTCCACAGCATCTAGCAGTCACTCGAGAGACCCGTCATTGAATCAGGGGGCTGCAGTCTTTTTTCCTTTGCTGGCCATGTCTCCTGGGCAGCAGTGGTGAGCTGGTGGCGATGAGCGCTTAGTTGGCAGCTGCCTTTTAAAGATGGTGGCCGGCGTGATTCAACAGCGGGGTGATGGCAAGCGAGCGAATGAAAGCCAGCCCGCCTTGGAAACTGCGCGTTTCCTGGGAATGAATAAATAATGAGGTGGGCTCGGGATGATAGGGTGTGAAAAACCTGCCATTTTCATCGGCGGGTAGGACTCCACTTTAACCGCCCATTATGGCACTTAGTGCAATTCTGGGAAAATTCCACCCATTGTCTTTTTAACTCAGCAGACTAGCTAAACTTGAACAACCATCAGTGCCTGGCAAGCAGCTATTCTTATTAGAAATGGTTTTACTGACATACTGACATTCCGTAGCATAAGTGTTGAATTATCTCAGTACACTTGTCATTCAGCTGAATGGGTGGTTAAGGGGTATCTCCCTTTGTAACAGACATTCAGGCCTGCCAGCCGAGCTTCTTGTTGGCTGAGTACATTTGGCATCAGTGTCAGAATTCAGGTGTGAGCATTTGACATGTTGCCTTCTCTCACAGCAGAAGAGATTTTCAGGAGCCCTTGAAAAGGGAGGACTGGTAAATTGGGTTAAATTGAATACAAAAGAAAACAAAAGAAGACAAAAAAAATGATAATGGCCTTGTGTAGCTTAGGGTTTAGTTCGGTGGATTAAAAATACTCATTCATAGTAGCCAGAGAAATCTGTATTCAATTCATTCAGAAGAAATGTCCCATGTGTCTGAATTGGTTGTCAGTTACAGAAGCTTTTCAGTTATAAAATAAAATGCAGCTTTTGACATCCATTGTGCAGTATCCTATATTTATCATTGAATTAACAGGTTAACGCATAATAAAACCCATGCAAAAATCTCCAAGGGGATTATTTCTCAGCTGCTACCGCCTGTCATCCCAGATTTTACATTATGAACTCAGCGCCATATGGCACTTTTTAAAGATTTCAAATATTGTCTTCATCACTCCTGGTACTGCTTATGCCTACCTCCTGTTCCACTTGCTTTCCCTTTGACATTTCACAATCAGTTTTGCATTTACAAAATATGCCATACTTTTGTAATTTGTCTTTTTGTGATGCCATTCATTTACTTTATTAATTTTAATTGTTAACAAGAGCAGATAGAATAAATTAAGTTGGAAATATGCTAGCCCTTTAAACTACTGAAGCTTATGTGCTCCCTATCTACCCCAGCTGCAGATGTTCAAACCATTTGGAAGGGATGATAAAATGGTTCTTAATTTTATTACTTTTTTTTTCCTCTCCATTTGATTATCACAACTTAAGACTGTTCAGTTCACAATGGACTGCCTAGCACGGCGCATTTTCTTTGACAGAGCTGAATTCCATCTGCACTGTAACTGTAAACAGTACTGTAAAGCCTTGGCAACAGCTTCACTTCTCCCTATGGCAGTCAGGGATCATAGTGTTTTCATGATAGAAAACAACATCATAATTTTGCATACTCTGCGCCCGGTTTCCTTGGGGCTGATATATCCATTGTGAACCTAACAAGCTCACAATTTGGAATCCTGATTGACCCCAAGATGAAATTAAAACCCTGTATCACAAAGAAAGCTTACCTTCACCTCAGCAACAAAGCTCGTTTCGCCCCAATATTTGTCCCCTTGCTGCTGAATTCTTACACATACCTTCATCATCTCAAGACACGTCTGCTCCAGCATTTTCCAAATGGGCCTCCAACATTCTCCCTGGAAGTTTTAACTTCTGTACAAACGTTGCTTCACAAATTTCTCACTCACCCATTACTCCAGTCCTCACTCGACCTACAATGTTGCCTCACCCTCCAAAGTTTCAAATTTGAAAACCTTGCTTTCATTTTTAAGTCCATCTTTGGCCTTGACTCACTGTATCTCTCCAATTTTCTCCTGCCCTATTTTCCTTCTTCCCCAAATTTTTTGCTCATCTAACTCCAGCCCCTTGTGCATGCGCCTATCCTTCATCAACCAATCACTGGTGACAGAGTCTTCAGCTGCCTGGGTCCTAATCTCAGGAATTCCCCTTTGTGTCTCTATCTCTCCCTTCCCCTTTAAAACATCCTCAAAATTCACCTCTTTGACAAAACTTTTGATCACCTTACCTTTCTTGGACTGACATTTTGAGATTTATTTTCATTTGTTGATAGGATGTGGGTGTCACTGGCTGATCCAGCATTTATTGCCCATCCCTAATTGCCCTTGTTCAGAGGGCATTTAAGAGTCAACCACATTGCTGTGGGCCTGGTATCACATGTAGTCCAGACCAAGTAACCACAGCAGATTTCCTTCCCTAAAGGACATTAGTGAACCAGATGGGCTTTTATAACAATCAGCAATAGTCTCATGGTCATTGTTAGACATTTGAATTTATTTTTTAAATTCCAGATTTTTCCACCATCTGCCCTGGTGGCATTCGAACCCAGGTCCCCAGAGCATTAACCCTGGGTTTCTGGCCCAGCGACAATGCCACCACACCATCACCTCCCCCTTATTACTTATGTTAAAAGGTATCATATGAATGCAAATTGTTGCAAGCTTAAAAGAATAGCCTACATTGATGTATGAAAAATGGACTATGCCTGGCACTGCAGGGGAATATAATATTGGTAGGATTTCATTTCTATGATATCTCAGATGTGCATGGTATCCATAGAAATCACAGAGAATGTTTAAACAAAGGAAGCCTCTGAATGTTGCAAATGTAATGCGTATGATACATGCTTCAATGTACTCTTTCATGCTTCATGTACTGTAACAGACAAATCCAAAGAACAGATGAGTCCAGAGTATCAGATGTGAATGTCACAAGTATCCAACTAAATTACAAATTAGTGATTGAGTCTATGATTTATGAATTAAATAAAGACAATCAGCATAATATGATACAGTTTTTCAGCTCTTTTCATCAAAATATTTAGTAATAATATTTTAATGAATTTCCTAGCATGAAGCACAATAATTATAGTAACCATTGAAATTTAGCTTTATTTATTTATATACGTGTCTTATTGTGAAACTTATTAAGTCTTGATATATGTATATGAAAAATTGACTACAATTTAATTAGACGAACAAACATTATGCTGTCCATATATTTGAGTTGTGTGATTAGCATTTGTCATATTTGCTTAAAAGGATTCTATATCTAAAGGATTTGGGGCTTATGGAAAATGTTTGGATGTTATATGTGTGAATGAACTGCAAGTAAAAGCTGGACACACTATTGTTATTTAATAAACAGTTCTTTGTTTTATTAAGATTGATTTCATTACTACAAGTTTATGTAAACATAATACTATAAAATTAACACAGTAAAATACCAAAATGATGACTCTATTCATAAAGTCCTCTTAATTAGAACAAATAACAAAGAACAAAGAAAAGTACAGCACAGGAACAGGCCCTTCGGCCCTCCAAGCCTGCGCTGATCATATTGCCCATCAACTAAAACATTTTGCGCTTCCAGGGTCCGTATCCCTCTATTCCCATCCTATTCATGTATTTGTCAAGCTGCCTCTTAAACAACACAATCGTACCTGCTTCCACCACCTCCTGTGGCAGCGAATTCCAGACACTCACTACCCTCTGCGTAAAAAACTTGCCCCGCACATCTCCTCTATAGTTTTCTCCTCTCACCTTAAATCTATGTCCCCTAGTAATTGACTCTTCCACCCTGGGAAAAAGCTTCTGACTATCTACTCTGTCCATGCCACTCACAATTTTGTAAACTTCTATCAAGTCGCCCCTTAATCTCCGTCGCGCTAGTGAGAACAATCCGAGTTTCTCCAACCTCTCCTCATAGCTAATAACCTCCAGACCAGGCAGCATCCTGGTAAACCTCCTCTGCACCCTCTCCAATGCCTCCATATCCTTCTGGTAATGTGGCGACCAGAATTGCACGCAATATTCCAAGTGTGGCCTAACTTCCCAGCTTTTATACTCAATACCCCTGCCAATGAAGGCAAGCATGCCATATGCCTTCCTGACTACCTTATCCACCTGCGTTGCCACTTTCAGTGACCTGTGGACCTGTACACCCAGATCCCCCTGCCCGTCAATGCACTTAAGGGTTCTGCCATTTACTGTATAATTCCTACCTGTATTAGACCTTCCAAAATGCATTACCTCGCATTTGTCCAGATTAAACTCCATCTGCCATTTCTCCGCCCAAGTCTCCAACCGATCTATATCCCGTTGTATCCTTTGACAATCCTCTTCACTATCTGCAACTCCTCCAACCTTAGTGTCGTCTGCAAACTTACTAATTAGCCCAGTTACATTTTCCTCCAAATCATTTACGTATACTACAAACAGCAAAGGTTCCAGCACTGATCCCTGCGGAACTCCACTAGTCACAGCTCTCCATTCAGAAAAGCACCCTTCCACTGCTACCAATTCTGTATCCATCTTGCCAGCTCACCTCTGATTTCGTGCGACTTTACCTTCTGTACCAGTCTGCCATGAGGGACCTTGTCAAAGGCCTTACTGAAATCCATGCATATAACATCCACTGCCCTTCCATTGTCGATCATCTTTGTCACTTCCTCGAAAAACTCGAACAAGTTAGTGAGGCACGACCTCCCCTTCACAAAACCATGCTGCCTCTCACTAATACGCCCATTTGCTTCCAAATGGTAGTAAATCCTGTCATGAAGAATCTTCTCCAATAATTTCCCTACCACTGACATAAGGCTCACCAGCCTATAATTTCCTGGATTATCCCTGCTACCCTTCTTAAACAATGGAATAACATTGGCCATTCTCCAGTCCTCTGGGACTTCACCCGTAGCCAGTGAGGATGCAAAGATTTCTGTCAAGGCCCCAGCAATCTCCTCCTTTGCCTCCCTCAGTACTCTGGGGTAGATCCCATCTGGCCCTGGGGACTTATCCACCTTAATATTCTTCAAGACGCCTAACACCTCTTTTTTGATCTTGACATGATCCAGGCTATCTACACACTCTTCCCTAGACAAATTGACCGCTAAGTCCTTCTCATTGGTGAATTAATTATTGCATTTTTTATTTCAATGTGTACAAAAAATATTTTGGCACCCTGAATCACACTTATGAATAGCGTTGCTAATGCTTGTCCATACAAAATTTAAAACCTTCAAGTGCATCTAGAGGCTGTCTTACTTTTAGCAATTGCTACAATTTTCAGGCTTCTACCTAATATTTCTCCCTGCTCAGTATCAAGAGCCATTCTTATGAATAATCTACTTCTCCCTATGAATCTAGGGGTGTAACACTGCCAAGAGTTGGCCAGAAACTCTTGTTACTCACTGGAAATGGCATGTCATGTCTTCCAACTCTTTGGATAATTGAAAAAATACACATTCATTACATCTCTGGAGTCTCTGCTAATGTTCTATCGAAGGTTAAGAGGAACACCAAGAGACTCCCTGCAGAAATTCAGCCCCACAATGCTTTGTTAACTCTTCTGACAACTCTCAACTTCGATCAGAATCTATAAAATAAAAATCTGAGTTTAATTTTACCCCGCAAAGCCTTTATATTTTTTTAACCTCGATTTGGGAGACAGGTGATGCTGGCAAAGCTGCATTTATATGTGCCCAGAACAGGTTGGGGGGAGCTTTGTTTTGAATTGCTGCAGTTTTTGTGGCGATGGTGCTTCAAGATGATATTAGGTAGTGTAGGGGTTCCCCTTTTCCCTCAGAGAACCTCCCCACGATCAAGTTTATGACACCAGATTCACAAATGTATGGCTTGAACAGAATGACCAGTGAGGCAAGTTTCTTCTGATAATTCACAATTGCTTTATTGAATCACCCACAAGCCCACAGTACAAAACTCAAAATTTAAAACAACTTATTCCCAGTACCTGACACGGAGTTACCACAACTAAGTTAAAACTTACAAAAACACTATGTCCTATCCTGAAACCTTAAAAAAAAACCCTCAGACCAATATCACCAAGGTACAGCTGAAACAAGCTACAAGGAACTGGTAAAAAACACCAAGCTTTCGCCCCAAACCTTCACAAAACCCTCAGGCCAATATCACCACAATATGGCTGAAGACACTTACAATCCCCAACACGACTGGTCCGTCCAGTGATAGTCATTTCTTGAAGAGGAGTGGCATTCGTTGCTCCCAATGCGGTCTCCTCTACATTGGAGAGACCAAACGCAAACTGGGTGACCGCTTTGCAGAACACCTGCTGTCTGTCCACAAGAAAGACCCAAACCTTCCTGTCGCTTGCCATTTTAACACTCCACCCTGCTCTCTTGCCCACATGTCTGTCCTTGGCTTGCTGCATTGTTCCAGTGAAGCTCAACGCAAACTGGAGGAACAGCACCTCATCTTCCGACTAGGCACTTTACAGCCTTCCGGGCTGAATGTTGAATTCAACAACTTTAGATCTTAAATTCCCTCCCCCATCCCCACCCCCTTTCCGTTTCTTCCTCCTCCCTTTTGTTTTTTCCAATAATTTATATAGATTTTTCTTTTCCCACCTAATTCCATTATTTTTAAATCTATAACTGTAATACCCTGTCAGTCTTTCCACCCCATCCCCACTAGAGCTGTACCTTGAGTGTCCTACCATCCATTCTTAATTAGCACATTTTCTTAGATAATATCACCACCTTCAACACCTCTTTGTTCCTTTTGTCTGTGACATCTTTTGATTATCAGCTCCTATCACTGCTTGCTTGTCCCTACAACCACCCCCCCCAACTTCTCTCCCCCGCCCCCCCCCATCTTAAACCAGCTCATATTTCACCCCTCTCCTAACTTTACTCTGTTCTGCTGAAGGGTCATGAGGACTCAAAACGTCAACTCTTTTCTTCTCCACCGATGCTGCCAGACCTGCTGAGTTTTTCCAGGTAATTCTGTTTTTGTTTTGGTCTTCTGTCCAGTGTTGACTGTGGGCCTAAGTCAAGGTGGCAAAACTCAACCTTCCTTCTGACTCAGCATAAAACATTCAGATGTGCTCTTTTATAATAATTTAACTAAGACATGTCAAAACATATTTCCTGTTGTTCCAATGTCCATTTAGTTGATTCTATGCAAAGTCCAGACAATTGTCATTAGCTCCTGCAGGTTGAAACAATACAGGGTTTTTCCTGAAAGATGTATCCAGACGAATATTAACAGTTCTCACTGTATGAGCAATTCTCCTGCTGTTTGAGGTGGCACAGTAACAGCTCAGTAAGCACCTGGCTCCAAAGTTAATGAGGGTTTGAATGACCCTACTCCAGTACTTCTGTCTGTAGTGTTTGAATAATTCCTTGAGTGCATTTTATTGCTGATATGTCCTTTGTGCCATTGTATTAGGTAATCAGACTTCTTAATTGTGTTGGTCAATGTCCAAACCCCTTTGATGAGTCACTGTGTTTTCACTAAATGTCTGAATTAACCCTTTGCTGCCCAGCCCTGTACTGCTGACTGCAGCTTATCTTTTTGAAATTTATAGTTCCAATCATTAGATCAAAACATGTCCATGGGTTTGAAATTATGTTCCATAAATTTCCCAGTTGGAGGGGATTTCGATCTTACAGTAGGGAATTCAAGATTTTGACCTAGAGACGATGAAAGAACAGAGATACATACACAAGACTGGATTTCTAATTGAGAGAGACACTTGAATACAATTCAGCCCTCATAACATTATTGTTCTCTGGTTTCTTTGTAGTTGAGGCCATAAGACGTGAAGTAAGCTTGATAAATTTCAGTGGCACATTGTCGATATAGACTATCCAATGGCCACATAATTCCAGTCGTGACGGGGGTAGATATTGAGGTAAAAGCAAAATACTGCAGATGCTGGAAATCTGAAACAAAAACAAAAATTGCTGGAAAAGCTCAGCAGGCCTGACAGCATCTGTGGAGAGGAAGACAGAGTTAACATTTTGAGTCCGTATGACTCTTCATCAGAACTAAAGAGAAATAGAAGTGTGGTGAAATATAAGCTGTTTAAGGGTGGTGGGACAGGTGGAGCTGGATAGAGAGCCAGTGATAGGTGGAGGCAAAGGAGAGATTGCCAAAGATGTCAAAAACAAAAGGTCAAAGGGGTGTTGACGGTGGTGATATTAGCTAAAAGATGCGCTAATGGTGACATTAAGGGTAGAAAGCAGGATGAGCAAGTGACAGATGGCCCTAGTGGGGGTGGGTTGGGGGGAAGGGATCGTAATAGGCCAAAAGGTGGAGATAAAACAATGGATGGAAATAAATTTTTAAAATAATAATAGAAATAGGGAAAAGAATAATATATATATATATATATAAAAATATATAATAACTATAATAATATAATTAGGCACTTTACAGCCTTCTGGACTTAACATTAAGCTCAACAACTTAAGATCATGAACTCTCTCATCCATCCTCACCCCCTTTTTGATCCCCTTCTTTCTAATAATTATTATATATATTTTAATATTTATATATATTTATTTTCCCACCTATTTCTGCTCTTTGAAATCCAGGTCATGATCCAGGGTTGGACATGCTGGTGGTCTTTCATAATGCTGTTTGACGAGGAAGTACTGCAAGTCCCATTAGTGCCTGACAGACGTTATCCCACTAAGCCAGGAACAAGAATGTGTAGTTCCTTCTAGTTCCTGCATCCAGATGTATCTCCAAATAAAGTTGAGAAACAGAATAAAACCCTCACTGCCTGTATCTAACCAACTTTAACTACAATTACCTCACAAAGCTTCCCATTCTCACAGGCTCATGTACCTTGTCTCTATGAAGAATAAGTTATACTCTCAAATTTCAACATCCAAGTCAATAATTACAGATGCACATCGAAATGGATTCTAAAGTCTATGGAGTCACACAGATTTTACTTTCCTAAACTAAATTCAGTACAGGTCCCAATAATTTCCAATACTGTAACTGTGATTATTTCTTACCATCATGTCTACACTTTGTGCCAGATGCTTGCTGTAACTCTTAATCTACTGCTTTTACAAAGTACTCCTTAAGTGATGCAAGCTTGAGAGCTGCATGCCTCTGGAAAGATTCTTCTGGAGTCTCTGAGGACTGAGGGATCTATAATCCTATGATCTGATTCTCATATATTGTTAAGGGGAACTGAGTCAGGCCTGAAACTCCTTCAGGTGCTGGGATTGAGGAGGTCATTAAAGACGTCGACCCACATCTACAATCATGGACAGAAACATTTGTTATGCTCAGCTCCTCAGTCGAGGGTATTGTCCCATTCTCCATGGAAAAATGGCATTCTCCAGCTCTTTCACTACCCAATCCTCATTCTCATCAATGTTCATTGTCCTCTTCAACATGTTCTGCATGTCATGAGAAACTTTCTGTAATATGCTACAGGTGCCTTCAATGAACTCTTCCCACTTCTCCGTCATCTCAATGATATGAATGCAAACCATTTCCATTGACTACACTTGAGATCTATACTTCTCAATTACTGCTCCTTTTGAGGACTGCACCTCTGATATCTGAGTCAGATTCCTCAGCCAATGACATTTATTTCTTCACCCTTTATGGAGAAATAGAGCCCCCTTCCACACTCAGGTTTTCATACTGACTAAAATAAAAGCAAAGCGGATGCTGGAAATCTAAAATTAAAACAGAAAGTGCTGGAAATACTCAGCAGGTCTGACAGCATTTTTGGAGAGAGAAGCAGAGTTGGTGTTTCAAGTCCAATATGACTTTTCTTCAGAACTACTCCTTCTCCTTCATTCTAAGCCTAATAACTTCTGTCAGTAAAAACTCTTCTAACTCATTCATCATCCCAAGTAGATTTATCTGAGTTGATGTTGAAGCAGGCAGTATGCCATGGTGGAGTTGGTTGGGATGGGGTAAGAGGTGTGGATCTTGATATGTTCAGCTGTTTATCTGAGTGGTTGGCCTCTTCCTCCAATTCATCTAGGATTTCAAAAACACAGAAGTTTGTTCAGCTGTGTAAAGATTTAAATGATTTATTGAAAAATAATGGTTGACTGCATGACTACAGTGCATTCTAGACTTTGGAAATCCACACAATAATGAAACTAGCTGTACTCCTTCTCTCATTGCCTTTAGCAAACTGATCTTGACACCTTCAGTCCTACTTCCCCTCTCTTACAGCCTCTTCTCTTTCCCTTCCTATGAACAGCAAAGTTTCCCCGAGCCCTCTCTTCTCCAGCACCACTTTTTTGACATGATTTGGTGCTACCTTTTCCTTTACAATAAGTCTCACAGTGTTAACAGGGTGCATTATTGTTTCCTGGCATTCACTATCAATAGATTTGTTTTTCTATCATTCAGGAAATGAGACTGAGGTGGCAAGCCCAATATACTGTATTTCTCTCATTCCTCTTGATAAGCATGAAGAACAGTGTCTTCGCTCACCTTGGCAAACCTTGTGAGATCATTAAACCTCTTCCTGGCCTATGTGGCTGTTCATGCAGTGGCAGAGATTGCTCTCACTGCCTCTGATTCCATAAGATCTGAACCACCGGTGTGCAGGACTTCCTGTTGTCAGACTCTGGAAAACTTTCTCTTCTGATGCTTCTTTCTGCTCGTGGAAGCATCAATAAATCTCAATGTACTTCCTGCTGCTATTCCCACCACTCACCCCAATGCTACTCCTTCATTGCACAGTGCTGCACTATTCTGCAACCCTTTTAATCAGCTCCAGCATTGTAAATGGTGCAACACCATTGAATCTCCCTGTCTCACAGTAGTAACTTTCTATTGCCATCTCACCCCAAATAATAATGAAGTCCAGTCCAGGAAACTTGAGTGATTTATTGATATGGTCAGGTTAATCTGCCATTGGGAGGATAACTCAGTTCTCCATCTCATTGCAGTATTTCTGCAGCTGGTTTGACATTAAGGACAAATACACTAGCTTAGTAAATATGTAGCTTGCAGACTGAGGGTAGTATTTATTTAAAAGAACCTGTTTTAACATTAACTGCAACATTGTTGGATAAACATTTAGCATATTTGGAAGAGATTCATCTGTTGTCTAGGGTGATAGAAGCGTTAATTCATTTATTTTAATCAGCATTGCTTTACTCACTATTTTAACACAACAGAGAAAATAAGAGGATTAATGCTTTCATTGAAATAGTGACCGGAGGAAAGTCAGGGATGATTTTGTTCATCACTCTCCAGGCTTCAACCGTAATTCCAGCAGAATGACTTGGAGAAAGTCCCATCCTTAATATGGATTTTTCACTTCACCTCAGCAGTGAAGTCTCTGCCCATAGCTTGCAGAGTATGTGGCATGGAAAGGAGAACAGCCTTGAGCAGAGGCACGTTGCATTGGAAATCCTCATCTACCTGATCTATATGTGGTGCAGAGCAAGAGCTGTCAATCCTTTTGGCTTCTGAAGCTCCCATCCCATATTTTAAAAACTCCACAAACCCCCCTGCAGCACAAATATATTTTCTGTATAATAGTTTGTTATATATTTTGATATATATATATATATATATTTATTTTTATTTTACTTAATACTTGTATGGTATTCTGCAGTTCTTCTCTTTCTTGGGGTGAAATTATCTCTTTACTCTAGCTGCTCAAAGACATCTTACATAATTGTTCATCCAATTTGTAGTTTCTCTGAACCTTAAGCATTTTTTACAAATGCATGTACTCGAGGTTCTGGACAGAATTTTAATTCCCAATGCTCCAGCAGATAGTAACTTTTTTGAGATGGGGCATAGGAGAATGTAATCACACACCGAGTGGAACTGAGCATCAATCAGAAGGGTAAAGAAAATATGGACGCACAAAGAAGTATGTCAGCATAATCATGTCAGTGGGAAACAAGAGATAAAGCTTTAAACTTCTCTCTCCCTCTCTCTCTCTTCCCCTCTCTTACCAATGCTGTTCACTGCCAGGCAAAGACTTGTCTTATCTGCTTGCCCTAACTCACCCTCTCCATCTGCACAATGCATCCAAACACCAACTGACACCACTGCTGTGTGTGCCGAACAGCTTGCTATGTTTTCTCATTCCCCACACTTCAACCTTTGTGAACACAAAGAGACCCCAGGTCTGATTCACTCTCATTAGACAGCATGGCCTAATTGACAACCAAATTAATACCAAGCAAAAATCACAGTTTTCACAGCAAAGTTAGTTTGCTAGTTTAGCAATATAGGTTTAACATGATGGCATATGCTTAAAGCTGGTGAGTTGAAAGCACTAATTGAGCCTCAGTGCCATCAGCTTTTAATAATATTACTGTAAAATCAATACGCTGAAAGGAGGCAAGTGGCTCTAACTCCTCTAGCAAGTTACCTTAGGAGAAGAAGGATTGGTTAGTGCATCCACTGAAGAAGAAAGAAGGCAGGATAGGAACATATCCCAGGAAGGATTACATAAGCTCTTAGATCAACTTCCTAGGTTTAGCTGCGTATCAGTGCAAGAGAATTTTACTCTTAGCAAAGTTGGAATTGTGTCAAAGTATTTTTCCAGATTTGGAGAATTTCCCAATGAGCCAGTTGGGGATGGAAACACTTCAGTCCATACCTGCTTAACTTTTCAATATTACTGGTTAAGTTAAGACACTTGCTTGAGAAGCATCGCATAATCATGAATGAAATTGGATTCCCTCAAATTGATGTTTCAAAATCATATGTTCCCACAATTTCATTCATGGTTTGTAAATTACAATGAAAGATGAGCTATTAACCTGTCATTCTACAAAAGAAGAAAGTGCTCTCTTTCATCACCTTGAGAGTTCATCGACCACAACCTGGTAGCATTAATAATAAGTCAAATTGTTTATGGAAAGTAAAAGTCACAGATCCTGTGTAAAAATTACACTATCTAGTTTCATATTTTCTTGTGTTATTATCTTCAAATGAGAGTTTATCTCCTCCTCTCATGTCAGATTTTTATGAGTTTCTTAGCAATATTCAAGTGGTTAGAGAATAAGGAATTCAGAAAATTATATTGCATTTCTCATTTTGATCTTGTAGTAATATGTATTCTGTACCACTGGAAAATTGCACCATGCATAGAGAATTGTGACAGTAATTAGAGATTTTTGTTTTTATTTAGCTGCACAAGTATTTAAAATCTATCTCAATCGTTTACACGATTTTTATTTTTAATCAATTAAAAACAGACACCTATATATGGAGTAATACATATGAAAAACAGTGAATACAAGTTCTGATAAAGCATCATTAATTAACTTGCAGAATGTGGTGTATAATTGGCAAATGAATGTAAAAATAGACATGTGTGAGGTGATAGGATTTGGTAAGATAAAGAGCCCACATGATAATTAAGTGTCTAAATTGGGTAAGGAGCAGTGGGATCTGGGGGTACAGATACACAAGTCACTAAAGGTAGTGTCCCAGGTAAACATGATCATAAAAAAAGAAAACAAGAAATCGGGGCTCATGACTAGAGGGACAGAAATGTTGAACTTATGTGGAACCTTAGCTTGACTACACTTGAAGCATTATGAATAGGTCTGGTCTCAATATTATAAAAATGATATAGAGGTATGTGACAATTTTCAGTGAAGGGCACCACCTAAGCATCTTGTATGGAAGTTGCTGTTAATGTTGTCTCACCTTTGCCTTGAATGTAGAAGCAGGTGAGAAAGAAATGTGCATTCTTATGCAAGGTTGCTACATTGAGTATATTCAGACTCCAATAGTGTTGCCTTACTAATCAACGTCACAAAAATGAACAAATTGTCCTGCTATTATCATATTAGTTGTGGGTGTTTGTTGTGTGCAAATTAGCTGCCATTGTTGCTGTGGTATAAGGGTCTGGCACATACAGGGTTAATGTGGGACTGAGTACAGAGTGATGTAAGAGAATACATGACCCACAACTAGGGGTCAGTCTAGTGTTGGACAGAGCTGTGTGTACAAGCAAGCATGGAGACAGCTCCTAGCTTAAACCCTTTACTGTATATATGTACATAGTTCTTGCAGCTAATAAATACATACAACCTACTTAAGACTGCAAAGACTTCATTAAGACCTATTGAATGGTATCCAAAACCTGACAACATGGTGGCATGTTGCAAAACCTTGCAAAATATGCAGAAAAAAAACCTAAAATCCTGTAAGTCTAAAGAAAAATTTGAAGAGCCATTTTGATCTTGAGAAGCAGAGATGCAGAGGTAAATCTCCGGGAAAAAGTTCCAAAGAAAGGCTTGGAAGCTGAAGGCAGAAATTTAAAATTCCACGCTGCAGCAGAAGTCGCCGTAGGATCTCTTGAAAGTTCAGCTTCAATTCCCAGATGGCAGAGTCGACAGGCCTATCAGGGGTGAGCTAAAACTTTTAAAATCCAGGATATAGCAAGTCCAGAGAAACTTTTAAATAGTTCAGTGGTCAGAAATTGCGTCTAAAAGCTCCGTCAGATAAACCAGATTCCTGAGTCAGTGCCTGAACATGTGGCATCTAAGGGTGATCTGAGAAGTGAAAACTTAAGTAATTAATTAATCTGGAAGAATCATGACTAAGGAATAAATTCTAAAGACCAGTAAAAGCCAGGATTCAACACCAATGTGACCCTAAAGCATAGCGCTGAAATGAAGAAGTGTGCAGCTAGTCGATTCAAGCAGCCATTGTTTAAATATTTTTTCAAGGCTGAGCACATTTACGGCTAGAGCCCACCAAAACTGGCAATCGCAGGAAAACCTGTCTTTAAACAAACAGTGGTGTCATCTTAAACTTTAGCAACTTCTTAAAGCTGAACCTACACTTTAAATTTGTTTTAACCATGGATCAGAAATCTAACCCTTCCAGATCAATTTGGGCTTATCCAATGTCCAGATCAATCACATAATTGGAAACTTTGGAGAAAAAGATTCTTTAAATAGATGTTTGCTTCACGCCTGGCTGAAAAGACAGGAGCTCAGCAAGTTAACAGAATGCTTTATTCGAAAGGCCAGATAGCAGATGACATTATTGCTCAACAAGGAATCAATGAATCATCTGCTAAATTTGAAGAAGTACAAAATCATTCAATGTTTATTTTAACCTAAGAAGTAACAATATCCTCTAAAGGGCTAAATTTAATAAGCGTGTCTAGCCAGGATAACCTGTCGATTCCTTCATTAGTGATCTCTACAACATTGCTGAAGGCTGCGAATACAGAGACCTAAATTCTGAAGTTATCAGGGATAGAATAGTTGTAGGAGTAGTGGAGAACGCACTCCCAGACATGCTCAAGTGAAGGAAGATCTAACCCTCAAGAAAGCTATCCAGATTGATAGGCAGTCTGAAGTCCGTGTGCAGCACAGGTCCATTTCAAGAGGAGAGAGTAAACTGTGGCACAAAGGAAACCGGACAGTCCAATTAGTTAAGCAGCACAGAAACAGGGACACTCCAGGCCAAGGGAGGCAATACCCTAACTGGCCAGTAGAGTGACCATGCCAGCGCTGTGCAGCAAAGTCTGAACTGGCAGGCACCCTGCTTACACTCTCTCCACCATTATTTATACAGGGCAAGCTGGCACACAACAAGAGGAAGAGGTCGCAGACTGGTGGAGAAATGCCTGAAATCAAGGTCCTCACAGACTTTGAAAACAGAGCCATCTAAATGGCCGGTGAGAATCTGGACTGTTCCTTTGCTGTCGGTGAGGTTGGCGGTGCTCTATCTAGCAGTGCAACATCCATCAGCAACCATCTTATGAGCGGTTTGTCCTGCTCTGCAGTCCCCTGCCATGCACTAATTATCTGCCATTGCTTTCACAGACACTTCTGGGAAACAGCCGATAGAGTCTATGACCCAGGGCCTCCAATCAAGTGCTGAAGAAACCTTTGAAGAGGAATCTGGAGGCACCCTTCCTGAAGTCCCATCACAGCACTCACCCACACCCTCCACCAGCACAGAGATATATACGTCAGTGGGACCTAGTTTTAGAGTAGCCTCGGGATCACAATCTGGTGAACACATCGCACTTTCTGATCCACAGCAGGTGGCGGCAGAGACTCTCCAGGTCTCCAGCACTCCTCAGTTTGCGAGGCACAATGGAGGACTCTGTTTGCCTTCAGGCTGAGGTGATAGCATCGACGTGGCAATGCACCGAGGTCAACACTGGTAGGATGGTGACCGCCATGGAGACCTTGGTCCAGGACATTGGTCCTAAACTGCCGCGCAGGCTGAACTCCATTACTGACACCATAGTTGGCCTTCAACAGTGTCAATGCAAGAGGGGTGCGGGGCAGTTCAATCTCACTCCAGCCACCCCTTCTCCTCAAGGTGTCAGCCAGGGGCCCTTATAGGGCGGAGGATCAGCGAGGGGCTATCTACCCAGGTGACTCCGGGGGGGGACTAGCCCACTCGAATCCCCTCTTCCTTAGACCCC
Source organism: Cetorhinus maximus (assembly GCF_964194155.1). Taxonomy (NCBI): domain Eukaryota; kingdom Metazoa; phylum Chordata; class Chondrichthyes; order Lamniformes; family Cetorhinidae; genus Cetorhinus; species Cetorhinus maximus. The sequence continues at coordinate 36,055,355 of NC_135890.1, forward strand.
AGCAGCTCCAGCTCCACAGACTGAGGAGGGTGCCAATGCCACACAGCAGGACCTCCAAAGCAGGCCAGGGTCCCCCAGGTATCAGCCCTCCAGAGGATTCCAGTCAAGGTCATCACAGACAGGGCAAAGCAGTTAGCAGGCTGCCTCCACCTCTGCTGTGGATGTCAGGGGGGCACCAAGACATAATGGCAGGGTGAAGAAGGTTAAGAAGATGTAGTTGTACAGCCTGGGCACGGGTGTTAATCACTTGTACACAATGTTCACTTTGTTAAAAACTCCCAGGAATGTCTCCTTGCCTATGGCTCCTTGTCCTGCTGGGCAGTGTTTGTGTCTCCCAGATGTGAAACCTTGGTTACTGCACAAGATAAAGGCAGGTGTTTCAGTCCAGGGCTCCTTCTGTGCTCTGTGCAACCTTCCCAGCACACTGATGGTGTGCCTTCACTGTCACTGGTCACATCAGTCATGCCTGCTCCTCAATGGGGCTTATCATTGCTGCAAGAATGTCCTGGGCCGGCGGCACAGAGTTCCTTCATTCTCTCTATGTGGCATCAGCACCTTTGAGGTGCGGCTGGCCCCCATCTCTTCAGAATCTGTGACTGGTGACACTGTGCTCCGGAAGTGTTCAGCTCAAAAGGATACCATAGGATTGGGAGAAGTTAAATATTCCCTGCTGCATCTCCATGATATGACCCTGTTCACAGAGTGCAAGTGAGGTGCCATCAGCCAGACAGGAGTCAGACATTCACATAAGCAATGCGAGGATCTATGGAGTGTCCGCACTGCATGTCGTCATCATCCCCCACGAATCTAGCAGCTTTGAGGGCCTCCTGAGCATGCCTGCCTTATCTAGCCAGTGCGATGGCCTCATAGCTGTCATCGTCACCTTCGAGTAACTCCCCATCCTCATCAGTGTTGACGTCCTCCTCATCGGAGGAGATGTGGAGCTCCTTCTCAGCCAGTTCCTCTCCCCGTTGCAATGCCAGGTTGTAAAGGGCGCAGCAGACAACGACGTTTCGTGACATCCTCAGTGGGCTGTATTGCAGAGCTCCACCAGACCAGTCCAGGCACCGGAACCTCATATTCAACATTCTGATGGTTTGCTCCACCGAGTTGTGAGTTGCAGCATGAGCCTCATTGTACCTTCACTCTACTGCACTCTGAGGCTGCTGCACATATGTCATCACCCACTTCCTGTGCGGGTTGCCGTTGTCCCTGGGGAGCCAATCCTGCAGCCTCTCTGGACCCTGGAAGATGTCAGGGATCTGAGACCTACTGAGAATGTAGGAGTTGTGGACACTCCCTGGGCACCATGTGCACGCCTGTAGATGCGTTTCTGGTAGTCTCACACCAGCTGAATACTCAGAGATGCAATTTGAGGATCTATGGAGTGTCCTCACTGCATGTCATCATCATCCTCCATGAATCGAGCAGTTATGAAGACCTCCTAAACGTGCCTGCCTCATCTGAGAGGAAGCGCTTCTCGTTGACGTAGTTGACCGCTTGTTGTCAGGGAGAACTGAACGCCACATGAGTGCAGTTGATGGCACCTTGCACCTGTGGAAAACCTGAGATCTAGGCAAATCCGAGCACTCTTGCATCCTGGCTTTTCTTATCCTGGGCGAAATGCACAAAGTTGTGTGCCTTTGCAAAGACAGTGACCTCATGGACGCATTTTTGCATGGAGGCTTGCGATATCCAACACAAGTCACCTGTGGAGCCCTGGAAGGAGCCATTGAGCGCATGGTCACTTTCTGGACCATTAGCACTGGATGCCCTCCATGCCCCTGTGACGCCAAATCCTGCAGCAGGTGGCAGATGTGACTGACCAGTTCCCTGAACATGCACAGTCTTCAGCGACACTGGTTCTCAGTCATCTGCAGGAATAACAAGCGCCGTCTATAGACCCTGGGTCTAGCTGGGCCCCGACCAGCAACGGCTCACTGTGGCTCTTCAGCGACGTGAATAGGAGCCCCCGCTGCCCCCTCTTCCGGGGGGTGTTGCTCCTCCCTCTGCCCAGCCAGGCACCTCCGTCGCTCTCTTCTCCTTCATTTCTGTTAGCCATGAGGCATACATCTGGTCACCAGGCTCCATGCTCCTGATGTTCTCCTCCTGCAGGGTGAAAGAGAGAGACACATGGGTTAGCTTGGGTGTACTAAGAACCTCTCTTAGTTACGTCTGAAGGCCCCTTAATGTATCCCAGAGTGTGCTGGCCACCACTTGGATGGTCAGAGTTTAGTGTGCTGCATGGCTGCCAGAAACCCCAACGCACATCCGCCCCACTCCACCTGACCGATTGACAGCATCTTTTCCCATTGGACTGCATGCTGAGCTCTCAGCTCAGGTGCAGACATTGTCCTAACCCGCACTGCATGGCTGCACCGTTAGCTTGAACCATGAAGGATACTGGTCCAAACCTGAACAAAGACATCGCAAGGGGTTGTGAGTGCCACCACCAGTGACTGCTCCATGGCCAGCTTTCGTCCAACTGTTCTGCAGTCCACTAAAATGTTCATTAGTTTGCAGTCTGTGCCCGAGGGGTGAAAAGCTCTGGAGCACTTGGTGGTACTTTCAGGCCTCTGCGTTGCTTGAGTGGGCAGGCAACCTAGAGGCCCGACTCCAAGCATGTCAATATGTCTGCGTCTGAACTGTCTCAGCTGCAGAGGAACGGTCACTTTATACAAGGTTTCCCTAACTTGTGGTCGCTTCCCTCCCCACCACCTCCCGCACGTGCTTGTGCACTACCATCAACCGCAATTCAGTCCTTGCCCCCCCCAACTCGCCTCAACCGCAATGCAGCCCTTTCCTCGGCACTGCACTGTCATCCAACCAGGAAAATGCGACTTGCCTGTTCCCTTGCCTGAATGCGCAGTGCATCAACTTTGAGTTCCAACAGGTAACCCACCCAAGCACTGCTCAACATTACTGCGCACTCATCTCCAAGTTCCCCTCAAAGTGCAGCTCACCAGGTACATGCCTTGTAAATGCTGTTGAGAAACATGTCAGCTTGCAATCACACTAACGTGCTTGGACGATCCAGCGTGGAGGGATGATTCTGACTAGCTGGGCTTATAATGATATGCAGAAGTATTACAAAGAAGTTCCTGACGTGTGGCGGTGGGAAACGCGGCCTGCCATTGATGGGCGGAGAGGATGATTGCAAACCAGTTTCATGAATTTTTGGCCTTCCCGTCATGTTATCCACTCACACCCACCATGACGCCCACCGCCAGCGAGTAAAGTTCCATTTGTGTCTCTCCTCACAGGGGACGATACAGAAATCATCCCAAAAATATTAGAGAACCAAGGGACAAGTAAGCATGAGGAATTGAAAGAGACTAGCTTTAGTAAAAATGTACTACTGGAGAAATTAATGGGGCGGAAAGATGATAAATCCCCTGGACCTGATGATCTACATCCCAGAGGGTTGAAAGAGGCAGCTGTGGAGATAATGGGTGCGTTGGTGGTTATCTTCCAAATACTATAGATTCTGGAACAGTTCCTGCAGACTGGAAGGTGGCAAATGTAACCCCACTGTTTAAAAAAGGAGGGAGAGAGAAAATGGGGAACTCCAGACATGTTAGTCTGACATCAATAGCAGGGAAAACGCTATACTCTATTATAAATGCTATGATAAGCGGACACCTTGAAAATAATAGTAGGATTGGGCAGAGTCAACGTGGATTTATGAAGGGGAAATCATGGGCAGAATTTACCGCTTGTCAGGTGGGCCTGCGCCCGACATGAATGAGTGTAAAATGACGTGCGATGACATTGGGTGAGCGTCACAACGTCATCGCGCACTTGCGCGATACTTCAGTCAGCGGGCACGCACAGGAGTCGGCAGCACACCCGCCAACAATTAACAGGGTTATTAAGGTCATTAAAGTACCAATTGAATTAAATTTCTCGCTCCCCATCCAACTTTATGGTTGGCGGGCAGGCGAACAGGCCAAGCGGCCTTTGGATTTTTTGGAAACCTCATCCACGGGCGTGATGAGGTTTTGTCCAGTGATTAAAAAAAAAATTAAAAATTATAAAATAAAAATTTTCAAACTAATTTCTAACGCGCCCCTGCTCATGTGACAGAGTCAAATGAGGGGACATGTTACAAGCATTTTTAAATTCTTTGTTTTCATTGTTCAACTTCTTCATCTCCCTGAAGCAGCTCTGTGCCTCAGTGAGCTTTTCCTGCATGCACCTGTGTGCATGTCCAAAGTTGCATGCTCGCCCTCCTCCCTTCCCCACACAGGCAGTGCTGCAGTGCGCATTTCACGCTGGGCGGACCTTAATTGACCCGCCAGCGTGAAGTTGCGGTCGGGCCCCAATCGCGGGTGGCGGTTGGCTTCCCGGCCGCTCCTGCTCACCCCCACCGATCCCGCCCGATGAGGGCAAAATTCTGCCCCCTGTTTGACAAACATGTTGGAGCTTTTTGAGGATATAACCAGCACAATAGATAATGGGGAACCAGTGGATGTGGTGTATTTGGATTTTCGGGACTTTTTCAACAAGGTCCCACACAAGAGGTTAGTAAGCAAAACTAAAGCACATGGGATATGGGAGTAATATACTGGCATGGATTGAGAACTGATTAATGGACAGAAAACAGGCAGTAGGAATAAATAGGTCATTCTCAGGTTGGCAGGCAGTGACAAGTGGGGTACCACAAGGATCAGTGCTTGGACCCACAATCTATATCAATGATTTGGATGTGGGGTTCAATTGTAATATTTCCAGGTTTGCAGGTGACACAAAACTTGGTGGGAATGTGAATTGTGAGGAGGATGCAAAGAGACTTCAAGAGGATTTAGACAAGCTAAGTGAGTGGTCATAAACATAGCAGATGGTTTGTAATGTGGAAAAATGTTAAGTTATCCATTTTGATAGGAGAAACAGAAATGCAGAGTATTTCTTAAATGGTGAGAGACTGGGAAGTGTTGATGTCCAAAGCGATCTGGGTGTTCTTGTTCATGAGTCACTGAAAGCTAAGATGCAGATGCATCATGCAATTGGGAAGGCAAATGGAATGTTGGCTTCTATTGCAAGAGGATTTAAGCACAGGAGTGAAGAAGCCTTGCTGCAATTGTATAGAGCCTTGAAGAGACCGCACCTGGAGTATTGTATACAGTTTTGGCATCCTTACCTAAGGAAGGATATACTTGCCACAGATGTAGGGCAACGAAGGTTCACCAAGCTGATTCCGGGGTGGTGGGATTGTCCTGTGAGGAAAGATTGAGGAGACCGGGCCTGTATTCTCTAAAGTTTAGAAGAATGAGAGGAGATCTCATTGAAAAATACAAAATTCTTACAGCGCTCGACAGGGTAGATGCAGGAAGGATATTTCCCCTGGTTGGGGGTCTAGAACCAGAGAACGTAGTCTCAGAATAAGTGGTAGGCCATTTAGGACTGAGATGAAGAGGCAATTCTTTACTCAGAGGGTGGTGAATCTTTGTGATTCTCTATCCCAGAGGGCTGTAGAGGTTCATTCATTGAGCATGCTGAAGACAGAGATTGACAGATGTTTAGATATTAAAGGCATCAAGTGAAGGTTTGGGAAAATGGCATTGAGCGAGAAAGTCAGCCATGATCTTGCTGAATGGCAGAGCAGGCTCGAGGGGCCAAATGGCCTATTTCTGCTCCTATTTCCAACGTTCCTATGTTCCATTTGATACGATTGGCCTTATAATGTGTTGGCAAATGCCCCACCCATACAGGATCAATGGGAAATCCTAATTCAGGTTTTGATCCAGCATATCTGGGTTCCAGCTTTGTCCTGAGCAGTTCTGCCCAATTCCTTCTAGATTTATAAGAGGTACTCCCATGAAAAAGCCAAGGAAATTGGACCCTAAAATATTTACTGAAATATATATTTATGAAATGTTTTGTTACAAACCTGGTACGGGTCCAAGGAACCATATACTGAAATTTAAGAATGACATTTAATGTTAGAAATTGCTGTTTTCAAAACAGTGTATTAGTGTAACTAACTTAACTAACCCAATATATATCTATCCATTGTATTGATAGATATAAAAAGCTATTTAAAATAGTTAGCACATTTATTAAAATCATGAAGCAAAGAATGTAATACAACTGCAGTATTTCTACAGTAATTTCTAAACTTTAATCTGATACAGTTGAAGAACACATCTGTCCCATTAGTTCCATCCACACTTACATCCATTCTAAAATTGTCATGAATAGGTGAGAGGAAATCATTGATTGATCCAACATACTGCCTGCCCTCCCAGGTGATAATGTGATTGAAGTTTAGTGAATTACTAATGGGATTAAGCTCAGGTGGATAAAAAGCTTTTTCATGGCAATGATTTGTGAGCTCATGACAATGTTTCTGCAATGTTATTTTATGTGGCCTTAAAGGAAAAGTTTAGATGAGCAAGGATAGGTTGGTCAACTCTACTCCAGTTGACCATTTATTGTTTGGCAAAATTGCAGTTAATATATGCAGTTCCAAAAAATCACTTCAGTATGATTGCAATACACTGGGGTTGAAGTTAGTCTTTGGTGGCAGTGTGAAATGCACAATAGCAAATTGGCAGCCTGTATTACACTTTGCTGGGTTTTCTTTCCCATTGGACCACAGTTCAAGGCCAGTTTCATCACTATTGTTTCATGTAGTGCTGCTGCTTTGTCTGGTGAGTATTCCAGTAACAGCTGGGAATTTACTTTGTTTTAGAATATTACAGTTAATTATGGCTACACACTTGACCTATTGAGTAATTGATGTATGGCATTGTTTAAAAGATGAATCTGGGATATGGAAAGATAGTAGCAGTTGAGTGCAGAAATTGGAGAATGTAGCAAAGGACCATGAAGGATAAAATATAGAAGCCAACAAGGGAGATATATCTATCCCGATAATCACTAATTCTAGACCTAAAAAGACATATGCAGATTCTTTCTTAAACACGTTCATCATTTCATCCTCAACTTGCTTTTTCTGGGACTCAGTCCTTGATATCCATAGGAAGAAAGTTTCTTCTAACCTTATAGTCTACTGAGGCTTATTAATTTTAAACTCGTGTCCTCTAACTTAATTTTCACAATCCCTCAAGTGACTTGTTTATATTTACATCATCTATTCCGCTCAGTGCTTTAGGAAGGTTGGTGGGTAAACTGTATGCGGTAACCTTTGCACAGAGTGCTACTAACTAAGAATATCAATTACATCATAATGAAGACCATATTCATCACAAATATCGTTGCAGGTGCAATACTGTTTTTCATAGCTGTTTTGAACAATTCTACATACTTTGTTTTATTTTGAACTGTTGACCTCTATTTTGCAGTTCATTATGCTTTTATTAACCATCTGTCTGTCAAGCCAAGATTGTAAGCCTAACATTCTTATTCATACCCAAAATTACTTTCTTTGCATCTTGTATTTTCATTATATAAGTCATCTTTAAACATGCACAATCGCTGACTGTATTAACAGCGATTGAAATCAAAATGGAGATCATTTTCCTTTAGCTTTTCAAGGTCATGTGTATTTTATTAACTTTAGAAGTCCATCACTTTTCTTCTCTGCACCTGATTATTGTCTTCTTACCAACCTGTTTGTCCAGAATCAGGCTGATGGTTGCCAGGAAATCGAAAGAAATTTGGTCTCGCTCATTTCTGCCTATTTTTGGGGCCATCCAATTTTCTGAAGAACTGAGCGATTGAAGTAAATGAGCTCTTGTGTTAAATAGGAGGAAGCCTCATGATAAATTTAAATCGGCGAAGAATGCCCTAATTACAGTGACATTGCCATTTTCCAACCTTTGCACCCCAGTTACAGCATTTTTCACTCTGCCAGCAAAGAACGAGCAACGGAAGAGGCAACTTGAAACCATATTTAAAGGAAGATCTTCAAAGGGACTTTAATGCCATTTATTGCTAGTATAGTATAAGCGTTGGCTGTGTAGAGGTTTACCACAATATAAAGAGCAAGTCAAGACTTTTCCTCAATGTGGGTGCTTTCTTGGACTTCCAGTTTGACATACTGGGGGAGGAGGGGAAGAAGGGAGAAAAGAACAGACATGTAGCCAGGGCTCAGCATGTTGGAGAAGACGTTTTTGCAGGCGCTTCCAGCTGAATGTGTAAGTCAAGCTAAACGCCATAATAATGTTTCAGCAGTTGCCTGCTGCCAGTACAATGTCTGAGTGGATGAATCCACCTTGACAAATCTCACTGCTATCCCTTACCTTCTCATTTCAAAAAAATCAAGAAATATGCAGTGAAGAGAGGAACAGAGAGAAACAAAGCCAACTTTTCAAGTCCAATACGACTGTTCTTCAGAATTTCAGTCTTCAGTTCCGACTAAGAGTCATATTGGACTCTGTTTCTCTCTCCACAGATGCTGCCAGACCTGCTGGGTTTTTTCCAGCCTTACTGTTTCAATTTCAGATCTCCAGTATCCACTTTTTGCTTTTATTTTAGCTTTATATGTTGAAGCCTTACCCTAGGAGCCAAGCTCCTGACAATATCCTCTTCTCGAACCACTTCCTAATAGTGAGAGAGGTTTGTCCTGAAAGGTTTTCAGTTCAACCCCATTGGGAACCATGATTTCCCTCTTCATGTCCATTTCCTGGACCAGGGTCCCCAATGTGTCATCAGAATAGGCCTCACTGCCATTTGTTTCTTCAAAGGCTTTTCTTACTGTTTGCAGCCAGTGTGCACCTTCTCTTTATGTAGCGCTGCCTGCGTTTATGTGACATCAATGAAGCCCAACATCCCATCACTCAAATAGACCCATAGCCACTGACTATACAGCTGACTCATTGGAATGAGTTGGCCGCAGCAATATGCTGTCCCACCAACTGGGTGCCCACTTTTGAAATTTCAGGACAAATTTCCAGGTTAATAGATTTTAAGATTTGCAAAACAGCCTACAAGATAAAAAGCTATATTTTATTATGCTTCATTTAACCTTCTTCTCCTAGTTACCTGGATCTCTGAATTCTTTGTAATCTCAATTACTCTAATAACCTCCTTACCAGCTTCCTGTCCTTCACCTTCCATAAACTCCGATTGTGAAAAGCTCTGCTTCTCATTTGCCCCCCTATTGTGATTTCCTATTATTGCACACCTGGATGTAATTTGCTTAAAGCTGTTATTATCACTCCCTATAGCTTTTGACACTCTTCCCCTCTGTATTAATGCAGTTTTTTTGCACATTTTTGCAATTTTGCTGCCCCATAGAATTATAGAATGATATAGCATGAAGGGAGGTCAATCAGCCCATCATGCTTCGGCTGACTCTGTGATAGGGTGGTCCAATTAACCCCACAGTCCTGCTTTTTCCAGATAGTTCTACATTTATTGTTCCTTCAAGTATTTATCCAATTCCCATTTGAAAGTGGCTATTAAATATGCTTACACTACCTTTTCAGACATTGCATTCTAAATCACAACAACTCACTGTATATATAAAAAAAATCCTTTCTCTCAGCACCTCTGCTTCCTTTGTCAATCACCTTAAATCTGTGGTCCTCTGGCTACTGACCTTTCTGCCACTGGAAACAGGAAACTTAGCTACTACTTCAGCTATTTTATCAAAACTATTTGAATACCTCCTTCAAATCTCCTCCCAACCTACACTGCTCTAAGGAGAACAACCCCAGCTTCTCTAGTCTCTCTACATAACTGAAGTCCCCCATCCTTGGTTTCATTCTTGTAATATGTATGCCTTGCCTTTGTACTCGTTCTTAATTCATGTAACTTTTTTCATTTCTAGCCATGTCCTTCTCACTGTTGATGTAACATTGACCATCTTAATAATGTTTGCTTTCTTCCTTCTTTGCACATTTAAGGACCGTTCTGCCCTACATGGATGTCTCACTGTGCTCTAATTGAGTCCTCCAAGAGGTGCAATTTCAAGATGCTAAACCTATGTTTGCGTTCCTGTCATTGAGACATTTTTTTAGCATAATTACACACTTTTGACAGTAGCCAGAGCTACTTGAACAAGTAATTAACAGAGGGTAAACAACCAACCTCTAAAAATAAAGGATATGAACGGGTGCTGGGAGGGAGCAGGGTCAGCCCTCGTCAGACAAGTGCCTTATTCAGATGGAGGAAGATCAGGGAAGAGTGAAGAAGATTGGGTAAGAGCTCCATAACATTTCGGCAAGGGAACAGAAAGCTGCCGCCACAAGCTACAGAGATCAATACTCACTCAATGCCATCTGTCTGTTCGATCTTCAGGACCAGTAAACCGTTCTCACCTGTCATGGGTCATAATCTTTTCCTGTCTATTTAGCTTATGCACCATATCTGTTGCTTCTTAATAAATTACTTAATATCTAATAAATTACTTTTAAACCACCCATGACTTGGACCCCCATTTTGGGTAAGCTGCGTCTCCAGAACTCAGTCTAAATCTTACAAATCTAAATCTTACAGTGGTACACCTCGCAAATGCTTCAAAGATCAGCTGAGAATACAACACTATATGGCTGATATTGACCAACGGGAGCAGGGGATTACCAAGAGAGACAGCTAGCATACAACAAGCAGAAAGGAAACTTACAAGTTCGAAACAAACAGGGGTGAAGCTGCTGAAGAAAGCCACAGAGAACAGGAGTCTGTTTATACAAGAGCCCTTTCAATCCAGGTGTTGCTTTGCCCCAATTCCTCAGGAATCCACAGATCAAGAATTGGCCTCTTCATTAATCAAAAAACATGCAAACTACCACAGAGACAAGCCTTCTATAATCTTCACCTGTTATCATCATCATCATCAGTAAAAGTAACCACAAAGATTGTTGTAGAACTCTAATGGTTTCATCAATTCCCTCTTGGGTAGAAAATCTGCTGTCCTTACCCAGACTGGCCTGTATGTAACTCCAATCGCATAGCAATGTGCTTGATTCTTTCGTGGCCTCTGAAGCAATGGGCCATAACTTCTGAGCTCCCCAGAGCAGATTGGGGAGGGTGGGAGGGGTGGGGGGTGGGGTGGGTACCCCAAAAATGCACTGGGGAATCCCACTCAGAACTTCACAGGTATGGGTTTACATGGCAGTTGCCCAGAAGTGCAAACTTCCTCTGGGCAATTGTCCTGCCTGGAACCATCTGAAAATGTGATTTAAATCGCAAACTTCAGATGGTTCCACCAGGATTACCCTAATAGTTACTCAGAAAAAGTTAGAAGATTTAAGATCTCTTCTAACTTCTGGGAAGCTATTGTAAAGACCCAGACCGACGCACCCCACCCCAGCCCACGGGAATCGCCCCCCACACACCTGACCACCCCAGGGGACACCCCACACTGCAACCCTCCCGCCAACTAACCACCCCCAACGGAATTCCCCACCCCCGACCCATATAGCAATCTCCCCATTGGCATGGGACTCCCTACCCACCCACCCCTGACCCGACCCAAGCTGACACAACACCACCACCTCCACCCCCCAGGCCCAACCGGACCAGACATCTCCTGTCTCGACCTGACCCCTCAAGACCCAAGGTCTGACACGCCCACCCTCCCACCCAAGGTCCGACCCCGCCAACTCGAGGGCACAATCCAACGCTGATCCCCACTCCAAGGAACTTATGGCCCAATATTTTTGAAGTAAGTCATTCCTGAGAACGCAATTTTACTAGTGATAACATAAAACAGCAGCTAATCTATGGGCCAGAATTGTTAGCTCGTCGAGCGGGCATGCGCCCGACCCGAATGAGTGTAAAATGACACGCGATGACGTCGGGTGAACATCACAACGTCATCGCACACTCGCGTGATATTTCAGTTGGCGGGCATGCGCTGGAGTTGGCAGCACGCCCAACGACAATTAAAAGGCCTATTAAGGCCATTAACAATGTAATTGAATTAAATTTTTCACTGCCCGTCCAACCTTACGGTTGGCAGGCAGGTGAAAAGGCCAAGTGGCCTTTACATTTTTTGTGAAATCTCATCCATGGGCAGGATGAGGTTTCGATCCGTCATTAAAAAAAAGCGTTCGTACTAATTTCTAACATGTCCCTGCTCATGTGACAGAGTCACATGAGGAGACATATGTTGTAACACCTTAAAATCATTTATTTTTATTTTTTTATACCCTCATCAGCCTGAGGTGGCTCTGTGCCTCAGGGAGCTTTTCCTGCATTCACCTGCCCGCATGCACAAACTTGCGCACTGACCTTCCTCCCCCCCCACCACACAGGCAGTGCTGAGCGCTGCCACGCGCATTTCACGCTGGGCGGACCTTAATTGGCCCGCCAGTGTGAAGTCACGATCCAGTCCCTATCGCAGGCGGCGGTCAGTTTCCCGCCCGCTCCCGCCAAGCCCACCTGATGAGGTAAAAATTCTGGCCATGGTGTTGTCAACCATGATCTGTGGTGATAATCTTTCAATTCTTAAAAAACAACTAAAGTGGGTGTGGATGGGGGCTGATTAGCTTACTTGGATGGATACTAGCACGTGGATCATATTAATACAGACATGACAGGGATCAAACCCCATTCTGGCTGAAATGGACCCAAGGCCTTCCTCCTCGCTCTGTCCTGTAGCAAAAAAAGTCATAGCGCTTAGCTGTGGTTCAACAAATAACCGCCAAGGACCTGCGTTTGGCTAAAGAGAAGCCTCCAGAAAGACTTAAGAAGTCTGGGATGTGAACATATGTATAGAAATCCTGTGAATACTGAGATATTTTAAAAGAACATAAATAAACTTCTTGTAGATTTAAAACTATTGCTATCGCTACATTGCTCTGAAGTAAATCCGATATATAAAATGTACAAAAAAACAGCAAATACACATTAGGTTATCTCAGTTGTGGCCAACGGGTGAAGAAAAGATCTTCTTCTCTCTCAAATTTTCCTAAAGAAATGTGCGCACACTTGGCTTTTTTTTCATAATTTTTCTTTTCTTTAACATATCGACAAATGATTTTTGTGCTGCATCAGTGATATTGTACAATACACTAGAAACCTGTTCACCTACTTTCCAAATGCATAGAGAAATATCAAGAATAAAAACATTCAAAACATAATAACTAAAACTAACTGGAATGCATCACAAATCAGATCAGAAAGCTTAGATGAATAGTAATTTTTCAAAATTACAGAGTAAGCAAAGAACAAATGCTACCTTTTTTTATACCTGTGCAATTCATACCTGAATTATTTAAACTGGTTGTTTTGCTGAGCCAATGTGATGGGTGCTGTCTGCACCCAAAGATACTTCAACCCATTGGCAATATTTGTCAACATTAAATGAACATAGCCCAAAGAAGTGATGGACAAAATGATCCCAAACGAAAACCAAGGAACGTGTATGATATAGGTCATTCTTGTAATTATGAGTACTCTCAGTTACAGGTATGGGCATGCATAAAGAGCAGATTAATGGTGGGAGTGGAAAATTGCTAGTAAATTAAATATAAAGCAATGCATGAAACTAGATAGTCAGAATATGGAACAATTTTTTTTATATAAATCAAAGAAAATTCAAAGTCACTTCAACGCATTGGCACCCTTTATCTAGAATGAAAGAAGGTAAAGAATAACAGGCAACAATAAACTGAAAAGAAATCCAAGATACCTTTATGAGTTGGCTGACAAGTAAAAATGTAACTCAATATTTGACCCCTTGTTTTGTAGCAGTTTAAATAGATGGTGGAGCTGCATGAGGCGGATATGGGGAGTATGATTCTAAAAGCAACTTCACAGTACCTCCCCATAACTCAGCATTGGAGTCTGACTGTAGGTGAGTGGAGACAGGTTCAGGATGCAGGTTACTATGCCAGATTTATGCTACATGGTAGCTGCAAGTGTCACTGCAGCAGATGGTGTAGCTCTGCATCTGATTTTTCCAAAGATCTGGACCATGTGAAGACTTTTCCCGCCATCAGTGCCAGCTAGGTTCCCAGAGCCTGTAGGAAAAGGTTTATTGTATCTTGCCGGGTATGACAAATTGAGTAGATGGGCTGTTGATAAACCTAGCATATAGGGGGTTGGTTAGCTCAGTTGGCTAGGTAGCTGGTTTGTAATGCAGAGTGATACCAACAATGTGGACTCAATTCCCAAACTGGCTGAGGTCATCTATGAAGACTTCAACTTCATCACTTGGTGACCCTCAAATTAAACTCACCACCAGTCATCTCTCCCTAATGAGAGAGCAGCCCATGACCCTCTGGGATATGGTGACTTCAACTCTAGCATGTTTATCATGCCTGTGCTGCTACTTGAGGTTCCTTTGAAACCAGCATCAAACATTATAATTGATACAAATAATTGGCTGCACACTTATATACATGCCTCTCACGGGAGGCTTATTTTTCCATTAAAAAGCTATTTACTATGATCAAGATTTATTTTTCAAATTGGTGTGGGCAAAGCTTTTCTTTTTCCATTTCATACCATTCAACAATACGCTATTGATGCCAATATTGCTGTAATGAGTGCACATTTCACAAGTGATGCCAGCATTAACAGTCCGGGCCAATGTATGGGATGTTCAAATCGGAGAAGAATTATTGCAGCCTAGGGTATCAATTAGTTGACTGCACAAACCCAAGACTAATAAACAGACTAGAACCACTGGCTAGGTAGAACTTACATTTGTCTTTTCGATCTTTGTAGCTCTTTCTTGCACCAAGAAAAAAATGCTTCTATATTTTCATTGTTATGCCAGAAAAGTCAAAGAAACACATGAACATGTAGCTTAAATCAGCTGGAATGCGATAATTGTAGATGCAATTGTAGAAAAAAAGGTATTTTCTTTTCTTATTCTCTGCTGGCAAGGTCAATACCGTCTACTTGATTCACCCCTGGTGAGTTGCCAGTGCTTATCACTTGTCAGCAGCAAAGGTGATGTTCAAAAACCAAATAATTCTTAGCATGTCAGAATAATAAAATAAGCATGCTACACCACTTTGATCCGTTGCTATAACAAATGAAAACATTCAGCCAATTCGCTAAAGAGATCATTCTCTAAATTTATCAGCAAAAGCAAGGATTTAGAAACATCTCTGAAATATAACCTCTCTATTGCAACAGCATTGATCGTGGATTAGTTTGTCAGTGATTATGAACAGAATTCTTTCTTTTTTTTGCTACTCGCAGATTTTAAGTGGCATCGTTCATGCTGAGTCAGAAGATATGGTATTTTGCAATATAACAGCATGAGGCAAATCATCACGGTCACTGATTTGCAGTGAAATATTAAGTCAAATTGCATGTTTATAACACTCGTTGATCTACCATGATCATGCACCTGGAGGATTGATTGCCGAGTGACCCTGTTCTTGGGTGTGCAGTGGGCAGATTGAGCACATTGAACCCAATGAGCTTCAGCATAGGCCTCAACCATTTTCATGGTTGGGCCTATAAGACCATAAGACATAGGAGCAGAAATTAGGCCATTCGGCCCATCGAGTCTGCTCCGCCATTTAATGATGGCTGATAAGTTTCTCAACCCCATTCTCCCGCCTTCTCCCCGTAACCTTTGATGCCCTTACCAGTCAAGAACCTATCTATCTTGGTCTTAAATACAATCAATGACCTGGCCTCCACAGCCTTCTGTGGCAATGAATTCCATAGATTCACCACTCCCTGGCTAAAGAAGTTTCCCCTCATCTCTGTTCTAAAAGGTCTTCCCTTTACTCTGAGGTTTAAAATACCATCAACCAGTTGCTCAGCATTAGAAGTGCAGGTGTGTATCCTGCTGGTCGGGGGTGGAATCATAAAAGAAAACAAAATTTCTTACAATATATATGAAAAGGAACTTGGAAACTACATGAAAATAAATAAAAGGAAATGAGGAGAAATATACATGAAGGAATCACAGAAATGTTACAGTGTAGAAAGGATCCATTTGGTCCATCATGTGTGTACTGGCTCTCTGAATGAACAACTTATGCTCCTGCCTTCTTCCTGTAACCCTTCACATTCTTCCTTTTTGGATAACTGTCTAATTCCTTTTTGAATGCTTCAAGTGAACCTGCTTCCACCACACACTCAGGCCGTGCACATCAGAGCAGCAACTTGCTGCGTGAAAATGTTTTTACTCAGAAATAGAGATAGAGTGGGAATGAAGAATCTTGAGGGAGCCATGGAGGTAAGATTGATGAAAAAACAATGGTGGGTAGGCTTTGGTCTTGGAGTGAAATTCATCCAACTGAATTAATGAAACAACAACTTTTGTTGAATTAACAATCAATCGCAAAATTTTATAGTGCAGAAGAAAGCCTTTCAACCATCATAACCAATGTGAGTAATAATAAGGGTTGAAAACAATTCTGATTTTAAAAACAATATAATCATTGCCCAGATATTATTCAGGCATGATAAAACATGGCAGGTGATGGCAAATACAGTAAGTTTGATAACTGGGAGATTTTAAATATATTGAATAGACAGGCAAAAGGCAAGTCACCTTTTTATAAAATATGATGCTGCATATGATAAGGATATTATCAATATATTTCCTCCCCTCCTCAATGTTTGATGCAATTATGGTATTAGTTTGCAAAGCAATTTATAGGAATAGCCTACTTTTACAGCAATTAAGCTTCTGCCTTTGGCCTCATTGTTGAATATTTATATTTAAATTACGCTCACTTTATTGCAGTTGACTTGTTTTTGCTGACAGAGTTTAATCTGAAACAACTTTTCTTGAGTAAATCAGATGCTGTAAGGATCATAACTCAAATCTTTCGCTGTTCAAAATAAAACTATAATGAATAATCTTTGGCAGATTTGCACAATAAAATTGCCATTTTCATCGGGATCACAATGCTGACTGTAAAATCATGAGCCAGAATTTACTGTCAATGATGTTGAGGAGTATGGCGCTCAATGTTATTTATGTGTAGGTGGCACTACAAATTCTGAAAAGGAGAAACTGCACAGTAAATATGTAAATCCAGAAGTTGCGCTCCGAAGTGAGAGACTCTACCGTTAGCTATGCGAAAACGACATGTTGCTTCACCATTCAATTGCATTGAACAGTGTGAAATTCCTCCACTTGCATGGTGGATACAAACTAAGTTTGCCGCAGAAAATTAGAGCTTGCTCATTTCAGTCTAAATATCCTTTTTAATGGCAGGATGAGTCTGAATTACCTCAAAACAACTTCTCTGGCTGAAAATTACTTAATCTAAGGGCAGAATATTATGTTCGGCTTGCAGGCACGCGCCCAACATGCCCGAGCATAAGATGACGCGCGATGACATCGGGCGTGCGTCCCAACGTCATCGCGCTGGAGTCGGCTGCATGTCCATCGATAATTAAAAGGCCTATTAAGGCCATCAACAACCTAATTAAATTGAAATCTACGCTGCCCATACAACCTTACGGTTGGTGGGCAGGCGAAAAGGCCAAGCGGCCTTTACGTTTTTTAGGAAACCTCACCCATGAGCGGGCTGAGGTTTCCTAATGCAAATAAACATTAAATAAAAACTTTATTTTGGAATTAAAATCATTTCCCATCTCATCTGACAGAATCACATGGGGGGACACGTTTTATTACATTTTTACTATCTTTGTTAATTTTTTAAACAGCGTGCCTCAGGGAGATTGAAGCGCACTTTCTCGCACATGCGCGTTGGCCCACCCGCATGAAATCATGGTGTGGAGCTGATCACGGGCGGAGGTCGGCATCCCGAGTATCCCTGTCAAGGGAAAAATCCTGCCCTAAGTGTGGTTTCTCATTCCTTCAGTTTTTACTTGTCGTTAGAGGTATAAAATAATGAATTAAGTAAGGGGAAGTGAGAGAGATGTTGATGTAGTGGTAATATCACTGGGCTAATAATCCCCCTACCCACTCTAATGCTCTAGGGGCATGGGTTCAAATCCCACCATAACAACTGTGGAATTTAAATTAAATTAATAAATCTGGAATTATAAGGTAATGGTGACCATGGAATTATCACCAATTGTCATAAAAACCCATCTGGTTCATTAATGCACTTTTGGGAAGGAAATCTGCCATCTTTATTTGGTCTCACCTACAAGTGACTCCAGACCCACAGCAATGCAGCTGACTCTTAACTGCCCTTTGAAATGGCTGAGCAAGCCATTCAGTTCAAGGGTAGGTAATTAGGAATGGGCAATCAGCAATTCTGGCTTTGCTGGTTACACTGATGCCCCGTAAAAGAATAAAGTAAAAAAAAAATACATTTTTGATTTATATTTTCTTTCAGTCTCTTGACATCTCCTCTTAGTCTGGTCTTTCCCTTGCTTGATTTTTCTTTCTGTACATGATTTGACATTGAATTCATTATTCTAACTTACACTTCCTGGATAGCGCCTGTGCTGTTCATTCAATGCTTCAATTGATTAGTTAAGGAAATATAGAATTGCTTGTCCTGTTCATACAGATCCCAAATATCCTTGGCCAGGATTTTTCGGTCATCAGGCAGGCTCAGCGAAGGCAAGTGGGAGCGGCTGCGAAACGGACTGACTGCAATTCATGTTGGCTGGCCAATTAACAGCCAGCCAGCGTGAAAAACGCTTGAGGAGCTCAGTGCTGCCAGGGTGGGGGCGGGAGGAGTGTGTAAGTTCACGTATACGCATGGGCGTGCACAGTAAAAGCTCCCTGATGCACAGAGCTGCCTCAGGAAGCTGATGATTTTTAACATGGTAAAATAAAGAAATTAGAAATGTTAAAAACATGTGCCCTCATCTGACTCTGTCACATGAGCAGCGGCATGTTAGAGATGAGTTTGATACGTTTTAATTTTTTTTTTTAACATCGGTGGAAACCTCATCCCACCCGTGGATGAGGTATCACCAAAAATGCAAAGGCCACTTGGTCTTTTTGCATGCCCGCCAACCGAATGGTTGGGCAGGCAGCAAAAAATTTCAATCAATCAGTTCATTAAGCGTCTTAATAGGTCGCTTATTTGACGGCGGGTGCACTGCCAACTCCCGCGCGCACCCACCGACCGAAACATTATGTGAGTGTGCAATGGCATCGGGACCGCTTGCCTGACATCATCGCGTGTCGTTTTATGCTCATTTGGGTTGGGCGCATGCCCACCCAACGAGCCAAAAGTTCTGCCCCTTGTTACAAACCTCGTAGAGATTGGTAACTTTGGAAAAGAGGTATGAATTTCCCAGCGACTGATGGAAAGAATTGCATAACTAGGTTTCATATTTTAAGACTTTACTGTAACAAACAAGCTAAGAGAAACATTGGCTAACCATTACTGCGTAGGCAACTAATACACTAAACTACAGATAAGGTACTTTCCCTGTTAATTAAGACAACTGTCCTGACCACATTAATACATTACAGCACACTCTCAGCAGATATGTATCCTTGTAGTTAAAGTCCCAAATTCCTCTCGGCTATCCAATAGATTCTCTTCTTCCTGCTACATCAGAGTGACTCTTCCGGTGTCCTTTTAAAAGTCCATTCACACCATTTCCTGAGAATAATTCAGCAGCAAGGTGCCCTATGGTGACCTTGGCCTTTAAATCTCTACAAGTGCCATTTCCTTAAACAGGGATTTCATTCTCACCAACATTTGGCTTGATGGGTAACATTAAAACAGTCTCTCCTTCTGCTTGGCACAGCAGCCACTGTTCTTGGTCTTCTGCTCCAGGTCTCTCTATTTGATTGAGACTGGATGTAGAACCTTGTAGCAGTGGTGAGTGTCCTGACAGTGGGACAAGCTGTGAACTGGACTTTCACTCAAAGGCAGGATTGCTGGCCATGCATAATCATGCAGCAGCCAGACAATTAGCTCTGCACAGTCAAGGGGCCCAATCAATTGTGTGGTGGGGGCAGCCAGTGAGTTGACAACCCTGCCATTACCTCATGGTGGCCGAAGGCAGGACACCATGTTTAAATGCATCCAGATAAGTATCCACTCCCTGCAAGCCAGCAGTATCATTCTGCCTGTCTGTGAGAAGGATTTTGAACTTGAACTGCTGTTACCCTTTCCTCACCTCCCACACTTGGATCCTTGCAGCTGCATGCCAACACCCTGCACCCTCCTCATTATTGACCTTCCCTCCATTACCCTCAAACCTCCCTCCTAGACCCTGGCCCTGCTTTCTGTAACCCTCGAGTCACCCAGCTTTACCCTTTATGAACTGCCTGTCAAGCCAGAACTGCACCCTCATCACCATTGTGCTGCACTCTGAAAGGGCCAAGCATCATCCTTGACTCTCTGTCTATCACCCTTAACCTGCCCTTGGTTATCTTCAACTCTCCCAGCCTTACTATTGACCTACCTTCAGTCACCTTTGATCTCTGCTCTATCATTGTAGAGATTGACCTTCCCTCTGTCTTTCAACTCCCTCCATCTATCCCATACAACCCCTGTTAGGGCCACCATGACCAACCTCCCTCCCTCAGACAGCCAAGCCCCAACATCTCTGGAGTGTCACCACCCAAGTTCAATGCAACAGCTCTGCCTCCTCTCCCTTGGTTTAACAAAGCTCCCTGTACAAGAAAAGCAGCTCCTACTCACTCCAAATCCAGCAGGAAGACTGCCTCATGTGTTGTATCCAACTTTTAACAGTTGATAATCTCAAGGCACATACATATTTCCCATTTGCTGCCAATTTAATTGCAAAGGTACAATTTAATCTGGTGAACAAGTGTTTCAAACAGTATACATGACATACAAATGCATTAATAAAAGGTTTCCAATGTTTGCTATCAGGAATCATGATCCACCTTTAATCTGCCGCCAACTTACTTCCCAACTTCCATCCCACACAGTTAACTGCCCCTGCCTGCCTTGATTCTTACTCCAGGAGCTTCACTAGATCCTGCCCTGCGAGTCTATGTCCAACAAGGTTAACTGTCCCTCACTTGTGTCAAGGTGTGAAACTGGCACTTGAGTTTTAACCTGTGCTGCTGTCCCCATGTCAAACAAATAAAATGTGCCTGTCCCTGGGCAGATTTTAGTCTGATTTCACACCCATTGCCCATTCCAGGGCATTCTGTTTTATCTTAAACTAAAAGAGACAGTTTAAAACCTATCTGCCTTATAAAGTCTCGCATTCATAACACCCTTTAGAGGCCGCCGCAAAAGTTTGATCTCACACTTGTAACAACTTCTGTGCAAAGTATCATGGAAATTAAGTTGGGAAAGTTAAGTCTTATCATTCACCAGTTCGAGTAAATTCTGGCCCATTCTCATTTTCTGAGAAATCTCTACTGACTTAGATATACCTAATGGAAGTTGTTGCATCTAAATTGCACTCTGTTGCAAAATCCTGCAACTATAAGACTTCTAGGATGCGTGTAAGTTCCACATCTAACAAGTTACATTTATGTACAGAAACTTCTGTTATGACATGTGTTTAATATTCCATGAATCCACATACAAACTACAAGTAAGCTATGGATTTGGTAAGCCAATGTTTCACGCAGAGTATTTTTCAGTAATAATGCATATAACAGTCCATTTGTTCATATGCAGACCTCTGTTAAAATGTGGATATAATTGACCATGGCTTTATTGACTTGTCACAGGCAGGTTACTTAAACTGTAGATGTGACCGCTGGTTTATCCTGTTTCAGTGAACATTTCTAATCTGGTGCTCAGTTCCTCATAGATAGTCTTTAGCAACTCTGCACTGCACTGCTCTGTGAAGCAAAGTCAGTGACTCCAGAGCGTCTGTCCCATGCTCACTTTATTACATGTCAATGTAATACCCAAAGTGCACCTATTTTAGTGACGCACAGGTGTTCCCCATAATTCACACCAATGTCATGTATGCTAGTCCGATGTTCTTTTGTCACCTACCCTTTTGTTAAAGGATATCAGTACAACAACATTAGGTGATGCATTTATATACATTAAGCAAACATTTATAAGAAGCTAGAAGCTACAGCTATGAAATAGCTCAGTTCATCTTAGATGTAACCCTAAATGCTTTTATGTGGTAAGTGCCTGACAGAAACAAACAAAAGCTTATGAATGAGGGTTTGAGGGGTGAAGTAATATTTTTAATTGAAGGTAAGTTTACCTGGATGAGCAATTATTAAACAAATTATATTGAATGATTTGACTTGGTGCTATCTGGTGCCACTCCGCTTAGATGCATACAATTCTGCTCTCCGATCCAAATACCATTCCTGTCACAACACACATATCTTCAGATTCTCTCACCATCCTACAGCGTGAGGTAGGATAAGATAATGAAAATGAAAAATTATGAAAAGAAATTTTTAATCACTAAATCAGGGATGCCAGGTGCTTTCAGAGGTAATTCTAAATGTGGAGATTTCAAGCCAATTGGCAAAAAATCACAAATGTTTCTAGCTTTTGTGAATTAATTCCATGCTCTGATTCCCAGACAAACTCTTCTGAAACAGATACAAGGAGTCTGAAATTAGGGATAAATAGGCAGTAGGAATTGGGCATAGGTCATTTTTGTGGACATAACCAGTGGTGGGCTGCCAGCAGTTGCCTAGAGCAGGAGACACAAAGCCAGCCAAATATTGGATCTTGGGCCTCCACCAGCAGCTTGTAAATGTTGAACAGATGAGTTTTGGTTGCCTGCCTCATTTGCAGTGGCCCTAAAATAAGTCCCAGGAGGCAGGGGGAAGGTGGTGGGGATGAGCCGGTAGAGTGCGGAGCAGTATTGCAGGAGTTGATTAGAGTCTGCCAATTTAAAGAGAGCACTCTTGCCCTGTGGCTTTTGGTGGTGGTCACACCATAGGGATACAGCAATGCCAGAGCAGAGTGGGCCCAAAGCCTGCTCTGCTCCTTGGGAACCAATTTAGCAGAGGTGGTCTGAAACAATGGTTCGAGCCTTACATATGTAAATGAAGGGCCTGACACTTGTCTTAGATGGTCATCTGGGATGTCTGAAGAACAGTCCGATCCAATACCTGGCCAGACATTTTTCAGACATTCTTTTTGACACAGGACTTTGGTCCTTGAAATTGACAATTGTTGCTCCCATTTTAGATCTGTAAAATAGGCCTTGCAAGGTCATATTTCTATGTGTGTGCATTGTGTGTCCATAGGGGAAAATTATAGATTTCCTCAGATTGAATGCATCCATTTATCTTAGCCACCAGTAATTCTAAATAATATTCAATCTTGGTCTAATAGATATCACACCATCACCAGCAAAAATCAGTGAAACAAACTTTTATGTGTCAATAGATTCAAAACTCTTGCTCGTGGTCAAAAAGCAGCCAAAGAAGATTTATTTTTACTTTTTTCCTATCTTTTTGAATCTTGTCCTTTTAAAAACAATGGCTTATTGCAGTGGCAATTACAAGTATCTTAAATGTTAAACCAGGATAAGAGGGGATTAAAGGACAGAACAGGTTAAAGATCACCTTTCACAATGGCTGTATTAAGTGACTCCAAGCTGACATTTCATGTTCAAATTTCTAGAAGCAAAAGTCTTCAATGCTGCTAAGGTAACAAATAAGCATATTCCTCCTCCCCCTTATGAATTTTATATTAATGGGCTGGACTTTCTGCGTCTGCTGGCATCGGGTGTGCCTGGTGGCATGAGTGGACAATATGGTGAGAAGGCCAGAAATCGATTTCACGACATTGTGAATCCAGTTTGCAATTGTCCGCTCAGCCCATCGATGACAGGCCATGTTTCTCCTCATCGGATGTCAGGAACCTTACTGTAATACGCCTGCATATTATTATAAGGCCAGTCCACTGAAAACATCCCCCACCTGCTAGATTGTCTACCCACATCAACATGATTGCACGCTGACGTGTTTCACAACAGCATATATAAGGCATGCACTCGGTGGACTGTACCTTGAGGGGAACTCAGAGGTGTGTGCACAGTAACGTTGCGCAGCACTCACCCGGGCCGCCTGTTGGATTTCAAGGTTGAGGCACATTGGAGGGGGGGGTGGGGGCAAGGGCTGCCCTGGGGTTGAGTCGCATTGGGGGTTGGGGGGGCGGGGGAGTTGAAGATGCAAGGGCTGCCCTGCAGTGGAAGGTGGTGCGCAAGCACGTGCGTTGTGGCGGGTGAGAGAGGGAAGTGGCCACGCATTAGGGAAACCTTGTATAAAGTGACCATTCCTCTGCAGCTGAGACAGTTCAGATGCAGCCACATTAACATGCATGGAGTTGTGTCTCTAGCTTATCTGCCCACTCGAGCAACGCAGAGGCATCAAAAGTGCCGCCAAGTGCTCCAGAGCGTTTCACCTCTTAGGCATAGACTGAAAGCTAATGAGCATTTTAGTGGACTGTAGAACAGTTGGACGAAAGGGCACAATGTACAACCTCCTTGCTAAAGCTGGCCATGGAGCAGTCACTGGCGGAGGCGCTCACAGCCCCTTGCAATGTCAGCATCCCAGTTCGGACCAATCTCCCCACCTCGGTTCAAGCTAATGTTGCAGCCTTGCAGTGCGGGTTAGGAGAATGCCTGCACCTGAGCTGAGAGCTCAGCATGCAGTCCAGTGGGCAAGGCTGCTGCCAATCAGTCAGGTGGAGTGGGGCGAAGGTGGGTGGGGTTTTGGGCAGCCATGCAGCGCATTAAACTCTGACCATCCAATTGGTGGCCAGCACGCTTTGGGAATGCTGTAAAGGCCTTCAGGCTTAACCCACGCATCTCTATCTTTCATTCTGCTGGGGGACTACATCAGGAGCATGGAGGCTGGTGACCTAGCTATCTGCCTTGTGGCATACAGAGAGTGGAGACGACGGAGAATAGAGCGACGGAAGTGCCTGGCTGCACAGAAAGAGGAGTAATACCCTTAGGAACGATGGGTGGCTGGGGCTCCGGCACATGCCGCTGAAGAGCCACAGTGAGCCATTGTTGGTCGGTGCCTAGCTAGACCCGGGGTCTATAGACGCCGTCTTTCATTCCTGTAGATGACTGACAACCAGTGTCGCCAAAGACTGCGTATGTCTAGGGAAGGGGTCAATCACATCTGCCAGCTACTGCAGGATTTGGTGCCACAGGGTCATGGAGGCCATCCACTACCAGTGGTTGTGAAAGTGACTGCAGTACTCAACCAGTGGCTCCTTTCAGGGCTCCTCAGGTGACTTCTGTGGGATATCACAAGCCTCCACCCACAAATGCATCCATGAGGTCACGGATGCCATCTTCACGAGGGCACACAACTTTGTGCATTTCGCCCGGGACCAAGAGAGCCAGGATGCAAGAGCAACTGGATTTGCCCAGATCTCAGGTCTCCCACAGGTCTCCCTTCAGATCGATTGCAGTGTTCAATATTGTCGCAATAAGAGGTCAACAATGTTAACCACAAGGGCTTCTATTCGCTGAGTGTGCAGCTGGTGTGCGACTACCAGAAACCCATCCTGCAGGTCTGCGCACTGTTTCCAGGGAGTCTGCACGACTCCTACATTCTTAGTCGGTCACAGGTCTCTGACGTCTTCCAGGGCCCACAGAGGCTGCAAGGCTGTTTCCTCGGGTGCAAGTGCTACCCGCAGAGGATGTGGCTGATGACACCCATGTGGCGGCCTCAGACTGAAGCAGAGCAAAGGTATAATGAGATAAAAACAAAAAACTACTGTGGATGCTAGAAATCCAAAACAAAAACAGAATTACCTGGAAAAACTCAGCAGGTCTGGCAGCATCGGCGGAGAAGAATAAAGTTGACGTTTCGAGTCCTCATGACCCTTCAGCAGAACTGAGTAAAGTTAGGAGAGGGGTGAAATATAAGCTGGTTTAAGGTTGGGGGGGTGGGGGGTGGGGTGGGGGGAGAGAAGTTGGGGTGGGGGGGTGGTTGTAGGGACAAGCAAGCAGTGATAGGAGCAGATAATCAAAAGATGTCACAGACAAAAGGAACAAAGGGGTGTTAAAGGTGGTGATATTATCTAAGAAAATGTGCTAATTAAGAATGGATGGCAGGACCAGGTACAGGTCTAGTGGGGGCGGGGTGGAAAGACTGACGACAGGGTATTACAGTTATAGATTTAAAAATAATGGAAATAGGTGGGAAAAGAAAAATCTATATAAATTATTGGAAAAAACAAAAGGGAGGGGGAAGAAACGGGAAGCGGGTGGGGATGGGGGAGGGAGTTTAAGATCTAAAGTTGTTGAATTCAACATTCAGCCCGGAAGGCTGTAAAGTGCCTAGTCGGAAGATGAGGTGCTGTTCCTCCAGTTTGCGTTGGGCTTCACTGGAACAATGCAGCAAGCCAAGGACAGACATGTGGGAAAGAGAACAGGGTGGAGTGTTAAAATGGCAAGCGACAGGGAGGTTTGGGTCTTTCTTGTGGACAGACCGCAGGTGTTCTGCAAAGCGGTCACCCAGTTTGCGTTTGGTCTCTCCAATGTAGAGGAGACCGCATTGGGAGCAACGAATGCAGTAGACTAAGTTAGGGGAAATGCAAGTGAAATGCTTCTTCACTTGAAAGAAGTGTTTGGGCCCTTGGATGGTGAGGAGAGAGGAAGTGAAGGGGCAGGGGTTGCATCTCTTTATGGGGTATGTGGAACATTCCTTGTTCCAGTCCTACTCCGGCATCAATAATAGTTCATTAATTTAACAAAGTTGTTGTGTGGCAATTAGAGCTCTCATAATTTAAATTCTTCTGGTATATCTCAAATATCTCACATTGACATGACAGCATCAGAAAATAAGCATATACACAGGATGTGAAAATCTAATCTTTGAATAATTCACACACATTGTGAAATATGCGCGGCACATACAGCAAATCTTGCATGCTGAAATGAAGCAGACCTGTAAGTTTTCAAAATCTATGCTTAATTACTGATGAAGATTTTTTATTTATTTTGTCAATGCTAGTTGCCCAGTTTGAAAATGACTTTATAATTAACTAAGAAATCTGATGCAGATTTTTAGGGTGTGAGGAGAACGCAATTCAGAGGTTGGGAGCCTCCAGTGCAGAGTAATGCTTGCAGGGAGCAGTGGTCAGACCATTGCAAGCCAGTGGTGCCTGATTTAGTGAATGGGAGATCAAGCTCTGCAGGCTTGTAACCTGATTGGCATACTTACATGGCACTGGTAGTGCCAGGACTATTCCAACCATGGAATCAATCTACACCTTTGATGTCTTCTATTTTTCCCCTGGAAAACCATTACTCTCTCTCATCCTGGCTGTTCCACTGGTACAGCCCTCATCTCCACTCATTTAACTCCAAAGGAACGCTGACCTGAAAGGATATGGTGGACAACTGGTTTAGCCATCCTCTGCCAGAGCTGGCTGGACTGCTTAAAACACTATTGGGTCCTGCTTTTGTCTGCTAAAACCACTCACTGTTCCAGAATCAGCCTGGAATGCAAAGATAATTCCCAGCTTTTCTCAACTACAAACCGTCTTCTTAAACCCCTCTCCCCTGTCCCCCGCCCCCCCACCCTCACCTCCAACACCAAGTGCAAGGAGCTCATGGAGCTTCTTTGTCACTGAAATCGAGACAAGCCGATCAGCTGCCTCTGCTACGTCCCTCCCTTTCACTAACCCACCTGGCCAAACGTCCTTTGATATCCCCCAGCCCTGGACCTGAACTCACATCATTCTCTAGTTTATCTGCTTTCCCCACTCATGTCCTCCCTGTGCTCACCTTGTCCACAAGACCCACCTCCTGTTCCTTTGATCTTATTCCCACTAAACTGCTGTTTACCCAATTCTCGCTCTTGGCCCCCATGTTATCTGGTATTATAAATAATTCTCCCTCTTCAAGTGTTGTCCCTCCCTCCTTTAAATCTACCATCATCACTCCTCTTCTAATAAACAAACCCTTGACCCCTTTGTCCTTGCAAAATACCATCCCATCTTCAACTTCTCTATCCTCTCCAATCTCCTTGAAAGTGTTGTCACCGCCCAATTCCCATCTTTCCCAGGACTCTATGTTTGAATCCCTTGGGTCAGGTTTTCACCCCATCATGGTACCATTACGGCTCTTAACAAAGTGGTAAGTTATATCCTATATGACTGTAACAAAGGTAAACTTGCCCTCCTCATGCTTCTTGACCTGCCTTCAACCTTTGATATGGTTGACCACACCATCCTCCTCCAATGCCTCTTTACTGTTGGCCAGTTGGGTGGAACTGCTCCCACCTGGTTCTGTTATTATCTATCTAACCTGTAGCCAGAGGATCATTTGCAATGGCTTCTCTTCCTGCTCCCACAACATTAACACTGGTGTTCCCCAATGATCTATCATTAGCCCTCTCCTATTTCTCATCTACATGCTGCCCCTTGGTGACATCATCCGTAGAGTTAGTTTTCACATGTTCGTTGATGACACCCAGCTTTATCTCACCACCACCTCTTGACTCCTCCACTTTTGCTAAATTATCAGACTGCTTATCTGATATCCAGTACTGGAAGAGCAGGAATTTCCTCCAATCAAATTGTGGTAATTATGGTTTTATGTAATGTGTAGTATACCTTTCAGAAGGATATCATAAAGGACGATCACATAATCTTATGTTATCAATAGAGGAGTAGCGTGGGCTACCTCTGTAGTCAGTAGCCTGAGTTAGTAAGCAGAAGTATGGAGACAGGGTTTGAGATGAAAGCACACAAGTGTAGCTGCTGAGTACCTTTGTATATAAACAGAATGTTTTCCACCTAAGAACTGTCTGCTGATCAACTTTGTCTATTGTACCTACTCGGATAACCCAAAACAAGCGTACAACCCAGATCCCTAAGTCCCAACAACTGGGGATCAGAATCCAACACAAATATTGGGAAGACTGCAACCAATGTTTTCAGTCCCTGCTGTTCCCAGCTACCAGCTCCATTCCTCTCCCTGGCAACACTCAAGATTAAGCCAGTCTGCTCACAACCTTGCTGTCACATTTAATCATGAGATGAGCTGTTAACCTTATATTTGTGCCACCACCAAGAGTGCTTATTTCTACCTTTGTATATGTCAACTGACTTTGCCCCTTTATGTGCTCATCTGTTGTGAACATCTCATTCATACCTTTGTTACTGCTAGACTCCACCATTCCAAAGCACTCCTGACCAGTCTCCCACATTCTAACCTCTGTAAACTTGAGGTCATCTAAAACTCTGCTGCCTGTGTCTTAACTCACAGCAAATTCCGTTCCCAATCATCCTTGAGCTTGACCTACATTGGCTCCTGATCAAGTGACATCTTGACCTTAAAATTCTCATCTTTGTTTTCAATCCCTCCATGGCTTAGTCCCTCCCTATCTTTGTATCTCATCCATCCCTACAACCCTCTGAAGTATCCACATTACTCTAATTCTGGCTTCCTGTGCACTCCCAATTATAATTGCTCCACCATTGGTCGCTATGTCTTCAGTTGCCTGGGCCCCAAGTTCTGGAATTCCCTCCCTACACCTCTCTACCTCAATTTCCTCCTTCAGGACACTCCTGAAAACCTACCTCCTTTACCAAGCATTTGTTCATCTGCCCTAATATCTCCTTGTGTAGCTTCGTGTCACACTTTGTTTTATGATGCTCCTGTGAAGCTTCATGGGACATTTCATTACACTAAAGGCACTATGTAAATATAGGTTGTAGTTGTTGAAAAATCAAGGAAGATAAAAGGTTATTTAGTCCATCATAGTTCATCCCTGTACTATGTTGAAGCACCATCTGCCCTTTCACGTAGAAGTAAAAAAAACTCCATGGCATTGTTTAGAAGAAGATTAGGGAAGTTCTCTCCAGTATCCTGGTCAATATTTATCCCTCAAGCAATCCAGATTACCTGTCATTATCACATCAATGTGTGTGGGGTCTTGCTGTGCACAAATTAAATGCCACATTTTCCACATTACAATAGTGACTACACTTCAGATGTATTTCATTAAGCGTACAGTGTTTTGGTACATCCTGAGGTCTTGAAAGGTGCTATATAAAATCAAATTTTTCATTTCCTTTTACTGTCATACTCTTTCTCCAATTTTAGATAGGTGGAGGTGGTGCACAAAGGGAAGACTTTCAATAGGGGGTCTGAAATGAATGGTTGAAGAGATAAGCTTTAGGTAGAATTTTGAAGCTGGTAGTGAGTCAGCCAGAAAAAGACATTTTGGAGGGAAATTCCAGAGAATAGGAAACACATTAAGGTGAGCCTTGAAATGATGAAAAGAATAAAAAAGTAGTAATCTTGAATAGGAGGAATAATCAAAGCCAAGTGGAAGGACAACCCCAAGGCCAGTTTGAATTCACTGATACAGATACTCAACTATTACTCCTTGATAGCCTCCCAGTTCCTGAGCACAGCGTTCACTGCCTACCATTGGCTAGGCAATGCAGTGCAGAGCCAATTTCTTAGCAGCCTTCTATTTGTGGAGCAGCTTCAGTTTGCTTTTCCCACTTCCTTTACAATGGGTTTCCATTCCAACCAATTGTTTAGAGCTCAATCAGTACAATATCCTGTACAGGCCATAAGGTTGCTTTAATAGGCTTGTTGAAGGAGTCATTGACACTCACAAGAAACTCTTTTGATCATGATTGACAATGGATTTTATCACACAGGAAAATCATTTGGGATATTTTTGTGAAATTATGCTTTCTTGTGTTCGAATGAAGCTGCTAGTACCATTTCATCTTTCTAATAATTCTTTTTAACCTCATAACACATTGAATCATAATCTGTTTTCACAATAGTTCTTGATTGTTCTGAAGAGGCTTCAAGTACCACTTTAAATACCAGTGTTTTGGCCTAACAACTCTCCTTCCCTTAAAAGGATCTTGTCTAGTGGATGAACAGCTGGCAGGCTCTGATTTTTATTTATTTATGGCTTTAGCTGTAAAGGGAAGAAAAACATTTTGTACATCATCTCCCATTAAGTCCAGCTTCTTGGCAGTCAGGCAGGCCTCTTTCTGAGCTTTATGGTCAGCAATATCATTTATGAGATTGAGCGCTTTGACATAATCATCCATAGCATAGACGTGATGAGCTGCTCCCATTTGAGGTCATCTTCATCGCGATGCCATCATTTTGTCCAGGCAGATAAAAGCTGCCACCTTGACAAAGAAGGTAATCACTACCGATCCAAAGTTTTCAAGCCTTGCAATTGGAAAGGAAAGGAATTGCTAGGTTATTTGCAATGACATGATCAATTGCTGTGCCACTTTGAATCCCATGCTAGCACAAGTAATTGGTGGACCTAGGACAGTAGCAATTAATATCAGTAGCAGCTGTAGCACTTTGGAAGCTCAAAGCCAAATACATTCCAATCGCATATTAGAAGCAAAGAAGGAACCAGTCAATTACCCTTCACTGAAATCATGAGGTTAACTGGCCCTGTCTGAGTTGAAAGGCGGATGGAGCGAACACATCCTGAATAATTTGTCAGGTTTCTATCATTGGGATTAGTGAGTTGCTTACAACAAAGACTACACCCAGCTCATACATTTCCTCTGAACTCTCCCTCTGCCAGATGAACATGTAATGTTTTTCTTTCAATGATCCGCTCTTGACAAATCAGGCCCCTTGTGGGGAAGCTATGTCAATACTCAGCCTATTGGTTCCTTGTCGATCACAACTGTCCTGTGTACATTATTGACCAGCTGCAAGTCGTCTGTTAGTCCCAAGCACAGGGTCCTGATGTTCCAGTTTGCCAATAAAAGAGTTGGCATCATCATTTTTCTGTTTGTTTTGTTTGTTTACCTGGTGCAATGGATTCCATCCACTTGTTGAGCAGAGATTCTAAGATCTAGGCACCCATTGAAGCAGGTGGACAATGGTGGGACAGCGCATTACTAGTCAGGGGTTACATCAACTTGAGGTGGGCAGTGGATGACTAGTGAGACACGATAGTCCCTTCCACCATGAGAGACAGCCTGTAAAACCCATTCTCTACGTCAGTTGAGTTGGGCTTATCACTTGTAACTGCTGTCTCCCATGTTGTGTTAACACTCTGCAACAAAATTGAAGTGTCCTCTCCAGGGCATTAGCTTGGGTAAAACCTATAGAGACCCTGAGCTGCCCAAACACTGGGGTCCCCTCTCAGCCTCCTCGGTTGAGTCCAAAGCAATAGAAACACTATGTTTGGCCCCGGCTTGTTGTTGGAAAGATGACATATTTAGACATCAGTCTGCCTTTGGGCTCCACTCTAGATTTTTGTCAAGGTTTACTCCCATAGCCTTCAACTCTCCTGAGGCATCCACAAGGCCACAGAGCTCTTCGACCATAGTTGAGAGTTTGGTTCATGAGTGCCAGGACCTGTTCACATGGCAGTGAGTTCCTCTGAAGCTTTAGCCTCGTGTCACCATGGACAGTTTCCATGTGTCGCCACGAGGAGGAACAGCCGGGGATTTGACAATGGAGAGGCTCTGAGCTGACAAGGGGAGGCTTACACATTTGGCTCTCTTTTTTGCATTGCTACTAGGTTGGGGGAATAGGCTGAAAATAAGAAATAAACTAGCATACAAAAGCAGAAAGCATGCTAGCTCTCTTCACCCACATACTAGACACATGGTATTAAAAAGTGATGAGAAAAACCTACAACCTAATTGAGATTGTTCACATTTGGGAAATTGATCATTTCAGCTCACCCTGAAGTAATACAGAGAAATAAACTGTTCTAATTAAACAAGGAACCAAATATATAATAAAAACTGCTGGTACATTCATGAGGCAAATTGTGCGAGGCCCTGGACGCTCACAGCACAGCAGTGGGCAAGGGAAGACGAATCAGGTCCGTGGCTCAATATGCTCAATCCATAGCATGCCATATTTCTTGAGAGGTGAGTTTAGAACCAAAATTAAATCATGTGCCCAGCATGTGTTGGCTAATTTTAATTGTTTGCTTATTTTCATCAGATCCTTTGCCCAAACTTCTAACTCCGGACTGCTCACACAGATGAAATCGGTTCTCTGAGCATTGTGGGTCTGGCTTCTTAAAGAATGCAGAGATAATCTGCCGATTTTTATTTTATCTGTGCTCTAATAAATGTTGCTGCATTTTACACTTTGCATTGTTTACTTTTTCGCAAACCTACCATTTTTGCATCTTGAGATTTTTGACAGCAGTGCTTTCATTGTTGGCTTGTCTGCAGGAATTTAAATTGTTTTGTACAAAGTGGTGCACATGAGCATTCCTTGCTGCTTTTTGAGCATGTTTGTGGCTTCAAGCCCTGGGCAGAGCACCAGTGATGGGTAATATGTTGCTTATTCTGCCGCATACTTCCTTTTTCCTACAATAGTTTGCAGGCTAAGAAGTTGAGTAACAAAAGGAAATTTTCGGATTTCACATGCTTGATGGAGCCCCTTAACCAGCAGACGGCATATCTGAAATTTAGGAATGGTACATGGTTTGTCGAACATTTGGTCGGCAAATCATGTGCAGCATGAATCTCCAATCTGCACTTCCGTCAAACAAGACTCCCCACTGGGAGAAAAAATATAGAAAAATACTTCCATATAGTAAAACTATCTTTCTTCCGATTCGAGATTTAATATGGTGACAGTTGTCTCTCTGTGTCATTACATGGAGTCATCAAAAAACAGATGCTTTGACTCGAAAAAAGATATTTGGAATAAGGAGTGGAAACTGTTTCCTCCCACTTATCATATGTTCAGACAATAAAAATTGCTCAGGCAACAAGGTTTGATGGAAAGAGGCCCTGACAGAAACAAACCTTAACCGGCAACCAATTCTCCTGAAAATTGAAATGTAGACAGTTCTGAAGCATTTAATCATATGTAAAATACTGTAGCAAAAACGTAGTTAAACAATAATGGCTAGAAAAAATTCTGACAAGGACCTATGACTGAAATATAAACTGATTGTTTTCTCTCTTGTTGCTGGCTGACCTATTATGTTTTTCTTTTATCATTTTCTGTTTTTATTCCAGAATTCCTTGGTTTATAGTTTTCTTATTTATCTGTTGGGGTGAAGAAAGGCACTGATGACACAAGATAACTACAGAAGTCCTACAGGCAGGAAATCTGGTGCGATAATTCTAAAATCTCCCCAGATACATTTTGCATTCTTTTTGCAAGCTGGTGACATGGAAACCAGAAAATACAGTTATGTTAACAAAATTAAAAACAGAAAACGCTGGAAATACTCAGAAGGTCAGGCAACATCTGTAGAGAGGGAGACAGAGTTATGTTTCAGTTCTGCGACCTCCCATCAGAACTGGAAAAAAGAGAGAGATAACAGGTTTTAAACAGGTGCAGAGGCAGGGGAAGGAGGGGAAAGAACAAAACCCATAGTATTTTGGTTTGGTTATTTTGTTTTGATTTGCTGTATGGAAAAAAGCAAAGGGTAGGCATTATGAGTTTACACACTTTGCACAATGACAGCACATATCAGAAGTTTGGATGAAGGGGAGCCGGGAGAGGTTGTGGGGAACTGAGAGAGATTGGCTGTAGCATTCAACCGAGAACTGGGGATCATTTCAAAATAAATAAAAATTGGGGAAGATGTAAAACGGGCTGCTGATATCACCCAGTTTATACTATCATGCAAAGTCAAAATCATTCCCCATCACATGATTCCAAAGCACAGACTATTTGGCTGTTTGATTTCAAGGATAACAGAGTTCGCACAGTTTCAACATCTCACAATGTTCTAGACACTGGACAACAGTCAAATACAACAGCGCTGCCTGATTTCCCTCAACCTTAACCCAGATGTACTGAGAACTGCAGCAGCCCCTTTAAAGGGTCAGTTTCCCTGTGTTGCCATATGAGGAGGAACATCTGAGGGCTTGCTGAGGGAGAGGCTGAGTACTGACAGGGAAAGACTTACACATTTGACTGCTCTACACTCATTCCTACCGGTCATTGAGTGCAGGCAGCATATACTGAGCCAAGTAGAAGATGAAAATTGGCCAGGGGCCCTAAGAGCACCTTCACACCTGTATTATTATAATATATCTATAATTAATAATATATAAATATATTATTGAGGTTGCTAACTGTTTTGAACAGGGTATGACCATTTAAGTTGAGGCCTACTCCAAAATTATGCTGACCTGCAGGCCTCAGGCTGCAAATGAGCAGTAGGGATACTTTTTGCATTTTTGTTTTGCTGCCATTCTGTTCAGACTGGAAAATAAGGCATAACTTTGATAAATCTTGCCCCCAATATTTAACAATTTCATCACAGGAAAAAAGTTCCAAGCTACATCCTTGACAGACTCTGTAAATGCTCTTTGTTTATTGTGAGTTATTGTGTTGGTGAAGAATGAGATCAGTTAAAAATAATTTAAAAACAAAGGCAGATTGATGTATATGTATACACTATGAAAAATGCTGCAAATCACCTTAAGCAGAACACCCAAGAAGTTCAACAGCTTTCCTGTCAAGTATGATTAAGTAAATAGAAGGAGTCTGGTGAGAACTAGATTTAACTACAGAGGGATCAAATTTTAGTGCCACTCAGTGTACAACTTTACAATGAGCTTATTCTCTTTGCATGGGGAAGTTAATCTTGTTTGGTCTATCTTGTGACAGGAATGAAAAGAGAAAATTAGCATTATTTAGAAACAGCAGTAAGGTTCGATTCAGCCAATGTTTCCTGTAAAATGTGTGCAGTCAGTTATCTTAATGTGTGGTACCTTTAAATTTTTTACGCATAGCCGCACATTTTTTAAAAATTCATTCATGGAATGTGGGCTTCATTTGCTGGGCCAGCATT
This sequence comes from Cetorhinus maximus, assembly GCF_964194155.1. Classification (NCBI taxonomy): domain Eukaryota; kingdom Metazoa; phylum Chordata; class Chondrichthyes; order Lamniformes; family Cetorhinidae; genus Cetorhinus; species Cetorhinus maximus. Next base: position 36,090,825 of record NC_135890.1, read on the forward strand.
TATTGCCCATCCCCAGATGCCCTTGAAAAGGTGCTGGTGAGCAGCATTCTTAAACCACTGCAGTCCATGTGGTGTACACCCACAGTCAAATACAACAGCGCTGCCTGATTTCCCTCAACCTTAACCCAGATGTACTGAGAACTGCAGCAGCCCCTTTAAAGGCCCAGTTAGGAAGGGAGTTCCAGGATTTTGACCCAGTGAGAGTGAAGGAACAGCGATATAGTCCCAAGTCAGGATAGTTTGTGGCTTGGAGGGGGAACTTGCAGATGGTGGTGTTCCCATGTATCTACTGCCCTTGTCCTTCTAGGTGGTAGTGGTCGTGGGTTTGGAAGGTGCTGTCAAAGGAGTCTTGGTGAGTTCTTGTAGATGGTACACACTACTGCTACTATGTGTCGGTGGTGGAGGGAGCGAATATTTGTGGATATGGTACCAATCAAGCGGGCTGCTTTGTCCTCTATGGTTTTTTTAATTCATTCAAGGGATGTGGGCACTTCACTGGCTAGGCCAGCATTAATTGCCCATCCCTAATTGCCCTTGAGGGTGGTGGTGAGTTGCCTTCTTGAACAGCTGCAGTCCATGTAGTGTAGGTACGTCCACAGTGCCGTTAGGAAGGGAGTTCCTTCCCCTGGATGGTCATGGTGTCAAGCTTCTTAAGTGTTGTGGGAGCTGCACTCATCCAGGCAAGTGGGGAGTATTCCATCCCACTCCAGACTTGTGCCTTGTAGATGGTGGACGGGTTTTGGGGAGTCAGGAAGTGAGTTACTCATCGCAGGATTCCTAGCCTCTGACCTGCTCTTGCAGCTACAGTGTTTATACGGCTAGTCCAGTTCAGTTTCTGTGTGATATTTAACAAGGCCCACGCGGTGAAATTCCAGGCTGCTGTGCGAATACAGCTTAGGAGAATTCAACTCAACCCAGAGTCAGATCCTATTTGTCAATCAAAATAATGAGTCTAAGAGGTGTTTTTTTTTTAAACCCATGGCTGAAGGAGTTTTCAGGGTCTTAGCTTTTGTAAATAAGGGGCCTACTTGAGGTCCCCACCTAAAGCTGGTTTGCGCTGAGGCAGCCACCATTCCCCTTACTGAAGCCTTCCCTTATAACTAGACTTTCCACTACATTTAACAGAAAATCACACCTTGATCTTTCCACCTCCTCTTCTTGTACTTTCACTTCATTCAAGCACTTCACCAAGTTTTTCCCCTCTCACCTTTAAAATCCTTGTCTACTTGCCCTCTGTCCGCTGATTTCACTATTCTCCTGTTCTCTTAACTCCTCCCTCCATATAAGCTTTCCTACTAATATCCATGGCCACGGGCCTTGCCATCATTCATGGCCCCTCTATCATGGACAAGGCCATCTCTAACCAGTTCTCTATCTTCCAAATCACCCAAATCTTCCACTAATTTCCAACCCTAATTCCTTCTGTACCTTCTGTATCCAGTCCTGGAAAAAATATCTTACAAAGTCACAAGTCCAACTGCACTTTCTAACCCTCAATTGTCTAGCCTTTGACCTTCAATTGACTACAACACTTCTGCAGCTGTTGAGCTGCTTAACCACTCCTGTAACATCACCTATAATCTCTTGTCTCCAGCATACCTTTACTCTCTGCCAACATGGTCAATCCATCTGTCTTTGCTCCCTCAAGGGTATGCATATCTGGTTTAGCCATCTATTGTCTTGACCTGGCTGAATGCATTAAGCTCTACCAGCCCTTACTCTTCTAAACACATAGGCATTCATGGACTCCTTTGTCACTTAGATTGATACTATCACTATACCTGCCTCTGCTGCTTACCCCCTCCCTCTTGCCTACCAATCAAAACTTCTTCCAAGCTTCTCTCCTACCCTAGCTCTGAATCTGTGTTCTTTTCTGTTTTCCCAAATTCGTTCATGTCCTTTCTGAAGTCATCTTGTCCATGTAACTCATCTGCATCTCTTTTCACCCCATTCCCAATAAGCTGCAAACAATCCAACTGTTTTAATTGTTAAGTCATGTAGATAGCTATGGTAGGCTGTGATCTTCAATATCTTCAAATATCCTCCAGAGTGGCCATAGATAGATGTCACACTTTGACAGCTGGTCAAAGGCCCTTTCAACTTAATGAATCCAGATGCAAAATGGTTGGTTCTAAAGGCAGCTCTGCACCTGAATGATCACTGTGCTTAAGCAGATACATAAATTTGCCACTAAAAATGAACCAGCTGCCTTAACGCGGCATAGCATCTACCTTGATTCATGAGTACAATGTGGAATTTCAGTTGCCATGAGGATTCCAGATAAATGCCTGGATGTAATATTGACACTTTGTAGCCTCCATGGAGTAGAATAGAAAACATGCACCTGTCATAGAGATGATATCCAAGCTGGTCAGTTATCGCCTAGTCACAGCAGCAGTTCCACTTTCCTTTAGTGGTCCACAGAACAAATACCCAGACAGATGAACTGAGTAAAACTGCAATAAATAAACTTTTCCACAAACGCTGAGCATTGGTGCTGGTCTTGCATCCACATTTGACACTTTCACAATGTCATGGCATCCACTGGCCCAACATTTGTCTTGTTGAAGGCTTGAAACGGGAGAGAGATTGAGGAAAGGATGACTAATCAGTCAATAAGTCAGACTTGTTAAGTAGGAACCCTCTAGAATTGGATACCCTAGAAGAATAATTTAAGACTTAATAAGTATCTATATCTATATTTACATCCAAATCTATAGCACTGTACAAATACCCACATCCTCATTACACCATACCCCTCAGATGTTAACTACCATGTAAAACAACATCAAACTTCCATTTTGTGCATTAATAATCAAATCCTGTAGCCCCAGGCATGTAGAAATGTCAGTGATGTCATCAATAGATGTTTTGAGGATAATATTGTAAGTTTTTATTTATTTGTGAGTGAGAGACCAGAGAGCTAATCAGAGTCGGTACTCAGGAATCATGACTATATGTGCATGCAGCATGCAGCAATCATTAAAGCAGATTCACGCAATTAGTAGTTAGGCAATGTCAAGCACAAATGCATAGCAGACATTAGTGTGTATGACTGAATAAAAAGCTTCAAGAATCATTGCTATATATTGACAAAGTGCAGCATTTCAATAAAATGATCTAATTTTATTCCAGGTTGATAATATGCCATGAGATTTTTTTGGCCACACTTAACTTCTTGCAAACCAGTTCAGTAAGTATAGATATATATGTCCAATTTTAAAATGTTGTAAACATTGGCTCAGAAATTGCACGGATGCTGTCGAGCACTCCTGTCCTAAATTGCATTGAGTATCAGTATCCAAAATAGTTTTGTGAGAATAGAGCCTCCATACGTTCCTACAAGGATATTGGTGTCAGGGTGGTGAGAAATAGGCATTTCTTAAATGTGATATTTTCATGTCCTAGCTCTAAACCAGGATTTGGCAAACAATTGGTACAATTACACCTGATCCCCAAGTCTGGTAGAGGTGGTGCTTACCCCTTTGGAAAGAGGGTGATTTGGTCATCCAGATTATTCTTCCAAGGGGAGGAGGGGGACAAAGTACTTGATCCCTATCTAGCTACCTTGTCTCAATGAATAGTGCATCAATTGCATTGAACGTCACAAGCATGCACCTTCTTATAAAATGGAGGTTTTTATTTAAAGGGATGCAGCCACTTAAACTCAGTGCTGCTCCAACTGACCCTCATTTTGATGGCTGCCAAAGTTGGCATGCCTTTGCATGAGGTGAGTGCCAGGAGAGTTGACCTGTTTGGCATTCCAGGGATCTTTCTCTGAATAGTAGTGCAAAATGCTGGTAGGAGAAAGCACAGATGAATAAACAAATGCGATGAATTATGTTGCACTAGACTGTTGAGGTAAAATTTATACTCACAGAAAATTTGCATGGAACATTAGAATAAGAAGCTAAATTTGCTGGTGTTGAAAAATGTATTCTATTCTGAAAACTGTAATTTCACGTACTGATAAATAATTGCTTAAATAATTTGTGCCTATGTGTTTCTGAATGAGTCCTTCAACTCTGTGCTATGGTATACATATGAATAATATGACTAAATCAGGGACATCACCTTATCCTCTTGGTGCTTTTAAATGGCATCTGAATAATCCAAGGCTTTTCTGTCACACTCCAATGGTTTGTGACATTCTTCTGCACCATTGAATGGAAACAGTCGAGCTGAGTTATATGTCGTTGTGTTATGTCAGTTTTTTCTGATACTTTCTTGTTTTTTTTGGTAACTGTCAGAGAGTATGAAGAATTCTAACAAAGCTCATTAGCTATGCTGCTGTTCTTCGCCAATGACTTACAGTTGTTAAATACTTTTAATGCAACTAGGTTTAGTGACAAACTAATGACTCTGCAGAGAGCTCTGGAACATGATGTATTGGTTAGACCTAGATTACAAAATAGAGATGGCCATTGCCTTATAAATGGAACATTATGGTTGGAAAGGGTACACAAAGGGTAACTAAACTGATGCAGGGGATTAGATATCTAAGCAACACATAGAGACTAAGGAACCTGGGAAAAAATATGCTCAAGAAAAGAAGGCTCAGGACAGACCTTATCAATATTTAAGATTTTAAAGAGTATAGATAAACTGAAAATAATTGCTTGAGATAACCACAGACTTTGCAATCGGGGTGGGGGGCGGCATATACTTTAGTTCAAAACAGGGATGACAGTTTAGATTTAACTACTTTAAACAGAGGATTGTAAATATTGGGAACCTAATTTCCAAGATAACAATGATATATCGGAAAATTGAGCAAGTAGCTGAATGGATTTCAGTTCATAAGTGTTTGAGGAGTGTAAGAACTAAGAATGTAGAACTATGTGTCCTGCCAGGTGGACTATGGTGCACATTTCCAGGCAGCATATCTATATATTCTTATTACAACCATTCTTCCTGGGAGATTTACCCATTTCCTCTAAAGTCAGCCAGCAGTGAAGCTTTGAGTTGAATCCATGAATGAAAAGTGTCTTATAATCTGATGAAACAGAGAACCTTTATGCTTCACAATAACCACTGATGCCTTTCACATTAGGTTGCAATTGTGATCGAGCTTGGACACAAGCCCATTAATTGTGAGAGGAACATATGCTGTAAATGTAGAATCAACAACAATTTCCATTTTAATTATCCTTTCACAAAGAAGAATGTCTTGAAGTGTTATACAAGGGTGAGAGGAGGATGCTGAGCAGGAAATGAGAAAGGATGAGGAGGGAAGAGGCCAAACATATGATCAAAGAGATAGGTCTCTAAGAAGAATCTGAAGGAGAGGAGAGAGGCGGCAAGGCAGATTGATTTGGGTAGAGACGTTACTGTGGCAAAGTGATAGAGAGCACAGGGTTAATGGTAGATTAGAGTGCAGGGAATGAATGGTGAAATAGTGTTAGGGGAATGAAGGCTGCATTTGGGAAGTATGGCTGGAGAACATCAATGTAAACTCATGTTACCATCTTTTCATGTGATTTCTGTTCAGGGTATGTCTTCAAACTAATGCTGAGACTAAGGGCAAGATTTTACGTCCCGCTGGAGGTGCGCGCCCGACACAATCGGACGTAAAATAGCGTGTGATGACATCGGGAGAGCGCCCCAACTTCATCGCGCACTTGCATGATATTTCGGTCAGCAGGCGTGCGCAAGAGTCAGCAGCGCCCCCGCCAACAATTAAGAGGCTTATTAAGGCCTTTAATCAATTAATTCAAAGCAATTTTTCACTGCCTGTCCAACCTTATGGTTGGTGGGCGGTCGAATTGGCCAGGCGGCCTTTGGATTTTTTATGAAACCTCATCCACGGGCATCCAATAGTAATTTTTAAAAAGTAATAATTTTTAGACATCATTTTTAATATGTCCCTGTTCATGTGACTGAGTCATATGTGGGGACATGTTTCTCTCATTTTTTAAATCTTTATTTCTGTTTCTATAAATCTTCAGCTCTCTGCCTTCAGGGAGCTTTCAGCGCGCGCTCCCCCATACATGCACAGACTTCAGCGCTGGCAACCCTCCCGCTCCCACCCTGGCAGCGCGCCTTTCACACTGACTGGCCGTTAATTGGCCAGCCAGCATGAAATCACGGTCATGGGCCAATTGCAGACGGTGGACCATTTCCCGGCCGCTCCCAGGTCAGCCCGCCCCGCCATCCTGACCACTGGAAAATCCTGCCCTAAGAAGTTTCGTCCTGATATGGGGGCAGTAAGGGTGTGAGCAGGTCTATAATTTCACCCTGCCAGCTGGCATGGTGATTCACTGGCTCCATTCTCCACACCACCACCCAACCCCTCACCACCCCAAGTCATACTAGGTAAGACTGGGTCAGGGGTGGAATGGACAAGTAGCGGGCAGCTAGTTAAGCTCATTAACAGGCAAGTAACTCAACTCATGACTCCGAAAAACCTGTCCATCATCTACAAGGCACAAATCAGGAGTGTGATGAAATACTCCCCACTTGCCTGGATGAGTGCAGCTCCAACAGCACACAAGAAGCTTGACACTGTCCAAGACAAAGCAGCCCGTTTGATTGACACCCCTCCCATAAACATTCATTCCCCCCACCAATGACGCACAGTAGCAGCAGTGTGTACCATCTACAAAATGCACTGTAAAAACCCATGAAGGCTCCTGAGACAGCACCTTCCAACCCCAGGACCAGTGCTATCTAGAAGGACAAGGGCACCAGATAGATGGGAACACCCACCACCTGGAAGTTCCAAGTCACCCACCATCCTGACTTGGAAATATATCGCTGTTCATTCGCTGTTGCTGGGTCAAAATCCTGGAACTCCCTGTGTAACAGCACTGTGGGTGTACCTACACCACATGGACCCCAGCAGTTCAAGAAGGCAACTCATCACCACCTTCTCAGGGCAGTTAGGGATGGGCAATAAATGCTGGCCTTGCCAGTAAAGCCCACATCACATAAACAAATTTTAAAAAGTTAAAGACTTGAAGCAGAGGCCAAGTGGAATTTTCCAGTTGGCCTGTGGGCCTCCCATAGTGTCAGGAGCATGCCAGTTGCTTGGAGGCAGCCTCCCAGCAGCTGATCCACAGGTCAGCATTCCATAATGCCTTTGAAGTCCCCACCAAGTTTTAAAAGTGCTGAGAGGATGCCTCAAGGTGGAGGCGGCCTCTCTCTCCTGTACCTGTGATGCAGGCTGCAGCTTCTTCCATGGTAGATGAAGCCCTATGGACTCCCCAGCTTTGAGAGACCCCCACCCCCTCCACTGCCCGCATGTCAATGAGTCATCCTCTATCCAGTAATTGGCCAGTTCAGGGAAAATCCATGTCAGGTAACTGCTCCTGACACACTGTAGGATCGGGACCCCCATTTATCCTCGGCATCAGGGCTCTAGCCCAAAACACAAAATCCTGCTCCAAGTTCTGGAATGTTCTATGTTGGAATTCCAGTTCCTTAAGAAGATGAAAACACTAATAGCTGTCTTATGGAATGACTAAGGTATCTGAGTTACTGAGAATGTTTTACAGAAGAAGCATTTTTTGATGTGCCAGTTTGAATTCAGAACTCGCCCAGTCAGGAAAAAGAAGTTTGGAGAACTGATGTTGGTAAAAGGACACAGAGACAAATCGAGCAACCTAATCTCACTTGCTTCCTTCCACCACTCTGCTTCTGTACACTTAACACCCAGAATTTCAATACTGAGGCGGGTAGCTCGAGTCGGGAAATTTCCTGACTGGACAGACTTGCTCAGTTTAAAGGGCCTCATTATTAGACCCAATTTTCGCTCCAATAGGCGGCGGCGAGATTGAGGCTGACCTCCCACCTGAAAGCAGATCCTTCCTCGGTGGCCATGGGGGAGGGTGAATGCTGAGGCGGGCTGGTTAGAAGCACCAGTCACAGTTATTTTAGAAGTTGTTAAGATCTCTAGCCCTTAACCCTCACCGCCTCACCCTCCAGCCACCCCCATGGCCCTTCCATGCCAACTCATGCACCCCATGCTTCCTCATAAAATCATACCCCCAACCACAATACATGCCCTTTATGCCCTCCATGGCCCCTCATATCCCCATGCCACCTCATAGCCTGTCACCCAGTATCTAGCGTGGTCAGACCTCATTAGTCATGTGGAGTTGAAAAAAATACTTCTAACAATCTAATACAGCTTTCACTCATGTACACTTGATAGTGAAATAAAATTCCCATTCATAAAACCCTTTCAAATTTTTAAAATCTCCTCAAGTGTTCAATCTCCCATAAAAGCAAATACACTTCTATTCAGTAACTGCATAAAAAAACCTCATCCTTTAATAGCCTCTATAACCTGCCAATAAAACTGTGAACTCAGGACCCCTTGCTGAGATAATTGTAGCTTTTCAAACTCAGCCAAACATTCATAATGGCATAATAACAGCCCTTAGGAAATGTCAACAAAGAACTCTATTGAAACTGTAGACTAGGTGGTCATTTTTTCTGACCAATACCAGATGGCTGTCATCCAAAGTAGTCCAACAGATTATTTTTTAAACTCTCACTGGCAACTTTAGCCTTTTATAAGTTTAAAGAGCAGGGGTTTAAAACCTTCATGTCACGACACTTAAAGAGACCTTATCAACCCTTATCAACTAGTATTAGTGTTAAAGGATGAGTTGTCTTTGAGGTAGCTACTGAATAGAAGTGTATTTGTTTTTATAGGAGATTGAGCATATACTTATGGTTTATCAATTTGTGTCTCCCACACTGCTGGTTAAAACTGTTGGAACAGTCAAAATGGGGCCTTTTTGAACTCAGCACTATAAAAACGCATGAAAGGCCTTTAAATGGCCTGAACTACTTAACTAGGAAAAAAAACTGCAGCCCTTTAAAAAAGCCCTCCCATCTGTAGATTTACTCCTGACCTCTTTCATGCATCTACTAAAATTATCTGCCTATCATAATGGCATTTAGTAAAGAGAACAATATCTCATTGTGGGAGATTTAAGAATCAAATACATTTTAAAGCCAAGGGACGAAAGGCTGTTCAAATCATTGGTAAAAATCAATTGGACCATCACCGAATGAGACCAAAGCAATGGAGGATGCAAATCAATCCTCTGTACTGCTGAATTACCAACTTGAACTACACAGGAGCATGTTGTAGTTCCCTCGGCATGATATGGACCTGGGGAGAGAGTAATCACATCTGCTGTGTTGAGATAAGAACTGTAGTTTTTTAAAAAATTATATTAGTTATTGGGATGTGGGCCAGTATTTATAGCCCGGAACTAATGGCCCTTGAGCAGGTGAGGGTGAGCCACCTACAGGTGAATGGCTTGCAGGCCAATTCAGAGGGCAGTTAAGAGTCAACTACATCAACATAGGTCCAGAGTCACAAATCAAGCAGCAGATTTCCTCCCCAAAGGATGTTGTGAACCAGATGGGTTTTTATAACAATCCAGTAGTTTCATGATCATCATTAATGAGTCTAGTATTTTATTCCAGGTTTATTAATTAATTGAATTTAAGTTCTTCCAGGTGCCATAGTTGGGATTTGAACTCATGTCTCTAGAGCATGAAGCCAGGTGTCTGGCTTGCTTGTCTTGTAACATTATCACTATGCTACCATGAAGGCTTTGGAGCTTGCCTCTCAGTGACAGGATTTAAAAGGAAAAAGTGTAATATCTTCTTTCACAAAAAAGGAACATCTTAGTTAGTAGTGGACAGAACAAGATCTTGCTGATATAACACTGTAATATCAACTTCCCAATAACCTTCCAAAATTCTTATATTGAAGACCTTGATTAAAATCTCACCTCTTTGTGTAATTTTGTTGTGTCTGACCTAATTTAATTTCATTGTTTAAGATTGAATTTCATTTACATTATTTGGTCTGTATCCAAAAAAAAACACTTCTTAATGAAATTAAACAATTATAGAAAGAAGAAAGATTTGAATTTATGTAGCACCTTTTCATGAATCTCAAAAACATCTCAAGGCACTTTGTGTACAGTAACTCACTTGAAAGTGCACTGTTGCTAGACATTTTACACGCAGACATTATCCTGCAAACAGCGACTGGACAAATGATTTGTGCTGTGCTTTCAGGGGAATATTGGCCAGGTAACAGGAAACCCTCCCTGGTGCTCGCCAAGGCCCAGAACTGCACACAATACTCAAGCTGAGGTTTAACCAGTGTTTTGTAAAGATTTTCCAATGCAGTACTGACAGAGCACTGCACTGTCAGAGGTGCTGTCTTTTGGATGAGATATTAAGTTGAGGTCCCAGCTGCCTGCTTGGGTGGATGCTAAGTGCATATTACTACTTCAGAAAGTACTTCATTGGCTGTAAAACACTCCAAGGTGCCCAATAGTCATGAAAAGCACAAAATAAATGCAAGCCTTTCTTTTGGTTAGCATAACTTCCTTGATTTTGTACTCATTTAGCCCATTAATAAATCTATTATCCCACATGCTTTTCAATACCTTTCTCAGTTTGAATTGTCCTTCCATGGTTTGTGTACATACACCTCACTGTCCTGCTCTCTTTAAAATTGTACTAATTAGTTCATATTGCCTCTCTTCATTCTTCCTACCTGAATGTATCACTTCCCACTTCCTTGCATTAAATTTTATCTGCCATGCGTCTTCCCATTTTATCAAGCTGTGTATATTCTCCCCAATGTTTACCACATTTATGAGCATAATATTATCTGAAAATTATGCCCTGAGTATCCAAGTCCAGATTATTAATATATATCAAAATGAACAACACTCCTAAATAATACCTCTGGGGAGAACCACAGTATACTTCCAAAAAACAACCATTCATTACTACTCTACTTTCTGTCCCTTAGCCAATTTTGTATATGTGCTGCCATTCTCTTTAACAATGGGTTTTAATTTTGCTAACATGTTTATGATGTTCTATTGTGTAAGTTGCCTTTTGAAAGTCCATATCCAACACCTGTCAACTACACTTTCTTCATCAACCCTTCCTGTTACTTCATTAGAGACCTCAACCAAGTTAGTCAAACATGATATACCTTTAACAAATCTATGATGACCTTCATTTATTAGCCAATAGTTTTCACCATCAATATATATTTATGAGTTATATGAATATACAATTCTCTGTTCTGTCAGGTTTGTAAATAACTATCTACAATAGTTTTGTAGATGAGTACAGGAAGTTACAAAGCCCTATAGGCAGCTTAAATGGGCTGGATTTTCATTGTGGGGTTGCAAATTTTCGGGTCCCAACACTACATCCAGAAACAGTCACCCAGCACGATCTTTGTAGCTGTGGCCAATTAAAGACCAGAGGGCAGACTGACCATTCAATTAACTATTTTGGGCTATAACAGATCTACCAGAGTGATACCAAGTTTTACAGGGTTCAATTGTGATATGGGAAAAACATCCCCCCTGTCGGGGAGGATGTGCAGGAGCAGGCGCGGGCAGGCGTGCCTCCGATCGGCGCCCCGAATTGTGGGGCGTGCCGCCATTTTACATGGGCGGGCCAATTAAGGCCTGCCTAGCGTGACATCTGCTCAGAAGTGCTACGCGCTCCCTATGCAGGCGGTGGGGGGCGGAATTCCCTGAGCCGGAATGCGCTCTTTGGTGCATGCACATGAAAGAGTGCACAGATCTCCCTGAGGCTAAGTGCTGCCTCAGGGAGATCGGCTCAGAATTAAAATTTGTCATACAAATGATAAAAAAAATTCCCTGACATGTCTCCGCATGTGACACTGACACATGAGTTGGGACATGCCCATAACTTTTATTGAAACCTTTAATAAAAATTTAAATACTGTCATGAAACCTCATCCCGCCCGTGGATGAGGTTTCATGTTTTTTTCTGAAGCCCGCCAGGGCTCCCGGCCTGCCCGCCAACCTGAAGGTTGGAGGGGCAGGTCCATTAATGAATTTAATTAGTTTTTCAATGGCCTCAAAAGGCCGTTGACAGGTCGTCAGGCGCGCAGCTGACTTAGGTGCGCCCCCGCCGACCTGAAAATGGAAATGACGCAGGGTGACATCGGGAGTTCCACCCAACGTCATCCCTCGTTATTCTACACATCAGCGAGCGGGCCCCGTCCCCGCTTGCCGACCGGAAGATCCTGCCCAATATATTGCATATAAACTGAGTTTTATTTCCTCAAGTTTAGCAGGTCATAAGATGATCTAATTGAGGCATTTAAACTGTTTAACAATTTAATAGAGTGCATATTTCTCCTGGTAGGAGAATACTGAACCAGGGAGCACAATGTTAGTTAGAGATAGGCCATTCAGAGTGAAATCAGGTGACACTTTCACACTAAGTGTAGTAGAATTAGGCTGTGGATGCTGCCTCAATTTAAGTTTTCTAGATTGAGATTGAAAGATTTTTATTAGGTATGGCTTTCAAGTGATATAGATGCAAGATTGGTGGATGATGTTGAGATACAGATCAACCATGATTTGACTGAATGGCAAATGGTCTGGAGGGCTGAATAGTCTACCCCTGTTGCTATGTTTAATGTACCTAATTTTCCGCCTAGATTATCCCCTGGATTAGTTCCACAGCTTTAGTGTTGTGTCTGTCTGCTTCAGTGATAGTAAGCCTCATCTCTGATTCAGATATTTATGGGGTCCAAGCTCTAGTCCAGCACTTAATTAAAGAATCTAGTCTGACACTCCAATGAAGTGCTGCATTGTTGGAGATCCCTCTAGTTGGGAAGTGATGTTCCACCGAGGTCCTGCTTGCCTGTTCAGTTTGGCATTAAAAAGTTCCATCCACATTATGAGAGTAGGGCAGAGGGTTCTCGGTGTTCAAATCTAATTAACTAGCTATATATCGCTTTGCTATATGAGGAGTGGCTCTATCATATCTATGTACAATTTAACATGGATACACTTCAAAAATAGTATACTAGCTATAAAACACTTTGGGTTATCTTGAGGTTACAAAAGACATATAATGCAAGTTCTTTCTCCATTACTGATTAAACCAAACTAACCCTATTTGGTATTAAATATTAGATATCTATATAGATGCAGGCAACAGATACTGGGTAATTATTTGTTATATTTATGACAATTAAGTAATATGATCAAAGTAATTACAGTTTACTACGTGTTTGCCTCAATACATTTGTCGCACTAGAACAAAAATACTCAAAAATGATCTAAAGTGTCACATTGATACAGAGAAACATATTGTCTCTGCCCTTAAAATGATGCTTTGTGTATCCTTCAATGTCATAGTTAGATTTAATTATCATAGCAATTAAGATGTTCACAGAACATCCCATGCATTGGCAGTTTTCTTGACACTTAAATCTGTCAGCCACTCCTTCTGATGAAACAAGAATGAAGGAAAAGGCCTGAATATTGAAAAAGTATGCATTTTCATGGGACACTAAGTTTTCTGTGGCCCGTGTAAAAGCAGTAATCATTAACGTTATATTACTGCTAGAATTACATGGACCAGTATGTTATGGAGCAACAATATGTTAACGCAATAGATCAATTTTTTGCAAGCTAAGCAATGCTTTTTAACTTGAAATTTTTAGTTTTGTTATATTTGCTGCCCTTGAAAAAAGGGTAGGGGGCATTAACATTTTAAAGATTTATAACTTGTACTTTTGTATTTGCCTTTGTGAAATAAAATCTCAGGCTTAGATTCAAGGGAATGGAACACTTTAACAATTTTGCCTGTGGAGGAATGAGAAATAACGCACCTCGCTTAACAATAGGTGTATTATACAAAACATAAAAGTTCGAGTCATACTAAAGTTTAATTCCTTGCCCAAAATAATGAGGTAATGGCAAAGAGGAACAAATGGGGATTAAGCGTAAAATAAGGTAAAGTGAAGATATTTATTTTCTGCCCATTTTTTAAGACACATGTCAATTCTGATCTAGTATAATAATTCCTCCTCTCCCCTTTATCTAACAGATCAATGTGAGGCTAAATGTACCCATAGCTCCAGTAGTGTCTCCAGTCAATGCAAGATGGCTGCCGATACCGGTCTGCACATGTCCACTCATGGGCAGAAACCAATGATGTTATTTGCAGGAGACACAGTACCAGCAAAAGCCTTACTGTGTTTGGAGCTTCCTCTCAAAGTAATAAAAACATAAAGCTGTGGCATTTCACAATTAGCACTTCTGCATGTTTTTTTTTAGCCTGTATCAGTTCTCCAGTTGCCTGATGTAGTTTTCCAAAAGCTGGTGTGGCATTTGAGTAGCCAGTTGATTTCTCAGATTTACGTTACTTGAAATTAGTAAAACACAAATTAAAATGAAAACTGAGCGCAATGCTGAAAGCTTAACAAAACAAGCAAAAGGAAAAAGGGTAAAATACAGACAGAATAACCTATATGACTGCGAATGAGCCCTGCTGCACATTGCCCCCTATAAAGATGGCGACTGTGCATGTACCTTGCTGCATATTGCCCCCTATAAAGATGGTGCTTGCTAACCTGGGCTTACCATTGGCATACAGCTGTGCATGCATGGCATTGGCATCATACACAACCCAGCAGAAAAGGCTTCAATACCAGATAAACCTGAATTCATTTATTCATTTGTGCTCCGCTCAAAGGCAGGTCCATGGCTCATTGTCTGGTGATGCTTCATCCTGAGCCATTTCCTTGGCAGTTCTTGCCAGTGGTTGTTTGTCATTACCTTCCACTCTCAAGGAGAGGGTGAGGAGGTAGGTCCCAAGTCTAACTCAGCTGGAACGGGAGTCAACCACACTCTTGCCAACTAGCCAGCTGAGTTAACAAGCCCCCTAAACCTGAAATATAAGGCAGAATTTTGCTGTCAGTATGTGGGGGCGGGCCCGACATGCTGGCGCATAAAATAACGCGTGATGATGTCGGGTATGCGTCCCAACGTCATTGCATGTCATTTCGATATTTTGTTCAGCGGGCACGCACCGGAGGCGGCTGCGCGCCTGCCAAACTATCAAAGGCCTACTAAGGCCATTAAAAAAGCAATTAAACTTCTAAGAATGCTGCCCATCCAACCTTAAGGTTAGCAGGCAGGCGTAGAGGCCAAGCGTCTTTCGCATTTTTCAGGAAACCTCATCTACTGTCACATGAGCTGCGACATGTTTGTGAAGTTTGGAAAATTTATTTAACATGAGGGGGCATGTTTAAATAATTTTTTAATTTATTTATTAAAACGTTTTATTTTATGCTTAATCTCTCTGAGGCAGCTCCGTGCCTCAGGGGGATTGCTGCGCTCTTTCGTGGACATGCCCGACTCTCCCTCCTCGCCACGCCCGCACAGGTAGCACTGAGAGCACTACCGGCCGTGCGTCATGCTGGGCAGGCCTTAATTGGCCTGCCCACATAAAATGGCAGCGTGCAGCCAATCGTGGGCAGCAATCGGCTCCGCTCCCGCCCCCACCCACTCCCGCCCAGTCCGCCCGCCATAGGAAAAATTCTCCCCATAGTGTTAATTTTCCATATGGACGCCCTGTTGCAGACTTGGGAGGAAGAAGGTGCGCCATTTTCCTTCCCCGAGGACCTTTGAGGGACTCGAAGGAATTCAGGCCAGGGCCCTGCCTCCTACTCACATCTGGAAAACAGCTGCATATTTGAACACAGTTGCAGGCGTCCCAGGTTTTCCAATTTTGATAGGGGTGTAACAACACGTTAAAGCCAGTGAAAAGGGAAATGTTTACTTTGCTTTAAGCAACAAGGAAATCAAATACTAGATGCCTATAAAGCTCAAAATACACAAACAGCTGTAGGACATTCTGCAAGAGCAGTGATCTCAGGAATACTCCCAGTGCCACATGTTAGTAAGCGTAAGTATAGGAAAATTGAACAGTTCAACACATGGCTGGAGAAATGGAGTAGGAGGGAGAACTTTGGATTTCTGAGGCATTTGGATCGGTTCTAGGGTGGATGGGACCTGTACAAGAAGGATTAGTTTACGCCTTAACAGGACTGGGAAAATTTGTCCTTGTGGGGAGGTTTGCTAGTGCTGTTGGGGAAGGTTTCAACTAGATTGGCAGGGGGATGGGGACCTGAGGGGAAATTCAGAGTACTTTGCATCTGTCTTTACAATGGAAGAAGATGCTGCCGAGGCTGAGGTGAGAGAGGAGGTAACAGGTACGCCTGGAGAACTTACAATTGAGAGGAAGTAGGTGTTGGAAAGGCTATCTTCACCAAGGCTCCTTCAACAGCACCTTCCAAACCCAGGACCACTACCATCTAGATGGACAAGGGCAACAGATAGATGGGAACACCACCACCTGGAAATTCCCCTCCAAGTCACCCACCATCCTGACTTAGAAATACATCGCCGTTCCTTCACTGTCGCTGGGTCAAAATCCTGGAAATCCCTTCCTAACAGCACTGTGGGTGTACCTACATCACACGGACTGCAGCAGTTTAAGAAAGCAGCTCACCACCACCTTCTCAAGGGCAACTAGGGATGGGCAATAAATGCTGGCCCAGCCAGTGAAGCCCACATCCCATGAATGAATGAAAAAATAGATAAGGTACCAGGGCCAAATGAGATGCATCCAAGGGCACTGAGAGAAGTGAGAGCGGAAATTGCAAAGGCACTAGTGATAATTTTCCAGTCTTCCTTAGACACAGGAGAAGTGCCAGAGGACTGAAGAATTGTGAATGTTACACCCTTGTTCAAAAAGGGATGCAAGGATAAAGCTGGCAACTACAGACCAGTCAGTTTGACCCCAGTGGCAGGGAAACCTCTGGAAACTATAGTACAAGATAAAATCAATAGTCACTTAGGCAAGTGTAGGATAATTAAGGAAACCTAGCATGGATTCACGAAGGGAAAATCATGTTTAACATGCTGGAGTTTTTTGAGGAGGTAACAGAGAAGATTGATAAGGGAAACACTGTTGAGGTGGTGTATATGGATTTTCAAAAGGCATTTGATACAGTGCCACACAACAGACTTGTGAGCAAAATTCTAGGTCATGGAATAAAAGGCACTTGGATAAGAAATTGGCTGAGAGACAGGAAACAGAGACTAGTGATAAATGGTTATTTTTCAGATTGGAGGGAGGTTTGTAGCGGAGTTCCCCAGGGGTCAGTGTTGGGACCCTTGCTCTTCCTGATATATATTAATGACCTAGACTGTGGTGTGCAGGGCATGATTTCAAAATTTGCAGATGATACAAAGATTGGAAATGTTGTCACTTGTGATGGGAATAGTCTTGAACTTCAAAAGAACATAGACATGTTGGTGGATTGGGCGGACAAGTGGCAGATGAAGTTCAATGCAGAGAAGTGTGAGGTGATTCATTGTGGCAGGGAAAATATGGTGAGAAAGTATAAAATGAAAGGAGAGCCTCTAAAGGGAGTGCAGGAACAGAAGGACATTGGTATATACATACATAGGTCATTGAAGATGGCAGAGCATGTTGAGAGAGCAGTTAATAAAGCATATAGTATCTTAGACTTTATTAATAGGGGCATTGAGTACAAGAGTAAGGAAGTCATGTTGAACTTGTACAAGACACTATTTACGCCTCATCTGGAGCACTGCGTCCAGTTCTGGGCGCCATACTTGAGGAAAGATGTGAGGGCATTGGTGAGAGTACAGAGGAGATTCACAAGAATGATTCCCAGGATGAAGAACTGTAGCTATGCAGATAGATTGGAGAGGATGGGACTCTTTTCCCTGAAGAATACAAGGCTGAGAGGAGGTTTGATAGAGCTTTTCAAGATCCTGAGTTGTCCGGACAGGGTAAATAGTGAGAAATTGTTCCCACTCAAGGGAACATTAAGAACTAGAGGGCACAGGTTCAAAATAAATGGCAAAAGGGGTAAATATGAATGTGAGGAAAAAGAAATTTCACCCAGAGGATGGAACGAATGAACTTCCAGACTCCTGCACTATACTGCAATAATGTCAAAAATTGCTTTAATGAAATTCTTTAATGAACTGTTTTAATATGACAAAGGTCAGCACCATTACATGTTTTTTTGAATGTACATTGTCTTTCTTGGAGGGGGTTAGGTCTGATGAAACACAAAGCTATTTGTCCAACTCAATCATTGACCAAGCTGTCCACAATTGGACTGTACACAACTAATTTAATTTCCCCAGGATATTTCTACAATATTTCTTCCTAACCATCAGAGGTGATGAGGAAAACTTCACAATTTGTATCTATCATTACACTTCAATTATACAGTTCTGCCCACTTATTTCCCACAGATGATATCTTCGTAGTTCCAGCTGCATGGGAATCATTATATTCAATGAAGTATTTAATCAGCTCTGTCTGTACTTATAACATTCAAACTCATCCCGTTTTTGAAGGAAAAAATGAAATGGCATTAATTACATTTGCTGGGACACTGTCCTATGTAGGAAAGAAATCTTCCAGGCTCTCATCCTGCTTGAGTCTTTCTAACTTATACAAAGGATATATTTATTTCCTCATCGATGTTTCTCATTCCTCCCTTGTTCCTCTGTTTTTTTTTGCTTTTAAACTGATGGTGGGACAATGTTCAGGGGCAGACATTTAATCCTTTACTGATCCATTTGCCTTCTGAGAACAATCAGGGCTGAGTTTGCTTTTTAGTAATTAATCATAGGACCTATTCCCCAAACTGAAGAAAATGAGCCTGTGCTCCCACACTCTAGAGCAAGTGTACAGACATTGCCAGATTCAGCAAGGTCAGTTCATTTACATAATTATGATAATCTCCCTGTCCAGTTTTTGTATAGCTTGGGTATCTAGAGCGCAGTAGCTTGCAAAGTGCTCTTAAATAGCTGCTGAGTTTTTAGGGATGTTGATTGTTGTGGCTGACTGTACTGCAATGGATAGATGTGCACCCAGGGCCAATGTTAGAACTGTATGGTCAGGCAAGGCTACCCTGCATTTGGGCTGTTGAGGAAGGCAATGTGCAGCAACAATGGGTGGCCAGCGAAATTATTGCAATCCCCTGCAGTTCTATAGTTCACACAAGAAAATGAGAAGTAAGTACTGCAACCTGAAGAAGATAGAGTTGACATAATTGTGGCAACAGGAATGAAATAAGTGCTGATGCTGTAAACCATGCTCTCAGACAATAATGTGGTCTCCAGCAAATGCAGCATATATTTGCCCCTCAATCTTACACCCACCAACTAACATATCTGTATCCCATGTAACAGTTATGTGAGGCTGCAACTGGCTGTGTTGTTACAAAATCCACATAGCACATTAATCTATGGCCTGAATTTTATGCTCGCCGATCATAAGATTGGACGACATTGCGATGACGTCTGGATGCACGCTTGACGTATTCTCATGCAATTTCGTGCTACTTCGGGTTGGCCGCATGTCCAATCGCAGCACGTTAAATTCCAGCCTATGTGTACGTTGTATGTTCCTCAACAAAGTGGAACAAAGGCAGGGTATTCGCTGCCCTTCATGTTATATTCAAATGATTAAAGTGTTTGCTTTTGAAGAAGATGACTACACCCATTGACTGATAGACAATCCACACTGATGGCAGGCCCTATGGAACATGGTCTGTATGGGCAGAATTTTCCATTTATGAGGCTAAGTATGGTGGCCGGCAGTTTCAGCAGTGCCCACCCCTCTGGCCGGAGTGGCGGGAACTCACGCCTGATTCCGCGCTTGGGTGCTCATTAATTATGCCCAAGTGAGTATCGGGCCGAATCACCTGGTGGGTTGGGAGCTGATTGGTCTGCCCACCGTCCGCTGATGGGGTCAAAGGTCCGGGCATCACAGTTAAATGCCAGTCCAACACATACATCTCACTCTTTCCAGCTCATCTGCAGAAATGTTTTACAGCCACAAATAGAAGGCTAAAAGCCTCAAGAAGAAGGCAGCGCCCCGCTTCACCCCTCAGGCCCTTCAGGCCTCGCTCAGAGGAGTGTGGGTGCAGAGGCAAGTCCTGTATCCCAGGGATGACTACAGGAAGCAGTGCAGCCTCACCTCTTCAGCCTGGGAGGCCATCACAGAGCAGGTCAGCATGACTGGCAACTGCGCCCGAAACTCCATCCAGTACAGGAAGAGAATGATCCCATTCGCTCTGCCAGGGTAAGATATCCTTCAACACCCTCCAATATCAGACTCTCATCATGGCATCATGCACTCAAATGGCTACTCTCTCCAAGGATCTCACACAACCATTAGCAGGGGACACAGATCAACACTCATTCTCTCACGGAGACTTTCACATCACCACCATCCCATTTATCATGTTGCTCACCGTCCATGCTCTGGCCCTTCTGGGGATGGGTCACTACACACACGGGACATGCATCTCACCCAAGCTCTGCTCCCTCCCTCCTCATCACATGCCTTTCTTTCTTCTTCATACAGACTAAGCTGGCACACAACAAACACGAGAGATCACAGACCAGGGGGAGGGACGGCCGACATCACTGCCCCCATTGAGCTTGAGGAGGCTGCAGCTGAGCTGGCTGGGGAGGACAGGGATTGCTCCTGTGGGGAAGGGGAGATCGGCCTCTCCCAGCAACCTAGTACGGATCACAGCTCCATCACTTCATCAAATCCTGACATTCACAGCAAGTCACATGCAGGCTTATCTAGCTCATGCTCATTAACTGAAACTCTATTTTCTAGGCACTAGCAGATCAAGGTCCACAAGGCAGCTGAGCAGCAGTTCGAGCCTCCAGACCACATCCGAAGAGGAAGCTCTGGAAGAACCGTCACGGCGCTCACACACACCCACCACCAGCTCAGAGACACACACGTCAGTTGGGCACAGCTGTAGATTAGGCTCAGCCTCACTTTCTGGGGAGCACCTCACTAACACCCCCCGCAGCTGTCGGAGGCAGGGACAGCCCAGGTCTCCAGCACTTGGAAGGCTGCTGGAGACCAGCCACCCACTCAGTCCGAGTCAGATGATGAACCTCTGGAAGTGGCTGCCAAATCAATGCTGGAGATGCAACAACAGGTGATGGAGCATCAGGCAGAGCCTCAGCAGACCAGAGCAAACGATGGAGGAGTCCGTCCACGTTCTGTCTGATGTCATGGCTCTGACATGCGATCACCTTGAGGTCACCATGGGAAGGCTGGCGACCACCATGGACTCCTTGGTCCAACAGGCATTGCTGAATTTTCATTCAGCCCTGCACTCCATGGCCACACACACTAGCAGGCACCATGAAGATGTAGGTGACATGGGGACGAGGAACCTTGACCCCCCTCCAGGTTCACCATCTCCTTAAGGAGTCAGGATGGGATTCTCAGGGGCCTCCTCTCAGGACACTCCAAGGGTGTGCAGCTGCTCACAGACCCCCTGACTGTGATCCCATCCATTCCAGCTGCTCACACCATTGAGGGCGCTTCTGCCCCTGAGCAGGAGACGCTTATCAGGCTGGGACCCCTCCACAGGCCACCAGAGGATGTCCGACAAGGTCATCGCAGAAATCAGGAAGTAGCAGTTAGCAGGCTGCCTCCACTTCTGCTGCTGATGCAGGAGCTGCACGCAGGCATAGCAGTAGGGTAGGAAAGTTAAGAAATTTTGATGTCACTTTCAAGACATGGGTATGCTATATTTGTAAAGAAATTGCACTTTTGTGAATACATTTTATGGCTAGGCGAATGCTTTGGGGAGGCAGTGGCATAATGGTATTGTCACTGGGCTAGTATTGTCACTGAAGTACTATTCCAGAGAGCCAGGGCAATGCTGTGGGGATCCAGGTTCAAATCCCACCGTGGCAGATGGTGAAATTTGAATTCAATAAAAATCTGGAATTAAAAGTCTGGGAATCACCATGAAACCTTAGCCAATTGCCATAAAGACCTGTCCATTACTAATATCCTTTAGGGAACAAAATCTGCTATCCTTACCTGGCCTGGCATGTGACTCCAGACTCATAACAATGTGGTTGACTCTTAAATGAGTCTGAACAAGGGCAATTAGGGATGGGCAATAAATGCTGGCCTAGCCACTGATGCTCACATCCCATAAACAAATTTAAAAAAAACTGAAGGTGTTGTGAATTTGTACATTAGAATCCTCTGATGTCGAGGTTTAGCCATCCTCCCACTCAGTGATGGTTCCCACTGTGAGATTCACATTCCTGTGATGCCAACCTCAGTTGAACCAGTCTCTGCACCCTTGTGTCATCAGGGAGATGTGCTTAAATCTTTATTGGAAGTGTGTGCTGTAAGCATTTCTAGCCCTTCTTCCTCAAGGAACACCGTTGAGTGAAGGCAGCTCATCAGCATTGATATTCTAGCTGCCTTTGTGTATCCTCAGTGGTAGTGGCAGAAAAAAAGACAGGCACAGGAGGAGGAGATCCCTAGGCATGTCCACATCTCACCAGCAGTGTTTGCATCATTAGATGGTGGCGAAGGCTTCAAGTCTTCTCTCACATCGCTCTTGTTCCTAAGTGGACTCTCAGTTCTCTCAGAGTGAACTCATTCACAGAGCCCCATGGACAAAAGCAAAGATTGGCCCAGCGATTCATGAGGTCAGAATGCACAAGTGTGAATGTGGGACTCGTTCTCACTACAAGTTGGTGGACATCCCCAGAGATGAAAGAAAATGGCATTGAGTGCTAAGAGAGATGTGGCCATATTCCCTCACTTAACTTTACTCTTCCTGGAACCTGTCAGCAACTAATGTATCACAGGCACGTCTCCCACAGCTTCCTTCCGCCATGGCGTGATCGCATTCATACCGATCCTCAGTAGCCTCCTGAGATTCCTGAGCCTCCAGATCTTCATCCTACGATGAGCTCTCATTCTTCTCCAGTTCATCCCCTGGCAGGGTTCACCTCCTTGCATAGCCAAATTGTGAAGGGCGCAGTACTCTGCTATGATGCAGGAAACCCTTTTGGGAGTGTAATGTAGTGAGCCACCTAAGTGGTCCAAGCATCTGAAATGCATCTTCAGAAGCCCTATGGTCTGCTCTATAAGGGAACATGTGGAGCTGTGAGCAGCATTGTACCTCTCCTCAGAACGACTCTGAGGGCAATGCCCTGGTATCAGCAGCCAGCATTTCAGTGGGTGCCCCTTAACCCCAAGCAGCCAGTCCAGCAGACGTAATGCTCCTCAAAAATCTCAGGCACCTGAGAGTGACTCAGGATGTAGGAGTTATGGCAACTCTCAAGGTACCATGCACAAACATGCAGCATGTGCTTCTAATGATCACACACCAGTTGTACATTGATGGAATGGTAGACTTTGCGGTTTATAAACATTAGAGGCTGCTGCCATGGAGCCTGTATAACCACATGGGTGCAGCCTATTGCACTCTGCACTCTTGGGAAGCCTGAGATGGCGGTGAAGCCTGTGAATCTCGCAGCCTGACTATCCTCATCCAGAGCAAACCTGACATAATAATGAGCTTCCTGTAAAGGGCAACTGTGATGTCCTTTATGCATTGATGTGTTGCGGACTGAGAGATGCCACACAGGTCCCCTGTTGAGCCATGGAAAGAGTCAGAGGCAAAGAAGTTTAGCACTGTGGTCACCTTCAAAGCCACTGGCAAGAGATACCCTCCAACTCCACGTGGCATCAGGTCTTCCTGAAGAATGTGAAATATGTGATGTACCAGGGCTCGGGACAAGTGCAGACATGAACAGCATTGCCTCTCACTCATTTGCAAATAGGAGGCTCTGCTATGATAAACCCTAGGCCTGGCAAGTTGCCCCTGTTGTCTGGGTCTCTCCTCCTGACCCTCCTGTTCATGCTGTGGCTCCACTTGACCTCAGGCATGGCCTCCTGCTGGAGCTGTGTGCTGTGTCACCTCTCCCTCCTTTGCCTTCTCCATTGCATTAGGACGCTGACAAAGGCAGCATTGAGCCCAGGATCCATATTGCTTTTGCCTCCTCTCTGAAAGGAAACATTGAAGACATTAATTATTCAACGGGCAAGAAAGTGAAGCTCAGAAGATGACATGTTTGGATGACATTGTAAGGGTCCATATTTTTTCCTGCCCTACTTGCAGGGTGGCTGATGCCATCTTGTCCCTGAGACACTGGCACACACATCAAGGTGACCAAGATGGCATTGCAGATATGTAACATCTTGCGCCCTGTGTGGGATGCTAAGGTTTAATTGAGATGAGTGACCCAACCTATCTCCGTGCTCCAATCTCTGATGTGGCATATTAATGACCAATCAGTTGCTCATGGTCAATGAGTGGATGCCCTTTGGTCCATGAGGAGTGTCAATTCTGGTGAACACGTGACAGGCCTTTATTGATGGAATGCCACATGTGATACAGCTGTGCCTCCCTCACTATTGCCTGCATTTCCAAATTCTATATTCCTATGTGTTACTCTTGAGATGCAGCAACTGTAATGTGAAGCCACTGAGTTCTAAATAGTCCTTTAACAGTGCTAATGAAGACATTGGCTTTCAGTGGCTTTCGTCACAAGGAGGTCTTCCTCCTTTCTTTCTAAGCGCATTCCTGTTCACTCCTGCGGCACAACCAGTTAGAGGGTGACCCCAAAAAGCCCACTTGTGTTTGCCCTTCCCCCTCACTGCCATTCCACAGCCTTCCTTCCCCATTGCCCACCTTGTGTTCGTCACCCCCACCCCGACTCGAAGTGCTAGTTTCTGAAAGTGGAGTTCTACCTGACTACCGCTGTCCTTGTAGACAATAGTCTCAACCACAGGGAGTAGAAGACCCTTACGCTCCCCAACCCCTGCAGTACTGGTCACTGTCTGAAAGGGGAGGCCTGCATGAGTATTACAGCATAGTGGTGTCCTTCAGGACAACACAGGCAAAGAGCAAGAGCAGACCAATCCTACAGCCCCAGCAGTGTGGCATTCATTGCACCAAGACTGGCGCAGTGCTATGGAGGTAGGCTGTGTATGTTGCACTCACCTCAAAGTTATAAGCAAACTGAGGTCTGACTTGTGCCACTCCTTTTCAAATGGGTTTGAGGCTGACGTAATTTCCCTCTGTTGTGATCCAACATTGGAAGGCGTCACACGAACCCTGCGAGCAGCTGTTTCAACAAGCGTTCATGACATGTTAATGAATGCAAATGACGTTCACACCACTAGTCGATGGGATAACTGACCCACCATTAATCCGCTATTGGGAGAGTTGCAAACTCTTTTTATGCTGGCGGATTTCCGACATTTTGCCTGCGCTGGATTCTCTGCACCCACCCGCCATGAAACCCACCACAGGCGGGAATGAGAAAATTCCATCCTCAGTCTGTTATGTCCTCCAGCCCTAATACCATCCAAGATCTCTGTGCTCTTCCAATTCTGGCCTATTCTGAATCCCCATTTTCATCACTCCATCATGCTTTCAGCAGCGTCAGCCCGATGCTCTGGAATTGCACCCCCACACGCATCTCAACCGCCTTTGAGACACTTCTTAAAACTTACCTCTTTCACCAAGCTTTTAATCGCCTGTCCTAATATTTTTTCATGTGGTTCCGTGACAAGTTTTGTTTCATAACACACCTGTGAAGTGCCTTGGAATATTTTGCTGTGCTAAAGATGATATATAAATGCAAGTTGTTGTTGTTCATAAAATGAAAGGAATTTATGCTGTTGGGGCTGCTGTTGACTTTGTTGGCAACATATTAGCCATCATTAAGGCCCTGGAATCCTGTCGCCTGGTAAAATTGCTGTGCCCTTTAGGGGAAAATAGACACAAATGTTTTTCTCTAATGAAGAAATCCTTTGTGACTTGTCAATTCATCAGTGGAAGAAATTTAACTAATTTGGCAATTATTACCAATGGCGGCTTAAAGGGATATGTTTATGTAGGATTGACAAAAAGGATTTCCACTGATAAACAAGGCCTTTGTGATTTCCTTCATGCATCAGTGGACTAAAAACTGTCTAACGTGGAAAATGTCACTAACAATGGTTTAAAAGAATCCAGTTGCATGAAAGTTCGATGCTATGATGACTTACATAGAAAAAGGCTGCCCCTGGGCACAACCTTGTCTGTAGGTCAGGTTCCTGTAAATGGAACAGCTCAGTTTAAGCCTTGCTTATTAAACAGAGATGATAAAGATAGATCTCCTCAGGCATTCAGACATTCCCAAGTAAGTGTGTTCTGATAACTTGGCTCCCAGATGTTATCTGTTTGGGTCTTTTCTAGCTTTCCTTACTGTAGATTGTTCAGTCTCTTATATCTTAGAGTGCCTTTAAGGGCAAGCTCCAACTGCACTTAATAACAAGAGTGCTTATCTTTGCCTTGAGATCTAGTAACATGTCTGTAGTAATCTGATGTGTAATATATCTTTAAGACGAATGTTGTAATGGAAGATCACATGATCTTGGTATCCAATAGCAGAGTGGCGTGGGCTACCTCTGTAGTCAGTACTCTTGAGTTAGAGTCTAAAGTGTAGAGTTTTGAGTTGTAAGCACACAAGAGTAGCTGCTGAGTTTTGTTTGTAAATAGACAGAATGTGTTTCTTCTAAGAACGATCTACTGATCTCTGTCTTTGGTACCAACTTGGTCACCCCAAAACAAGCGTGCAACCTAGATCCTTAAGCCCAACAAACCAGGATACAGGACCCAACAAACTGGCGACGAGAGTAAAAAGCAAGAAAAAGAAATGAAAAGACAAGAAAAAGCGAGAAAGAATGAAGGAAATCAAGAGAACCGAAATTGGGCTGTACCTCGCACGATAATTTTGGAAGAGTTGAACTTTTCGACCCAGCCTCGGACAATTGGTCTCATTATGTTGAATGCCTCACGTTCTTGTTCCAGGCGAACGACATTTTGGGGGAGGAGAAGATCCTCTTATCCACGTGTGGGAGTAAGACAAATGGATTAATTCAAAATTTGTTGGCACCCAGTGCCCCAGATTCAAAAAGTTTTGATGACTTAGTGAACCTTGTAAAGAATCACTACCAGCCAAAGCCCTCGCTGACGATGCAATGGTTCAAATTTAACTCAAGGAATAGAGCCGCAGGGGAAACAGTTGCTTGCAATGTGGCAAGTCTGAAACAATTAATAGAATATTGCGAGTTTGGTACATCTATCAATGATATGCTTAGAGATCATTTGTTGTGCGGTATAAATGAAGGTGCGATTCAGAAGAGATCACTGTCTGAAACAAAACTGATTTTCAGAAGGCATTGGAAATTGCTCTGGCAATGGAAGGCGCAGTATGGGACTTGAAAGTCATACAGGGAGCACAAAATGGCACCGTCCTCCATGTTGGTTGGGAAGCCTCAGCTAAAAAAGTACAAAAACACAAGGCTCAGAAGCGGGAAGCAGCCACCACTAACAGACAAATAAAAAGAGATGACTTAGCAGCAAAAACATGGCATAATGGTAACAAAGATGGAAGCAGACAACCTTGTAATGAACCACAGTTTTAAAAGATTGAATGTTATTTCTGTCATCGAAATGGACACTTCATGAGACATTGTAAAGATAGAATCAGGCAGACCTTCAAACAAAAGCGAAAACCCAGTGAGATCTACAGTGTTGAGAAGCCTGAAGTAATAGATTCAGATATTTATTTGTTGTATAAATTAAAGGTAGGAAGAACAGAATCAATCTATGGAACCATAAGAGTAAGTGAGTGGCTGATCAGAATGGAGGTGGATACAGAAGCATCCACTACAGTGATAGGTGATACTTTTAAATACCTAAATCATGTGGAACATAAACTAAATTTGGAAGAAACAGATGCCAAATTGAAAACTTACACAGGAGAAGACATACTAGTCAAGGACATAAATAAAGTCACAGTACACTATGGAGATCAAACAGTGAAATTACCCTTGATGGTGGTAGCAGACGAGGGACCAAGTCTCCTTGGACGAAACTGGCTGAAAGAAATTAAATTGGAATGGGCTGAAATCTTACAACTGAGAACTAATGGGCTTTCAGAGTTACTACAAAAATATGCCTCAGTCTTCAAGGATGAACTTGGAAAGATTGAGGGGCTACAAGCAAAAATTCATGTGCCTCCCAGATTCACCCAGATTCATGAAGGCCAGACCAGTACCTGATGCAATACTGGAAAAGGTAGACGCCAAACAGGACAGATTAGAAAAAGCTGGGAGTGATAGAAGCAGTGCAGTTTTCAGAGTGGTCAGCACCAATTGCACCTGTTCTCAAACCTAACCAAAGCATTCGAATTTATGGAGACAATAAATTAACAGTCAATAAAATGGCTAAGTTGGACAGGCACCCCATACCAAAAATTGGAGGCTTGTAGGCTAAACTGGCAGGTGGAACTGCCTACACGAAGCTTGATATGAGTCTTGCTTATTAACAATTGAAATTAGAGAAGGCCTCCTGGAAGTTTGTCTCCATTAATACACATAATGGTTTGTACCAATATACCCATTTACCTTATGGCGTATCTTCAGCTTGTGCCATATTCAAAGAACCATGGAAAGCTTACTACAGGGACTGCCCCCATGTTGTAGTTTATTTAGATGATGTTCTGGTGACCGGAGGCACTGAAAAGGAACATTTGGTAAACTTGGAACATTTTTCACAGAAGGGAGTGCTTTTGAAAAAAAAGTGCACATTCCAAGCAAAAGAGGTAACCTACCCAGGTCACAAGGTATATTCACAAGGTCTATACCCAGTTGAGGAAAAAGTGAAAGCCATTAGAGAGGCACCAGCACCAAACAATACATTTGAGCTCAAACCATTCTTGGGGATGATCAATTACTACGGATACTTCTTGCCTATTTGTCGACAGAACAGGCACCACTGTATTACTCGCTCAAGAAAAACCAACGATGGTCTTGGCAAACACCACAGGAAGAAGCTTTCACAAAAGTGAATCAGTTGTTACAATCATCTACCCTTCTAGTACATTTTGACCCGAAGAAAGAGTTGGTGTTGACACGTGATGCATCTGCCTATGGAGTGGGGACAGTGCTCTCCCAACAAATGGACAATGGATCAGAACGGCCTATAAGATATGTATCGAGAACACTCAATACAGCGGAAAATGGCTACTCACAGATAGAAAAAGAAGGCCTGTCAATCATCTTTGGTGTTAAGAAATTTCTTCATTATAAACACGGTCGCCATTTTATTATCATATCAGACCACAAGCCATTGCTGGGATTGTTTGGCGAAGACAAGGCTATACCACCTATAGCCTCAGCAAGAATACAACAATGAGTATACTTTCATTCATAGACCCGGAAGTCAAATTGCAAATGTAGATGCACTCAATCGTTTGCCCATGCAAGTAATCGATGAGGATGTTCCAATTCCTCATGAATTTGTTTTATTATTGAACTTCCTGGATTCATCATCAATATGTGCTAGACAGATTAGAGATTTCACAAGTCAAGACCCAGTCTTATCCAAAGAATGAGAACTAGTTCTTCATGGTTGGTCACAAGAACTGGAATCTGACAAAATGAAACCGTATTTTCAGAGAAGTTACAAAATAAACAGACAGGAAGGTATCTTATTGTCGGGAGCATGAGTGGTTGTTCCTCCAAAAGGACAAAAGCCATTTTGACTTAGCTTCACACTGCACATCCAGGAACTTCCCGAATGAAGGCCATAGCATGCAGCTATATATGGTGGCTTAGGATGGATGGAGAAATAGCGAGCTTAGTAAGAAGTTGTATGCAGTGTCAGCAAGTGCAAAAATTACCTTCAACAGTTCCATTACACCCTTGGGAGTGGCCAGGAATGGAACTTCATGGGAAAAATGTTTCTACTTATCGTCGATGCTCACACAAAATGGATGGGCATATATGAAGTGAAGTCACCAACATCTTCTGCCACAATTGACAAGCTATGTCAAAGTTTCGCAATCAATGGACTGTCAGAAGTGGTCATATCAGACAATGGAATGGTATTTACGAGTGCTGAGTTTCACCAATTTCTCAGCCTCAACAGTATTACTCATTTAAAGCTTCACTATACCACCCTTCCTCAAATGGACTGGCCATGACAGTGGTTCAGACATCTAAGTCTGGTATGAAGGAATTGTCTGGAGATTCTATAGTGACTAAACTAGCAGGTTTTCTTTTCCATTATAGGACCACCCCTCATACGACAACAGGTGTCACACCTGTGGAATTGTTGCTGAAGTGCCATCTCTGATCAAGATTGAGACTAACTATGCCAAACTTTGGGCGGAAGGTGGAAAGGAGTCAGGGAAGTCAGAAATGATGGCACAGTCGTGACAGGACATTTAACGTAGGAGAGAAGGTATATGTGAAGAATTTTAGAGAAGGACCAACATGGTTCTTTGGTGAAATAAGTGCAGTAACTGGACCTCTTTCCTACCATCAAGTCATATAGAGACATGTGGATCATATAAGAAGAGGAGAAACAAAATACCCAGAAATTATTCCACCAGTGTTCATGATTGAGTCAACGTCTCCTGTTGAATGAACTCAACTGAGTACAGATGTGTCTGAAGGGTCAACTGTACCTGAAATAGTCGAGGAAACAGATTTTCAGGTACCTATCAAAGAGCCAGATGCTCAGACGACTCCAGTGAAGGAGGTTCCAGATCAAACATCAGAAGCTGCAGAGCTGAGACGTTCTACATGCATAAGGAAACTCCCAGAAAGACTGACTTTGTAAATTACTTAACTATGTGAAAAATTTGATATTTCCCGAAAAATTGTAAAATGTATTTCTGAGTGAAGGGGGAGGGATGTAGTAATCTGATGTGTAATATATCTTTAAGGTGAATGTTGTAATGGAAGATCACATGATCTTGGTATCCAATAGCAGAGTAGTCAGTAGTCTTGAGTTAGAGTCTGAAGTGTAGAGTTTTGAGTTGTAAGCACACAAGTGTAGCTACTGAGTTTCTTTTGTAAATAAACAGAATGTGTTTCTTCTAAGAACGGTCTACTGATCTTCTCTGACTTTGGTACCAACTCGGTCACCCTGAACCAAGCATGCAAACCAGATCCTTAAGCCCCAGCAAACCAGGGTACGGGACCCAACAAACTGGCAACGAGAGTAAAAAGCAAGAAAAAGACATGAAAGGACAAGAAAAAGCAAGAAAGAATGAAGGAAATCAAGAAACCCTAGCTGGACATTTTTTTATTCGTTCATGGGATGTGGGCATCTCTGGCTAGGCCAGCATTTATTGCCCATTCCTAGTTGCCCTTGAGAAAGTGGTGATGAGCTGCCTTCTTGAACCCTGCAGTCCATGTGGTGTAGGACCATCCACAGTGCTGTTAGGGAGGGAGTCCCAGGATTTTGACCCAGGAACAGTGATATATTTTCAAGTCAGGATGGTGTGTGGCTTGGAGGGAAACTTCCAGATGGTGGTGTTCCCATGTGTCTGCTGCCCTTGTCCTTCTAGATGGTAGGGGGTATGGATTTGGAAGGTGCTGACTAAGGAGGCTTAGTGAGTTGCCCCATTAAGTTGTTCTATTCTATCAAACTCTTGGAATGTATCCTATTCCTCCATTAGTCTCAATCCAGTCTTCAAGAGCAGTAGAGAACCAAATTATTTCAAATTTAAAAATATTAAAATATTGAATACATTTTATGAAAGAAATGAGCAATGAATGTGCTACAGAGAACCGACATGGATTCGAGGGGCTAAATGGCTTCCTCTGTGTTGTAATGACATTATGACTGTATGACACAAGTAGCTTAACAGTGATACATTACAATTATGTAGAAAATCTATAAAATAATGAAAGAATGAAACTAATCCTTTGTAAAGAGATTTTAAATATGCACAAGCTCAATTTTGCTTGACGTACATTGGGCAGGCAATGGGCAGAGTGATTGCTTAGATAATGTTTTTTGTATGAAGCCCTAACCATGATAATGGCCAGGCCTCATTTAAAGATAGTTGCTGAGTTACCCATGCATTTTGAGCACTGACAGGCAGCTTTGTGGTTTTCAAAGGTCGGAAGTCCTTTGAGGCAGTCGCTGCATGATCATGGGTCAGCAGCAACAGTTTCAAGGGGAGTGCTTGACAGATTGTTGGTGTGTCGGGTGGGGGGACTAATTTAAGGTCGTGAGGACTTTAAGAAAGAGAAGAGGGCAATTCAACTCACCCTGAAGGCTCAAAGCTGCCAACACAATAAGCAAATTAAAAATTAAACAAAAAATGATGAAAATGTTAATGTGACCATGAGTTGCACCACCCTCCTCCCCACCCCACCACACACACCCCATCTGGCTTAGGCAACTGTCTCAGCTGAGTGCAATAGCCCTGCAAGTTAGCACCACAGGTAGTGGAGGTGTTAAAATGTCCACAGCAGATCAGCCTGCTCATGCTGCTCAACTTTCCTTTTTATTGACTTCAATTTTACACCCCTGCCAAAATTTAAAGTTCCCCTAGCGTGTGTTTGTTTTAAAATAGGAAAAGCTTTGAAATTATATATTAATGAAGAAATAAAAAGAAATATACAGTGGGGAATTCTGTTTTAATGCCAACATAATTCATTTCATCCTGAAATCCAGCTATTTTGTGTGATATGTCCCACTACAGACACAAAATCCAACTTTATGAAAGGGTTTGAGAAAGCTTTTACAAGCCCTCAAATAATCAATAGCATCAATTTAAAACTGCTTTCCTGAACCCATTGTGCTGTGCATGAGGAAATATTAAGATTAGGTTCTCTGTCTCATAAAAATAAATTCCTGGAATCATAGGAGGGTTACAGTGCAAGAGATCATTCAGCCCATTGTGTCCATGTTTGCTCTTTGCAAGAGCCATTCACCTTGTGCCACTCCCCCACCTTTTCGCTGTAGCCCTGCAAATTTTTCCTTTTCAGATAATGATCCAATTCCCTTTTGAATGTTGTGATTCAATCTGCTTCTACAACACTATCAAGCAGTGCATATTCCAGATCCTTAGCAGATCCTAACCGCTTGCTGCATAAACTAGTTTTTCCTCCTGTCACCATTGCTTTTTTCGCCATCTGGGCCCCCTGGTTCTCGACCCTTCCACCAATGGGAGCAGTTTCTCCCCACCTACCCTGTCCAGACCCTTTATGATTTTGAATACCTGCATCAAATCTCATTACAACCTCATAATATCAAGAAGAGGATTACTTACACCTATTACCCTACACACATGTTCTGAAGGAGTTCAATATCAAAACTCCAGGAAGAACCTCGGAGCAGGAGTACGGTATTCAACCCTTGAGCTATTCCGCTATTCTATTCAGTCACAACTGATCTGTAGCTCAACTCCATTTACCCACCTTTGATATCCCTTGGCACCCATAACCTTACAAAAACCTATTGACCTCAGTCTTGAAAATGTCAATAAGCTCAGCATCTACAGCTTTTAAGAGAACTCTAGGTTTCCATGGCACATTCATGTGAAAAAGTGCTTCCTGAATTCTCTGCTTAATGGCCTATCTCTAAATGTAAGAATATGTTCCCTTGATCTGAATTCCCTCAGAGTAAATGATTTATCTGTACTTACCCTATCAAATTCCTTTATCATTTTAAAGACTGATCAGAAACTTTCTAAACTCAAGGGAATACAAACTAAGTTTATCAGTCCTCATAATTTAACCCTTGCCATCCTGGTATACTTCTGAGGAATGTGCAGTGAACCCCATCCAAAACTCTTATGTCATTCCTGAGGTGCACTGTCCACAATACTGAACATAATACTCCTGATGGCATCAGGCCAAAGCTGCAACTGAAGCATAACTTCCTCTCATTTGCATTATAACCCTAAAGGCCAACACTCTAGTCATCGTTTTGATGGCGTTTTCTACTTGTGCTCTAGCTTTTAGTGATCAGTGTACATGGATACCTAAATCCCTTTGCACCACCACTGTCTCTAGCCTCTCTCCATTATAAAAAAGGGTTAAAGCATGAGCTGAATCACAGTCTAGAAGGGATTTTAAAGAAGAGCATCAAATTCTTGAAATTATGAAAATCAAAATAAAAGCTAGTTAAAGAAATAATGGTATTGAAGTTTGACTTGGGCAGGGGAACCACAAAACAGAAGGTATTGAAGCTGCCACCAGCATAGATGCCCTGCCCAGCAGTTAATCAGTAGCAAAAAAAAAACAGAATTACCTGGAAAAACTCAGCAGAACTGGATCTCTAGTCAGCAGATGGGATACTGTCTATTCTTGCATTCTCGAGTTTCATCCTAGTTTGTCTAAAAGTTGTTTGATACTTACCGGTCAGTCGTTTTAACGCATAACTTTCCAGTTTATGTTCCGACAACCACAAACTTCAAGATAGGAGACTCACACCTGTTTTGTAAGCCAACTAGCTGAGTTAAACATGTTAAGGTGAATGCAACCTTTAAGGTCCTAAATGCATTACGATTAATTTGTCTTCTGATTTTTCATTAACACGCTATTGTTACTAAATCATTGGGTTGCTTTTAGAATTAAATGCTATCGGGGGAAACAGCAAGAAGTTAATTTGGGATTTAATTAATCTTCCTAAAAATGTATTGTTTATTATTAGGTCCAATTTTTCTGACCCTTGCCTTGAGTAACATGCAAACAAAAAAATCAAGAAGATGAAGTGCAGAACCAGGCGACCAAATCTCTTGCACTTTACCATAGCCCCAAGATTGGTGGGGGATGAGAGGGGGAGGCTCGACTGTTTGAATTAGGTGGAAGTGACAGGACATTCAGTTGTTTCCTTCATTCTCAAAATCATATGTGCAGGCAAAGGCAGACTAATTTGATCTAGCTCAAGGTTTGGATAGGCTAAATTAATCCAGGAAGGGTATGGCACAGTAAGGCTATATGCTGCAAGGACGCCTGCAGTCTGGAGTCAAGCTGTACAATCACGCTACTTCTTGTAGTGAATTCTGAACGAATACTCATTCGTTAATTCAACCACATGAAATGAACGTCCAGGACTGTTGAGTGAGAGACTGACTTAAAGTAACAGATAATTACTAACTCTGAATAATGCTTCATGTGTTTTGGGACTGATTTTTGAAACCATTGTTATTCCATATTTATATTTTCTGGAAAAAGAAGAGTAAAAAGAAGAAATGGAAACCTTAAGGCAGGAGAGATTTTACTAGAGGAAGACAATTCACTCAATTCTTTAAAATATATACGCAGGCCAGGGTGGACTTACTTGATCTAGCTCAGGGTTTGGGTAGATTAAGTTTATCCAGGAACGATATGGCAGAATAGTGCAACATACTACAAGGAGGCCTGCAATCTTGAGTGAACCTGTGCCAAAGGGTTCGAGTTTATGAGGCAGTCTAGCTCACTGATGGATTTAGTGTTTTAGCTCCACTTCCTTCACCTACATTAAGCAATACAATGCCCACAAAACAAATAAATGATGCATTCATCAGCACCCAGTTATTTTCTGCTACACTGACTAGCACACAGTAGGCAAGGATTACAAAATCGAGTATACCCAACCCACAAATTAATGATCCTTGTCTGCTGCTGGTGAGGCCCCTTCTGCATTGCAGTCTTGAAAAAGTTATGTCGTAATGCTCAGAGGAGATTTTCCCTGGTTGGACATTCACATTGCCTTTGGGCAAATTAATCTTTATCCAGAAATTACACCTTAATATCATACCTTTAGAATAGCTTCTCTCCTCTTGATATTGAGTGAACAAGTGCCAGACCATTGTAGATCAACTTGTTTACTGCCAAAATAGTGGGTGAGAAGACTTTCAGATGATCACGTTAAGCATTCAAACCATAGTGTCCCACAATGTCATTTCAGTGCTTTGATCCTTCGCCTGTTAATTAATGTAATAGCTGTGGTACCCTAATTTGTGTTCGTTTGATTATATAGTCACATCTAGTAATTACAATTTAGGACTTATCTTTGTCATTACTTAACAGAATCTTTCTCGCGCAAAGGAAAAGGAAAGCTACTTAAATACAGTGGGTGTATTTAAATACTAAAGCATGGCTTTTTGTATTCTTCAACAAGAAATAATTAAACTCAAGTGTAAAAGATGTAATTAAATAATAAGGATGAAATGAAAGATTCTTAGATGTGCTATTCTGGAACAGTGTAGGCTGCGCTTTTGTACAAGGAACAATAAGCAGAGTGGCATCTATTATAAGAAACATCTGACTGTTTTCACTATTAGAATAATTAGGTGCTTTGAAATAGGTTTGCTTATTTTCCAGATGGTGGGTTCAGTTCCTGTACAGTTACCATTTCGCTAGGAACTATCATGCCTCTTGATATATGCAGTGTTCAACCCACAAATATGCCTATGACACCTGTTCCGGAATGGAAAAAGGGGTCCAGATGTATGTGGTTGACAGGCTGTGTACATTGATCTTGGTAGATGATGATCTGCTCCTGCTGAAGCTGTCAGAGCCTGTGAATCTCAACCAGATCAAATAGCACTCCATTGAGTCAAGATAAAATAATTTCACTCTTGATCCTGTTTGGTTTTAGGTATTACCAGATTCAATAAATTGTGTGTCTTTTGTCAAAATGGGAAAAGGTACTACTGAATGGTGGAATCAAGATTGACTTCATTCCTATAATCACTTCTGAAGAGTGTGTTTGAAATAAATGTTATTCTCACTTTTGAAACCATCAAAAGCAAAATACTGCGGATGCTGGAAATTTGAAGTAAAAAGACAAAATGCTGGACATCCCCAATGTGCCAAACAGCAGCTGTGCATGGAGAAGCAGAGATAATGGATGGAAT
This sequence comes from Cetorhinus maximus, assembly GCF_964194155.1. Taxonomy (NCBI): domain Eukaryota; kingdom Metazoa; phylum Chordata; class Chondrichthyes; order Lamniformes; family Cetorhinidae; genus Cetorhinus; species Cetorhinus maximus. Next base: position 36,127,280 of record NC_135890.1, read on the forward strand.
TTTAAGCCCAAAAATGGACAGCTTTTTTTCCAGATGGGCTGTTAAAATTATAAAAATCGCAAACCCAAACCCAACCCACCTTGAACGTATCTATTTCTGGTTATAAAGGAGGACGACAGGCAACCAACCTGCTCCCAGGAGGTGGCCTCATATTTCAATATCTAATAAGGCTGTGTGCCTGAGGGTTTCTCTCCCTCTCAGTTTTAATATTGGCTGACTGGGTCTGGCGAAGCCTGGTAGCTAAAGGGAGGTGAGGACTACTGCATGGAAGAAGAAAATGCTTTTTCAGCACCTTTTGTGGGCCAGGAAGAACAGAACCATTTTTTTTTTTATTCATTCATGGGATGTGGGCATCATTGGCAATCCCTAATTGCCCTTGTTCAGAGGGCACTTTAAGAGTCAACCACATTGCTGTGGGTCTGGAGTCACATGTAGGCCAGGCCAGGTAAGTATGGCAGATTTCCTTCCCTAAAGGACATTAGTGAACCAGATGGGTTATTATGACGATCGGCAATGGCTTTATGGTCATCACCAGACTTTTAATTCCAGGTTTTTTTTAATTCAAATTTCACTATCTGTTATGATGGGTTTCAAACCCGGGTCTCCAGAGCAGTACTCTGGACCTCTAGATTGCCAGTCCAGTAACAATACCACTATACCACCCCCTCCCCTCCCCTCCCCTCCCCTCCCCTCCCTGACTAAGACCGGATACATCCACCATGCAATCTCTACCTCAGCAGCAAGAAACATACCTGCTTCTGAGTGCTGCAGCCTTTTCTGGTGCATTCTCTGCCCGACATGGAAGCCCACCCTGTTAATCAGACTGGTTTCTAGGTGGGTAACATGTTTTATGTTGTGGAGTTCAACATTCAGACAGGAACTCCTCTGCTCAACTTAGAAATCCAGCTCCAGTAAATAACAGGGTCATTGTTTCAGGCCAATAAACTTTCATCAGTTTTCATGAAAGGTCATCAACCTGAAGAGATAATCCTGGTTGGAATCCTACGGGGGCAATGGGGGTCTCAGCTGCCAGCTGAAGAGCTGGCAGGAGCCTCATGCTGCCTCTTTCTGGGGAGGCTCACCTCATCATGTGCCACTTAGGTGCTTCACAGGTCAGCGGCAGGCCTTTCTCTGGGATCATGGACCCTGGGGGGGTGGAAGTCCTGCCCACCAAGAGTTGCCAGCCAATCAGAGGTCGACAGCTCTATTGAATGGCAGGGCTACCAGCAAGGCAGTGACTGCTGCCAGTACAACACCCACCCAAGGCTTAGGAATGCCTCTGGATCCCAGGCCACAGGGTAGTGATGGTGGGAGGGTGGTCAAAGTGTGGGGGTTGTGGAGATGGGGAGGGGGGTTCGGCTGCAAGGGCAAGGGGGTGGCTCTCAACTGGCCCGTGCTTTCCTTATGCCGAGTCCCTAGATCAGGCATTGAGTGCCTTTGAACGAGGGATTCCCCCAGGAGCCCACAAGCAACCCCACAAGGATTTGCTTGTCATGTTCCCTGCATGGCAAGCCCAATGTTTGTTGCTGGGTTAATACCAGCGGTGGTGGGGTGAAGCCCTTAAGCGGGCAATAATTGGCACTAAAGGGCCTCAATTTGTGGTGGGGTGGGAAGGTCATCCTTGGGCCTTCCCGCCATGGACTTAATCAGGGAGGAGGCGGGAAGGTGATGGGGTCCCACCCCCACCCTCTAGCCTGATTAAATGCCACACAACCCGACCGCCACCAAACTCACCACAGGGGAGGGCAAAACCTCTGTTTCTTTCCCCACAGACAATGCCAGATTGGCAAAATCAACATGTCAGATTAGTGCAAGAATCAGCTTTTATTCTGTTTGACCAAATTAACATGTAAGTACAATGCATAATATTCAACTAGTCAGTAATGAAGGTGATTCTTCGATTTTGTTTAGGATATTTCTGTTCACCAAGCTGCTTCTGTCACTTCCAGCTTTGTTATTCTTTCGCCAGAATCAGTCTATTCAGTAGACCTCCTAATCAGTTTTCAATAGATAATGTTCATTTTAAACTAATGGTCGTCGCTATAGAGAAATTTACTTCAACATGAGAACTTCGTAACATGTGCGTCACAACAACTAATCAGATTGAAGCCTGTTATAACTGGAATAATCTTTGTGAAATTATTTGCATTTTGTAATTTGTGGCCACCCGTTTAATGCCATTGTTTTCTACTCAGCAAGAACAATATTTTATAATTTGATTGCAACACTTGCATTTTTATGCAGATGTAATTAAGCTTAATGATCCTTTCTGAAATGGTCTCATATGCATTAATATGATAACTTGTTCTGTAAGCACAGTTGATTCAATAAGACATTGTTCATATTTTTTCTCATTCAGTCAACAGGAAAACAGACAGATGCAAGTGATTATTAAACGTTTAATGTATATACTTACATTAAGCTGGCACACTTGAGGTGCTGCAGCGCTATGATTTATTCTTCATGGAATTAAGTTCTACTGATTTAGGTGGGAAACAAAGTGATTTTTAAAAAAAAACATAAGCATTATATAAAATATAATTATTTTAGTTATCTCTCCTGTCAACAGATTGAACTAAATTAGAAATGGTCTATCACATACACCTCTTCATTGCATCATACACCTTTCCTCCAAAAATCTTAAAGAAACAGGATCCAGCTTGACTTAATTGTTCCTTAAGCCTCAAAACATTGTATGAGGCAGCTGCTTGTCATGTCCATTTCTCATCTGCGGGGCATATTACTCAGCCAAACGCCAGACTGCAATCACAATTGTTCGACCTGACTCATCATTGGATGAATCCAAATCACCATCCTGATATACTAGGCACTATTTATTCCCTTTTCTCACCATGCTTTCTACATAGCAAGCTGTGATCCCATAGCATAAAGTGTGGAACAAAAGCCTTGCTGCACTGTGAATGTGCCCAGCGGTCTTGTTTCAACCATTACTGATAGGACAAGCCGACTCAGCCTTCTTGGATGCTTAACTTCCATAAATTACTTAAAGTTTTCTTTCGCTTGCTTCATTACATTCCTTCCTCTGGGAACAAAAACAGAGGTCTCCCTTCTGTGGATCTGCTTGCACATGACCTGCGCTTCTCCAACAATTTTCTGTTCCATCGTGATTTTAATGTAAGATGACGGGAGGGGAAGGGGTGATCAAAGCAGAAAAGAATTTGACAAATTACCATGGTACAAGCAATCTAGAGGTACCCAAATTTTGTACACCTGAACGTAACTTCATATGTAAATATAGGGATGTAGCTCTGCACAAGGGTTAAATTATTCTAACAAAGCGATGAACTAACACTAAAGCTTTCATGTTGCCTTGGTTGAATACTGAGCTTTATTAAATAAAAATTTATAGCAGAAAACCTATAGAGCACAGTTAACTTAATTACAAAATGTTTAACTCACACCTCTTTAGATATACAAAAATAATAACATTTGTCACTTCCAGGCCGGAGCAGATGACATCTCCAACATCTCATAATTCACTATCTACTGTTGTATATGGGAGGTCAATACTGGTGCTCTATTTGCAAAGCGAGAGGAATATATCATATTCTCTCTTTCCAAAGAGAAGCAGGTGGAGCAAGCACCCAACTTCCCCAGAAAAGCATGGTGCAGGGTACCATTGACTGCATGTGGTGCTTTGCAGACGTTGCATGTGAATTCAGAGATATGCTCCAATGGTGAAGGGTTCCAACTCCCCCCCACCACCCCCCTATCTTGCTGGCGTAGAACCATACTCAGTACATCATACAGGTCAATCCCATTATCCTAGCACTAGCAGTGCTCTCAGCTTTATTCTGCACCAGTCTGCTGTACAATCAGCATTTGAGCCATAACAAGAAACCAGAGGATGGCTACTTAGCAACAAGGGCTATAGCTGACCACCTGGTTCATTACTGAGGCATATAATCCACACGCAGGTCAGCAGCATTCACACAACATAAGCTATGCTGCCAGATGAAATATCACTGAGCATTAGACTACTTAAGCAATCTGTCCAGTGCCTGGAACGCTTTGAAAGAGTTTGCAGAACTCACGGAACGTGTGCCATGATTCTTCCAGTTCTGCTACATTCTGCACAACCTCGTCTTCATGAGGTCGCAGCCCTTGCATCAGTTATATGGGGAGAAGCTGAGGATGAGGAAGAAGATGAAGGTGGAAGGGAGAAGGGATTCAACACAGCCCGTCCCTGGCCGAGCTGGAGCTCATTCGACTGGGGTATTAGTAAACGCAGCCCCAATTCAGCAACAGTGCCACACCTTCCCTAACTCTGATACTGACCATCACTGCACACACTTGGCCATAATGCTGAAATAAAAGCCGTCACAAATCAAACAGTTCAAACCAACTTGATCAAACAAACCATCTAATATACAAAAGTCAACTTATCATCCATGTGCATTCCCTTCACGCCTGTCTTCCATGGTGGTTTACCTGTCCTAGAGCTACATTATTGTGCACTCTAGTGACAGTAGCATTACTGGTAGAAGACTGCTGGTTGTCAATGGGGGAAGATGTAAATGGCATTACAGGACAACCTCATACAGTTGTGGCCAAAAGGCTTGACTTTGGACTGCACCACTTCAGCATGGGCAGTAGCCACTAGGCTGATTGGCTGACAGACAACACCAAGGATACTGTTGAAGCAGTGGCAGTAGAAGCACGAATGCAGTCATTCCAAGAGAAGGCAGCAGGTTTGCACTCCACTGGACTACCACTCCCCCAGGACAGTACCTCAGCAATCCTAGCATTCTGTTGGAGGACAGATTGCTGGACTTCTGTTAGACTCTGCAAACCTCTTTGAGGCCATAATGTTAGCAGTCTGAACATTCCTAGCTGCAAGTTGAGCTTACATAACTTCAATTTGAACTTTCACTGCAGCACCCAGACTTTTGGTAACTTCCATTTGTACTGCATTGGAAGCAGACACATTCAGCCATCAAATGTTGCATTATGGTTGGATCCACAAGTGTATAAATGGTGTTGATCACTAACTCCACAATGAAAATGATGGGCTTCAAGCTCTGCATGTGTGCAAGATTGATGTTGGACTCCTTCGTGTTCCTTGACAGTCATTGCAGGCATTCTGGGAGATCTGCCAATCCACCAATCATTTCTTTGTGCATGGGCCTGGATTTTTCCTATGGCGGGTGGGCTGGATGAGAGCAGGCAGGGGCGGGCACGGAGCTGATTGCTGTGCGCGATTGGCTGAATGCCGCCATTTTACATGGGCGGGCCAATTAAGGCCCACCCAGCATAACGTGCGGCCTGTAGTGCCAGCGCTACCTACATGGGCGGAGGAGGGGGGAGAGTCGGGGCCTGCGTTCTTTCACACATGCGCGCAAAAGAGAGCATCAACCTTCCTGAGGCACGGAGCTGCCTCGGGGAGATTGAATACAGAATCAAACATTTTAATAAATGATGTAAAAATTGATTTAAACATGAGTGTCACATGAGTTGGGACATGTTTGTGGAGTTTGGAAAATTAATTTATTGATTTTATAAAAGCTTCAGGAAACCTCATCTCGCCTGTGGATGAGGTTTCCTGAAAAACGTGAAGGCCGCTTGGGCTTTTCGGCTGCCCGCCAACCTTAAGGTTGGATGGGTAGTGTTCTTAACTAGTTTAATTACTTTCTTAATGGCCTTAATAGGCTGTTGACATTTCAACGGGTGCACAGCCAACTCCGGCGCGTACCCGCCAAATGAAATATCGCGATGGCACATGATGATGTCAGGTCGCACGGCCAACATCGTCGCGTGTCATTTTACTCGTCAGCGTGTTAGGTCCACCCCCACACACCGACCGGAAGATTCAGCTCATAGTCTTTTTCTATGGCTGCCCTTCTGAAGTCCTCATCTGAGTCCTATACAACTGAACCGTGTGCAACATTGTCCTCCAACAAACCGGTAGTTGCGCTCCCCTTTGCCCCTGCCTTTCTTTTGGCAATCCGGACATTAAATTCAGAAATACCACTGCCAATCTCACCAAGAACAGCAATAGTTTTCAAATATCCAATCATGCTTGTGTAAAATATAGATCTTTGCAAAGTATTTTTTTTTTCAAGCATACTAGCCCAGGATTACATTCTAACGATTTTTTTATTCGTTCATGAGATGTGGGTGTCGCTGGCTAGGTCAGTATTTATTGCCCATCCTTAATTGCCCTTGAGAAAGTGGTAATGAGCTGCCTTCTTGAACCGCTGCAGTCCATGTGGTGCAAGTACAGCCACAGTGCTGTTAGGGATGGAGTTCCTGGGTTTTGACCCAGCGACAGTGAAGGAACGATGATACATTTCCAAGGGCAATTAGGGATGGGCAATAAATGCTGGTCTAGCCAGCGAAGCCCACATCTCATGAATGAATTCAAAAAAAGGAAGGGGAGCACCTCATTCAGGGGGTGCCCTGCACACATCAGTGGCACACCCCATGATGTCACCACCCCCCCCCTTCCACACCAACCACTCGACAGAACCCGACCCCCCACCCACCCTTTCTGGGATCCCTCCCCACCCTATAGCTTTGGGATTTACCTTCTCTGGGAGCCATCTCCTTCTTTGATTCTTCCTGCAGTCCCGGCAGTGCCTACTCTTGAGCTCTGATGCTGCCGGTTTGATTGATCTACTGGCCAATCAGATTGCCCGGTAGTTCCCAAGAGTGGTATTTCCTCCTGAGTGAGGGGCGAATGTCCCACTGTTCACCAATTTAGCTCGCCTGCATCATGTTATGGCTGCGGGATGAGCTGTAATGAAGTGAGGCCGATTTTATCTCAGGCGATGGGGGAGCAAGCAGTCCACCCCCAGCTGAAAAATGCAGCCCTTAATCTCAATTTATAGGACTCTCAAGATGGCAGCTAGTCAGCTAATAGGCTGCTCACATAGCAAGACTATGCTTATTATGGTTCCCATTAAACATAATTAAAAATTATATGCTGGAAAACATTATGTTTAATATTTAATTCTAAAGATACAGCAGTTACAATGTTTTGAATGCACTCTAACTGTGTTGGTGATGTCAGGTTATTAATCTGTGGAAATATAAAACAAGTGACATTAGTTTATACAGGTACATTCTATTTAAGGCTTAGCTATAATAACCTTGACAATGATCCTATCATCCTTAAGCTGAGATGGTCCAACCAGTGGATGTATCAATGAGCTACAATATTTAAAGACAGTCTGACTTGAACCTTCATAAATTTATGATGCATAAGCATTTCAGTTTATTAGAACTTATTGTCTTTCTGAATGCACAAATGTGATTTAATTTAAGTAATAAATATTTTTAAAGGACAAATGACATGCATAATTGTGAAGAATGTTATGAGAGGTTTTGATAGAGTATGTGGGGAGAAATGGTTTCCACTGGCAGAAGCTAATTGGCAGTCAGATAATTGGTAAGGTAATTTGGAAAAAAGTTAATGGGGAGATAAGGAGGCTATTTTTTCACGCAGTGAGCTGTTATGATCTGGAATGCATTGCCTGAAGTAGTGGTGGAAGTAGATTTAGTTGTAGCTTTGAAAAGAAAATTGGACGTATAGGTGAAAAGGAGAAACTTGCAGGACTTTGGGAAAAGAGCAATGGAGTGGGATTATTTGGATGCCTCTTTAAAGATCCAGCACAGACATGATAGGCTGAATAACTTCCATCTATGCTTTATGACTCTAATGAAGTGGAAGATTTATCATCCTTTTTTTAATGGACATCCATTCACTAAACTAATGGCCGGGATTTTTCCGCCCCGCATTGTCACGATGGGACGGGAAACTTTGGAAAGCGGTCAAAAGTGGGACCGGAAAATCCTGCCCAAATGAGTCTCTGAGCTTTTTTTAATATTAGGAATACTTAGTCGTTCTCTGGCATGGTCTACCTTCAATGTTGTTTCAAATCAGGTTAAATCACCTACAAATGAGGATAGATCAATGGAGAGAGTACATGTTCTGATATTATTCTCATCATGTTGTTTTTCTGGAGCTCCAGAGATCAATTCTAAGCCTGACAGTTGCTTGAATCTTCCTAATGTATTTGTTTCCATAACAAGATGAAGCATTATTTGGGCAGATAACATTTTATGCAGGAAGCCAGATTTATTCAGGAACTCTACATTAATGGTGAACTATACAAGTAACTCAAGCTTCAGGTGCCGTTGTTTTGTGACCTGAATTAATGATTTAACTTAAGAACCTGAGCAAAATTTCAACTCGTGTCTTTTATTCCACAATATTCGCCACCTTTAAATGTTCATTGAGAAGAATCGCTTTTAATGTAAAACTAGTCTGAATATAATAGGATCTAAGATTATTGCTGCTTAATGTTGTACATTTTCCCTTTTGACCTTAGCTTGAAGATTATAATAAGAGTACTTCAAAAAAGTGACTACTGCCCAGCAGTAGAGGCTTTTAGAATAATGCAAGTCAAGGATTCTCTTGAAAAGAGGTCAGGAGATAGTCCTTAAACCCCTCAGCAGATAAATCTCCCATTGAATTAGGCACATTTGCAGCAGTGTGAGTCACTTTTATGAGCCTGCTGTGAGTGTTAAAGCCTGAGTGCATGGAAGATTGGAAATAAAATTCACAAGATACTGTAAAACGTGGATGAGTTGTAACAGTGGAATCATTCTAATAGAAACGTAGAGTAACTGAATAACATTTTGATAAAGCCCCTGATTGCATGTACAATCACAACACACTTTTGCTTCTTCTTTACCTTTTGGCTGCCGCATTGTGTAACCTAAGTAATCTATCCGCTCTGCTTGTTCTATCCACGTATAAATGTATCTAAAAGGTGGAGACTGAAAACATAGCTCTCACCTAATTCTAACAATCATGTCTAAATTACTTTGATTCTGTCTGTCTTACATTATCTCAATACAAAATTCAACAAGATTTAAAACGCAAACAGTTTTGTCAGGTACACCTAACAAAGGAGTTGGATTGCATTTATTGTTAAGCTATTCAAGATGGCTGAACTCAAGGGACTGACAATAAACTCTTTTTATTAATCCCACTGCAGTGACTGAAATGTAGTATCCTGCCATTATTAGGACTTATATTGTCATTTTTGATCCTGTACCTGGAGAAGGTATTTACGTAACCTTCAAACGTTTGGGACATTTTCATAAAAGTTGTCCTAGTAAAGCAGTTTTTTTTTCCCCTACAAGAGCTACTTTGGTTTTAACCCTTTCTTAACTGTATTAAAGTGAAAAGTCTGAAGCATTAATTTCGCAAGGATACATTTCAAATTCATGGGAGTCAGACCTAACCACTATTAATGGTCTGAATTTCAAAGGCCATATTTTACTTTGTGCATTCATTCCAAGAAAGAGAAAGGAAGATATCAATAAATATGGCAACAAGCTAATTAGCAAGAGTTTATGGACTTTTTGCCTTTTTGTACTGGTACTCTGCATTTTGCTTCCATCCTAAATTGTATTAATAATCAATAACAAGCATTTTTCCTAATTTTGATTGAGATATAATTAATCAACCTTATGAACACTGTGCAGACAACAGCAAAAACATCAGCTTTCATTCATATTGTGCCTTTAATGTAAAAAAATATTCCAAGGCTTCACAGGAGGGATTCACAATCAAAATTTGGCACCGCACAATATAAGGAGATATTAGGACAAATAGTCAAGAGTTTAATCAAAGAGGCAGGTTTTAAGGAGCATTTTAAAGTAGGTGTAAACTGTAGAGAGGCAGTGAGGTTTACAGAGGGAACTCCAGGGCCAGAATTTTCGGGTCGGTGTGCGGGGGTGGGCCCTGCATGCCGATGCATAAATTGACACGCGGTGACATTGGGAGTGCGTCCTGACATCACCACGTATCATTCAGATCTTTCATTGGGCGGGCGCATGTCGGAGACATCTTAGAGTTTATGCAATCGCAGGAATGGCTGGCAATAATGGGATGAACAAAATCAAGGCTGCACTGAAGGTTAGAATTGAAGGAGCTCAGAAGTCTCGGAGGTTTGCAGGGCTGGAGGAGATTACAAAGATAGGGAGCAGCGAGGACATGGAGGGATTTTAACACAAGGATGAAAATATTCAAATTGAAGTTTTGTTAGACCGAGAGCCAAGGTAGGTCAGTCAGCACAGGTGAATGGGACTTTGTGTGAGTTAGGATATGGCCAACAGAGATTTATATGAACTCAGATTTACAGAGGGTGCAAGGTAGGAGGTCAAGCAGGGGAGCACTGAAATAGCCAGGGATAGACGGGAATATCAGCAAATAAATAAATAAATTTTGAACTCAAACATTGATGTTAGCTAATTAAAAAGGCATAATGATAAGAAGATCAGTCGATTATATAATTATGAATAAGGAACATTGTTTTGCTAATCTTAGTTCCTCCATCCAGAAAGCCCTTCCAGTTGTCCGTTGCGGCCTCTAATTGTTTGTTAAATGGTTCTAGCTCTCTAGTGCACTACTCCATTCTTTCCATGGGAAGATTTTTCGGGTCAGCGAGCAGGGGCAGGGCCCACTCCCCGACACGTAACATGACGCGTGGTGACGCCAGGTGTGCATCATTTAGATTGTCGGTTTGGCGGGCGCGCAGCCAACTCGGCTGTATGCCCGCCGAACTGTCAAAGGCCTATTAAGGCCATTAAGAAAGTAATTAAAGTTGCTAAGAATGCTGCCCTTCCAACCATAAGGTTGGCGGGCAGGCGAGGAGCCCAGGCAGCCTTCACATTTTTCATGAAACCTCATCCACGGGCAGGATAAGGTTTCATGAAGGGTTTATTAATTAAATAAAACATTCTGAAAAAATTAATTGACATGTCCCAGCTCATGTCACTGTCACATGAGGGGACATGTCTTAAAATATTTTCTTTTCTTTATTTAAACTTTTAAACCTTCAACTAATCTCCCTGAGGTACCTCTGTGCCTCAGGAAGATTTCTGTGCCATGTACGCGAAAGAGCGCAGGCTCCGACTCAGGGAATCCCTCCCCCCCACCCCGTCCAGGCGCGCGTCATGCTGGGCTGGCCTTAATTGGCCCGCCCACGTAAAATGGCGGCACGGGCCCAATCGGGGGCACCAATCGGGTTCGCACATACCCCCGCCCGCCCCCACACAACCCCCCCAACGGGGGGATATTTCTACCCCATGTGTTAATTATTGTTTAGGCAAAGACCTTTGGTGTTTGCTCATTTGAACCTGTATTCTTTTGTCCCACTTACAATTTAGTTTGAAGAAATTTACCAAATTTAACTTGTTCATACCACAGAATATTATGACAAATGGCTAATTCGTTTCTTAGCCTATTAAACTTTCTGCATGTTCACTGCAGTCAAGAAAATCTGACAACATTTTGTGGTAGAGCAAAGTGGACTCTTGTTCTTGAGTGACAAGTGTTTGGAGAGTGGAGCCAGGAGAATAAAAGAGCATGAGAAAGAGTGAGAGCAGAGCCAGGAGGGTAAAAGTAGTTGCTGCAGCTGCTGGTGTGGATCTCAGTGGACTGACCAGATTTGGGGAAAATCAAGTGTAACATCATAGGGAATTAGGTAAGTGATTGGTTGGTAAGGTTTTTTTTTGTTTTTTTACTTTTTATTTTACTTGTTTTTGCTTATTTATCTTTAAATATTGGTACAGTTATTGGTAACTTCATAATAAGATTAATTTAGGTCAAGTAAAGTTTAAAATATAATAAGTAAAGAAAGGTCCCTAATATATATTTAATATTCTTTAAACGAAAGAAAGTAAAAGTAAAGGGAGTAATTTAAGGGTAAGTCATGGCAGGGCACTTTGGCCCTGTGGAATGCTCCTCCTGTGCAATGTGGGAAGTCAGGGATACTTCCAGTGTCCATGGTGACCATGTGTGCAGGAAGTGTCTCCGGCTGCAGCTACCCAAAATCAGTGTTTTGGAGCTGGAGCTGGAGCTGCAGCTGGAGTCACTGTGGAGCACTCGCAAGGTATGAGGTTGTAACGCCGCAGGTAAAGAGTGCACAGGCAGGAAGGGATTAGGTGACCACCAGACTGCATAAAAACACTAGGCAGGTAGTGCAGGAGTCCCCTGGGTCCATCTCTCTCTCTAACAGATGTTCTGTTTCGGATACTGCTGGGGAGGATGGTTTCTTAGGGGAATGCAGCAAAAGACGAATCTGTGACATGGCAAATGGCTCAGCTACAAAGGGGGAGGGTAGAAAAAGGAGTGGGGGAGCAATAGTGATAGCGGATTCTATCATAAGGGGAACAGATAGACGTTTCTGCGGCTGAGGACATGTCAGAGAATGGTATTTTGCCTCCCTGGTGCCAGGGTCAAGGGTGTCACTGAGCAGCTGCAGGACATTCTGAAGAGGGAGGGTGAACAGCCGGAGGTTGTGGTCCATATTGGTATCCATGACATAGGTAAAAAGAGGGATGAGGTCCTACAAGCAGAATATAGGGTGCTAGGAAATAAATTCAAAAGCAGGACCTCAAAGATAGTAATCTCAGAATTATTCACAGTGCCACATGCTAGCGAGATCAGGAATAGGAGAATAGATGAATGCATGGCTGGAGAGATGGTGTAGGAGGGAGGGATTTAGTTTCCTGAGGCATTAAGACCAATTCTGGGGTAACTGGAACCTGTACAAGCTGGACAGAGACCAATATCCTTGCAGGGGCATTCACTAGTGCTGTGGGCAAGGGTTTAAAGTCGAGTGGCAGGGGGATGGGAACCTGAACAGGGAGACACAAGAGAGGGAAACAAAGATAAAAATGAAAGACAGAAAAGTGGATAACAAAAGTGGAAGGCAGAGAAACCAAAGGCTAGCAGTAAATAGGGCCATAGTACAAAAAAAAAGTGTAAAAATGTTAGAAAGACAAATCTAAAGGCGGTGTATCTGAATGTATGGAGCATTCGCAGTAAGGTAGACAAATTAACAGCGCAAATAGATGTAAACGGGTACGATGCGATTGCGATTACTGAGACATGGCTGCAGGGTGACCAAGTCTGGGAACTAAATATCCAAGGATATTCAATATTTAAGGACAGGCAAAAAGGAAAAGCTGGTGGGATGGCTATGTTAGTTAAGGATGAAATCAGTGCAATAGTAAGAAAGGATATTAGCTTAGAAAATCTAAATATAGAATCAGTTTGGAGCTAAGAATCAACAAGGGGAGGAAAACATTAGTGCTAGTGGTCTCTAGGTCCAAACAGCAGTGGTAAGGTTGGAGATGGCATTAAACAGGAAATTAGAAATACATGTAACAAGCATGCTACAGTAATCATGGATGACTTTAATCTGCATATAGACTGGAAAAACCAAATTAGCAATAATACTGTGGGGGATGAATTCCTGGACTGTGTATGAGACAGTCTTTTAGACCAGTACATCAAGGAACCAACTAGGGAACAAGCTATCCTGGATTTGATAGTATGCAACAAGAAGGGGTTAATTAATAATCTTGTTGTGTGAGGTCCTTTAGGGAACAGTGACCATAACATGATAGAATTCTTCATTAGGATGGAAAGTGAAGTAGTCCAGTGCGAAACTAGGATCCTAAATCTAAACAAAGAAAACTACAAAGGAATTAGGGGTAAGTTGGCTGCGCTAGATTGGGGAACTTCATTAAAAGACATGATGGTGGATAGGCAATGGCTAATATTTAAAGAACAAATGCATGCATTGCAACAGGTACGTTCCTTTCCAGCGCAAAAACATAACAGGTAAAGTGGCCCAACCATGGCTAACAAAATAAATTAAGGATGGTATTAAATCCAAAGAGGAGTCATATAAAGTTGCTATAAAAAGTAGCAAGCCTGAAAATTGGGAGCAGTTTAGAATTCAGCAAAGGAGGACCAAGAAATTGATTCAAAGGAGAAAAATAGAATGAAAGTAAACTTGCAAGGAACATAAAAGTAGACTGTAAAAGCTTTTATAAGTATGTAAAAAGAATAAGATTAGTGAAGACAACTGGTAGGTCACTTACAATCCAAAACAAGAGAATTTATTATGGAGAACAAGGAAATGGCAAAACAATTAACTTTAGTTCTGTCTTCACTGAGGAAGACATAAATAACTTCCCAGAAATGCTAGGGAACCAAGCATCCATAGAGAAGGAGGAATTGAAGGAAATTAGTATTAGTAAAAAAAAAATAGTGCTGGAAAAATAAATGGGACTGAAAGTTGATAAGTCCCCAGAACCTGATAATCACAGAATCACAGAATCTCAGAGGCCCTTCGGCCCATCGAGTCTGCACCGACTCGTGAGAAACACCTGACCTACCTACCTAATCCCATTTACCAGCACTTGGCCCATAGCCTTGAATGTTATGATGTGCCAAGTGCTCATCCAGGTACTTTTTAAAGGATAATCTATATCCGAGGTACCAAAGGAGGTGGCCATGGAAATAGTGGATGTATTATTTGTCATCTTCCAAATTTCTGTAAATTCTGGATCAGTCCCGGAAATTGGAGGGTGGCAAATGGAACCCCATTATTTAAAAAAGGAGGGAGGGAGAACAGGGAATTACAGCCCAGTGAACCTAACATCCGTAATAGAGAAAATGCTAGGGTCTATCATAAAGGATGTGATAATAGGACACTTTGAAAATATCAACTAGATTAGACAAAGCCAGCTTGGATTTATGAAAGGGAAATCATGTTTGACAAATCTGCCTGAGTTTTTTGAGGACGTAGTTAGCAGGATAGATAAGGGAGAACCAGTGGATGTGGTGTATTTGGATTTTCAGAAAGCTTTTGATAAATTTGCACATAAGAGGTTAATGTACAAAATTGAAGCACAAGGGATTGGGGGTAATATATTGCCATCAATTGAGAATTGGTTAACAGACAGGAAACAGAGAGTAGGAATACACGGTTCTTTTACAGAGTGGCAGGCAGTGATTAGTGGGGTACTTCAGGGATCAGTGCTTGGGGCCCAGTTATGCACAATACATATCAATGATTTGCATGAGGGAACCAAATGTAATGTTTCCAAGTTTGCTGATGACACAAAACTAGGTGGGAATGTGAATGGTGAGGAGGATATAAAGAGGCTTCAAGACGATTTAAACAAGTTCAGTGTTTGGGCAAATACATGGCAGATGCAATATGACATGGATAAATGTGAAGGTAGCCACTTCAGTAGGAAAAACAGAATGGCAGAGTGTTATTTAAATGGAAATGTTGATGTACAAAGGGACCTCGGTGTCCTTGTACACCAGTCACTGAAAGCAAGCATGCAGGTGCAGCAAGCAGTTAGGAAGGCAAGTGCTATGTTGGCCTTCATTGCAAGATGACTTGAGTACAGGAGCAAGGATGTCTTACTGCAGCTGTACAGGGCCTTGGTGAGGCCACACCTGGAGTATTGTGCGCAGTTTTGCTCTCCTTACCTAAGAAAGGGTATACTTGCCATAGAGGGAGTGCAGCAAATGTTCACCAGACTGATTCCTGGGATGGCAGGTTTGTCGTATGAGGAGAGATTGGGTCAACTATGTGTGTGTTCACTGCAGTTTAGAAGAATGAGAGGGGATCTCACTGAAACATATAAAATTCTGACAGGGCCAGGCAGACTGGATGCAGGGATGATGTTTCCCCTGGCTGGGTGGGGTGGGGAGGTTGGGGGTGTGTGTGTGTGGGGGGGCGGGGGGGGGGTGGGGGGTGGGGGTGAGCAGAGTGGGGGGTGAGGGGGGTGGCCTAGGACAAGGCATTACAGCCTAAGGATACGGGGTAGGCTATTCAGGACTGAGATGAGGAGAAATGTCTTCGCTCAGAGGGTGGTGAACCTGTGGAATTCTCTACCACAGAAGGTTGTGGAGGCCAAGGCACTGAATATATTTAAGAAGGAAATATATGGATTTCTGGGCTCAAAAGGTATCAAGGGTATGAGGAGAGCAGGGGAGTACAGCGTTGAGATAGAGGATCAGCCATACTGAATGGTGGAGCAGGCTCAAAGTGCTGAATGGCCTACTCCTGCTCCTATTTTCTACGTTTCTACGACTTTTGAGGCTTTTACTTAATTTATAACATTTCATGATCTAAGTTACTGCATCAATCTTCCAAAGTGATTATGGCCTAATGAATTGGTGCAGGTGAATTGGTAGAAGAAAAACACATTCGTACCAGATACATATATATCTCCAATCAAGGGATCATTATGTTATTGCTGACCTACAGTAATTCATTAGTTTAACCAAAGAACATCTATAAAACAATTCACCAACTTTAAGAAGAAAAATAGTGGAACTATTGCTTGAAACTGAATTATGCAGAAATTCACCTGTGAAGTGAGGGCAAAACGGGCAGTGTTATATCGACGGCTTGTCACACTCCTCATCATGTATTTAATTTCACTGCCTGTAACAGAGCTGAATAATGGGGAGGTTGCATAACATGCAGATGATGTGATACCACCTATTTTGTGTTACAACCCAAGTCTGTAAAAGCCTTACTGAAATAAATGAGTCTTGAATTTATCCAGAATTACTTAATTTACTATTGATATATTTTGCTCAAGGACATCCAGCTTAAGAGGTGGTAATAATAATAAATAATATTGGATGCATTTAGAAGAAGCAAACGATATGCATGAACCCCTTCTAGGATGCTGGATACAGAATATCAGCTATTAGAAAATCAACCTACTATGAAAGGTATGCAGTTTACCTAGCTTTTTGCATATTTATGTGTATACATATCAAAGTTCTCAGTAATATGCAATGACTATACATTTACACAAATATCTTTAAACTATTTTTTAATCCACTGTGTGCCAACTTCATTCCTTAATGCATCAAATTGTTTATTTTGAAGAAAGATTGTTATGTGACAAGATGCGGCTATATGAAATTCTTCAGAGGATTGGTGTCATGTTTTTTCACAACACTGATTTGATTGACTAGTTTCACGGAGCTTAGAAACAGATCAAAATTTGAAGAGTCAATCCATTTATCTAGCCTGAATAGATTGATCCCAAGAAAGTATTGTTATTTTCTTCCTGTCAGTTTCATCTATGACCAGCTCACAATAAACCCAGGTCGTCAACATGCAATTCTTCAAAATTAAATCCACTTGTATGGTGATTAAGTGTTAGCAGGAATGTGTTCAGGGAGCACTGTTTTTATTCCTCAAGGGTGCATTTATACGGCAGGTTTAGCATCAGGGAAAATTGATTCCAGCTTTGTCCCAACATTAAACTCAGGTTAGAAACTCTTCATTACAAATGCCAAGTGAAGCGTGTCTCAAGAAACGTGGCACTGGAGGCCTGCACCAGGATCCCTCAGAACCTGGGATGGTCTGAAGAAATATGCAAGCAAGTTTATGTCTTAATTTTAATATCCCTGCTTCTGACGACAATCATACTTTGGAGTTTTCAGTTGCTTTTCTAAGCAGCAGACAGTGGGTTCCAGTACCAGCAGTCAGGAGCTTTGCAGGATCTTGATCAGGAGAGATCTGTGCCGATATTAGAAAAATATCACCAGTAAATGGTTAATATGGGCTGGTTAGCTTAGATGGCTAGCAGATGATGGCTCAGAATAATGCCAACGTCATGGGTTTGATTCCTGTTCCAGCTGAGGTAGACTTGGGACCTTCTCTCTTACCCTACTCCTGCCAATTGAAGGCAATGGCCAACCACCACTGACAAAAAGATAACAGCTTATAATGAAGCAGACAATGAACCAAAGACATGCCTTCACAGAGCACAGATGAATGAATGATTAGAATAATTTAGATATCTAACATTTGTGCGAATAACAGAATTATAACACAAAGAAACATGGTCATTACCTAACAGCAAACTTTCCTACCAGGATAAATGGCAGCGATGCTTTAGCTAGAAACCCATATAAATGCAACATGGAAATGTCAGAGTTTCTTATATGCTGAATATTTATTTATTTGAACTGCATCAGTGTGGGTTCTCAGGTCTTGAAGGTGTAACACAACCCAGCCAATCAATATTGAAATACTTTGGAAAGAGGAAGAGTCCTTAATCTCTCAATGTATTATCAGTTGCCTTGCTTCTCTAGTGTTAAATTATTTAAGAAACTTTCCAGAGTTCAGATTGCTAATTTGTCACCTTGGATGTTGTGGTTGTCTGATTTTCCTGAGACTATATTTGACACAAGCCCTGAGCAAGCAGGGGCAAGCTGCCTGTGGAAAATGATTATAAAGCCCAGGCTCAATTTTGGATGAGCCCCATGTCTCTTGGTTGTGCCATATACTGTCTGTGCACCTATGCTAATGCACCTGAAAGTTGGTTATAACCAGGTTTCTACCCCCTAATCTACAGTGGAGGTCTTATGGCATGGTGGGTAGTGTCCCTGCCTCTGAGCCAGAAGCTCTGGGATAAATCCCACTTCAGGACTTGATGGCTAAGGAAGATGTGTTCATAATCACATAATGGGACCAAACAGGTTATGTATTATCCTTCAGATCCTGCCAACACATGCCAATGGTAGGTGGTAAGAGCAGGAGAGGTTCCTGGTCAGCCATATAATTAAAAGGAAATTGGAGCCTCTATTGTCAGTAGACATAGCATGTAAAAGTGCATGTTGCCACAGCAACTTGGACTCCCTGCATGATCTGAACACACCACCACCAAAATATGCAGAAAGAAGAGGAAAGCATTATAAAGCGAAGATGGTAAATATTCATTAAAAGTGGTTTGTTTATTTTGAGTGATTTTATCATCCCCAATTTAATATGAGTAACTGGTTTACAAGACCCATCTATACATGTAAAGTGAGGTGAGATGAAGTGGAATAATTCCACTTGACTCCACTTCACTTGGTTTCGCATTAGATTTAAATATCTTTCCACTTTTCACAGCAAGAGGGTTCTGGCTTTGAAGTACTGGTCCAAGCATTACTGTAAGATGTTGCAATAAAGAATAAAATATTATTATATCCCTCTCCTTCTTCTGTGAACATTTTGAATGAGGACTCGTGTATGGCTCTGGTTGTTAAATACAAGTATTGAGTACTGCTCTGAAGAGGTGTATTCTGCTCTTTTCCAGAATATCCTAACAGACCGCCAATTCACCATGGGCCCAAATCGTGCTATTAGCATAGACTAATTTCCCACCAAATGTACCTTCTTCGCCACAGCACTTTTTGCATCACTTGCAAAGGTAACTTTATTATCTAAACTTTCAAGGTACTTAGTGATAGTGGGAAGCTTCCCCCTGCATTTCACTTTTTTCTCCCAGCTATTTAAGTCAATAGACAAATCATGGGAAAAATTCCATGATTTTCCCACATGTGTCAGCAGTGAACACAGCAGTTAGCCACCAGGATGCACTTGGAAATTGCCTTAGATTTCTAGGAATATAAAAAAAATAGGAACATAGGAGTGGGAGTAGGCCATTCAGCCCATTGAGTCTGCTCCACCATTCAATACGATCATGGCTGATCATCCACTTTGATGCCTTTTTCCCACACTATCCCCATACCTCTTTATATCATTGATATTTAGAAATCTATCAATATCTGCTTTAAGCATACTCAATGACCAAGCTTCCACAGCCCTCTGGGATAGAGAATTCCAAAGATTCACAACCCTCGAAGTAAAGGAAAAAATCTCCTATTTTCGGTCCTAAGTGGCATCCCCCTTATTTTTAAATTGTCCCTGCTGGTTCTAGACTCCCCAACCAGGGGAAACATCTTACCTGCATCTACCCCATCTATCTCTTTAAGTATTTTGTAAGTTTCAATGCAATCATCTCTCATTCTTCGAAACACTAGAGAACATAGGTCCCTTTTCCCCAATCTCCCATCTTCTGGGAAGTATATTTCCACTGCTTTTTCAGTGCATTAATAGTGTACAAATAGCTTAGACATTTTTGAATGGGAAAGACGTGTGGAAGTCACTGCCACCCATTTGACCACCTCTAAAATTGCTTCCCCTGAGTTCGCTTTTATGTTCTCAGCTATAGCTCAGATGATGTCACTCTTGCCTTTGAGTTGTAAGGTTCTGGGTTCAAGCCCCACCCTAGAGTTTGAACACAAAAGTCAAAGCAGACACTCCAGTGCAGTACTGAGGGAGTGCTGCACTGTTGATCATGCTGGCTTTCAGGTGACATGTTAAATGAAGACCTGATCAGGTGGATGTAAATATCCCATGAAACTATTTTGAGAAGCAGGGGAATTATCCCGGTGACCTGGCCAATATTTATCCCTCAACATGTACAAGAAGTGAAGTAATCTGGTGATTATCAGATTGCTGTTTGTGGGAGTTTGCTGTGCGCATATTGGCTGCTGTTTCTCCTACATTACAACAGTGACTACATTTCAAAAGTGCTTCATCGTCTGTACAACACTTTGGGCAGAATATTTCCCACGTCAGGCAGGCTTGGCAGGACTGGGCGGCAGCGGTCACAAAGCCAGCCATTGCCCGCGATCGGCTCTGCGCCATAATTTTATGTGCTACCTGTGCGGGTGGGGGGAGGATGGAGACTTGGTCCAGCACTCTTTAGCGCATGTGCGCGAAACAGCCCTTCAATCTCCCTGAGGCAGCTCCGTGCCTCAGGGAGATTGAAGTGATTGTTAAAAAAATAAATAAAAATTTAATGAAATATGTACCGTCATGTGACTGTGTCACATGAGGTGGGACACATTTTTTATTTTTCATAGAAACTTTTTATTTAAGTTGTGAAAGCTTTAGGAAACCTTATCCCACTCATGGATGAGATTTCCTAAAAAACGTAAAGGCAGTTTCCGTAAGGTTGGACGGACAGCGTAAAGTTGAACTTAATTACTTTGTTAATGGCCTTAATAGGCCTTTTAAATATTGGCGGGCGCGCACCGGAGTCAGCTGCGCGCCCGCCGAATGAAACATCATGAGGCAGCGCGATGATGTCAGGACACACACCCAATGTCAACGGGCATCATTTTACACGTGGCGTGTCGGGACAGCCCGCCCCATGCTGACTGAAAAATCCTGGCCTTTGAGACATCCACTGGTCATGAAGTGCTATATAAATATCAGGTTTGTTTTCTGAGCCTTCGTGTCATCTGTCTGCTGAGTCCCTACGGTCCTATTGCATATATCAGAGTAGCTATTACAAACTGAGCAAATTTAACTGGGATTTATGAAGTATGGCAGTTTCAGAACCAATATTACTTTCCCTATATATATTTATTTATTTTGGAGGAACAGCACCAGAAGGTGGTGCTAAGGAGAGTCAAGCACCATTTGAGGAGAATGCAGTTTTAAAAAATGTATTAATGGGATGTGGGCGGCGCTGACTAGGCCAGCATTTATTGCCCATCCCTAATTGTCCTTGAGAAGGTGGTTCAAGAAGCTGCATTCTTGAACCGCTGTAGCCCATGTGATGTAGGCACACCACAGTGCTGTTGGGAAGGGAGTTCCAGGGTTTTGACCCAGCAACAGTGAAGGAACAGCGATATATTTCCAAGTCAGGAAGGTGAGTAGCTTGGAGAGGAACTTCCAGGTGGTGGTGTTCCCATATTTCTGCTGCCCTTGTCTTTCCAGATGGTAGAGGTCATAGGTTTGGAAGGTACTGTCCTGCAGTGCATCTAGTCAATGGTACACACTGCTGTTACTGTGCATCGGGGGTGGAGGGAGTGGATGTTTGTGGATGGTGTGCCAATCAAGCAGGCTGCTTTGGCCTGGATGGTGTCATGCTTCTTGATTATTGTTGGAGCTGCGCACATCCAGGTAAGTGGAGAATATTCCACCACACTCCTGACTTGTGCCTTGTAGATAGTGGACAGGCTGTAGGGAGTCAGGAGGTGAGTTACTCACCGCATGATTCCTAGCCCCTAAACTGCTCTTGATGCCACATTATTTATATGGCTAGTCCAGTTCAGTTCCTGGTCAATGGTAACCCCCAGGATGTTGATAGTGGGGGATTCAGTGATTGTAATGCCATTGAATGTCAAGGGGTGATGGATAGATTCTCTCTTGTTGGAGATGGTCATTTTCTGGCACTTGTGTGGTGCGAACGTTACTTGCCACTTGTCAGCCCAAGCTGGATATTGTTGAGGTCTTGCTGCACTTGGACATGAGCTGTGTCAGTATCTGACGAGTCGCAAATGGTGCAATAATGTGTGCAATAATCAGTGAGCATCGCCACTTCTGACCTTATGATGGAAGGAAAGTCATTGATGAAGTAATTGAAGATGGTTGGGCCTAGGACACTACCCTGAGGAACACCTGCAGTGATGTTCTGGAACTGAGATGATTGAACCCCAACAACCACAACCATCTTCCTTTGTGCTAGGTATGACTCCAACCAGTGAAGAGTTTTTACCCTGATTCCCATTGACCCCAGTTTTGCTAGTGCTCCTTGATGCCACAATCAGTCAAATGCTGCCTTGATGTCAAGGGCAGTCACTCTCACCACACCTTGTGAGTTCAGTTGTTTTGTTCATATTTGAACCAAGGCTGTAATGAGGTCAGGAGCTGAGTGACCCTGGCGGAACCCAAACTGAGCATCAGTGAGCAGGTTATTGCTAAGCAATTGCTCTTGACAGCAGTGTTGATGACCCCTTTCATCACTTTAGTAATGATGGAGAGTAGGATGATGGGGCAGTAATTGGTTGGATTGGATTTGTGTACAGGACATACCTGGGCAATTTTCCACACTGCTGGGTAGAAACCAGTGTTGTAGCTGTATTGGAACAGCTTGGCTCGAGGTGTGGCAAGTTCTGGGGTACAAGCCTTCAATACTATTGCCAGAATATTGTCAGGGACCACAGCCTTTTGCAGTATCCAGTGCCTTCAACCATTTATTTATATCGCATGGAGTGAATCGAATTGGCTGAAGACCGGCACCTGTGATGCTGGGGTCCTCCTGAGGAGGCCAAGATGGATCATCCACTCAGCACTTCTGGCTGAAGATTGTTGCAAATGCTCCAGCCTTATCTTTTGCACTGATGTGCTGGGCTCCCCCATCATTGCGGATGGGGTATTTGAGGAGCCTCCTTTTCCAGTGAATTGTTTAGTCTTCCACCATCATTCATGACTGGATATGGCAGGAGAGGTAGAGTGCATTTGCATATTTTGAATACAGCATTCAAGAAGTGGGGTTAAATCTGGCACCTAACCAGCAGAGACCAAGCAATATGTTTATATTACTAATAAAATTGGTAGCAAGAAAGGGGTTTTATTGTTAGAAGAGGTGGAGTTCAAAGGGACTGGTGATTCAATGAGCTGTGTTCAGTATAACGGACAGCAGTTTTGTGTGTGCAGGGCAGAGGCAATATAAGATCAAAGCAGCTGTGAGCCTACAACTGTCTCCACAGGAACCAAAGTGAAAAGAACCTCATTTTGAAATTTTAAGGTGAAAATGCTTTGCCTGGTGTCTGGTAAAGTCTATGGGTTGCTGTTGCCTTAATGGTGGTTAGTTTTGGAATTTGTTAAAAGTTATGATAATCGTAATCTGTAGCCATGTGTATGTGTTTAATGTATTGTAACTTAATAAAATGTTTCATTTAGTTTAATATAAAAACTTCTCGAGGACTGGTGGTCTGATTCCTGAATTTAGAGCTGCATCTTAAACATACAAAAATAAAAAAATAAGTTATGACAGTTGTTTAAAGTTTCCCTCTGAGATTTTTAAATAACTCAGCTTTACCAACTGCTGGGTCATAACAAATGGGGGCTCTAGTGGGATAATATTATTCCTAATCCCTTGATTGGTTTGAAATTGGTGAATCTTAAGGTTATGAGTACGAGAAGCACTTTTAATTCAGGAGTTGGTGAGGTAGTTAAGAAGTGGTGAGACTACAAGATGGCTTTGGCAATTGCTAAGATTTGTCTGGGAGTTAAAGAGATAACTCTGATTAGGTTGGAAAAAAATAACCAAAAGTATGTAAACAGAGTTGGCAGATAAGTTACCTGGGGGTGCTAGGAAATCATATATAATTAAAAGTATAGCACAGCTTCTACAGTTGGAAGTGAAACCTGGCACCAGTGAGTCACAGTGGGAGGTAATGAGACTTCAGTTACAAATGAAGATGCTTGAATTTGAACAAGGAAATTAACTGAAAAAGCTTGAATTTGAAGCAAAGGACAATGAAAAGGGTTTTAAAAGGGAATTAGAAATTGTGAAGATAGAGAAGGAGGAAAGAGAAAAAGAGAGAGAGAGAATTCCAACTGAAAATGTTGGCAGTTAAAAAAGAGATGCCAGTAGGTGAGGAAGGACTCATTTCTAGAGTAGAACCCAGTGGAGAGATGTTTAAATTTGTACAAGCTTTTACAAAGTTTGAGGAAAAAGATATTGAAGCATTCTTTATTTCATTCGAGAAGCTAGCTAAACAGATGAAATGGCCACAGGAAAACTAAATGTTATTATTACAGTCTAAGTTGTTAGGTAGGGCGCATGAAGTATATGCTTCACTATCAGAAGAAATGTCGGTGAATTATGACGTGGTGAAAAAAGCTATTTTGAGTCCATAGGAGTTGGTTTTGAAGCATACAGACAGAAATTTAGGAATGTGAGAAAACAGCCTGGGCAAACTTAAATTGAGTTTGAAAGAGTGAAACAAAGTAATTTTGACCAGTGGATACAGGCGTTAAAAATAGAAACAACCTATGCAGCTCTTAGGGAAGTAATTCTTTGGAAGAATTTAAAGATTCAATCCCTTCAGTAGTGAGAACTCATGTGGAGGAACAGAGGGTTGATTCTGTAAGACAAGCAGCAGAGAAAGCCGATGATTATGAGTTAATTCATAGAGCTAAACTTCTTTTTCATCACCCTTTCAAATTGGAAAAGGATAAAAAGTGGGAAGGTGAAAGAAAGGCAGGTAGTCAGGGAAGAGAAGGAATAGCTGCAAGTTCCCAGGAAGTTTTTTCTCAGAATCAAAAAGGTGCTGAAGGTAGAAGTAACATTCGAAAATTGAGATGTTTTCATAGTAATAAAGTGGGGCACATGAAGTTAGTGTGTTGGAGGTTGCAGGAAAAATCTGTTGGAATTGTTAGGGTACAGAGAAGCTCTGGAAGCAAAAGTACTGAAGGTTCTGAGGTTCAGGCCCAGGAGAAACGCATGGTTTGTGTATAGGTGAAACAGGGAGAATCAGTGAAAGTTGAAGAAGTGGGAATGTGTTCACAGTTTACTCAGGAGAATTCTGAGAAGCAGGTTGCAGAAATGTTTAAAGATTTTGTGTATGAAGGGAAAGTCTTTCCATGTGTATAGGGTGGAGTAGGTAAAGATGTTAACATTTTAAGAGACACAGGGAGTAGTCAACCCTTAATGATGTAGGATAGTGATATTTGTTGTTCATTTGTTGCATTTGCACTCTACCTCTCTTATATCTCAAAACTAGTACACATCAAAGCACCCAGGCTAGTAGGCTGTAATCCAATTAAGACACCCCACAGACTAAACCTCTATCTTTAAAAGAAACATAATTTCCAATAATAAATACATTAACAGCATCATGCCAATGCATCTGCTCACATTCCCTTTCAGTGGCTGTGAATTTACCCATTGTCCTCAATTTCTATAGCAGGGGGTAATCTCAGACAGCCACTGGGTATCTCTGTAACATTATCCAGGGAGACATATGGGCATGCATTTGTCAAGTTACTGAAGCCCTTTACATAACACTTGCCCAATTTAGAACCTCTGGAATTATAGCAAGGCAGCAGAGAGATAGGGCCATAAAATTTTGTCAGATTGTTCTCTTTCCCAAAGTCCAGAGTGCAATTGCTGGCACTCATTTTGCACCCACAGAATACCCATTCTACTACATGAGCATTAAGGGACTCCACTCCCTCAATGTCTAGATGAAGTGTAAGAGTAATAAGAAGATCCTCCATGTCAATGCCCAATATGCAGGAACTGTCAGGATGCCTTTGCCATTCATCAATCTGCCCTTCCTGGCCTCTTCATGGAAGAGAATCTAATCAACAGATGCTTTCTGGAATGCAAAGCATACCTCTTGCTCCCATGGGAATGACCCCTGGCATGAAGCTGCTGCTGGTTGCATCCCCTGACGATGCTCCTGTGTAAAATCTGGTTTCTCTTCACACATTCCACTTCTGTGGTACTTTGTTGTGAGGAGGAGGGCTGGAAGGCTGATATGTGCTTGACCAGCATCAAGTAGACAAACTTTAGCCATTGCTGCTCCACTGAGCTTTAAATCTGTAGTCCCAATGATCTGCAGGATGCCGGGTCTAATGGCACCTATCAGATCCCAAAGTCCTGAGTACCATAGTCACCATGGCCTGAAAGTCAGATTTGCACTTATACTTCTGTACCATATAGCATCCTGAAATTCATCTTTCTGTGGAGGTAAAGGTGGTCTCTGGTCACTTTTTTGCTGGGGATCCACTGCAAAAAAGAGTGTCACTGTTATGACAACCAAAGCCAACTGTAGATTGACACGTCAATCTGTTACTTGCTGTAAAACCTTGGACCTCGGCCTTAGAACCTGTATATGGGAATGACGTTCCTCGAACATCCTTTTAGTCTAGTATACATATTTTGACCCACTGCACATTATGGATCACCAAGACAGCGGCTTTGATATACTAATTGTTTCCCTTCCCTTTTCAATTGGAAATCTCATGAGGTAGTTGTATTCTAGATTTGTCCAAGTGGATCTGACCAAAATGAATTTATCCCCAGAATAATTGAAGAAAAATGTAATCCTGATCCTCTGCTTCCATCGTTTTATGTTGGATTCTCTAATCACCTGTGTGCGGGATTTATTCAGTATTATGTGAAATCAGTTTAGTCTGCTTGGCTGCACGAGTTTCAATCTGGCATTCTATTAAGCTAATTTGCTGTTCTTACATATGTTCTGCCATGTTTATGCTAAATTTGCAGTGCCCAATTCTCTATCTCAGAAGAAGTTGAAGATTGAGACCAAGGACAAATTAGCTAGCTAGAAAACTATATAATATACTCTCCTGATAAGAGTCCTTGGCAGTTACTTCCAAAAACCTTTCTAATTTAGATGTTTAGGAAGGTGCAATGCTCTCCCCTCAGGCCTGCAACATAATGTACTGCAATTGAACAGAGTGGAATATACTATTTTATTTAGTTGCATTTTCCAATCAGATGGGTCAAAGAAAAAATTTTAACTTCCTAAAGATGTCCATTACAGCAAAGATATGGGGCGGAATCATCCCAGATTTGCACTAAGTGCGGTAGCAGGCGGGTAAAACGACGTTTTACCTTCCGGCCGTGATGGCGGGTTTTCATGCCATATTGTCCCAAACCGGCACATTATTTATGCATTCCTGGAAAACACGCCGTTTCGATGGCGGGCGGGCTCTGATTCATCTGCCACATCGTCAACTCGCCACTTCATCATGCCAGGCACCACATTTAAAGCACAGCCGCACTCAGTCATTACACCCCAGGAATGCAGCAAAGAAGACATGGACCCGAAAGGCAAGGAGACTGTAGCCCTTGAGCACCCTTTGGACGATGTGGAGGCCCGCTGTGATATCCTCTAATCCCACTCTGGCCGCAAGAGGGGCAGTCACATTACCACTCTGGCTTGGTAGGCGATGGCAGTGGTGATCAGTGCCAATGTTGCACGGAAGAAGTTGGCCATCCAATGCAGATGGAGGATGAATGATCTCATCCATGCAGCCTGTGTGACACAACCATCTCATCACTCTAAACTCACATACTCAAGCCCATCATACATTCACTGGCATCTCACTCACTGCCTGCTCAAGGGACATCACCACCCATTCTCACACACATACCCTCAAATGTCCATCTGGCCTCATCTCCTCGGGAGACTTCCTCCTCAGGCATCACCATCTTGAGGTAACTTGCACAGATCAACATGTGCACCCACACGCACCCTGGGTTACCCTCCTTCTCAAGTATAGCCTAGCCCTGCAGCCTCTTCCCTTGCCTGAGGCCACTTCCCCCCCTTCCCCCCCTTCCCCAAGCAAGACCTAGCCCTGCAGTCATTGAAAAGCCACCCACATATGGCTGATCTGGTAGGTAGAGACCTACCCGTGAGCCCCACTAAAAATGACGTGGTGCTGTTTGTGAAGCCTGGCGCTGATGACTGCGAGTGCTGACCAAAGTAAGGTAGGCAAACAAACCTTGAAGTCCTGAGCGAAGTGCAGCCAGCCATGTGCACATCGCTTATGTGCTGTTGTGAAACATGTCAGCGTGCTTTCCCGCTGACGTGGACGGACAATCCAGCAGGGCGGTGGGGGGGGAGCGATTCCGGCGGGCAGGCCTAATAATGAAATGCTGATGTATTACAATGACGGGGAATGTGGCCCACCATCGGCAGGCCGAGCAGACGATCACAAACTGGTTTCATGCTGTCGTGAAGCCGATCGCACCATATTGTCCGCTCACGACACCAAACATGCACGTCTCTGGCGGGCACGGAAAGGCCCAGCCATGGTTTCTCCTCCCATTGCCTTCAAGCTTCAAGACTCCCATTCATTGAAAAGAGAGTTTTATAAAATAGTTTACCTCAGCTGAGTACTGGAGCACACTCCTATTCTGGAATCATTTTAAAACACCAGATTCCTGCCTATAGTCAGAAAAAGATGAATATTTTAACATGTAATTGGAAATGACTCAGGGCTAAACTTAACAGACCTCCAGGGAGGGGGATGGGAGGTGTGGGAACCAGTAAAATTGCAGTTACAGGAGCAGTACCTCAAATCTGGCTATCTGCTGTCCGATAGTGTCCAAAAAGTGAACAATTTTTTAAGTGGGCCGTGCAAGAATTTTAAGTGCTACTAAATGAGTGGCTTGTTCTGGTAGTTGCTGCATCAGCACAGTGGCATGCCAAGTAGTTATCCACTTCACACACCTGTCTTTCCCCATGCTCCGAGTGGGCGGAGCAACCCTTGACCCCACCCGACCCAGCTCAAAAAAGTTTGGAGAGATGCGCTTTTCTGCATAACTTGCATCTTGAGTGTTTCTCTAGTGCTCCAGTGACCTGAAGTGAACACAGTTTGTAAGTTGTGGCCTTGCCAAAGTATTATCCAGATTCAGTGTGGCTGCTTTAGACTTAGACATAATCACTGTCAATCTTTATCTAATTACATTACAGGTACTGTGAACCTCGGGACCATTTTCCTAAAACCAGCAAGATCCGAAATCTGGCATGGTCTCAATCCCAAGGTTACCGGTTTTGAGACACTATCTGTAGCCGGGTTGGATCCCCAACAGGATGCCACCTTCATTTTACCAACAGTGGGAATGAAAACAGACAGGCAGCCTGCCCCAACGAGGCAGGTGGCCAATTTACGTATTTAAAAGCCCAATTAGAGGCCATGCACTTAACAGCACCGTTGGCATCTTGCTGATGGCAGATCGACTCCCTGCCACGTGAGGAGGCTGCCAGATAAATGGAGGCAGCCTCCCAGCAGCAACCCAGAGGAAAAGGTTTCACGTAACCAGGAGGGAGTTACAGAGAGGGAAGGCAACCCCAATGACCACAACAATATCCAGCCCGTTGATTATTTTAAATTTTATCTTCGCCCCTGCTATTGGCCCAAGGTTTCCTGCAGGCACAGCAGAGGCTACTCCTCCCACTGCTGAGGGAACTGAGTTTTTTGCCCACTGATTGGTTTGGCATCTCTCGGAAGTGGGCTTCCTTCCTTAATTAGACAGTAGGTCCAGCAGCATGTTATGTTCTACTGTTGGGTCGCTTTACTTGCAAACCGGGTGCACGCTTATCTGTCAGCGGGTGAGTTGGCAACAATATACTGCAGACACATGGACTAAAATAAGATGAAGCGCATGCTGTTTATTTACACAGACAACAGGGCATTAACATGATGTGTGCTTCTCCAACCAGGCCCTACTCTAAACTAACCTTTAACATTGTAGCCTGTGCTACATAGGAATTGGGTAATACAGTCACATAGTCAATCTGCTCACATTCTCTTAAAGGTGTATTGCATCTCAGGTTACCACAACTTATTTGGCTGCCAGCTGTAAAATTTGGCATTGGCTCCTGCTGCCTTCTGAAGGGGTCGCCAACCCGCACCTTCTCCCCACCTCCCCGCCACCCCTCCCCACCCCACCATCACTGCTTCTGGTCCCAGTAGCAGGATCCCTGCTGCCTCTAGAAAATCCAAGCCTCACTTCAAGCTACAGGAAAGCTACTTTAAGTGGTGAATGGTTCTCAATTATTCTGAAGATTAAAAGGATATTGTCAGCATACAGGGGTTAAACCTTTACACACACTCTGTGGAAGCCATGAGGATCATTTTACTTGTTATTAATTGTTCAAGACACAATGAAGCGAAAAAAGTGGAAAACCATAGGTTGGATTTTTAATGCAAAGATGTATGAGGAACTCATTGGTGAGTGGTGGGGCAGAGGATGGGGAACAGTGCACACAACAATGGCCCAAATCTTCCATTCACAATTGGAACCCCTAATTCTGACCCTGATCAGACAAAAAAAAGTGCACAACTTCCTCCGATTTTTCTGGGCGATCTTCCAGTGGAGAATCCTTTCAAACTGACTCAGTGCAGAAAACCTCCGAGACATCAGCGAAGGGAATCCTTGCAGAAGACACACCCCCTTTTAATGGCAGTGTCTGGCGTATTTTGATAAGTAAAGAGTTTAAATGTTCCAAAGCTCCTTTGAAACGCTACAGAGAGAAGGTCAGTGGGTAAGGGGGTAGGATGGCAGCTGGGTAGGGTGGTAAATGGGTAGGGTGGTGAGATCGGGTCACGTGACATCAGCGTGAGTCAGAAGTGTCAGGAGGGGTAGTTGGGTGGGTTGGGCAAGGTGGGAGTCAGAGGGTCGGGGTTGTCAGATGGTGGGGGCTTTAGGTCATGTTCATCTTGACCATGTTCATAACAATCACTTCAAACATTCTTACACTGACAGTTCCAATTCATGCCTTTTATCTCCAAAGGGTCTCCATGTGTCCAGCAGAGGGTGATTGAGGTCAATGATAACTCCTCAGAGGAATTCCATCCCTCTGAGTGTGGGCCACCATGACAGAACTTAAACAGACCATGCACTAGCTCAAATATTCATACTCCAGTGAGACTAATTAGAGAGTTGTTTGGGTTACGTGGTTACTCACACATAACAAGTTAACAAGAGCAAGCGGCGGAGTCAGAGACAACAGTGGAGAGTCTGCGTCGGAGGCTGTACCCCAGTGGCTGTTAATGAGCAGAAGCAGAGAATGCATAATGTATTGACAGGCATTTCAAGCACACTGTGCATGATTGCAGTGAGATTGGGGGAATCTGCCTCAAGCACAAGCCGGATGCTGTCACAGGTCATTATGAAAATGTCTTCTCCCATCAACAGAGTGACCAACTGCATGGATTATCAAACATGGCAATCGAATGAGTACATGCAGACAACGAGGGCTTGCAAACACGCGGTACCACCATAAATTTTATGAACAATACCCTAGTCTTGCTGATCTGCAGCAAAATGTTCCCCAGCATAGCGGTGTCAGCCAAGTGTGGCTGGGTCTTGAGACAGACAATGGCAAAAGAGGTGTGAAATTGTGGATCTACTCAAAGTGCTTCTCCTTCTCATGCATTGCCCCACCACATCAGTGCCCAATGTGTTGCTTCATACCCCAATGGCTGACTATGCCCTTGCACGGATGCAGGTCTTTGGGGAAGACTGTAAAAGATGTAGTTTCGTAAAGAACTGAACATGCAATTCAAAGTCAGGTACATCTCTGGTGGTGCCCGCATTACCTCCTGTTTCCTTATCTTCCTACTCTGCTTCCTCCTCTGAAGAAGCTCTGGGCCTTGTTCATCCTACAGGTCCAAACCCCATAGCTGGGCAACGCTGTGCAGAGTCCTGGACACCACAACTATTCTGAAGATCCTGGTTGGTGGATATTGAAGAGTGCCTCCAGACCTGTGTAAAAAATCAATCACAACGTTAAATAGGTTCTTGGAAAAATAGAGAAAAACCATTATTATTTCTAGTAGAGAATCCAGTTTTAAATTTCAGTTGTTGTTACAGTAAAATATTTTAAGTAGGATATCTATCAATTATTAAAGTAGTATTTATTTTAATTCCCCGAGTGAAGACTACTGTTGGCGAAATGACTTTGTCCCAGTTAGGGAGATA
This sequence comes from Cetorhinus maximus, assembly GCF_964194155.1. Lineage (NCBI taxonomy): Eukaryota > Metazoa > Chordata > Chondrichthyes > Lamniformes > Cetorhinidae > Cetorhinus > Cetorhinus maximus. Next base: position 36,159,257 of record NC_135890.1, read on the forward strand.
ATTATCTTGGCGGAGCGAAAGCAGTTGAACCTTTACCTTGAGATGAGAGGCACCTAAGCGAGTTAAGCAAATCTGAGAATCTGATGTCTGTTCTCAATAAATAGACTGGGTTTTCTGAAGCCGTCGTGGTGGGACCTGCCGTGGGAGATTCGGCAGCCCAGCCAAAAATCCATTGACTTTCGGCAGGATCGGACAATCTCAGTGGCAGTTGGTGCTAGAAAACCCCACCATAGTGTTTTTTGAGGCTGTAGAGCTCAGTTCTTACATAGCTGAAATTGCAATTGTACAATTGTAATTAGGTTCAGACCCTTTATGTTCCAAATTTGGTCTTGATCACAGTTAATTTCTGCTTAAGGACGGACCTTCTTGATTCTAAGCAAATTTATATAACTGTTCTTTTCTATGTAACCTCGTCGATTCTAGGAAAGCTGAACTTATGAGTTTTTGTGGTGGTTAATTTCCATTAGTCAGGAGTCTGTGTTTTAAGATTATAATGAGGTTCTAGGTTGTAAAAAAAAATCCAGTTGAATGCGATCTAGAATTATCCATATAAACACATCTTATCAAATCCTATATTGTGTTGTTTTTCCTGACAATGTGCAAAACAAAAAAATAAATATGCTGGTGTGCAGTTTTTGAGTGTGTGTCTTTCTTCTCAGGGATTCTCTTATTGCTGTTAAGAGACACAAGTCTGCACATGCGAGGATATTTGGTTGGGCATTGTCCATTTTTTTTTTAAATGAGCCCTTTGAAATTCACTAAGATCTCGTTTCCAGGAAAATGATGCTTTTACCCTGCTAACCCTTAATTATGGCCATGTTTCTTTACACAGATCCCTTCACACAGCGTCTGTGAGAAGCCAGCTAGAGCTGCAAATGTCAGAGTACTATTCTGACTGGTATCCTCTGGGTGCTGTTCCTGGTATTCTTGGTCCTCATCTGAAGTCCAATCTAAGGCAGCATAAGTGACACCCTTGCTGATGTGAAAGATCTAAGCTTTAAAGTGCAGATCAGGCCTGCAAAGCGTTGACGAAATCTCCATTATGTGTAAAGTAACCTCAGCAAAAGTACTGTGAGCAAACTCTTTCCCACAAGCAGATAAGAATACACCTTCAAGTACTGAGTATTTATTGGTATATTTCTCTGAGATTGCTTCAGCTCCCTTAATTGCCATTCTACTCGCCTTGCTTTCACTCGCGAGTTCCAGGAATCCAAGGAAACCCGTGCACCCAAAGTTAAACTGAGTAATTGTCAACATTGATCTAATTGAAACATGAACATATGTTACGTGACAATCCGTCTCTCCCCAGAGGGTTGATTGCACACAGCCTAAACGTGCTTCAGTGAAACCCGGAAGTCAGTGGGTTGGAGCCAGCTTCCTGACGCGCTGTCATTTTGTCAATTTTAATCACCCACCTGCTCCCAAACTCATGTGCACTGCATATTAAAATCCAACCCCATGCAACAATTCTCAATTTTCCTAGAATGGGCAAGAGTATTGTCCAACAATTAATTTCAAATTCATTCTTGAGATATGGACGGTACTGACAAGGCTAGTACTTATTGCACAACCCTTGTTGTTCCTGAGAAAGTGGGGGTGGGCCTCCTTCTTCTACCACTGTGAAAGGTACCCCCACAATGCTGTAAAGCAGTGAGCTCTGAAGCCTAGCCTGCACTGGAGGCAGAAACTCAATAATACATAATATTTTAGGTTCTGTCCTCAGCAACAATTCTTAATCAATTTTGATGGAAAAGGGTTAAAAACATACCATCACTTATTTTTAAATTATTACTTTTCTTGGTTCTGGGAGCAGTATTGATGGAGACTTCTGTTACAGTTAACCTGACAAGGTGTTTCATTGTATGCTATAAATTAATAGCATTATTTTAGATTTTAAATTCAAATGTGTGCATTTTAATAGTGCCTCCCTAACAGAAGTACATGTGTGACTGCAGTACATAGCAGAGATAATTTTTCCTGAAATATTTTCATGCAATGGGTTTATTAAGTTTGGTTTGATCAGTTAGTTTCTTACTGTTAGGCAACAAAGTACACCTTTTATTGCAACATACGCATATGGTAAACTATTAGAACAATACGTTCACAGGCTTGCCAGGTAGCCTTAATCTTGTTTGGGACAAGATGCTTAATGAAGGTGCAACAAATAATAAAGCCAAACATTATTGCAATAAAATGTCATGAAATTATTTCTTATTCTAATATAGTACATTGCTAAAGTATATTTCCATTGTCAATTGTGCTGAAGTATTTATTTCAATATCTTGGGATTACATAGCGTCAGATATTCAGAATGTCACTGGCATTACTATGCATGACTGAAAACTCATGATATTTTCATATCATGTATTATCCAATAATCCCAAAGGACAAGGCAGAAATGAAGAACAAGTCTGTGCAAGAATGCCATGGTTATTTTCTGATTAATCCCCAAGCTTGTGAATACTGGACAGGAATAATTGATTTCAAAGTGTGCTATTATTTTGCGCAGACTTTGCCTTCCTTCTTTAGCAATGTGCACACGTACAGTTGTGAAGATCATACTGCAGTACTTGCAGAATTCTAACAGCAATTCCAACCACATTATTTTTGCTATTAATGTAACAAGTGACTATTTTTTTTTCTAATTTGTGGATTGATTTTCATTTTTTGTTAAACAACATTATGAATATTGTTGCACATTCCATCCTGATATCTGTGAGTGGTTATGCTAAAAACAGAAAATACTGGAAGTACTCAGCAGGTCCAGCAGCATCTGTGCAAAGAGAGAAACAGAATTAACAGGCGGAATTTTGCCACCTTAGTTTTTACATGAATGGCGCGGTGATTCCTGGCTTGGAAACCTTGACACCCGAGTCAGTTAGCCTTCCAGCTGAATTTCCCGGAAGACATTAAATTAAAAACCCAGCCATTGCTAGTGGGTGGGATGACGAGTTGGGATCACAATTGAGCATACAGGGATTTAAAAAGCCTTCAAAAATCTTCACAATGGCCGTACAGAGATTTGGGCTGTGGTGACTTGGAGGAGCTGCTTCTGAAGAAAATGGAAAGGAGGTGGGGAAGTTCTGTAGCCCCACTGAGTTGTTAAGCTCTCCTGCAGGAATGCCAGCAATTTCCTTCCAAGAGAACTATCATTCAAATCAACCTCAATTACCTTCTCCTGTCATCATAAGTGTCGACCTCATGTTTGCCTCTTTCTCCCTTTATCATACTGAGTGCATGTCAGTTTGACCTCCCGCTGTGCCAACATCTGCTCTCAGCTGCCATGTTCCAGACGCTGTGTGTGACCTGTCCACTGTTAGAAATAACCGTGAATATATAAGAATCATAATAGCTTTTCTGGCTATTATTGAAAAGATCTATAGTTGTTTCACAAAAATGTTGCTGCAGAATGGGTAAATGATTTTAGGGCTCGTTTATGTCAAGGCAAATAGCCACTGCAGTTGCAAATTTCTCTCAATCGCCTGCTTAAATTCTTTAATTGCCCTCCCACGGTTGACGCACAGGCTGCTGACAATACTCCCACTCCTGGGGAAGAATTGTCCTAGATTTGCACTGTGCAGCAGCAGGTGGGAAAAATAACGGTTTACCTGCCAGCTACAATGGCTGCTTTTCACGCCGCATTGTCCCAAACCTGCCTCATTAATCATGCATTCCTAGGAAATACGCTGTTTCAATGGCGGGCAGGTTCTCATTCGCCCACCACACCGTCACCTCACCGCTTCCTCACACTGGGCACCATATTTAAAGTGCAGCCGCGCACACATCTCTCAGTGCTTCCAGCCCAGTACAACTGCACAGAAGACATGGCCCCGCAATGCAGGAAGACTGCAGCCCCCACCCTCCCCGATCCAGTGGTGCATCCCTTGAGCACTTTTTGGATGCTGTGGAGGCCCCGTGTGATGTCCTCCATCCCTGCTCTAGGTGAGGGCCAGCAAGCAAGGTCACTAATCCAGCATGGGAGGCGGTGATCAGCGCCTAACCCTAATGTCTTACAAAAGGGGACAGCCACCCAGTGCCGCTACAGGATGAGTGGTCTCATGCTTGTGGCAATGGTGAGATCGACGGTCTACATGAGGATCCGACACCACATCATCCCCCTCTCAATGCGAATCTCAGTGCTCTCTCTCCTACTTTTGACTCTGCTGCCATTATCTAATTATCTCTACCTTGGTTCACAGGGACCTCTGCCAAGCGACCAGCACCCTAAGCCAGCCAGTCCCTCATCCAAGAGGACACCTCCTCCATTGAAGAGCTGGAAATAAGCAGCCTGGAAGACCCATCACAGCGCTTACCCACACCCTCCACCAGCGCAGAGACACACACCTCGGTGGGCCCTAGATCTAGAGCAGCCTCGGGTTCACAATCTGGTGGTCACCGCATGGACACGTAGCCGCAGCGGGAGGAGGCAGGTTCAGCCAAAGTCCCCAGCACTTGGAGAACTGTTGGGGATCAGGCATCTGTGAGGTCCAAGTCAGGTGACAAACCTCTGGGTTTGGCCTTCCAACTCATCGCAGAAAGTCAGCAGAAGGCAGGGGAACATCACACAGAGCTGTTGGAAGCCCTCAACAGAGTGGCATGTGATTTGGAGGAGTGTGTGCGCCTGCTGTCTTTTGAAGTGGTGCCCACATGTGCGTGAATGAAGGTCTCCATGGGAAGGAAGGCGGATGCCATGAATACCCTGGTCTAGCAGAATGTGGAGATGCATGTAGACCTGCACTCCATTGGGGTCGACATGGGTGAGTTCCTGCAGTGGCAACGCATGAGGGAAACGGGGCACCTCGATGTCCCTCCACATGCTCCTTCCCCTCAAGGAGTCAGACCAAGGTACTTGGGCACCCCAAGGGTGGAGGAGTGGCAGCTGGACACCCCTGCGTTATCCACTCAGAGGCTGTCCTCTCCCTCTGAGACCCCTTTGCCTATGACTTCCCCAAACTCATCCTCTGTCACCGCAGAGGGAGCAGCTGGCCCACAGAAGGACAGCCAAAGCAAGCCTGGGCCCCCAAAGCCTCGGCTCTCCAGAGGACCCACACCAAAGTCATCAGAGGCAACAGGGCCAAACATTACACAGGCTGTCTCCACCGCTGCTGGGGATGTCAGGGCAGCACCTAGAAATGTTCAGCTTATAAAAGTTAAGAAATTGTGATCACAGTTGGCTGCACGGTTGAACACATTTTATCACTTTATAATCTGAAAATATATTCACTTTCACTGAATAGTGTGTAATGATGTCTCCCAGCTTCATTGACAGGCTTCACAAGTCCTCCCCCTTCAGCCACACCAACTAGCAGTTCAGCTGCATGCAACCAGCCAACAAGTGGTTCTGGGCGGAGAAGTGTGAGTGTGTGTGTGGCAGGGCCTTTCGGTGCCTCGGGAAAGCACTCTCCTACCCACGCTGATCCTTCCTCCATCACACTTATCTCAATGCCCTGAGATTTTCAATGCTGCCTGCTGGGATTCTCTTTCAGTTGACCATCTGAGCCGACCTGCATCTCCGCCCATCCACTGATCACACTCCCCTGCAGCACCTGTTCCCGTCCACCAAAAGTCTCCTTTGACTTACGGATTTACAAGCATGTTGAGTTTAACATTTTTCTTTAGCAGCCCCATCCTTTCCCCTCTCTCAGTCACCCATGTCCTTTCCCCCATCACTGTCGCGCCCCCTGACATCATCTTCCACCTTCCCACCATCACCTACCAGCCACAACCCTTTTTTTGGGGATGTCCAGGTGAACATGCACATTCCCTACCTTCCCGAAAGTCTCACGCCATCCACATTAACCTCCCCAACTTCTACCTTCTCGCTCCTCGGGTCTGTGTCTGCCTCCGAGTCCCCACCAACCACCCTTGCCATCCCTTCTACTGATACAGTTGCACCCTTGCCCTCCCATCCTATCGGCTCATTTTTCCCACTCTCATTCTCACCATTCCCTCCTACCACACCCACCCTTATTTCACTCCCCAGGAGGCAGTCATTGACTCCACAGGTCCCTCCCTTGCACATTCACCTGGACATCCCCCCCACTTACTCCTACCCCCTCTGGATTCCTTCCATTCACCGGAATTCCTTCCCCCTTCCTGACTCCTTCCTCCACCTTTATTTCTTTCTCCGCCCTTATTCCTTCCTCCTGCCTGACTCCTTCCTGTCACCCAGACACCTTCCTCTCCCCCAGACTCCTTCACCCTTCTGGACTCCTTCCCCTGGACTCCTTTTCATCTCCAGTTTCCTTCCTCTCTTCAGACTCCTTTCCCCCTCTGGACTCCTTCTTCTCCCCACTCAGACTTCTTCCTCCCCCCAGACTCTTGACCCCCTCCAAACTCCTTCCTCCCTCCCAGACTCCTTTCCTCCTCCAAACTCTTCCCTCCCTCTGGACTCCTTCACCCCTCCAGACTCCTTCCTCCTTCGAGACTCCTTCCCCCCTCTTGGACTTCTTCCTCCATCCCCAGACTCCTTCCTCCCCCCAGGCTCCTTCCCCCTCCAAACTCCTTCCTACCCCAGACTCCTTTCCCCCTGCGAACTCCTTCCTCTCTCTGGACTCCTTCACCCCTCTGAACTCTTTCCTTTACACCTTCCTCCCCTCTTACACTTACCTCCCCAGTTGTCATATTCTCCCCCATTACCCCCTCCTCTACCCCTGTATTCACTCCCCCTCCTAACCTCACCCCCAACATCTTCAATATCTCCCTTCCAAACTCACCCCCCGACAACTTTGTTCTCCCCCAACCTCACCCCCCAACACCTTTGTTCCCACCTCCCAACTTCACTCCCCCGACACACCTTCATCTCCCTGTCAAACCTAGACCTTCCTCTCCACCTTCTCGACGATCCTCCATAGCAGATCATGGCCAAGACACTGAAGTCCCAAAGGAGACCTTCAATGGTGACTTTGCACCTTCTGTGAGCTGCTTCGCAGTGCAGCCTTGTCCATGAGAATCCACCCAGCATACCATGGACATTCCTCCAAGGTCCCGTTGCTGCCGGGCTCCAGCATCTTCTGCTCCTCAGATGTCCGCGATGTGAGTAAGGCCCTGACGGTAAGTCCAGACTTCTGCAGAGCACACTTGTCAAGCTGAATTCTATACCAGTATGTTTTCCTGCTGATGTGGGCAGCAAATTTAACATGGAGGGGTGATTATTGCGAGCTGGGCTCATAATGATATGCAGACATATTACAATGAAATTCTCGATATTCAAGGCTGGAGATGTGGCCAGCCATTCACAGGCGGGGTGGATGTTTGCAAACATGTTTCAATAGCGTTTCACCAATTTTTGGCCTTCCCACCATATTGTCCGCTCACACCTGCCTGACACCTGACACCTGGGGGAACGGACAATTCTGTCCCTGGGAAAGATGGAGGAATGCAGGATGACATCAGGATACTGGCACAGTGACTCTATTGCCAATTTCCTCAGGCCCCTGCCTCCAAACTCACCTCCAAAAGGCCAGGCAAAATTCCCCACAACCTTTCAGGTCAACGGTCTTTCACCAGATCTGGAAATTCAGCTAGGCTACTAGATGGGGCTATCCCAGGGTGTGTGTGTGTTGCAGGGGGCGGGGCGGCGGGAGGAGGTGACGTAACCCAATAGTCCAGAACTTTGCCTCAATCTCTTTAACACAGAGTTGCATTGGAAATGAAATAATGAATAATTGATCTAAGCTGTTTGATACTAATTATTTTTTTAGCATTTCTTTATTTCAAAATGACACGAACCAGCCCTAAAATTATTTCCCCACTCTAGAGCAACATTTTTGTGAAGCAACTATGAGTCTTTTCAAAATATAGCCAGAAGAGTTATTATGATTCTCGTATATTCAAGGTTATTGACCACATTAATAGTTCATAAGATTCCCTAAGTATTTCAAATTACCTGATTACTCATTGTTCTTGTTTGGATATTAGTCACCTATTATACGGACATCAGTATATTGATGATAGGAATGGACTATCACTCTCCTCCCACTTTCCCCGGTTCAATATTTTCACAGTGAGGCAATATATACAAGTCTCAAGCTCCCAGACTTTCAGCTGATTGGTCAGGATTAATCCACATGAACTTCTGATTAAATTTACAAGTTAAATACATAGTACAATCTCCTAAATTATAAATGTTCACATTGAACATATCTTTATCCAGTTATAACATTTTATAACCATAATATGATTATCAAGATTAAATTATTGATGTTGTATAATCCCTTCACAGTGGCATACCCTGTGTTACACATATTGATCATAACTCCCTAATGGATCAATTATTCAATGCATAATGACCATAGTACAGTTAACAGTATTCCACCACTGTAGTCATTATGAGTTTATTTAGTGTGTAATGTATCTTTAAGAATAATACTTGTTAGGTGAATCACATGATTGTAGTAACCAATAGGAGAGTAGCACGGGCTACCTCAGTAGTCAGTGTAGAGATAGAGTTTGAGTTGAAAGCACATATGTAGTTGCTGCTGAGTACCATGTAAATAAACTTAAAGTTTCCACCCAAGAAGCATCTGCAGATGAACTCTATCAGTAGTACCAGCTCAGCCACCCTACAACAAACTGGTGATGAGGATAAAACAGGATTGAACAGAAGATATCAAGTTAAAAATAAATCAATACTATACCTTGCCCAGTGATTGTAAGTAGCAAGCTCTGTTAGAATTGAAGAAGCTATCCCCTCTCAAAATGCCACAAATTTGGAGAATTGATCCTTTTGAGCCAGCCACAGATATTGAGCCACAGTTCTCAATACATAGAATGCCTCATGTTCTTTTTTCCAGTGAGTGAGATTATAGGGGAAGGGAAGAGGCAAGTGACCGCCTTGAGTGCTTGTGGGAGCAAAACCTACAGCTTGATTCAAAGTTTGAGAGCGCCCAGTACCCCAGATTCAAAGAATTTTGATGAATTGGCGGACCTTGTGAAGGGTCACTTTCAACTGAAACCCTCAGTCACAATGCAGAAGTTTAGGTTTAATTTGTGAAATAGAGCCCCGGGTGAGACAATTGCATGCTACATGGCAAATTTGAAGCAGTTAACGGAACATGATGATTTTGGTACGACTCTGAATAACATGCTCAGAGATCATTTAGTTTGTGATGTGAAAGAGGACACTATTCAGAAAAGATTATTGTCCGAAGAGAATCTGGATTTCAAGAAGGCACTAGATATAGCGCTGGCCATGGAATGTGCAATAGGAGAGTAGTGCAAGCTACCTCAGCAGTCAGTGTAGAGATAGAGTTGGACTTGAAAGCACATGAGTAGTTGCAGCTGAGTATATTGTAAATAAACTTAAAATTTCCACCCAAGAAATGTCTGCTGACTAACTCTATCATTAATAGTACAACTTGGCCACCCTACAACAACCACCTATTTGCATAGCTTCCAAATCAGCATCATCATAGACATAAGCATCAATGACAAATGCTCACTCTTTTCCACTAATCACGTGTATCATCGAATCATGGGCATGTCTCCCTTGACTTTCTGTCCATTTGTTAACGTATGAAAATCATAGTGAGTAGACCCATGGTTTCCACATATCTTCCCAGTAGACAACGTTCCTTCATAAAATCAGTCTTGTTGGCTAAGCTATTGAAACAAGCCCACTTTTTTTTATAAGGATTCATATGTAAATCTCTGGAAGTACTCGACATACAGTCAATTACTTTGAGGTACATTGACTGTGATTGCAGTTTTGTAGGCAAACACAACAATCATTTTGCAAACAGCAAAACCCCACCAAAAGCAATGAAATGAATAGCCAATTTTTTAGCTCTTGGTGAAGTTAGCTTTGCCAAGGTTATTTAGCAGGACATCAGGAAAGCTCCTTAATTTTCTGCAAGTGATCCAGCCAGACTTTATCATCCTCAACTACTAGAAAACATTCATTTAACATCTCCTCCCACCAACACCATCACAGCTAATGCAGCACTCATTCAGTATTGCACCGGAGTGTGAACCCAACATCTCGGTTTAAGGTGAGCTGGAGTCCATGACATTCCAACTCAGAAGCAAGAGTGCTCCCATCTGAGCCAAGATCACATTGGAACATAATAAATAGTATCAGGAGTAGACCGTACGACCCCTCAAGCATCCTCAGGTGTTCAATAGGATCTTCTTTACCAACTCCACTTTCCTGTCCTATCCAAGATAACTCAATTCTCTAGTGCTCAAGATCTACTGATCTCAGTCTTGAGTGTACAGATCAACTGAGCATTCACAAGTCTACAGGATAGTCAATCCCAAAGATTCACAATCCTCTCAGTGATGATATTTCTCATCTCAGTCCTAAATGGCTGACCCTTTATCCTAACTCTAAGGCCCCTAGTTCTAGGATTTCAAGCAAGGAAAACAGCCTTTCAGCATCTTCTCTGTCAAGCCCTCTAATAACTTTATAAATTTCAAAGACATTACTTTTCATCCTTTTAAACTCCAGAGAATGTAGGCCCATTCTAATCAATTTCTCCTCATGGGACATCCCTCTCATCCCAGGAATCGATCTGGTGAACCTTCAATGCACCACCACTGAGACAAAGTATATCCTTCCTTGGATAAGGAGGCCAAAACTGTACACACTCCAGGTGTGGTCTCACCAAAACTCCAAATAATTGTAACAAGACTTCCTTATTCTTTTATTGTGAGACCTTTGTAATAAAATAAACATATTTGCTTTCCTAATTTCTTGCAGCAACTGCATGTTAACCTTCTGTGATTTGTGTACAAGGACACCCAAATCCTTCTGCATACCAGCATTTATTAAGCTTTCAACACCTAATAATATTCTGAACACTATTGGAAGCAAACTGGGACATTATTTTCCATTCTTCTTACCCAAAGTGGACAATTTCACAGTTCCCCACATTATACTCCATATGTCAACTTCTTGAATCAGTGGTTTATAACTCTTCGTAGCCTCTTCCTTTAATCTAATACCATCATTAACTTCTCTAATTAGCCATGGTTGTACCATTCTTTCCATGAGATTTTCTTCCTCAATGCAATGTATACTCATTAAGACTTATTTCTTTAAATGTTTACCATTGCTTATCCAACATCATATCTTTTAATCAAATTCCTCACTTGCGCTGAGCGATTAGTCACTAACCCAAACCCAACAGCACTTTCATTCCATTTCTCTGGCCCATGACTAGAGGGCAGGTAAGTCATTGTGCAAGGCATAAAATAAAAGAAAGCAAAGCCACTTGAGGTCAGCTTCAAAAATGATTACATTTCTGTCACTATTAGATGTCCAGCTTTGTAATTGTAATTTAATTATTATGAACATCAAATCCCTATTATAATGTGTCTTTCAACTTTACCAAAAAAGCACCTTACCTATTCTAAACAAAAATGAAAATAGTGCAGACCAAAGAAAATTTAAGCACATTAATCTATTATTTCTTAAAAAAGAGTTATGTAAGCACAGCAAGATGATAAACATTTAAATTTTTAAAATGTTAACACTGGAAATCTGAAATAAAAACAGAAAATGTTGGAGGGAGACCGCATGCCTATTGGAATCTGAAGAATAAAGAAAATGGAAGGTAAAGTGGTCGATTTAAATGGAAGCCACTAGCAGGAGGCTGGGGGGAAGCTCAGTCCTTAGGATGAATACCTGAGCAGTTTCCTCCCTTTCTCTGCAGTGTCCCTCATTTACAGTCATTGCATTACCTTCCCCTTTGGAGCTGTTTTGCACATTGTTTGCTTTTCCAATGCATTTTTATAGTGTAATTCAAACAATTTCCATATATGATTCAGCACATTTTGACCTGATTATGGACTTTAAAGTGCCTTTTACTAAACCCAATTGCTGTCCCTTAGTAGCAGTGATTAGCCTGCCTGTACTCAAAGGAGGCCTTCAGCTGTTGTTTTCCCCTCTCTTTTTGTTTTTTTCTCTGTTTTCACATGCTAATGAATTCATTAGTCAAGGTTTTTTTGTCCCACCACCTTAGCTCAAAAGACCTGGGAAAGAAAGGCATGCTGACCAGAAGTGTGATGTGCTGATTGCACACAATTTTCCATGGTGAACTATTTAGCATAATTATCCACAGCTCCATGCACAGTTTCCGCCTTGCGCAGAGGTATGCTAATGTAGACACAACAAACTGTGGCTCATGTGAAATTTAGAGTTAAAGTATAGCAATTCTCAGTGCATTTAATAAAGTTCAATTGCTTGGTAGTATTTTTCAAGATTAATGCAGGAAAAGGGAAATGAAAAGACCTGTCAAAACCAGTGTGGAGACACAAAATAGAGCATACAGGCAATGGACCAAACACACCAGCATCTGAACACTTGCTGAAGCCGAGTGAGTGCTGCTATGGGGACTTAAGAGGAAATTGAGACTGTTCACTGCACCACAGCACTTTCTCCATAGGTCTACATTGTAGAATGACTGGATGAAGGTGGAGATGCAGTGGAGACCGTACTTGAGCAGTATTGTCATCGGCTGTGCTGTACTTTGATGCATGTTGGCTGCAAGTGCCCTGTACCAGACAGTACAATTGCATGTCTGGCTCTCTGCTGACCCCAAGTAAAGCCACTTAATAGGAAGCTACTAGTTTGCTACTGTCTGCAAATATGGTTGGTGACTGTAGGGGTATATATATAGTTGGGGATAAAGACTTGGAGGAGATGTAGAGTAAAGGGTTAACATCAGGAGCACTTGATGCTGTTGTACCTACTGATGTAACAGTGATGCAATGTCACATGATTAAGAGACTAGGATATGGTGGGAACCAGAAGTAAAACCTCGTGTAAAGTACTGAGATGTATATAAATCTGTAAATAAACAAGAATCATTTTTATGAATAATGGCCTGTGGTAACATTCTTAGGGTAACAGGCAAACCCTAACAAAGCTTCATCTAGATCCAGAAGCCAAGATAAAACATGGCGGCCGCTGATGGTTTCTGTCAACTGTTTATGTGCACCATCCAAAACATAGTGGCAGCCAGCAGTATAAAGACCCATTGAAAACTCCAAGGCAGAACTCCTGAATCATTGTAAAAGGCCAAGAAAAAATAATAAAGAGTCACCTGAGAAGAAAGCATCGTAGATGCTGCAGAATATAAGAACATAAGAAACAGCAGTAGGTCATTTGGCCCCTCGAGCCTGCTCCACCATTCAATAATATCATGGCTGATCGTCTTGTGTTTGGATTTCCACATTCCCATCCAACCCCTTGATTCCCTTGCCTAACGAGAATCTATCTACCTCTGCCTTAAAAATATTCAATGACCCCCGCCTCCACCACCTTCTGAGGCAGAGAAGAGAAGCAAGCAAGCACACAGGCCCAGAGTCCAGACATCACTGAGTACAGATCACAATCGACAAGCCAAATTTCTGAAGCAGCAACACATCCAGGGCTTAGAGTAAGCATGGAGTCTACATTTCCAATCTCAGAACTGTCCCAAAGCAGAAGGCTTGCAAGAGGCTCAACACTAGGGCAATTGGAGGAAGAGATTCTCTAGATGCAGAACAGCTTCAGCTTTGCATAAAAAGGACCAGAAAGATCAGATCAGGACTTTTATCTATGCAGTAGGGGCCATAGCAGGCAATGTTATTGAAATACAGGGCAACGATGAGGCCTTGAGTTCATATGAGGAAGTCCTCCAGGCATTCAATTCATACTTAGGTGTTCAAAAAAAATTGATCATTGAGTAAGCAAAATTTAATAAGAGGAGGCAAAATACTTGCTGAATCAATTGACACATTTATAAATTAACTGTGCAGACTCACAAAGAACTGTGGCTATGGGATCCTCAGAGGTGGATTAATACCTCTGGTTGGGGTCTTGGACCCGATCAGATCTTTTTGAAAATGAGGGAAGATTTAACTCTCACAAAGGCAGTACAAATAGCGCAACAGACCGAGTTTAGGTAGAAAAACAGAATGGTTGTTCATAGGAAAATTGATGTCCCTTGGAGAAAATTAAGTGAAGCTATTCAACATGACAGACAAAAAAGAGAAAGTGCAGTGAAACAAAAGCCCACGAGATAGGGTAAAAGCGCGCTAACCACCATCTTGAGATACTCTCGGCATGGCAGGAAAACCCTATACAAGTGGAAGTAATACCCAGCAGGGAGTGCTAAGTGCCACAACTGTGGGAAGTTGGAACATTTTAAAATAGTCTGCAGATCCAAAGTTCCTATAGCTCATAGGAAGAAAGAGATAACAACAAAACCAAGAAAAATCCAAGAAGTGAAAGAGCCACAGAAAGAACAAATAACCTTCTTAGGAGAAGTTAACAAAACAGGAAATAATTATTGGAGCATTGAACTAGAAGTTGATGGTAACCCTACAGAATTCAAGCTACATATGGGGCAGGTGTTTCAGTATTCCTTGATGAAGTAAAATGGCTTTAAAAATTTAACATTACAGCCATCTTCGTCCAGTTGCAAGGTTCAGGAGGGACAACACTAAAAGAAATAGGCCACCATTTGGCAAGGCTATAAGGCACAAGTGTAAACAAATTGTGGAACCCCTGTATGTGATAAAGAACCAAGAGACATCATTGTTGAGCAGAAAATAATGCTTTCAACTGAGTTCGTTTACAAGGTTGATGAAATTACTGAGGAGCAGTCCAGGAATAAATTTCCATCCCTATTTACTGGTTGTGATATTGTATGCATGCCAATACAGACAATGACATGTACCTTTAAGAAGCTGCAGAATGATATCACTATGACATCACCATGTGTAAGGCTGGAGGATAAAAGGTACAGCCTCCATGTTAGATGTTCACTATTGCTTGTGATCTCTACTGCAAATGTTCACTACTGTCTGTGACTGCATCAGTAAGACTTTATGTATACCTTATGAGTCAGGCATATCGTCAAGTAATCAGCTTATCTAGCTCTTAGGATCCAGGCTAATCAAGGCCTGTGCAGAGCTATATATGATTGTTGCTAGTAATAAACTTTATGTACTTGTGTTTGACCAGAACCCTCATCAGTCTCAATATCTTGCTTAGCATAGATTGCATAGCGACAGATCCCTTGAGGTCTACATCGAGACCTTCAAAATATATGGTGGCAGCAGACCTTAAGAGACCACAACATTTACAGACTTAGGAAAGCTAAAAATAGAATATCACATAAGCCTAAGGGCAGATGCTAAGCCTATATGTCTCTTCACAGTGAAAAAGTTCCCTCACCAACTCTGAGACAAAATCAAGAGCAAGATTGAACATACGTTACAACAAGGGGTTATCTCTCCAGTAACCATATCAATGAAGTATTGTTCTGGAATGGTCACAGTATCAACGTCTAGTGGTTCAGTTAGAATCTGTGTGGACTTGACTCAATTAAACAAGTCAGTAGAGCGTGAAACCCACCCAATGGATAAAGTCTCGCCAAATTAGCAAAACGCATCCTCTTCACTAAATTGGATGCTAACAGTGGCTTTTGGCAATTGCCTCTGGACAAAGAATACAGATTGCTAACTATTTTTACCACCCCATTTAGTCATTTTTTTAAACTGGTTAATCAGAATTACTTCTGCACCTGAGATATTCCAAAGAACAATGTCTCAGACCCTGGAAGGCATGGAAGGAGTAATATAACATATGGGTAGCATTCTCACACATGGTTCATCAAAGGAAGAACATGACTGTTGAGTGAGAGCAGCACTCAAAGTCCTACATGAAGCATGTTTGACATTAAACAACAAATGTGAATTTATACAACCTATAATAAAATTCTTGGGCCACATTGTGCAAGCTTTGAAAATTAGGGCCAACCCACAGAAAACCAAAGCCATTTGAGAGTTCTCACAGCCACAAATATCACAGAGTTACAAAGATTCCTTGGGAGGGTCAACCAAGTTGGCAAGTTCTTACCAAACTTGGCAGAAATCAATGAGCTGCTGCGACCACTGTTGAGACAAGGTCAAAGGCGGTGCTGGAACGTGGACCAGCAAAATAGATTTGGCAAGATCAAAATCTCCTCCTATCACCAGAAATTCTATCACACTACGATCCAGAGTTGCCAACAATTATAGCAGCGGACATATCATCCACAAGCTTGGGCACAGTGTTGCTCCAAATTCAAAAAGACTGTCAAAGAAGACCAGTTTAATACACCTCAAGATCTCCCAGAGATACAGAGAAGAGATATGCAACCCTTTAGAAAGAAGCATTAGCCAACACATGGGTGTGCGAGCAGTTGTCTGATTATGCCATGGGATTAAGGTTTAAAATTGGAACTGACCACAAATCTTTGGTTACTCTTGCTAACCTAAAGGAAAGTGTAAACATGCTGCCTAGTATTCAACGCTCTGGACTGAGACTCATGAGATATGATTCAGTTACTGAGTACATTCCGGGGAAGTACCAGACATCAGTGGCTGCATTATCAAGAAAACCAGCGGAAGGAGCCAAACCAGAAGATTTAAATTTTATTGCAGAAGTGGAAGCATATACTTTGCTCATTACCAAACACTTACCAGCCACTGAGAAGACATTAAGCAAGCACAACAGCAGGAGGGTGAGTGCATCAAAGTAAAAGAATATTGCCAGAATGGATGGCTGGAACACTCCTAACAACACCATGCTTTAGCAATACTTGGAACAAAGAAAACATCTCATAATCATCAATGATTTCTTAGATTTTATCAACAGAATAGTCATCCCTAAAACACTCCAGGCGGGAATTTCCGGTCCCACCAGCAGCGGGCATCATGGTGGACGAGACGGGAAAATTTGGACTGCGGCCAAATGTCAGTTTCCCGCTGGCTTGAAAAGTTTGAAATTTTACACTCCCAACTTTCATGGCGGGTCAGGTAGCCACCACACCATGTTGTAAAATGCATTTGCATGCATTTGAATATCATAAATACTTATTAAAAACACAGCTTGCC
Source organism: Cetorhinus maximus (assembly GCF_964194155.1). Classification (NCBI taxonomy): domain Eukaryota; kingdom Metazoa; phylum Chordata; class Chondrichthyes; order Lamniformes; family Cetorhinidae; genus Cetorhinus; species Cetorhinus maximus. Next base: position 36,176,129 of record NC_135890.1, read on the forward strand.
AGAATCACACCTCCCCCACTCCCCCTCAGATCAAATGGCAATGCCGGCAGCAATTAGACCGGATATGAGTGACGCGCACATGGCAAACTGCACTTCACTCAGAGCTGACAGGTCCAGGCTTTATGCACCTCCTCGATTACAATCATTACATTAGTGCAAGGTTGGACTCCAGTCTAATCCAAAGGAGTCAGACTAACTGAGCCCAGACTAAGACTGCTAGCACCTGGCTGCACTCATCCAGATCCAACACCCTTTCTGTAAGCGCCGTCATGCCTGGGGCCTTTGAGTGGGTGGAGGGGATTGTGGGTGGGGTGCTTCCATTGATGTTCAAGGTTGTGCTACAGCTGCAAGGGACAATCTAAGGATGGAATGCCTGGAATGAGGGCTCTCCAAGAGCTTCACCTTGACTCCCTAGCTTGCAACTGGAAAGTGTTAATTCCAGAGTTCTGTACAATCGTGTATCTGTTCAATGTTTCCACAGACACGAGCAGAAGCTGAGGCTCACAGACTCATTCCATGGAGGCATGACCAGGAGTGTACCAAAGACACTTCTCATAACTACAGATGAGTGAGAGGCAGTGCCATGGACACCTTCACTGGACTGGTCAGGAGGCACTCTCCAGTACTCTCCCAAGAGGGCTTCCCACATCCTCATGGAATGCTGGGCTCTAAAGGGGTTCACTTGCCAGATCAAGAGATGGAGGAGCTGCACTTCTCCTCCTCCGACGAGGACGTCAAGAGGGCTGAGCGCAGTAAGAGTGAGGAAGCTGGGGCTCCAGAGGAAGAGGCCATAGCAGGAAATGGGCCAGATATGACAGACATGCCCATAAGATCCTTATATCCACAAGATTCCAGGACAATGGTGAAGACTAGATCATAAGAGCCCCTTTCGCCCATGCCTTCCATGCTGCCTCGACATTACCACCTTTGTTGCAATCCTCAGCATTTCAATGAAGGGCATCAATATCAGAATGAGTAGTTACCATCTTGTGTCACAATGGCCTCATCCTTGGGATGCTAGGCAGCTTCTGTGACTATTCTGTTATGGGATCATAGCTCCACCAGCATGCACCATGAGCAGAGTAGACATGGTGCAGTCTCTTCAAGCATCTCTCCAACATTCTACTCCTACGGCAGCCTTCAGGAGGCAGGAACAGTACTGCCAACCTCTTTGCATTCGTGACAGTATGCTTGGAGTGTTTCTAGGTGCCTCAAGGAAAACAATCATCACTCACTGGTTCCCTCTTTGATGTCTGAGGTCAAATCTGAATCTGGAATGAGGCATCTCTCCACAGGCAACCCTCATGCAAGATTAGTATTCAGGCCTCGTCATCATAATGAGTCCACAGCATGAGATTGTTCTTTAGGACGCAGTGATCTGTCACTCTCAGTTATGGATGCGAGCCTGCCTGTCAGGTCACCATTGTATGCACTGTCAAAGCTTCAGCAGCAGCATCACCTGATCGCTGACAATCACTCATGGCCCTATCTTCGTCTGGGGTATCCCAACTTCCTATCCAGCCTAGCCTTTGCCTCTGTGGGCCTGAGAATGCAGACACTGCATTTAGGCATTAGTCAATTCATTGATAATGAAAGGCACACATCAGATGCAGTGAAGCTTAGCTCTGGCCCCATTTGAGGCCTTGGCATTTTCATTCCACAAGTCTCCCAGAAGGAAAAAACAGTTAAAAAAAAATGAGAAATAAGAACACTAGTCCGAGCTGTCTTATATACCTTAAAATGGAACACCAGTAAAAACTGGGAAATAGTAGCACAGGTCCGAACTGTTTTTTTTTCCTGGGCTCAGATGTCCACACTGAATTCAGGCACATGGATGGCATTCTTACAATCAGACAACCATGTTGATTGCTCATCGGAGAGAAGGCTCAGAGGTTTTGCCAAGTCACACTGGGCAGACTTTCAGGTCCAGGGCAGCATCCTCCCATGTAATAGTCCGACAGCTGGGGCCTTGACACACACCTCTGATCTTGCATAGTCATTGCCCTTGAGCAGGCATTTCAGGAGTCACCAAGTGTTAGCTAGGCCCAAGGCTCTGCATAATGCAGGTGGATAAGTAGGTACTACTACAGGGCTGATGACTAACTGTAAATGTGGACACAACATTACACTGCAGGCCACCAGGAGTGCATAAGATCTCTGAATATTGGTGGATATGTGAGCCACACTCATGCCTGACAGCCATTACATGGAGGCCATTGAAAGATGCACCGAGTGAGATTAACTCTAAAGCAGGTCACCATTAAAATCTATAAGATCCACATTGCCCATTCTTTAGTGCAGAACTTTGCGGTTGGAAGGCAGGCAAAAAGGCCAAGCGGCCTTTGAATTTTTAAGGAAACCTCATCCACAGGTGGGACCAGGTTTCCAACCGCAAATAAAAATAAAATAAAAATTTAATTAATAACATGTCCTTACTCATGTGACAGAGTCGCATGAGGGGACATGTTTTATAACATTTTAGAAATCTTTATTTTTTTTTTATTTTCAAAACTGTCCATCTCCCCGAGGCAGCTCAGTGCCTCAGGGAGCTTTTCCTGTGTGCACCCGCGTGCATGCGTGAAGTTCGTGCTCACTCTCCTCCCCCAACACAGACAGCACTGAGCACTGAAGCACGCATTTAATGCTGGGCAAGTCTTAATTGGCCTGCCAGCATGAAATTGCTGTCCACCCCGATCACGGATGGCGGTCAGCTTCCTAACCGCCCCGCCTGCCCCTGCCAAGCACACCCGAGGAGGGGAAAATCCTCCCCATGGTGTTAGTGCTCTGTTCTTAGTTCCAATAAACTTCCAGTGTTTGTTCAGTTAATCAGTCTCTCTGCCTATATTGTTCCAAGCACCAACTAATGTGTTAATATCAAGGGAGCAGCGAGATTCACCGGACCGAGCGAACCTGATAACCAAAAATATAAAAAAGAGCTTTGAAAATTCATTGCCTCATATCTGTATCTAGCTACCCTGGAAACCAGGAACCTGAAACAACAATGTTATAGATTGGAATGTTATGTTCTTACATAAATTATGCCATGGAGGCCTCATCTCAATATTGAAATAGTTGTTTCAGGTGGGAGCTTCCTACTCATGCAATCTAGAACTGGAATGCACATCTTGAAGAAAATGATAGCAATGCATTATTATTTACCTCCATGATATTTTCCAAGTGATTGTGTACATTTTATGCTCAAGAAATGGGCATTACTGATCAGAAAATTGACTCTCTTTTGTACTCTAGAACATTTTTGTCTTTATGACTGCTAACACATTATAGTTGTTCATGTTTTCAGTTTACAATATTAAATACACACTAAAATGTTGTCTTACACAGTATCCCTCCACAAGGCTACTTGTGAGCTCAGAGTCATACCAGTCTATGAAACTGTATTTGACAAACAGATCAGAAAATGAGTCCAGTACTCAGGGGCAGAAGGTGGGACCCAAGAGAAGGGGCCATCATAGCTGTAATGACTACGAGGGAATAGAGTTACTGGGCAACTTCCTCCAAAATAATTATAATGTATAAAACTGAATACATTCAGCAGTCTCCATCTCAATGCTTGATCTCTCCTTCTCTTTCATAAAATGCTTGATTTAATTTGTTTTCCACAACCATATTTAATTTGAACTTAGCAGCCGTTGGGAGCTGTATACACTGCTTGTGCACTATTACTCTTTTCTCAGCAGATAACAGAGGCAACCTGCAGCAGTTCTCTGTGCCCAATGCCACCATGTCTTTGTATTTATGGTTTTTCCCCTGCACTTCAATTTAGCAACAGCACAACAGCCATTACCATGTCTGAATGACTGCACATTTCAATAAATTTATTGTCTCCAAAGTTGCTGATGGGCAATGGTACTTCCTCTTGGACGATACTGATGAATTAGTCTTTAATTGAATCACCGTCAGACAAGCATGGTTCATCTCATTGTAAATTGCAGAGTGTACAACTTTGAAAAATTTGCCCTTGAGAGTCTGCAATACTAGTTTAGGAAACATTGGGGTGTGATAACTTATTTTGATAGTGTGCCAATATCCCTCTACGATGTGTCAGCCAGGATGATTAAAATGTATCAGAATGATAAATCAGCATAAATGGGATTACATTTATTCAAGCATAATCATTGCTATTTACACAAATTTTGCTGTGCTGCTGCTCAAATTGAAAAAGGGTACTGCTGATATAATGGGTTGAACATATTATTGCATTTTTCTCTACTTATCCACACTTGAACTCCTCTGTATAAATTGTCATGGCGTTTTAGACACAGCAATATGTACTAAAGGTCTTTATGACTTTGTCAAAGCTGATGAACAACTGAAACATCGATATAGTTTGTTGTTTATTACATAAGTTTAAATCAATTTATAAAGTATTGGGAGTAAAATTCTACCCTGGCAAAGAGGAGGAGTTGTAACAGGGGAAGCAGCAAGGCAGCTAAACACCCACCTGATATTCCTATTAATTGATTCTAAAGGAGAGTAAAATAGTGTTGATGTATAAGGAACAGCCCATCTGATACCATCCATTTTGTATCACATCCAAAGTTGAATTCTACTCTCTTTTTATCACAGGGACAAGATTATGAGCTATTGCACCCAACTACCATAAATAAAATATTCTTTGTTGAAAAGTGAATAAATACTTAATCAGCTGAACCTTCAATTCAAATGTGACAAGAGAATAATTGATATTAAAAAGTAACCATTGAGGATTGATGAGGCGACAAACAATTTTAAAAGCATGTCTACAGTTTGAATATCTTGCTACTATCCTCACTTGGGTGTTGTGTGGTAAAGTTTAACAAAGGAAAGGCAGCTTTGTTCAGGAAATTAAGTTATCAGGTCTCATCAGATCGCATTTAAAAGTATTAAGACAGGGTTTATCCAAATCAATAAGACTAAATAGCAGAACGTTTGGTGGCTGGGGGACATTAACTATAGGACACGGACAAAATATGTTACATCCCTAAACAGTGATTTAAACTTGGGGATAGTTCTATAGACCATTCTCAAAGTGGCCACACTTCACAGATGAGCCTTCCAAATGTGAAAAGAAATCATACTCAAGACAAGGCCATTCAACATCCAAACATGCACGCACTTTCCAGAAGGATCAACATTAATCCTGGTTGTCCTTCTCAGCTGCCTCTCCTATTCACTTTATTATTGTGTCCCCACCAGCAATCTGGCAGAAACCAATTGTGTGAGCCTTCCAGTCTTTGCCTCAGTTCTAGCCAATGGATCATCATGGAACCCTGACTTAGGCATTTTATCCAAATTTGATCTCTACTCATTGTTTACCCTGTAGCTGGGGTCACAGGCAGGCCTCCTAAAATGGCTGTCTGGGAACTCTCCCACTAAAAGGTACGTAAGAATGTCTGGGATGGATCTACTGATTTTCTTTCCCTACCAAACCTTAGTCTCTGCTCAGTAGCTTCCCTATGTCAAGGCTGAATTCAAGAACTTTACATTTACGAAGCCATGAACATAACACTCATCCTACCTGGCAGTGTACATTTAAACCTTATCACTCCTGTTAATTTTTTTTTAAATATTTTAGACGTCATATTTTCACAATGATGTGGGATACAAATTCCCTGATGCACTTGTATTGATCAGTGTCTAAATGTTGGAAATAAAAATTACATGTCACCTTTCAAACAGAATGTTGTTAAATAAGTTATAAATCTTTTCTAATTTTTTCCATTAGCATCAGGACAATGGGTCAAATTGCTCTTTTCTAAGTTGAAATGTGCATTGCTCTGATAGCATTACTATTTAGATATAGAGCAGTGTCCTTCACATACCAAGTTAACGTAAGTTCAGGATGATGAATAATGGATTAGAGATAAACATTTGAAATACAGCTTAATCTTCAGTCTTATTTTAGATTTCACTTGTTTGCCCCAAAGGAAATTTATATTTAATATTTCAAAATGCTCAGATTATTGATTTATGTTGTGTCTCGATTTTCTTTGTATGAACCACTACATTATTAACACAATCAGTTTCAGTGTCCTCGGTCCAACCATCTTCAGCTGCTTCATCAATGACCTTCCCTCCATCATAGGTCAGGAGTGGGAATGTTCGCTGGTGATTGGACAATGTTCAGTACCATTCACAATTTCTCAGATACTGAAGCAGTTTGTTTCCATATGCAGCAAGACATGGACAACATTCAGGCTTGTGGCAAGTAACATTTGCACCACACAGGTGCCAGGCAATCTCTAACAAGAGAGAATCTAACCATCTCCCCTTAACATTCAATTGAATTACCATCACGAGGTCCCTCATTATCAACATCCTGGGAGTTACCATTGATCAGAAGCTGATCTGGACTAGCTATATAATTACTGTGGCTACAAGAGCAGGTCAGAAGCTGGGAATTCTGAGCTGAGTAACTCACCTCCTGACTCCCCAAACCCTGTTCATCGTCTACAAGGCCCAAATCAGGAGTTTGATGGAATTTTCTCCACTTATCTGGATGAGTGTGGTCCCAATGACATTCAAGAAGCTCAACACCATCCAGGACAAAGCAGTCTGCTTGATCGGCACCCCATTCACTAACTTAAACATTCATTCCTTCCACCATCGACGTACAATGGCAGCAGTATATATCATATACAAGAGGCACTGCAGAAACTCACCAAGCCTCCATTTTCAGCACCTTCCAAACCTGCTACCACTACCACCTAGAAGGGCAAAGGCAACAGACACATGGGAGCATCACCACCTACAAATTCCACGTCAAGGCACACATCATCCTAACTTTATCCATTCCTTCACTGTTGTTGGATCAAACTGGCACTCCCTTACTAATAGCACCCTGGTGTACCTACACCACATGGACTGCAGCGGTTCAAGAAGTTGGCTCACCACCATCTTCTCAAGGGCAATTAGGGATGGGCAAAAAATGCTGGCCTTGCCAGAGACGCCTAAATCCCATGAAAAAATAAAATAAAACCTATTTCTGGGTCTTCTACTTATCCATTATTATTAAAAAATTATTCTGAGTTTTCATTGAGGGTTGAACTGTAATTTGATAGGATGTCCATTGCCACTCAAAATGCTTAAGACATTTATACAAAATCCAAAACTATCTAAGACCGCAGAATGCTTCTCACAACATGTGTTAGCATTAACCAGTCTTTGTAATTTGGCTTCATAAATAACTATCACACAGCATGGATTAGTAAAACAGTCATGATCTCATTGAATAGTGGAACAGCCAAGTGGCTAAATGGCCTAGTCAGGTTCCTATGTCCTATGTTCCTTCATTCAAATACAATTTTTAAAAGAGATCACAAGATCATAACAACTAGGAGCAGGAGTAAGCCATTTGGCCCTTCGAGCTTGCTCTGCCATTCAATAAAATTGTGGCTGACGTGATTGTGGCTTTAACTCCACTTTCCTGTCAGCCCTCCATAATCCATGACTTCCTTGTAGATCAAAAATCTATCTAACTCAACTTGAATATATTCAATGACCCAGCCTCCACTGCTGTCTGTGGAAGTGAATTCTAAAGCCTAACGGCCCTCAGAGAAAAATAAATCCTCCTCGTCTCCATCTTAAAGGGGAGAAACTTTTTTTTTAAAACTGTGCCCCCTAGTTCTAGACTCTCCCACAAGGGGAAATGCCCTTCTAGCTTCACCCTGTCAAGTCCACTCAAAATCTTATATGTTTCAATAAGATCACCTAAATTAAATAAGGTAGTCATAGTGTAGCTTGTCCACCTACTGTTTTGTCTTAACAAATTCCTCTCCTGTCAAAAGTCTGTGGTCAGAATCTTCCGTTTTGGAGTTTAAGTTTGGTGGTGGGTGTGGACGTGAGAGTGATTTCCACCGGGCAGCGAGATGGCTGACCACGCGCGATCTTGCACTGATCAGCTCATTACATATGCGTCTATGAGGAACTCGCCAATTCTCGAGGCGATTGTGGGCAGCAAGTTGCCATTTTCCCTTTTTCCTCATGTGGTCAAACGTCCTGGCGCCATATTTAAAGGGCACCAGGACAGCCATTCACTCAATGCAGACCAGAAGCATCAGTCTGGCTGTCATTCAAGATTCTACCAAGGCCAGAATGTCACAGAGAAGAAAATGTGTGGCCCCACAGTGCAACAAGGCCTTCCTGCAGACTCTCCCCCAGGCTCTCCAGGAAAGGCATGAAGTGCTGTGTCCCAGGGATAGCTGCAGCAGGCCCTCCTCTCTGACCCCGGTGGCTCGGATGGAGGTCGCAGCGGGGGTTAGCGCCTGTGGGGCCCACAGGAGAACTGCCCAGCAGTGGAGAAAAAGGATGATGATCTGCTGCGCTCCGCCAGAGTAAGTGGCACCATTCACTCACTGCAAAGTAAGATTCATAAGGGCAAATGAATGGCCTACTCCTGCTCCTATGTTCCTATCTCCCTATCTTCCTAACACGCAGAGTAGGCGTGTGAGTCCACAGGGATGTCAGACAGGATACGTGTTGCAGGACCCAGCAGCCGGTGGGACATGTGCACTGAATGTGTGCCAGCCACAACATGCTCTCAATGCTCTATCAGTTGCAGGGCATCCTGCTTGTTAATCACTTACTGGGGAGGGCTCAGGAGCTGCCATAGGCTTGCATGCTCCTAAACTGCTCATACTCCCATTGGGATAAAACTCAATCCTTCTGGCTTTCGACAGGACAAGGATTCGAACAACAGGAGGAAGCAGGTCAAGACCGGAGGCGGCTTATCCGACATCAGAATCCTCACCCCATTCTAGGAGGAGGCTATCGAGCTAGCTGGGGAGGAGCAGGACCTTGCCTGCACTGAAGGCAAGATAGGGCTCTCCAAGCAAGCCATAGGATCCCCCCAGTCTGCAATTGTCGGATGTGATGACTGAGTGAGACATTGTTTAGATAAGGGAGCCTACTGAGGTATCCACTAACTCATTTCTCCATTCCATGTACCAGCTAGAAAAATAGGAGGCCAAAAGAGGGGACCATGCAGCCACTGAGCCAGCCCCAACCCCACCTCTGAGAAGGATGCCTCAGAATTCTCAGAGGATGCATTGTCACTGTGTCCACCTGTGCCCTCCACCAGCTCAGAGACATTCACCTCAGAGGGTGCATATTCTAGACTAGGCTTGGGGTCACAATCTGGTGAGCACATCACTGACATGGCTGACTCCACAGCTGGCAGAAGAAGTGACAGCCGTGGTTTCTGACACTCGGAAGCTTGCCAGATACCAGACCCCTGCTCAAACCCATGCAGATGACGAATTTCTGGGCTCAGCATAAGAAACCTGAGTCAGATACAGAGACAGGCAGGGGAGCATCAAGCAGAGATGCTACAGGACATGCACAGACTGGACTTAAGGCCGGAGGAGATCGTCCATGCTCTGTCTGATGTTGTGGCTCCAGCCTGCGAGCACCTTGTAGACCCAGGTCCAGCAGAACACACAGCAGCTGCTGCATATGCACTCCACTGATATTAAGGCCATCTGGGACTGAGACTTGTGGGAGACTCTGCAATTAGAGGGTCTGGAGTGGTTGCTACTCAGCAACCCATAGTGCAGGTGAGGCAGTCTCGGTGAGCGGACTCCAAAGTAACATCAAAATGTTTCAGGATGATAATGATGTCAAGGGATATGGGGTTACAGTAGGTGAGTGGCAATCGGGGGGCAGGAATATAATCTTCCCTGACCAATCTACATGAGGGGATGGGGAAAATCTCATCCCATGAACTAATTTTTTTTAAATACTGAAGAGAATAACATACAGGAAGATTTGAATATGCTTGTGAATTGGGAAAGCAGGTGGCAGATGCAATTCAGTGTAGAGTGGTGCAAAGTGATTCAGATGGGGCCAAATAAATCCAAGAAGGACTATTGCCCAGATGAGAAGAAAATAATGTATGTGCAAAATGCGAGTGAATTTGACACTGGGATTTATTAACATGTAAATATTGAGCAAGTAGTGCAGCAATCCCTGCCACTTTATAAATCATAGTTGTGACTGCACTTTGATTACTGTGTACAGTTCTGGTCAACACAGTACAAACAGGATATTTCAACTATTATTTCAACTAGGATATTATCAGCATACAGAAGAGGGTGGCAAGATTGATTGAGGGGGTGGACTAATTGGATTAGGAGTATTACATACATCGGACATGTTTTCATTGGAAGATGGTGCTTTTGTTGCTGTAATTATGTTTAGAAATGGGTGAGATAATGTAGACCAGAACAAACTGTTTCATTTTGTCCAGAACAGTCGAATGATGGGGGATTTTTGATGGAGTAAATAAGGAGCTTGTTCCATTTATTCCACTGCAGGAAGGTCAGTAACTAAAGGATACAGACTCAAGATAATCGGTAAAGGAACCAGAGAAAAAATGAGGAGAAATAATTTTATACGTTAAGTTGTAAGTGGCCCTATGACATAAATGATGAGCATTTTAAATAGCAACTGGTTGGAGCCTTTTCTATGTCTTGCAACCCAATGCAGTAGCCAATAGTCTACAACCTGAAACTTGTCTTCCTGCAGTCAGACATTTCAACTTTGAGCAATGCCAATTCCTAGTAAATTATTTCATGAAAATATACAAATCGAGATATTTTTAATACATTTACATGAGGAACGCCTGCAGTGAAATTCTCAACTGAGCAGAAAATATTTTTCAAACAAACCATTTAGAAAACAATCTCATAAATATATTTGCTTCACTGTGTGAACTATCAAAATGACAGTTCACTGTGATTTAACTTTCAAATTTGAAAAGGCTGACATGATGGCAAAAATGACAAATTACCAGAGCAAAAATAACACAGTGAGGAAGCCAGTCTCTCATTGTGCTCATCAGAAAATCAAATGCCACATTTAATTGGTTCCTCAAATAGCTCAGTGAGTTTATCCAATAAGGACCTAAAAGCGGTTAGATCAGGAAAGCTCCAGGTTTAATTTCCAGCCTATGCTAAATTGGCCTCATCTCATGACATTTTCCATTCAAGGATGACCTGCTGAAACATTCACTACCAAGGCTTACACACAGCGGCAAATTTGGCATGAGATTGGAAGGGGCAATTGGTGCCCACAGAATTGTACCCTACCATGGAGTCAAAGCTGCCAGGAGAGCAAGAGGAGGGGGCAGAAGTTAAAAAGGAACAAATGAAGCATATGCCTGTGGATAGGAATGTCCTTTTCCATGTGTGTTCACCAGATAATGAAAGAAGTGAAGTGCATTGGTTAATTCAGTGATAAATCTTCATTTTAAGCAATGGTGCATGCTTTTTTAAAAAAGAGAAATGCTTCAGCATGTGATATATAATGATCTTAACAAATAAATCTAAGCTGCAGCCTCTGTTAAACTCAGATCATCACAATAAAAATTTAGAAAGCTTTCTGAAAGGCAAAAATAAAGAACAGTGTATAATATGATCACACATGAGAAAGGGTGAAACCGAAAGCCCTTCAAGCTTCCAGACTGAATGTATACAATATGTATTGTCCATGGACTTCTAGTGTGTTACTCAGCACCAACCTCCCATCCCACCACCCCATCCCCCGCCTAACTCCACTCCAGTAGAAAAGTGGGCCAGGAGCTCGCCGACTTTAAAAAAGGCTGCCCCATAGCGACAATACACTGGGGGCGACCTTAACAAGACAGGAGTGGGACTTCTGCCCCTCAGGAACAGAAAGCCCCACCCTCGAGAGCTGCCGCGGCAGAACGCACTAGTGGCTGCTGCTGCTACTACAAAGAAGTCCCGAGAAGAAGATCATGGATTTCAAACAAAGGCAAGTCCCTGGTTTTTTGGTTGGGAGGAATCGGGGGCCGAGCGAAATGGGAGAGGGGTTGGGGGATTCGGCTTCAAGAGACCATAAGGGGAGGCAGAAAAGGGGGAGGGGGGTTTGCCCCTGATGGGCACAGTGGGCCCACAAAAGGAGGTAATCCCCTTCCTTCCTGCCTTTTACCCTGAAGTGGGAAAGTAATGTGTTCACCACTTATCTTCGACCTTTCCCCGTCCACCTTATTGAGACGGCAGAGGTGGCAAGAGGCCCTTAAGTGACCTTTAATTGGCAACTTAAGGGCCTCAATAGGCCTAAGGGTGGATGGCTGGCTGATGCCTTACCAGCCCGCTGTAGTATGGGCTACAGCACGAGCGTCGGCAGGACACCCATTTTATTTTCAGTGTTCTCCCCACTCAACTTTTCTATGTGCCAGTGAGTAGGGGTGGGGGGAAGAGGGATAAAATTTCCCCCATAGTTTATTCCTAGAAAGAAGAAAATAATCACAGGCAATACATCAAAGGAGGAGAAATGAAAGCAATTATTTTGCTGACAAAAGAGAATTCAAGGGAAATTAAAGGTGCCAATGTCTAATATAAATGAATCAACACTGACTAGCTACTAACCACAAATTCCATTCACATTTCAACATTTTCCCTTAACAAGACTAGATCCTTAATATTTTACAGAGCACTTGAAGTGACCAGGATAACTCAAATAGGAAGGAAATATAAAGGTTCCTAATGAGATTGTTTATAAAAGTAAGCTTTCAATACTGAATACTTGTATGGATAATAACTCAAATGAGGACAGCATGGCTCCATGAAATAAGGGGATGTTCAAAGGAAGAGAGTTGGGCAGGAGCATAGTGGTAGAGAGAGATGGTGAGCGAATTAAATAGCCCTTCTGATTTTCTTATGATTCCCATAGAGACCAACAAATTCAAAAAGAAATTCAAACTTCCAGTTAATAGCTGAAAGGATAACACAACATTTCATGTTTTAAAACTTTCACTGTAACAAAAGGCCAAAAGCACCCTGAATTTTCACTCTCTCATCGTGTGCGCAGAGACAAGAGAATACCCAACCTTTAAAAATGGCTGCCCGGACATCAGATTTTTGTCCGGGGTGGGGGCAGCTACATTAGATTAGGGTGGGCCACATCAGAAGAAGTGAAGAGGCTGCTGGGTGCAGAGGCATGCTGAGCTGAAGGCCTGCATTGGGGCTTCTGCACTGTGTCCGAAAATGGAGAAAAAAAGAATGAAACATAAAACATCCCTCCAGCCCTCACCCCCCCACACGCTCCCCATTTCCCATTCATGACCAACCCATGCCACCTCATGACCTGTACCCGCCCCCATGGCCCTTTAGAGCCCCAATGCCAACTTAATGCTAACTAATGCCAATCCATTCCCCCACCCACCACCCTTTGCTCTTACACCTACCATGCCAACTCACCTAGTTTCCAACAAAAACAGAAAATGCTGGAAAAACTTAGCAGGTCTAACAGCATCTGTGGAGAGAAAACAGAGTTAATGTTTTGAGTCGAAATGTTAATTCTGTTTTCTCTCCACAGATGCTGTTAGACCGGCTGAGGTTTTCCAGTATTTTCTGCTTTTGTTTCAGATTTCCAGCATCCGCAGTATTTTGCGTTCACCTAGTATCCAACATAAGCAGACCTCAGGACCCATGCAGAGATGAGATGAAATATAGTTCTATAAAATAAAGTTCTGTTTATTGCAGACTTTACTATATTAAAAAACAACTTTCATTCATAAAACCCCACTTACTACACTTACCTTCCCTCAACTACATAAAGCCTTATAACAACAAACATTTCATTCAAATACACAATCCCTGATAAGGACAAGCATTGGAATTCAAAGCTCCACTTCAAAGAGACTATAGCCACTTGTAGCTGTCAATCAAATTGTGAAATGGCAAGCACCCAACTGTGATAATGGATGGTTGTGAAATTAGTCATGCAGCATTAATCCAGTAATGGAAGCCCTCAGGATTAAGTCATCAGACAGAGGGAAATAACAAGGAATGTATATTTTAAACAGCACATAAATTTTTTCGAAGACTTAAAGGGCAGGCCTTTTAAATGCCTTGACAGCCTGGCAGCTCCCTTTGACAGGTGCTTTTGACAGGTCCTCTTGACACTTCTGACAAGTGCTCTTGACAGGCTCTGTTGGCAATTTTCAGAGTTGATTTTTGACAGGTCTGTTAACATTTCCAATGAACTTGACAGTTAAAGATTGTATGCACATTTACATACAGTCATGCCTACATCTAACACTTTCAAGGGGCACTTGATCTCCCCCAAATAGCACCTGACCTCACCAAAGGCATCCTGGAATCATATCAAAAGGGGTACTTTGCCTCTCCAATGGGTACCCTGGCTATCCAGACAAATCCACAAACTTCAGACCAGCTTTTACCTGGCCCACTCTGCACACTTTGGGTTTCACTCTCCTGGGCTACCAAAATCTGACTTCAGTAAAGGCAATTGATGATTTAAATGGCCAGCTGCCTCCATAAACTGCACATGTGTGAAACGTAAATCATCACTGCAAAAATGCGAGGAGTATGTTCGGGGGCTGGACAGACAATTTTTGGGCAGTTCTGCCATTTTCTCCATGACATGGAGGCTTTCCTTTGTGGTGAAACTCTGGGCCATTATCCCTATAGGCGAATTATCCTTTAAGCCAAAGTAAATGAGTTGCAACAGCAGTGAACTATAATTTTAAAAAAGCCACACCAAGTGTTTTGCCAGTGGCACACATCGCTGAGAAGCAGATTGACCTTTTTGAGTACCGATGTCTTTTGAAACTTATATGTGTGCTCACTGCTAAAATATCTTTTCTTAACACAACTGACAAAACCACTTTACAGAATACTTTGCATTCTCCTTTAAGCAGGTATTCAATTTCCTGGAACCTATCCTAGGTGATTCTTATCTCCTAAGGGTTTACTTCTGTTCTTTACTTTTCTCAGCTTGGGAACTTTTAATATCAGAACTGTCTTTCACAGTGAGGTTCATTTCCCTCAGAGATTCTTACGCTAGTCCAAGCTAGGTGAATCTTTCAGCCTCATTTTAACTCGTCATGAACTCAGTGTTTTCAATCCAAGTGCAGGGTCCCACCCACATTCCTGCATGGTGAATCATAGCCTACAGCTGCTATCCCTCACCCGGATCCGGGAAGACTAACCTTGCCTGTGAGTTTTCAGGGATATCTTTGAAACCCTGCCCCTCTCAAAGCCCATTTCCTTGACAACATGGGCCTTGCATCCAGTTAGAAATGCTGATTAAGCTATGCTTGAGAGCCCAACTCTCTTTCATCTTGGAACTAAATGGACAGTTTAAAGCGCAGCTGTTTACAACCCAACATTCTCAACACCTTTCTGGGACTCTGGAGACTCCAGTCCATCCACTGTTAATACATAAACTGCTGCATTGTCTCTCAGAGTAAACACCTTGCACTTTTTTCCCAGTAAAACAATCTGAGCCCCCTTTAATCTCTAACAATCAAACCGCCCAGGCTTGCTGTCAGGCAGACTTCAGAACAGGCCATACGACCCCCTTCATGTTATCTTAAAATAAAAACACAGAGTGGAATCGTCAATGCCCACTGGGGTCGATGTCCTTGGTGGCATGAGCAGACAACATGACAAGAAGGCCCGAAATTAGTTTAATGACATTGTGAAACCAGCTTGCGATCGTCTGCTCAGACCATCAATGGCGGGCCATGTCACCCATGATCAGAAGTCAGGAACCTCATTGTAATACATCTGCATATCATTATAAGGCCAGCCTGCCGGAATCAACACCCCCACTAGATCATCTGTCCAAGTCAGTGTGATTGCACACTGACATGTTTCACAGCAGCACATAAAAGGTGTGCACTTGATGGGCTGCACTTTGAGGGGAACCTGGAGGTGGGTACACAGTAATGTTACACAGTGCTCGCCCGGGTCGCCTGTTGAAAGTCAAGGTTGAGGTGCATTGGAGGTATGGGGGCAAGGGCTGTCCTGTGGTTGAAGTGACTTGGGGCTGGGGGCAAGGGATGCCCTGCGGCTGAAGGTAGTGCACAAGCACATGTGGGGTTGGAGTGAGGGAAGGCCCAAGCATTAGGGAAACCTTGTATCAGGTGACAATTCCTCTGCAGCTGTGACTGTACAGACACAGCCACATTGATATGCATACAGTCGGGCCTCTAGTTTATCTGCCCACTCAAGCAACGTGGAGGCATGTAAGTGTGACCAAGTGTTCCAGAACTTTTTACCCATTGGACACAGACTGCGAAATAATGAGCATTTTAGTGGGCTGCAGAATAGTTGGATGACAGGGCACATTGTACAATCTCCTTGCTAAAGCTGGTCATGGAGCAGTCACTGGTGGAGGTGCTCACAGCCCCTTGCAATGTCATTACCCTGGTTTGGACCAGCATCCCCCATGGTTCAAGCTAATAGTGCAGCCTTGCAGTGTGGGTTAGGGGAATGCCTGCACCTGAGAGAGCACAGCATGCAGTCCAATGGGCAAGGCTGCCGCAAATCGGTCAGGTGGAGTGGGGTGGAGGTGGTTGGGTTTTTGGGCAGCCATGTAGCACACTAAACTCTGGCTATCCAAGCCATGGCCAGCACTCTCCGGGATGCATTAAGGTGCCTTTAGACTAAACCAAGAGAGGTTCTTAGTACACCCACAGGTCTCTCTCTTTCATCAAGCAGGAAGAGTATATCAGGATCATGGAGCCTGGTGAACTAGCTGTATGCCTCATGGCGTACAGAGAACAGAGAAAACGGAGAAGGGACTGATGGAGGTACCTGGCTGAGCAAAGGTAGGGGCAGCACCCTTAGGAAGAAGGGGCAGCTGGGGCTCCCACACCCGCTGCTGAAGAGCCACAGCGAGCTGTCATTGGTTGGCACTTAGGTAAACCCAGGGTCTATAGAGGCCACCTTTCATTCCAGCAGATGATCGAGAACCAGTGTTGCCAAAGGCTGCACATGTCTATGGAACTGCCAGCTACTGCAGGATTTGGAGCCACGGGGACATGGAGGGCATCCACTGCCAGTGGCCGTGAAAGTGACTGTGCAGCTTAATCTTTATGGCAGTGACTCCTTTCTGAGCTCCGCAGGTGACCTCTGTGGAATATTACAAGTCTCCACCCACAAATGCATCCATGAGGTCACAGATGCCATCTTTGCGAGGGCACACAACTTTGTGCATTTCACCCAGGACCAGGACAGCCAGGATGCAAGAGCAACTGGATTTGCCCAGATCTCAGGTGCAGGGTGTCATCGACTGCACTCATGTGGTGCTCAGATTTCCATTGCAACAAGACTAACTATGTCAACCGCAAAGACTTCCATTTGCTGAATGTGCAGCTGGTGTACGACCACCGCAAACGCGTCCTGCAGGTCTGCGCATGGTTTCCAGGGAGTGTCCATGTCTCCAGCATTCTCAGTCAGTCATAGAACCCTGATGTCTTCCTGGGTCCACAGAAGCTACAGGGATGGTTCCTCAGGCACAAGGGCGACCTGCAGAGGACGTGGCTGATGACACCCATGCGGCAGCCTCAGACTACAGCAGAGCGGCGGTGTAATGAAACTCATGCTGGAGCAAATCATCGGGATGCTGAAGATGAAGTTCCAGTGCCTGGACCAGTTTGGTGGAGCCCTGCAATATAGTACACAGAGGGTGTCACGCATCATCGTTGCCTGCTGCACCCTTTACAACCAGGTGCCACAACGGAGAGAGGAGCTGACTGAGGAGGAGATGCAGAAGCTGGAGGTCTCCTCCAATGAGGAGGAGTAGACGGCGATGAGGGTGATGAGGTCCTCGAAGGTGATAGTGGTGGTGATGAGGCCCTCGCACTGGCCAGACAAGACAGGCACACTCGGGAGGCCCTCATAGCTGCTAGATTTGTGAAGGATGATGATGAAATGCCATGAGGAGACACCATGGATCCTCACATCACATCTGTGAACATTTGACCCCAGTCTGGTTTATGGCAGCGCATATACCCTCTGTGAGAATGCTCGTGTCATGGAGATGCAGTGGAGGCCCTAATAGTCGCTCGATTGTAGGAGGATGATGACGAAATGCAGTGAGGACACTCCATAGATCTTCACATAGCCTGTGAGGATATCTGACTCCTGTCCTGCCAAGGTCAGCTCACTTCCGCTCTGTGAGCAGGGTCATATGATGGAGACGCAGCCATGAAACTTTCAAAGCATCTGGTCTTATGTCCACCTTCAGCACCTGACCCTTTCAGGAGTACAGCATCACTGGTCACAGATGCTGAAGAGATGAGGGCCAGCTCCACCTTAAAGGTGCTGAGAGCACACAGAGAGAACAATGGAACTATTGTGATGCCTGCCTACGACATTCTGGCAGCAAAAACAAGAACCATCAAGGAGCAGGCATCAGTAATATGTCAGGGAGTGTGAGGCCGGACTATCACTTTGGCCTGAAGGCTGCTCAAAGCACAGGGAAGAGGCCATGGACTGAGACACCTGCCTTTATCTTATCCAGAAAGGTTTCACATCTGAGTGACACAAACTCTACTCATCAGAACAAGGAACCATAGGCAGCGAGACATTCTTGGGAGTTTATCGGAACATTATGCACCCATGCCCAGGCTGTGCAGCCACATCTTCTTAACTTTCCTAACCCTGTTGCTACATCTTGGTGCTCCCCGGATATCCACAGTGGAGGTAGAGGCAGCCTGCTGACTGCTGCGACCTGTCTGTGATGACATTGGTGGGCGTCCTCTAGAGGGCTGAGACTTAGAGAGCCCCTGCCTGCTTTCGGGGTCCTGCTGTGTGGCAGTGACACCCTCCTCGGCCTGTGGAGCTGGAGCTACTGAGGTCACAGGAAAATGGGATTCAGATGAGCCGGACACTCCCGGAGTCACCTGGGTGGATGGCCTCGGGGTGTGCACCTGCTGATCCTCCTCCCTATGGGTGCCTGAAGGCCTCAGGCTAACTCCTTGAGGAGCAGGGGCAGCTGGAGTGTGATCGAGCTGCACTACACACCTCTCATGTACACACTGTTGGAAGCCAGCTATGGCGTCAGCGATGGAGTTCAGCTCACGCAGCAGTGCAGGAGCAATGGCTTGGACCAAGGTCTCCATGGCGGCCGCCATCCTACCAGTGTTGACCTTGGTGTGTTGGCACACCAACGCTATCACCTCAGACTGAAGGCAGATGGACCTCTCCATCGTGCCTTGCAATCTGAGGAGTGCAGCGGACATCCCTTCCTGATGTTCCCTAGCTTGCCTTTGCAGTTCCAGCAACCGTGACATGACCAAGTCCAGAGGCCCCGTCAACTGACCTGGAATCAGCAAATTTCTGGCCTCCAGCAGTCCTCCAAGTGCCAGACACCTGGAATGGCCCTGCAACCACCTGCTATGGATTAGACAGTGAGATGTGCTCACCAGGTTGTGATCCAGAGGCTAAAGCTAGGTCCCACTGAGGTATGTCCCTCTGCGCTGGTGGAGGGTGTGGGTGAGCACTGTGATGGGTCTTAGGGAGGGTTTCAGCGGATTCCTCTTCTGAGCTTCCCTTGAGGCTTGATTGGAGGCCCTGGGTTGTGGACACTGTCGGCTGTTTGGCAGATGTGCCTGTGAAAGCAAGGGGAGATAATTAGTGCATGGCAGTGGCCTGTGAAACAGGACACATCACTCACAGCATGGTTGTCTGATGGATGATGCACCTCAGGATCCTCACTTGGTAGAGCACCGCCAACTTCACTGTCAGCACAGGACCGGTCCAGATCCTCACCGGCCAGCTGGATGGCTCTGTTTTGAAAGTCCATGAGGACCTTCATTTCAGGCATTCCTCCACCAGTCGGCGACCTCTCCCTTCTGTTGTGTGCCAGCTTGTCCTGCATGAATAGATATGAAGAGAGCGTAAGCAGGATGCCTGCCAGGCCAGATGATAAGTATGCCTGACATGTATGGGTGTGAGTCCCATGGACAGGATGAGGACAATGAAGGTGTGTGCAACAGAGTGAATGATGATGCCCCTTGAACTGGCAGTAAGTGGGGGCACTGTGGATATGTGATGGGTTTGTGAGTGTGTGAGTTGAGAGTGATGAGAAGAGTGACTTACCCTGGCGAACGGAGGAGGTCATTCATTCTCTGCGGCACTGGGTGGCTGTCCTCTCTTGCAGGGCGTTGGCACTGACCACCGCTGCCACCTCCTCCCAAGCCGGATTGGTGATGTTGCTGCCCATAGACAAGAGTGGGGTAGAGGACATCACGGCCTCCACTGCATCCAAAAGGCGCTCGAGGGACCCACCATTGAACCTGGGGGCTGCAGCCTTCTTGCTTTTCAGGGCCATGTCTTCCGTGAAGCAGGCGTGGGCTGGAAGCACTGGGAGGAGTACACACAGCTGCACTTTAAACATGGCCCCGGTGTAATGAAGCAGCGAAGTGATGGTATGGCGGGTGAATGAAAGCCCGCAGGCCATCAAAACAGCATGTTTCCCGGGAACGCATGATTAACACGGTAAGTTCGGGGTGATACTGGGTGAGAAGCAGCCTTTGCGGCCGACGGGTAAAACCTCATTTTCTCCGATCACTGCCGCACTTAGTGCAAATCTGGGACGATTCCCAAAACATAACAATCTTAAAAACCTCATAAATATAACATTTTGTAAATTAATCTCAAATGATATTCAGGTGCCAGGGTAGGGAAAATAATGGATGGGATCAGAGGCATGTGAAGGAAGGGACCAGGGTCAACCAGCAAGGATAGCTAATGTCAAAATTAATGATTTAAGGGAGAATATGATTCAGGCCCTGCAAAAAAAAATCTGGTGTCAGGGGTTAGGCTAAGAACAAGGTCCTCAAAGGTTGTAATTTCAAGATCTTAACAATGTCTCATACAAGTCAATATACATGAACATATCAAACCTTTACTATTACTTCCAATGGAAAATTGTGGAAGTTTCAGCAAATGCTGAAGAGTCTGATCACAAAACCAAATAAAGGGTAGGCTGAAAAATGTCCTTACGGATAGGATGGTTAGAACTTGGAACTCTGTCGCATTGCACTCTTTATAGAATAATGAAGGATAAGGAAGGCCATTCAGCCCATTTTAGTTGATTCATCCAGCCTGAAAGATCATCCAGCCTGCAACACACTGTTGCAAATTCCTCTCTACCTCAGATATTCTCTTTGGTACAGCTATGACACTCTAATAAATGGCCCCAAGCATCTTAGGTTTAGGAGTGTGCCCGTACTGCACACTTATTGAAAAATGTGACTGGGAGGAGGGTAGGAACACCAGCCTCTCCCCCATGCTTTCATCTGCTTATTATGCTTTCCACATAATACCTCTGGTGCACTTCTACAATCTTTCAATAGGTACACTGAAATACACTTGAGCTCAATGGTGCCAACATGAATTGTTATGTAGCTTAGTTTCACAAATGGTACATACAACACTGTTGTTGTAGACAGGCCTCACTTGCTTCATTCAATTTGCACCTCTCTCCTTGATAAATTATTTTTAAAAATTGATAAAACTTCAACTCCCAGGGTCGAAGCCAGCTGTGTAAGTGGCATGCTCAGGGAAGGTAGTGGCAAACCTAGTGATGTTAACAGCTGTTATCACTTACACCGGGCCAACTGGCAGCCCATCAATCCTCGCTCCTCCTGACCCTGAGGGAAAGTTGAGCACTTATTTTACGGGATCTCTTCTTCCTATAGGCCAATTTTCACTGAACAGGGCAACAAAACTGGGTGCCCCTCACTATGGCCGAAATTTTCCGCCCCCATTGGGGTCGGGTGACATGTCGGGCGTGAGCGGACAATATGACGGGAAGGCCACAAACCAGTTTCACAATGTCGAGAAACCAGTTTGCAATCGTCCACTCTGCCATCAATGGCGGGCTGTGTTTCCCACCACCGGGCATCAGGAACGTCATTTTAATACATCTGCATATAATTATAATCCCTGCTGGCCGGAATCATCCCCCCACGCTGGATCATTTGTACACGTCGGTGTGATTGCAGATGCAGTCACGTTTACATGCCTGGAGTCGGGCCTCTATCTTATCTGCCCGCTCAAGCAACACATAGGCATGACAGTACCACCAAATGATCCTGAACTTTGCACCCCTTGGGCACAGACTGCAAACTAATGAGCGTTTTACTGGACTGCAGAACAATTGGATGACTAGACACATTGTGCCACCTCCTCGCTAAAGCTGGCTGTGGAGCAGTCACTGGTGGAGGCGCTCACAGACTCTGCAATGTCATCATTCCAGTTTGGATCAGTTTCCCCTATGGTTCAAGCTAACAGTACAGCCTTGCAGTGCGGGTTAGGAGAATGTCTGCACCTGAGCTGACAGCACAGCATGCAGCCCAATGGGCAAAGCTGCCACCAATCGGTCTGGTGGAGTGGGACGGAGGTGGGTGGGGTTTTCGGGCAGCCATGCAGTGCACTAAACTGTGGCCATCCAAGTTGTGGCCAGCACTCTCTGGGATGCGTTGAGAGGCCAATGGACTTAAGCAAGAGAGATTCTTAGTACACCCAAGCTAACCCATGCTTCTCACCCTTTCAACCTGCAGAAGGAGTATATCAGGAGCATGGAGCCTGGTGACCTAGCTGTATGCTCATGCCTGGGGAGCTGGTCGGTCGCATCTGTCACCTGCTGCAGGATTTGGCACAGGGGCTTGGAGGGCATCCAATGCCAGTGGCTGTGAAAGTGACTGCGGCAATCAATTTCTACACCAGTGGTTCCTCTCAGGGCTCCACAGGTGACCTCTGTGGGATATCACAAGCCTCCACCCACAAATGCATCCATGAGGTCACAGACGCTTTATTCACGAAGGTACACAACTTTGTGCATTTCACCCAGGGTCTGGAAAGCCAGGAAACTTGAGCACTGTGATTTGCTCAGATCTCAGGTTTCCCACAGGTGCATGGTACCATTGAGTACATTCACATGGCGCTCAGATCCCCTTGGCAACAAGCAGTCAATTATGTCAACCGCACTCACTGAATGTTCAGCTGGTGTGCGACCATCACAAACTCATCCTCCAGGGACTGTCCATGATTCCTACATTCTCAGTAGGTCTCAAATCCCTGACATCTTCCAAAGTCCACAGAGGCTGCAGGATTGGTTCCACAGGAACAAGGGCTACCCACAGGGGACGTGGCCGATGATGCCTAATTGGGCGGCCTCAGGGTGCAGCAGAGCGAAAGTACAAAGAGGCTCATGCTGCAACTTGGACTTTGGTGGAGCAAATCATCAGGATGTTGAAAATGAGCTTCTGATGCCTGGACAGGTCTGGTGGTGCCCTGCAATACAGTCCACAGAGGGTGTCATGCATTGCCATTGCCTGCTGCACCCTTTACAACCTGGCACTGCAACGGAGGGGGAAGCTGGCTGAGGAGATGGAGGAGCTGCATGTCTCCTCCGATCAGAAGGATGTCCTCGAAGGCGAGGATGATGGCGATGAGGCCCTCACACTGGCCAGACGAGGCAGGCGTGTTCCGGAGACCCTCATAACTGCTAGATTTGTGAAGGATGATAACAACATGCAATGAGGAGACTCCATAGATCCTCACATCGCATCTGTTTGACTCCTGTCTGTCTGATGGCAGTGCACATACCCTCTGCGATAATGCTCTTGTCATGGAGATGCAGCGGATGTCCATAGTCCCTACATTCCAGGAGAATGATGACGACATGCAGTGGGCTCACTCTGTAGATCCTCAGATATCTAATGTGAATGTCTGACACCTGTCTGGCTGATGGCACCTTGCTTACACTCTGTAAACAGGGTCATATCATGGAGTTGCTTTGCCGAAATTTTAACTTCTCCTGGTTCTATGGTATCTTTTGTAAGTTGAACCCTTCAGGACCGCATTGTCACTGGACGTAAATTCTGATGAGATGGGGGGTCCAGTCAGACCTCAAAGGTGAAAGCACACAGAGAGAATGAAGGATTCTGTGCCATTCCTGGCAGCAATGATAAGCCCCATCGAGGTGCAGGCATGACTGATGTATCCAGTGACAGTGAAGGCGCACCCTCGGTGTGCTGGGAAGGTTGCACAAAGCACAGGGAAGAGGCCCTGGACTTTTGTACAGGAACCAAGGTTTTACATCTGAGTGACATGAACACTGCTCATCAAAACAAGGAACCATAGACAGGGAGACATTCATGGGAGTTTATTTACAATAGTGAACATTATGTACAAGTGATTAACATCCATGCCCTAATCCTGCCACTACGTTTTGGTGCTCCCCCGACATCCACAGCGGAGGTGCAGGCAACCTGCTGACTGTGACGCCCTGTCTGTGATGACTTTGACGGACGTCCGCTGGAGGGTTGAGACCTAGAGGGTCCCGGCCTGCTTTCGGGGTCCTGCTGTGTGGCAGTGGCACCTCCCTCTGCCTGTGGAACTGGAGCTTCTTGGGTCACAATCAGAGGGAATTTGGATGGGCCGGAGTCACCTGGTTGGATGGCCCTGGAGTTTGCACCTGCTGATCCTCCTCCCGATGGCTACCTGAGGGACCCTGGCTGACTCCTTGAGGAGAAGGGGAAGCTGGAGTGAGATTGAGCTTCCCCACACCCCTTTCACATTGACACTGTTGGAGGCCAACTATGACCTCAGCAATAGAGTTCAGCCCGCGCAGCATTGCAGGACCGATGTCCTGGGCCAAGGTCTCCATGGTAGCCATCATCCTACTAGTGTTGACCTCTGTGCATTTGCATGCTGGCGCTATCACCTCTGACTGAAGGCAGACAGACTCCTCCATTGTGCCTTGCAATCTGAGGAGTGCAGCAGGAATCCTTTCTTGATGTTCCCGAGCTTGCCTTTGCAGCTCCAGCAGCTGAACCACTCCAGAGGCTCCTCACCTGACTCGGACTCAGCAGATTTCTGGCCTCCAGCAGTCCTCTGACTGCTGGACACCTGGGAAGTCCCTGCCAACGCCTGCTGTGGCTCAGACAGTGCAATGTGCTCACCAGATTGTGACCCCGAGGCTCATCAGGGTCGCACCGAGATGTGTGTCTCTGCGCTGGTGGAGAGTGGGTGAGCACTGAGACAGGTCTTCAATTAGGGCGTCATCAGATTCTTCTTCCGAGGTGTCTTCGGGCTTGAGTCAAGGACCTGGGTCATGAACCCACTCGACTGCTTCCCAGATGTGCCTGCGAAAGCAAGGAGAGATAATTAGTGCATGGCAGGGGACTGGGAGTTGGGGAACTCACTCACAGCCTGGTTATCTGATCAATGTTGCACTGCTGGATTCTCACTTTGTTGTGTACCACTGGCGTCACCATCAGCACAGGAACGGTCCAGATCATTGCTGGCCAGCTGGATGACTCTATTTTCAGAGTCCGTGAGGACCTTGATTTCAGGCATTCCTCCACCAGTCTGTGACCTCTCCCTTTTGTTGTGTGCCAGCTTGTCCTGCATGTTTGCAGATGGAGAGAGTGTAAGCAGGATGCCTGCCAAGTCAGATAACAAGGATGGGTGGTGAGTGGTGCCATGAATGAGATGAGGACACAATCCACAGGGCAAATGAAGGTGTGTGTGAGAAAGTGAATGGTGATGTCCCTTGAACTGACAATGAAAGAGGTCCCCATGGATGTGTGATGGGTTTGTGAGTGTGTGAGTTGTGAGTGATGAGAAGAGTAACTTACCCTAGCGTATGGAGGAAATCATTCATCCTCTTTCAGCACTGGGTGGCTGTCATCTTTTTCAGGGCATTGGTGCTGACCACTGCTGCCACTGCCTCCCATGCTGGCTTAGTGACGTTGCTTGCTGGTCTTCACCCAGAGTTGGGGTAGAGGGCTTCACGGCGGGCCTTCACTGTATCCAGTAGACGCTCGAGGGAGGCATCTCTAAATCTGGGGGCGGTGCATTTCCTCCCTTTGACAGCCATCAGTTCCCAGCCTTCCCTTGAAGAGTGCTAGCTCTGTGCAGGGGCAGCCTTTAAATACGGCGCTTAGTTTACTGAAGGCCTGAGGCGAAGCTGGGCGAGCGAATCAGAGGCTGTCCCGCCAGCCACCCAGCGTGTTTCCTGGGAATGCATCATTAATGAGGCGGGAATGGGATGATACAGCATGAAAAGCCGCCATTGCGTCCAACGGGTAAAACATCCTTTTTCCCGCCCACTACTGCACTTAGTGCGAATCTGGGACAATTCCACCCTATGAGTATTAAAGCAACATCAGGAACTTCTGTATGTCAACTGGTCCATATTTACATAAATGCACAGGCTTCCAACTGATCCAAGTTGACATCTCAACCACCCATAAAAATAACCACATTAAGATCACCACAGGGTGGGAATGCGATACCTTACTCCCTAAGACAAATTTCAACCCAAATATCTCTCATATATCAATGTAATTTGCAAAGCAAGGTGCTCAAAAATACAGAACTGACAAGAATAGAAGCATTTGACTAACACTATGCATGATATTTGACATCCCTTTTAATCAGTCACGTGAAGAAATAGCTAGCTATCTCATAATTCCTTCACTCTCCTGAAATGTATCCAATTGTCACTTGAACATATTAATACTGTTTTCCTCAATATCCTTTCTGGTTAATTTATGTTAATAATCTTTGGTTCTGCTGGATTACATTTCCTCCTTCTATCTTCCTAATGCTTTATTTGTACGCTTTTGTATGTGAACTACATTTAAGTTTTTTAAAATATAGTCACTGTTGGAATGTTGGGAGACACAGCAGCCAACTTGCACATGGCAAGGCTCCAGAAAAAATAGCAAGAGAAAAATGACCAAATAATCTGTTTTTAGTGGTATAACTTGAATGATAAAATTTGGGCAAGACACTAGCATAACCCCTCTGTCCCTTTTTAAACAGTACTGTGGGATCTTTTGCATCTATCTGGACTGGCAGACAGTGCCTCTGTTTAATCCAAAAGATGCCATCACTGATAATGCAGCACTCCCTCAGCAAGGCACTGAAGTGTCAGTTTAGATTTGCTCAAGTCTCTGGGGTAGGATTTGAATCCGCAGTTTAAAGGTAAATATCACGAAGCCAAGGTTACCACCGAAGGGAGGTTAGAAAAGATACTATGGAATACCTAGCATGTTAGTCCAATGCTTTATTTGATCATCTGTGAATAAAGGAACACATGCTAGTTGTAAATGGTATTCTGATACCTCCTGCCTGTTTGTCGGTAAGCTGCAGTTGGTGTTCAATTATCTAGGGTAAACTGCATGCAGCTGAAAACGCTGCTTCTTACAGTGCAACAGGTATGACTTGGCTGCCCCAGGTTAGTTAACTTCTTCTGACATTGTGTAATTATGTGGAGATTGCCAGAGTTGGCACTCACTGCAAAGGCCTTGTCATCTTTATGGGCACCTCAGGGTCAAAAAAATAGGATTTTGCTTTGCATGATTACCAGATAAGGCAGCAGCCTCAGAGATAGCAGTGAAGCACTTTATTAAAGTCAAACTACAATCCTGTGTCGCCCTTTTACTGGCTGCAATAGCAACTCGCTGAGGTAGACTCGCTATAGAGAGCACTTAGAGAAAGGAGGAAAGGCTTGCATTTGTATAACACCTTACACAACCTCAGGACATCGCAAAACACTTTACATCAACTTTTGATTTGTAGTTACTGTTGTAATGTAGGAAATACAGCAGCCAATTTGTGTATAGCAAGCACCCACAAACAGCAATGTGACAATGACCAGATCATGTTTTTTTTCGTGATGTTGGTTGGGGAATAAACATTGGGTGGCACACCAGGGATTACTACTCTGCTCTTCATTAACATTGTGTCATGGAATCTTTTATACCCACTTGAGAGGGTAAACAGGGTCTTGGTTTAATGACTCATCCGAAAGTTGGCACCTCAGACAGTGCAGCACTCCTTGAGTACAATACAATAAGTGTACAGTATAGGCACATTCCTAAACCTAAGATACTTGGGGCATTTATTAGAGTGCCATAGCTGTACCAAAGAAAAAACCTGAGGTAGAGAAGAATTTGCAATGGTGCGTTGCAAGATCTTTCAGGCTGGATGAATGAATCAAATGAGCTGAATGGCCTTCCTTATACTTCTTTATCTTATAAACAGTGCTATGTGGCAGAGCTCCATGTTTTAACCATCCAGTCTGTAGGAACATTTTCCAACCAATCCTCTATTTGGTTCTGGGGTCAGACTCTTCAGTATTTGCTGGCACTTCCACTCCTTGGGTACTGCACTGGAGTATCAACCTAGATTTTTGTGCTCAAGTCTCTAAAGTGGGATTGGTACCCATAACCTTTTGACTCAGGTATGAAAGTGCTACCCACTGAGCCATGGCTGCAAGGAGCCTGCCTGAATATTTAATGAGGGTGCATCGAGGAAAATTCGGTTGGTTCTTGATGGCATGATACTGGCAATGGCTTGCATCTAAAAAGCACCTCATAATAAAACATCCCAAGGCACTTCACAGAAGCATTATAAAACAAAATACGACACCTAATCACAAAAAAAAATATTAGGGCAGATGACCAAAAGCTTGGTCAGAAACGCGGGTTTTAAGGGACATCTTAAAAGGAGGAAAGTGAGGCAGAGAGGTGAAGAGGATTGTGCAGGGAATTCGAGGTTAGAGCTGAGCTCACTCAAGGCACAGCCACCAATAATGGGATGACTAAAATCGGGGATGCGCAAGAACCAAGAATAAGAGGAGTGCAGATACCTCGGAGGGCTGGAGGAGATTAGCTGGCAGAAATGTAGTTCTGGTGTGCTTCCAGTCCACCCAACAAAAGGAAAAATCTAGCCTGTTAACTTCTAGAACCTAAAAATGACAAAGAACTTTCTTGAAAGAACAGATTGGACATCTCAGTGTGTTGAGCATCTCAGTGGCAAACATTATCCTCAAGTGACCAGGATGTATATTGCTACTGAATCCATTTTAATTATGCCGATCGTCTTGCACCTCTTCTTGAAATAAATTATCATGATTACAAGAGATGGAAGATATCAGGAGAGTGCTACCAATGCAAAGCAATTGTCATTTTGTATTTAAAAATAATCCAACAACTACTGATTTCTTGCCCAATATCAAGTATCTTTGTTTAAGGTATTTATCATACGCTTCTGGAGACCTGCTTATGCCCAGAATCACTCCAATACTATGTGTTGCAGGCAAAATCCTTTCTGTTAAGTTGGTATTAGCTTTATTTGACTTGAGTGTCTTTGTTTTGCCTTCTGGAAGATAATCTTCACAAGAAAAGGTTGATATCACTGCCACACATCTTCAAGATCTGTTATTGGAACAGGTCTGGTTATGGGTGAAGACTGGAAGGAGCAGGAGTTTGTTGACTCTTCAGAATTTATGAATCAGCCAAAGTGGCAATAAGAGCAAAAAGGAACCATTCAAGGTGTCCATGGGATCCAAGAGAATTAATGCAGAGAGAAGCATAGAAATTTGTTTAAAAAGATGAAAAGGAATAGTGAAGACATAAGTCCACAGAAGGGCTTTTCATATACGTTTGCTACAAAAAGATTTTTTAAATTAAATGGATACATATTTGAAAAATTAAAGTTTGAAAAGGTAAAGGGAAAATGCAGGGTATGTGGCAAAAACTGAGTCAGTGGAGTGCAATGGCTCGAGATGTTCTGCTTCTGGGCTGTAAAATTCAATGGGTCAAATCTTCCGGGGAGTGGCAATCACTGTCAGATTGCCACTCCGCTCCTATTTACTAACTTTGCACAGGAGTCCATATTTGTCACCCAGACTTCTGAACTGGGCCTCCTGAGTAATGTGGAGCACACCTGCTCCTGGAATCCTTCTTTCGCAGGGCAGGAGTGGTGGCAAAGCCAAGCCATGCCCCGTTTTTATGGCACTAGCTACCATATTCCAGTAAGTTTAAATGTCCCAAAGCCATTTTGACAAGCTACTGAGAATATATTTGTGTGTAAGGTAAGTGAGTGAGTGGGTAGGGTGGGGGTGGTCCCAGGGTCAGGGGGGCAGTCGGATGGCCGGGGGTTGTGGGGGGGAGTAGTCGGATGGTCGGATGTAGTCGTATGGTCGGGGGAGCCAGGGAGGTAGTCAGGGGTGGTAGTCAGGTGTAGGGGTAGTCAGGGGAAGTAGTCAGAAATTTGGGGATAGTCAGGGGGTGGGGAGGTTCAGTTGGGGTTCAGGAGGGTTGGTCAGGTGGTCGGGGGGTATATAGTTGGGTGTCCAGTGAGGTGTCAAGGGGTCAGCAGTATAGTTACACAGGTGTTAGAACTGGTTTTAAGCCTTCTAAATTTTCCTGGGTAACTATTCTGGTAAGTGAGTAGGGACCATCTGAAGCCTCTGACTCTGACTCAGAGTTTTGGAGGGTAATTGCCCAACGGACATTGAAACTTCCCGGACAATTCCCACAGAGTCCTCAAGGGGTCCCCCAGCGCATCTTCTGGGGCACCTCCGGGATATGATAATCTGGAGACCAGAAGACCTGGGCCAATGATTCTAGATAGCACCGATCGGTCTGCCTGATTCTCGTCTCTCTACAAGGCATCATGAAAGAGGGAATAATGAACCACTTAGTGAAATAAGGAATAGTTGCTGAGAAATTCCTGAATGTGCATAATATAGTTGTAAATTGATAAAAGTGATTGTTTTTGCTGCCAAAATTTGCATGCCGTTTACTGCCAATAATTATGATTTAAACAAGTGACAATCAGTGTGAGCTCCTTTGAGATTCAGATGGCCACCTCAATGCTATCAATGAACCCCCTGGATCTACAAAATGCATTTAAATTGAGAAACTCTGTCATGTTGCTGTTACTGTTCAGTAGGAAAAGAAATTCAAGTGTTGACCCAGCTGAATAATAAAATAATCAGTCACCTGTTTAACACATTTATGAACAGCAAATTAGCTGATACTGCGCTAGACTCGAAGGAACTAGAGGCATAAAAATTTAGGACCATGGTCACCTTGATCACTGCTGGTGGGGTTGTCCTTGTGGTGAAAGTTAATTGCAGGTCTACTAGAAACAACCTGCCTTCCATTGCAATTTGATATCCCTGGCATTCCTGTCCTTCCTCTTTTTCCATTGAATCAATCCCCTTTGTTTCCAATTGCTGAGTAGGAAAAAGACATGGCCAGAGGAGCTGCCATATAGGCCAGAAACTGCTGACTTTCAGCACACCATTGGAAATGGGCAGGATTAGTCTATGCAAGGCATGAAACCAGGAACATCTGCGGGACCCCATAAATAATTATTTTACAACAGTCTTAAATGTATCATGATGCTCTCACACAAGTAAGCGACGCAGGTAAATTGAAGCAATGGGTGGACGGAATTGAAGTGAATTGACAATTTTCTGGGTCCCAGACACAGAGTTCCCAATGATGAAAGTGCTTCTCCAACGTGGGTTTCCAGTCCATTAACATGGAGGTCGTGTCTGAGAAATCTTTTAGACATCTCTGTGGAAATAACAGAGTGACTAGATAAAAGGTATTCAGTGGACATTTCATTTAAACTCTAGCTAAGCTTTTGTTGCAGTATCACACAAGAAATTAGTTCACAATGTCAGAAAACAGTGCGGCAGGAAAGCTTCTGAAGTGGATCAGTAATTGGTACAATCAAGAAAGCAAAAAGTAATTGTAAATGTAGAAGCATCAGAATAAAGGCAAGCAATTAGCAAGGTACCTCAGGGGCCTGTATTGAGACATTATTGTTTACAGCTTATGCAAACGATTTGCCAGTTGGTTCAGAAACAAAGCTATCTAATTCGGTACAAAAACAGAATTACCTGGAAAAACTCAGCAGGTCTGGCAGCATCGGCGGAGAAGAAAAGAGTTGATGTTTCGAGTCCTCATGACCCTTCAGCAGAACTGAGTAAAGTTAGGAGAGGGGTGAAATATAAGCTGGCTTAAGGTGGGGTGGGGGGTGGGGGGGTTGGCGGGGGCAGAGAAGTTGGGGTGGGGGTGGTTGTAGGGACAAGCAAGCAGTGATAAGAGCAGATAATCAAAATGTGTCTCAGATAAAAGGAACAAAGAGGTGTTGAAGGTGGTGATATTATCTAAGAAAATGTGCTAACTAAGAATGGATGGCAGGACACTCAAGGTACAGCTCTAGTGAGGGTGGGGTGGAAAGACTGACGGGGCATTACAGTTATAGATTTAAAAATAATGGAAATAGGTGGGAAGAGAAAAATCTATATAAATTATTGGAAAAAACAAAAGGGAGGGGGAAGAAACAGAAAGGGGGTGGGGATGGGGGAGGGAGTTTAAGATCTAACGTTGTTGAATTCAATATTCAGCCTGGAAGGCTGTAAAGTGCCTAGTCGGAAGATGAGGTGCTGTTCCTCCAGTTTGCATTGGGCTTCACTGGAACAATGCAGCAAGCCAACGACAGACATGTGGGCAAGAGAGAAGTAGTTTTTTGTTTTTATTTCTATCTAATTCGGTGATGATACAAAACTCTGTATATAAGTCAGGAAGTTACAAATAATGAGCAATGAACAGAACAAGTATAGAGAAATGTGGATAAAATGGGAGAAATGTCAAATAATATAGGCAAAATATGTAAGACAATAAGCTTAGCTAATAAATAATGTGAATGCAAAATAAATAGTAAAATAGTTCATAGTAAAGAAGAGAAATCTCGGGGCGGATCTTTATTTCGATTTTCATGACCACTAGTCCAGGTTGAAACAGCAGTAAAAAGAGAATAAGATGTTAGGGTGTATGGCAAGAGGGATAGATCATGGACAGAATTTTGCCCTTGATGGGTGGGCGGGCCCTTAGGGTCTTGAAGGATGAGCGACTTATGAGGCTGGGGGGAAAGGGATGAAAGGTGTTACTGACTGTACACTAACTGATGCACTGCCCTTGTTGTTAATTTCAGCATCACCACCACATGGCCGCGCCCAAAGACGCCGCAGCCCCCCCTCCACACCTGAGGCCCAAGATGTGCAACTTGCGGCACATCATTTCAGCCAGCCAGGCACCAGCGCAGACACAAACACCTCGGTGGGGAATTTACTGTCGGCTAGTGTCCCAGGTCACAGTGGAGAGGGCACTTCACAATCGCTGGAGGAGATGGCAGGGACAGAGAGTGCTGATGGCACCAGCAGCCGGAGGGCTGCAGGGGATGAGGCACATGCTGAGTCCGGCACTGATGATGTGCCTCTGCAGTTGTCACCAATGCAGCAGCTGCAGGACAAGCGGCAGGAATCGTGTTTGCATCTGGCAGGGTTGTATGAGGGTGTGCTTCAGTTGGTCTCTGTGATGGAGGAGTCCAGGCAGAGTGCACGTGAAGGCATGGACCTCAAGGCAGAGCTTCAGGCTTCCTCCACTGAGAGATTGGCGACTCTCATGGAGAGGGGTTTCAATCGGATGGAGAATCTTCTGATTGGGTTACGCTATGACCTGCAAGCCCTCACAGTGCTAATAGCCACAGGTGGTCATTCACAATGTGGGAGATGTCGTGGGCACCAAGCGTCGGCACTTGGTGCCCATCCATCTGCGGTGAGCAGGGAGGTCCATTGAGACCTCATGTTGGCGCAGCAGCTGCCTGTCATCACCGCGAGCTCCTCTCAGGGCGCTCCAGATGAAGGCAGCAGCTCCTCCACCCCTCTGCCAGTGACCGTTGCTTCCGTTGAGGCTGCGACAACTGGGGAGGTGCCAGTTCTGGAAATGGCCACTCCCTCCCAGGCGGGGCCAGCACAGGCTCCACAGGCCAGAGGACACCCACCAAGGTCATCGAGGCCAACAGGACAGCAGAGTCAGCAGGCTGTCTCACAAGCCACTCCGAGCAATGGGGCGGCACCTAGACGTAGCACCTGCAAACGTAAGCATAAGGCACGTTAGGCACTCAACGGGTATGTCACTGGTGATTTTGTGTTGGCTTTAGAATAGGGAAAAATATACTTATATTTGCAATAGCTACGTTTCTGTTATATGTTGGACATAATAATGTCCACTTTTCTGACCATGGCTGAGGGTGTTTCCTTTGTGCTGCATTTGTCTTTTTCACAGACACATCATGAGTGTTTGAGTGGACATTGAAGTTTCTGTACTAAGCCATTAGCTGCAGCTGATAAGGTGGAAGATGTAGCACCTAAGTGCCACGTGTGGAAGTGCCAGGCAATGCTGTTCCTGCTGATCGATGTGTGTGGAGCTAGCTGAAGGTGCTTTGGATTAAAGTGTCCCGGGTGTCCCTGCCTCCTTGGTGTAATAGCGGGTTGGCGTGGAGCCCCTCATTATTGCCTTGTGCTTCCTCATCCTCTGAGCCACTGCTGGATACATCATGTGCAGCCTCATCCACTGCGTCAAGGTCATCATCATCAACTGCATCCCCCATTTCCAGTGCAAGATTGTGCAGAGCGCAGCATGCTACCACTATCAGAGAGACACGATCTGGGGGGTACTGGAGTGCGCCCCCTGAGCGATCCAGGCAACGGAAGCGCATCTTGAGAAGACCGATGGTTCTCTCCACCGCAGCCCTTTTGGTGCCGTGGCTCCTATTGTAGTGTTCCTTAGCTTCTGTTCTTGATTGGCGGAGAGGCGTCTTGAGCCATCTTCTGAGGAGATAGCCCTTGTCAGCCATCCATCCAGCTGGGCTGGAGCACTGAAGAGCCCCGGCACCTGGGAGCATCTGAGGATGTGGGCGTCATGGGAGCTGCCTGGGTACCTTGCACAGACTTGTAGAATCAGCATCCTGTGATCACATACTATCTGCACGTTCATGGAGTGGAAGCCCTTCCTGTTGACGAAGGCACCGGGCTCACCTGCTGGCGCCTTGATGGCTACATGTGTACAGTCTATTGCATCCTGGACGCAGGGGAAGCCAGCAATGGCTGCGAAGCCTCTGGCTCACTGTGTCTGACTTGTTTGGTCGCAGCGGAAGTTGATGAAAGTCAATACCCGTCTGAACAGAGCGTCTGTAACCTGCTTGACACAAATGTGGACAGCTGATTGGGAGACACCGCAAAGATCACCCACCGAGCCCTGGAAGGAGCCAGAGGCATAGGAGTGGAGAGCAACTGTGAGCTTCAGAACCACTGGCATGGGGTGTCCACCCACACAGTTAGGAGATATCTCAGGGCCAATCATCTGACAGATATAGTTGACTGTCTCCCTTGAGAGTCGGAGCCTCCTTTGGCACTGCACCTCAGTCATATTGAGGTAGCTGCTTCGCCGCCTGTATACCCTGGCAGCAGGATAGTGGCGTCTTCTGCAGCCCCTTCCACCTTAGATAATCTCTTGGCCCTGAGCCCCTTGTGCCTGCGCCTGGCCTCCCAAAGGTGGCTCCCCTGGAGGCTGATTGTCCAGTCCTGGCCTCCTCCTTATTCTATCCCTCCCTTCCACCTCAGAGGAGCTGCCTCCAGTGGAGATGTCAGAACCCATACCCAGGCTAAACGGAGGCCTCCGGAAAGCTGCAGGCCCGAGAAAGATTACTGTCTGCAGACTGGTTTCAAAGTACACAAAACGCTCTTGGAAATCGATGTGAACTGCTAACAATCAAACAGGCAACTTTAAAACACTTTCTGCAATTAAAACATTGTGGAAAACATAAACAACCCCTCTGAGTCCACATATCCCGCCAGTGCATGAGGTTTATTAAAAAATCTCCTACCCACATGCCCGTAGGGCCCTTGCGCCGACCCAAAGTTCACACAGGCCCTTTGAAATCCTCGACAATTGGCAAGTTAAGGACCTTAACGAGGCCTTTAATTAATGGCGGGCGTGCGTCCCGCTGCTGTGCGCGCCCACCGACTGAAATATCACGATGCTGCGCGCTGACGTCAGGGCGCTCGCGCGACATTTTAAGCGCTGACGTGCAGGCTCCGCCACCCGCAGGTCAGCCAGAAAATTCTGCCCCATAAAGTCTAGGGCTTTTTTGGCCATCCAGAGTGGCTAATAATTTCCAATTTAGTGCATGTGACAAAGTTTAGCATTGGAAATTTTAGCACAGAGATCTGTGGAACAGCCATGATTTTCAATCCACTAGAATTAATCGATAGAAAGTCCAACTTCAGTGCCTGAATTCCCAAATATACCCTCCAACCACAATGAAGTACTGTGCTACAAATGCTAATTCGTAATATTTGCCTCACTACATTTTTTCCACTCTAATATGATAGAGATACCCTAGAAGCTGCAAACATTCCTTTTCTCTAGAAAAAACAAGGCTACAGGATGACCTAACAGAAGACTTTAAAACTGTGAAGACGTTTGATGTGGTAGATGTAGGGAAGATGTTTCCACTTGTGGGGGAGTCCATAAGTAGAGGACACAAATATAAGAACAAGCTAATAGGTAGCTAAAATAACTAACAAATCCATCATTTTGACTATGCCTCCTTTGACTAATCTTCCCTAACATTGCTTCTGTTGCTCGCTGTCCATTTTCTCTGATGTAAAAGATCTTAGGACATCTCATTACTTTAATGGTGCTTAAAGATGCAAGTTGTTGAGGAAAGACGTCATGATAATCTTTATACAAACAGTGACAATGCTTTTAACAGTCTACAAGAAAAATAATAAGTCTGTGAATTATGAATTTATTAAAACTATAATGTTCTGCTGTGATGGCAGACATAATATACTACGGCAACGAGCTTCAAGTGAAAATTGAGAGATGTTTAACAGGCAGCTATAACCGAAAACCAAAACTAACCCCAGAGACCCACAGTCTCTGAGACAGAGATATCTGTAGTAGAAGGGTCTGGGACTGTGTACAGTACCACCCATACAGTGATGTAAAAGAACACAAGTCCTGCACCTAGGGGTCAGTGTAGTGTTGGACAGAGCCATCTGTAGAAGCAAGCATGGAAGCAGCTCCTAGCTTAGATCTTTACTGTACCTATGTATATAGTTTCTCATAGTTAATAAACATTTACTGTTGAACTACCTAAGAATACAAGTAATTTAACAAGACTTACTGAACTATACCCAACACCTTACAACATGTTGGCAGTGTATGAAACAACTCAAAACCTTGCAGAGACTGAAGGAAGAAAATTAAAATCCTGGAAAACTGAATAAAAAATCAAAGAAGCATTGTGACATGAAGAAAAGCTCAAGAAGCAAAGACGCAGAAGGAAATCACCAGAGAAAAGCTCCAAAGAAAGGCTTGGAAGCTGAAGGCAGAAATTAAATTCCTCAATGCAACAAGAAGATTCTATTGAATCCACCTGGAAGTTCAGCTTCAATATTCAGAGTGTGCAGAAGCAGCAGCCCGAACCGGGATAAGCTAAAAATTTAAAACTCCTGGACAACACAAGTCTTGAAAATAGTTAAGTGGTCAGAATTTGCCGTTTAACTCGCAGTCCAAGTAGTCCAATTCCCAAGTCGCTGCCCGAGTTCACTCCGAACAAAGGAAAAAGTAATAATTAATTTAAAATTAATCACAACTAAATAGGCAGCTTGCTTTGAAAACCCAGCAAATGCCAAGATTCAACACTTCCAATAACTGAGAATATTGCCCTAAAGCGGAGAAGAATCTAACCAGTCGATCCATTGTTGAAAAAATTTAAACGCTAGGGTCACGAGCGCCATTACAACAAGAGCCTGCCAAAACTGGTGAGAATGGGAAAACCCTTTATGCTGAAGCATACGGAGACGCCATCTTGGATTTTTTGAAACCTCTTAAAGCTGAACCTGCAATTTAAAACTTTTAACCAAGGATTTAAAAATGCACTCTTCTAGGTCAATTTGAACTTGTCCAAGGCCCAGAACTGTCACAAAATTGGGGACTTTGGAGAAAGAGATTCCTTAGATGCATGATTGCTTCAGATCTGGATATAAAGACAGAAGCTGAACAAGTAAACGCACTGCATTATTCAGTAGGCCTGATAGCCAACAATATAATAGCTCAACAAGGAATCAACGAATCATCTGCAAAATTT
This sequence comes from Cetorhinus maximus, assembly GCF_964194155.1. Classification (NCBI taxonomy): domain Eukaryota; kingdom Metazoa; phylum Chordata; class Chondrichthyes; order Lamniformes; family Cetorhinidae; genus Cetorhinus; species Cetorhinus maximus. The sequence goes on from NC_135890.1 coordinate 36,213,739, forward strand.
GATGAAGATTTAAAATCAGTCAATGCTTATTTTAACCTCAGAAGTAACAAAGTCCTTCAAAGGGCTAAATTTAATGAATGTGTCCAGCAGCCAGGAGAACCTGTCGACGCCTTCATTAATAAGCTGCACAGAATGGCTGAAGGCTGTGATTATGGGGACCTGAAAACTGAGCTAATCAGGGATAGAATATCTGTAGGAGTGGGGACGGCACACTCTCAGGCATGCTTCAAGCGTAGGAAGATCTGACCCTCGAATCGGCCATCCAGAATGTCAGGCAATCTGAAATCCATCTGTAGCGCAAATCCATATTAAGAGAGGAAAGCAAACTATGGGAAGAATCTTCTGGTCGGCATGCGGGGGCGGGCCCCACACGCTGACACGTAAAATGACGTACGGTGATGTCGGGCATCCATCCTGACATCACTGCACGACATTCCAATCTTCAGTTTGGCGGGTGTGCAACGAAGTCGGCTGTCAAAGGCCTATTAAGGCCATTTATCAAATAATTGAAGTACTTGTCAGGGCTGCCCGTCTAACCTTAAGGTTGGCGGGCAGGCGATGAGCTCAAGCGGCATTCACATTTTTCGTAGAACCTCATCACGAGCGGGATGAGGTTTCATGAAGGGTTTATAACTTTAATAAATATTTTTACTAAAATTCATTGATATTTTCCAGCTCATGTGAAACTGTCAAATGAGGGGACATGTCTGAATAATTTTTTCTTTTTTTTTCAATTTTTCACAATCAAATTAATCTCCCTGAGGCACGGAACTCCCTCAGGGAGGTTTCTGCACTCCTTTGTGCGCATGCGCGAAAGAACACAAGCCCTGACTCGCCCTCCTTCCATTGCCCGCACAAGTAGCGCTGAGCACTTCTGGGTGCGCATCACGCTGGGTGTGCCTTAATTTGCCCGCCCATGTAAAATGGCGGGTGGCAATCGGCTGCGCGCCTGCCCATGCCCACTCCTGCCCAGCCCGCCCAACAGAGAGAAAATTCGCCCCCCTGGTACAAAGTAAACCCCACTGTCCAGCTAGTAGGACAGCACAGAAACAGGGACACTCAAGGCCAAGGGAAGCAATACCATAACTGACCAGTAGAGTGACCATTGCTAGCTCTGTGGAGCAAAGCATCCCCACAGGCATGATCAATATCCTGCAATTTCAGCCCAGTACTTTCAATGTAACAGAATTGGACACTTCGGGAAGCTGTGCAAAATCAAAACATCAAAACGCACAAATGATCCCAAAATGATTCAGGTGGTCAAGACCACACCAAGAGGACACAGCCATTCTTCTTGGGTGAGGTCAAAGATGCTGGATTTTCATGTTGGAATGTAGACATTTCAGTTAACAGCCATCTCACAAACTTTAAATTGGACACGGGAGCCAGTGTGACAGTCCTGTCAGACAGAGGACCATGGCTGGGGACCCAATGGCTGATGCCACCCACGAGACACCTGTACAGAGCAGGAAGCATGAAACTCCCAGTGAAAGTACTCTGTAGGCAACACTCAGGAACAAAGACTAAACAATCCAAGAGATCCTGTTCGTGGTCTACAGTCAGGGCTGTTCACTGCTCAGCCAAAGAGCCTGTGTTGACTTAAACCTTTTACAAAAAATTGATGAGGTCAACCAAGGGCCTGGCTTCAGTTATAAAAAGGAGCTCCCAAATCTCTTTACAGGATTTGGATGACTCGAGAATGTATAAATACCACACCGAGGGAGGGTGCTAAACTCGCCTGCCTATTCACGCCATGAAAGATTCCCCACCCACTCATAAAACAAGTGCAGCAACACCTGGGAGAGATGACAAACAAAGCAGTCATCTGCCTGGTCACACAATCAACTGCATAGTGTTCCAGGTGGTCCCAGTCGCAAAGAACAAATGGATCCTTCCGTATTTGTGTTGACCTGACACAGCTCAATAAAGCCGTAGTCAGAGTAGTTCATTCCATGTCCTCAGTGGATGAAAGCCTGGCTAAACTCTCTAACAGCAAGGTGTTTTCAAAACTCAACACCAACAATGGCTTTTGGTAACTTCCACTAGACAAAGAGTCCATCAGGTTGCTGACAACATTCATTACCCCTTTGGCAGATCCTACTTCAACCGCCTGCCATTTGGAATCACCTCAGCACTAGAAATGTTTCGATGCACATTGTCAGCCCATTTTGCAAGGCCTACAGGATATCATCTGCCATATGAACAACATTTTGGTTAATGGCACAACAATGGAAGAACATGATAAGAGACTCACAGCAGGCCTACAACACCTGCAGGAAGCAGGCCTGACGCTAAATGGGACATACGAGTTCTCCAAGACATCAATTTGATCCCGAGGCCCGTATCATCAGCAATAAAGGCATCACTGCAGACCCGCAGGAAACTAAAGCTAATGGCAAGTTTCCAACCCCATTCTCGATTCCAGACATCCAGAAGTTCCTGGGGATTGTGAACCAATTGGCAAAATTATTACCAAATCTGGTAGAGGTCACAGCACCTTTGAGATATCTACTTAAGAAAGACTTGGTACTGGGGCACACATCAAGAGAAGGCATTCACTCATATCAAAGTGATGTTGCTCTCAACCAACATTTTGACCCATGATGACCCATCCTTGCCCACCACCACAGTAACTTCATCTACAGGCCTCGGAGCAGTCTTATTTCAAAGGCAACTGGATGGAAGTCACCAACTGATGGACTATGCTTCCAGAGGACTGTGGGACACAGACAAGATACGTCATCATCGAAAAGCAAGCCCTCACAGTCATGTGGGCATGCAAGAACTTTTCATACTACATCAATAGCCTCAAGGTCACAATTGAAACACACCATAAGCCACTGGTCTTATTGCTTATTGAGAAGGAGCTAGCAAAGGTGCCTCCCGGAATCCAGAGATTCCACCAATGCCTTATGAGGTTCGCCCTCAAGACGGTATACGTCCAAGGTAAAAACCAAACAACAGCAGACATACTTGCCAGTGAACCTTCCGACAAAAGAGGATGTCAATCTGATTGAGGAGCTTGAAAGCAAACTCCCAATTGACAAGGAGCCACCTGCCGGTGACCACAAGTAAATTCCAACAGTTTTGCCAGGAACAAATACGTGATGAGGAGTGTGCCTGCATCCACCATTACTGCCAACAAAACTGGCACAGCAGAGACCAAATGGTGGTACTATGAAAGCTTGGTTCAAACAACAAAAACACTTTACAGTCACAGACAGTCTCCTGGTCTACAATAAGTGGCTGGTCATCCCAGTTTCCCTTTGGCCAGAGATCCTTCAAAAAATACATCAGGGCCATTTGGGCATCACCAAGTTCAGGGCACTGGCTCAAACTGCTGACTGGGTGGCCAGGTATATCCAGGGCGATTGAGGACACCATAGCAAACTGCCAGGTGTGTGCGCTGCACAAGCAGGACAAAAAGGAACCTCTTATCCCCACATGTTTCCATGGGAGAGGCTGGGCATCGATTTATTTGTCTTCAACAGCAAAGCATCCTTTACTGCGGTGGATTACTTTTCCAGATGGATTGAAGTGAAGCAACTTTATGTGACTACCACAGATGCAGTAGTTAAAACTGAAAGAGATATTCGTGAGCCACGGCATCCTGGATGAGATTGTGTCCGATAATGGCGCACAATTTTCAAATGAGTACTTTGCCCAATTTGCCATCATATCCAGCTTCCAGCACCATACCAGCTCCCCAAGGTACCCACAATCAAAAAGAAGGGTCCACACTATAAAAACCCTCCAGAAAAGAACAAAGACTTCCAAACAGCACTGTTAACTTACAGGTCTACCCTGTTACAATGCGACCTAGACCCATCTGAACTCCTGGTGACCAGACTTTGCACACAACTCCCAATCCAACTAAGAAACTAATACCAGGGTTGGTAGCCAAGAATTACCAGGACATCCAAGACAGAGAGCAGTCCTGCAGGCAGAAGCAGGCTTCACCTACAACAAAAGGTACTGCACCAGACACTTGCCACAACTACAAAATGTTGACAAGGCCTGGATTAAGGACCTCGAAAGAGAAGGCACTACCATCCAGAAAGACTATGACCAAACCTGGTCATATCTGGTAGGCACCCCAGAGGGTATGGTCAAAAGAAATAGGAGGAGCCTCATCCTCATCTCTTAAAGGGTCCCTCCCACTGCACAATGGAGAGAAATTGAGGAAGACACACAGGTGTCAGAACAACTTCCAATTCAACAAAGTTTACCTGCAGCGACAGAGCTTACTGCTTCTCCGACAGTAGCGAGAACAAGAAATGGAAGGGTTATAAGGCCTCCAGACCGCCTGAACCTATGAACTCAGAGACTTGAAGGAAGGAGATGGGGTAGCAGTAATGATGTAATACATGGGATAAACTGGGGTAACTTGTAAATATATTGGATAAAGACTTGGAGGAGGTGTAGTATATGGGTTTGGCACATAAAGAGCTAATGTGGGACTAAGTACAGTACCGCACATACAGTGATGTAAGAGAACACATGACCCGAATTCAGGGGCCAGTGTCGTGTTGGACAGAGCCATGTGTAGAAACAAGCATGGAGACCTTTACTGTACCAATGTATATAGTTTTTCGTAGTTAATAAATACTTACTGTTGAACTACCAAAATCTACAAATACCTTAATAAGACCTACTGAACTATGTCCAACCCCTGACAACATTATCTGTCCTTCCCATACTCTGATACAGTATTCGAAGGAAAATTGCCAGTTTGTGCTCCCACTGTGGAGGCTCACCAACTGGGAAACCATAAGAGGAATTCAGTCATGTATCTGAAATCTCAATATGCATGCCCAGTGAGCAGGATGCGTAGAAATTTCCTCCAATTAAATATTGGAAAGACGGCAAGCCAATGTTTTCGGTTCCCACATGATTCTCCATTCTCTAGCATCTCTGGCAATAATGTAAGACCAAACAAGTCTGTTCACAACCTTGGTGTCACATTTGACCCCAAGATAAGTTTCCAACCTCATTTTTGCTCAACGCTAAGAATGCCTTTTCCACCACGGTAACATCGCTGACTTCACACCTGTCTAGGCTCTGCTGCTGAAACCCTCATTCACGGCTTCATTAACTCTAGAATTGACTATTCCAATGCATTCCTGGCTGGTTTTCCATTTCCTATCATGCATAACCTTGAGGTCATCCAAAGCTCTGGTGCCCATATCTTAACTTGAACTAAGTCCCATTCACCAATCACCCCTTTGCTCTCAGGTCCACATTGACTCCAGGTGAAGCAACGTCTTGATTTAAAATTCTCATCCTTGTTTATAAATCCATCCATGGCCTTGCCTCTCCCCATCTACTCCAGTTCCACAACCCTCTGGGATATATGCATTCCTCTAAACTGTCTTCCCGAGTATCACCGGTTTTAATTGCTCCACCATTGGTGCTAAGCTCTAAACTCTGTAACATCCTCCCTGAGCCTCTCCACCTTGCTTTGCTCCTTTAGGTCACTCCTTAAAAACCTACCTCTTTGCCAAAGCTTTTGGTCACCTGCCCCAGTCTCTCCTTATGTGGCTCTGTGTCATATTTTGTTTTATAATGCTCCTGCAAAGCATCTTGCGATGTTTTATTGCATTAAAGGCACTATATAAATATAAGTTGTTGTTGCAGTGTCAGCACTCCAAGCTGAGAGAGTAAACTCCTAAAATTGCTCCATCTGTACTATTTGGGCAAAAACCTGGTGATAATGCAATCCTTTTATACTGAAGATCAACCTTCAGATTTACTGCAACCCCACTGGTACCTCAGCTTTCTGATGCCACATTAACATTTCCAATTTGCCTTTGACTAGTGAAGCATTGTGACCTTTTTGCCAAGTATGTGCTTATGTCATGATGAAACAATATGTAGCAAAGTTTAAATTACAGTTATGTTTAATTTAAAAAATAATATTAATTTGTCCCCTTTATTTAATTAGCAACTTTATTCGTTTTACACAAAATAAATCATTTATTCCATCGGAATGTTTCGCATTATTAATTCAGACCTGCTGCTGTTCTCCATCAGTTGCTCTCCTGGTTTGGACTTACAAACATTCTTCTCCTTTGTGGTTTTCTTTGCATTTTAAAAAGCTTTCTTGATTCATCGTTGTGGTTATTTTATTCGTAGAGATTGTGTTCTGTCACTATCCAACCTCCCACTAAGTTTTCCAACTAATGTATGGGTTATTGACCTCTTGCCCATAGTTCCTTCATAATTAGGGACACTTCATGGTATGTAAATATGGTTTTAAAATGATGGCTATTATTCATTTAGGCCTCGGTGAAGGTTTACTCAGGTGCCTTATTATTTGCTTGTTTGGATAGTTAATTGCAATTAGTGCGCCATTCAATATCTGAGCATTTTAATTTGATGGTACAATGCAAAGATTTCTGTGGATCAAACTATGCAGTGGTAATAACTTGGGGCAGCTAAGCAAATATGTTCTCACTACCACTTGCTGTCAATCAGAAACCAGCCTTGTCATCTCTCCAAAGAGTTACACAAGGGCATCGTAACTACTTTCAGTTTTTTTTTTCATTTTTATCTTGTTCCATATCTATTTATTCATCATTTATAGACTTTTTAAAACAATATTTAAGTAATTCCATTGTTTTAATAGATAAAATAATGGTATCAATCATGGGAACTTTATGGAAAATGGAACGTAAACTAAAAATGTATTATTTTACAGCCAGAGTAACGTAAATGGAACACTGAAAATTGTAAGGGACTTTGCTAAATCACAGTAAATTAAAATTTACTAAGCAGAAATCTGAGTGACAGGTTAAAATTCACAGAGGAAGTCAACTTTCAACTGAGACTTACAAGTTACAGATTCTGATCAAACCATTACGATCATTAACGGTAAAATATAATTATGCTTTCTAAAGGTGCTCAGTTCACAATATAAATAGCACTTAATTGTTGAAAGAAGATAATAAAGTATATGACCTTACACAAAGCACAAATTACCAGGCAGTCACTTCATTTAAAAGGTAGCTCAGAATGTCTGTGGAGGGAAAAACACTTTGGAGGTTAAACAGGATTTATAAAAAGGAAAGAATGGAAGTTATGTCATATAGATGTCACAATACTGATTGATGAAGCCATAAATTAGCTCCTTACCATGGAAAGAGGCTTTAAATTACTGTGTTTCAAAGCTGCATTGTTTCACAGGCAATTAATGTGTCAGTTGTCAGTCAGCATTATTTAAAGTGCCAATAAGAGCTGGGTAATTGGACTCGGTGAATTAATGAGTACAGCACTGTGCTACCCACCAGAGAACTCTAATATTCTGCCACTGGTTTGCCCTTAATATATGTGGTGAAAGGAGAGACAGAGCAAGAGCTATTGCAATATTGACACTTTCTTTTGATTCTACATGACTTGCCTGACATACTGACTGTGTGCCTATCCAATGGGTGCTAACCTCAGAAACAGTCTAGATTTTAGAGCATTACCTTGTGAATCTGCCATAATGAATGGGAGGAATATGTAAGTGGATTGAGTATAGGCTATCTATTGTTTTCAAACATAGTGATCATTATTTCTTATTACAGATACTTTAACTTTTGCACAAGAAATTTGTAATCAAAGGAATAAAATAGTTAGTCAGTACTCCAAAACACAATCACATGCCCATGGCATCAAGAGAGCAAGGCGCACTAAGTGCTTACTCCAATGAAGGTCAAACCAGAATGGAAGTTACTCTCATCTTTACAACATGATATAGAGCATCTTTATCGGAGGCCTAGGGCAACTCATCTACCTGAGTTATAGTAAGATGCCTAACAACTGGAGGAATAAATTAACATGGGAGAAATGAGTATGCAATGAGAAGGACAGAATGGAAAATATTAAGAATACAAGAAAACTGGTGCTTTAAAGTTCATTGGAAAAAATGTTTAAACTAGAAGCAAAACTCTTCAGCAATAGCTGAGAAACACTGCAATTTTAACCTCTGAAAATTGGTTATCAATTACAATAATGTGCTGACCAGGTGACCAGCTCACTCCTTTATTCAACCCCCTCGGTTGGTCGCAACATGTTCAAAATTCTTTCCCCATGGATACCTTTCCCAATCCACATGCATTTACTTTTTAATAAGGAGCCGACTCAATCAGGATCTCATGAGACAAATAAACAGTGGACAGAATTTTTACCTCGGCGGGTGGGTGCGCACCCAACCTGCTTGAGTGTAAAATGATGCATGTTTACGTCGGGTGAGCATCCCAATGTCAACGCACAGTCACGCGATATTTCAGTCGACGGGCGCACGCGGGAATCGACAGGGCCCCTGTCGACAATTAAAAGGCCTGTTAAGGCCTTTAACAAGGTAATTGAAACAAATTTTTCACTGCCCGTCCAACCTTATGGTTGGCAGGCAGGCAAAAAAGGCCAAGCGGCCTTTGCACTTTTTTTGGAAACCTCATCCACGGGCGGGTTGAGGTTTCCAATGTCAAATAAAAATGAAATAAATTTTTTTAAGTTTCATAACATTTTTTAAGTTATAAATTGTGCCTACTCCTGTGACAGAGTCATGAAGGATCATGTTTTATAACATTTTTCAAATCTTTTTTTTTTTTGAAAACTCTTCTCCTCCCTGAGACAGCTCTGTGCCTCTGTGAAATTTTCAAGGCTGCACCTGCACGCACACGCCAAGTTTGCAATCACCCTGCTCGCCCTCCTCCCACCCTTCCCCGCACAGGCAGCGCTGGGCGCTGCCACTTGTGCTTCACGCTGGGTGGGCCTTAATTGGCCCGCCAGCGTGAAATCGCGGTCCAGCCCTGCTTGCGGCAGCGGTCGGCTTCCTGACTGGCCCCGCCTGCCCTCGCCAAGCCTGCCTGACAAGGCAAAATTCTGCCCATTAAGTTTATTAGTTGCTAAAAACCGAAGGAAGAATAATAAAGAGATGCAACACACAATCATGCAGGTCAGAAAAGAAAGTTAAGAATCCAAAAAAAAGTTAAAAAGAGTATATGGATAAATCTTTTGCTTGTCCGTGAGGTGTAGATGGTGGTACCTTGCGCCTTTTGGTAGAGCTGAATTTGGCAGTTTCGCAGACTGTTGGAGACACTTGCTGGCTTAATCCCAGAGGGAGAGGTGAGCTTCTTGTTTCTGCCAATCCCAACCACTGGTCATCAGCCAGTTTAAAGCCATTTTCTCTATGTGTTCCCAAAAGGGGGAAATAGGCATGTCTTGCATCCACAATCTGTTTCGCTTTCATCTCAAAAACTTTTTTCCACGTTCTGAGATATCAGTCAACAGGAGATGGGTTTTTGGAATGTCTGATGAGATGTAGGAAGCAGTCTTCACAAACACAGGAGATTAAAGCCTAGCATTTTGCATTTTTCATTCTCCTGTTCAAGTGTCTCTGTTTGAAGTGGACCTTGACACCTCTTCAGGTGCAATATTCCACGTCCTCTCAAGACAGGTCTGTCTGTATAATCCACATTGGAATTTTCCAGAAAATGGTCACTTTACAATATCAGCCATTTTTTGTTCGGTGTCTTTACTTGTATTTTTTTTTAAAGAAACAGGTCTTTTTTAAATAGTTCCATATGCCCAAATTCATTGGTGAAGTTGTAGGTGGCTCTCACTCCATCAGCGTGTCCATTTTCATGTCAATAATAACCTTCTGAAATGGGTGATCATTCCCCAGTCACCTGTTAAGGAATTCCAAGCAATGAGGTATGGCTTCAGCCACTAAAGGGACAAGGCCATACCCCTTGTAAGAAATCAAATACTTATTAAAAATGTTTCTGAACACTGTGCAAGCTTTATGGCCTGCAGGTTAGATCCAAATGAAAGGAACTCGCACTGAATTAAAACCAAATACTGGAAATGTATAGCAGATTCATCAGCATCGGTTAAGGGTAAAGTTGGGCATACATTTGGGTATATTCCCATTGTATGAAGATTTTCTTTTTTTATTTCAGGTTTTCAGATTTGCAGTTTCATTCCTCCCCTTCTCCTTTTCCTTTCTGCTCCCGAGCCACCCATCTGCCCAGCACCACCACAAATCACTCTCTCCCAAGTGCACTACAACTGAGTCATACTAACAGTTAAGGTGACTCACCTCTCGGGCAAAGCAGTAAAATACATTTTTTTAATATTCTGTTCAGTCAGCCTTACAAGCAACTGTTGGGAAGAATTTTTAAATGTATAAGGTGTTTTGAAATAAGGTTAGGCCATTACTAACATTTTATTTCAGATTTATTCCGCTCTCCTTCTCACTACATCTCTTCATTGATTATCAAAAAAATACATTAATTAAGATTACGTGTGATACATGCTCTTCCTCCTCCCTAAATTCCCATTATGCTGGAATCAATATTTAGCAGTTCCCTATGCAACATTAGGCCTTAAACTGTGGACTCCTTACCTCTCGCTATATTCCTTCAGGACTCTAAAACCCATATGTCATAAAATGATACAGCATAGAAGGTGGTCATTTTGCCCATTGGTAAGAGCTATTCAATCAGTTCAACCAAACTCCCTATCCCCGCCCTCATTCTTTTTCCACATTTCTGTATTTTTTTCTTCTGTTCAAATATTTATCTAATCCTCTTTTGAACATTACTATTGAATCTGCTTCTACCAGCATATCAGGGAACGCATTCCAGATCATGACAACTCACTATATTTTTAAAAATCTTATAATGCTGCTTCTGGTCCTTTTGCCAATCATCTTAAATCAGTGCCTTCTGCTTACCGACCCTTTTGCCAGTGGAAAGTTTCTTCTGATTTACTGGGCAGAATTTTCCCCCCGTTGGGGGGAAGTTCAAGAGCGGGCGCATGGAGGCGCGCCTCTGATCGGCGCCCCCGACTGGGGGCATGCCGCCATTTACGTGGGCGGGCCAATTAAGGCCTGCCCAGCATAACATCCGCAAGGAAGTGCTATGTGCTCCCTGTGCAGGCAGGGGGATTCACTGAGCCAAGAGTGCGCTCTTTCGCGCATGCGTGTGAAAGAGCGCACTCATCTCCCTGAGGCTAAGTGCTGCCTCAGGGAGATCGGCTACACATTAAAAAATATTGAAAACAGAAAAAAAAATATTCTCTGACATGCCCCCCCATGTGACACTGTCACATGAGTTGGGACATGTCCATCACTTTCAGTTTCACTTTTAGTAAAAATTTATAAACATACATGAAACTTCATCCCGCCTGTGGATGAGATTTCATGCTTTTTCCAATGCCCGCCAGGGCTCCCGGCCTGCCCGCCAACCCTAAGGAAGGGGCAGGTCCACTAATTATATTAATTGCTTTGTCAATGGTCTCAATTGGCCATTGACAGGTCAGCGAGCGCACAGCTGATTCAGCTGAGCGCCCGCCGACCTGAAAATTTAAATGGAGCGCAGTGACGTTGGGAGTTCCGCCCGACATCATCCCGCGTCATTTTACACGTCAGCGAGTGGGCCCCACCCCCTGCTCGCAGACCGGGAAATCCTGGCCACTGTTTCAAAACTATTCCTGACTGTGGTGTAACTTAATTTGAACTGCTTGGTTTAGCTTCTTATGCTCCTTTCAGCTTTGGTGGTAACTGCAATTTGGGTCATGTTCCTTCAATATATTTTCTCAAACAAAATAGATAAGAAAACATTTAAGGAAATTAATTTGTGTCATGAATTCATTTTATAAATACTCAGAGCCATAATACTAAAAATGCAAATATACACGATGTAGTCCAGAAAGCCATCCTGGGAAGGATGATACTGAAACCAATCTTCACTAAGTCTATTACTTGCTTACTTAACTTTTGAAATTTAATGTCGTCGACCTGCACACAATTAGACACAATTGATATACAATTAACAGATTCCATTCTCTCTCTGTTCAAGAAAATTTATGAGTTAATAAGCAGAAACAATACATTCCCTTTTTTAATTAAAATATCTATTATTTCACCATACAGCCACAAGACTTCAGATAGTTTGCAAAACATAGTGTGCTTGGCTGCCAGCCTTACATCAACCTCAAAGTTCGGATACTAGACCATAGTTAATATTTAATTAGTTTTATTAGATATTTGTGGTGTGTGGAGCTACTTCATAGAGCAGGATGCCAGCCTTTCATTCCGACTTTGGAAATGCAAAAGTGCAATTATTTATTTATTCACTTCCGTGCACACTGGAAAGCAATTGGACTGACAAGTTAAGAATGACTGAACAAGTCATTTTATATGCAACTTTCATAAAAAATGTAGCAGAGCCATATATTCATTGTTGATGGTAATTTAAATTTTTAATACTGCAGGGAAATATTCTAGAAACTATAGATTAGGACGTATTGTCAGTTTTAATAATTGTCTGGTTTCTGCAAGATTAAGTAGCAACTGCAAAATGGTATGTGGTTTCATGGGGTTTGGAAATGAAGAACCCTGTTTATTTTATTGCTATGTATATTTTTTGGGCTATCACTGCTTCATGTCCTTCACAATTAAAGTGTATTTTACCAGAAATGATGTAGGGTTACACAGGAATAGTTTTTGCACCACAGTAAAAATTAAAGAAATGTATGAAGTACTTCTTGTGCTGTAGCTTCTTTCCTTCAGTGCTACTGTCGATGTGTCACGAGTGACAATTGAGAAACTAAGAGCAAAAATAATGCATTTTGGGGACATTTCCAAAGGAAATTTAATTGCCATTTCATGGGATTTGACATTCTTTTCTGAAATTGCAGATCAACAAACTACAATTGGAAGAAAGTGAGCAGCTTAATGGAAAGGTAGATTGAACACCATTTTACCAGGTAAGGGAAGGCGTGTGCCAAATCACAAAACACCCTGGGAGGCAAAGATTGACCGAAATTGCATGAGGGAAAAAGAATGGAGAAAGATTTTTTAAATGGCAGCTTGCCCAGAATTAATTCCTGAACTTTCCTATTAATTTTAAAGATTTCCTTAGAGTGTATATTTGTATTTATTTATTTAATTTTGTTTGCTGTTTTAGTTTGTTTCCACAAGTGCAATTCTGGATACACTTGGGTAGAAAGTTCTTTGGGCAGAATTTTACCCTTGGCGGGCAGGCTTGGCAGGGGTGGGCGGGGGTTGTCGGGAAGCCGACTGCCGCCTGTGATCGGCAGTGCACCGCGATTTTACGCGCACAGGCCAAATAAGGCCCTCTCAGCGTGAGTCGCAGCCTTTCAATGAACGCGAAGGGGCGGGCGGGAGCATTGTGTCCAACGGCGACCTGGAAGCCGATTCAAATGTGGCCTCGGAAGCCCCTGGAAGGCTGCCACCAAAGGACGCAGAAGTCGTGTGCATGGATGCCACGGCGGGTGGACACGGCAGGCAGGAGGGCAGGTCAGCGGGGCAGTCGGCCCCGCATTTTTTGGACCAGTGCCTTGGTGCCCTCCTGGAGGAGGTTGCAGCATGGAGAGAAACACTTGTCCCCAAGGGAGGAGGAGGCTCCCCCACCTCACCAGGTTCAGCAGCCACCATGCGCAGATGGGCCCAGTGCCGGTAGCGCTTTAACGATCTCCTGCGATGGGGAAGGGTGAGCACCGTGTTGGCATGGGTCACTTTGCAGAACAGATAAGAGCTGCCCATCACCCCCGTGGACCTCAGTGGTGTTAGGGTGTGAGTGGCAAATGTCAATGAGGCAGGAGCTGGCCAAGGGGGTAAGCCCTTGCTGCCTGGACTGGGTGCCTTGTGGCCCCAGAATCACGAATTGGCTGAACCCTGTGAGGTCTTCCTCAGGTGGGGTTGGCCAGGCTACAATTGCGCTGCAGGTAGGGGGTGGACTAATCAAAGCTCCTCTATCCTTCCAGGAGAAAACATCCCATAACAATGCAGAGAGATCCCGGATTGACAGGGAACCCCTACATCTCCTCATCCTCAGTAGATATGAGCAGGAGGCCCAGGGGCTGGAGAGGCACCATGCACCTCGGTTGAGAGGCCACGGTGAGGTTGGGGTGCCAGAAGGAGGTAAGAGTGCGTGCACTGGGGCGAGAATGTGGCTTCTTGCAGCCATTGCAGTGTAGTCTGTATATTGATGTGAGAGTCGAACCTGGAATCCCCATTGATAATGGAAAGACGATGGCACCATGATGCAAATCTTTGTCTCATCGGGGTGCCAGGTATGCACAGTGACAGTTTCATGATGTAAACTAGTGACATGTCCTCCTTCTCCCTTTTAGGCTCACCAGCAGCCCCTCGTTGTGAGGAACCTGAAGGCCCACCCCTGACCCCTGAAGACCACCATGCTGACCACGCACCAGTGTTACACCCTCTCTGTCAAGCAGGCACCAGCGCAGATACCAGCACCTCAGTGGGTATAACATCGCTGTGTAGTCTATCAGTGCACATTGGTGCACTGCTTGAGGTGCAGGCGGAGGCAGAGAGTGCCCAGGACGCCGGCAGTTGGAGGACTGCTGGGGACCAGGACAATGCTCAGTCAATGGCTGGTGATGGGCCTCTGGAGTCATCCGTGAGGCAGCAGCTGCTGGAGGTCCAGCAGGGTGTGCGCGAGGATCTGGCAGAGATACATGAGGGTATGCGTGCCATGGTGTCCGTTGTGTAGGAGTCCATGTGGAGCATAAGTACTGCGTTGACCCTCATGACCAAGCGCAATGCCTCCTCCATGAAGAGAGTGGTGACTCTCATGGAGGGGCTCCTCCAGGGACTCAACCAGGGGTTCCTCAGATAAAAACAAAATGCTAAAAGCTACTGCGGATGCTGGAAATCCAAAACAAAACAAAAACAGAATTACCTGGAAAAACTCAGCAAGTCTGGCAGCATCGGCGGAGAAGAAATCAGTTAACGTTTCGAGCCCTCATGGCCCTTCGGCAGAACTGCAGCATAGTTTCAGCAAGGGAGAAATATAAATTGGTTTAAGGTGGGTGGGGGGGGAGAGAAACATTGAGGGTGTGGTGTGAGCAGATAATCAAAGGATGTCACAGACAAAAGGGTCAAAGAGGTGTTGAAGGTGGTGGTCTTTGTCTGAGAAAAGTGCTAATTAAGAATGGAAAACAGGATATTCAAAGTACAGCTCTAGTGGGGGTGGGGTGGAAAGACTAAAGGTTTTAGTTTTAGATTTAAAAATAATGGAAATAGGTGGGGAAAGAAGAATCTATATAAATTATTGAAAAAAAAGCGGGTGGGGGGGGGAAAAAGAAACGGGGTGGGGATGGGGGGAGGGGGAGTTTAAGATCTAAAGTTGTTGAATTCAGTATTCAGCCCAGAGGGCTGTAAAGTGCCTAGTCGGAAGATGAGGTGCTGTTCCTCCAGTTTGCGTTGGGCTTCACTGGAACAATGCAGCAAGCCAAGGACAGACATGTTGGCAAGAGAACAGGGTGGAGTGTTAAATGGCAAGCGACAGGGCGGTTTGGGTCTTTCTTGCGGACAGACCGCAGGTGTTCCGCAAAACGGTCGCCCAGTTTGCGTTTGGTCTCTCCAATGTAGAGGAGGCCGCATTGGGAGCAACGAATGCAGTAGACTAAGTTAGGGGAAATGCAAGTGAAATGCTGCTTCACTTGAAAGGAGTGTTTGGGCCCTTGGACGGTGAGGAGAGAGGAAGTGAAGGGGCAGGTGTTGCATCTTCTGCGTGGGCATGGGGAGGTGCCATAAGTGGGGGTTGAGGAGTAGGGGGTGATGGAGGAGTGGACCAGGGTGTCCCGGAGGGAACGATCCCTACGGAATGCCGTCAAGGGGGGTGAAGGGAAGATGTGTTTGGTGGTGGCATCATGCTGGAGTTGGCGGAAATGGCGGAGGATGATCCTTTGAATGCGGAGGCTGGTGGGGTGATAAGTGAGGACAAGGGGGACCCTATCATGTTTCTGGGAAGGAGGAGAAGGCGTGAGGGAGGATGCGCGGGATATGGGCCGGACACGGTTGAGGGCCCTGTCAACGACCGTGGATGGAAAACCTCGGTTAAGGAAGGAGGACATGTCAGAGGAGCTGTTTTTGAAGGTAGCGTCATCAGAACAGATGCGACGGAGGCGAAGGAACTGAGAGAATGGGATGGAGTCTTTACAGGAAGCGGGGTGTGAGGAGCTGTAGTCGAGGTAGCTGTGGGAGTCGGTAGGCTTGTAATGGATATTGGTGGACAGTCTATCATCAGAAATTGAGACAGAGAGGTCAAGGAAGGGAAGAGAAGTGTCAGAGATGGACCATGTGAAGATGATGGAGGGGTGGAGATTGGAAGCAAAATTAATAAATTTTTCCAGGTCCCGACGAGAGCATGAAGCAGCACCGAAGTAATCATCGATGTACCGGAGAAAGAGTTGTGGGAGGGGGCCGGAGTAGGACTGGAACAAGGAATGTTCCACATACCCCATAAAGAGACAGGCATAGCTGGGGCCCATGCGGGTACCCATAGCCACACCTTTTATTTGGAGGAAGTGAGAGGAGTTAAAGGAGAAATTGGTCAGTGTGAGAACAAGTTCAGCCAGACGGAGGAGAGTAGTGGTGGATGGGGATTGTTGGGGCCTCTGTTCAAGGAAGAAGCTAAGGGCCCTCAGACCATCCTGGTGGGGGATGGAGGTGTAGAGGGATTGGACATCCATGGTGAAGAGGAAGCGGTTGGGGCCAGGGAACTGGAAATTGTTGATGTGACGTAAGGTGTCAGAGGAATCACGGATGTAGGTGGGAAGGGACTGGACAAGGGGAGAGAGAAGGGAGTCAAGATAACGAGAAATGAGTTCTGTGGGGCAGGAACAGGCTGACACGATCGGTCTGCCAGGACAGTTCTGTTTGTGGATTTTGGGTAGGAGGTAGAAGCGGGCCGTCCGAGGTTGGGCGACTATCAAGTTGGAAGCTGTGGGAGGAAGATCTCCAGAGGAGATGAGGTCAGTGACAGTCCTGGAAACAATGGCCTGATGTTCTGTGGTGGGGTCATGGTCCAGGGAGAGGTAGGAGGAAACGTCTGCGAGTTGACGCTCAGCCTCCGCGAGGTAGAGGTCAATGCGCCAGACAACAACAGTACCACCCTTGTCAGTGGGTTTGATGACAATGTTGGGGTTGGACCTGAGAGAACGGAGTGCAGTGAGTTCAGAGAGAGACAGATTAGAATGGGTGAGAGGAGCAGAGAAATTGAGACGGCTAATGTCACGCCGACAGTTCTCAATGAAAAGATCAAGAGAAGGTAAGAATCCAGAGGGAGGGGTCCAAGGGAACAATGCAGCAAGCCAGTGAAGCCCAACGCAAACTGGAGGAACAGCACCTCATCTTCCGACTAGGCACTTTACAGCCCTCTGGGCTGAATATTGAATTCAACAACTTTAGATCTTAAACTCCCCCTCCCCCCATCCCCACCCCGTTTCTTTGTCCCCCCCCCACCCGCTTTTTTTTCAATAATTTATATAGATTCTTCTTTCCCCACCTATTTCCATTATTTTTAAATCTAAAACTAAAACCTTTAGTCTTTCCACCCCACCCCCACTAGAGCTGTACTTTGAATATCCTGTTTTCCATTCTTAATTAGCACTTTTCTCAGACAAAGACCACCACCTTCAACACCTCTTTGACCCTTTTGTCTGTGACATCCTTTGATTATCTGCTCATCTCCACAATCATCACACCACACCCTCAATATGTCTCTTCCCCCCCCCCCACCCCCCCACCCACCTTAAACCAATTTATATTTCTCCCTTGCTGAAACTATGCTGCAGTTCTGCCGAAGGGCCATGAGGGCTCGAAACGTTAACTGATTTCTTCTCCGCCGATGCTGCCAGACTTGCTGAGTTTTTCCAGGTAATTCTGTTTTTGTTTTGTTCAGGGGTTCTTCAGGATGCACTTGGACCTGCAAGCCCTCACACCGGCAATGACCTCAGCTATGGTCAGTGTCAGTGTGGGAGATGGATTGAGCACCCAATATCTCAGCTAAGTGCCCGTCCATCATTGGTGAGCAGGGAGGTCCAAAGCGACCTGACATTGGCACACAAGCTGCCTGCTGTCTCTGCGGGCTCCTCTCAGGGTGCTCTGGATGACAGCAATAGCTCCTCTGCCCCTCTGCCAGTGACCATGGCATCTTAATGAGGCTGCAGTGGCTGGGCAGATGCCAGCCATAGCACTGGCCGTTCCCTCCCAGGTGGGGCCAGCACAGGGGCTCCACAACCCGAGGATGCCTGCCAGGGTCATCAACAAGACAGCAGAGTAAACTGGCTGTCTCCAATGCTGGTGCCAGCAAGGGAGGAACGCCTAGACAGAGCAATCGCAAGTGAAAACTTAAAGCACCTTAAGCACAACATGGCCTGACCACAGGTGATATTTGTTTCCCCAATTTTTCTGTTTTTTTTAAAATGGTATGATATAAATACCTGCCTGAACAGAGCTTCTGTCACCAGCTTGATGCAACTGTGGACAGCTGATTGAGATACTCCACACAGATCCCCCACTGAGCCCTTGAAAGGTGTAGAAGTTGAGGGCTACCGTGACCTTCAGTGCCACTGGCATGGGGTGTCCACCCAGACAATTGGAGCTGATCTCAGGCCTGATCTTCTGACAAATGGAGGTGACTGTCTCCCTTGAGAGGCGGAGCCTCCTTCGGCATTGCACCTCAGACATATTGAGGTAGCTGCTTCGCCGCCTGTAAACCCTGGCAGCAGGATAGTGGCAGCTTCTGCGGCCCTTTCCACCTTGGCCTTCCTGTTGGCCCTGTGGCCCTTGTGCCTGCGCCTCTCCTCCCACAGGTCGCTCCCCTGGAAGCTGAATAGGGACACCTGACCTCCTGCCCCTTCTGGCCCTCACTTCCCCCTCAGAGGAGGTGCCTCCAGCGGAGTCCACAATCCCCATTACCAGGGTAAGAGAAGACTGTCTGTTACCTGGAAGGGTCCACACTTTTGTGAATCCTCTGGGGGCCTGGAAGACAACACTGAGTCCTGAACTGAAGTCTCTAAAATATCTGAATGCAGCTCTGAAGAGAAATGAAGCTGTCCTGTTCACAGAAGCATGCAGCAGCAAGTGATATCCAAAACTACTCACTATTCGCTTTGTGAAGCCCATTGACCTCTCTTATCCCACCTGTTGATGAGGTTTTGCAAATTGTGGCCTGCCCTCCTGCCCGTTTTGCCCATGCAATGGCTTGAAAATCACACGGGCTACATAAATTCAGAGTCAATCGGTCTGTCAAGGGTCTTAACTGGCCAGTTAATTAATGGCGGGCATGCCTCTGTCTTCACCGCGCGTCCACCTAGCGAAATATCGTGAGAGTGTGTGTTGACGTCAGGCGCTCATCTGATGTCAACGCACTTTATTTCACACATGGGCGTGTTGGGTACAAGCCCACATGCCAGGGTAAAATTCTGCCCTTTGTTGCTCTGTACGGAAATAACTTAAAAGCATTTGAGTAGATCTCTTCTGCTCAATATTTCTAGCAAGGCTGTAAACGTGTTGTTTGGAAAGTATTTTTGATTATTTTAGAAATACCAGAATAGGAAATCTTCACAGACACATTCACAATCTCACAACACATCGCGACTAGAAGAATTCTTACAAAATGTTTTCTAATTTTCTTAGCTATGTGTGGCAAATATTTTTGCTTTGTAAATTTAGCTTACAATGTGTAGGGGATTTCTACATTGTTTTCATTGCACATAGGATAGCATTGATAAAGTTACGGCAATGTGCTAAATTTAAATATTCTGATGTCATCATTCACTGAGCCATTTTCTTGAATTGAATTTCTGTTTTGTATCTCTGCCGGTGTATTTTGGTTGTGACGATACAGAGGTAATTTTGAAAGGCTCCATTAGTTTTGGTTATTATTAGGCTTTTTAATATTATAATCCTGATTGTCAGAGAATACAAGCTGCAGAATGTCATAACACTACCCCTTTGTACACCCACGTGTAGGTCAGAAACGTGTGGCGCCCTTGCAATGCACAGCCCAACCAGCAGAATCCCAGTTACCTGTAAGTGAAGTTCTGCTCCCAGCCAGTGAATCTGCTCCTTTGGCGAGGGAATCACAATAGAAAATGAGTGATAAAAAAGGCACAGCTCCAGGGGCAGCAGTAACTCAAACTGCCAATGCACTCTACATTATCGGCAAAATAATTGCTCCGCAGTTCATTTGGAAAATGTTTGAGCTTTTATTCGGCTCTGGTTAGAGTAGAGCAGGATCTCAGCAGAAGAAGACAATTGATAGTATTTGAAGAACTGAGCATGAAAATAGAAGACAGAATGGTTTGGACATAGTTATTTGGCAGCTATTACTTCTTCTTTCAAGAAATGGTGTCACTTGTAGTCCTTGGAAAGAACCTATATTACAACCTTACACACCATTCATCCTTGGTGCAGTGTTAGTGCTACTGCTAAGTATTTGCTGTTACTTTACCCCATAATCTACCATGGGTCCTTTCTTAGCAAATCCAGCACAAGTAGAACTTGAAATGCAGTATCTACAGTGCATGCAAACTGGGGACTGTGATTTTTAAAAAAGGAAGAACACTTTAAATGAAGACACCAGCTATCTCAGAGTACCCTCTCCAGCAATACCTGTTTCATTTGGGAAGGATTAAAGTATCGAATCAGAGAAGTATTACTACACAATATAGAGTGCCTCTTCCTAAGTGACCAATCTGCTGGACTAATTGCTGCCAGTCACAAGCTGAATGCATTAGCACTAGCTAGCAATAAAAATCACTATTCAGAAATGTTGTTATGATTGAGATGTGGGCACTCACTGCAGGAGGAGGCTCCACAAATATCCCCATCCTTAATGATGGAGGAGCTCAGTACATCAGTGCAAAAGATAAGGCTGAAGCATTCGCAACAATCTTCAGCCAGAAGTGCCAAGTGCATGATCCATCTCAGCCTCCTCCGGAGGTCCCCAGGATCATAGATGCCAGTCTTCAGCCAATTCAATTCGTTGCACATGATATCAAGAAAAGGATACTGCAAAGGCTATGGGTCCTAGCAATATTCCGGCAGTAGTACTGAAGACTTGTGCACCAGAACTTGCCGCGTCCTTAGCCAAGCTGTTCCAGTACAGCTACAACACTGGCATCTGGCCGGCTATGTGGAAAATTGCCCAGCTATGTTCTGTACACAAAAAGCAGGACAAATTCAACTCAGCCAATTACTGCCCCATCAGTCTACTCTCAATTATCAGTAAAGTAATGGAAGGGGTCATCAACAGTGGTATCAAGAGGCACTTACTTAGCAAAAACCTGCTCAGTGAAGCTCAGTTTGGGTTCCACCAGGGCCACTCAGCTCCTGACATCAGTACAACCTTGGTTCAAACATGGACAAAAGAGCTGAACTCCTGAGGTGAGGTGAGAGTGACTGCCCTTGATATCAAGGCAGCATTTGACCGAGTGTGGCATCAGGGAGCCCTAGCTAAACTGGAGTCAATGAGAATCAGGCAGAAAACTCTCAACTGGTTGGAGTCATGCCTAGTACAAAGGAAGATGGTTGTGGTTGTTGGAGGTCAGTCATCTCAGCTCCAGGACATCAGTGCAGGAGTTCGTTAGGGTAGTGTCCAAGGCCCAACCATCTTCAGCTGCTTCATCAATGACCTTCCTTCCATCATAAGGTCAGAAGTGGGGATGTTCGCTGATGATTGCACAACGTTCAACACCATTCATGACTCCTCAGATACTGGAGCAGTCCATGTCCAAATGCAGCAAGGCCTGGACAATATCCAGGCTAGGCTGACAAGTGGCAAGTAACATTTGCGCCACACAAGTGTCAGGCAATGATCATCTCCAACAAGAGAGAATCCAACCATCACCCCTTGATGTTCAATGGCATTACCATCACTGAATCCCCCACTGTCAACATCCTGGGGGTACCATTGACCAGAAATTGAACTGGACTAGTCATATAAATACTGTGGCTACAAGAGCAGGTCAGAGGCTAGGAATCGTGCGACAAGTAACTCACCTCCTGACTCCCCAAAGCCTGTCCACCATCTACAAGGCACAAGTCAGGAGTGTGATGGAATACTCCTTACTTGCCTGGATGAGTGCTGCTCTCACAGCACTGAAGAAGCTGGACACCGTCCAGGACAAAGCAGTCCACTTGATTGGCACCACATCCACAAACATTCACTCCCTCCACCACCAATGCACAGTAGCAGCAGTTTGTACCATTTACAAGGTGCATTGTAGGAATTCACCAGGGCTCCTAAGACAGCACTTTCCAAACCCATGACCACTACTACCTAGAAGGACAAAGGCAGCCGACAGATGGGAACGTCACCACCTGGCGGTTCCCCTCCAAGTCACTCACCACCCTGACTTAGGAATATATCACCGTTCCTTCACTGTCACTGGGTCAAAATCCTTGAACTCCCTTCCTAACAGCACTGTGGGTGTACCTACGCCACATGGCTTGCAGCGGTTCAAGAAGGCAACTCACTACCACCTTCTCAAGGGCAACTAGTGATGGGCAATAAATGCTAGCCCAGCCAGTGACACCCACATCCCGTGAATTACTTTTTAAAAAGTAAGTAAGCACTGTACCCACTTTCTGATATTCCTGCCACTGTCATATATTTATGGCTGATGTTAAGCTTATTGCCAACAAAAGCATCAAGATTTATGAACTATATTTGCTATTTAGTATTCTTGCCAAATTTTTGGTAAAATTATTAACAGGAGTAACTGCACCATCATGACTCAAAGACATAAAGTATCAAACTAGATGAACGTTATCTCCCAGTTAATATAGATCCAAGTACACACTTTTTAGAATCATCCATTATTCATTTAAATATCCTATTTTAAACTACGGAAGTGATCGGCTAATCAACATAATAAAGATAGCTGCAATAAAAACAGAAAAATGTAAATGTTAGAAATATTCAACAGGTCAAACAGTATCCTTGAAGAAAGAGGCAGACTGTTGCTTCACGTGCAGGCCTTTCTACTGCTGTTCTCTTTTCATCCTGCTCCCTCTTTTCAACCAAAGGAGAGACAAGATCATTTCTGTCGTTACTAGTAGGCAGAACATTGAGCCACCTCCAGGTCACCATGAAAGGTGAGAGGAAAAGGAGACAGTGAAAGACAGAAGGAGAGGGATAGACAGTATGCAAATATGCAAGAAGGGACAGAAGTAATGAGAAATGAGCCAAAGACGTGAGTGTAAAAAGCAAGGCTGAAGCATTTGCCTCCATCCTCAGCCAGCAATGCTGATGAATCAAAAACAGAAAATGCTGGAAAAACTCAGCAGGTCTGACAGCATCTGTGGAAAGAAAGACAGAGTTAACGTTTCAAGTCGGTACGACTCTTCCTCAGAGCTAAAGGGAAGTAGAAATGTGGTGAAATATATACTGTTTAAGGGGGTTTGGAACAGGTGAAGCTGGATAGAAGGCCAGCGATAGGTGGAGGCAAAGGAGAGATTGCAAAAGATGTCACAAACAAAAGGTCAAAGGGGTGTTAACGGTGGTGGTACTGGCTAAAGGAGGTGTTACTGGTGACATTAAGAGTAGAAAGCAGAATGTGATAATGGCCGGATCAGGGTAAGCGCTCTGGAAAGAGCAACATGAGCAAGTGACACAAAAACAGAATTACCTGGAAAAACTCAGCAGGTCTGGCAGCATCGGTGAGAAGAAAAGAGTTGACGTTTCGAGTCCAACATGACCCTTCAACAGAAGTTCTGTTGAAGGGTCATGTTGGACTCGAAACGTCAACTCTTTTCTTCTCCACCGATGCTGCCAGACCTGCTGAGTTTTTCCAGGTAATTCTGTTTTGTTTTGGATTTCCAGCATCCGCAGTAGTTTTTGTTTTTATCTATATGAGCAAGTGACAACTGGCCCTAGTGGGGGTGGTGTAGGGGGAGGGGATGGTATGGGGGGAAAAAATGAAAATAGGCTAAAAGCTGGGGATAAAACAATGAATAAAAATGGAAATAAATTTTAAAAATAATAATCATAAAAATAAGTGGAAAAAAATAAATAAAAATAAAAAAATAAAAATGAGTATTGAAAAAAGGGGATCAAAAAGGGGTAAGGATGGAGGAGAGAGTTCATGGTCTGAAGTTGTTGAACTCAATGTTAAATCCGGAAGGCTGTAAAGTGCCTAATCAGAAGATGAGGTGCTGTTCCTCCAGTTTGCGTTGAGATTCACTGGAACATTGCATTCTTCCTCCAAATAAAAGGTGTGGCTATGGGTACCTGCATGAGCCCCAGTTATGCCTGTCTCTTTATGGAGTATGTGGAACATTCCTTGTCCCAGTCCTACTCAGGCCCACCCCCACAACTTTCTTTTTGGTACATCAATGACTGTTTCGGTGCCGCTTCAAGCTCTCATCTGGGCATGGAAAAATTTACCAATTTTGCTTCCAATCTCCACCCCTCCATCACTTTCACCTGGTCCATCTCCGACACTTCCCTTCCCTTCCTTGGCCTCTCCATGTCAATTTCAGGTGATAGACTGTCCACCAATATTCATTACAAATCCACCGACTCCCGCAGCTCACAGTTCCTTCGCCTCCATCACATCTGTTCCAATGATGCCACTTTCAAAAACAATGCTTCTGACATGTCTTCCTTCTTCCTTAGCCGAGGTTCCCTCAACCGTGTCCGACCCATCTCCTGCGTCTCTGCCCTCACACCTTCCTCTCCCTCCCAGAATCATGATAGGGTCTCCTTGTCCTCAC
Organism: Cetorhinus maximus; assembly: GCF_964194155.1. Lineage (NCBI taxonomy): Eukaryota > Metazoa > Chordata > Chondrichthyes > Lamniformes > Cetorhinidae > Cetorhinus > Cetorhinus maximus. The sequence goes on from NC_135890.1 coordinate 36,238,289, forward strand.
TTTTCACCCCACCAGCCTCTGCATCCAAAGGATCATCCTCCGCCATTTCTGCCAACTCCAGCATGATGCCACCACCAAACACATCTTCCCTTCATCCCCACTGTCGGCATTCCATAGGGACCATTCCCTCTGGAACACCCGGGTCCACTTCTCCATCACCCCCAAAACCTCAATCCCCTCCCACAGCACCTTCCCATGCAATCGCAGAAGTTGCAACACCTGCCCCTTTACTTCCCCACTCCTCACCGCCCAAGGGCCCAAACACTCCTTTCAAGTGAAGCAGCGCTTCACTTGTGCTTCCCTCAATTTGGTCTACTGCATTCGTTGCTCCCAATGAGGTCTCCTCTATATTGGAGAGACCAAACGCAGACTGGGTGACTGCTTTGCGGAACGCCTTCCGTCTGTCCGCAAGCATGACCCAGACCTTCCTGTTGCTTGCCATTTCAACACACCATCCTGCTCTCATGCCCACATGTCCGTCCTTGGCCTGCTGCAATGTTCCAGTGAAGCTCAACGCAAACTGGAGGAACAGCACCTCATCTTCTGACTAGGCACTTTACAGCCTTCTGGACTTAACAGTGAGTCCGACAACTTCAGACCATGAACTCTCTCCTCCATCCTCACCCACTTTTTGATCCCCTTTTTACAATATTCATTTTTCATTTTTATTTATTTTTCCACTTATTATTATTATTATTTTAAAATGTATTTCCATTTTTATTCATTGTTTTATCCCCTGCTTTTAGCATATTTTCAATTTTTTCCCCACCAACATCCTCTCCCCCTACCCCACCCCCACTAGGGCCAGCTGTCACTTGCTCATGTTGCTCTTTCCAGAGCGCTTACCCTGATCCGGCCATTATCACATTCTGCTTTCTACTCTTAATGTCACCAGTAACACCTCCTTTAGCCAGTACCACCACCGTTAACACCCCTTTGGCCTTTTGTTTGTGACATCTTTTGCAATCTTTCCTTTGCCTCCACCTATTGCTGGCCTTCTATCCAGCTTCACCTGTTCCACCCACCTTAAGCAGCATATATTTCACCACATTTCTACTTCCCTTTAGCTCTGAAGAAGAGTCATAGGGGCTTGAAATGTTAACTCTGTCATTCTCTCCACGAATGCTGTCAGACCTGCTGAGATTTTCCAGCATTTTTTTTTGTTTCAGATTTCCAGCATTCGTAGTATTCTTAGTTTATTATAATGCTGAATGAATGATCTTTTTTTAGCCTCCTCAACCATCACAGATGTCAGTCATCAGCCAATTTGATTCACTCCACAGAACACCAGGAAACAGCTGAGTGCTCCGACAAAGACTATGGGGCTCTGACAATATTCAAGCTGTGGTACTAAAGACCTGTGCTCTAAAACTAGCCAGGCCCACAGTTAAGCTGCTCCAGTGCAGCTACAACATTGGCATCTGCCTGACAGTCTGGATAACTGCTAGGTTATTTCCTGCCCACAAAAAGAAGGACAAAATCCAACCCAGCTAGCTGCTGTTCTACCAGCCTGCAGCCAATCATCAGGAAAGTGATGGAGTTGTCAACAATATTTTCAAGTGGCACATGTTGACAAATAACATGCTCAGTGATGTTTGGATTTAGCCCGAACACTGAGTTTCTGCCCTGAATGCACACTGGAGGCAGGGGGAGTGATGGTGGTGGTGATGGTTGGGGTGTGGAGTGGGATGGGGGGTATGGTGGGTGGCGGGGGGCAGAAGTCATAAAGTGAAAGTTTTAGAACAACATTAAACCATTGTTAATGAGATTGGGGGATAAAAGCATTTTTTTGTGGCTCTCGTTGAGAGCATGAGTACATCAATCTCAAAGATATGAGCTGACCTTGCAATGACCATTTGACAACAAGCAAATTAGCATTTAAAGGAACATCCTTCATCCTGAATGCATGAATTTGAGGCTGCAATCTGGATGTGGATTTTGGATTTTTGTTTCTCTTTTTGCATCATGTTACTTTCTCTGGGCTTTGGGAATACATTTGGCAAAGATATTTACGTACATATAATTTTCACCATGAAGATTCCTAAGGGGCCCTCTTTATTTACGTGTCATTTAGAGGAAAAAAAGGAGGAAGAAGGCTGTGACGCTAGTCAGGTAAGTTGAGACAAAAATCCAGATTTTGTGATCAGTCGTGAAAGAATTTTACTCCCCATTCATTACCCTGACAGCTGCTCACAGAGTCATTGTGAGCTTTTGAGCAATGGCTTTCTGACATCAGTCAGCCATGGCACCTCCACAGATAATCTCTGGAATCTGCGAGCAGTTCAAACAACAGTGTGACTTTTGAGCCAATCAGATTGATGAATGTCCAGTGAGCCTTGCAGGATCAAAAGCAGGAAGTATAGATTAGATTTAAATAGTATACATAAAGCAAATAAAGAGTGTGAAAGAAAGATGGAATTAAGAGAGTGAGATGAAATAAATAGGAAAAGAAAAAGTGTACATATCTAAGTCCTCCAATATTAATGAAGTTCTGAAGGAATGAAACTCTACACTTGTAAAATTGATCTTTCAGAGCCAAGGAGGTTGTTTGCCAATGATTATGACCTATCATGCAGTTAAAAATTTGTTTACACATGAATGAACCAGTCTTAAATTATACTGGTGTGTTTAGTGTGTAATTAGTGGATAAGTACAGCAACTTCCCACCCTTGCATGTATTTCAATGCAGACACTATCAGTAAGATACTGTTACATCACATCCTGTGGAGGAGGAAGTTAATTCAGATCACAATTCCTGGGTTTACACATTTAACTATGTATATGCAAACTCCAGAAGTTTCTGTCCAACTTTCACCATTATAACAGTGAGTGATGTTAGCCTCACCATTATTCTCAGTTCAAAATCTGGGTCTATCTGTCAGAGTCCACCGTTACTCACAAGCCTGTATCTAGGGGTGCCAAGACACCTACTTTGGCAACTGGAAGAATATTGTCTTCACAGGTTGAAAAGTACATGATACACTTATGTAATTTCATGGTAACTAACTTCCAGCTAACCTCAGCCATAAGTTTAACACAGCGAGTGGTTGTCAAGTTCATCAGGGTTGTGAACTTTCATGCTTTTGGCTTATTCTAAGATGTCACATTTATCAGTTGATATAATATTTTCCAGAGCAAGAAATGTAATTAGTTTCCCCTTGGATAACTGGCTGTTAAGTTCCCTATCTACCCAATGAATTAAGAATCCTTTCCACATCTATGTATTGCACTGGATAATACACCTTCGTTTCTGTACCAACCCAACAACCATGGATACCATTCCTTCCATCTGCTAAAGCACTGTACTACTTAATGCCAAAAAATGCTATTTGGCTATGGTCCAAAGATATTACAGACAAATTAAGCAAGTAGTTCATGTGGATAGTGCTTGTTCACTTGAAACTTGTTCACTCCCCACTGCTCCTGTACAACGTTAACTCTAATGATAGCTACTGAGCATGTGTGTAAAGAGATATGTCACAGTGACATTACTCACTGAGAGGTGATGAGTGTGAAGCATCACAGAGAGTAGCTCGAGTTATGTCTTGGCCTTATTTTTGTAAATAGTTAGCATATAAATAAATGCCTGAACAAAAGCCCATTGCCTCCAGCAAGATCTCTTCCACAGTAAGAAGCCAATGATTCCCAAGATAAATCCACAGTAACGGATGGTGGCAGCAGTGACTATGCCCACAGAGGAACAGTAGAAAATGGTAGGAAAAACTTCAAGTGAAACCCAGCAACTATGCAGAGGAGAGAGCGAAGGACTTTGAGGCTAACTCAGCAACCACACCAGAGACGACCAAACAACAAGGGCGGCCCATTGAATAGCAAGACAAGCAGCGTAGGAAAAGACAATCTCAAGCTAGGGCGAGAAACAGCAACAACTTTACCCCTATTAGAATCCATTAAAAATATAGAAGGCCTCAGACATGCTGAGCAATGGCAAAACTGGCGAAGACGTCTTACATGGTACTGTAATGCCTCAGGTCTTATGAGTAAAGCTAACAATGATCAAATTAGCACTTTGTTATACACTGTTGGGAGCAGGGCAGACAATGTGCTGGCCAGACAGGGAGTATAAAAAGAGACAGTCTCCAACAAGGATGACTCAAACCTCAGTCTTTGTAAAAATAGTGCAAAAATGTAATCAGTGCAGTCAAAAACAGGGTGAAGGGATTAAATCATTCATCAATGAATTGTAGCACCCAGCCGAAAACTGTGAGTATGGAATACTAAAAGATAACCTGATCAGAGATAGAATAGTTGTTGGCGTTTTAGAGGAGAATCTCACTTCTGACCTCTAACAATCTCGGGAAGATTTAAATCTAAGTAAAGCTGTACAACTGGCCGAATAGGCAAAGGGCAGAGACAGGAAAAGGTTTTTGTCAGCGATGTGAGGGAAATTTCCCAAGAACAGCCTGATAAAGTCATTCAATTTGTGGGTTGTAAAACCAAAAGTAAAGCAAGGCAGAAACCAGGGAAACACCCTGAAAGGGCACCAGTTTCCAATGTCCCCGCTGTGTCAGGAACAATGTCCACAGGCAGGAAGAATGTCCCACATGAATTGGGCAGTGCCATGGGTGTGACAAGTTGGGCCATTTTAAGGTGGTCTGCCATTCCAGGAAATCTGTATTTATCAGACAGAAGGGAAAATCTGTTAAAGGAGCCTCCATTCAAGGAACCCAAGTTGACTCAATGCTGTGAATCAGTCTTCATAGAAAAAACTCCACCCCTACGACCACAGGAGAATACAGGAGGATATTGTAGATCTTTCATTTCACTTCAAGGTGTGGCTAGATGAGACAGGTGCACCAAGGATGAAGGTGACCAGCCACAAGATGACATTCTAGACCTTAATTTGCTCTTTCTGGAAGAGTGGAAAAGGATGATAACCAAGATGACACTGACATTAATGATTTGTCTCAGGAGGAGAACCTGAATCTTGCTTTACTTGTTGAAGACAGCATACATTCTGATGAAGTTCCAGAGATGCAAACTCACACTGAGAAGAGTGTGCAAGCCGAACCACTAATCCAGAAAAATAAATTCCTGCAGTATTGGCAGAACAATTATCATTTTTTCTTCAGAATATTCTTTGTCCTTCTCTTCATCTTTCTGATTCGTTCATGGATGAGGCATTACATAATACTTCATTCGTTGCAACGGTAGAAGCTTGTAGACCCTCTACAGCTGTGCAAACCTCCACATGAGCTGAACGAGCTTCATTCTTTCAATCAAGAGCGGCCAGCAGTTCAACCTTTCCCCAAAGCACCAAGAAGAAGGGGAAAAAAAAGAGAAAAAAGGAAATTCTCTGTCCATCACCTTTAGGACCAGAAGCAGAAATTTCTGCCTGAGGAAGTCAGTGCCTTTGAAAGAGAAGATTCTGGAGATCATTCATCCTATATGTCTTCAAAGAGAGGCGAGAACACAGTCGGAGATTGATACCACTGGCGCAAAGGATTGTGAGGGGGAGGTGTAGGAGAATGTGTGTGTAATAGTATGGGGATAAAGACTCAGTGAAGAGGTAGTGTGAAGGGTTAACACTAATGATTGCTACTGAGCATGTGCGTAAAGAGCTATGTCACAGTGATGTCACTCACTTAGGGGACTTGAGTCTCAAGCACCTCAAAGGATAGCTCCAGCTATGTTTCGGTCTTATTTGACCTTTGTAAATAATTAGCATGAAAATAAATGTATTTGAATAAAAGACCATTGCCTCCAGTAATATTTCTTCTACAGTAAGAAGTCAACGATTCCTGAGATAAACCCACAATAACAGACGTCACAGTGAACTGCGAGCCAGAAAAGAAATCGGGCACACTCAAGGCAGACACTGAGGCTGCCTGTATGATGCTTATTTGCTCCCCTCCCTTCCCAGCAACCTGCGAGCAGGGGAAAAAAATTGGGTATGCGGATCATGGGACCTTAGAGCCAGTTCCAGGACTCTCCCAACAGTCTTTGATCCACGGCCACCATTAAGGCCTCAGAGCTTGAAACCTCAAAATCTAGTTCCACAACCCTATTGGGGATTGCGACTCATGGGTTGCGAGACCATGCCCTAGTGTTTACCTCATAATGACAGCATATGATTTGGATGGAGTGGTGATGCAGAGTGTCTTATGATGCACGGTTTTGGGACTGCCACTTAAAATAGCAGTTTCTTCTTTCAAAATAGAGAGCCATATGTTATTATGGCAGATGTCCATACAACAGGGTCTACAGCTAATATTGCTTGTCTGGTGTTTTGTTGCAATGTATGCAAATCAGCAGTTGGGTTTGTGACTTTGTAGAGAGGAAGAAAAAACAAGAAAAGGACCTTCGGAATCTTCAGAAAGGGTTCCAAAGAAGAGTTATATTGGACTCAAAATATTCATTCCATTTCCCTCTCCACAGATTCTGCCAGACCAATTGAGTTTTTCCAGCTCTTTCTGTTTTTATTTAAGAAAATAGTAATATTAATCCTGACTTTCTTGCGATCCTCCAGCCTCATAAGGGTCCACACCCTCTATATTCTCTGGCACAATCAGAGCCAATGCAGCCTGTATGTAATATATAGGAGATCCAAACTTGAACTGAATGAGTTATCTGGTTCCATTCTGCTCTCTTACCTTTTGAGCAGCCTTGCTGTTCACACATCAAAGTGATAAGATGTTGCAGGAGCACATTGAGTAGTGAGCATGAAGTATCCACGTTCAAGTATGCATCATTCAAGCTAGTGGTATGTTAAGATTGTTTTGTGTGATCACCTGTCTAACTAGCCAGGCAACACCAATTGCAATCATAGTGACAGTAATAAAGTGTGTCCTGCTGCAGTCTACGTTGACGTGAAATTTAACAAGAGTTACCTTTTGATGACTTAGCATGAAGCCTTAGTCAGATGTAAAAAGGTGGAGTGGAAAGACTGAACTAGATAGGTTGCCTACCTATTTAATACAGTGCAATACTGGCTTACTTAACCTTGGTACGTTTTCCAAAGTAACTTTTTCCTCACATCTACTTCCAAATTCTAGGACTTCAGTCTGAACATTTATTAACACAAGGAAAACTCTGTGATGGCAAAAGGGGACAACTACCCTATGCCAAACTTTCTGTTGTAGGGTCATAAAAACCAAAAAAATGCTGGAAAAACTCAGCATGTCTGGCAGCATCTGTGGAGAGAGGAAACAGAGTTCATGTTTCGAGTCCATATGACTCTTCTTCAGTGCTCTGAAACTCTTATGGACAGCTGTTACCATGTTCCAGCACCTTTTATGGCTTTGGCATGCTGGCTGGGAGTTGTAACGTGTGGCTGGTGGTTGCAATGTTGACCTGCTGCACTGTCGTCAGAGCCGGAGTTTGAGGCTCATCAGACTGCTGGTCGCTTTCTTTTACATCCTCCACTGGAGGTGTCCTGGTTACGTCCTGGGTGATTGACTGGTCTGGCCATCGTAGGTTTTCTGGCAACTATACAAGAATGAATAAACCTGCTTCGCAAAGGAAAACGACAGTTTAGAGCTGAAGTCCCAGTCAGGATACTATTTTTCGTTTGAGTACCCTGGAACTTGCAGTTCTGTATGATTAAGTACAGTGGTTGTCTTGAAACCTTCTGCCTTTTTGAGGAGGTCCAAAGCTACATGGGCCTCTCTGCTCATGAGAGAGAAAGGCTGATTACTGATGATATACGTCAGCTCGAAGATTTGTTTGCCATCATACCTTAATGGTTCCAGAATCATGCCTATGACTGGAAGTCAGATTCCTCTGGGCCCATAGAGTGGTGTGTCTGTTGTTTGAATCCAGAAGTCTTTTAGCCACAGTTCTTTGTCCAACAGGACTGTTACGCTGGCTATTGTGTCTAATTTAAAATTTGTTAAATGGCCATTGACTGAAATGTCCGCATTCCAAAATGAGAAACCAAGATCTTTGACCTCACCCAAGAAGCATGCCTGTGTGTCTTCCAGCTTGCAGTCTTGACAACGTGGATAGTCTTTGGCCTTCTGTGCATTTCACAATCTTTGCCCTGCATAGTTTGCCTTAGTGTCCAATCCTGTTGCACTGAAAGCATTGGGCTGAACTTGCAGGACATTGATCTCACCTTTGGGGGCACTTTGCTCCACTACATTGGCATGGTCGCTCTGCTGGCCAGTTCAAATATTACTTTCCCTGGCCTGGAGTGTCCTTATGTCTTTTTTGCTTAACTCTGCACCACAGTTTATTCTCTCCCCTTAAAATAGTTCTGCGCTGCTCACAGAGTTCTGACTACCTAACTACCTGGATTGCCTTGTCCAGGGTTAGATCTTCCTTTGCTTGCAGCAGGTCAGAGAGTGCTCTGCCCACTACCCCTACAACTATTCTGTCCTTGAGTTCATATTTAAAATCTCCATATTCGCAACCCTCCGCCATCCCATATAGATCATTGATAAACAAATCAATAAGTTCTCCTGGATGCTGAACTCACTTGTTAAATTCAGCTCTTGCAAGTTTCTTATTGTTCCTTAGATTGAACTAAACATGAAAAATGTTAGTTCTTCTTCAAATGTAGCAGATGATTCATTGATTCCCTGTCTTGCACTAATGTTGTCTGCAATCAGGCCTACTGAGTAAAGGAGTGTGTTACCCTACTCTGCTTCTGACTTTTCAAACATGAAGCGATGCTGTATCTTAGGAATCTTTTCCTCCAAAGTTCCCAATTGTGTGATTGATCTGGGCCTTGGGTTAGTCTGAATTGATTTGGAAGTGCGGAATTCTGATCTGTGGTTAATTTTTTGTAAAGTATAGGTTCTGCTTTAAAAGCTTTCTGAATTTCAAGACAGCATCGTCATTCACTTGGAGAGAAGGGGATTTTCTGTGCTTGCCAGTTTTGGCGGCTCCACTACAATGGTGATCGTGCTCAGCTTGGAAAAAAAATGTTCTCAACAATGGCTGCCTAGAACAGCCGCCCGCAGGGTTCTCTTGCTCAGTGCTTATGTTTAAAGTCACAAATTTGTTAAATCATGGTTTGCCTTTATCTGGGTGTAAATACTCGCGATTCTCCCGTAGCATTCAGTTAACTATTTATACATTTTTTGGAGTGAGCTCGGATGCCACATGTTAAGTCACCAACGTGGGGATCGGGTTGAGGTGACTGGTTGTTTTCAAACTGTACTTCTGACTCTGGAATTTTTAAAAGATTTCTCAGGACTTGCTATATCCTAGAATTTTAAAAGATTTGGCTCACCCTTGCTCTGTCTGCTGACTCTGTGCTCTGGGATTTGAAGTTGGACTTCCAAAGGAGATGTAATTGAGTCTTTTGCTGCAGTAAGCAATTTTAAATCTCTGCCTTCAGCTTCCAAGCCTTTCTTTGGAGCCTTTTCCTGGCAATTTTTCCCCTTTGCCTCTGCTTATGGAGCTTTTTTTCAAGTCAGAATGCTTTGTTAAATTTTTTCTGTCTTCCCATATTTTAGTTTTTCTCTGCATTTTCTGCAAGGTTTTGGGTTTTTTCCCACAAGCTACGACCATGTTGTAGGATGTTGGTTACAGCTCGGTATATCTGAAGAAGTCTTTGTAGTCGTACACTGGTTAACTGTAAGTCTTTATTGGCTTTTAGAACTATTTACAAATATACGGTAAAGAGTACAAGCTAGGAGCTGTCTCCATGCTTGCACACAGCTCAGTCCAACATTCAGCTGACCTTGAGTGCGGGTCATGTGCTCTCTTAAATACCGTGTGGGTGGTACTGTATTCAGTCCCACATTAACCCTATATGAACCAGGCCCTCATACTACACTTTCTGCAAGAGGATCTCCAAAGAGGCATTGGAAAATGGAGCACAATTCATGAGGGTCCTTTTAAATAGCTGTAAACACAGTCTGTTTTAGCCCCCATTCTCCACATCAAACCTGTTCAACAATGGGAGTATTCTCATGAATATTTGAGAAAGCTGATTATGGATAATACAGTGCAGTTGGCCTCCATCCTTTGTTGTGAACATATGGGCCTCCAGGTCCTGCTAGTTTAGCAATGGGACTGGAAATTTTGCATGATCCTAAAAAGTAAAGCAGAAACTGTGCTGGAGCAGAGAGATACAGCTTTTATAATGTTTGTCAGTAATTAATGCCATTGGGGATCAGTTAGTAATATAGTTATTTCCCCTCTAACCTATTATTATGGCCTAATTATAATTCTGCATCATCTGCTTAATGTCAGCTTCTATATTCTATTGCCATAGTTTGCCTTGACAGTCTTTAAAAACTAATTATTAAACATCAAAAGAAGGAAAATAGGATTCAGTAGGATGAAGCAGTAATTCGCATTTAAAATCACTTCAAATAACTGGTCTCGCCACATACTCTGAGTTAATTCAGACACTTCTCAATTCTGTGCTGCTGAATGAATTTCTTTCCTATAGACTGCATCTTAAGTTGTAATCTTAACGAACGGAGTCATATATTAAATTATGCATAGCAGCAGTATTGCAAAATATTTAATTATAAGGTGAGGTCTCTTAGGAGAATGTGAAGCTAATGGGACCAATCCTGAGGTAACTGGCCTCCCATAGTACTTACATTCTTTCCTTGTATAACTGCTTTCTCTTACTATTATGGCACTCAACAGGAGAATCACAGAACATGCATTGTGAGTGTAGTGCAATAAAGATTTACATTTACAACATGCCTTGACACACCTCACAGTAATGTCTCACATTCACAAAATGAATTACCTTTGGAGTGCAGTGACTTTTATGTAGCCAATAACTACTTTCTAGGAACATTTCACAGAACTGTCAATCTCTGCAAAAGCTTAAAAACATTGTGAATTGCAAGTGTATATAATGATATGAGCACCAGTGCTATACACACCTACCTAGTTATCAGCCCTTGCTTGCGCCTAATTAAATGAACAATATAAGCCATAAAACAATATAAATTAAATTGACCACAAACGTACGTGTTAATAAGTGTCTCTTTATAGGACTGGAGTATGTAGGGAAGGTCATGACTTTTCTCCTACAAGTGAAATATTTTTACTTAAATAAAAACAGAAAATATTGGAAAAACGCAGGTCTGGCAGCATCTGTGGAGAGAGAAACAGAGTTAACATTTCGAGTCTGTATGGCTCTTCTTCAGAGTCATAGGGACTCAAAATGTTAATTCTGTTTTTCTCTCCACAGATGCTGCCAGGCCTGCTGAGTTTTTTCAGCCTTTTCTACTTTTATTTCAGATCTCCAACACCTGCAGTGTTTTGCTTTTATATAAATATTTTGACTTAACTGTCTTCCCCACTGAGGCCCAAATTAAAATACTATCAGGGTCCTATTAACAAAATGGAAGCCTCATTTGCATAAATTAATCAGGTTCCTTCCTGTTTTAGATGGGCACATCATCAGCCTCCAGGAACCTGCAGGTTGATATTAGAGATGAGGGGAAAGGGTTAAGTTCCAACCAGGTAAGAAACCGGTTCCTTTTTAACGGCCCCTGGCAGTACCTCCATGGTGTAACCTTTGCCACTGAGACATTGAGAGAACTCTCAAGTCTGGTATTGCTGCCATGCAGACCTACATATATTTAAAGTATCATGATTAATGGGCTAACTTTGTGCTAAAATTTGCAGTAATAAAAATTTTAATTGGTTCTTTTCATATTTGCATATGTTAATTTTAATAGTTCTGTCGCAAAATGTGTAAGAGGAAGAGGAATTCCAAAGAAGGGTCATATTGGACTCTAAACATTAACTCTGTCTCTCTCTCCACAGGTGCTGTCAGACCTGCTGAGTTTTTCCAGCACTTTTCGTTTTTATTAGCTGGAGGACTGGACTTGATTTCTGCAGCAACTGATATTTTTCTAACTGACCTCACCAGGAGGCAGACTCCAGAAACTGCTGGAGATAAACCAGGGTCTGGAATGCAAAGCTGCAACCACCACACTGGGCTGAAAACGAATTGGTGACTTTATTTGCAATTACATACTGCAATAAAAGCAATGAAAACCAATAATCCTGAATGATACCCGATTGGAGAGTGCTGAAGATTAATATAAAGAAGGGAGTTGAGAATGAACAAAGAATAAAGTGAATAATTCAGGTAAAGAATTAGCCTGACATGACATCACTATACATCAATGCTTTCTTTGCTGGTGCATTTATCAATGTCTATCATGAAAAGCATTGATTTTTTTTGTAATCCTGAAGCATGAGGGTGGATAATTTCCTCAACCACCAGTCTGTACGGCAGCCCAGCCGTGCAGTAGATTGGTTTTCTGACGCTTGGCAAAACAGAATAATGGAACACTGATTCATATCATGATTCTGTACCACACAGCGAAACCGTGGTGTTAGACAATATCAGCAGAGGGAGGGAGGCAGCCAGGGGAAGCAACATGCTTCACTAAAAGGAGACAAGGAAGACTAAAAGGCAAGTTATCCCAGGTCACTTTTGCATAAGGCCATGGAAGTAATTCTGGAACAAGATGTGGAGTAAGGCGCCAGCCTGGCTTCTAAACTAAGGAACATCTCATCATGTAACAACAAAAGAAGGATGAGCACAATTAAGTTGGGGCAAAAAAAAAACCTAATAATTCAACATGAAGCCAAATATTTTGGGGATCTTTTACAAATTCCTGAGATTCTTTCACTTTGAAATGCCGAAACCATTCCCCCATTTACAAAAGCAAAAACCTCTAACTCACTCTGTGAGCAATATAATGGGAAATTTGCTAGTAAGTAACGTTTTTAGAAGGCTTATCAACAATAATTTAAGGGCTGGTAGAATAGACACTTTGAAGTGGTAGGCAAGCAATCTCTCTGAGGAAAGGTAATCTTTATCTTTGGGAAAAAATGCTGTGACTATTTGAGAAGAGCAGTAAATTGTGACAGTCTTCAGATCCTTTTTATCATTTGTTATCAAATAGATTTTCTTTACCATATCCCTGTCAGCATATTGAGAGTATATAAGAAAATATACAAACCACTGCGATCAAGGAAAGGATTGTAGTGATTCTCTGTGGGAAATTAAAGTGCCAACATTATATCGCTGCAAGAAACAATTGACGACATTTGCTGAGAAATGAGACCATGCAGTGAAGCTGCAAGAAATGGGAACATGGTGCTTTTCCCTGCAGGAACAAACAGCATAGTAACTCAGTGTGAGAAATTAGGGCATTATTACCACACATGTCCACAAAGAAAGCATTTGCAAGTGTGATGTTGATGAGGCATTGAGAGAAATTAGCGCATTGAATAAAATTACTGTTAATTTGAGTGTTTCAAGCCATGGCGATGAACTGTTAAAAGGGAGAGAAAAAAAATCTCAAACTAAAGCGAAACATGAGAATGGCTGTAAGTCACCACGAGAAAGAATGTGACAGCCAATCCCTGGAAGAAATAAAGGCATCATGGCAAAACTGATACAAGAGAAGGAATGTCATGTTGAATTGCAGCAAGACATTAGAACATCATTGATGGTTTTTGCAAGAGTGAGAACATGCAGCATAGTACTGAGAGAAATGACAATATTGCAATGAATGACTACAGAAAATGAGAGCATTGTACCAGGAGCTGTGAGAAATGAGAGACCTAAGTATGGAAATGAATCCTCAAAGAGAAATTGGATTATTATGGTGTCTGCTATGAGGATTAAGGCTGTCATGTCCACTCATTGTAAGAAATGAGATGATGGCAGTAGCCACTGTGAGAAGCTGTAATTTGTTACGAGAAATTAAAAATATCTGAGGGAATCATTGCTGCAAATGAGAGTTTGCAGTGAGCCATTGAAAGAAATAAAAATGCTGCGGTTTGTTGCTATAAATAATAAGAGCATAACCTTGGAAAAGCAAAAGTTTCATGAAAAATTCCCATAACAAATGAAAGCATCGTATTAATTCATTGAAAGAAATAAGAGCATCATGAAGAGTTATTGTGAGGACTGAGAGCACCATGACAAATCACCATAAGAAATGAAGTGTGGTGTCAAATAACTGTCAGAAAAGAGAACACTGCTGCAAGTGTCCGGGAAAAATTAAAAAGGTAGCAGTGGAAAAAGAGAATTTTGCAGGAAATTGCTATGAAAAGTGACAGACTTGCCATATGTTCCTTCAACTAATGAAAATATTGCAGCAAACAAGAGTGCTATGGTAAACTGCAAGGAAAATTTGAGAATAACAGCAATAAATCCCTGTGGGAAGTGGATAGACCTCAAAGCTGGAAGAATTGCAGCAAGCCATTGCAAGAAATAATACCATGGTCACACATTGCTATGAGAAATACAAATATGGTACTGAACCCATCAAGCAGGTTAGAATGACATAGTGAATTATTGCACAAGACAAAATATTGCGGCAAGTCATCACAAGAACTGAGGGTATCAGTTTGAGTCACAGAATAAACTATGAGAAATTATTGTTAAAAAAAAAATCACCTTTCACAAAATAAAGAACTGACAAACAATGCCTCTAAAAAGTGAAAGGTTCCCAATAAGTAAATTAGAGAAATGTTAACAGTACAGGACCAGAAGATAAACGCATAATTTTTCTGTAAACTGGATACCACCATAACTTGGCAATTTATTTACATTTTGAGAAGTTCAATGCCTGATTTCAGCTAGTAAAGTGATTATCACATCCAACTCCACCCCCTCAGGTTGAGTTTCTGAAGGGAAGATTTGCCAGTCTTTCATCTCTGCTACCAATGGTACCTTGAAGTTCCATGGTCCATACCTGGAAAAAAACAAATGACTAAAAATAATAATTTACACCCTTTCTCCAGGGTTTCTGCTGAGGTTACAGCAGGAGATTGAGAGAACCTTTGTGGAAGTTCTTGCCCATAACTAATTGTATGATTGTAAAAGCACACCCTGACAAGAAACTAATGTATAAAGTTTACAATTACAACATTGGACACGTCTTCTGTTCAGAATTGGAACACTTATTTCCAATCCCGATCAGAGGGTAAAAAAAGCCCATTTACCTTCCTCCAATTTTGCTGGGCGATCCTCTCATGGACGATCCTTCCAAAGCGACTTTGTGCAAGAAACCTCAGAGGCATCAGTGAAGGGAATCCACGCAGAAGGCTATGCCCCTTTTTATGCCAGTAGCTGCTGTATTCTGGTAAGCAAAGAGCTTAAATGAAGAAAGGTCTCTGAAGAAGGGTCGTAACAACTCGAAACGTTAACTCTGTTTCTCTCTCCACAGATGTTGTCAGACCTCTGAGTTTTTCCAGCATTTTCTGTTTTTATTTCAGATTTCCAGCACCCGCAGTATTTTGCTTTTATTTTAGTTTAAATGACCCAAACTTTCTTTGAAAAGCCATGGAGAAAAGGTGTTTAAGGGGGTAGGGTGGGTGAGGTAAGGGGTGTTACAACCAGATGAGGAGGGGTGAAATGACTCCCCTGTTCTGCCACTCCTCATTTGACCATAATAGGGTTTATTTTAGTTTTTAAGAATTTAGAGAGGATGTGCTTTGCCAATTATGTAAGTGTCCGACTATTTATGTGTTGAGATTGTAAAGAATTACTCAGTCTGGTTTTCTTAGGTTAAACAAAGAATGAGGTAAGTTAATTGAAACTATTGCTGAGTTTAAAAAAAAATTAAATCCATCCATACGGTCATATGCATTCATCTGGGCCCACACACAGACAATTATAGATGGCAGAATAAGAGGATAGGCTTATAAGGATTTTACAGTCCATGAAAGAAAATCTTGAGTATATGGTTAGCTGTTCCTTGATTGGCCTTGATGTGGTGAATCAAAGTTGCAGCTGTTTAGCTTAGCTGTTCTCCTGGGTGCAGTCATACAGGGCAGATTTCTACATTTCAAAAGATCTCGGTTTGCAATCAATTTCTTCTCATGGTGGTCACTTTACAAACCAGGTGCAGTACTTCTAGTGAGAGAGAGAAGGTACACAGCTCCAACACCCTGTTTCAGTACAGCACTGCCCTCTTCACTTCTTCCTCCCTCCTGCTTGTATACTCCAGAGGGATTTAATTATTTCATGTTTGCTGTATTTATTGTTTCAGAATGGGTCATTGAATTTTGATGTCTCACCTCAGAAACATTTGCAAAGTCTCAGTGTAGTGTAAATAGTTGGGAAATGGGGTCTTTCGTGTTCCCCAGGTGGATGATTGTCTGTTTTCATTTCAACTTTGTGGAATGCGAAATTGTGTTTTGCAGCAGCTCAGCCTGTCTGGGCTTTTTTTAAAAAAAAACACAATTGTCTGCACAGGGTTCCATTTTAATTTCAAGCCAGTGGAAAACATCAGAAATTATGGCCAGAATTTTCCGGTCAGCGAGTTGGGGGCGCGGCCCACTCACCGGCGGGAAAATGATGCGGGATGACTTTGGGAGGAATCCCCGACGTCATCCCGGTCCATTTAAATTTTTAGGAAGGTGGGCGGACAGCGAAATCAGCTGTCCACCCGCCGACCTGTCTATGGCCAATTGAGGCCATTGACAGAGTAATTAAGATAATTAAAGACCTGCCCGTCCAACCTTAAGGCTGGCGGGTAGGCCAGAGCCCCAGCGGGCTTCTGATAAAACATGAAACCTCATCCACTGGCGGGATGAGGTTTCATGGCCGTTTTTAAAAATTTTAATACATTTTATGTGATATTTATTAACATGTCCCATCTCAAGTGACATTGTCACATGAGGGGGACATGTTAATAATTTTTAAATTTTTCTATTTTTAACATTTTTGAGACTGTCACTAATCTCCCTGGGACAGCACTTAGTCTCAGGGAGCAGTGCACTCTTTCGCGTGCATGCGTGAAAGAGCGCACTTTGACAGATGGGGATTCCCTCCCCCCCCGCACAGGAAGCGCATAGCCGCTGGGCAGGTCTTAATTGGCCCGCCCACTCAAAATGGCGGTGGGACCCTTTTCGGCGGCAGAGTTCAGCTGCCCGCCCACTGCCGAGCCGGTGGGGCCCGCCCGCCAACCGAGGGCAAAATTCTTCCCTATATGTTCAAAAAGCACATCCTCGTGACAGGAGGTAGGATTGCTGAGATGGCAGGGTGGGTGAGGTAAGGGAGTAGGGTGCATGAGGGTAAGGTGGGCCAGGTAAGTGAGAAGGGTGTGTGAGAGGGTAAGGGGGCTTGGTTTGGTGGTGAGTCGGGTGAGGTTGTCAGGGGAGAGTCGGATGGTGAGGATGGGTCAGATCGGGCCGGGGGCATAGTTGGCAGAGTCAGGGGGTGGAGTTGTGTGGTAAGGTCAGGTCAGGAGTTGTAGTAATCCAGAGTGGGAGTCAGGGGGGTAGTCAGGTGATGACGTTAGTCCGCGGGTGTTGGTGTCGATTTGGGGGGGGGGGTGCTGGTGGAGTTGGTGTTTTGTGGGGAGTCAGAGGTTGTCAAGGGGGGAATCAGGGGGAGGATCAGTTGTATAGTTACCCAGGAATTTGATTAGGATAGTTCTGTCTAACATTTCCTGAGTAACTATCCAGGTAAGTAAGTCAGAACTGTAGAAATCTCCGAATCTAGCTCAAGAGTTGGAGATTTTATCCCAGGGTCCCAGGGTCCCAGGGGGCAGGAGAACTCCCATCGGAAGTTCAAACTTCCCAGGTAATTCCCATGAAGTCATTGCATTGGGACATCTGAGGGGTCCCCATAGCGCATCTTCTGGGGCGGGTTACAACTGGTCTCTGACAATCTGGAGACCAGAAGATCAGGACCAACATGCTGTTGTAATATAATATGCTCAACAATGAATAGATTATTGATTAATGGTGATCAAATGTAAGACTTTAATTGTAAGACTTCTTACCAGAAAAGAGCCATCACCACAAAGTTATATTCATACAACCCTCTAATTCCCTCGATGATGAACTCAATAGTAGTCAGGTGAGTTTGGCTTCAAAATCCCTTTTATAGATGATGGGAAATATCTTCTAAATGTACCAAGGGCACTTATTTTTTTAACATTAATCTGTTTTATGCAGGGATCTTTGATCTTTAAACAAAAAGGAATAGCCATTTATCTTTTTATAATTTTTTTCAAACAGCCCTTCTGAATCTTTGATTTGGTGGATTGGCTTCTTGCTGTCTTAGCACTCCATCTATAATTACCAATGTTTCAATTTTTCTGAAATATGCATTCACCAAAGACAGGGTTTTATGCCCCTGTGCCAGCAGGTTTGAAGGCGGGGTTGCAAAATCCAGTGGGTGACCTTCCCGTTGTCTACACGCCCATCCCTGACTAGTCTGGAATTTTACAGGAGACAGGGGTGACGTTGGGTGGTCCGCCCACCCTTGGGCCTATTGAGGCCCTTAAGTGGCCAATTATGACCATTAAAGGGCATCATCCCGCTGCCACTAGTATTTTTCCCATGGCAGGGGGAGACCTACACCATGCAGAAAGCCTGGCAGCTTTAGCTGCTGTTGGAAAAGGGGGAAAACTCCTTTGCAGGTCCCTTGAGCCCATCGGAGGCATGTCCCCAAGGTTATTCCCCCATTAACCCTGCCCCCTGGCCTCTTAAACGTGGCTCTCCATTTCCCTCATTGAGACCCCTGACCCCAGACTAACCTGGGCTCCTTGATGGCGGGATTGCCTGTAGTCCCAGCAGTGGCTCACCTCTCCCAGCTCATGCTGTTGGGACTACAGAGCTGCCAGCCAATCAGAAAAGGGAGTAAGTCTCACCTTAAAGGGATTGACGCTGCTCCAAACATTAAATTGCTGCAGGGCAGCTGTCAACATCGTGGGCAGTCTCCTCCATTCCTCAATTTTTAGCTTGAGAGGGGACAGGGACAACAGCACTCCGTAAAATACAGCCCCAAGCTACATTGTATGAACAGGTCGCTTTTTTTTATATTCATTGGTGGGATGTGGGTATCACTCGCATGAGCAGCATTTATTGCCCATTCCTAATTGCCCTTGAGAAAGTGCTAGTATGTCATCTTGAATCACTGCAGTCCATGTTATGCAGGCACTCTCATAGTGCTGTTAGGTAGGAAATTGTAGGATTTTCACCTAACGGAGATAAAGGAACATTGATATATTTCCAAGTCAAGATGGCGTGTGACTTGGAGGGGAACTTGAAGTCAGTGGTGTTCACATACTCCTACTGCCCTCTCCTTCTAGGTAATACAGGTTGTGGGTTTGGAAGGTGCTGTTGAAGAAACCTTACTGATTTGCTGAAGTGCATTTTGTAAATGGTACACACTGCAGTGTGTCAGTGGTGGAGGAAGTGAATGTTTAACATGATGACCTTATGATAGCTAGTAATGTCACTCACTGAGAGGAGATGTGTGTAAAGCATCTCAGAGAGTAGCTCCAGCTAAATCTTGGTCTTATGTAACCTTTGTAAATAGTTAGCATGTAAATACATGTCTTTGAACAAAAGATTATTGCCTCCAGCAAGATCTCTTCTACAATAAGAAGGCAATGAATCCCAAGATAAACCCACCATAACAGATGGAGGCAGCAGTGACTGCACCCACAGAGGAACAACGGAAAATGGCAGGGAAAGCCTCAAGTGAAACCCAGCAACTGCGCAGAGGAGTGGGTGAAGGACTTTGAGGCCAACCCAGCAACCACACCAAAGATGACAAAATAATGAGAGCAACCTAGCAACTGGCAAGGCAAGCAATATGGGAAAAGAACCAGGGTGAGAAATGGCTACTATTTTGCCCCTACCAGAATCATTTCAAAATATAGAGGGCCTCAGAAAGGCTGAGCAATGGCAAAATTGGCGAAGATATTTTACCCAGTACCGCAATATCTCAGGTCTTGTGAGTAAAGAGAACAAAGGTCAAGTTAGGACTTTCGCATTCAAAGGATCATCCTCCGCCATTTCCGCCAACTCCAGCATGATGCCACCACCAAACACATCTTCCCTTCAACCCCCTGGCGGCATTCCGTAGGGATCGTTCCCTCCGGGACACCCTGGTCCATTCCTCCATCACCCCCTACTCCCCAACCCCCACCTATGGCACCTCCCCATGCCCACGCAGAAGATGCAACACCTGCCCCTTCACTTCCTCTCTCCTCACCGTCCAAGGGCCCAAACACTCCTTTCAAGTGAAGCAGCATTTCACTTGCATTTCCCCTAACTTAGTCTACTGCATTCGTTGCTCCCAATGCGGTCTCCTCTACATTGGAGAGACCAAACACAAACTGGGCGACCGCTTTGCAGAACAGCTACAGTCTGTCCGCAAGAAAGACCCAAACCTCCCTGTCGCTTGCCATTTTAACACTCCACCCTGCTCTCTTGCCCACATGTCTGTCCTTGGCTTGCTGCATTGTTCCAGTGAAGCCCAACGCAAACTGGAGGAACAGCATCTCATCTTCCAACTAGGCACTTTACAGCCTTCCGGGCTGAATATTGAATTCAAAAACTTTAGATCTTAAACTTCCTCCTCCCATCCCCATCCTGTTTCTTCCCCCTCCCTTTTGTTTTTTTCAATAATTTATATAGATTTTTCTTTTCCCACCTATTTCCATTATTTTTAAATTTACAACCAATACCTTGTCAATCTTTCCACCCCACCCCCACTAGAGCAGTACCTTGAGTGTCCTGCCATCCATTCTTAATTAGCACATTCTCTTAGATAATACCACCATGTTCAACACCTCTTTGATCCTTTTGTCTGTGACATCTTTTGATTCTCTGCTCCTATCACTGCTTACTTGTCTCTACAACCACCCCACCCTCAACTTCTCTCCCCCCACCCCCCACCTTAAACCAGCTTATATTTCACCCCTCTCCTAACTACACTCAGTTCTGTTGAAGGGTCATTGGACTCGAAACGTCAACTGTTTTCTTCTCCACCGATGCTGCCAGACCTGCTGAGTTTTTCCAGGTAATTTTGTTTTTGTTTTTGTTTTGGATTTCCAGCATCCGCAGTAGTTTTTTGTTTTTATCTCTTTGTTATATGCTGTTGGGAGCAAGGCAGACAACATGCTGACTAGACAGGGGGTGGACAAAGAGACAGCCTCCTACGCGGATGTCATCGGAGCTTTTGACTCCTACTTCAGCCTTCATAAAAATATTGTCATACAGAGGACAAAATTTAATCAGCGCAGTCAAAAACAGGGTGAAGGGATTAATTCATTCATCAACGAATTGTAGCACCCAGCAAAAAACTGTGAGTATGGAACACTAAAAGATGACCTGATCAGAGATAAAATAGTTTTTGGTGTTTTAGAGGAGAACCTCTCTGACTTATTACAATATCTGGAGAATTTAAATTTCAGCAAAGCTGACAGACAGATTGAAAAGCAGAGGCAGAAAAAGGCTTTTGTCAGAGATGTGACGGAAGTTTCCCAAGAACAGCCTGATAAGTCATTCAGTTTGTGGCTTGTAAGGCTGAAAGTATAGCAAGGTAGAAGCCAGGGGAATGCCCGTGAAAGGCACCGACTGCCATTTTCCAATGCCCCTGCTGTGGCAGGAAGAATGTAAACAGGTGGGAAGAATGCCCTGCCTGAATTGGGCAGTGCCATGGGTGTGGCAAGGTAGGCCATTTTAAAGCAGCCTGCCATTCCAGGAAATCTGTGTTTACAACACAGAAGGAGAAATCCGTTAAGGGAACCTCCATTCAAGAAGCTCAAGTTGACTCAATGATGTGTATCAGTCTTCATAGACACAACTCCATCTCTATGACCACAGGAGGACATCAAAGACCTTTCATTTCTCTTCAAGTTGAGACTAGATGCAGCGAATATAGGTGCACCATGGATGAAGCAAGTTGACAGTCTAGAGCTTAGCTTGCCATTGAAGAAGAAGATTCTAGAAATCACACATGAGAGGCAGAACCTCAAGGTAATGATCTATGGATTATTACCTGAGCCATATGCAAATTGGCATAGGGCAAATAAAATTAGGGAAATGAATGTATGGCTCAAAGACTGGTGTGGGAGAAACAGGTTCCAATTTAAGGCACTGGCACCAGTACTGGGGAAAGTGGGGGTTGTACCATTGTGACAGTCTACACCTGAACCGTGCTGTGGCTGGTGTCTTCATGAACCACATAACTAGGGAATTAGACAGGGCTTTGAACTAAATAGTGGGGGCAAGGTGTCAAATTTTGGAAGATGTGGTAAATGAAAGGATAGAGACAAGGCAAGAGAGAAAGGTATCAAAATGGGAAATGAGAAACAAAACGTGATAGGAAGGGACGGAGACTAATTTAAGAGGAGATCAGCAGATAAGGCCAGACATTACAAAAATAACAAAAGGACAAAATTATAGACTCTATATTTAAATGTACATAACATTCAAAACAAAACAGATGAAGTGATATAGCAAATAGAAATAAATAACTATGATCTGATAGCCATTACAGAGACATGGCTGCAGGATGACTTAGATTAGAAACCTGAATGTCAAAGATTATGTGACATATAGGAAAGACAGGCAGCTAGGAATAGGTGGAGGGGTGGCTCTGCTAATAAATGATAAGCCCATTTGAGAGGGATAACCTAAGTTCAGGAAACCAGAATGTAGAAGCAGTTTGGGTTGAGATGAGAAACTGTAAAGGCAAAAACTCACTCGTGGGAGTGGTTTACGGGACCCCTAATAGTTACTAAATGGTAGAACAGACTATAATGGAAGAGATAATTGGAGTTTGTCAGAAAGGTATAGCGTTAATCATGGGGGATTTTAATCTACAGATAGACTGGAAAAATCAAATGGGCAAAGGAAGCGTAGATGAAGAATTCATAGAATGTTTTCGGGATAGTTTCTTGGAACAGCATGTTCTGGAGCCAACCAGAGAGCATGCTATACTAGACCTAGTACTGTGTAACGAGATGGGATTAGTTGATAACCTCAGTGAGGGAACCCCTAGGCAGCAGCGATCATAATAATTGGTATTTTACATTCTGTTTGAGGGAGAGAAGAGTGGGTCCAAGACTAATATTTTAAATAAAGATATGAAAGCAGAGCTAGCTAAGTGAACTGGCAAATGAGGTTAAGGGATAAGTCCATAAAGATACAGTGGCAAACTTTTAAAGGGATATTTCAGAATACACAAAATAGATGCACTCTAATGAGAAAGAAAACTCCCAAGGAGAGAACCCATTATCCATGGGTAACTAAAAAAAGTTAAAGACAGTATCAAATTTAAAGAAAAAGCATAGAATTGTGCAAAGTTGGATGGCAGGTCAGAAGTTTGGACAGAATATAAAAAAACAGCAAAGAATGACAAAAATATTAATAAGGAGGGAATACTAAGAGTACGAGAGAAAGCTAGCTAGAAATATGAAGGCGGATAGTAAGAGTTTCTATAGCTATTTAAATGAGAAAAGAGTTAACAAACTGAGCATTGGTCCCATAGAAAGTGAGTCTGGGAAGTTGATAATGGAAAGTAGGGAGATGGCGGATGAATTAATCAGGTATTTTGCATTGATTTTCTCTATGGGGGATTGAAATAACATGCCAGAAATAGCTGTAAATCAGGAAATGGAAGCGAGAGAGGAACTCAGGAAAATTACAATCACCAGAGAAGTGGTATTGAGCAAATTGTTGAAGCTGTGGGTTGACAAATCCTTGTGTCCTGATGGACTTCATCCTACGGTCTTGAAAGAAGTGGCTGGTGAAATAGTTGATGTGTTAGTTTTAATTTTCCGAAATTCCATAGATTCAGGGAAGGTACCATTAAATTGGAAAATAGCAAATGTAACTCTTTTATTCAAAAAGAGAGGGAGACAGAAATCAGGAAACTACAGGCAGTTAGCTTAACATCTGTCATAGGGAAAACGTTAGAAGTTATTATTAAAGATGTTACAGCAAGGCACTTAGAGGAGTTTAAGACAATCAGGCAGATTCAACATGGTTTTGTGAAAGCAAAATCATGTTTAACCAATTTATTGGAGTTCATTGAAGGAGTCACATGTGCTGTGGATAGAGGGATAAAGGGACTGAGCAGTGGGTGTGCTGTAGTTAGATTTCCAGAAGGTATTTGATAGGTTCCACATCAAAGATTATTGCTGAAAATAAAAGCTTATGGTGTAGGGGGTAACGTATCGGCATAGATAGAAGATTGGCTAGCTAACAGGAAACAGAGTAGCCATAAATGAGTAATTTTCTGGTTGACAGGATGTAATGAGTGGTGTGCCACAGGGATCAGTGCTGTGGGCTCAACTTTTTACAATTTATATAAATGACTTGGATGAAGGGACAGATGGTATGGTTTCTAAATTTGCTGATGATATAAAGATAGGTAGGAAAGTAAAGGCGAAGAGGACATAAGGAGGCTACAAAATAACAGGTTAAGTGAGTGGGCAAAGACCTGGCAAATTAATTATAATGTGGGCAAATGTGAAATTGTCCATTTGGCAGGAAGAATAAAAAATAAGCTTATTATTTGAATGGTGAGAGATTGCAGAGCTCTGAGATTCAGAGGGATCTGAGTGTCCTCGTGCATGAATCACAAAAGTTAGTATGAAGGTAGAGCAAGTACTTAGGAAGACTAACAGGATGTTATTGTTTATTGTGAACGGAATTGAACACATAAGTAGGGAGGTAATGCTTCAATTGTACATGGCACTGGTGAGACCACATCTGGAGTACTGTATATAGCATTGGTCTCTTTATTTAAGGAAAGATTTAAATGCATCAGAAACAGTTCAGAGAAGGTTTACTAGACTAATACCAGGAATGGGTGGATTGTTTTATGGGGAAAGATTGGACAGGTTAGGCTAATATCTGCTGGACTTTAGAAGAATAAGAGGTGGCTTGATCAATACACATAAGATCCTGAGGGGTCTTGACAGAGTGGATGTGGAGACGATGTTTCCTCTTGTGAGAGAATCTAAAACTAGGGGTTACGGTTTAAAAATAAGGGGTCGCTCATTTAAGACAGGGATGAGGTGAAATTTTTCTCTCAGAGAGTTGTAACTCTTTCCCTCAAAACACAGTGAAAGCAGAGTCTTTGAATATTTTAAGGAAGAACTAGATAGGTTCTTGATTAAATGGGGGCGAAAGGTTATTGGGGGTAGGTGGGAGGTTACAATCAGATCAGCCATGATCTTATTGAATGGCGGAGCAGACTTGAAGGGCAGAGCAGCCTACTCATGCTCATAGTTTATATGATCGTATGTACATCCTAAGTCCTCAAAGAGAAGACAAGATTACAGTCGGAGATTGACACCACCAGAGAATGTGTGTAGAATAGTATGGTGATAAAGACTCGGGGGAGATGCAGAGTGAAAAGTTAACTCTAATGATAGCTACTGAGCATGTGCATAAGGAGCTATATCACGTTGATGTCACTCATTGAGAGGAGATGAGTGTAAAACATCTCAGAAAATAGCTCCAGCTATGTCTTGGTCTTATTTAACCTTTACAAATAGTTAGCATGTAAATAGCCCAGAAGTAAAGGCCAGTAAAACTTGAGAAATGACTGGTACTGGAACTCCAGTTGGGTCCAGTACCAGTCATTTCCAATTTTTACTTGTCTTTCCTTCTGGGAAATGTTTTTGAACAAAGGACCAATGCCTCCAGCAGGATCTTTTCCAGAGTAAGAAGCCAACGAATCCTGAGATAAATCCAGAATAACAGACAAACAGACAGAGGCTGCTTTGTCTGTATGCTGTCAACTCTCAAGTGTTTTTTGAGCTGTGCTCATCCAGGCAAGTGGAGAGAGTTCCATCACCCTCCTGACATTTGCCTTGTGGGCAGTGGAAAGGCTTTGAAGGAGTCAAGAGTTGAGTTATTCACCACAGAATTTCCAGCTTCTGACTTGCGCTTGTAGCCACAGCATTTATGTTAAGTTAATTTTCTGAACATTGTCAGTGTTTCCACATGAGTCTCCATCACCCTATTTCATCTAAGTCTATCAGCATATGCTGCTATTCCTTTCTCCCTCATGGCATACCTAACTCCCCATAAATGCATCTCTGCTATTTGCCTTAACCATTATTTCTGGTGTTGCATTTCACATTCTTGCCACTCCTCAGGTAAAGAAGTTTCTCCTGAATTCCCTATCGGATTTATTAGTGATTATCTTATGTTTATGAGTTCTGGTTTTGCACTCCCTCACATGGAAATATCACTTCTACATCAAACCTATCAAACCCTTTCATTATCTTAAAAACCTCTATCAGGTCATGTCCTAGCCTCCTCTTTGGAGCCCCAGATTGTTAAATCCTTCTGATAAGTGTTACAAATGTGTGGCTTTATAAGATGGTTATGTTTGAAAGATCTCCTTTAATTCAAGATGAAATGGAGAGAGGCATATGACCACCTATTAGTTCTGCCTGGAGAGCACATGTGATTTCATACTAGTCTGCCCAGTGACAAGCCCATGTGACCAGGTTGCATTGAAGACAAGGGGCCCAGAGCAAGCCCTATTGAAACTCAAGTGCCAGCTTCCACACCAGGAAACAATGGGAGAAGCAGTTGGCCTTTCTGCATACAGACTCACAAAGACATCAGACCCACAACAGGTGCTGCTATGCAAAGCAGAAGGAAAGGACTGCTTGTGGGTTATTACCAAGTGAAGAGCTTGTGAGGGCAGACCTTATGTTCAAAGAAACATGGATTGTGAAAAGTTGGAGACCACAGAATCACCAAATGGAATCTCACAATAGGGAGTCCATTTGATTATGCTTGAAGGGTTGAGTGAGGAGGTCTTTGGTTAAAAGAACACTCAGTTAGAAGATTCACCTTGGTGAAGCAGGGAGAAAGGGTCCTGTTAACGCCAGGAGGATTTGGTCTTTAAACTTAAGACAGCATGCCCACAGAGAGTGAGTATAATGTATACACATGATATGGGGTTTTCTATTGTGTTAAAATGTTAAAGGGGGATACCTTTTCTGTAGTTTAGTATATTAGTTGCCTACTAAGTGATGTTTAGTCAGTGTTAATTTTATTTGGTTTGTTACCATCTAAAAGTCTGAAAGTGCTAAATCTTGATATGTGATTCTTTGTGTAGGTCACTGGGAATTCAGATCTCTTTTTAAAAGTTATAGATCTCCATGGGGATTGTAACATAAGTGTATCATCTCTATTTTGGCATCATCCTTTTGAATCTTTTTTGTACTTTCTCCAATATCTCTATGAACTTTCGTATTATAAGGAGGCCAGAACTGTGTACATTATTTCAGGTGTGGTTTAACTGAGGTTTGACACAGGTTCAACATAACTTCTCTGCTTTTCAGATCCATCCCTCTAGAAATGAACCCCATGCTTGGTTTTCTTTTCTAGTGGCCTAATTAACTTGTCTGTATGATGTCACTTTGTTTTCTGATTTGTGTTTCTCACCCCTAGATTCCTTTGTTCCATGACCTCAACCAGGCTCTTTTTTATCCAAGCAACATATGGCCTCCTTAGTCTTCCTACTAAATACACAACCTCATACTTATCCATCCTGAGTTTGATTTGCCAATTACAAAACATTCTGCGAGCTCATTAATGGTTTTCTGTATTTTGTCACGTTTCTCCTTTGCGTTAAGTACAATTCTGAATTGTGTGCCGGCTGCAAGTATTAGATTTATGGGCAGGATTTTCGCTCGGCGTGTGGACACGCGCCCAACACACCTGAGCGTAAAATAGCGCACAATGACGTTGGACGAGCATCCCAACATCATCGCGCACTCATGCGATATATCAGTCGCCAGGTGTACGCGAGAGTCAGCAGTGCACCCACCGACAATTAAGTAGTCTATTGAGGCCATTAATGTGTTAATTAAGCTGGACTTTTCACTGCCCATCCAATGTTACAGTTCATGGGCGGACAAATCGACCAGGCGGCATTTGGATTTTTGAGGAAACCTCATCCAAGGGTGGGATGAGGCTTCTGATATTAATTTTGAAAAAAATAAAAATGCTTGGGCAGAATTTTTATAATCCATGGGCAGAATTTTACATTTTGGATGGGGGCATGTGCCCGACACATCGGAACGTAAAATGACATGCGATGACATCGGGCGTGCATCCCGACGTCATCGAAAACTCGCGCGATATTTCATTCAGCGGGCGTGCGCTGGAGTCAGCAGTGTGCCCACCGATAATTGAAAGGCCTATTAAGGCCGTTAACAAGGTAATTAAGCTGAATTTTACATTGCCCGTCCAACCTTACGGTTGGTAGGCAGGCGAAAAACCCAAGCGGCCTTTATGTTTTTTAGGAAACCTCATCCATGAGCTAATACTGATGAAATAAAAACTTTATTTTGAAAATAAAAAAAGGCCCATCTCACGTGACACAGTTCAAATCTGGGAGAGCTTTATTAGTCTAACTGTTGAAAAGTTTAGGCAGGATCCAAAATTTAACAGCACACTGCAAGAGGTCTCCCCAGAACTCCACAGACAGAAGATTTCATTACCGCTGAAGATAAATACAATAGACTGGACTGGGAAGGAGAATCTATCCAGCAACAGTTCCTAACAGCCCAAAGAAGCCAAAAACAAAAATAGCTGGAAAAACTCAGCAGGTCTGACAGCATCTGCGGAGAGGAATACAGTTAACATTTTGAGTCCGTCTGACTCTTCATCAGAACTAAGGTTCTCATTTCTATTTTTGCTTGTTCTGATGAAGAGTCAGACGGACTCGAAACGTTAACTGTATTCCTCTCTGCAGATGCTGTCAGACCTGCTGAGTTTTTCCAGCTATTTTTGTTTTTGTTTCAGATTTCCAGCATCCACAGTACTTTGCTTTTATCTTAGCCCAAAAAAGCCTGTTGGAAAGAAACCCTTGGCACTAATATTCGATACCTAACGGTTCCGCACCTACTTATTTGGAAATATGTTCATCATGGAAACCAACCATAAGCTGATTGAAATGATTTAGCGCAAACCCATAATGCGCATCATCAAGATCACAATTGTGACATACGCCACAAGCCAGGTAATTCCATGGTCACATCCGACACTCTAAACCCATCTACCTAACACGTCAAGAACTGCAGCTATCTCCCTAGATCTGCAAGTAGATCTTGTGGACATTGAAAAGAAGACATTCTGCATGTTGACCTTATGCATTTTGGCCAATCTAAGTGCCAAGCATTGTAGCAGGAAATGTTCTATGATCCTGTACTACAGCAACTGTTGAAGTGAGTGATTGGTGAATGGCCAGAGTCCTTCCAGAACATTCCATTTTTGTCCAATTAGAGATGAACTTGGAATATCTCAAGGAGTCATCTATAAGGGAAAGCAAGTTGTCATCCCATTTTCCATGCAGCCTGATATCCTCCAACAGTTGCACCAGGCACACATGGGAATTGATCAAACTAGAAGGTTGGCCAAAGAGACAGTTTATTGGCCAAGAATCCACTAAGACATCGAAAAGGTTGAGACGGAATGTGAGGCATATCAAAACTTCATGCCTAGCAATGAGAAAAAACCACAATTGCCTCATGAGGTACTCACACATCCATGGACCAGACTCGCAACTGACCTCTTCAGCATCCATGGAGAAGATTTCCTGATTGTAAAGGATTACTTCTCCAAATTTCCCATTATCTGTTGTTACGGACAGGAGGGGGTTTCAGTTAAACGGCCCTGAATTCTCCTGTTACCACCCATCTGTAAACAGAAAGGTATTTTGATTTTTGATTTCCCCCTTTAAAAGTGTTGGTGTATTTTTCCCCAACCCTCAGTTTTGGAGTGATTCAATCCTCTATTAATAACCCCACAGCAAAATCAAGATAAGGTAATATCAGAGGGTTTGTTAATTTTACACACACTCAAAACACAGGGAGAGGGTGTTGCTACATAACCCTGGTGCATTCACACAATGTAAGAGTGATAAAGGAAAGAAAGAGGCACAGGGCAATGACCACAGAAAAAAGGAAATAAGAATTATTGTTTGACATGAGTCCAAAGTGCAGTAAGGCACTGTCCAAGAATGAATCTTTAAGTTGGCTTTAAATGGCAGAAGTCCTGGTCTTTTTCCTAGGAGCTTGAGTGAAGGCTGAGGCAGGTGAAGATGCAGCAAAGCATTCTTGTATTCTGGAAATTAGTTCACTTTCTTTCTGTAGACCAGGCTTTGAGAGAGATGGAAGTCAGAGGCAGGCTGCTATAGCCTGGAGTCCTGTTATCTGTTCTGAAGATAGAACCCAAAATCTGCATCATTAAAGTAACTCAAACAGCTTGAGTCTCAGTTATGTGACAGTTTGGTTTGGGGTCGAAACATTCAGTTAACGAGGCTGGTTCTGTTTTGAGCAGGTAACTGTGGGACCATTAATACAATGTTTGAGACGAGGAGTCATAACAGTTCTGCCTTTGTCCAAAGCTGGCTTCTACTGATATCTCATCACTTGTCCTTTGTGTTGGCTTGGCTGGAATTTTTATACAAGAAACAAATTTCTTTTCATTTTTTTCTTTTCATGCCTTCTCAGCATGACACTGTCAATTACACAATACACTAGTGCAACCATCACAGAGACACTAAGTTCAATCTTTAGTCTCTTCGGGACACCACAAGAAGTTGTTTCTGTCAATGGACTCCAATGCACTGGACTACCCTTTAAGGCGATGTGTGAGAAGTTGGGAATCAACCATACCACTTCAGCAACACAAAACCCCGGATCCAATGAAATGGCAGATCATATGGTTCAAACTGTGGAGACCCTCAAGGGTCTGTGCTGGGGCCTCATTTTTTTACAATTTATATCAATGACTGAAATGAGGGGAACAAAGGCATGGTAGCTAAATTTGCAGATGACACAAACATAGGTAAGATGGTATGTTGTGAAGAGGACATAAGGAGGTTGCAGTCAGTTGAGTGAGTGGGCAAAAATCTGGCAGACAGAGTATAATGTGGGAAAATGTGAAGTTGTTCACTTTGGCAGGAAGCATAGAAAGCAGAGTATTCCTTAAATGGAGAACAACTGTAAAATTCTGAGGTACAGGGGGATCTAGGTGCATGGTACAGCAAGTAATTTAGAAGGCTAATGGGAAGTTATCCTTTTTACGAGAGGGATTGAACATAAAAGTAAGGATGTTATGCTTCAGTTATACGTGAGACCATATCTTGAATACTGTACAAAAACAAAAATACCTGGAAAAACTCAGCAGGTCTGGCAGCATCTGCGGAGAGGAGCATAGTTAACGTTTTGAGTCCGAATGACCCTTCAACAGAACTAAGTAAAAATAGAAAAGAGGTGAAATATAAGCTGGTTTAAGAAGGGGGCGGGGTGGGGGGATGGGGCGGGGGGTTGGGTAGAACTGGATAGAGGGCCAGTGATAGGTGGAGATAACCAAAAGATGTCATAGACAAAACGACAAAGGTGTTGAAGTTGGTGATATTATCTGAGGAATGTGCTAATTAAGGGTAGAAAGCAGGACAAGCAAGGTACGGATAGCCCAATGGGGGTGGGGTGAAGGAATCGAAATAGGCTAAAAGGTAGAGATAAAACAATGGATGGAAATACATTTAAAAATAATGGAAATAGGTGGGAAAAGAAAAATCTATATAAATTATTGGGAAAAAAAGGAGGGGGGGTGGGAATCGGAAAGGGGGTGGGGATGGAGGAGAGAGTTCATGATCTAAAATTGTTGAACTCAATATTCAGTCCGGAAGGCTGTAAAGTGCCAAATCAGAAGATGAGGTGCTGTTCCTCCAGTTTGCGTTGAGCTTCACTGGAACAATGCAGCAAGCCAAGGATGGACATGTGGGCATGGGAGCAGGGTGGAGTGTTGAAATGGCAAGCGACAGGGAGGTCTGGGTAATGCTTGCGGACAGACTGAGGGTGTTCTGCAAAGCAGTCACCCAGCCTGCGTTTGGTCTCTCCAATGTAGAGGAAACCACATTGGGAGCAACGAATGCAGTAGACTAAATTGAGAGAAGTGCAAGTGAAATGCTGCTTCACTTGAAAGGAATGATTGGGCCCTTGGACGGTGAGGAGAGGGGAAGTAAAGGGGCAGGTGTTGCACCTTCTGCGGTTGCATGGGAAGGTGCCGTGGGAGCGGGTTGAGGTGTAGGGGGTGATGGAGGAGTGGACCAGGGTGTCCCGGAGGGAAAAATCCCTGCGGAATGCCGCCAGGGTGGTGAAGGGGCGAAGGGAAGATGTGTTTGGTGGTGGCATCATGCTGGAGTAGGCCAAAATGGCGGAGGATGATCCTTTGAATGCGGAGGCTGGTGGGATGATAAGTGAGGACAAGGGGGACCCTATCATGTTTCTGGGAGGAAGGAGAAGGCGTAAGGGCGGATGCGCGGGAGATGGGCCGGACACGGTTGAGGGCCCTGTCAACCACCGTGGGTGGAAAACCTCGGTTAAGGAAGAAGGAGGACATGTCAGAGGAACTGTTTTTGAAAGTGGCATCATCAGAACAGATGCAATGGAGGTGAAGGAACTGAGAGAATGGGATGGAGTTCTTACAGGAAGCGGGGTGTGAGGAGCTGTAGTCGAGGTAGCTGTGGGAGTCGGTAGGCTTGTAATGGATATTGGTGGACAGTCTATCATCAGAAATTGAGACAGAGAGGTCAAGGAAGGGAAGGGAAGTGTCAGAGATGGACCATGTGAAAATGATGGAGGGGTGGAAATTGGATGCAAAATTAATAAATTTTTCCAGGTCCAGACGAGAGCATGAAGCAGCACCGAAGTAATCATCGATGTACCGGAGAAAGAGTTGTGGGAGGGGGCCGGAGTAGGACTGGAACAAGGAATGTTCCACATACCCTATAAAGAGACAGGCGTAGCTGGGGCCCATGCGGGTACCCATAGCCACACCTTTTATTTGGAGGTAGTGAGAGGAGTTTAAGGAGAAATTGTTCAGTGTGAGAACAAGTTCAGCCAGACGGAGGAGAGTAGTGGTGGAT
Source organism: Cetorhinus maximus (assembly GCF_964194155.1). Taxonomy (NCBI): domain Eukaryota; kingdom Metazoa; phylum Chordata; class Chondrichthyes; order Lamniformes; family Cetorhinidae; genus Cetorhinus; species Cetorhinus maximus. The sequence continues at coordinate 36,270,930 of NC_135890.1, forward strand.
GGGGATTGTTCAGGCCTCTGTTCGAGGAAGAACAGAGCCATCAGACCATCCCAGTGGGGGATGGAGGTGTAGAGGGAATTGACGTCCATGGTGAAGAGGAGGCGGTTGGGGCCAGGGAACTGGAAATTGTTGATATGATGTAGGGTGTCAGAGGAATCACAGATGTAGGTGGGAAGGGGCTGGACAAGGGGAGAGTGAATGGAGTCAAGAAAGCAAGAAATGAGTTCCGGGGGGCAGGAACAGGCTGACACGATCAGTCTGCCGGGACGGTGCTGTTTGTGGATTTTGGGTAGGAGGTAGAAGAGTGCCATCCGAGGTTGGGACACTATCAGGTTGGAAACTGTGGAAGGATGATCTCCAGAGGAGATGAGGTCAGTAACAGTCCTTGAAACAATGGCTTGATGTTCAGTGGTAGGGTCATGGTCCAGGGGGAGGTAGGAGGAAGTGTCTGCGAGTTGACGCTCAGCCTCTGCGAGGTAGAGGTCAGTGCGCCAGACAACAACAGCACCACCCTTGTCAGTGGGTTTGATGACAATGTCAGGGTTGGACCTGAGAGAACGGAGTGCAGCAAGTTCAGAGAGAGACAGGTTAGAGTGGGTGAGAGGAGCAGAGAAATTGAGACGACTAATGTCACGCCGACAATTCCCAATGAAAAGATCAAGAGAAGGTAAGAATCCAGAGGGAGGGGCCCAGGTGGAGGGAGAATATTGGAGGTGGGTAAAAGGATCCATTGAACGGGGAGAGGACTCCTGCCCAAAGAAGTGAGCACGGAGACGAAGGCGGCGGAAGAAGAGTTCAGCATCGTGCCGAGCCCGAAATTCATTGAGATGAGGACGTAAGGGTATGAAACTAAGTCCTTTGCTGAGCACTGAACGTTCAGCGTTGGAGAGGGGAAGGTCAGGGGGTATGGTGAATACACGGCCAGGGCTGGGATTGGAAGACGGGATGGGGACAGAGGGGCAGGCAGGGGTGGAGGGTCCTGGATGGGTGTTGGTGTCGATGAGTTGTTGGAGCTTGCGTTCCTTTGCACCTAAAAGAAAGAGACAAAGTTTCTTGTTGCAGCGTCGGATGAGATGAAGAATAAAATGAAACTGGGGGCACGCGCAGTTTAGAAAAAGGGTGCAGCGGTGTTGCTGGAGGGAGAGGTTGAGTGTGTTCATATGGCGGCGCATGGCACTGAGTGTGGATCTCAGAATGCGACGAGAACAGCAGTTCGAGGAGCGTTGTACGTCCCGGGGATACCTGTAATCCTGGGTGGGTTCGAAACATGAGGGATGGAACTTCAGTTGAAATCCACGTGGGGTAAGTCGGAGACGGAGACAGTCACTGAGGAAGGAAATATGGCTGTGAAAGCGGGTTTTAGTAAACACCTTGTCAAACACCAGGAGAGAAATGGAAAGCAATGAAGGTGAACAAGGCAAAAGAGAGATACGAAAATCCTGACAGAGAGAAGCGCAAAACTTCTCCAAGGTAGGCATTCCTTGAAGACAAGTGGCAGTCAATTAAACCTAAGATATAAGTGATAAAAGATGAATACTGTATGCAGTTTTGATCTCCTTATTCAAGCAAGGATGTAAATGCGTTGGAGATTTATTAGATTGATACCTGGAACGAGCGGGTTGTCTTATGAGGAAAGGTTAGACAGACTGGGCTTGTTTCCACTAGAGTTTAAAAGAGTGAGGGGTGACTCAATTGAAGTATATACAATCCTGAACGGTATTAACAAGATGGACGTGGAAAGAATATTTTCTCTTGTGGGTGAGTCCGGAATTAGGGGCCACCGTTTTAAAATTAGAGGTCATCGTTTTAGGACAGAGATGAGAAGAATTTTTTTTCTTTCAAAGGATTGTGCGACTTTGGAACTCTGCCTCAGAAGGCAGTGGAGGCAGGGTCATTGCATATGTCTAAGGCAGAGGTAGATAAATTCTTGTTAGGAAAGGGAATCAAAGGTTATCGGGGGTAGATGCGAATGTGGAATTCGAAACACAAACAAAACAGCCATGATCTTATTGAGTGGTGGAGTAGGTCCCAGGGGACGAATAGCCTACTTCTGCTCCTATTTTATATGTTTACATGTAAAATCCCTAATCATGAAGTGCTGTCAAACAAAACACAATCTACATGTGGCTATGTTGCATCTTAGGGTGACTCCGCTCAGAGCAACCATTCCCTTACCTGAGGTATTGTTATTTGGCAGACAAGTGTGGTCAAACCTCCCCAGTTATCACTTGTCGAAACTTATCGATGTGTGATGCATTACTCAAAAAACAGAGGAAGATTAGAGATGTCCACAACCAGCATAATGGTAACAAATTACCCAACCTGAACAGTGGGCAGAAAGACAGAGAGTACAACACCCAACTGATGGCACCTGGAATCCACCAGAAATTGTTAGCATATGCCCAGGACCAAGGTCATATCAAGAACGATCACCAAATGGCATAACAGTGTGACAAAACAGATGCCAAATCAGAACAATACCACAACCAGACTCACCGAATAATCCTATTGCAACTAGAACACAGTGTAAGATGCAACATAAACAAAGCAACCCTAACTAACATTCTGAAAATATACAGCAGCCTCCAGTGAAGATTACCATAACTGAAGCAGGAGAGATAAGCAAACCGCAATACATTTCAGATACTTGTAAATTTATTTCTCAGTGTTAAAGTGCATTCAGGCAAAATGTTATTTTCTTTTGCTTTCATGTAAATAGTTTGATTCTTTAACACTAAACCTTTAGTTAGAAAAAAGGGGGCTGTTGTGATATGAGGTGCATGTACCTTTAAGGATGTGTAACTTAAATTACAGTCAACCACTACCCAACCTGACAGGATGTGATGTATTGGTCCCATGGTCAGTCTACAAGCAGCAGTGTTTAAGGTCAGACTTGTGGCTCATATTCTCCCAATGAACATTATCTGGATGTAGTCTTACCTTCAAATAAAGAACCCACATTATTGTGCCTGATTGGTACATTTACATCGAAGAAAAGAAGAAATAACAATTGGCTTGAAAAATTAACTCTGTTTGTCTCTGCATAGGTACTGAACATTTCTAGATGTTTCTGTTTTTTGTTTTATTGTACAATATAATAACAGTGCTGCTTAGTCCAAAGGGCTGGTGTGGTATCGAATTGAGCCAGCCTTCACTGTCAATATCTGGTGAACTGAAATGACTGTTTTGTGTCTCAACGAGTGGTTCTTAGGATGACATGACCCTTGACCTCTGTGAGCATTGACCTGAGATGGCCTAGCTATAAGCTCTTCCAATTTGGCAACAATAAAGGTAGCCTAGTTGGCCCTGGTCAGTTCTGAAATAAATACACAAGCATTACAGGTGAGTTACTGAAGAATCTGGAGGTGTTTATATTCTGTGAGACAGCAACATCATTTAGTCTCTCTCTCCACTCCTGCCCCTTGTAATAAGTACAGCTTCAGAATGCTCAATGCATGACAGTAGAAAAAATTGTAGCAATAAGACTCAATTGCCAGTACCTCTCATATGATCACCAAGATTGATCGAGGAAAACAGAAGCACTTATTGCATAATGGAACGCAAGGAATCTACAGCAACACAGTCAATCAATTAATAGGAGATGCTGTGACAGAATGTAAGGCTTTAGCCATAGGGACACTACCAATTACCCTGGAGTTATCAAATGCTTTATAATGGACTGCAGTATTTTAATACCATTCTTCAATAGTGCATTGTTTTAGGTAGTGAACCCTTCAATAATAGCAATTATATGCTGATGATCTGAAGAAGAGTCATACAGACTTGAAACTCTGTTTCCCTCCCGTCAGATGCTGCCAAACCTGCTGAGTTTTTCCAGCATTTTCTATTTTTATTTCAGATTTCCAGCACCCGCAGTATTTTGCTTTTATCCATATGCTGATGATTGTTTGGTATAGCCTCCAAATACAATCTTTAATGGGGATTCCACATTCAATGGATAACACCCAGGTTCTTGGATTTCTGAGGAGGAATCTTTGGTAGTGTTGCAATAAAATATCAGAGTTATAGCTTACCAAATATTTCTTCATCCAATCGTGGAATATGCAAATTGGCAAGAGATATGAATTGACTGAAGTGCTCCAAAGAAGAATCTCAGCACGATTCTGCATGAATCAGTATAGGAAATACACCCATGTCACATTATTGATCAATGATTTGGAATGGGAATCACTAAAGCATAGGAGGGAAAAAAATAGACAGACCATGTTCTATAAAATATGGAATGGACTGGTGGGAATTGGCAGGAACAAGTTCCTAGTGCACTCCAGCAATGACAAAACATGAGATAGCCATTCACACAAACTACAAAGACCATTTGTTTACAAGACAGCGTATCAACAACCTTTCTTCCCAAGGACAACCTCACAGTGGAACAAGCTACCAATGGAAGTAGTGACAGCCCCATCACTTGAAATCTTTAAGGGCCTATCTAATTTTCCATTTGTAAGTTTTCATTGTCAGGACTGCCACTCCGCAAGTCATGACTGGTTTATCTAGCGATAGCCATATAAATGTTGGTGGAATACATACATTAGTCTGTGATGCCGACACAACTAAAGGAAAAGCAGAAGAATCAAAAATTGCAGCATTCGCAACAGCCAAAACAACTCAAGGCCCAAAAACCTTCTGTGGCAACCTACATTTTCCCTTGTATTGTGCTTGGCAATAAGCATTACTGGATGCACTGCAGCAGAGCATCAACCCTATTGTGTGAATTTTTGCTGTAATTTTACAGTGCTACATAAAACTTTTGAATGAGTATCTCATCAGTGGACCAGGGACTAGGATGGCATCACAATGAACACTTTAATGATGCAAGGGTTAATTGCCATTTCTGATAGCACTTCTTTAATCAAACTTCCTAGAGAATTACATCCAGTCGGTTAAAAAGAGACAGAAAGACTTTCATTATAAAATGCTTCTTCATCAACCGGACTGAAAGTAAAAATGAGTAACCTATCATGAACCAAGATACATCTTTAAAGGATAAATGAAAGGTAATGAGGAAAATGGGGAATGTGACCCATTAGCACATAATAAATGGTGCTCATTGGATAAGACAGAAATGAGTTAGATGTGATTGTTCATCATTCGCTGCAAGTTTGCCTTTGACATGAAATTGTTATTAAGAAGGCCAATCAATTTCTGAGCTATATCTTCAGAATATTTTGATTATAATTCAAAACAGATAATCTTAATCTCTTAGGACTCATCAGCAAAGATGCAGAATATTCTAAACATTCCAGTTTTGATAAGACATATTAGAAATAGAAGTGACAAGATTGATTCCAAAATTTAGGACCATGAAATTAAAATTTTGAACGTTAATATACAAATGCTAAACACATTTGTATGAAATTCCTTTATGTATCATTTTAGTGGAAGCGCCAACTTGTTAATTTTAAGTAGTTTAACATCTCCGTTAAAATAGCAAAGGAATTGCATATGAACCCGTTATATGACCGTATGATAACATTCAAACAGCCTAATTTCAGGCTACAAGTTATGTCGGGGGACTCATGGAACTGAACTCATTAGCAATGCAGAACAAAGATCAAAGGGGTTTATTATCCAGCTCGTTAAAATGATAAAAAGAATGGATAAGGGTAGTTTTAAGCAAATTACTTGTCTTGAACTTTGATCATAAAGCTAGAGGACACGAGAAAATGTAATACATCTCATGCAAGGTGAGAGATGAAAATTAACTCCATACAAGAGTGCCTAAGTGGAACAGCCAAAATGTTGCAGTCAATGTTGATTGATTCATTTAAAAAGAAAAAAAATGAATAAAATCTTGTGAAGAATGGGGTTGAAAGTCATAAAAAATATAAATGGCTATTGTTGGACAGAAGTACAGGACATGATGGTAATTAGTCAGGGTTTCATTCATTTATTGATTCCTTTTTGAACTTGAATCTTTACTTAGCTGTTCAGGAGTCACTGATTGTTACATTTCTGTTGCTTTTACAGCAAATTTTAACCTCTAAGAACTGAGAGTACTGAATGGCAGAACACTTGCATTATGAAGAGCTATGTTACATCCAGCCATTCAAGAATTATAGCTGTGTATTCCAACCCACTGTACTCCACTTTAAGAAAATATATACATTTAACTGGGATCATAGTTGTCTTTCTTAAGGGTTAAAGCAATAGAAGTCAGTAATTCAACCTACGTATGACACAAACGGAGAGGGGGGAAAACACTAATGAACAAGTAGTAAAACCCTAAAGAAGAAAGGAACTGTTGAGAATATTCCTTTGGTGCATTTTAAGCAGATGGAACAGAAATGTCATGGGATTCTTGTAGCCAGAATGACTATGACCGGATAATTGATACAGTTATTAATGGAGCATTTTCTCTGTAACAGCAAGAGAGCTTTTCATTTCACAAATGTTTTTTAAATGGAGTCCTAAACATGTTCAAGGCAAATGAAGAACGACTCGTACCGCCAGGAAAGCAGTGTGCAACCCTTTCAGCTATTCTAAATGATAATCGACACTACAGGCTCTACCTTGAAGCAGATATTAACAGCCAAAAAAATTCCGGTGGAATAAAATATTTTCTCTATTTGAAGTATCTATATCATATAAATGAAAACATTAACTATGTTAAATAATTGTTCCTGTAATAGAAAAAGATGAACAGAGCTCGATAGATCATCTCCTGAGACTACTTTAGATGAATAGAATCCTAGTGATAGAAATAATGCCCCTAGTTGTTGTTGGTAACTTCATCAGGACATTTCCCTGAGGGATCATCCGATCTTCCACTGGTGAGTAGAAACCCCAGTGGCACAGTGCTAAGTGGATGAACGTGTACGATTAGATGAAAGCATTTTCAAACATCATTTAGTCCATGCTGCTTTGCAACAAGGATCCCTGTTGTGCCCTGTGTGTTCAGTACAATGTCCTGCTGAGATCTGGGATGCTTACTCACACAGGTACCTGTTCAATCATGTCCCTGCACAATCTTTGCATTTAAATCTGATGAAAAAGTGATAGCACTTTGTATTTAAATGCATTAAGTGTATGAAGAACATGATGGTTTTTAACCTCTTGCCAATCATGGTGGGCTTGAAGTTAAGATTTTTACATAGCTGTACATACAACTATGAATACAAATCACAGAAAAGAGATTGAAAGTACTTAAACTAACCTCTGGAAGTTTGAAGGAGAATGTCATTTGACCTCTAGGATTCATTACCAGAAAAAATGAGTTTGATTGTTTCAAATGAAGCATGAGTTTGGCAGAATAAGTTATCTGTTTGATAGTCACTGCAATACTGAAAATGAAATGGAATGTAATCATACCATAATTGTAATCCTCACACCTTTAGATATGAGGGAAAAGAAGTGTTCCATCATTAAGAATTTCTTTATTCCGTAGAAAGTCATGGATGATGTTGTTTAATTGCTAATAAGCAATTAAAGGTCAAAAAAAAACTTATGTATAAGTATAATAGGTTTGAATTGCCTTGAAATAATCTGAGTGCCCTTTGTTCTGAACTTCAGGGGCTCATGCTCTAACTGTCATTGAAACTCATAGAATCCCTGAGATACAGTGGTGTCTGCCCTGAAAGCATTGCAATCCAGTTTAAGCATTTAATTACATTTCTTATCAACCTGTGCATCTCACCATGTTTCCATGCTTTGGCAGTAAAGGTTGACACATGTTGGGGGACATTCAGAGTCCTAGCAATAACCAATGCCTTGATTATTCAGTGCCTTGACAATTATTTAAGTTTGTACAGTATGTAATTTTATTTGGGATTGAAAGGTTAAAAAGTGAAACAGAATGTTGTAATGCTAGGTTTGTTCATATAAATTATATTAAATGCCCTAGTGAGCTCAGTCAAATAAAGACCAATAAAGGATGTATCCATCCTTTTTCAGCCTTACATAGGTTTGCAATACAAACACTACTGGAGTACCAACAACACCCTTAATGCCCTGTCCAGAGAATAACTACAGCCTTAGCTCTGAGCCAGAATCAGGAGGACTGGAATGAAGTGGGAAACAAGTCATCTGCATCCCATAAGGAAGAGGCTCAGGAGGTTCTAGTAACCGGACTTCATCTGTACGATCCCCAGTTAGTTTCCCACCCGGAAGCTGACTCGAGACCCGGATTTTTAAATTAGTTCAGGATCCGGATCAGAGGTGGGTGGGCGCGTTATTTGGCCTTGCTGGCCTCCAGGTTGGTTTACCATCACAATCTTGACCCCCAAGCTACTTTGAATGAAGGCTACTCGGGATTGGATCGGCTGCCTGCCGCTTCCTGCCGGGCAGCCAATTCAGACCAATTATCGATCATTATGGGATCCATTAAGACCCCGCACCTGCACCGACTGGAATTTCCAGTCAGCAATGCAGGCAGCATAGCTTGGCGGTCTTAGGTTGGGGATGGGATGGGCGGTGGGGTGACACCATGGAACATACGAAGGTCCTCCGTGCCACACCATCCCAGAGCACTAACATCTGCCATACCCACACCTGTGGCTGCTGGCCGTACACTGGAGAAGTTGACCCTCTAGGATGATGGCCAGGCAGCTGTGGCTTTTTAAATATTGAAATAAACTTACCTTCGCTGGTCACCCAAAATCTCCAGCTTCAGGTTGGTGGAACTGCTGATCACTGAGTGCTGGAGGTCATCCCAGTGGCCTTCCAGCATCCGGAGCACCCCCGTCACCCCTCCTCTGCTCCCCGCCACAATTCCTGATTGGAATTGGCCTTTAAATGGCTGACGATTTGAAAATCCCTATGGGTGTGCCCAAAGCAGGCCATGCGGGGTTGGATCAGGAACTAGCCCCCCTTTCAAGTTCCCAGCCCCGAATTGAAAATCTGGCCCAAGGCGTGAAGCAACAGGAGGCAGGAGAAATGAACCCTGACACTCAGTTAAGTCACAAGGAGGTGGTGTGTGGGGGCCTCACAGTCACCAAGGGAGGAGTGATGGGTCAGGGTGAATGCCCTCTAGTTTGACCTGGTGGGAACACTACCACAGCATTCCCACACAGAACTCTGGTGAAAAAAAACAGCAGTTGAACCCCAATTATGTCATTGGAGCCTGATCTGCATATAGTATAAAAGGACCCTGTTGTTTTTTAACAAGCCCAACTGCCTGCTGAGAAGGGCAAATTAAAAGTAAAGCCAGCAGAAAGTGAATGGAACATAATTGGCAGATAAACCACGTTCATGATGTTAACCACCCACCTGCCCAGATTCTGCCATGTTGCCAGGATTAACATTGCCCCTATTATGGTGCTCCATAGTGGCTACAACATCAAATCCTGTTCAATTTATAGGTTAAAGCTAAAAAAGCTTAGCTTTAAAATTGATGACCCCATAATTTGATTGTTGCTCATATCTCTGGTAGTTCCTCTTCTTTTCCCAGTTTTGTGAGTGACTGAACCAACAAAGCACAAAGAGTTTGTCACATGGATATACAAATTGTATCTTATTGAACTAATCTTCGTGGCAAAAAAATTGAATATCTTTATAGCGGATGGTGCTGGAAAGGAATTGAGATGAATAAAGTCAAGCTTCTGCGTCTGTTAATCACAGAGCACAAATTAGTCATTTTGTGAGAAACATGTGACACAACATTTGCAATCAAAATAATTTCCCAGTGCATTATCAGTAAAGATTTGACTGCAGCCCTGATCCTACACCACCATTCTGTTCCCTTGATAATAACAATCTAATAATTGCATTCAGAATTGCAAATGCATTAAAAAATGTCACAGAGAACAAAACTACCTATCAGTAGTCCAAAAGCAACTGTTGTAAATATTTCACCAGCTGCTGTAATTATCTACTGCAAATGTGAGGGATTCTGGTAATCTGATCATATACACTATTACATTTTTAATAAATTAAATCAAACTGATTTCCCCCCTCAATCTAAGTGTTGCCTATGAGTTTTCTCCACACTTTTTTTGCTCTCTCTCTTTCTAATTAGCTGTCAGCACGTGTGCCTTTCTGCACAGTCAGGAGATTGAAATGAGCAGCAACAGCGCAATTGCTGGGAGAACTCAGCGGGCAGGGCACTTGACGGAAGCAGAATTGTGAATGATTGCCCCTCCTCTGGTGTGTTTTCATTATATCTCCACAGAAAATTTGGCTGGGATTCTTCAATGGAAATTGAATAATAAATATCAGGCTAGGATTCAAAATCTGCTTTCTGGTTTCAAAGCCTAATTCTCCAGTTACCATTCTCTAGGACATCGCTGCAGCAGTTCCTCAGGGTAGCTTCCTAGGCATGACCATCTGCAGCTGCTTCATCAATGACCTTCCCTCCAACTTCAGGTCAGAAGTGGGGATGCTCGCTGATGATTGCATATTGTTCAGTACCAATTGCAACTTCTCAGGTACTGAAGCAGTCCGGGCCCACATGCAGCAAGGACTGGACAACGTTCAGGCTTGGGTTGATAAGTGGCAAGCAACCTTTGTGACCAGGACCCTGTGACCCTAACACAAGGATCAGGCAATGACCATCTTCAACAAGAGAGAATCTAACCAACAGCATTACCACCGCCGAATCCCCCATTGTCAATAACCTGGGGGGATCACTATTGGCCGGAAACATAACTTTACCAGCCATATTAATATTGTGGCTACATGAGCAGGTCAGAGACCCGGAATCCTGAGGCATGTCACTCACTTCCTGACTCCAAAGCCTGTGCACCAACCACAAGACGCAATTAAGTCAGGGGTGTGATGGAATATTTTCCCCTTGCCTGGATGGGTGCAGCTCCAACACCACTCAAGATGCTCAACACCATCCAGCACAAAGCAGCCTGCTTGATCGTCACCCCTTCCATCAACATAAACATTCATTCCCTCCAACACTGGCTCACAGTAGCAGCAGTATGTACCATCTAAAAGACTGCAGCAACTCATTTAGTTTCCTTGAACAGCACCTTCCAAACCCGTGACCTCTGCCAGAGAAGAACGAGTTCACCAGACTCTTGGGAACACTACCATTTCAAGTTCCCTTCCAAATCACATACGATTCTGACTTGGAACTAGGTCGCCATTCCTTCACTGTCACTGGGTCAAAACCTGGAACATGACCCTAACAGCATGTAAGTGTACCTACACAACACAGGCTGAAACAGTTCAAGAAGGCAGCTCAGTACTTCCTTCTCAAGGGGAATTAGGGATGGCAATAAATGTTGGCCTTGTCAGCATTGCTCACATCCCAAGAACTCAATTACTTCTGTCGACATTTTGCATTCCACTTCAAAGGGTGGTTGTAAATGGTTCCAGATTTTCTTGTGCCTTGTTCAGTTCCCCATCAATATGTCTCCAAAGGCCCAACTATTATTCTCCAAATGTGAGCCTAAAAGAGTGTATTTACAGAAGATCCATCATGTCAGGCATGGTAAGCAGACCCAGTTCTATCTTCACTTGGCATTATTCTGCGACTCTCAACATGTATCATTGGATAGGAATCAGGAGCAGCATTCCTAAATTTGCCACCCCAACCCACAGGTGTTGAGATTAAATAGGGTAACTATATTGTCAACTTGACAGCTGGATTGTCCAGCGAGGACAGAGCAGGCTAGGCTGTGATGTTTACATATATAACCCATCATTCACTCCCTAGGCTCACACTTGAAGAATGATGAGCTAGGCATGGGAAAATTGACTATAACGAAATTACATAGCTGAAGTACTGACCAAGATCTGGCAAGCTAACAGATGACAGCCAGTAAGTACACAACCACACACCAACATCAGTCAGTACTTTCAAAGAACAGGAGAAAAGTAGAAGGTGGAAGAATAAATACTTTATCTGCCTTTTTCACTTTAGTTTAAAAATTGTTATAATTGTTGTTAAAGTGAGATCTTTTATATACTCTATCGCTGTTATGTGGAAGATGAAATGAAGCCACTTAACGGGTGTAGTTCCTTGATTTAATTTTTTGATAAGGACTAGGTAGACTGATGAAAAAATATTGTCCTTTTCAGCAAGACAGACTTCTGACAGAAATTATTTGAGTTTATAAAACATGGCAATCTCAGTGATTGTCACTGAAGTTCAATTTGCTCTTCACTGTTAAAACCGATTATTTTTATTTAGTGGCAGACTAGGCAGCATTGTACATAGTTAAGCACTCTTCATATATTTTAAGCACTTTGTCAAAAACAATGTAATAGTTCTCTATCAAAAACCAGTACAGCAAGTCTGGAAGAGAATTTTCAGGGCCAGGAGCATTATATCAAACTAAAGCCTTTGTTGAGATGCATAGTAATCAGACAGGTAATTTTCTATTCAGTGAAGGATTCTTCTGAAGTTGAATTTATAACAAGTAGGAGCAGAATTAGGGCTTACGTTAGGGCAGCTCACTGGAGATACAACATACACTGGTATTGGATATTAATTTATTCTGAAAGGCAGTTGGCAAAGTAGGAAACTACGAGGAATACTGCCTTTTATTGCAAAGGGAATAGAATATAAAAGTACGTTAGGGTTGTTTTGCTACAGTTGTACAGGGTATCAGTGAGACCACATCTGGAGTGCAGTGTACAGCTTTGGTCTCCTTATTTAAGAAAATACAGAATTGCATTAGAAGCAGTTCAAAGAAGGTTCACTCGACTGATACCTGCAATGAGCATGTTAAGTAATGAGGAAAGGTTGGACATGTTTGGCCTGTATCCATTGGAGTTGAGAAGAATAAGAGGTGATCTTAATGAAACATATTAAATCCTGAGTGGGATTAACAGACTGGATGATGAAAAGATGTTTCCCCTTGTGGGAGAGATTGGAACTAGGGAATACAGTTTAAAACTAAGGGGACTCCCATTTAAGATAGAGATGAGGAGAATGTTTTTCTCTCAGAAGGTCGTGAGTCTGTGGAACTCTTTTAGCAAGAGAGTGGTTGTGGTAATTATGGTTTTATGTAATGTTTGGTATACCTTTAAAAAAGATGTTATAAAGGAAAATCACATGATCTTATATAACCAAAAGAGGAGTAGTGTGGGCTACCTCTGTAGTCAGTAGCCTGTAGTTAGTAGTCAGGAGTATGGAGACAGGGTTTAAGTTGAAAGCACACAAGTGTAGCTGCTGAGTACCTTTGTAAATAAACAGAATGTTTTCCACCTCTGTCTATCGTACCAACTCGGCCATCCCACAACAAGAGTGCAACCAGGATCCATAAGTCCCAACAAACTGGTGACTAGGATCCAACAAACTGGTGATGAGGAAAAAACAAGAAAAAGTTAGGATAAAGTGAAGATACGATAAACTGGCTTCAATAATAAAACAAATTAATGGAAGAAATCAAGAGAAACAAAATTGGGCTGTACCTCACACGGTAATTGTAAGTAGGATTTCCATCCTCATCGTCAAAGCAATCCCCTCACAGAATTCTGCAATTCAGAAGAATTCATCCTTTCGATCCAGCCATGGATGATTGGTCTCATTATATTGAAAGCCTCACGTTCTTGTTCCAAGCGAATGACATTATGGGAGAAGAGAAGAGGCGAGCAATCTCTTATCTACGTATGGCAATAAAGTCTACGGCTTGATTCGAAGTTTGATTGCACCAAGTGCCCCAGATGCAAAAGGTTTTGATGACACGGTGGACCTCGTGAAGGGCCATTACCAGCCTTAGTCCTCAGTAATAATGCAACGGTTCAAATTTAACTCAAGAAATAGAGATCCAGGGGAGACAGTTGCTTGTTATGTGGCAAGTTTGAAACAGTTAACAGAACATTGCAAGTTTGGTACATTTTTAAATGACATGCTCAGAGATCGTTTAGTGTACGGTATAAATGAGGACATGATTCAGAAGAGATTACTGTCTGAAACAAATTTGGATTTTAAGAAGGTGCTAGAGATAGCACTAGCCATGGAAAGCACAGTAAGGGATTCAAAAACCATACAGGGAGTGCAAAATGGCACCATCCTCCACCTTGGGCAGGAAGCCCAAGCCAAAAGGGCATGAAAATGCAAGACTCTGCCAAGAAGTGGGAAACAGCCACCATTAGCAGAAAAATAAAAACAAATGACTTAGCACTGAAAACAATGAGTAAATGCAACAGAGATGGAAACAAGCAACCTTATAATGATTGGAAGTTTAAAAAAATCAAATGTTTTTATTATCATCAAAACGGACAAATAATGAGACCGTGCAAGGAAAAATATCAGGCAGCCTTTCAAACAAAAGAAAAAAACCCTGTGAGATCTACAGTGTAGAACAGCCTGAAGTAACAAAATCAGATACTTATTTGTTATTTAATTTGAAGGTGGAAGAGACAGAACCAAAATATGTAACAGTGAAGGTGAATGGCAGACATATAGAACGGAAATGGACACAGGAGCTTCCATTACAGTAAATGGTGAATATACCTTCAAATATCTGCATTATGTTGAACATAAATTAAATTTGGAAGAAACTGATTCCAAATTAAAAACCTACATGGGAGAAGACATCCAAGTCAAAGGCATAAGCAGAGTTACTGTCCACTATGGAAGCCAATCGGTAAAACTATGCTCAATGGTGGTTAGCAGGCAAGGGGCCAAACCTCTTTGGGCAAAACTGGCTAAAGTGGATTAAGTTAGAATGGACTGAAATATTCCAGCTGAGAGCAAGTGTGTTACCAGAGCTACTACAAAAATACACCTCAGTCTTCAAGGAAAAATTTGGGAAGATCCAGGGGTTGCAAGCAAAAATTCATGTGGACCCAGAGGCGACCCCCTAATCCATGAAGGCAAAGCCAGTGCCTTATTCACTGAGGGAAAAGGTCGAAACTGATCTGGACAGGTTAGAGAAACTAGGCGTTATACAACCTGTGCAGTTCTCAGAATGGGTAGCACCTGTAGCCCCCATCCTTAAACCCAACCAAAGTGCTTGAATTTGTGGAGACTACAATTGACAGTTAATAAAGTGGCTAAGCTGGACAGACACCTCATACCAAAAATCAAAGACCTGAATGTTAAACTGGCGAGTGGAACCACCTACAAGAAGCTTGATATAAGTCATGTTTAGTAACAATTAGAATTAGAGAAGGCCTCCTGGGAATTTGTCACATTAATACACACAAAGGGTAGTAGCAATATACCCATTTGCCTTTCGGCGTCTCCTCAGCTTGCGCCATATTCCAAAGAACAATGGAAAATTTACTGCAGGGACTGCCCCACGCTGTAGCTTATTTGGATGATGTTCTGGTGACAGGACTTGCTGAAAAGGAGCATTTGGCAAAATTAGAAGTCTTAAAATGTTTCTTGTGGGCTAGAGTGCATTTGAAAAAAGTTAAGCGCACATTCCAATTGAAACTCTTTCGAGTTATCAACAGTCACAGATTGCAACTCGTTCGAGTACAATCATAGTTCTTGGTTTCCGGGAGTGGGACATGAACCCACAACCCTCTGATTCAAAGGCGAGGGTGCTACGAACTGAGCCACAGCTGACACCTCCCACATTCCAATTGAAGGAGGTCATCTATTTGGGTCTCCAGGTAATTCACAGGGCCTCCACCTGTTTGAGGAAAAAGTGAGAGCCATAAGAGAGGCACCTGCGCCAAAGAATACCTCCGAGCTCAAATCATTCTTAGGGATGATCAATTATTATGGGCAGTTCTTATCCAATTTGTCTACAGAACTAGCACCCCTGCATTATCTACTCAAGAAGAACCAATGTTGGTCTTGGCAGACACCACAGAAAGAAGCTTTCACAAAGGTGAAACAATTGTTGCACTTGTCCAACTTATTAGTACATTATGACCAGAGAAAAGAATTTGTGTTGACATGTGGCACATCTCCCTACGGAGTGGAAGCAGTGCTCTCCCATCAAATAGACGATGGCACGGAATATATGTATCAAGAACGCTCACCACAGTGGAAAAAGGATAGTCACAGATAGAAAAAGAAGGCCTGTCAATCATCTTTGGTGTCAAGAAATTTAACCAGCATGTACATGGCCGTCATTTTACTATTGTTTCAGACCACAAGCCATTGTTAGGATTGTTCAGCAAGGACAAGGCTATACCACCCATAGCCTCAGCAAGAATACAATGATGGGTGTTTATCCTGGCAGCGTATGAGTACACTTTCGTCCATAGGCCTGGAAATCAAATTGCAAACGCCGATGCACTGAATCGTTTGCCCTTACAAGAAAAAGATGAGGATGTCCCAGTTCCACAAGAATTGTTTTATTGTTAAATTTCTTAGAATCATTTCCGGTATGTGCTAGACAGATCAGAGACCAGACAAGTCGAGACCCAGTCTTATCCAAAGTACGAGTGCAAGTGCTTCATGGTTGGTCACAAGAGCATGTATCTGATTAAATGAATCCGTACTTTAACAGAAGACATGAAATAACCAGCCAGGATGGTATCTTATTGTGGGGAGCACGAGTGATTGTTCCTCCAAAAGGAAGAAAGCCTTTGTTAATTGAAGCACATAATGCACCTCCAGGAATTTCCCGAATGAAGACCATAGCACGCAGCTACCAATGGTGCCCTGGGATGGATGGAGAAATAGGGAGCCTAATGAAGAATTGTGTGCAGTGTCAGCAATTGCAAAAGTTACCTTCAGCAGCTCTGTTCCCTTACCAATCAAGAACCTATCTATCTCGGTCTTAAATACATCCAATGACCTGGCCTCCACAGCCTTCTGTGGCAATGAATTCCATAGATTCACCACTCTCTGGCTAAAGAAGTTTCTCCTCATCTCGGTTCTAAAAGATCTTACCTTTACTCTGAGGCTGTGCCCTCGGGTCCTAGTCTCTCCTACTAATGGAAACATCTTCCCCACGTCCACTCTATCCAGGCCTTTCAGTATTCTGTAAGTTTCAATCAGATCCCCCCCTCATCCTTCTAAACTCCATCGAGTATAGACCCAGAGTCCTCAAAAGTTCCTCATATGTTAAGCCTTTGGTAAGGGGATCAAAGGCTATGGGGAGAATGCAGGAGAATGGGGTTGAGAAACTTATCAGCCATGATTGAATGTCGTAGCAGACTCGATGGGCTGAATGGCCTAATTTCTGCTCCTATGTCTTATGGTCTTATGGGAGTGGCCAGGAAAGCCGTGGGTGCGATTACACATTGGCTTTGTGGGCCTTTCATGGGAACAATGTTTCTGCGCATTGTTGATGCCCACTCAAAATGAGGCAAAGTCACCAATTCCTTCTGCTACAATTGAGAAGCTACGTCAAAGTTCTGCCTTTCACATTCTACCAGAAGTGGTCGTGTCTAATAATGCCACGACATTTACGAGTGCTAAGTTTCAATGGTTTATCAGCTTCAATGGTATCACTCATGTAAAAACTTCACCATACCACCCTTCCTCTAATGGACTGACCGAAAGGGTGGTTCAAACATTCAAGTCAAGCATGAAAATGTTAACTGGAGATCCCATAGTAACCAAGCTAGCACACTTTATTTTCCATTATAGGACCACCCCTCACACAACAACGTGTGTCACACCTGTGGAATTATTCATGAAACGCTGCCTCAGTATGAGATTGAGATTAATAATGCCGAATTTAGGGGGGAAGATAGAAAAGAGTCAGGAAAGTCAGAAGACCAGACACAACTGGTATACTTGTGACAAGAAATTTACTGTAGGAGAGGCAGTATATGTGAAGAATTTTGGAGAAGGACCAAAGTGGTTACCGGGTGAAATAAGTACAGTGGACCTCGATCTTACCACATGAAAATGGAAGACTGAGTCATTCGGAGACATGCGGATCATCTAAGGAATAGAGAAAAAAATCACCAAGAAATTATTCCACCAGTGTTCATGACCAAGTCAACATTTCCTCTTGAGAGAAATCAATCTAGTACAGATGTGTCAGTGTGTCTGTTGTACCTGCAAGAGTTGAGGAAACAGGTTTGCAGGTGCCCACCGAAGAACCTAATGTTCAGACAACTCAAGAAAAGGAAGTTCCTGACAAAGCATCTGAAGTTGTAGAGCTGACACATTCTACACGCATAAGGGAACCCGCAGAAAGACTGAATTTGTAAATTACTTATCTGTGTGAATAATTTGCTGTTTTGAAAAAATTGTACTTGTAAATGGCTTGCTAGGCCATTTCAGAAGGTGTTCCTGAGTCAACCACATTGCTGTGGGTCTGGAGTCACATGTAGGCCAGACCAGGTAAGGACAGCAGATTTCCTTCCCTAAAGGGCATTAGTGAACCAGTGGGCTTTTACGATAATCGACAATGGTTTCATGATCACCATTACTGAGCCTAGCTTTTAATTATAAATTTATTAATTGAATTAATGCCCTATTCCACCAGCTGCCGTGGTGGGATTTAAACCCATTTCCTCAGAGCATTAGCCTTGGCCTTTGGATAACCAGCCCAGTGACATTACCGCTATGCCACTGCCTCCCCTTAAAGTGATGCATAAATGCTGCTCCACAGAGCCTTCCCTGGGTGTGCCACTGGAGATTTTAGAAACACGGGGCAAAAGCTTGATACTGAGACAAAGAAGGTCTGTTCGGAGGTTTCTGAGGCAGTTAGCAGCAGGAATGTGCTACCACTCACCTGGATTCAATGCCAAAAGTGGTTTTATAACCTAAGCGGGATAGGAAAGCTGTTAAAGTTGCACATTCACCTACACCCTGATGTGCATATCACGCAAACTCCCCTCACTCTGCCTTCTCAAGCCTACTCCAGCATATCACTCCTCCCACCACTTTACCCTGCAGTTAACCCTACCTTCTCTTTGTATCCACTTCAACACATCTATCCAGCAACTATGTTGTCTCAGTCTCACCCTTTTGCATTATCATGCCTCTCCCTCATAATTACTCTCATCAAATGTACTCCATTCATCAGGTGAGCACATGCCATTACTCTCACTCACAGGCCTGTTCTGTCCCTCATTGCAGGAGAAGAGGGAACAGAAAACTAAGGAGAGGAAGAGAACTGGACAACACAGTTCATGCAGCTGAAAACCACAAGGAGGCACTGGGGATCAATGGAGTTACGGCACCCCGGGCTGTTGGAGACAGGGAGATGAGAAGCTGGTGACTCAATTAAATAAAAGCCATTTATTTACATGTTATATGGTGTTCAGTCACATTGACTTGGGGCTGGATTTTCTGCTCGGTTTGCGGGCGTGCGCCTCACACGCATGAACCCGGCAGGTGGGCGTGGGAGTCAGCACTGCGCCCACCAACAATTAAGAGGGCTGTTAAACCCATTGATAAATTAATTAAAGTGAATTTTTCCTTGCCCATCCAACTTTACAGTTCATGCGGTTTCTGATGTTAATTAAAATTAAAATTAAAATTTTTAAATCTCATTTTTAACATGTCCCTGCTCATGTGACAGAGTCACGTGTTTACTTAAATTTTAAAATCTTTATTTTTAATGTTAGAAATCTTTAACTCCCTGAGGCAGCTCTGTGCCTTCAGCGAGCTTTCACTGAGTACACCCGCGTGCATGCACTGACTTCCAGGATCGCCCTCCTCCCCTATCATCCCACCCACCCAGGCAGCGCTGAGCATTTCAGTGCGTGATTCACATTTGGTTTCAACAGTAAGTGAAATAAGATAACCTTCATCATGATAACATGCAACATTCTTTCCTTGCCATAGCTAATATGCCATTTATCTCCCATAGGACCTTCACATATGCCAAAGGAGTCATTAGGCATGGATGGCAACAATGAATCTTCAGAAGAGCTGAGTCCTTCTGAGGGAGCACCCTCACAGGACTTCCATAGACTCAGGTAATTGCATTATGGTGAAGCACGTGGTTGGGCTTTCACCTGGTGAGTCCTACTTCACAAGTGAGCAAGAGCAGGTCATGGGGATAGTGACGGCAGAGGAGAGCCTACGTCGGAGTTTGCAGAGCTCTCTAAGCCCCGGCCAGCTAGACACAAATCCTGTAACATGTTGTCCATTCGTGTAAAGGAGAATTGGTTGAGCAGCAGCAAACAATGTGCAATGAAATGATGGCCCTTCAATATGGGCTCACATAATTGCAGAGATTGCAGGAGTCCACTTCAAGGATGAATGGGTTGACGTCACAGGCCATTGAGGTGCTGTATTCCATGGGTGGGGTGACCTGCAGCATGGAACATCAAACATTGCAATCCAGTGGGTACATGCTTGCCTTGGCCACCACAATGAATACCAACATGTCTGCCCCCTTAAATATGTTGATAGATAATTTAGCCTTAGCCTTTCAGTGCCTCGCTGGTCTCCATCAAAGTACTTTCGAGCCCAGTGGTAGCAGTGAAGTGTGGCTGGGCCATGAGTGGAATGATAGTGAAAAGGGACATGCAAGCGGTGACACCACTCAAAGTGTTTCCACCTATCACCCACAGCCCAGGTCTCATTCAGTCGCCCACATATTGCCTCAGCTTCCAACAGCTAAGCCTGCCCCTGCACAGATACAGCTGGAGTCGTCTTTGCTGGGACTCTCACAGGCTCCAAAACTCAGGGAACGCCAGCCAAGACCATCTCAGCAGTAAGAACAAGGGTATGAGCAGCCAACCTCTCTCTGCTAAAGCCAGAGGTTGTACCATATAGAGCTCGACTTTGTACAAGGTTGCACAAGGGTATGCACATGGGTGTCTGAGAAAATGTTGTTCCAAGTTTCTTGCCTTTATTTACATCATGCAAGTGCTATTCTTGTTGGGTGGTACGCAGTCTTGTAGGTTGTTTGATGATGAATAAGAGGGCCTGGATGTACAAGGACCATTGCGGGATTCATGAAGGGCTGGTTGGTTGTTGCAGGACTGCTTTGTGTCAGTGACATCAATGGGAAGTGAGGTACAGCAAATATTTACATTTCCTTGTGACACAGCCACTGGTGCAACCTATATGTGAACCTTGCATCATAAGGCCATCCTTGGCATCCAGGCAGCAATGTTAGCAGCTAGGGACATTGCCCTCCTCCTCTTCTTCTTCCTCCTACCTCTCCAAATCATCTGAAGAGAATCTGAGTTTTTTTGCCTTGTTCCTTCCTGTAAGTCCAAGCTTCGTTGTTGCGCTTTTTAAATTCATTCTTGGGATGTGGCCATTGCTGGCAAGACTGGTATTTAATGCCCATTCATAATTACCCTTGATAAGTCAGGATGGAGTCTGTCTTGGAGGGGAACTGGCAGATGATGGTTCCCCTATCTGCCAGCTGCCCTTGTCCTTCTAGATGGTACAGGTCACGGATTTGCAAGGTACTGTTGAAGGAGCCTTAGTGAGTTCCTGCAGTGTATCTTGTAGATTGTACACACTGCAGCCACTGTGCACCAGTCATGGAGGGACTGAATGTTTAAGGTCATGGATGGGGTGCCAATCAAGTGGGCTGCTTTGTCCTGGATGATGTCAAGCAAAGGATCATCCTCCGCCATTTCCGCCAACTCCAGCATGATGCCAACACCAAACACATCTTCCCTTCACCCCCCAGAATTCCACAGGGATCGTTCCCTCTGGGACACCCTGGTCCACTCCTCCATTACCCCCTACACCTCAACCCCCTCCCACGGCACCTTCCCATGCAAACGCAGAAGGTGCAACACCTGCCCCCTTACTTGCCCCCTCCTCACTGTCCAAGGGCCCAAACACTCCTTTCAAGTGAAGCAGCATTTCACTTGCAATTCCCTCAATTTAGTTTACTGCATTTGCTGCTCCCAATGCAGTGTCCTCTACATTGGAGAGACCAAACGCAGACTGGGTGACCGCTTTGCGGAACACCTTCGGTCTGTCCGCAAGCATGACCCAGACCTCCCTGTCGCTTGCCATTTCAACACACCACTCTGCTCTCATGCCCACATGTCCATCCTTGGCCTGCTGCGATGTTCCAGTGAAGCTCAAAGCAAACTGGAGGAACAGCACCTCAACTTCTGACTAGGCACTTTACAGCCTTCTGGACTTAATATTGAGTTCAACAATTTCAGATTAAGAACTCTCTCCTCCATCCCCACCCTCTTTCCGATCCCCCTTTTTCCAATAATTTATAATTTTAACAAATATATTTTTCTTTTCCCACCTATTTCCATTATTTTTAAATTTAATTCCATCCATTGTTTTATCTCCACCTTTTAGCCTATTTCGATCCCTTCCCCCCACCCCACACCCACTAGGGATATCTGTCACTTGCTCGTCCTGCTTTCTTTCCTTAATGTCACCATTAGCATATTCCTTAGCTAGTATCACCACCGTCAACACCCCTTTATCCTTTTGTCTATGACATCTTTAGCAATCTCTTCTTTGCCTCCACCTATCACTGGCCCTCTATCCAGCTCTACCTGTCCCACCCCCCACCCCCAACCAGCTTATATTTCACCTCATTTCTAATTTTCCTTAGTTCTGATGAAGAGTCATACGGACTCGAAACAGTAACTGTATTCCTCTCCGCAGATGCTGTAGACCTGCTGAGTTTTTCCAGCTACTTTTGTTTTTGTTTCAGATTTCCAGCATCCGCAGTATTTTGCTTTTATCTTGGTGTCAAGCTTCTTGAGTGCTGTTGAGCTGCACTCATGCAGACAAATACAGAACATTCCATCACACTCTTGGCTTGGGCCTTGTAGATGGTGGACAGGCTTTGGGTGCCAGGAAGTGAGATACTCATCGCAGAAGCCCCAGCCTCTGACCTGCTCTTGTAGCCGCAGTGGTTGGTCCAGTTCAATTTCTGATCAATGGTAACACCAGATTGTTGATTGTGGGGAATTCAGCATTGTAATGACGTTGAATGTCAAAGGGGAATGATTAGGTTCTCTCTTGTCAGTGATTGTCGCTTCCTGGCACTTGAGTGGCACGGATATTGTGTCAGAAAGCACATAAAACTTGTGGATCTGACATTACAGTCAAAAAGTCTGTGTAAACATTGCTTTAGTTAAGAGATTAACATATGGTAATTGACAGCCTGCCTCTACCCAAAGGGCACACACACAGTCCAATGTACCTGAGTTAAATGCAGAAGTTGAAGTTGATTCCCAGTTTAATTCCCTCCATCAATAACCAAAGCTGTGAGCTCATCCTGGCTAAAATTCGGCCCATATTTATAACAGGCATGAGTAAGATGGCTGATTTAATAAATAGCTCAGCAGGAAGAGAATAAAAACAACAGCAACTCAGCCTTATATCATATTTACTAAACTGAGTGGCGAATTAAACATCGGGATAACTTGTACATTTAATGAGGCAGTAGAAAAGTTTCAGTAGTTAACTTCTAAACCACTTTATTATCTTTGTCCTATTAAAAAACATCCATCTTTCTGCTAGCAAAGTTTGCACGAACAGTGTTCTGTTTTGATAAGGGTCTTTGGGGGTAAAATTGGTCCATATCAGGAGCGAGAAGCAAACATGTAGTGATCCAGCAGCCGCTTTTTCACCGCACATGTTCTTTGCTCTAAAGCTCACAGAACAATAGTTCAAACTCCTTTTGAGGCTCATTTTCTTGTTTCACTGTTGCTTTTACTTGCTTTGAAAATAAAAATCTTGGCAATATTTTCCAAGCCAATGGAAAATTAAAACCAGCATGGTGAAAAGTTGGCTGCCAATTTGCTATGAGCTGGTGTCGACCAGTTTCACCACCTTTAACTCTAACATGTTCATATGTCCGTGTCACAGGGCAGGATTTTATGGCCCCGCCTGTCAGCTGGATTTTCCACACTTTTGAATAGCTCACTGCATTTTTCGGCCCCGCCCCCACTGTGACAGGGCAGTAAAATTCCGCTCACTGATTAGTATTAGGATGGCATTGCTGGAGAATGGAAGTTTATTTTTACCTAGCAATAAATGACAAAGTTGGACATCTTAGATCAGATATGTCTGTACCTTTAGAAATAATCAAATTTGATGAACTGCTGAAAAAACCCTGCTATTGGTCTATTAAATTTTACCATGTGTTTGGCACCTACAGACTTTCATTGTTCCACTTTAAGATCATTTCATTCACTTGACAGTCTCATAATTGGTAATTGGCTGGAATGCAATTTTCAACTTTCATTTTACTCACAGATAGCTCATTTGTAACTAGTATTCTTCTGGTATGCAACCTTTCAGTTGTTTAAGCCACATGATTCCACTCTTAACTAGATTATTCACTCTGCAGCGTTTTATTGGAGTATATTATGGACTGTGATAGTCCATTTTTTCAGGAAGATAACTCAACATTGATCTGCAGAAGAAAATAATGTGTTTTAAAGCTTTCAACTGCATGAAATCAAGAGGAAGAATAAACAAAACAGACAAACAGCATTTCTAAAATAGACCTGCCATTAATCTTATATTGTTCCACCATCTTGAATCTCTGATCTAGTCAAATATACCTGTCAGACTGGATAGGTTTTTATTTTGTCCTGGTCATAGCCTCAAGGCTGACTAGTAATTAAGTTGACAACTTTATGGACTGTGCGTCATCTGTTTGGGGCTAGGTTCACACAAAATTATTCATAATTTAAAACTTTGTCACTATGCATTTTGAATCTATTAAGTGTTTCTTTTTTGCTCCATAATGCTGTGGACTATTACTATTCCTTTCCAATGTCCTCAGACATCTCAGGAATTACAGAAAGTGATCATACTTATGATGGACAACCTTCTATGCTGTGGATCATGACACAACATGAAGTCCCATCAGAAGTACTATGATCTTGCAAATGTAAAGTGAACAAAACAGCCCTGTCATTAAGAATTTTGACACAAGTGTGAGCCGTTGTGTGCAGCACAATGCACAAGAAAGTTGCTATTGTTCATAATAAATATAGGTAGGATTTTTTTATGTTTACCTTCAGTGTTGTTTTCGAATTGTTATGACACAGCCAATGGTAAATGCTGAGTTGTTCAAATTCAAAAGAGAAACTTGAAACAACTACCACAACTTGTTCTGCAGTTTGTATAAATCTTGAGATGCATGCCTTGAATTCAGTAAAAGAAGGCCGCCAAGTCTTATAGGTTTTACAAAACTAGATTAAATATTTATTAATAAGAGGAACGATTTTAAATACATACATAGATCTACAAATTACTACTATGATAACTTCTAACTACCCCTAATCGATCTAACTCCCAGTTATAATTTCATTAAGGCAACAGTTGGACACATAGATTTTAAAACAGCCAGGCAAAGAAACATGATACACTGAACAAGTCAAATTCAAAGTTAGTTTTCTTAACTTCAGTCCTTTGAAGACAGCAGTTTGAGGCACAGATGCTTAAGGCTTCTCGCACTTGTAAGATCTTAAAATGCCTTCCCTTACAAACAATCTTCTCTCCTTTATACATATTTTCCTCTTTGAAAGCAAATACCCATTGTTTCACTATGTCTTTGGACTTTATCTTCCTGATAGTAAAAACCTCTCATAACACTAAGTTTTACCAGAAATCTTTGGGAAAAATAATACACGGGGCAGAATTTAACAGTGAGGTTGAGTGTCTTGGGCTACAGGAAGATATAGACTGGATGGTCAAATGGGCAGATAAGTGGCAGATGGAATTTAACCCTGAAAAGTGTGAGGTGATACACTTTGGAAGGAATAATTTGACAAGAAAGTATTCAATGAACGGCATGGCACTAGGAAGTTATGAGGAACAAAGGGACCTCTCTAAAGATCTCTAAAGGCAGAGGGGCATGTTAGTGGGGTGGTGAAAAAGGCATATGGGACGCTTGCCTTTATCAGTCGAGGCATAGATTACTAAAGTAGGGAGGTCATGTTGGAGTTGTATAGAACCTTGTTGAGGCCACAGCTGAAGTACTGTGTGCAGTTCTGGTTGCCACATTATAGGAAGGATGTGATTGCACTGGAGGGGGTGCAGAGGAGATTCACCAGGATGTTGCCTGGGATGAAACATTTAAGTTATGAAGAGAGGTTGGATAGACTTGGGTTGTTTTCGTTGGAGCAGAGAAGACTGAGGGACAACCTGATCGAGGTGTACAAGATTATGAGGGGCATGGACAGGGTGGATAGGGAGCAGCTGTTCCCCTTAGTTGAAGGGTCAGTCACAAGGGGGCATAAGTTCAAAGTGAGGGGCAGGAGGTTTAGAGGGCATGTGAAGAAAAACCTTTTTATCCAGAGGGTGGTGACAGTCTGGAATGCGCTGCCTGGGAGGGTGGTGGAGGCGGGATGCCTCACATCCTTTAAAAAGTACATGGATGAGCACTTGGCATGTCATAACATTCAAGGCTATAGGCCAAGTGCTGGTAAATGGGATTAGGTAGGTAGGTCAGGTGTTTCTCATGTGTCAGTGCAGACTCGATGGGCCGAAGGGCCTCTTCTGCACTGTGATTCTGTGATTCATCTCTCTGAGGCTAAGTACTGCCTCAGGGAGATCGGCGCCAAATTCAAAAATGTTAAAAATAGAAAAATAAAATTTTCCTGACATGCCCCCTCATGTGACACTGTTACATGAGTTGGGACATATTCATCACTTATAATTAATCCTTTATTAAATTTTTAAAAACCTATATGAAACCTCAACAAAAACAGAATTACCTGGAAAAACTCAGCAGGTCTGGCAGTATCGGTGGAGAAGAAATCAGTTAACGTTTTGAGTCCTCATGACCCTTCGGCAGAACTGAGTATAGTTAGAAGAAAGGTGAAATATAAGCTGATCTAAGGTGGGGGGGCGGGGGGAGAGAGAAGTTGAGGGTGAGGTGGTTGTGGGGATAAGCAAGCAGTGATAGGAGCAGATAATCAAAAGATGTCACAGACAAAAGGATCAAAGAGGTGTTGAAGGTGGTGATATTATCTAAGAAAAGTGCTAATTAAGAATGGATGGCAGGATACTCAAGGTACAGCTCTAGTGGGGTTGGGGTGGAAAGACTAACAAAGTTTTAGTTTTAGATTTAAAAATAATGGAAATAGGTGGGAAAAGAAGAATCTATATAAATTATTGAAAAAAAAGGGAGGGGGAAGAAACGGGGTGGGGATGGGGGGAGGGGAAGTTTAAGATCTAAAGTTGTTGAATTCAATATTCAGCCCGGAAGGCTGTAAAGTGCCTAGTCAGAAGATGAGGTGCTGTTCCTCCAGTTTGCGTTGGGCTTCACTCATCCTGCCCATGGATAAGTTTCATGCTTTTTCATGTAGCCCCCAGCCTGCCCACCAATCTTAAGGTTGGATGGGCAGGTCCTTTAACTAGTGCAATTACTTTTTGAATGGCCTCGATTGGCTGTTAACAGGTCAACGGGTGCACAGCTGATTCAGGTGCGCCCCCCGCCAACCTGAATGGCAAAAGATGCAAAAGTGATATGAGAAAGATCGTTTTCATGTAGCAGGGGGTTAAGGCCTGGGATGCATTGCCTGAGAGTGTGTTAGAGGCAGGTTCAATTGAAGCATTCAAAAGGCTGTTATCTGAAAAGGAAGAACGTTCAGGGTTACAAGGAGAAGGCAGGAGAATGGCACTAAATGAATTGCTGACTCGGAGAGCTGGTGCAGACACAATGGGCTAAATGGCCTCCTTCTGCGCTGTAACAATTCTGTGATTCTTATTTTTCCCTCTCTGAGTCAGGGATACATAAGACAATCAGAGTGCACCTACTGCTGTACCAGCTGAGCTCAACAAACACAGTGCAGACTGTGGGTCAAGCATGAGATCTTCCTGGTCTGTACAACTCAGCTAAAATGGTGGAGACTTTCTCAAACCATCAGAGGAAGCATTGATTGTCAATGCAAAAACGCTTTAACCTATTAATGCAGGTAACTAATTGGAAAATTTAGAGATAATCTGAAGCAGATTTCAAATCGACAAATTATATTTTACTGATTTGACTTTATGTTTTTGTGACAGGCAAAGGTTCAAGAGAGAAATACTTCAAGTTTCACTGATGTTGGTCTCAAAGTGAATGAACTGGACTCACCAAATCAATACTGGCTCCAGTGGAAGTTCATGTAAAACCAATCAGATACAAAGAGGGTTAAAAACTGGCTTGAAGTTTATACTCAGTCAAAATCATTTTAACTGGGCTGAAGTTGCTTAGAACTTTGTTCCATCTCCGACTTTTGTGTTTTCTTGAAAGTCACACAACCGTTTGAGTGCCAGTGATTGACAATGCAAACAGTCAGTCATGTGTAGCACCAATCATCAGAATTTTTTGATATGCATTCAGTACAGCAAATTGAGATCTGATTATCCCAAGAGAATAGTTTTGAATCAAATAATAAAGAAGGCCCCATTTTAGAGCAAAAATTGTACTTGCTCACTGTTAATTGTATATTAATTATACTGAATTGTGTGCAGGTTTTGGACATTAACTGGGGATTTAGATGTGCTCTATAAAAAGGATCAGACCGAAACTGTGGTGGTTGGTGAGGAGCTGCATATTTGTAATGTGCATCTCTAGAAATAAATGCTTATAAAATGCGTAAAGATCAACTTTAGTTCTTTCCTTCAGCACCTGGCTTTGCGAACAATAGCATTACGTACATATTTGTCTCAAAATGTTAACCTTGGGCAGAATCTTGCGGGCTCGGCGGGGCTGGGTGGGGGTGGTCAGGAAGCCGATTCCTGCCTGCAATCGAGGCCAGAAAGCAATTTCACACTGACGGGCCAATTAAGGCCTGCCCAGCATGAAACGCGAGCAGCACTGCTGCCTGTGCGGGGGTGTGGGGGGAGGGGGGGGCGGGGGCGGGAGGAGGGCGAAAGGGGCAAGCACGAACTTTGCGCATGCATGCAAGTGAGCGCTTGAAAATCTCCCTGAGGCACAGAGCTGCCTCAGGGAGATGAAGCATTTTCAAAATAAATAAACAAATAAATAAATAAT
The DNA here is from genome assembly GCF_964194155.1 of Cetorhinus maximus. Lineage (NCBI taxonomy): Eukaryota > Metazoa > Chordata > Chondrichthyes > Lamniformes > Cetorhinidae > Cetorhinus > Cetorhinus maximus. The sequence continues at coordinate 36,299,615 of NC_135890.1, forward strand.
GTAATAAAACTTGTTATTAATTAAATTTGAATTTTTTAATTTTATTTTTATTTGCTTTAGGAAACTTCATCCTACCAGTGGATGAGTTTTCCTAAAAAGTGCAAATACCGCTTGGCCTTTTCGCCTGCCCGCCAACTGTAAGGTTGGATGGACAGTGAAAAAGTCTATTTCATAACCTTGTTAATGGCCTTATTAGGCCTTTTAATTGTCGGCGGGCGTGCTGCCGGCTCCGGCACACGACTACGCATTGATGTTGGGATACTCACCCGACGTGAACGCGCATCATTTCACGCTCAAGCAGGTCGAAGGCGCGCCCACCCGCTGAGCTAAAAATTTTGCCCCTTGTTTCTCCTCCAGCGCTTTCTGTTTTTATTCCTCAACTGAAATTAGGTATGTGTATGTGAAAAATGTAGCCGCATAAAAACATATGTAAAATGTACAGAGTACTGGTTTGAAATGAATTGTATTACTGTAGCAGGTATTGATTCAGGCACCATTCGGGCACCTTGCTTCAGGCAGAAGGCAGTGATTATAAACTTACATGGTTTTTTACTTAATTAATATCAGAACCACATTTCCAATTGTATCTACCTTGTAACAATATAACTTACATCACTTTATCATAAACATGTGAAACACAATTAAACATTTTGGATCCCAAATAATTGATTGCATATGCTACCATGGCTTAACACCCTATTTAACAAGTCCAACCTTTAAAATGTGATTACTTCTTGTTCATTTTTAAAAAATAATTATTTTATTAACTCAAAATAAATTACCTACTTTTCTTTGATTCATTCATATGATGTGTGCATTCCTGGCAAGGCCAGCCTGGTTGCCCTTGAAAAGGTAATGGTCAGCTGCCTTTTTGCAAACTGAGTGTTTTGCGAGGCCATTTCAAAGGGCAGTTGTGAGTCAATTACATTGTTGTGGATCTGGAGTCACATACATGTCAGATCAGGTAAGGACAATAGATCTACTTCTCTGAAAGACATCAGTGAACCGCATGGGCTGGATTTAACACTCCCCCACCAGCAGGTTGAAAGGTAGGGGCATGTTAAATCCAGTGGCTGCCTATCCGCTGTCTACCCTCCCACCTCTGCCACCCCTGCACCCAGCACAATTATACCAGTGGCAGGGGTGGCATCATACCGCCTGCCCATCAGTGGCCCAATGTAGGCCCTTATGTGGGAAATTAACATCCACTTAAAGGGATCATCCTGCTGTTGCCAGGATTTAACTCATGGCAGGAAAGGCCCATGCCAAATGACCAGCCCAGTAGGTGTCACTGCCTAGGGTGGGTCCCCCCTCCTGACCAAGTTTCAGAGGGGCACCCAAGAAGTAATCCCCCCAGGTTTCCCACTCCCGTGGCCTCACAAATCCTGCTCCCCAACTACCTTGCTGACCCCAAAACATTTCCAAAGGTCTGATCCATCCCAGCATACCTCTCATCGCCTGAGTGCAGTACTGGCAGTGGCCATTGCTTCTGGTGGTGCTAGGGATACATTGAGAGCTGCCCGCTTCTGATTGGCATACATAATGGGCAGAATTTTCTGCCTGCCGGGCGGGCGGGCCCAACCCAATCTCCGGTAGGTGGGGAGCTGATCCCCACCAGAGAAGCGGGCCCCGCTGCCATTTTACATGGGCGAGCCAATTAAGCCCCGCCCAGCGTGATGTCCGGCGGGAAGCGCAATGCACTTCCTGTGCAGGCGGGGGGGGATTCCCCAAAAGCGAGAGTGCGCTCTTTCACGCACGCGCACATCTGTCTGAGGCTAAGTGCTGCCTCAGGGAGATCGGTGAAACTTTTAAAAACGTTAAAAATAGGAAACCAAAATCCTTAATATGTCCCCCTCATGTGACAATGTCACATGAGATGGGGCATGTTCATTAATTACACTAAAACTTTATTAAACTTTTAAAATCCCTACATGAAACCTCATCCCGCCACTGGATGAGGTTTTACGTTTTTTCTATTCTTCGCCGGGGCTCCTGGCCTGCCCACCAACCTTAAGGTTAGACGGGCAGGTCCTTTGATTGTTTAAATGATCCTGTCAATGGGCCATTAACAGGCCGGCGGGCCCGATGTTGATTTAGCTGTGGGCTTGCCTTCCTGAACATTTAAATGGGACGGGATGACGTCAGGGGTTCCCTCTGACGTCATCCCACGTCATTTTACGCGTCGGCGAGTGGGCCCCGCCCCCTGCTTGCCGACGGCAAAATTCAGCCCAATGAGATTACCTCAGTGGGGTTCGGATTTGACAGCTGGAGAGAACTATTGACTTTACTTGATTGACATACTTATGTGGTCAAAATAAGATATTTTCTGTGATCTCTTTGAACAATGCCTCAATGTTTATTTGCAAGATTAAGAGGTGTGAAATGTTTGAAACCTCTGTTACTGATATTTTAGTGACTGTTTGATTGACACTTTTATAAGGTTGTAGGAACAGCACTTTATTTTCCAAATGAAGATTTGTGAATGGGTGTTTTATTTTCTAAGCAGCTCCCTTGTTACTATTGTTTTTTTGCCCTGCAAATAGTGAATATTAGGTGAATGGGCATGGAAGGGTAATGAGTTTGCATGGAGGGTATGAGGGACCATTTGGGAGGTTGGGTGGGGGCATGAGTTGGCATTGAGTTGACATGAGAGTTATAAGGGCTATGAAGATGGGTGGGGATAAGTTGACATAGAGGGGACATGGGGCCATGGAGGGAGGAGAGGACCATGGATGTGGCATGGGGGCAGGCTGGGTAAGACCTTTTGAACGTACCTTTCAAAAGCTTCCTGAACCTAGATAATGATTCACGATTCCTCTGAGGCCCGTGAACCTTGAGTCATGGAGAAGCTGGCCTGACTCCACAAAAATTCTAAGGTGGTAGGTGGTGCTTGGAGATGCTTACCTAATCATGGAATTGGCCTCCCCGCTATCTTTAAATGGCATCAAAGTCGGCCCGACTCTGTGAAAATATGGGCCATAGTCTCAATTTTAGTCAAAGAAGGAAGAAGAGAGAAAAAGATTCCATTTATCTAGCATCCTTCTCGATATCAGGACATTCCAAAGTGGTTTACAGCCAATTAAGTACTTTTGACACATAGTCACAGCTGCAATATAGGAAAAAAATTCCATTAACTCTTCACTTATATTGTTGGAAGTGAGGGAGAAAAGGGAAAGGGGGTGAGGAATTTAAGGAGTTTATTGGTAATGGAGAAAAGAAGCCGAGGGTTATCTTTGCTCCCCAGGATGATCATGGAGTAGTGGACAGATCTGGCAGAGTTAGGCATGAAGCATTTGATGTTGTCCAGCCAGATCTGGTGCTGGAGTGCTAAATAAGTTAGTCACCATATATGCTCACGTCGGAACCTCTTAGATTTGAGGCAGTGAAGATTTAGGCCGTACCAGGGTTTCAAATACGATGAGTGAGAGTAAAGGTTTTGCTGGGGATAAGGGCATATAGATGGACATGATGAACTGATGGCTCAGAACGATGCTGCAGAAGTGTTGCAGCAAAAAGAGAGCCAAACACTATGCAATTTAGATTTCAAAAGTGCAGCTGTAAGTGATTAAGGGAGAGTTTTTTTCTATGGCAACTAATCAAGTTACTGATGAAATTGATAGACTGAAATTCACTGTCCATGAGGGGGCAGCTAGTGAAGGGAGCCCTGCTGATGAAAAACTACACAACATGGTTTGAAATATATATTTAAAGTGAAACACATTTTAGTTATAATAAATTGAACATTTATTCAAAAGCCTTTTAGATAAAGAAGTTATAGTCAGTTTTAAAATTGAAAATTCAGATTTGCAATAAATTTTCAACAGACCTTTCAGAGAAAAGATTTAACAGAGGATTTTGATGACAAGGATCCTTTGTCACTGACTGAGAATATACCTTAAAATGATAAGAATTTAATTATTTAGGAAGAATTAATATGAGTTATAAGGATTTATAGTGAGGAGTGTCCTTTAGGAGAGTGTCTCCTGCACACCCGGCTCATAATTCATCTCAGGTACTCAAGCTCACCAGCTAAACTGCGTTGCAAAGAGATCTGTACCTTAAGTAAAACATTCATTGGGCAAATAACTGGACTCCTCAGGCAATTATCCAGTACTCTACATGTCTACTCCCTCCAACACAGCTCAGAAAGAATGTGTCTTACGTTTGTGGTTTGCTGCACATTGTTTGTTCTTCAACGGAGACAATACATGGAGTCGCCATTGGCCCAGAATTTTCAGTAGGATCAAAGGAGAAAACACCAATGGCTTAGAGAACGACAAGAAAGTGGGCGGATTCCAGCACTTGCCTGCAACCGAAAATCTTTGGCAGCAGCTCATTGAACAGCATTCTCACTGAACAATCACTGTCCCCTTGCATGAGTAATCATGTCCAACATCTCTCTGAGTTCTTCCGCCCTTCAATAAATTGCATCAGCCCAAATTCCAACATTAGTATTAGTATCAACTAACATTGTGGGATCACCAGTTCCTTCTAAAAGGAATGTAACATCCACTTCTACTAAGCTTTTACACGGATGATCACTTGTTGAAAGCCCAGTGCTTGGCTTACGTGCTCTTTCACCTAATCTAATGCTTCTATGAGGTGTTTCTCCCAATTGTTGCAGTATGAGGTGAAATGCTAATAGTGCTCAGATGAGGGGAATCAACATGCTCAACATGAGGGCAGCAACCCCTCGGTACTCAGCTGCATGATATAGCACCTCAACTGCTGCTGGGGCAGTGTAGCCCTGCTGGCATTCCAGTGCCAGAGCAAGCATTGATTGAGGAAACAGCAAGGGAGTAGATGTCATCATGACAGTGGGCAACTTGATTTTTAGCTTGACACATGGGAAAAAACGGATTAGCAGAATTCATGTTTTTAGCATTTCCTCATCCACGGACAGGATAAAAGGCCGCCGGAGCAGCAGCACTTTCTCTGTCATTGCCAGTCCTTTGCTATGTGAGTACAGAGTTGTCCCAGAGTTTGATGGCATCTAGTTTAAATGTCAAAAAATAAAAGCAAAAAACTGTGGATGCTGGAAATCCAAAACAAAAACAAAAATACCTGGAAAAACTCAGCAGGTCTGACAGCATCTGTGGAGAGGAGCACAGTTAACGTTTCGAGTCCGAATGACCCTTCAACAGAACTAAGTAAAATCCCTCTGGATTCTTACCTTCTCTTGATCTTTTCATTGGGAACTGTCGGTGTGACATTATTCGTCTCAATTCTCTGCTCCTCTCACCCACTCTAATCTGTCTCTCTCTGAACTTGCTGCACTCCGTTCTCTCAGGTCCAACCCTGACATTGTCATCAAACCCGCTGACAAGGGTGGTGCTGTTGTTGTCTGGCGCACTGACCTCTACCTCGCAGAGGCTGAGCGTCAACTCGCAGACACTTCCTCCTACCTCCCCCTGGACCATGACCCCACCACTGAACATCAAGCCATTGTTTCCAGAACTGTCACTGACCTCATCTCCTCTGGAGATCTTCCTTCCACAGCTTCCAACCTGATAGTGTCCCAACCTCGTATGGCCCACTTCTACCTCCTACCCAAAATCCACAAACAGGACCGTCCCGGCAGACCGATCATGTCAGCCTGTTCCTGCCCCCCGGAACTCATTTCTTGCTATCTTGACTCCATTCTCTCTCTGCTTGTCCAGTCCCTTCCCACCTACATCCGTGATTCCTCTGACACCCTACATCATATCAACAATTTCCAGGTCCCTGGCCCCAACCGCCTCCTCTTCACCATGGACATCCAATCCCTCTACACCTCCATCCCCCACCGGGATGGTCTGATGGCTCTCCGCTTCTTCCTCGAACAGAGTCCCAAATAATCTCCAACTACTCTCCACCGTCTGGCCCCCTCCCACAACTCTTTCTCCGGTACATCGATGATTACTTCGGTGCTGCTTCATGCTCTCGTCTGGACCTGGAAAAATTTATTAATTTTGCTTCCAGTTTCCATCCCTCCATCATTTTCACATGGTCCATCTCTGACACTTCTCTTCCCCTCCTTGACCTCTCTGTCTCAATTTCTGGTGATAGGCTGTCCACTAATATCCATTACAAGCCTACCGACTCCCACAGCTACCTTGACTACAGCTCCTCACACCCCACTTCCTGTAAGGACTCCATCCCATTCTCTCAGTTCCTTCGCCTCCGTTGCATCTGTTCTGATGATGCCACTTTCAAAAACAGTTCTTCTGACATGTCCTCCTTCTTCCTTAACCGAGGTTTTCCACCCACGGTGGTTGACAGGGCCCTCAACCGTGTCCGGCCCATCTCCCACGCATCCACCCTCACACCTTCTTCTCCCTCCCAGAAACATGATAGGGTCCCCCTTGTCCTCACTTTCACCCCACCAGCCTCCGCATTCAAAGGATCATCCTCCGCCATTTCCGCCAACTCCAGCATGATGCCACCACCAAACACATCTTCCCTTCTTCCCCCCGGCGGCATTCTGCAGGGATCATTCCCTCTGGGACACCCTGGTCCACTCCTCCATCACCCCATACACCTCAACCCCCTCCCACGGCACCTTCCCATGCAACTGCAGAAGGTGCAACACCTGCCCTTTACTTCCCCTCTCCTCACCGTCCAAGGGCCCAAACACTCCTTTCAAGTGAAGCAGCATTTCACTTGCACTTCCCTCAACTTAGTCTACTGCATTCGTTGCTCCCAATGCGGTTTCCTCTACATTGGAGAGACCAAACGCAGACTGGGTGACCGCTTTGCAGAACACCTTCGGTCTGTCCGCATTACCCAGACCTCCCTTTCGCTTGCCATTTCAACACCCCACCCTGCTCTCATGCCCACATGTCCATCCTTGGCTTGCTGCATTGTTCCAGTGAAGCTCAACGCAAACTGGAGGAACAGCACCTCATCTTCCGACTAGGCAGTTTACAGCCTTCCGGACTGAATATTGAGTTCAACAATTTTAGATCATGAACTCTCTTCTCCATCCCCACCCACTTTCCGATTTTCCCCCTCCTTTTTGTTTTTTCCAATAATTTGTATAGATTTTTCTTTTCCTACCTACTTCCATTATTTTTAAATGTATTTCCATCCATTGTTTTATCTCTACCTTTTAGCTTATTTTGATCCCTTCCCTTCACCCCACCCCACCCCCACTAGGGCTATCTATACCTTGCTTGTCCTGCTTTCTACCCTTAATTAGCACATTCCTTTAGATAATATCACCACCTTCAACACCTCTTTGACCTTTTGTCTGTGACATCTTTTGGTTATCTCCGCCAATCACTGGCCCTTTATCTAGCTCTTCTTGTCTCTCTACCCCACCCCCCACCCCCACCTCCCCAACCCCCCACTTAAACCAACTTATATTTCACCTTTTCTATTTTTACTTAGTTCTGTTGAAGGGTCATTCAGTCTCGAAACGTTAACTGTGCTCCTCTCCACAGATGCTGCCAGACCTGCTGAGTTTTTCCAGGTATTTTTGTTTTTGTTTTAGTTTAATTGTCAAGCCTGCCTTTCAGCATCTCAGCTTCTCATCTTGCCTGGGAGGTTCCTCTGAGTATTGGAGCACAGCGCTCCTTCATTTTCAAGGCACTGCTCCTCTCCATCCCATCTAATGGGGATAGTGTATTCCACTGCTGGGACCTCCTCTGAAGAGGAAGAGAGGGGCAGGACAGAGAGGAGGCCAGGTGGGCATGGGCAGCATCGCAGAGACAGACCTTTAAGAGGATGGGCACGGGCTCAATTGGTGCACGGCCAGCAGGGAGGCCAAGGCAGGAGGGCATGCCAAAGACACCACTGCCCAGCATCTAGAGTGTTCAGGCAGCGCTTCAACCACCTCCAGATGTCCGAGGTCCAGTGCCGCAGGAGACTCTGCCTCTCCAGGGACACAGTGACAGCAATACTTCACATGACAGGTCCAGAAATCACCTCCAACTGTATGGGCGGACACCCCACGCTGGTGACTTTGAAGGTCACAGTGGCCCTGAACTTCTCTGCCTCTGGTTGTTCTCAGGGCTCAGTGGGGGATCTGTGCAGCGTTTCTCACTCAGTTCCACACAGTTGCGTTAAGCTCGTGACTGCTGCCATCTTTAGACACGTCCGCACGTTCATCCACCTCCGGACAGCCGAGGTGAGCCAGATGGAGAAAGCACAAGGCTTCACTGCGTTGGCTGGGTTCCCCTGCATTCACGGTGTATAGATTGCACTCATGTGGCCATCAAGGCACCGGCAGGTGAGCCGGGAGCTTTCATAAACAGAAAGGGGTTCCACTCAGTGAATGTTCAGATTGTCTATGACCACAGGACACAGATTCTCCAAGTTTGTGCCCATTACCCTGGGAGATCACATGATGCTTATGCCTTGCGGCACTCACAGGTACCAAGGCTGTTCATGTCTCCTGTACGAGTGGATGGGTAGCTCCAGGGTGACAAGGGCTATCCCTTGAAGAGGTGGCTGATGACCCCACTCCATCACCCAGAACTGAGACCAAGGAGAGATACAACAGGAATCATGCATCCACAAGGGTGATGGTGGAGAGGATCATCAGGCTGCTGAAGGTACACTTCAGATGCCTGGACCTGTCAGGGGAAGCATTACATTATCCTCCAGATTGTGTCTCCCTCATGCTGTGCCTTACACAACCTGGCTCTGGCAAGGGGGGTGCCCACTGGAGGCTGAGGAAAATGAGGCAACTGCACAGGCCAGAGGGGTGACTCAAGTGATGGCTCAGAGGAAGAGCCTGGGGTGGTGCAGGGTGAGGACCTCGAGGCAGAGGACAGGAACCCTCATGGAGGCAGGGACACCAGGGATGCTTTGATCCAACGAAGCTTCTGCTAGGCATCCAAGGCATCAATGCCTCGTCAAGCCAACGGCACTGTCCCCTTTGCTAACAATCAATAAATGAGAACACAACACTTTACGCCAGCACCACACAACACCATACTTTTACAAGCCTGTGCTGCATCTGGCACCTATTCATACCATCCAGCCAACTCAGCTCATTTAAGTCAAATAAATGTTTATGAAACTTCACAGAACAAACAAAGAACAAGAAAAGTGTCCATCCCCAACACAAGAGTCAAAATAATTAATGCAAAAACTGTCACCCGTGACACGCCCCTGCTGTGCTCAATGTTTGCAGGTGCTGTGTCTTGGTGCCCCCCCCCACCCCCTCGCTGTCAGTGGTGTTTTAGGCAGCCTGCTGACTCTGCTGTCCTGGTGGCCCTGGTGGCCTTGGTGGTCATCCTCTGACCACCGGAGCCTGAGCAGGCTGTGCCTGGGAGGGTGCATCCAGCCCCATAGCTGGGCACTCCTCAGTCATCACGGCATCATCAGATGCAGCGGTCACTGGCAGATGGGTGGAGGAGCTGGTGCCCTCATCCAGAGCGCGCTGAGAGAAGCCTATAGAACAGGAAGCTTACCATTGATGGGCGGGGACCTAGCAGGGAGACTAGGTGCCTCATCCATCTCTCACACCGGCAGTGACCTCCTGAGGTCATTGCCCATGTGAGGGCTTGCAGGTACGAGTGCAACTCCAGGAATCCCTGAGTATGCTCCTGAAGCTGCCTCTCCATGTGAATTGCCACTCTCTCAATGGAGGAGGCTGTGGCTCAGTGTAAAGGGTCAATGCAGAACTCATGCTTTGCATGAACTTCTCCATAACGGAGATCATGGCACGCAGATCCTCATGCCAGTTCTCCCCATGCATCCTGCTGGACATCCAGCATCTACTGCCTGATGGAATGATACAGAGGCTCATCTTCTTCCTGGGACACAACATGGTCCTGGTCTCCAGCTGTGCTCCCACTGTCGACTCTTTGGGACCTCCCTATCCCTGTCAACTCCTCATGTGAGTGTGGTGTGCCCTCACCATTGTGCATTACCCGCGGAGCTGAATACCTAATGCCCATTAACATGTGAATATCTGCGCTGGTGCCTGGTTCAGAGAGATGTTGTGATGCTGGTGCAGGTGTGATGTCTTCCTTGGAGCCCAATGGGGGGTCCTCAGGGTCGCCGGCAGTTCCTGCAGATGATGCACCTGTGGGAGGAAAGCAAAGGATCAGTACATTCAATCACTAGAATCACTGTTGATGCTAGGCGGGCTGAGGAGACAGTGGAGGCCTGCTGCATGGTGCCATCTGCATTGGATCTTCAATGGGCTCTCTGTCTACGACAGTTCAGTTTCTGATGAGAGGAGCCCGTTATGTTTCCAGTACCCACCGCACACACATCTGTCACCTGCTCTCTTACCTTCATCCAAGACCCCGGGCCCACCGTGACCAGGGGACCCAGCTGGCCAGTGACATTCCAACTCCAGTGCATTGTTTTCATGCTTCGTAAAGATGCACAGATTTGGCCCTTCTCCACCTATTCTGCGACGCTCCGCAGCATTATGACTGCTCTTCCCCTGACAGGGAAGAATAGAAAGCTTCATTATTGCTCCGTATCCCTGAAGATCCTTTCCTGGTTCACACCTGCCCTCCCATGTGGGCATCCGGCAGGCTGTGTTACTGTGGCACATCTCACCCTTTAATGCACTGAGGCCAGTCGTGCTGACGTCCCAGCCTTGGCAAGGCAGGCTTAAGTGCCAGTTGGCATACAAACTCTTAGACCCCTGAATGTTCCAAGCAACAGGCACCCAGCTAAAGTTCTCCACACAGGCACATGCTATTTCTGCACTTACCTTTGCTGACCGCAGCAGACCTTTGAACCTTTTGCAGCACTGAAGCCATGTGTGGCATACCACATCTTGCCCACTGTCCTGGACGGCGACCTCTGTCCAGGCATTCTTGGTCAGGTGGGGTGGCCTTCTCTGTCCCTGAATATTAAGAAATGCTGCCTGGCACTAACCTCCTCAACCAGCACTCCCAGGCACTCACCTGAGAAACGGGGGTTAGAGTGCCCATCCGATTTGACCTCCCACCTCCCATGACGACCAGGAAATTTGTTGGATTGCTTCCAGACAGCTCCCTCAGCCTCCCCCACAACTCCTTCTGTTTTCTGGGTCCCCATTGGACCTGGCGCCCGATGCGTTCCCACCCACATGCAGGGAAAACACGTCCGGCGGTCGCATTTCATGCTGGGTGGGCCTTAACTGGCCACTCGGCGTAAGATCGCATTCATAAACTCGGCCAGAAGTGGGATTTGCACCTGCTTCTGGCTGCACCAACTTCGGGCGCACCCCAAGGGTAGAATTCAAGCACCCTGGTGTTTGAAAGAGTGGGAGAGAGTGATGGTGCATCTTTGAGAAAATTGTCCTCCTCAGCGTCTGCTATAGATGGGCCAAGATTTCTAAGAAGCTTAGAAAGAGGGAGATCGATACATGTTAGCATGTAATGGCAAACGCAGGCAATGGCCGATGATTGGCGGCACTACAGACCAACAGGTTGTCACGCTGAGTATGTTAAGTGAGAGAGTTCAGTATGAAGAGCGAAGGAAGAAAAGGTGTCCAAACACTGAGTTGTGTCTGGCCTCCAGCCTCACCAGTTTCAATGCTGCATACCCTCCTTCTGCCAATGATGTCAATGGCAGCTCCTCCATTGATGTAACCTTTTCACTGATGACCGCCTTTCTCTTGATCTTGTCATTCCCCTTCTGTTGCATGCATCAGTTAGTTTTCACAGTGAAGATAAGAAACCAAAATAAATCAGGGATGCCTATCTCATTAAATTCAAGACAGAATAAGTTTCTTTGCCACACTGGATAACTAGTATAACTAAAAATAGACTGTAGAATTTCATTGCAACTTCTCTTTGCTGGCTTCTTATTTGAAATCTTCTATTCCCTTCTCTTTCCTCCTGCCTGACCCTCCTTCAATTTATCATTGATTCCTATACCTTTGGCTGGTTTAAACAGTTGTTCTACATTTCCCTGTGTTAAATGCCAATCTTAAGGTTACCCACAGACATGAAGTTACATGAAGGCTAACATTTACACATATTGTTGGGAGTCAAAATTTTGAACTTGTATTGGAAGATTTCACTTTGCTCCATAGCTTCTTGAGCAGAATGTCAAACTTCCTTCACTTTGTTTTTTGCTCCAGTATTTTGCAGCTGGTATTCGACTCGAAAGCATGGGTGTGTTCCTTTTGCTTCTGCTCTTTGTCTGTCTTGCAAACTTCAGTGTGTATTAAACCATTTTTAAAAATTAGTGGGTTTTGGGGACAAAGGGTGAAATAGGGCTAAATGGGTGCAACGCGAATAAGAAATGCTTTCAAATTTAGATTTAGCACACAATTTGCATGTTAATTGATGAATATCATAGGGTAACCATATTTTCTAAACAAAATCCAGGGTAACACAGTCCAATGCTCATTCACAACATCCGAGGCTGTCGAACACATTCTGGCCAGGCTCCCAGCATCCAATGGTCAGTCTCCAGCTGCCACTCATTAGTCCAGTTACCGGTGTTAACTGTTATTGGGACACTTTGGCTCTGGGGCCATTTTCTCTTCAATCAACTTTCACAAGAAACCTTTGCGCAATTTGGGGATTCGTTAGGGAGGGGGGTTGGGCTTGAGGTGTCGGGAGAGGGAAGCATGCATGCTGCAACCACAGAATGGAAATACTACTGGTTGAAAACAGGAGATTGGCATCTCTTCCACCAATCAGCATGCGCTCTCTTGCACAGTCTCATACACTTTATTGACCAAATGCAGGGCAGCTCAGAATCACATAGCTCCTGATTTAAACCCCTATGGTCATTAATAGTTAGGGTATTCGTTCGGGGCGATTATCATGAATGGAGGACTCTTCAAGGGATATTGTTTGCTGAGTGGCAGACTGCTTTATCTAGGGAGTGCATTTAGAAAACAGAGATGCATGGTTACCCTAGATTAACATGATTTAAACATCCTTGCCGACCTTAACCAGAGACCTGCGGGTTGAGCACTCACAAACTGATTAGACACTATTTTTGTGGAGCAGTATATGTGGACTCTTTGTGTTCACTCACACTGAAGATGTGGAGTGCCCTGGGTGATACACAGTGGAAGGGTTCTGATTGGCTCAAGGAACAAGGGAGAGGGTGCACAAGATCTCAGATGCAGCATTGGATGTCCTTGTGGCAGAGGTTCAGAGGAGAAGGAATGTCCTGACTTTGCAGCTGTGAAAGATGCCAGATTATCCTCCTGTCCCTCTCTCCTGCAGCGACTGGTGCTACACTGCCTGGTCTCATGTTCTCCTCCCATTCTTCCTCCAGACCAAGGGGGGACCCTTAGCAATATACCATGAAGCTCTCCCTTTACTGATGATTCCTATAAGGTGCCCAACAAGATAGGGTAGCACAGCATTTGTTCCTTTTTCAGTGAAGTGCTCAGAGAATCTCCAAAATAAATGTTGCTCATGTGTTGGTGATGTTTTGACAATGTGTCCCAGAAAGTCTCCTGATGTGTTTCTGAGATAAACTTCACAGCTGCAGCAGCAATGATCATGAAATATTGAGGACCCCTTTAAGTAATGCTTGAAATTGATATCATATTTACTCCCAATCAGTTGGTTGCTGTTAGGAGCAGCCATTTGTCGAGGTGTTAGCAGAATGCCATCCAGGCACTCTTATGTGCACTTCGGGCTTCTGAAGTGGCAAACAGCTATTTAAAAACTCTTCATGTGGCTGTTCTTACTGCTGGCTTCAATTCCTTTAGTAAGATGATATCTTGTGCTTAATGCATGCTAAACCAGCGTTGCAGCTCAAGAGCCATTCCTGACTAAATTTTTACTTCTTTAGTACCTAAATTACATTCAATGAAAATTGCCCCTCTAACATTTACCTGTACATGCTGAAACTAAATGTAGTGCACAGAGGCAGCATTTGGGAATTAGGACTCAGACTGAAACAAAATCAGTAACAGGCTGGAGCAAGAGTGGGGCATACACAATCCTACAGCAGGGATGTAGTAGTGGGTGTGCAGTGTAAATCTACTTTATATTTTTACTATTGAGTCTCACAGACAGGGGAGAGAGGCAAACCTGAACTGCTTTACCTTCTCACCATCTGTCCATAAGCAGAGGTGTTTTAATCTTTGTTTTTGTGGTCAATTTTTAAAGTCACTCGCAGCAAATTCTCTTTAGAGTTAAATCAGAAGTATATTTTATTCACACATTCAAACCCTGGTTGCAACTTCATACATACAAGCACACAATAAGAAGATAGGAGAGAGGAGTTGTTACAACTATGAGTAACTTACAAGGAAAACAAACACCAATATGAATATCGGTTCATGTGATTGCCAGAGTCCAGAAAGTCAGAGTCCAGTGAGGGTTCCTTCACGGGGGAGTTACAGTTCAGCTGGCTGAAGCAGGAGTTTCAGAATTCTTTTAAAGTTGATAGTGATGCAGCGAGATGAGGTTGGTATACAGAAACTTGGTCTGTTCAGCAGGCGATGGCAGGCAATCTTCCAGAAAAACAGGCTTTGAGGAGGCTTAGACTTGATGCAGGCTGTTGGTCAGGCTGGAGTCCTGCTGTGGTGTTTGCAGGCTGGTGGTTGAACAGCAGACTGAGTTGCAAGTCTAGAAATGTAAAATTAAAACTTTCCAAAGGCCAGAAGCTTAGGCCATGTGATGTTACTCATTAATGAGTCAATTGCAGGCTAACAATCAGTTTCTCTGCCTCTGGTCAAAATCCATTGTCGACCTCAGGGGATAGATGGTGGCTTTTGGTGTAGCTGCTCTGCTATGGGACCAGGCTGGGGAGACAGGTAGCCTGCTAGTCCCTGGTTTTGTTGATTGTAATGTATCTTCACAATGAGAGGTGTGAGATTCCCCAAGGATAAAGGTTGAGTTTTTGTCCTGTAGCAGCTATTGGAAATTACCAGAAACTGTAGCCAACTTATCAATCATGCGACCTATGGCAGCCATCTTTTAGTTCAGCAAAGCCCACTTTTTAAACAAGTGAAAAAGTAAGGTTTGATTGAAACAGTTTATGATCTCTTTCATGTCTCAGGGACATGACATTAGTGTATGGTCATTTCTAGAGAGCCAGGACATTGTTGCTTGAGTTTCTCAAGGTTCCTAGGCCTACTTCATCCATGACCTTCCCTCTAACATTAGGTGAGAAGTGGAGTGTTTGCTGATTATTGCACAATTCGTAACTCCTCAAACAAACCATTCACATCTGCAGCAAGACCTGGACAACATTCAGGCTTGGGCTGATAAGTGGCAAGTAACATTCTCACCACACAAGTGTCAGGCAGCAACCATCTCCAACAAGAGAGAATCTAACCACTTTCCCCTGACCTTCAACAGCATTAATATCACTGAATCCCCCACTATCAACAATTGGTTACCATTGACCAGAAACTGAAATGAATCAGCCATATAAATACTGTGGCTACAAGAGCAGGTCAGAGGCTGGGAATTCTATGGCAAGTAACTCACCTCCTGACTCACCAAAGCCTGTCCACCATCAACAAGGGGCAAGTCAAGACTGTGCTGGAACACTCTCAATTGCTTGGATGAGTGCAGCTCCAACAACACTCAAGATGTTTGACACCATCCAAGACAAAGCAGCCCGCTTGATTGGCCATCAACCGTCATAAACTCCCTCCACTACCAACGCACAGTGGCAGCAGTATGTGCAGAAGATGCACTGCAGCAACTCACCAAGGCTCCTTGGGCGGAACCTTTCAAACCCATGATCTCGACCACCGACAAGGACAAGGGCAGCAGATGCATGGGAACACCATCACCTGCAAGTGCCCCGGGAAGCCACACCTGACCTGGAACTATATTGCCGTTCCTTCACTATCGCTGGGTCAAAAAGCCTGAGGAACTCTTCCTAAAAGTACTGTGGGTCTAATAACATAATTTCATCATTTGGACTGCAGTGGTTCAAGAAGGCAGCTCACCACTACATTCTCCAGAACAATTAGGGAATGGGCAACAAATGCTGGCCCTGAAAGCAATGCTCACATTAAATGAATAATTAAAATAATATCAAAAAAATAAGAATAAATGCCCTCGAGGTCTCCAGGAATTAGTTCTGTCCTGCCATAACTGAGTACCACCCAGCTCCCAAAGTCACATTCACCCTGCCATTTACCTGAGTTCTATTGACTCCAGAAATAAAAATGGAAAATGCTAGAAATATGCATCAAGTCTGGAGCATCTGTGGACAGGAAAACAGAGTTAATGTTTCAAATCGATGGCTTTTTGGCAGAACTCAGTTTCTCTTTAACAGGTGCTGCTGAGTATTTCTGCTTTTGTTTCAGATTTCCAGCATCTGCAGTATTTGTTTTTGTCCTATTGGTTCTCATTGAATCCTGTTGCTGCAAAAGTCAAAAATATTGAGTGCTGCTCAATACTGAGAATGAGTTCAGTCATCACTGCTTTGGCAACCTCAAGATTCAGTAAGAAACAGTGAGACTTCAAAAGGGAACTAGATGCTGTTGAATATTAGAGTCATTCAGGTAAGGGAAGGAAGCGATGAAGGAAAGCTTAGAACTATTCTGGTATTCTCTATAGCCAATCATTTCCAAACTCAGGAACAACATTAAGCTGTGCACGTTGCAAAGGTCTACAAGTACACCAAGCTGTTTTCTGCCATCTCCAAAAAGCAGTAATAAACATAGTTGTTAACATTTATGGTCAATATTGGAACAATGCAAGCAAGAAGAACTGAGTTATAGATCCAACACAGAATTCCATTTGGCAGCATCCAAATGCTGATTATATTTGACAATTGCAATCAAGTGCCTTACTTCCAACTTAAAATACAGTTTTTGCTTCAAATTGATGTATCAATGCAAGGCATGTAGTGAACACTTGGTCATTAGGGTCATTGACTTCTGAAACAAACCACTATATAATACCATCAATAGTGACTTAGCTGAAGAATTCAGAAGAGTATTAGATCAATTCCTGATTTATCAATTAGTAGAGAGGTGTAGGCTTGAAATAGGAAGGAAATGAAAATTGATCAAATTAGGTACTGAAATAGGGCCTTGATAATGGATAGGCTGAACACTTATCACATTCTCATTGTCTTATTGAGTATTTTGGTTTCATCAGTTCAATGTTTCAAAATAAATATTGTCATAAGATAAAAGTGGCCCAATATGTCCAAATAGATTAGTGTTGTGACTCTGTTGAAACTGATGGTTGGAGCTATTTGCTTGGGTTTCACAAAACACATGAGTTGACATTAATTTTTCCTCAGAGATCAGACTGTAAGACAGAGAATCAGTGGATATTGTGTAAAGGCCCCAAAGTGAATGGCTTAATAATTGTCTTTTCTTTAGAGAGTAGCTGATAGTTTTCTGTTTCAATTTAAAAACAAGTCATTATTTATATTGTTGATGAAATCAAACTAATTGGAATCTACAAAAATAGCAATTTTTGACATTTTGACTCAGGTTAATTGACCAATGGTAACAAGCCAAAGGAATTTACTTTTAAACTCTCCCCTCCCCACTCAGCAGGAAGTGAATGGGCAGAGATTTAAAATGGTGCACGGTTTTGCATTGTCTTCCAAATGCATTCCTGCCCCCACCATTTTAAGGAGCCTGATATAAGCCATGCGAAAGCACCCACCCTAAAGGGAGTGAGAGGAGGAAAGACTTAAGATGGTAACATACACCAGTGAAAAGACGAGCCATATGAGAGAACATGTTAGGGGTACAAGGAGCATAAGTGGCCCAAATAGTGAAACAGATAAAGCGATTCCGTGGGCAGGATTTTTGGGTCATCGGGCGGGTGTGGCGGGTGGACCCGGGAGCAGCCAAGGAACAGCCCCGCCGCCCGTGATCAGCCCCTCACAATTAACGGACAGCCTGCGTGAAAGGCACGCTGAGAAGCTCAGCGCTGCCGGGGTGGGGGGCGGGAGGAGGGTGAGTGCAAAAGTTGCGCATGCACAGGAGTGCACGGAACGAAAGCTCCCTGAAGGCAGGGAACTGCCTCAGGGAGCTGAACAGTTCTAATGCTGGTTCAATGCAGGGGCCTTCTAATGAGTTTATTGTTAATGCTGATATCTTTGTAAGTGATTATCTGTTCAGGTAAAATCTTCTTTCAATGAACAAGCAGCCCATGTCGAATCAGTTGAGCAATCATAACTCGGTACCCATTAAGGACAGATCCACGGATTAAGCATGTCATGCGGACTGATTTCCTCCACTGCATTCCAAAACAGTGTTCAAACAATAGAAGCATTGCAGAGACTAATCTTTCACAACCATTTTTCTGCTGAATGGAATTGTGTGTGAACCTTCTGCATGATGTTTCTGGTATCTGCTCCTGAAAGCAGCACAACGTTGAAAACTTAATAATGCAAATAAGTATCAGAGAAGTCTGCACTCAAACCTTTTAATAGCACCATTGGTAGTTCAGGCTGTTCCCTGAAAAAGGTGTTGCTGATTACAGAGAAGCCGTTTAAATGCTATCTGTGCTAAGGGACATGCTGGCATTGCCAAGGGAGGTGTTTATTTCTGACTTTGCAGATTAAATAATGGTTTTGCTACTTCTGTATTTTCTACACTTTTTGCAAACTACTATTTGTATTTCATATTTGATGGAGGTGACATTCTGCACTGAAACGTTAATCACCACCCCACCACAACCCCTACTCCTCCACCATTAGTGATTTGGCTTCATAAGAAGCAGAAGAGGGGAACCAACCTCTGCTGATGTCATTCACTCTGCTATCTCCTGAGTCACAACACCTATTTCCTTAATGTAGAGCAGCAATTCCCCCCTTCCTAGATATATAACTGCTCCACATCACCTGGAAGAAAAAGAGAGGTCGCAGTCAATCCAGCACTCTCCTCCCATTCCTATTTATTCTTCATACCAACACTTGTTTTTCCTGTTTTCATCTACTTCTGGGCACAGTCATGCCACCCCCTTACCACCTCCCTCCAAAGCAGACAGAAGGGACATCCAGACTGCCCCAGTACTGCTACCATCCTAACCATGGCACCACAAGCACAAATTCATTCACATGGGTGAGAACCTTTAAATAAATGGAGACTAGCCACATGTCTAGACCAATATGGCATGTAAAAGTCAGGACTTAACTTAAGAAGGCTCGCAGAGATCCAAAGAGAAGATGGAGACCTCCAGCGACCAGATGTCATGAAAATAAAATAACTTTCATAATATTAATGTGATTTATTGTAAAGGTAGATTAATAGTGGGGGTTTAAACTGAATTGCAGACAGCTAGTCTGGAGCTTTTGAGTTATCACAAGAGAAGCTAGGTTTGAAATGTAAAATATTTAAACATGGCTGAAGTTTTAGAATGTGAGGTGTGAGGAATATTTGCATTTTTAGATAAGCCAGAGTGCTGAATTTCAAAGAGATGGTAAGGTGTTACACTGAGCCAACAGGAGTGAAGCCAAGCAGTGTGCTTATTTTTCCCAAAGATTATTGATAATATGAGTATTATGGAAGATTTATATTATGGAAAAAGTAAAGTTGCAAAGACATATTGGAACAATGGAATTTACATTATTAAAGAGATGAGGTTATGTGTAAGGAGAAAGCATTCTAAGATCAAACAAGTATGAAAAGCCTCCAGCTTCTATGCATCAAGCTGCTATCTACAGGAACGAAAGCTAAGAAAAATCATTATGGATATCCCTGTCCAGGGTATTGTGTGCTTTGCCTAGGTCTGTTGAAATCTATTTTGTTTTACTGTTGAGGTAAAACTGGGAGCTAGATTAATTAGGAGATTTGGGAATTATTATAGTAGTAATTTGTAGACCTATATATGTGCTTAAAAACCTTTTTCTTCTATTAATAAATGTTTAATTTAGTTTTGTAAAAAAACCTCCAAGTCTTGGTGGGATCATTACTACTGAATTCAAGGCACATATCTCAAAATAAAGTACAAATGCTGGCCTAGCCAGTGACACCCACATCCCACGAGTGAATAAAAAAAAAATGCAGCCCTTCCCATCTTGCTGCTCCATTCCAGCTGAGCCATTGAGAGGCCCTCTCTGATTCCATCTTTCCCCAGCACCCCCAATCTCACCACCACCCCCCCTCCCCCACCCCCACCCCCAAGCCTGAACCCCTACACCACCTCTTCATTCCTCTCCTACCCTTTTCTCGCTGGGTGAAGTCTTTTTCAAGTTGTTTCAACCTTCTCTCGGGGTTTGAGCAGCTCAGCATTTACCATCCGCTGTGCCATCACACTGGACCCTGGAGCATCATGTGCAGCGCTGGGTGGTTGGAGCATCAACAACGTGGATCTTTGCTGCACAGCAATATCTAGGAGGTGGTTGTTCTTGACACAGCAACTTCACCCAGGGATCAGACCTTCATCCAGAGTCTTTCCCCGGGGATCAGACCTTCATCCAGAGACTTGACCCAGTGATTGGATCCTCCAGCTGCAGGTGGAAGGCTGCAGGAGGTACTGTTGGGCAGCGAGGGTCTGTTGTGGGGGAGGGGGTGGGCGAGAGAAGGTTAGGAGAGGAATGAAGAGGTGGTGTAGGGGTTCAGGCCTGGGGGTGGTGGGGGTGGTGAGATTTGGGGTGCTGAGGAAAGATGGAATCAGAGAGGGCCTCTCAATGGGTCAGCTGGAATGGAGCAGCAAGATGGGAAGGGCTGCATTTTTTTAAATTCCCTCTTAGGATGTGGATGTCACTGGCTAGGACAGCATTTATTGCCCATCTCTAATTGCCCTTGTTCAGAGGGCATTTTTAAAAGTCAAGCACAATGCTATGGGTCTGGAGTCACACTTAGGCCAGAGCAGGTGAGGACAGCAGATTTCCTTCCTTAAAGGACATTAGTGAACCAGATGGGTTTTTACGACAATCGACAATGGTTTCGTGGTCACCATTAGACTTTTAATTCCAGATACTTATTGAATTCAAATTCCACCATCTGCCGTGGCGGGATTCAAACCTGGGTCCCAGAGCATTACCCTGGGTCTCTGGATTACCAGTCCAGTGACAATACTGTTATGCCACCACCCCCCCCAGTTTATGGGCAGAGGGTGGGGGCTTGTGCAGGTCTAAAGGGGCATGGTTGGATGTAGAGGTGTGAGGTGATGTGGAGGGGTGGGTGCAGACGTCTGAAGGGGCATTGGGGTTTCAGAGGTGCGAAGAGGTTCACAGGGAAGGATCAATGGAGTCAATGGTGGACTCCTGGGATGCAACCTGAGGGTAACTTTGGTAGGAGGATATAGTGAGGGTTAAAGGGGGCAATGGGAGCAGATAGGGTGGGATGGTGAAGGTGCGATGATATCACATGAAGGGGTGCCAAGGGTTGTTGGTGGGGATGCGGAGATGGACACAAATTTGGGGAGGTGGGCAGGGTGAGGGCGGGCAAGTCAATCCAAATGGAGGTGTGATTTTCAGGGAGGAAGGAGACCTCGGCATTAATCGGGACCTTTGCAAAGGTGATGGGAGAATGGTTAAAGGGTGACAATGAGGATGTAGAAAGTATACCAATGAGGGATGGGGGGTGCAGGGGCAGGAGGATGGTCAATGGTTATGGAACAGAGGGTGCAGGTGACTGGGGGATGAGAAAGGAAAAGGTGTTGGAGCGAAGGTAGAATGTCACTACCACCATTGCTGGGCTGGTCACAATGATGAAGAGCCTCATGGTGGAGATCTCCAGATGCTGCATAGGAGTTGGATTATGGTGAGGCGGTGGGTGGGGGGTTGGGGGGTGGGGTGGGGCGGTGGTGGGGGGTGGATGGAGATGCAGGTCAGCTCAACTGGACAACTGAAGGGGAAACCCAGCGTGTGGTACTTACAATGCTAAGGCCGTGGGGCACATGAGAGTTTGAAGGCCAAAGACTCAGCGTGCACGGGACAATGCTGCACGTGGCTCGCAAATGTCCTGGTATATACGTTTGCCTCCCTATAGATGCCTCATTCCAGGGGATGGGGTGTCCCCATGATGATGGAGTGGGGTGGGGGGAGTGCTAAGCCTTATGGACTACAGCGAAAACAAAACATTAGACACAATTAAAGTGAAAGTGAATATATTTATAGAAATTTAATCTTTGTGACATTGAATAGTGCACAGGGGCAAACAATTGTGATTTCAGTATTTCTTAATATTTGTCTCCCTGTCACTCCCCCGACATCCTCAGCAGGGGGAGAGGCAGCCTGCTGACCTGTTGCCTTGGGTGATCTTGGTGGCCGTCCTCTGGTGACCTGAGGGTTGGAGGGCCCTGGCTTACTTTGGCTGTCCTGCTGTGGGGCAGCTGCTCCCTCTGTGGTCACAGAGGGAGAGGCTGAAGGGTCATAGGCAAGGGGGGTTCTGAAGGGCCAGACACCCTCAGAGAGTCCTGAGTGGAAGTCTGAGGGGTGTCCTACAGCCGCACGTCCTCCATTTGGGTACCCAAAGGCCCCTGCCTCGCTCCTTGAGGGCACGGGCCACCTAAAGGGAGGTCGAGCTGCCCCATGCCCCTCTCTACATAGCTACTCCAGAAGCTCCCCCATGGCCAGCGCAGTGGAGCGCAGGTCTGTGCACGCTTCCTGCAGAATTTGCTGGACTAGGATCACCATAGAGCCTGCCATCCTCCCCATGGAGACCTCGATACGTGTACATGCTGGCACCATTTCATCAGCCAACTGGCAAACGGACTACTTCGACTCATGTGCCACCCTGTTGAGGGCCTCCTCCACCTCTGCCTGATGTTCTCCCTCTTGCTAACTCTCCAGCATCATTTGGAAGGCTGATTCCAGAAGCCCATCATTGGACTCATATCTCGCAGATGCCTCTTGCCCAGCATTCTTCCAAGTACTAGGGAGCTTGGCTGACCTGCTTGCTCCTGCTGCGGACATGTGTCCACGCGGTGACCACCAGAGTGTGAGACCCTTTCTACATTAGAGCTAATACCCACCGAGCTGTCTGTCTCTGGACTGGTGAAGGGTGCAGGTGTCTGTTGTGATACCTCTAGAGTTGCACTTTGCTATTCTGTGGTGTCCTTGCTCGTGTTGTGTTAGAGCTGGTTAGGGCTTCCTGAGACTCAGCCCTTACCCTCTTCCTGGTGGCACCTGTAAGTGAGAGGAGAGGGCGAGTGACACCATAAGCTGCCTCTAACATGGAGGCACCTTTGGCCCTGAGGTTTCTATGGTATGCATGGATCCTTACTGAATGGAGGCCAAAAGCCAGTCGCCCATCTCCAATGGTCCAGTCCCGCTCCACCCCTGCCAGTTGTGCTGCCCTCTCCTCGAATTCTGTTACTCTCAATCATCAGTAAAGTGATGGAAGAGGTCATCAATAGTGCTATCAAGAGCAGATCAGAGGGTAGGAATCATGCGAAGAGTAACTTACCTCCTGACTCCCCAAAGCCTGTCTACCATCTAAATAGGCACAAGTCAGCAGTGTGATGGAATACTCCCCACTTGCCTGGATGAGTGCAGGTTCCTCAACACCCAAGAAGCTTGACACCATCCAGGACAAAGCAGCCCACTTGATTGGTACCACATCCACACACAATCGTTCCCTCCACCACCGATGCACAGTAGCAGCAGCGTGTACCATCGGGATTCACCAAGGCTCCTTCAACCGCACGTTCCAAACCCACGACCACTACCATCTAGAAGGACAAGGGCAGCAGCCTGGAAGTTGGCCTCAAAGCCATTCATGATTCTGACTTGGAAATAAATCGTCGGTCCTTCACTGTCACTGGGTCAAAATCCTGGAACTCCCTTCCTAACAGCACTGTGGGTGTACCTGCACCACATGGACTGCAGCAGTTCAAGAGGAAGCTCATCACCACCTTCCCAAGGGCACCTAGGGATGGGCAATAAATGCTGGCCCAGCCAGCGAAGCCCACATCCTGTGACTGAATATTTTTTAAAAACTTCCTTCAGGTGTGGCTGACCCCATCCCATCTTCTCCTTCTTGGCAATTAAGGCTTAACTTGCCCTGCTCAAAGAAAACTGAGAAGATGGGGTTGACAGGAATTGTATTTAGTATCCATGTGTACATAACAATTTCACGTACCTTTCTCATGCTTCCAGTCTTAGAGATATCCCATTGGATTGCATGGCATTTGATTGATTCACTGCATGTTGTCCAGAAGGATTCAGGGCCAGTACCCTCCAGAGCGTTGAGGCCATCCACATACAAGGGTAAGGCTCAGAAAGGCATGTAATTTGAGGAGCTGGCTGATGCTCTCTGAACCTGAGCTCCTTCCCCCCCACCTCCCCTGCCTCCTGCTTCCAGGCAACATGTGGGAAGGGTGAGGGGGGCACAGTGACCTCTCTACCTGCAGAGTGAATGGACTGCAGTGGGGCTACGAGGCCTGACCTCATGGCATTGCCACTGAGTCCCATGTCCCCTGTACCATTCATTGTGGATAGTGTAAGCAGCTGAGCGTTCACTTATCCTGGAGGCATGGGTGAGGTTGTTCATCCTCTTCCATCATTGGAGGGCTGACCTGTGCTGGAGGCACTGGCTGCATAATTAATGAGGCCAAGGCCGCATGATACTGCAAGAATTCCCGCAGCCTTCGGCAGCAGGAAACATTCCCCATCCCTCCCCTGCCACGGGACTTAGTCCAGATGGGAAAATCCCATCCATTGTGTGGTATAGAAATCTCCAATTTGCATTTAATGCTTGCTATCCTTAATCTCAATGTTGATGTCACAGCTGTTCCTCACCTCACCTTCACTTCCACACATGTTCAGTTATCACGCATGACCAGCTCACACACATGCTCAACTCTTGAAAGACTCAGATCACATACACACTCAGCCCTCACTGGCACGGGGCCCACCCCCACTCAGCTCTCACACACACTTAATTCTCACACACTCTTACCTCACAGACACACAGCCTACACACACACTCACACTCACTATTCCCACATACTCAGCCACACACATTGAGTCTCTCATGCATACTCACTCTTTCACACATACTCAGGGCAGAATTTTACGCTCCCCCGCTGGTGGGTTTGCAGGTGGGTTGAGGGGGGTGGTTGTGGCTGTTAAATTCCTCAGATGGCCTTCCCACTGGGCTACCACCCACCCTGAGCTCTGCACAATTTCATGGTGGGACGGGCAAGATCTAGGCCAGCCCATCCATCTTGCCCCATTTGAGGCCATTAAGTGGCCAATTAATGACCATTAAGGGCTGTTTCCCACCCAGCCTCAATTTAGAGGATGGCAGGAAGTGTTCAGAGGTGGGTAGAACCCACCCCCGGTGACTCAGGTGACTCTGCTCAGGCCTCGGGTGGGCAGGGCTAATAGTACCTCCATCAACAGCTTCCTTTCAACAATAGGCACCCTGCAAAAGGTCTGGACCCTGCGGGTGCTCCCTCCCACCTTCCACAGGCCTCTCCACCAACACTCCCAACACCTCCTCTGCCCAATTTTCTAAGTCTCACCTTCCCTCCCCACACTGAGGCCCCCACACTTACCTGGTCCAGGACTCCCAGGACTTAGGACTCTGGGGCCTTCTTGCAGTCCCAGTCCTGTCCACTACAGCTCCTGGTGCTGCTGAGACAGGAGAGCTCCAGCCAATCAGATTGGCCTGCAGCTCTCTGAGGCAGGACTTGATGGGCGGAAGTCCCATCTCCAGTCAATTATTGGAGCATTAAATGGTTGCGGGGCATCTAGTATCAGTGGTGATGCGTTTACCACCAGCTTCGCAGATGCTGGAAAAGAAAATCCCGCCATCCTAAAAATCCTGATCTCAGTCTTTCACACAGGCTCACCTTTCCCACATATCTCTCAGACGTACTCAATTTTCACACACCCTCATCCCTCACACACTCACCTTTCACACACACTCATCTGTCACACACACTCAGCCTTTCACACACAGTCAGGCCTCTCTCACATTTATTCAACCCCATCTCACATCTGAAAGAATTGATGTCTCCATAATGTCGTTGCTGTATCGAGGTTGCAAGGGCCAGGGTTGGCGATTAGGGGAGACTGCCTGTGTTTAAGAGGAGGCATTCTAATCTGTCGCCAACAAGTGTGTGAACATGGTTATTCTCAGGCGGGTATTCTTAAGGGTACCCCTTAAATAACTACTAAGCCCTCTCTCTCTCTCATGCACACAGCTCCCTCTTACACACAGAGTTCTCTCTCAAACACAGGCACTTTTCTGCACCCGCTCGCGGCAGGTGTCATGGCAGGTGGGAGCAGAAAATATTGAGAGGGTTTCTGGCGTTATACTGTGTCACCGATGGCACACTCACAGCCGGGGGAGGCACCTGGATCCTATAGATGGGGAACAGGTAGTGTAGGGGGATTGGACAGTTCTGGGGAGAAGTGTGCTAAATGTCTCACTGGCCTTTGCTTCAATTTCCAGTTTCCCACAAGTGAAGGGTCCTATCGACTGTACTCATGTGGCTATCAAAGCAGCCTGGCAACAGGCACCCTGATACAAAAACAGGAAAGGCTTCCGCTCCATCAATGTCCAGCTGGTCTGTGACCACAAGAAACAAATCCTGCAGGTACACGCCAGATACCCAGGAAGCTGCCACGACCCCTACATCTTGAGTGGACATATTCGAGGGACCATACAGGATCCAGGGTTGTCTCCTTGATAACAAAGGATGTGGCTGATGATGCCTGTCCAGCCGCCACAAGATTCAGCGGAGAGAAGATACAACAAGGCTCATACCACTACCCAGACTTTGGTGGAGCAGACAATTGACATGTTAAAGATGCAATTCCGATGCCTTGGCAGATGTGGCAGAGCACTGCAGTACACTCCCCAGAGAGTCTCATGGATCATCATGGCTTGCTGCTTGCTGCACAACCTGAAGCTGCAAAGGGGGGAGGGTTTGCCAGATGCCAACGTGGAGGTGTTGCACATCTCCTACAATGAGGAGGACATCGAAAGGGATGAGGGTGATGAGATTGAGGAAGCTGAGACTGCAGGGGAATAGACCATGGCACGAGCCAGACAAGGCAGGACTGCATGTCAGGCCCTCATTGCCACCAGATTCCACGAGAAGGATGACTACTCGGAGTGAGCCTCTTCTTGGAAAAGTATCCTCCATCATGGGCTCAAATGAACATCGGCATGGCTCTCCCTCTTATTTCAACCACCCACTTCAATCAGAGAGTGAGCACTTAAACATCAGGCTCACATTGTCCTGATCATTTGAAGGATGTTGAGGCTTCAGGACTATGTGTCCTTGCTGCGATAAGGACCTAACTGGAGGAGGGTGACCTGGAATCAGGCATGAAGTGCCTATCCAGCACCCCCCTCGCTATGGCAGCCTAGTAGAGTTGGGAGCTGCTCTACAATCCTTCGTGTGCCAGTAGCTGAATGCCCTCAGTCTGAGAAAGCTCCTCAAGGAGATCCATCTCCAGCAATGGGACAATGCTTTATGACTTGCCTTGATGTTGATACTGAGAGGTGACACTTGAGTGATAGCAGCCGAGGGCGTTATGCAGGTCCTCACGCATTTTGAGATGGCTCGGTGCTATGTGTCACCCTCATCTCTATATCTTTGACATTCGCCCCTCTGCAGGCCTACATTTAGCCTGATCTTTCCATACAGATTGACCGCCTGAGAATATCCATGTTCACATACTTGTTGGCCACACATTAGAATGCCTCCTCTTGAACACAGGCAGTCTCCCCTAATGGCCAACCCTGGCCCTTGCAACCTCGATACAGCAACGACACTATGGAGACATCAAGGTGAGGCTTCGTTCACATTAAAGAACACACTTCAGCCTCGTTACATCCTGGCTCCTAGGCCATTGCTGCCCTCAACATTGTCTTCCCGTCAAGGTGATATGTGCGCATCGAGAGCATGGTCAAAGGCACGATTGAACACAACACATCATCATTTAGAGTTATCATCACTGAACTTGGCGACTCTTTAGGTGAGGGGATGCCACACACAACATCTGGCATAGTGCTGCTTCTCTACATTGTGACGAGACCTTGTGAGTGCTATGCAGACAAGTATAAGGTGGGAAAAGCTCAAGGTTGTAGTGTCGAGTGCCAGGACAATAATGTGGCTGCAAGGGGCAGGGCTCCATTACATTGCGCTGGGAAGGTGGTCACACATACAGGTGAACTTATCAGATGTACACTCGGAGAGTGGGCAATGGTGAGGGCAGACAGGAGCACACGCGTGCTGTGATTTTTGGCTCTTTGAATGAAAACCCTGCCATATGACAGAAAGAACATCAAGTTCCAGTATGTATCAACCTTCTCAATGCACTTCAACATCTTTCCTTGCACACCAAACCTTTACCTTGGTCTTGGTGCTTCCCCAGCCACCACAGCAGAGGTGGAGGCAGCCTGCTGACTGGTACACCCTGTTGTGTGTGATAACTTTGGTGAGGGTCCTCTGGAGGGCCAAGACTTGGAGGGCCCTGACCTGCTTTGGGCCTCCTGCTGTGGGGCAGGTGCACCCTCCTCAACCTGTGGAACTGAATCTGACAGGATAACAGGAAGAGGGGATTGGGACTGGCTGGACACTGCAGGAGGCACCTAGGTGGATGGCCCTGGGGTGTCCAGCTGCGGGTCCTCCTCCCTATGGGTGCCCGAGGGCCCCTGGCTGACTCCTTGATGAGAAGGTCAAGCTACAGTGAGATCAAGCTACCCCGCATCCCTCTCACATAGCCACTGTTGGACGCCACCAAGGGATACAGTGATGGAGTGCAGCTCCTGCCGCAGTGCAGGACCGATGTCCTGGACAAAGGTCTCCCTGGCGTCCACCACCCTACCTGTGTTGACCTTGGTACAATGGTATGCTGGCGCTATTGTTAATATCTGAGGAATGCAGCTGACATCCCTTCCTGATGTTCCCGTGATTGTCGCTGCAGCTCCAATAACTGAGATAGGACTAAGTCCAGATGCTCGTCATCTGACTCGGACTCAACAGAATCCTGGCCTCCATCAGTCTTCCGAGTGCTGGCAAGCTCAGATGTCCCTGCCTCCATCTGCTGTGACCCTCACCAAAGATTGTGTGCCGTGCTCACCAGATTGTGACCCCGAAGCTGCTCGAGAACTAGGTTCCACTGAGGTGTGTGTCCCTACATTGCTGGAGGAGGTGGGTGAGCGCTGTGACAGTGCTGTCCTCAGGCTCTTCACCTGAGGTGTCATCGGGGCACGAGCTGAGGGCCTGGCTGGTTGAAGGCCTCGGGTGCTTGGTAGAGGTGCCTAATAAAGAGAGATGATTAGTGCATGGCAGGTGACTCAAAAAATGGTCAATATACTCACAGTATTGTTGTCTGAGGGATGAGCTAATGCAGGATCCTCACTTGGATAACTGTTGGCGACCTCACGATTGCCACAGGAATGGTTTATGTCCTCTCTGGCCAGTGTGATGGCTCAATTCTCGTAGGGAGTGAGGAACTTGATCTCGGCCACTCCAGCCCTCCCTCCAATTGTAAGCATATAGACAGGCCGAGAGACTGTGAGCCAGGGTGGATGATAAGGATGCCTGCCATGTGTGGACGCTGAGTGGTGCCATGGATGGGATGAGGACGCTGTTAGAAAATAGAGATAATTTAAGTAAGTTACATTTGTATTTGTGGGTGTTAGGAATGAGTTTTATCTTTAAAGTTTAAATTGATTTGTATTTCTGTATTTGTGTGTTAAGAAAAGGTAAAATGAAGTTTTAATTTCACTTTAAAAGGTGCTTACATTTCTAATGAGGTTTTTACAATTCTAAGTTAAACACAAGAGTAAACAAACTGGGCTGTTGCCTAACAACAGAGGTCTAGCAAGGCAGGTCCCTCCCACAGACACACAGAGGAAAAAAAGCTTTAAAAACAGCAGTTTTGATTTGGAAGGTGTTGGAGTTCAGTTGGTTTTGAAGGCAGCTGTCAAGCAGAAGCAACCTAGAAGGGGCAGATAGTTAATCCCAAGCTAAAGAAAAGACCCCAAAATCCAGGGGAACGAAACAGGGGAAAGTCCCAAGCAGACCTTCCTATTAAAGGAAAGTCAGGAACCTGGGAAAGTGAAATTAAGAGTGAGGGGCAGAGAAAGGCTCCAAGCTTCAAGTTTAAAGTTTCAAGCTTAAAGAGATAAAGGCTTGAGAAGTCAGAATGTCCAAAGAGATGGCTGAAGGTCTGTAATTCTGCTATGGGCATGTGAAGCAGTTATGTACTGTTGACGGTTGAGTCAGTGAAAAAGAGTGCATGGAAGGCAGCTTGAATGCATGTGGTGACCCAGGGAAGAGGAACATCAGAAGGAGAGTTCGAAACCCTGGGGATGGACCCTTGCAGAAAGCATCTGAGAGAAAATGTCAGTTTGAGAGAAGATTCTAAAGCAAGTCCTTGGAGAGTGGAGATTGGAGACCCTTGTGTGAAAAACGGTAGGAGAAGTTGAGGAGAGATCCATAGCATCTGATTGGTGTGACACCTGTCACTTGGTTTCAGAGTGTGGCGTGTTTGACCACAGGTCACCAATTGGTTTACATAGACTGTCTATTTACTGTGAATATTAGAGTATAAGATAGTTTTTGTAACTTATGTTGTTCTTACAAATCTGCATATATCTGTAAAGGTATAGCTGTGGGTGAAGAAGTATTGTAATATAGTTCATCTTTTCTTGTTTAATAAATGTTTTATTCTTTTGTTAAAGGTTCATTAGCTGACTCCGGTGACTGTGTTCAGTAGCTGCTCTCCACATACCTAAAGAAACAAATAAAAGTTAGAATCTATCAAGCTGGGTTCCACCCCGGGATCGGCCTTGTCCAGCTAGGGTCATAACAATGCAAGCTCTGGAGGATATGAGGCCAGATGGAAATGTCAGGGTTTGTGTGAGAGAGTGAGTGGTGAGGTTCCTTGATCTGGCAGTGTGTCAGATGCCAGTGAATGTCTGATGGGCTGGTGAGTGTGTGAGTTGAGAGTGATGAAGTGATTGACTTACCCTGTATGATATCATTTATCTGCTTTCTGCACTGGATGGCTGACCTCTTCTGTGCAGGATTGGCACTGTCCACCTCTGCCACCGCCTTCTAAGCCAGAATGATCATTTGGTTGTCCTCCTGTGGCCAGAGCAGGGATAGAAGACATTGTGGCAGGCCTCGATGGCGTCCAGTAGGTGGCCACAGGAGATGTCACAGAACTTGAGGGCTGCCATCTTCTTGTCTTTCAGAGCCATGTTCTTAGCGCAGCAGTCCTGCACTGCATGCAGTGAGTCTGCTGTGTGTGGCCCCTCTTTAAATATTCCGTCAGTGAGCTCATTGCAGGGTGGGTGAAGCTGAGGCTACCCACCAATGATCCAACATATTTCCTGTGTGTGCATAATTAATGAGGCAGGTAGCGGATGATATGGCGTTGAAACCTGCCATTGCAGCCGGAGGGAAGATCGCCGAATTTCATGCCTGCCACTGCACTTAGAACGCAAATGGGAAAATCCCAGCCTTGGTTTTTGCATACATACTCAACTTTCTAATATACAGACAATTCTCAGACTACAAAAGATTTTTAACTAATACCCCAAAACTAAAGGGCACAGTACATATACATGTAACATAAATTCAGGATTGTATAGCCTTGTGTTAGCTCATGTTTAAAATGCAACATCACCTGGGTAAAATAGCATTACTGTTAGTACCTAATGATCTGAACTTAATTATTTAATATTGAGTGATGTAGATCTTAATAGATTTGGGAGACCTAAACAGTATGATATTCTACATAATGATAGTCTTCAAACCCAGTAACAGCATGCAAATTATTTTCACTTATGCATGAATGTGCAGTTGGCCTGAAGTACTGCCAGTTTACATCTCATGGCAAGGGTTTAACAAGGTGGTAAAGTTTTAATGTTGATAGAAAAATTTTGCCAATTGTTGCGGGGGGAAGAATGGATGCAATTAACTTTTGCCATGTTGCAATTCCAGAATTATTATGTGACATGTTCATCTCGAGCTAAAAGTCACATAGGGACCAGGATCTAATTAATACCGCAAGTGCGAAAAGACATGGGAATAAATTGCAAGGAAAGCCATTTGATGGCCACAGAAATGGTATCAGCTGAGGAATAAATAGAATGAAGATGCAAACAAGGTAAACCAGCAAAGCCTCGCAGGTAAAGTCCACAATCCCAAGTTCTCAGGAGGGAAGCCTTAGCTGAAGAGCATGAGTTCAAGATGAGGCAACAGCATTGGAGTCCTGAGTTTCTCACCCACAGTGCACAAGTGTAGCCAGGAGTGCTGGTGAGTTTAAACATATTCAATAAGAAAGATAGAATATTATATTTAAGCCAAAGAGGGTGTTTCAAACTCTCTAGAAATACTTTAAGTACTTGTAATAACATTAAATGATTTAACTGCATTTTCTGGGACTCTAGTGACTGGGCTCATGGTTATGGAAGTGGCAGTGATTTTACTTTATCTTTGGCTGCAGAATTGTTCCAAATACCTGGAAGTACTTTGTCTGACTTCAAATGGGTTTCATACCGCAATCAAAAAATTGACCAAAGCACTCTTACTGAAAGACTAAAAAGCTCAATTACTGTCACAGAAGAGCAGACAACAGAAAATGGCGCTAAAGACCATGAACGTGGACCAAGTTCTGAGCATCCAATTTTTCCGATGCCGACCTGGAGGTTGTACTAGAAGAGATAAGACTATGAGGGAACAACTGCTGAGCGATAAAGGTAAAAAAGCTAATGGCAGGAATGGGGCAAGCAATGGGGTGAATGATGGCTTTAATTGTGGCTACAGTGACACCGTAGTGATCCTCAGGATGGCTGTCCAGTGCAATAAGAAGTTCAATGATATGAAGTAAATGGGCAAAGTAAGAGCACTGCCACATTCCACTCTGTTGTTTCACCCTGTGTCTCAAAGAAGAACCACACAATTTAGGGTCATTTTTTTTTACCAGTCTATTTTTTTTTTGTTCCCCTGAATGTCTTTATCTCTTCAAGATCTACTTGTCTCTATGTGTGGGTGTCGCTTTCACACTTACTCCGGAATGAGAGAAAATGTTGTGCAAGCTGGGTCATCCCAATATCAATAACACAAGTGAAAAATTTCTAATAAAATTGTTTTAATAGAAGAAACACAAGTGTTAGGCTGACGCTGGAACTGCTGGAATAGTCCACAAAGGTGTGAAATTGCAATTCTGAGAGAGGGGAGGAGGTGAACACAATCTCATTCAAGACGTTGCAGGCAAAATCATTTGCTGTGTGAAAACCCCACAACTAGCTAACTCTGCGATCAGCTACCAACAGTTCTGCATGCACCTTGAAGATCAAATCAGCTACCCAAACACAACCAACATCAGGCTCCAACAGGGATCAGTCCTCGCACTAACTCTGTTCAAGATATATACCAGTGACTCTCTCCCACAAAGTTACGTCTCTATATAAGCTGATGATTTGGTCCTGGCTTTCCAGGCTAAAGAACTTCAGGATATTGAGAAAACTTGCACTAAAGATCAATGTTCTCTGGAACACTACTTCAGAAAATGGAAACTTCGACCAAACATCGTCAAGGCTGTCATTTTGGCCTTCCACCCAGACAACTCGAAAGACATGTCTAGTTCTGTAGCCAACTACTCAATCATGACCCAATACCAAAATACCTTGACATCACTCTTGACCATACATTGACCTACCAGAACACCAGAGCCAAGGTCAAGATGAGAGTGAATCTCATATGGATACTGGCAGGATACCACCTGGGGCAGCAGAGTCAACAGACTATGCACTGCTTTACTTTCCCTGGTCTACCCAACAGCAGAGTACTGCTGCCCAATTACCTGGCCCAGGAGCCACCACATAAACGTGATAGGTATTCATCTCTGGGAAATCATGAGGATTATTTCTGGGGCTTTGAGACCAACACAGCTCACGTGGCTTCCTGTGCTTGCACACATTGAACCTCCTGATGTCCACAGAGAAAGCATCCTCCTGAAAGACCACCGGCTGACAGCTAATGAAGCACTCCCATTGACAGAAATTTGAAACAATCCCATTGGACCTCAAGAACCCACACACTCGTCTGAAATCCCAACCCTCCACACTACACACCCTATATGGACTGGTTGGGCCAAAGGACCGTTTTCTGTGCCGTATGTGGTATGCCCTCCTACATTAAAAAATGTTCCCCCTTGGTTCTTCTGTCAATTATCTTAAATCCGTGACCTTTGTTTAATGGTCCTCATGCCAGGAGAAGCCTAGCAAGCCATTCAGTTCAAGGGCAATTAGGGATGGGCAACAAATGCTGACCTTGCCAGCAATGCTCCCACATCCCATGAAAGAATTTTTAAAAAGGAACAGTTTCCACCATCTACTCCATCAAAAGTCTTCACAATTTTTAACACGTCTATTAAATCTCCTCAAAACCGTCTCTGCTCTAAGGAGAACAACACCAGCTTCCTTATTCTTTCCAAAGAAACTGAATCCCTTATCCCTGGTGCCATTCCAGTAAATGTCCTCATCACCCTCTCGAAGGCCTTGATATATTTTGGAAAGCGTGGAGCCCAGAACGGAATACAATACTCCAGCTGAGTCCTAACCAGTGGCTTATAAAGATTTTATACTCTCGGCCTCAAATTACAAAGTGTTACAATTAAGGATGGCTCCCCTCTTTTCCCGCTCACCGGACAGAATCGTCCCAGATTTGCACAAAGTGCAGTAGCGAGCTGTTAAATCGACGTTTTACCCACCAGCCGCAATGGCTGGTTTTCATGCCATATTGTCCCAAACCGTCGCATTACTTATGCATTCCTGGGAAACACGCCGTTTCCATGGTGGACAGGCTCTCATTTGCCCATCACGCCATCACCTCGCCACTTCATCACGCCAGGCAAGCATTTAAAGTAGAGCCTTGCTCAGTGCTTCCAGCCCAGGACTGCAGCAAAGAGCACATGGCCCCAAAAGGCAAGAAGACTGCAGCTCTTGAGCGCCTTTTGGATGCCGTGGAGGCCCACTGTGATGTCCTCCTCCCCTGCTCTGGCCGCAGGAGGGGCAGCTACATTACCACTCCAGCTTGGTGACGGCACTGATCATCACTGCCAATGTTGTAGAGAAGAGGCTGGCCATCCAATTCAGATGGAGGATGAATGATCTTATCCATGCAGCCAGGATACGGCAACCATCTGATAACTCTAACCTCACACACTCAAGCCCATCATACATTCACTGGCATCTCACTCACTGCCAGCTCAAGGGACATCACCACCCATTCTCACACACACACCCTCACATGTCCATCTGGTCTAATCTCCTCTGGAGACTGCCTCCTCAACCCTCAGCGTCTTGAGGACAGTTGCACAGATCAACATGTGCCCCCACACACACCCTGGAATACCTACCTTCCCCAGTACAGCTCTCATCCTGCAGCCTCTTCCTGTGCCTGAGGTCACTTGTCCCCCTTCCCTAAGAAAGACTTTGCCCTGCAGCCATTGAAAAGCCACCCACATATGGCTGATCTGGTAGGTAGAGACCTACCACTGAGCCACTCTAAAAGTGATTTGGTGCTGTCTGTGAAGCCTGGGGCTGATGACTGTGGGTCACCGAAGCAAGGT
The DNA here is from genome assembly GCF_964194155.1 of Cetorhinus maximus. Classification (NCBI taxonomy): domain Eukaryota; kingdom Metazoa; phylum Chordata; class Chondrichthyes; order Lamniformes; family Cetorhinidae; genus Cetorhinus; species Cetorhinus maximus. Next base: position 36,334,970 of record NC_135890.1, read on the forward strand.
AGAAAAACAAACCTTGAAGTCCCAAGCAAAGTGCAGCCCACAAAGTGTGTGCCTTATATATGCTGCTGTGAAGCACGTCAGCATGTTTTCCCGCCGACGTCGGTGGACGATCCAGCGGTGGGGGGGGGCGGTGGGGGGGGGATGTGTCCAGCCAGCTAGCCTTATAATAATATGCTGAGATATTACAATGAAGTTCCTGACGTCTGATGGCGGGGAACGTGGCCCACCATCGGCAGGTGGAGTGGACGGTTGCAAACTGGTTTCACGACATCGTGAAAACGATTTTTGGCCTTCTCGCCATATTGTCCGCTCACTCCACATGCTGGCAGGCATGGAAAATCCCGGCCATTATTTGGCTGCCATAGGTTTTTTTAAAGAAAGGATATGCTTGCCAATTCAGTGAGTGTTTAACTGTTTGCATGCTGTGACTGTAAAAGACACAAACAGACAGGTTTTGAGTTTTTGGAAGAAGCAAGAGAATAGTATTTATTGTACTTAACCCAGTATAAGTAAAATTATAAAAAAAGGTCCAACTTTCACACTCACACACATCAAATAAACATTACTTAGTAGGCAAGTAATACTCTAAACTACAGAAAAGATAACCCTTATTAATGTCTTAACACAAATCAATAACCTCATGCAGGCTCTACCGCACACTTTCCACAGAATTGCAGTCTTTTCAGGAAACAGACTAAACTCACTCCCAGCTTCAAACAGGTTCATGTCTCCCCGCTTCACCAAGCTATAACATCCAGTGACCATCAAATGTCCTCTCCCTAAGTCCTTTAGAATTCCTGAACAAACTCTCAGCCGTCAGGCCCACTCCGGTGATTTCTTCTCCCAGTCTCGCTGGTGTCTTTAAATCGTGGCGGGCTCCTTCTCTTCAACCATTGGGTAAGTTTTCCCCAGGAGAGAAGGGGAGAATATTAGAAAGAAAAGTGAGTTTTAAGGTTGCTATCCTGAGGGAAATACTTTTAATTCTGTTGATTTTGCTCTGAGCTGCTTTTCCTATAGATCTATATGTCTTCTAGTCCATCTGCCCTAATCCTAATACTAATTTTTTCAACTCCTTATTGTGGTGTTTCTATCTGCAGGAGTCACTCAATTATAAAGCTACACATGGCAAACACAGGAGCAAATGGGCATCAGCTGAACTATAGTTCCAATTGCCACTGACTTTAGTAGGATTTGTGCTGTAAGGGGTGACATGACAAGAATATTCTGTTTCCTTCAAGAAAAAGGTACAAATAAATGACTGTCAATGCCTCAGGAAGACTAGAAATGGCAACATTAGCATCACTAGACCAATAGGTTTGAATTGTTTGCAGTTTATCTGCTGTGGATTTGACACGGCAGCTGCAACATCAATCTGCAATGGCGCTCCTCATCTATCATTTCAATATCAGTGTATCCCAGGTGTTGTGAGTGGTGGCCGAGTTGGTGCTATTGATGGAGTTGATCTGCAGACACTTCTCGAGTGGAAACTTTAAGTTTATTTACAAGGTACTCAGCAGCATCTACATGTGTGCTTTCAACTCAAACTCGATCTCTACACTACTAACTACTGAGGTAGCCCGTACTACTAAAGATCATGTGATCTTCCTTAACATGCATTATTCTTAAAGGTATATTACACATTAAATAAAACCATAATTACTACATTCCTCTCCCTTTAACTTGGATATACATATTATATTAACAAGTACAACATTTATTAAGACAACAAAATATTTACACTGGGTAAGGAATTTACAAGTTCAGTCTTTCTGGGGGCTTTCCTTATGCATATAGAATGTCTCAGCTCTTCAGCTTCAGATGCTTTGTCAGGAACCTCCTTTTCCGGAGTTGCCTGAACATCAGGTGCTTTGGTTGGCACCTGCACATCTGCATCCTCAACTCTTACAGGGACATCAGAAATGTCTGTCCTGGGCTGAGTATTCTCAACAGGAAACGCTGACCCAGTCATGATCACTGGTGGAACCAATTCTTGGTGATTTGTTTCTCTTTTCCTTGAATGCTCCACATGTTTCCATATGACCTGGCCTCCCACCTCCACATGGTAAGATAAAGGTCCAGTCACTGCACTTATTTCACCTGGTAACCACTTTGGTCCTTCTCTGAAGTTCTTCACGTATACCGCCTCTCCCACGGTAAATTTCCTCTCACCACTATGCCAGTCTAATTTTCTGGTTTCCCTGACTCCTTTCCACTTTCCCCTCTAAATTTGACTTAATTAAGCTCAATCTCGTCCTGAGACAGCATTTCAACAGTAACTCCGCAGGTGTGACATCTGTTGTTGTGTGAGGGGTAGTCTATAATGGAAAAGAAAGTGTGCTAGCTTGGTTGATAAGGAATCGGCAGTTAACTTTTTCATGCCTGTCTTGAACGTTTGAACCACCCTTTCGGCCAGTCCATTTCAGCAAGAGTGATCCGGTGAAGTTTTTTACATGAGTGATACCATTGAGGCTGATAAACTGTTGAAACTCAGCACTCCTAAATGCCGCACCATTATCAGAAATGACAACTTCTGGTACTTCTTTGACATAGTTTCTCAACAGTAGCAGTCAACCTTGGTGACTTCACCTCATATATGTCCAATCATTTTGAGTGGACAGTGACAATGAGCAGAAACATTGTTCCCAGGAAAGGTCCCACAGTCAATGTGTAACCGCACCCAGAGTCTGCCTAGCCACTCCCATGGATGTAACGGAGCTGTCGATGGCAACTTTTGTAGTTGCTGACATTGCATACAGTGCTTTACTAAACTCTCTATTTCGCCATCCATCCCAGGCCACCATAGATAGCTGCGTGCTATGGTCCTCATTCGGGAAATTCCTGGATGTGCGCTACGTAGTTCCTTTAAAAGAGGCTCCCTTCCCTTTGGAGGAACTATCACTCGTGTTCCCCACAATAAGATGCCATCCTGGCTTGGTATTTCATGTCTTCTGTTGAAGTACTGTTTCATTTAGTCAGATACGGGCTCTTGTGACCAGCCATGAAGCACTTGTTCTCATACTTGAGATAGGACTGGGTCCCGACTTGTCCAGTCTCTGATCTGTCGAGCGCATACCGGCAAGGGATCAAAGAAATTTAACAGTAAAATGTGTTCATGTGGAACTGGAATGTGCTCATCATTTTCTTGTAAAGACAAACGACTGAGTGCATGGGTATTTGTGATTTGATTGCCAGGCCTATGTACTAAAGTGTAATCATATGCTGCCAGGATTAAAACCCATCGTTGTATTCTTGCTGAGGCTATGGGTGGTATAGCCTTGTGCTCACAAACAATCCTAGCAATGGTTTGTGGTCTGAAACAATTGTAAAATCGGCCATGCACATACTGGTGAAATTTCTTGACACCTAAGATGTTGGACAGGCTTTTTTCTATCTGCGAGTATCCCTTTTCTGTTGTAGTGAGCATTCTTGATACGTAATCTATTGGCCATTCCATGCCATCATCCATCCGATGAGAGAGCACTGCTCCCACTCCATAGGGAGATGTGTCACATGCCAGCACAAATTCTTTCACCTGGTTATAATGCACTAGTAGGTTGGACGAGTGCAACAATTGTTTCACCTTTATGAAAGATTTTCTGGGGCGCCTCCCAGAGTTCTTTTTAAATAGAGAATGTATGGGGGCCAGCACTGTGGACAAATTGGGTAAGAACTGCCCATAATAGTTGATCATTCCTGGGAATGATTTGAGCTCTGAGGCGTTCTTTGGTGCAGGTGCCTCGCTTATGACTCTCACTTTCTCCTCAGCTAGGTGGAGGCGCTGTGAATCTACCCAGTGATCCAAATAGATAACCTCCCTCGCTTGGAACATGCACCTTTCTATTTCAAAATGCACTCCAGCTTGAAAGAAATGTTTAAAAACTTCTTCTAAGTTTGTCAAATGCTCCTTCTCAATGAATCCTGTCATCAATGCATCGTCTAAATAGACTACAACCTGGGGTAGTCCCTGCAGTAAGCTTTCCATTGTTCTCTGGAAGATGGCGCAGGCTGAGGAGATGCCAAAGGCAAATGGATATATTAGTACAACACTTTGTTTGTATTAATTGTGATAAATCCCTGGGAGGCCTCTCTAACTCTAGTTGCTGATAAGCATGACTCATGTCAAGCTTCACATAGCTGGTTCCACCTGCCAGCTTAGCATACAAGACTTCAATTTTTGGAATGGGGTGCCTGTCTAGCTTAGTTATTTTATTAACCTTCAATTTGTAGTCTCCACAAATTCGGATGCTTTGATTGGGTTTAAGGCTCACCAATACTACTTGCCAAATGCCTTCAAGCACTGCCCATTCTGAGAAATGCACAGGTTGTATAATGCCCAGTTTCTCTAGTCTGTCCAATTTGGTGTCGACTTTTTCTCACAGTGCATATGGTACTGGTCTTGTGTTCTTGAATCGAGGGGTTGCTCCTGGATCCACATGAATTTTTGCCTGTGGCCCCTGGATCTTCACAAGATCGTCCTGGAAGACTGTGGAGTATTTTTGAAGTAGCTCTGGTAACCCACTTACTCTCAACTGGAAAACATCAGCCTATTCTGACCTAATCTCCTTTAAGCAGTTTTACCCCAAGGGGCTTGCCCCCTCGCCTGCTACCACCATCAAGGGTAACTTTGCCGATTGGCTTTCATAATGGACAGTTACTCTGCTTATGCCTTTGACTTGAATGTCTTCACCCGTGTATGTTTTTAGTTTGGCAGCTATTTCTGCTAAATTTAATTGGTGTTCACCATTATTCAGATATCTGAAGGTATGTTCCCCAATTACTGTAGTGGAAGCTCCTGTGTCCACTTCCATTCTAACAGGTCTGCCATTTATTTTTACAGTAACAAATATAGGTTCTGTTCTTCCAACTTTCAGATAGATTAAATAACGAATAAATGTCTGAATTTGTTGTTTCAGGCTCTTCTACATTGTAGATTTCACTGGGCTTTTTCTTATGTTTAAAAGCCTGCTTGAATCTTTCCTTGCACTGCCTCATTATATGTCCATTTTTGTGCCAATAGTAACATTCAATTTTTTTAAAGTGCCAATCATTAGAAGACTGATTGTTTCCACCTGTATTGAAATTATGCTTTGATTTCACCGCTAAGTTTTTTTTTCTTATTCTTCAACTGGCAGGGGCTGTTTCCTGCTTCTCGGCAGAGTCTTGCATTTTTGTGCCCTTTTTGAGAGGGGTGTCCCACCTGATGTGGAGGACAGTGCCATTTTGCTCACCCTGTATTGCTTTTGAATCTTATTGCACTTTCCATGGCCAGTTCAATCTCTAGCGCCTTCTTGAAATCCAAATCCACTTCAGACAATAATCTTTTCTGAAAAGCGTCCCCATTTACACCACACACTAAACGACCTCTGGATGTGTAAGTTAGAGATACACCAAACTCACAATGTTCTGATAACTGCTTCAAATTTGCCACGTAGCTTGCAATTGTCTCAGCCGGGCTCTATTTCCCAAATTAAACTTGAACATTTGCATCGGTACTAAGGGCTTTGGTTGATAAAGACCCTTCATGAGGCCTACAATTCATCAAAATTTTTCGAACCTGGGGTATTGGGTGCCGTCAAACTCTGAATCAAACCATAGGTTTTATTCCCACATGTACTTAAGAGGATCACTTGCCTCTTCTCTTCCCTGGCATCTCATTTGCTTGAAAAAAGATCATGAGGCATTCTGAGTAATAAGACCAATCATTCCTGGCTGGATCAAAAGGATAAATTCTCCCAAATTGTGGCATTTTGAGAGGGGATATATTGTTCAATTCTAATGGAGCTTTATACTTACAATCACTGGGCAAGGTACAGTGCTGAATTCTCTTCAACTTGATTTCTTCTGTTCAATCCTGTTTTATCCTCATCGCCAGTTTGTTGTGAGTGGTGGCTGAATTGGTACTATTGATGGAGTTGATCTGCAGATGCTTCTTGGGTGGAAACTTTTAAGTTTATTTACAAGGTATTCAGCAGCAACTACATGTGTGCTTTCAACTCAAACTCTATCAATACACTACTAACTACTGAGGTAGCTGTGCTACTGTCCTGTTGGTTACTAAAGATCAAGTGATCTTCCTTAACAAGCATCACTCTTAAAGGTTTATTATACACTAAATAAAACCATACTTACTCCACCGGACAGCTGAAATGCTGCATGTTTAAAGGGAGGACATGGATCTCCCCTCTCACAAACATTGGGAGGGGCTTTGCTGGGCCAGATCTGGACACTGGATCTAACCACTACTGTCAATCAATTACCTTTGCTTGTAGAGTACCTGAAGTTGGCAAATTCGATATTGACATGGATATTGATCTTCCCCGCAGCTCTGGTCTATTTCAACAAGCTGCTTTTTTCCTTCTGTTTAAACCAGGCATCAGAGGCTGTCATTTGGGAATTTCTTCACAGTCTCTGGCTGCTGTCTTGGTGGTGTGAACAATGGCTTTGACCTATTGTTTTAACAGTGCTTTTTGTTAATTCAGTGATTCCTGAAAGGCATCGAATTGTCTATTTCCACTTACGTATCTTGGCATCTGGTTTTCAATTCATCACTGGTTTTATTTCATCAACTTTTTTTATTCATTCATGGGATGTGGGAGTCACTGGGACTGGGCCAGCATTTGCTGCCCATCCCTAATTGTCTTTGAGTACTGCATGGCATCCTCGGCCATTTCAGAATTCAATTAAGAGTCAACCACATTGTTGTGGGTCTGGAGTCACATGTAAGGATGACAGATTTCCCTCCTTAAAGTGCATTAGTGAACCAGGTGGGTTTTACAACAATGGCTTCATGGTCATCATTAAACTTTTAATTCCAGATTTTTTTATTAAATTCAAATTGCACCATCTGCCATGATGGGGTTCAAACCCAGGTTCCCAGAGCATTACCTGGGCATCTGGAGTACTAGTCCAGTGACAATACCACTGCATCACAGCCTCCTTTTGACTTTTGACTTTAAATCTATTTTTTTTAACCACATGTTAGATCCTCTCTGCTCCTATGTATTTAAATCTTAGCTATCTTAATCAAATGTGTAACCTCATTGCCTATATAGCTTAAATTATCCTCATGTCCTATTGTGTGTGTTTTGGCTGCAACTTCAGACCCAAGTTCATCACTTCTATGTCCTCTAATCTCTCCTTCTCTCCTTTTCTCACTATCCCTCCCAACTACCATGTCTCTTTGTTCTCTCTGCCCTCAGATAATCAATTTCTCAAACTCCAATTCTTCATTGCTCATTGTCTTTCCTGCCCCCACCCTAGGCTTAACTCCCTCCTTAATCCTCCAGCCTCCCTCTGTGCCTCTTGAGGTCCAGAGAAAGGTCCAATGAAGTAATGGTCACTGCCTTCTAATGAGCAGCAGTCACAATTGCCCAGTTCCCCTTGTCCTTCCCAACCTGCACACCTGCTCTGGGAAAATCTTGCCAACCTCCTTCCTGATTCTGTCATCGGCCCCAGCTCTGACCCTGTGAACTCTGCCCATTAACTGGCTATCACTCCTCCTCTTTGCAGTTCCCTTCAGAATGCATTTTCATTTGCTAATAAAGCTCTTGCCATCCATAAGCATGTTGCGGACAATCACATCAACATTATGGTCTTGTTACAGACATGAGTGAGGGGTGATGACGTCTTTCCCCTTTATGAAGCATTCCTCACCTGCTATACATTCCACCACTTGCCCCTTTCAAAATATCACATGGTGGTTTAGCCCTTATCTCTAAATCACACCTTAGTCTGTCTCCCAATCCACTCCCACCCCAGCAACTTCTCTTCTTTGAGCATCTCAGCTTGTTCCACCTTTCACAACTCTCAATGCAGGATATTCAGCTCGGTGTGCAGGCGTGCGCCCGACACACTCAAGCATGAAATAGCGCGTGATGATGCTGGGCAAGTGTCCCGACGTCATCGCGCACTCGCGCGATATTTCGGTCAGCGGGCATGTGCGAGAGTCGGCAGTGCACCCGCCAGCAATTAAGAGGGCTGTGAAGCCCATTAATCAATTAATTAAAGTGAAATTTTCCCCGCCCATCCAACCTTATGACCAAGCGGCCTTTGCATTTTGTACGAAACCTCATCCACGGGCGGGATTAAAAAACAAATAAAAATCCTTAAGACTCACTTTTAACGTGTCCCTGCTCATGTGACAGAGCCACATGAGGGGACATGTTTTTCTTATTTTTTGAAATCTTTATTTTTAATGTTAAAAATCTTCAGCTCCCTGAGGTAGCTCTGTGCTTTCAGGAGCTTTCACTGAGCGCACCTGTATGCATGCGCACACTTCAGCACTGGCGCTCCTCCCACCCCCCCACCCAGGCTGTGCTGAGGTTATCAGCGCATGTTTCACGCTGGCTGGCCGTTAATTGGCCATTGCAGTCGGGGCCTGATCATGGGCGGCGGACTTCTGTGCAGGCCGCTCCCGGGCCTGCACGCCTGCCCGATGAGGTAAAAATTCTGCCCTCAATCTTTGTTCTGTACAATCAATTCGAATATCCTTCTAAATTTCTCACTGGGAAAGCTTTTCTGTTTTTTTTCCCCTCAGCCTCTACACAGAGTGATTTCTCACCCTCAGTGAATTCAACCTCCATCTTAACTCATTTTGTTCCCTCTCCTCTGAGCTTACTGCCCGTCTTTCCTCCCTAAATCATGCCCTTCATATAAACTCTCCCACCCACATTCCCTCAATCTTGCAAACTCACACAATGTCACTACCCCTGTCACTATTACTAATAAGGCGATCTCCAATCATTTCCTTGTGCCAATCTCTATCCACATTCCCCTTCCCCCTCCCAAACCAACTTTCTCTGTTGCCAACCATGGAAAAACTCGTCCTCAAGTCACTTTCCTCTGCACCCTCAACTTCCAACTAGCTAGCCTTTGACCCTTAACTAATCATGACATCTTGACAACTGTTGGTTTGCAAAATCATATCTTCCCTACTACGTTTCATGCTTCTGTCCCCACTAAAACTATTAGTCTTTCCCACTGGAATAATTCTCCCAGTATATCGCTCATCTCCACTCCCATAAATGCAAAGGATGCAGACTTCAATGTGAACATTTGGTTTAGCCATTCAACAGCAGATCTGATTATACCACCTAAAGCCTATACGAGCAATATATAAGAGCAATACACTCCATCATTAAAACTGCCCACTTTTCAAAGATCATCCGAAAATGAAAAGGTAACATCTGGCTTTTCTTCTTCACTACTAACTATCTTCTCAAACCACTCTCACATTCTTCCTCCACCCTCACCTCCAACAATAAATGTGAGGAGTTCATGAACATTTTTGTTACAAAGATCAAAGCCATCCATTCAGCTGCCTCTGCTGCTCCCCTCCACTTCCCCAGCCCACCTCTAACCCTCATGCTCTAACCTTGCATTTGTATTTTTCTCTAGTTTCAGTCTTATCTCACCTCCTGCTCTCTCTGAGCTCAACTTGTTGATGAGACCACCTCTTGTTCTCTAGACCCTGTTACCATTAAACTGCAGACCAATTAAGTTCTCTTCCTGGCTCCCATGTTCGGCAGCATTACTGACAGTTCTGTTTTGTGAGATGCTGTCCCCCTATCCTTCAAATTTACTGTCATCACCCCTCTCCACAAAAAAAACCTTGACCTCTCCTCTGTCCTTGCAAATTACCGCTCCATCTTGAATCTCCCTTTGACAGAATCACAGAATTTTAATGGAACAGAAGGTGGCCATTCAGCCCATCGTGTCTGCACTGGCTCTCCAAATGAGCTTTATGACCTAATGCCATTGCTCTGCCTTTTCCCCATACTCCTGCCTATTGTTTCTATTCAAATAATCACCTAATGCTATCTTGAATGCCTCAATTGAACCTCGATTGGAAGCCTCCACCACACTTCCAAGCAGTGCATTCCTGACCTGAACCACTCATTGTGTGAAAAAGTTTTTTCTCACGTCACATTTGCTTCTTTTTGCAAATCACTTTAAATCTGGACCCTCTCATTCTTGATCCTTTTACGAGTGGGAACAGCTTCTCCCTATCTACTCTGTCCCTCATGATTTTGAACATCTCTATCAAATTTCCTCTTAGCCTTCTTTTCTCCAAAGAGAACAGTCCCAACCTCTCCAATCTATCCTCATAGCTGAAGTTTCTTATCCCTGGAACCATTCTTGTAAACCCCTTCAGTACTCTCTCCAATGCATTCACATCCTTCCTATAATGTGACGCCCAGAACTGTACAAAATACTCCAAATGAGATCTAATGAGTGTCTTATATAAATTCAGCATAACCTCCTTGCTCTTGTACCCTGTGCCACTATTAATAAAGCCCAGGATACTATATGCTTTATTAACTGCTCTCTCCACCTGTCCTGCCACCTTCTATGATCTATGCACAAGATACACCCAAGTCTTTCTGTTCCTGCACCCCCTTTGAAATTTCACCCCTTATTTTATATTCTCTGTCCATATTCTTCCTTTCCTCTCCAAAGTCCTTGAATATGTTATCACCTTACAAATTCGGGCCCACCTTTCTTTGAACTTCATGATTAAATCTCCTCCAATTAGGTTTCTGCCCCTGTTATAGTTGACTGTGACAAGGATAAACTTTCCTTCCTCATCCTTCTCAACCTGTCTATAGCCTTTGATGCAGTTGACAATAAAATTCTGCTTCAAAGCCTCTTCCCCGTTATTCAGTTGTGTGGGACTGTCATTGCTTTGTTTGATTTGTATTTATCCTGTTGCAGCCAGAGAATCAGAGAATCAGCAATAGCTTCTCTTCTCACTCCCACATTGTTACCTCTAGTGTCCCCCAAGGGCTTATTCTTGGCCCCTTCCTAATTCTCACTTGCTTGCTGTCCCTCAGCGGCATATCCACTTGTATGCTGATGATACTCAGTTCTACCTCTCTTCTACCTCTCTTGCTGCTTGCTATGTCTCAATATTATCTGACTGCTTGGCTGACATCCAGTATTGGATGAGTAGATAAATTTTGGGAAGAATTAAGCCATTGTCAATATCTCTTCCCTAGCCATTGTTCCGAGTGGTGAATGGAATGGCTTCTGTTCGTAAGCCTTGATACACAAAGGCTGACATCAGAGATCACGACAATGGTAAGCCACAGTGCACAAAAGCACTTCTCCAAATATCGAGCTTTTCATAAAAAGAAAAAGCAACCTGTGTACACTGTCATTTACAGTTGCAAGTCAGGCATATTTTTGGTCTACATTGAGAAGTAATATGCTTGTACAGAAAACTGTTAGTTTATTCTAGTCTGTCTCCCTTTCACCTGTCCCTACACATGCATTGCACACATAATCTTTAAAGTATTCAGGTCTTTTAATGGTACGTATGTTTTTTTTGTTTATTCATTCACGGGATGTGGGCTTCGCTGGCTAGGCCAGCATTTATTGCCCATCTCTAGCTGCTCTTGAGAAGGTGGTGGTGAGCTGCCTTCTTGAACCGCTGCAGTCCATGTGGTGTAGGTTATTATTGGCTGTTCATCTAGTTTCTGCTCATCCCTGGGGTGACGTTGCTTCTCCGGGGAATTTTGCTACCAAGGCGAGTGTTGCTGCTGTGGTATTTGTTGCTGTTGATCCGTTGCCTTTTTTGGGGAGTGGTTGACCTCTGAGTCTCATAGTTGTTCAGTTCTTTGTGCAGTTGATGAACTCACATTGTTCTCATCAGCTGACTTCTGTGAAGGGGTAGCTTCTCCAGTTCCACATATATGCCTGTGGTTATGACAATATATCTGGCCGTTCATTTTCACCGTATATGATCAAGGTGACAACTTCTGTACACAGGTCCCAAGTTACCAAGTTGGATGACTTTTGTGAGAGTGTTGAACTTTTGCATTCTGACTGGCTCTCCAGTTCTCAGCTAGGGCACTGATTTGGCAGTTCACTCTCCTCCGCCTAACAAAATCCATTTCAGCTGCTCACTTCTGATACCATGTTCCAAGTGGTGGATGAAATGGCTTCTGCTCACAAGCCTTTATACACAAAGGATGACATCAGAGGTCACATGAACATGGAAAATCTCTGCCAAGCCACAGCGCACAAAGGTACTTCCCCAAACCACTGACTCTATTCCTCCCCTTGGCAACTGTCTGAAGCTGAACCAAATTGTTTGCAACTTTGGTGTCACACTTGACCCAGAGATGAGCTTCCTACCTCATATCTGCACCATCACTAAGATTGTCTATTTCCACCTTCCATAACATTGGTGGAATTTGAATTCAATAAATGTCTGAAATTAAAAGTCTGATGATGACCATAAAACCATTGTCAATTGTCATAAAAATAACCCATCTGGTTCACTAATGTCCTTCAAGGAAGGAAATCTGCTGTCCTCACCTGGTCTGCCCTACATGTGACTCCAGCCCCACAACAATGTGGCTGACTCTTAAAAATGCCCCCTGGACAAGGGCAATTAGGGATGGGCAATAAATGCTGGCCTAGGCAGCGATGCCCACATCCCATGAACGAATAAAAAAAAATAAAATTAAGGATGCAATTGCACTAGAGTGCAGAGGAGATTTACCAGGATCTTGCCTGGGCTGGAGAGATTTAGTTATGAGGAGAGATTTGATACACTGGGGTTATTTTCCCCAGAGCAGAGGAAATTGAGGGGAGACATGATTGAGGTGTATAAAATTATGAGGAGCATAGATAGGGTAGACAGGAAGGAACTTTTCCCCTTGGTGGAGGGATCAATAACCAGGGGGCATAGATTTAAGGTAAGGGGAAGGAGGTTTAGAGGGGATGTGAGGAAGAATTTTTTCACCCAGAGGGTGGTGGGAATCTGGAACTCACTACCTGAAAGGATGGTAGAGGCAGATACCCTCATAACGCTTAAGAAGTATTTGGATATGCACTTGCGATGCCATGGCATACAAGGATATGGGCCTAGTGCTGGAAAATGGGATTAGAATAGTTAGGTACTTGTTTGACCGGCACAAACTCGATGGGTCGAAGGGCCTTTTTCTGTGCTGTAGACCTCTATGACTCTATTATCTGACTCTACTATTTCCTCAGCTTGTCTGCAGATGCAAGCATACCTTTGTTATCTTTAGACCTGATTATTTCAACACACTCTTGGTTGGCCTCGCATGCTCTACCCTCTGTGAATCTCAGATAATTCAAAACTCTGTTGTCCATGTTCTAACTTGCACCAAGTCCCGCTCACCCAGCTTTCCCTGCACTCGCTGATCTACATTGGCTCCTGGTCAGTCAAGACCTTGATTTAAAATTCCCATGCTTGTTCTCAAATCCCTCCATGGACTTAGACCTCGCTATCTCTGTGATATCCTCCAGCCCCACAAACTTCCAAGATGCCTGCGCTCGGTCAATTCTGGCCTCTCCACCATTCCAGGTTTTAATTGCTCCATCGTTGGCAGCCATACCTTCAGTTGCTTAGGATGTATGCCATAGAATACCCTCCCCACACCTCTTATTGCTCTACCTCACTTTCCTCCTTTAAGTCACTCCTTAAAATGTACCTCTGTAAAATGACCAAGCTTTTGGCCATTTGTCCTAATGTCTTGGGAATCAATGTCAAATTTTGTTCCATAACATTCTGGTAAAATGACTTGGGCTGTGTTATTTTGTTGAAGGTGCTATATAAATGCATACTGTGGTTGTCGAATAAACTCCATGCAGCAATGAGGCTAAAGTTATTATTCAAAATTATATAGCAAGCCTTTACCGTAACATATTGTCACATTTCAGGATTTCAGGCCTTGCCACCACAGGATGACTTGGTGTGAAAACTGTTCTTTTGGAGCTAACTTTACCATTCAAGTGGTTAATTTCATAGAACAGCAGGGGTTGGTGGATTTGGATGAGGTCTGTGATGGGATGGCTGAACCATCTGATGAAGACAATGAAAGATAATTTGACATCCCAGTGAACATTGACACTCATTGCTGCTGTGACACTCCATTCATTTTGAACTCAGCAGGGATCATTGCCAAGTTTGATTGGTGAATCCTGTTGGGAGGGTGTAAGTAATCAGTTTGACTAAATGCTAACACCATCGTGGCTTTCTGAAACAGGATGTTGCACAATCAGTCAGGCAGCAATAGGTTGCAATAAAGATGGAACATGAAAGAGAAAAGTTAGTAAATTAGTTTTAAGTCAGGCAAGACATCCCAATGAAGTGGGGTAGTATAGCACACTTCTTATTTTATATTATTACGCAAATGCAAGTTATATTGATGGGAATAATTCAATCCGATCATAACTGTTATTCTTATGGGAAATGAAATGGTAAATTGACTTGAATCCAATCCTACAACCATTGATTGTTTGCCCCATCCACTTTCAGCAAGTCTGAAGAGAAACAAACACGAAGGACTGAAGTGTTTCGTCCAGAATCATAATGGAATGTTGTTGTTACATCCCTAGGTTATGTTCTGGTAGAAGTAGATATAAGGCAGTTATAGTCAACCCTCATCAAAATGAGATGCTCAAACCATGTAAGGATGTACCTGATGTCACTGAACCTTTTTTTAAATATTCCTTCAAGGGATGTGAGTGTCGCTGGCTAGGCCAGCATTTATTGCCCATGCCTAGGTGCCCTTGGGAAGGTGGTGGTGAGCTGCCTTCTTGGACCACTACAATCCATGTGGGTGTATGTACATCCACAGTGCTGTTAGGAAGGGAGATCCAGGATTTTGACCCAGCAACAGTGAAGGAACAGCGATATATTTCCAAGTCAGGATGGTGAGTGACTTGGAGGAGAACTTCCAGCTGGTGATGTTCCCATCTATCTGCTACCCTTGTCCTTCTAAATGGTAATGGTTGTGGGTTTGGAAGGTGCTGCCGAAGGAGCATTGGTGAATTCCTGCAATGCATCTTGTAGATGGCACACACTGCTGCTACTGTTCGTCGTTGGTGGAGGGAGTGAATGTTTGTGGATGTGATGCCAAACAAGCGGCTCCTTTGTCAAGCTTCTTGAGTGTTGGAGTTGCTCTCATCCAGGCAAGTGGGGAGTATTCCATCACACTCCTGACTTGTGCCTTGTACATTGTAGACAGGCTTTGGGGAGTCAGGAGGTGAGTTACTCATCACACGATTCCTATCCTCTGACCTGCTCTTGTAGCCACAGTATTTATATGGCTAGTCCAGTTCAGTTTCTGGTCAATTGTAACCCTCAGGATGATGATAGTGCGAGACTCAATGATGGTAATGCCATTGAACATCAAGGTGTGATGGTTGGATTCTCTTTTGTTGGAGATAGTCATTGCCTGACACTTGTGTGGTGTGAATGTTACTTGCCAATTCTCAGCCCAAAGGTGGATATTTTCCAGGTCTTGCTGCATTTGGACATGGACTACTTCAGTATCTGAGGAGTCGCGAATGGCGCTGAACATTGTGCAATCATCAGCGAACATCCCCACTTCTGACCTTATGATGGAAGAAAGGCCATTGATGAAACAGCTGAGGATGGTTGGGCTGAGGACACTACCCTGAGGAACTCCTGCAGTGATGTCCTGGAGCTGAGGTGACTGACCTCCAACAACCACAATCATCTTCCATCGTGCGAGGTATGCCTCCAACCAGCTGAGAGTTTTCCCCCGATTCCCATTTACTCCAGTTTTGCTCAGGCTCCTTGATGCCACACTCAGTCAAATGCAGCCTTGATATCAAAGGTAGTTACTCTCGCCTCACCTCAGGAGTTCAGCTCTATTGTCCATGTTTGAACCAAGGCTGTAATGTGGTCAGGAGCTGAGTGGCACTGGCAGAACCCAAACTGGGCATCAGTGAGAAGGTTATTGCTAAGCAAGTGTGCTTGATAACACTATTGATGACCCCTTCCATA
This sequence comes from Cetorhinus maximus, assembly GCF_964194155.1. Lineage (NCBI taxonomy): Eukaryota > Metazoa > Chordata > Chondrichthyes > Lamniformes > Cetorhinidae > Cetorhinus > Cetorhinus maximus. Next base: position 36,350,760 of record NC_135890.1, read on the forward strand.
ACTTTATTGATAATGGAGAATAGACTGATGGGGCGATAATTGGCCGGGTTGGATTTGGCCTGATTTCTGTGTACAGGACATACCTGGGCAATTTTCCACACAGCCGGGTAGATGCAAGTGTTGTAACTGTACTGGAACAGCTTGGCTAGGGGCGTGGCAACTTCAGGAGCACAAGCCTTCAGTTCTATTGCCAGAATATTGTCAGGGCCCGTAGCCTTTGCAGTATCCAGTGCCTTCAGCCATTTCTTGATATGTGGAATGAATCGACTTGGCTGAAGACCAGCATCTGTGATGCTGGGGACCTCCGAAGGAGGCTGAGATGGATCATCCACTCGGCACTTCTGGCTGAAGATTGCAGCATGTGTTTCAGCCTTATCTTTTGCACTGATGTGCTGGGCTCCTCCATCATTGAGGCTGGGGATATTTGTGGAGCATCCTCCTCCAGTCAGTTGTTTAATTGTCCACCACCATTCATGACTGGATGTGGCAGGACTGCAGATCTTAGATCTGATTCGTTGCTTGTGGGATCGCTTAGCTCTGTCTGCCACTTGTTGCTTATGCTGTTTGGCATGCAAGTAGTCATGTGTTATAGCTTCACCAGGTTGACACCTCATTTTTAGTTATGCCTGGTGCTGCTCCTGACATGCCCTCCTGCACTCTTCATTGAACCAGGGTTGATCCCCTGGCTTGATGGTAATGGTAGAGTTGGGGGTATAAGACCATAAGACCATAAGACATAGGAGCAGAAATTAGGCCAATCGGCCCATCGAGTCTGCTCCGCCATTCAATCATGGATGATAAGTGTCTTAACCCCATTCTCCCGCCTTCTCCCCATAACCTTTGATCCCCTTACCAATCAAGAACCTATCTATCTTGGTCTTAAATACACTCAATGACCTGGCCACAACAGCCTTCTGTGGCAATGAATTCCATAGATTCACCACTCTCTGGCTAAAGAAGTTTCTCCTCATCTCTGTTCTAAAAGGTCTTCCCTTTACTCTGAGGCTGTGCCCTCGGGTCCTAGTCTCTCCTACTAATGGAAACATCTTGCCCACGTCCACTCTATCCAGGCCTTTCAGTATTCTGTAAGTTTCAATCAGATCCCCCCTCATCCTTCTAAGCTCCATCGAGTATAGACCCAGAGTCCTCAAACGTTCCTCATATGTTAAGCCTTTCATTCCTGGGATCATTCTCGTGAACCTCCTCTGGACCCTCTCCAGGGCCAGCACATCCTTCCTGAGATACGGGGCCCAAAATTGCTCACAATATTCTAAATGTGGTCTGACAAGAGCCTTATAAAGTCTCAGAAACACATCCCTGCTTTTATATTCTAGTCCTCTCAAAATAAATGCCAACATTGCATTTGCCTTCCCAACTATCGACTCAACCTACAAGTTAACCTTAAGAGAATCCTGGACTAGGACATTCAAGTCCCTTTGCACTCCAGATTTCTGAATTCTCTCCCCATTTAGAAAATAGTCTATGCCTCTATTCTTCCTACCAAAGTGCATGACCTCACATTTCCCCACGTTGTATTCCATCTGCCACTTCTTTGCCCTAACCTGTCCAAATCCTTCTGCAGCCTCCCCGCCTCCTCAATACTACCTGTCCCTCCACCTATCTTTGTATCATCTGCAAACTTAGCCAGGATGCCCTCAGTTCCTTCATCTAGATCATTAATGTATAAAGTGAAAAGTTGTGGTCCCAACACTGACCCCTGCGGAACTCCACTAGTCACCGGCCGCCATCCTGAGAAGGACCCCCTTATACCCACTCTCTGCCTCCTGCCAGACAGCCAATCTTCTATCCATGCTAGTACCTTGCCTCTAACACCATGGGCTCTTATCTTACTGAGCAGCCTCCTGTGCGGCACCTTGTTAAAGGCCTTCTGGAAGTCCAAGTAGATAACATCCATTGGCTCTCCTTTGTCTAACCTACTTGTTACCTCCTCAAAGAATTCTAACAGATTTGTCAGGCATGACCTCCCCTTGATGAAACCATGCTGACTTTGCCCTAAGTTGCCATGCACTTCCAAGTATTCTGAAATCTCATCCTTAATAACGGACTCTAAAATCTTACCAACGGCCAAGGTCAGGCTAATCGGCCTGTAATTTCCCGTCTTTTGCCTCACTCCCTTCTTAAACAGGGGGGTTATATTAGCGATTTTCCAGTCTTCTGGGACCCTCCCTGACTCCAGTGATTCCTGAAAGATCACCACTAACGCCTCCACTATCTCTTCAGCTATCTCCTTCAGAACTCTGGGGTGTAATCCATCTGGTCCAGGTGATTTATCCACCTTCAGACCTTTCAGTTTTCCTAGCACCTTCTCCTTGGTAATGGCCACCATATGCTGGGCCACGAGGTTACAGATTGTGTTTGAGTACAATTCTGCTGCTGCTGATTGCTCACAGCACCTCATGTATGCCCAGTCTTGAGTCGCTAGATGTATTCGAAATCTATCCCATTTAGCACAGTGGCAGCTCGCCACAACACGATGAAGGATATCCTCAATGTGAAGGCGGGACTTCACCTCCACAATGACTATGCGGTGGTCACTCCTACCAATACTGTCATGGACAGACACACCTGCGACAGTCAGGTTGGTGAGGATGAGGTCAAGTATGTTTTTCCCTCTTGTTGGTTCCCTCACCACCTGCCACAGACCCTGTCTAACAGTTATATCATTTAGGACTTGGCCAGCTCGGTCAGTAGTGGTGCTACTGAGCCACTCTGATGGACATTGAAGTCCCCCTCCCAGAGCACTTTCTGCACCCTTACCACCCTCAGTGCTTCCTCCAAATGGTGTTCAACATGGAGGAGCACTGATTCATCAGCTGAGGGAGGGCAGTACCTGATAATCAGCAGGAGGTTTCCTTGCCCATGTCTGACCTGATGCCATGAGACTTCATGGGGTCCGGAGTCAATGTTTAGGACTCCCAGGGCAACTCCCTCCTGACTGTATACCACTGTGCTACCAACTCTGCTGGTTCTGTCCTGCTGGTGGGACAGGACATACCCAGGGATGGTGATGCTGGTGTCTGGGACATTAACTATAAGATATGATTCCGTGAGGATGACTATGTCAAGCTGTTGCATGACTAGTCTATGAGACAGCTCTCCCAATTTTGGCAATAGCCCCCAGATGTTAGTAAGGAGGATTTTGCAGGGTCGACAGGGCTGAGATTACCATTGTCGTTTCTGGTACCTCGATCGATGCCGGGTGGTCCGTCCGGTTTCATTCATTTTTTGTGACTTTGTAGCGGTTTGATACTGCTGAGTGGCTTGCTAGGCCATTTCAGAAGGCATTTAAGAGTCAACCACATTGCTGTGGGTCTGGAGTCACATGTAGGCCAGACCAGATAAGGATGGTAGATGTCCTCCCCTAAAGGATATTAGTGACATCACTGAACATTAGAGGGTAACTATGGCAGCTACGTGCATAACACATGATCTTTGGGTACTGGCTGCATTGTGCATTATGTTAGCATACATACCATAAACAAGTTACATTCTCAATGCCAGGGATGCATGTTTGATTCAAAAAACTGACACTAAGAAATTAATTTAGTTCAACCCATCCAGCAGTCCAGCAGAGAACTGACCAGCCTAATCCCAAGAAATTGTAAGGAGGTTAAAATATGATTCTTCATCACAACACAAATTCCATAATCATTGACTAAATGCAAAGCTCCAGGGCTAGCTCTGCGGCCAAACTAACTTTTGATGGTTCATCCAGTAATTTTCGTGACCACTCTTGGTTATTCAGCACCTGCACTTGTTTGAAATGTATGAACCTTTGGCCTGGAGTTTTCATCAGGCTGCAGTGTTTTTTTCAGCCAAAATCAGCAAAAGCAGCAGAAAAGTTAATGCAAATGATGTTCAGCGTAAATCAAATTTCTGTGATCTTTTGAGCTAGTTTAGAAACGACACATTAGAATTAGCGGCCGCCCACATAACTGGCCACAATCCAAGACTGAATTAATCATCACCATTTTGTGAGCCTTCGAAAAGACCCTTAAGTTTAAGTTCAAGTGCAAAAGCAAAACACTGTGGATTCAGGAAATCTGGTATAAAAACATGTTGGTCAGGCAATGTCTGTGGAGGGAGAAACAGAGGGCAGGATTTAACAGCCCCTCTCACCGGTGGGATCTTCCGGTCCGGCCGAAGTCAATGGAGTTTTGAATGGCTCGCCGCATTTTCCGTCTCCAGCTGTCACTGTAAAATTCCACCCAGAGTTAACATTTCAGGTCACTGACCTTGTGTCAGAACTAGCCATTGACAGAAATTTCCCTCCACAGATGCTGCCTGAATTGCTGCGTATTTCCAGCATTTTACTTTGAATTAAGCTGCTTTTTAAACTACACAAATAGATATATTTTAATATTTTTGAATATATAGGGCAGGATTTTCCCCGTGTCGGGAGGGGGATGTTGATGGGCGGGCACGTGCAGGTGCGCTTCCGATCAGCGCCCCCGATTGGAGGTGCGGCGCCATTTTACGTGGGCGTGCCAATTAAGGCCTGCCCAGTGTGACGTCCGGCGGGAAGCGCTATGCGCTCCCTGTGCGGGCGGTGGGGGGGAGTCCCTAAAATCAAGAGTGCGCTCTTTCACGCATGCGCACGAAAGAGCACACTTATCTCCCTGAGGCTAAGTGCTGCCTCAGGGAGATCGACTCTACTTTTAAAAATACTAAAAATGGAAAAAAAAAATTCCCTTACGTGTCCCATCATGTGACAATGTCACATGAGTTGGGACATGTTCATAATTATCAAAAAAAACTTCTATTAAAATTTTTAAAACCCTACATGAAACCTCATTCCGCTGGTGGATGAGGTTTCATGTTTTTTCTACTTCCTCCCGGGGCTCCTGGCCTGCCCACTAACCTTAAGGTTGGACGGGCAGGTTCACTTATGACTTTAATTGATCTGTCAATGACTTCAGTTGGCCATTGACAGGTTGGCGGGCCTGCAGCTGATTTTGCTGCGCCCCCACCTACCTGAAAATTTAAATGGAGCGAGGTTACGTCGGGAGTTCCGCCCGATGTCATCCCACATCATTTTACGCATCGGCGAGTGGGCCTCACCTCCCCCACCCCGCTCGCCGATGGTAAAATCCTGCCCATATACTAAGAAACTGACCATGTCCACCAGTGTAAATTGTAGATGGTCCTGTGTCGTCTTTTAAAGCCATTTTCAGTGACTTCATATCAAATTACTCACAGATGATGGATGAGACACTGAATAAAAATGCTGATTTTTTTGGTGGTAAAGCCAGTGTTAATCAAACTGCACCAAGGGCAGGATTTTCGGGTCATCGCGTGGGCACGGTGGGCGGGCCAGGAAATGGGCTGTTGCCCACAATCGGCCCCCAACCGTGATTTCGTGCTGGCTGACCAATTAACAGCCAGCCAGCGTGAAACATGCGCTGAAAGGCTCAGCGCTGCCTGGGTGGGGGCGGGAGGGGGGCGGCGAGGGCTGAAGTTAGCGCAGGTGTCGGGGAAGGAGCAATGAAAGCTCCCTGAAGGCAGAGAGCTGCCTCAGGGAGCTGAAGAATTTCAAACCATGAAATAAAAGTTTAGAAATGCAGGGAAAAATGTCCACATATCCGACTCCCTCAAATGAACATACAGATTATAAAAATTCTGTCAAAACATTTTTATTTTTAAAAAATTAATATTGGAAACCTCATCCCGCCTGTGAATGAGGTTCCTTTAAAACTCCAAAGGCTGCCTGGCCGATTCGTCCACCCACCAACTGTCACGTTGGATGGGCAGGGAAAAATCACAACTGATTAATACATTAATGGCTTTTATAGGCCTCTTAATTGTCGGCGGGCGCGCTGCCAACTCTTGTGCACATCCACCAACCGAAATATCGTGCGAGTGCGCAAGTGACATCCGGATGCTCGCCTGACGTCATCGCACGCGATTTTACGCCCGATCGGGTCAGGCGTGCACCCGCCCGCTGGATGTAAAATTCTGCCCTAAGTTATCATTCTTCAATGTACTAAGGAATGGTTTTAAAGCAAACATCTATTTTGTAAAAATACAGTCTAAAACCCTGCCCAATTACACTGGCTCACGGCAGATTTTATGCACAGCGATATGCAAATAAGTTTCATCTGAAAATAGAGGAACAAGTACTTCTCAAAGTTAATGCAATTTTGGGCACAATTTGCGCCCAGATCACTGATTGCATCTAAAATAGAAACTCTACCCTATTACGTCTAATGTCACAATTCCACTCACAGTAAATGTATCTCTTCAATTTTACTGACACCGTTGCGTATTGGATTTTTTTTATGCAGAATGTGTTTCAGCAAATAGGTTTATAAAATGGAATTGTAGGATTAATATAGCAAAGACAGATGAAAATTGACATTTGATGTTTTCTTAAATGATGATGAATTCATTCCAGCACTGCAGCTGAAATGTAAAAGAAAATAAAGACAAATTACTTTTTAGTTCATTACTTTAAACCAACAAACCATGAGATTTGTGTATGCATATCATATCCAAGCTCATTTCCAAAAAACATCAATGTGTCATTCAGCACATTCATTTGCAGCCAATAAGTACAGACTTTCATTCCTGTTCATTAGAACACAGCTTATCCTTTTATTAATAACTTCAATCCTGCAATTGAAATCCCACACGGCTAAAGGAAAAAAAGTATATTTTATCTCATAAATAGAGAATTGTACAAAAATATGGTCAAGAAATAGAGGAAATAATTTAAATTCCAATGCTTTATAATAGAAATTTGCTAAATAAAACTAGAATGGTTTCCAGTAAAAGTAGAATTTACCACTCAGGAACCTGAAAAGTTAGTTTACAGCTGAGGGGGACACTTGCTTTGATGCACAGCTGACACATTATGAATTGGGTCACAAAGTAATTTGCATTATGAATCCCAAAGGGCTTATTTTTATTTCTTGATTTCTTTCACTTTATTTGGTTAGTTCTGTGCTCATCAATTTGCTTTCAACAAAGTGGAAAATGAGGTTGTTTCCACAACAAGTGTCGAACCTGTAGCAACCCAAAAGTGACAAGCATGGTACCAAACCCACTGAAATCCCCCTTACTTGAGTTTTCAAGGAATAAATCTAATTGTAAGATTTTTATGTAAATGGAAGTTTTATTAAAAGGTTGCTGTCTAAGACCTTTCTGCCATAGTGCACTGAGGGGCTGGGAACTGTTGAGAGCCCCTCGGGCTGTACAGCTCACAATGAATGTATGCATTGAATACTAATTGTATTATAATTGTATTGAAGCACCTCAGAGTGCAACATGATGTATGTTGATAACTCCAATACCATTGTCTGATTGTCTGCATTGACCATATTGAAATGATTGTAATATTCATTAATTGTATTGATGCACCTCGTGATCCATGTGTAAAAGTTGAATCTGATTGTACTTTTTGGGATGGCGATTTTGAAATGTTTTGTAATGTTCTTCCAGATATTTTATGAATAAAGTATATATATTTTTTTAAAAAAGGATGTTTTATTAAGACGATGAGGCATTCTGCCAAATGACTTTGACAGTCTGCTCGGGGAACCATCCGACAGGATCCACCATCTCCTTTTCCCGCAGGGCCTCTAAGACCTTACGTGCTAACCACTGCCTGATGGACTTGTGATCAAAGGTGTTTGTCTGCATAAATTTTTCCACGAGGGACAGGTGGTACGGCACGGTCCAAATACTTGGAGCATTACGCGGCAGAGTGGCCAGGCCCATCCTTCGCAACACCGGGGACAGGTAGAACCTCAGCACGTAGTGACACGTGGTGTTTGCGTACCGAGGGTCTATGCACAGCTTGATGCAGCTGCACACAAAGGTGGCCATCAGTATGAGGGCGATGTTGGCCACGTTTGTGTAGCTTGGCTGGTGGTGAGATCCTTCCAACATGCCAGAATCTCACCCCCTCTGCACGTTGCCCTCAAGTTGGCTGTGGTGGGGACGAAACCGTTGTTCACCTCCTTGTGGATTGTGCCTTTGCAAAGAAGGTCTGGAGAGAGATGCAGTGGTTTCTGTCGATGTTCATCCCGAGCAATTCTGTGACACAGGACTCTGTTGATGTTGGCCGGGTTTCCTGAGCATCAGAGAAACCAATAGTTTCAATGAGATGAGGGCCTGCTGGATTCTGGAGGTGAAGGTCATTACCTTCTGGATCCAGGTGTCTGTCTGAGGAGCTCCCATGATCGGGGTCCCCCCACAACAACCTTCCCACTAAGGCCTCCAATCAATCCCCAAGGAGGCATCAATCCCATCCCCCACCACCACATCCCAAATTCACCTCCACCACAATATTCTGACCTCCCCAACACCTTCAGGCTGTGATCACCCCATCACCACCCCATCCTGGTTGACCCATCACCATCAGACCCCGATCACCCCATCACCATCAGACCCCGACCTCCCCATCACCATCAGACCCCAATCTCCCCATCACCATCATGCCCTGATCTCCCCACTGCAGGGCAAGGCCTCCAATCATCCCAGCTCAGGACTCGACCTCTTCTCCAGGATTGGTGCCCCCTCCATTCAAAAGCCCTCCAACCACAATTGCACCCTTCCATTGGCCCCCCACACTGTTTACCCCCTGCAATAAAATCCCCATCCCCGCACTCCAATGCCCCCCATCCAATCATCCCCAATGTCCTGTCTGAACCCTATCCTGGTTATCCCCTTCATTCAACCCACCCCCCACCTTCTAGTTGACACCCTCCCAATCGTAACAACATCCCCTTCCCCTACCAAGCGAATCCTCCTCTGATTGTCCTCTTCTCTGGTTCACCCCCATTCTGTTCAACACAACTCCTCTGTTCAATTCACCACCCCCAACACAGAAAGAAGAGACATGTAGTAAATGGTGGAGCAGCACAAATTGGTCTACAGCCTTTGGTGACTCTCAACTCATGGGGCATTTCTTCCTTGTTACAAGTTGCTGGATGATTTTGCTTTAATAGAAGCAACGATAAACCCGCCTCGATATTTTGGCAGCAGTTTTGTTTAGTGCCAGTGCTGCAGCTACAACATGGAAGAGAGGAAAGGAGGATGGAAGAAAGAGCGCCTCTACCAACTGGTTGGTTGTAAAATGTCAGTGTTGCTTAGCCTTAACACTTGAAATTGTGCTATGTAATGTTTGTACAAGCAGTTTAATCTGTTGTTGCTAACAGCACATTACAATTTCAATCCACAAAACCACTCCATTTTTAGTCAATAAACTTCCACTCAATCTAATTGGGTATGCCTGAAGTGTGCACATATGCTTCTGGACAAAATTGGAAATTTTAAAGCTGCCTTTGATGGTGAACTCTAAGGGTTGGCATTCCAGTTATGCAATCTCAATGAGGAGAAATGCTTGCTGGGAGCACAAGTTGAAATATTATGGGCTGTGGGCCTATGATTTCCAGAACAACACTCCTTGTAAACTGGGTAAGAGTATCAGCACTCTTCGTGGATTCTCAATCTTTTCATTTTTAAACGTGAATAGTTGTGATCTGATTACACTGCTGTTCAGTAGGTTAAATTGAATTTATTTGTCATAAATTTGAGCTGCGAAGTGCAACTTAAGATATTGGACAACACAATCAATTGATCTAATTATACTTGGATGAATTTAACAGTGGTTTAAGAAGTTTAAACAAAACAGTAGCACAAATAAATCAACTAGAGAGAAACACTTATTGAACATCTATACCCCGAGTGCGTTATCCAGATAGTTTTAAAATTTAGTAGCTCCAAATTTATTAATTACAAGCAAAGGACTACTGAGCAAAGGATTCTAAATATCTGAGTTTTAACTTATTGCAGGCAAGCCAATAGCATCACTATTTAAAGTGATTAACGAAGTATCCAACATATTGATTATGCGGAAACAACAATTAACGGATGAATTAAAGGAATAAGAATGATTGAGTGCTTCCGGCCGGCCCTCCCAAGCTAATCTGCTTCCCTCTCTGCAATCCAACACCTGCCCCTTCCACGATCACTGACCCAGCCACTCACCCCCCCAGGGCCCCCCATGATTTGGCCCCATCCAGAATCACCCCTGACCCTACAAATCTTTCACACCCCCACCACCTTGTGGTTTCTAACCCAGGAGGATGAATGTATTTGCCCCTTTAGCGGCAGTCTTTGCTGCAATGTTCTCTGCCCAACAGGAAGCTGAGCCTGTCAATCAGGCTGACTTCCAGGCAGAGACCCTGTTTATAAAAATACTCGCATGCCCTGGATTTAAAACACCACTGTGTTCACCCTGAACTCCTACACCTACTTGAAAACCCCACGCCAATAAATATTGGGGCCAGATTACCACCTCATCCACTAACCATTAAATTACACAGCCTCACATCTGTCTGTATAAGGCAGTTTCTCTTGCTCCCTGTTTTAAATCTAGAGGTTTAGTTTTGTATCTACAACCCGCTTTTTAGACTTCTCAATAACAGGAAGCAGTTTCACCTATTTCTTCCATCCCTTCAATGTTGAACATTTCTATCATATTGCTTTATGATCTGCCCCAAGTTTTCATGCCTTTCTTCATCATTGTATTCCCTCATATCTTGCAGAATCTGTGTGAATTAGTTTCCCTATAGCTTCAATAGTTTCCTATAATGTGGGTCCTAATACTGCACCTCATGCTCTAACTGAAGCACTGGGCAGAATTTTGCCGTCGGTGAGCAGGGGGCGGGGCCCGCTCGTTGATGTGTAAAATGATGCAAGATGATGTCGGGTGGAACCCCCGACGTCATCCTGCCCCATTTAAATTTCCAGGAAGGCGGAGGTGCAGCAAAATCAGCTGCGGGCCCGCCGACCTGTCAATGGCCAATTGAGGCCATTGACAGGATCATTTAAACAATAAAAGAACCTGCCCGTCCAACCATAAGATTGGTGGGCAGGCCAGGAGCCCAGGGGGCAAATGGAGAAAACATGAAACCTCATCCAGTGGCGGGATGAGGTGCCATGCAGGGTTTCAAAAATTTTAGTAATGTTATTATGTAAATTATGAACATGTCCCATCTCATGTGACATTGTCACATGAGGGGGACATGTTAGGGAATTTTTTTTTTTCTATTTTTAATATTTTTCAACATGGAAGCGATCTCCCTGAGGTAGCACTTAGCCTCAGGGAGATGTGCGCTCGTTCGTGCGCATGCGTGAAAGAGTGCACTCTCGCTTTTGGGGTATCCCCCACCGCCCGCAAAGGGAGCACATAGCATTTCCAGCCCGACGTCATGCTGGGCGGGCCTCAATTGGCCCACCCACATAAAATGGCAGCAGGGCCCGCTTCTCCGGCAGGGATCGGCTCCCCGCCGGCCGGAGGTTGTGTCAGGCCCGCCCGCCTGCCCGACAGGCAGAAAATTCTGCCCACTATTAAACTTGCATATAGGCTCATCATTACCTTTTAGTTTTTATATTCTATATATTAGTTTACTTTTTAATGTCTTTATCAACATGAGCTGCTGCCTTTAAAGTCATGTGAACCTGTACCTCTAAATTCCTCTGCTCTTCCATAGCACCGAGGCTAATTTCATTCAGGCTGTAAGTATTACTGTTACTTTTTTGATAAAATGTATCATCAAACACTTACTAACATTAAATTCCTTCAGCCCTGTGAATTTTCTCAATTTTTGTTACTCCCTTGTCCATGATCCCAAGGATTACCTGCATACCTCAGCAGTGCCTACCTCTCCCAATGGCAAGTTGAGGCTTCAGAGCTGCTGGCCCTGAGATTGGGCACATCCCCTCCTCCCCATGTAAACTCCTAAGAGAGTGTAAGGAGCATTTCTTTTTATTTCTGTTGGGCTGTTATAAAAAACATGCTTTCATTTTCTGTTGGACTGTAGATTAGGATTGCAATGGCTGCAGTTTGAGAGCCCATGTCCACTGGAACAGGATGAGAGATATATACAATGTTGCAGTTATGGAACAGAGTGTGGCAAGAAAGACAGGATGGTACCGGAAAGGAGTCCTGGACCAAGAGAGCTGCCTGACAACAGCATTTTAATTGGCTCCTGACCAGATAACCAGGGTTTTGTGTGGCAGCAGTGTAGCAGAAAGCTCCTGGCCTGCAAAGAGAAAATATCTAAAACCTCTTTTCCTCATGTCTCTATAACCTGCTCTCTCTCTGAGGAAACCGCTGTAAAAAGGAAAAGGGGAAAACCACTGTTAGAGACATTGAAAAGCAAGTTTTCAACCAGTGAACTAAATACTGAAAGTGCTGGAAGACCACCTTGTGTCATCAACAAGAACTGAAAGGAATTTGGAAAACATTGATCAAAATCAACCCATCAAATCTTGTACTCCAGGGTAGGATATTTAGGTCAGTGAGCGGGGTGGCGGGGGGCAGGGCCCACTTGCCAATGCTTAAAATGACGCGTCATTTCAATTTTCAGGTCTGGCAGGGGTGCAGCCGAATCAGTTGTGCGCCCTCTGACCTGTCAACGGCCTATTGAGGCTATTTAAAAAGTAATTAAGCTGATTAATGGACCTGCCCATCCAACCTTAAGGTTGGTGGGCAGGCCAGGAGCCCTGGCGGGCTTCAGAAAAAGCATGAAACCTCATCCACGGGCGGGATAGGGCGTTCATGTCGGTTTTTAAAAAATTAACAGATGTTTGATTAAAAGTGATGGACATGTCCCAACTCATGTGACAGTGTCACATGAGGGGACATGTCAGGGAAATTTTATTTTTGCCCCTTCACCGTTTTTAAATTTGGCACCGATCTCCCTGAGGCAGCATTTAGCCTCAGGGAGAGGAGTGCGCTCTTTTGTGCGCATGCGCGAAAGAGCACACTCTCGGCTGAGGGAAAAACCCCCCCCGGCCTGCACAGGGAGTGCATAGCGCTTCCTGGTGAATGTCACGCTGGGTGGGCCTTATTTGGCCCCACCCATGTAAAATGGCGGCGCGCCCCCGATCAGGGGCGCTGATCGGAGGAGAAAATCGCCTGACGGGGAGAAAATTCTTCCCCAGATTTCTGCTATTGAATTATTTTATCCCAACCTTAAAATCCATGTTTTGTGTGTCGTGTGTGTGTGTGTGTGTCGTGTGTATAGGGATTTAAGAGGGGGGTAGAGTTTAAGTTATAATGTTAGAAGTTAGTAGTTCACATTTCTTTCTTTTGCCACTAGTTAAAGACAATTTGTTCAATAAACACTTATTTACTTATTAAGTTTACAAACCTGGTGCTCGTATTCTGTTAACCTAAATTAAACAGTTTAGTAGAATTGGGGAAATCTGGTGGTTTGACATTTGTCACGGCTTGAGGAGCAGTGGGGCTTGATATTACAGTGCACTATCCCCAGTGAGTCATGACAGAAAGACAAAAAAAGAAAAACCCAGGGCCAAAAAGAGAAAAGCTGACTCTGGAAAATTCCTCTTCGAGTCCTTCAGGCAATCAAAATCAGGAGCTCATGAGCATTCTGTGCAAACACATGTATCTTTTATATGATGTGCTTTCTGCCCCAGTCAAAAGCCAGTGCAGCTCCCTTTTGAAGTGGCAGAGAAGCCACCAGACCAGCCTACACTGTAATAAAGAGACTCACTGCTCTCTGGAAAAAAACCCACCCAGCATCCAGTCTTGTCATACACATAAACAATTTAAACTCATGTCCTCTGGCCCTCCCCAATCTGTTAAACTGGAAGAATCTGTCTAACACTATCCTGATCTTTAATTATTTTAGAGACTCTAACACCTCTAAGTCTGCATTGCTTTAAAGCAAATAAAACTAAGTCCTTGAACCTAGCTAAGTAGCTGCAGTGGTTAAAACTTGGGATACGGTAATTTAATCCTTAATTAAAGGCTTTAAAATTTCCCCTCACACAATTATTAAACTGCCTGCCCTTGGAATTATCCAGATTTGTGCCGTCTTCTTTGAAAAATAACAGTCACTACATTAGCCACGCTCCAGTCCTCCAGCAAACATCCACACTCAATATGATACCTGAAATATAACTTGCAGAGTCTCATCAATTACTTTTTGCATATCCTTCCGGAGTCTATGATGTATCCTATTGTACTTTGTTACCATGGGGAAGCACGCTGACGTGTAAAATGACGCGCGGTGACATCGTGCGTGCATCTCAACATCACCACGCATCATTCCGATCTTCCATTCAGCGGGTGCGCACCGGAGTCGGCTGCACGCCCGCGGGACTGTCAAAGGCCTGTTAAGGCCATTAATCAACTAATTAAACAAATTGACGGGGCTGCCCACCTAACCTTAAGGCTGGTGGGCAGGCGAAGAGCTCAAGCGGCCTTTCCGTTTTGCATGAAACCTCATCCATGGGTGGGATGAGATTTCATGAAGGGTTTATTAATTAAATAAAAATTTTAATGAAAATTCATAAACATGTCCCAGCTCATGTGATGCTGTCACATGAGGGGACATGTCTGAATAATTTTATTTCTTCTTTTTTTCCAATTTTAAAACTGAACTTAATCTCCCTGAGGCAGCTCTGTGCCTCAGGGAGATTTCTGGGCTGTTTCGCGTGCTTGTGCAAAAGAGCACGGGCCCCAACTCTCCCTCCTCCCCACGCCCGCACAGGTAGTGCTGAGTGCTAACTGGCGCACATCATTCTGGGCAGGCTTTAATTGGCACATCCACGTAAAATGGCGGCATGCAGCTGATCGCAGGCGGCGATCGGCTCCGTGACCGCCCACGCCCGCTCCCAACCGGCCCGCCCAACAGGCAGGAGATTCTGCCACATGGTACAGCTGTACTTGTGCAGTTACCCTAAGGAATCAGATCTTATGATGGCAGCCGCTTACCATAATTTGATTTTACACAGAGAAAGCATGGCTTGTAGCACACTTGACTGGGGGCAGCAAGGTCTTAGCTAGTAACAGCTTTTCAAGGGTTGCAGTTTGCTATAAAAGGGGGGAGTTAGAGTATTGTCAGAAAAAAGGACTAATTTGTTCACAATAGACTGTGGAGAGATGCTGGCAACCATTGACCCTTGTAACGCTGAAGAGCTGGAGGTGCTGCTGCAGGAGACGTACCAAAGGAGAACGGTCATATTTGGAATTGAAAACCTTCCTTAGCAGAAGCACAGATATGAGCTGCATGAAGCATAGTCACCGACCAAGTAAATGAGTTATCCAGCTCTCTCATACATGGCAATAAATGTGAATGAAGCTTAATCACACGAGGCACAAGATGAAAGTCAGTGCGCTCCTCATTTTTGCACAAATTTCTTATGTCGCCTATCAACGACAGATTTGATCATATTACTTTTTTTTTAAACTCTATCTTAATAGTAGTGCTTTTGAAATAGATTTGAAGTTTTTCTTCTATTTTTAGTGTTGTCTTTATTGTTAATTTAGTTTTGGTTGGCAAGCCATTCCCTTTTATTCCTTGGGCAGAATTTAATGCCCTCCCATGTGGTGCGTTTGGTGGTGGCAGGAGCATTTAATCAGGTAGCTGGGGGACCCACCACCTTCCCACCTCCTCCCCAAATAAACCCATGGCGGAAAGGTCCTTGTATGGCCTTCCTGCCCTGCCACCTATTGAGGCCCTTAAATGGCTAGTTAACATCTACTTATAGGCTTCATCCCACCGTAGCTGGTTTTAAACCAGCAGCAGGGAGGGTGGTCAACATGTAGGAAGCCTGAAAAGCAAACAGGTGAGGGCTTGTTTATGAGCTTCCAGGGGAGTTCCCCTCATTCAGAGACACTCAGTAGCTGGCTGAGTTACCCGGCATTGGGAAAAGAGGTACTGTGAGCCAACACCCCTGCCTTTGCTGCTGAACCGTCTCCTCTCTCCCCCAGAACCCCCACCCCACAACCCCTCACCCACCATCACTCACCTGTGGTCTGGCATCCAGCATTGATATTAGGTCTCAGGTGGGTGTATATCAGCAGCAGCCACCGCCTCTTCGGTGGCGCTGCCATTCAATAGAGCTGCTGAATTCTGATGGACTGGTAGCTCCCAGCGGGTGAAACCTCTTCCCACAGATTCTTGACGCCAGGGAAGGCCCACTGCTTTCTAGTTAGGAGCCTGAGTGGCACTTAATTTGGTTGGTATTCCCTAAAATAGATGACGTGGGGCTCTCATTAGCTCTCCAGCCAGCGGGCAAAACTCCTGTGGCCTCCTTTAGATGCCGCCGCCCCCCCACCCCCCCCCCCACCCACCCCACACTATTTTCAGTGTTCAAGGTTGTCCAGGCTCCTATATCACAGTGAACAATCCAAAATGACATGATTGTTGCGAATGGAGCATCCTTAGGTTTTCTATTGAAAAATAAACTGAAGGGTTAAGAATCATAGTGCAGGACACTAGGAAGGTTAAAAAGAAGAGGTAATAGTGATTAGGTGGTGTCAAGCTTAGGCATTAAAAGCCTAAAGATTATGGAAGGAAGGAAAGATTGAAGAAGGCAAGGGAGTAAATTTTGTGAAATTGGAAATTTACGGGTCATTGAGGACAGAAAATTGCAAGCAGAGTGCCTGTGAATTTCCAATTTACACTGGCTGTATACAAAGCTTTACCAGCAGTATAGGGTCTTGGAAAAATTAGCCCAAAGAGTTCCACAGTTTAAGATCTTTGAGTAGAAGATGGTCTGATGAGCTGTGATTTCAGCACAATGATGCATGAAGGAGAAAGAGCATGAGGGATGTGATATTTGCACCGTAGAAAGAATGAAAGAGCAAAATTCATAGCAGTATTCAAGAAAAGAATTAAAGCGTGTTTACAGAAAGTCCCTAAGTACTTCACGAGTGATGGGTTCTTTGTGAACTGCAATCATTGCTATTACATTCACAAATATTGTAGTGAATTTGTGCAGTTCAGCACAGCAAAGAAAAAGTCAGATGATTGGCCATTTAATCTGTTATTTATGATGATGTTGGTTGAGGGAGAAATTTTAGCCAGGTCACTGGGAAAAGTTTCTGCTCTCCTTTGAATGATACCATAAGAAAGTTGAGACAGAGAAGTTTGAGCTTAGAGATGAAAGAGGGATCCTCTACAGATGAGCATTTCCTTGGATCATGCCTCGAGTATGTGAGAGGCACTAGAAAAAGTTCTCCAACATAGCAGAGGTTCTTCAGTCTTGAACTTGCTTACCACTATCAGCTTCAAGCATTCCCAATGATGCTATAAGTAGGAGTTTGGTTTTAGGTTTAAACTAATATTATTATTCACTCCTCAAACAGAAAATTATGTACTCCATGTTTTTTACTGGCACTAATAAAACAGGAAAAAAGATTTTTATTTAAAAAAATAACCTGCAGTACAACGCTTTCTTTAAAATAACAATAATGTTACTTTACTCCTGTTAACAGTAGCAGAGGCAATCATTCTGTCAATTAATACTGCAAACTCCTGATCAGCAATCCTCTATCTTGCTTTTTTTGCATGCACTTTAACCCCAATTATAATTTTTTTAACAAAAAAGGAACAGAAAGCACCAGAAAATGCTTCACATGCCATTTGAAACCCTGGCTCTATTGTACAATTATATCTCTTGCATTCATTAAAAACATAAAATTTACAAGTAGCAACTACACAATCACTTCTTGGTTTTAAAACTTCTATGTGCAGAGATCCTTACAAAGCTAGAAGATGAACATATTGTACTTGACAGCGTTTGATGCCCTGCATTGACCTGAATGTCTATTCCCTCCCCTTCCCTCTCTCTAAGGATAGAGATACTAAAGAACTAATACCTCTCATGATCAAGGTAGTGAAAGAAGGTTTGGAGTTTATCTTGAGGGGGCTCTGCAAAACATCGTGGAGCAAATTTCCCTGTTTTGCACTCAGGTATAAATATCATTCTTCAAGGAGCACTTAAAGGAAAACTGGACAGGGATCCTCATGCAGTTGTATTGGAGCTCACACAATTTTCTGTCCAGATTTGATGGAAAAGAAAGTGAGTTTCATTAAGGGCACGTGATCTTCCAACAAATTTTCTTCAATGCACTTCATCCAGGAAATTCTTTACACCAAATTCAAAAAAAGGATAATCTACTCTATGGCCTGAATTTCACGCTTGGCGTGTGTGCCAAACCGGCGGACACGAATTGCACTTCCGCTCGCGATCAGCCCCTGAAAGCAATTTCACGCTGGCTGGCCAATTAACAGCCAGCCAGTGTGAAACACACACTGAGAAAGCCTCAGCGCTGCTGGGCAGGGGGCGAGAAATACACTGAGACTATACCAAATTCAAATCACCTAAAAACTCCATTACCCACTGAGAGAACAGGTTGTGGAGTCGAAATTCCATGATGCACTACTTTTAATGAACTAGGGTAAAATTCCTATGTTTGCTATTTAACAAGGCAAATTATAGAAAATTTGAAAATACAAGAAGGTTACCCAAATCTAATAAATAGAATGTTTACAGTAGCCTCAGGATAATTGCCCACTCTTTGCAGCCCATTAGCCTAGGTTGAATTCAAATCCAGGGGTGGATTTTCACCTCCCTACAGAAGTGAAAGTCGGGTCTGGAAACCTGAAATTGTGATTTTTTTCGTCTGAACAAAATAATTTCCTCTGGGGGAATGGGGGGGGTACGCATGGGGGATATAAGGAAGTGTAGAGGCGGCATGGGGAAGTATGGGGCATGGAGGGAAGATGGGTGGGATTTGAGGTGTGAGGTTTAGGGGGCTTAAGAATGATGTTGGGAATTTGGCTGCAGTCCTCAAAACTGAGCTGGACCTTCCAACCAGCTCCCCACACCCCCATCCTCCTGCACTGCATTGTGGCATCAAACTGCACATGGGACCTGCGCCACTTGCTTCAAAAAATGAAAATCCTAGGCAAAGTCAGTCATGTGTAGGGTGTGTGCAGTGAAAGCCATGAAAGGGCCCAACTCATGTTTTATGAACCCGAGAGGTACATCCAGGCCCAGGGCTCAGGCAAAAGGACAATGTTCTAACCTATTGTCCAACAAACCTGTAAAACACAGGTTTTCATAAAAGAGTAATAATAACTGCAATAATGCTTTAAGGGCGATTAGGATAGCATTATTGATTGTACAGAAGAAAGAAACTAAAAATTTTGTCACATCAATCTGCAGAAATAAAGACTTTGGGCAAAGTTTACACTAAGTCAAGTTGCAAAACTGCTTCAGGATTCAGGAAAGAGCAACAAAGCAAAGATTACAAAGAAACAGGAGAAATTTCCCAATTCTAATGCTGGTGCCATACGCACAGGAAGTCTGTGGCCAAGTTAGAGCACAGAAAATCTGCTAGAAATATGCTGCCTGCTATTTTTCAATCGGAAAGCATGAGAAACTCAGGGGCTCATGCTGTTGGAGTGTATGAGTCTCACTAAAGGCTTGATCTTGAGTTTGTGCAATGATGATGGTGAATTGACAGCCCATTTTACATCTATCTTGTTTGGATGGAAACCAGGCAAGATGTATAAGATACTGCAGATTCCATATCACCTATTTTACACTATCTCACCAAATCAAAACCCACCACTAAAGATGAAAACTATCTTAATTATGGCAGAGTTGCACTTTTAGAATCATAGAATGGGTACAGCACAGAAGGGGGCCTTTTGGCCCTTGATCCGTACTGGCTCTCTGCAAGAACAACTCAGCTAGGCCCACTTTTCCCCATAGCCTTACAGTTTTATTTCTCTTCAGATAATTTCTCTTTTGAAATCTACAATTGTATCTGCAGCCCATTAATACATAAGACTGCGGCATTGACCTCACATATTGTGGTCCTTCCCATCACACCCTTTGAGCAAGGCATGATACTGCTAAAGGCCCAGCAGCCCACAAGGCATGGAAGAATTCTTCTTGCCCAGCCACATTCCACACTTATTGGAAACCACAAACGTCGCAAGGTTGCATGCATTAACAAGAATTAAATCTGTGAACCCCGAGTGCAGCTAGCTGGTCTTTTTAAATCACTGTGCTCCTATGTGATGCTGCCCCTCCACTGATAGCTGAGATGGAGGCAGGTTGCTGGCATTTGTGTTCCATGGCATTCAATGACCTTGTCCTCTGGCTGCCTGAGACCTGGTGGACCCTGATATTTTAAAGGGCTCCTGCACAGGGACTGAACCCTCCTGTGTCCTCGCAGCCACGTGAAGAACTGATGTCTCTGACAGAGGGATTGAGGGGGTCACTGTTCACACCAAGAACACCCTGAGAGGAGCTCTGAGACACTTCAGGCAGCTGCTGGCAATAATGGCACCAAATTATAATTTTGACAAAGCCAGTTAAGGGATTCCTGGTACACTGACTGAGCTCATACATCTAAGCCGATTTTAACTGCTGGCAGGAGCGTTTTAGGCGGATTTTAAATGCTGGGCCTCAATTGAATTCCACTGGTCAGTTACTCAGCCATGTATGGTAGAAAGCCACAGATAGCTGTGATCTGGAGGATAGGAGAAGATTGCTGGCGCACTGCCAGAATGTTCCCATCAGCAATAAAAGTGTGGGGATTGTTGTGATGTTGGGAAAGTTGAAGTCAATTAAAATAAAAGGGGCATTGTGCAAAATCAGGAGCCAAACTGATTATGACATCTTCCATCAGGAAAGCTGGGTTAAAATTACTTCCCACCGTCATGAAGTGGTGCCTATTAGAGTTGCACAGGTTCTGGGTCCTCTGCCTTTCACATGTTTGTGATCAATATTTAAAATATATCAAATAATAATTACCATGTTTCTAATGGCCAGAAGTTACATGACTAGATGACTAGTGGAAGGAAGGCTGATAAAATTCAAAAGTATTAGAATAAAGGTGGATTTCAATGTGGTGCTCTGTATTATTTTGATCAAGCTGGTAACTTATGCAATTGCTCATGTAAATTATGGTAAGGTTTTGGGCACTTAAACATGAAACTAAAGCTCGCAATATTCATGCTTTCTAGTGATACCCAAGAAGTGGGCCAGGTGGTCGAATCACCATCACTCCATTGAGTTCATGATCTCAGCCACACAAAAACCAAAATTCAAATCAGGTTCCTCACTAGAGACAGGAGGGATGTTACAAATGGAGTATCTCCATGGGGTTACTCCTCTACATTTCCAGCAGACTGTTGAAAGCAACATTAGGAACAACCCAGGAGGAGACTGTCACATATAGAGCATGATTTGGATCACCTTCAAAGAAAGAAAATGAGTTAAACTGAGTATGGATTCCCATAAAAGATCACACATTTACAAAAACGATATATGCAGATCTGGTGGCAAGAAAACAAAATGTCCAGTAGTGTCCAAAAAGAAAATTATACCAGGATGTAAGATCACAGTGAAGAATGAAAAGACAAATAATAGACAAATTTTATTATCTAGGAGGTATGTTAACATTGGATGGAAAGTGCAACAGGAAATAAGATGAAGGAATGGAGCGGCCAAAGATAGATTTCAAAAAATTAAAGAGATTAGAATCAACTCAAAATTGGCCATGAAAACAAAGCTGAGAATCCTGGAGTGCTAAATCACACCAATTTTGACAGAAAGAAGCAAGTGTTGGATGATCAGTGAAGCAACGCAGAGAAGAACTGAGACTGCAGCGTTGTGGATTTTGAGGCAAATAATGAAGATATCTTAGACAAGTCACACTACCAATGAAGAAGTGCTAGTAAAATCTGAGACTAAAAGAACACTGCTGATCAAGATCAGGAAGAGACAGTTGGAATTTCTTAGGCATGTTATAAGAAATGATGATTTACAAAGTCTGATGCTGATGGGAAAGATTGATGGTAAAAGAGATCGAGGTAGACGAAGAATGACCTTTTAAAAGAGCCTCACAAACTGGATGAATGTACCACCAACTAAGATGATCCATGCCTCTAAAGCAAGATTAACATGGAGGTCCGTGGTCGCCAACACCCTCTTAGCGCATGTTAACTGTAGAGAGAGAGAGGTGGTATCCATGATGCACTTAACACATCTTGTAAGGCCATAATTTTTTTTAAAAAAGGAAAGTTACCTGAGGCATCGAAAAAAAGATTTGAAAACACAATGGGCTGAATTCTTCCCCATCGGTGGGGGAAGTTGAATGGCGGGCGCACACAGGTGCGCTTCCGATTGGTGCCCCCGATCGGAGGCGCAGCACCATTTTACATGGGCGGGCCAATTAAGGCCTGCCCAGCATGATGTCTGCAGGGAAGCACTATGCGCCCTCTGTGCAGGCAGGGGGGAATCCCAAAATCGAGAGTGCGCTCTTTCACTCATGTGCACGAAAGAGTGCACTCATCTTCCTGAGGCTAAGTGCAGCCTCAGGGAGATCATCTCAAAATGTCAAAAACCTTAAATTAGAAAAATAAAATTTCCCTAACATGTCACATGAGTTGGGACATGTCCATAATTTAAAAAAAACTTTATTAAAATTTTTTAAAAGCTACATGAAACCTCATCCTGCCTGTGGATGAGGTTTCATGCTTTTTCTAGTTCGTGCTGGGGCACCTGGCCTGCCCGCTAACCTTAAGGTTGGATGGGCAGGTCCTTTAATTACATAATTGACTCTGGCAATGACCGCAATTGGCCATTGACAGGTCGGCGGGTGCGCAGCTGATTTCACTGCGCCCCCACCTTCCTGAAAATTTAAATGGGGCGCGGTGACATCAGATGTTGCCCCCGACGTCACCGCGCATTATTTTACCCGTCGGCGAGCGGACTCCATCCCCGCTCGCCGACGCATAAAATTCTGCCCAATATGGCACAGAGATGGCCATTCACAAGATAAAGCAATGCAGATACCATAAGGAAAAACTTAAAATATCCTTTCTGCGGTTATCTGCAGTGTATTTCAGTACTTGCAGTTTTTATCAGAGATTTGCAGTATTTGTATATTCCCTTTTCAGCACCAGAATTTGCGTTGTGGATTAAGATGGGAAAATTATTAGCCCACAAAGAGGGAAACTAACCTTTCTCACAATGCTCCACCTATTCAAACAGGCTGCTTGCTGCCTCAGCAAAACCCAAAGAAATCATCATCTTCAACAGCAACTTATATTTAAATAGTGCCTATACCATAATAAAAAGTTGAGATGAAAGCCAAAAATAAGCTAAAGGAACTGTTTCTGTACTTTTAAATGATCACTATTTTGGAAAAATGTGCAGATTGAGATCCCAAAAACACCAAGCAAATTCCAGAATCAATGGACTAAAATCAGAATCTTACCTATTCAGTCACAGATAGTTCTGATGCTCTCTAGTGTAGCAGCAAAAAATGGACAGTCCGATTGTTCACAGTTTTGTTAATAAAGTTGTAAAACCCTTTATTCTAAAAAAACTGCTCTGACAGATGGATACTGAGTTGTGTTTTTGAAATGTTTCGATGTTGGCTGCTCGAATTTGGAAGATTTTACTGAAGCACAGGATTACTGCAGAACCATTTTATCTTACTGCAATCTTGGTCATCTCCAAATGTGAGAAATGTACCCTCCAGGCTTAGGCTGTTGCAGACACAACTCCCTCAACAGCAACAAAATGCGAAATATTCTCAATAGGTTGAATGGAACAGTTATAAATGCCGTCACGGCTCTGACTAACTGAAATTCATTCAAGGCATTATGGTACAGTGGTTTATTGATATGGCAAAGAGTGAGTCAATTATGTGCCAGCATCATTGTTTTCAAACACTTAAAAAGTTTTTTGATAGGGTAGAATAGGAATATTTATATTATACCCTCAAGGAACTTCCACTTGGCATTGGCTTCATCTAATCAGTCACAATGCCTGTCATAACCCTAGAGCAATATTTCATAGAGGATGTATGATCTTATCCACCTTTTCAATCAACCATGGAATTAGACAGTTATCCATTCTCCCATTTTGTTAGGAGTTGCAGTTCTGGTATTAACTGAGGTCATTCAGACATGGCAGTTTCTGTGGTGTTCAGCCCAAATGTCTCAGGATACAGGGCAGACACTGAAATCCTTCCCCATATTCATGACTGAATGCTGAGCGCAGGTGGATAAAACAAAAGCAGTTTACTGAAAAGCAGGTTATCAATCAGCACAGTACAGTCAGGCCACATGCCATGCTGGATACAATTTTGACGCACATAATTAGTAGGTTTCGCTCTATACATAATTAGGTAGCACAGCTCAAATCAAATAACTGCAGAAAATGCTGGAAGTGCATGGCAGATCTATCAGCAATAGGAAAAGAAAAAAAAACTAATTTGCCAGTCTTGTCTAACAATTTCTAGCAAATATATTAATCTGTCTTTTCTTTTCTGAAATGTGGTCTTGCCTCCTGTTTTGTTTTTGCTTTGGATTTCTAGCATTTGCACTTTTTCCTTTTAATGTTGAATGAAAAGCTTTTATGTTACAGTTATTGAAAAAACTATCCAAGGTTAAAGGGGTATGGTTACTGCAACAGTTACAGTGATGGACATTAAAACTGGCAGCAAACTGAGAGATTAGCTGAAACCGGCAGTATTAAAAAAAAAATAAGAATTTCTACACCATGGGCAGAATTTTACGACCCTGTTGCTGCAAACTGTTCAAAAGCCCATTGGCTTCAGGGGGACCGGAAAATCCCGCCGGCGGGAGAGGGCGTAAAATTCCACCCCGTGGGGAGAATTTTCCCTCTGTCGGCGGGGTTGTGCGGGGGTGGGCAGGAGCAGGCGCAAGCCCGATCACCGCCCCCGATCGAGTCGGCGCCGCCATTTTACGTGGGCGGGCCAGTTAAGGCTTACGCACAAAAGAGCGCAGAAATCTCCCTGAAACACAGAGGTGCCTCATGGAGATTAGTTTAAGTTTAAAGCATCTAAATAAAGGAAATAAAAAATTTTAAGACATGTCCCCTCATGTGACAGTGTCACATGAGCTGGGGCATGTCAATGATTTTTTTTTAAAATTTATTCAATTTTTAAACACTTCATGAAACCTCATCCCGCCCGTGGATGAGGTTCCATGAAAAATGCAAAGGCCATCTTAAGGTTGGACGGGCAGCTAAGTTTATTAGTTTAATTAGTTTTTAACAGGCCTTAATAGGCCTTTGATAGCTCGGCGGGCGAGCAGTTGAGTCGGCTGCGCGCCCACCGAACTGAAAATCTAAATGACGGCGGGACACACGCCCGAGGTCACCCCACATCATTTTATGCCTCGGCGAGTGGGCCCCGCCCCCGCTTGCCGAGCCAAAAATTCTGGCCCATGAGCTCTGCCCCAAAAAAAGAGAGTGAGATTGATAATAAAATTGTTTTGAAAAGTCTGCTGTTGCTTGTTAAGGCCTTGTTAATGAGCCTGCAGGGGAAAATACAACAGTTTTTCTCCTCTGGTTTTATTAGGATGATCAGGTAGGAATTAGCTTCCCAACTGAGCTGGAGTTGATTCAGTAATGAAGCAGCTACATACTTTGACAGTGCATCTGTTCAACATAGATATTGCTGCAACTGTTATACTAGGGGGTTCTGCAGTGTCATTGGTGAGAGAATGATTCCAGTGTAGAAACATCCCCATTGACTATGATTGGCCTTTTAAACAATCTATTGCACTCACTAGCAATAAATCAACTAGTTCTTGACTCAGGGGCACTTTAAGCAGATGAGCGACAACATTGAAGAGCCCTAATATGCTGCTCAGCGGTATATTTGCTCATCCTATGGGAAACTAAAAATATTAAAGTTTAGTGGGTAGAAGTTTACCTCAAAATGGGTGATATCGTGTCAGCTATCCATTTAAGGCAGCACCTGATATTTAATTCGGTTGACTACAATGGAACTGAATATCAGACGTTGTATACAATGAGCAGTCAATCTAATATCACCCATACTGGGTCACTGCCTGAGAACAATTTCTACTCCTAGATGTTTAAGTAAATCATTTTGAGTGAACAGACCTCTCTAACTTCTCAGTCAATTGTTTTAAAAAGTCATTGTTTATTTTAATTCTTTCACAGGACATGGGCATCACTGACTAGGTCGGCATGTTTATTGCCCATCCCTAGTTGCCCTTGAGAAGGTGGTGGTGAGCTGCCTTCTTGAACTTCTGCAGTCCCTGTGGTGTAGGTACACCCTCTGTGCTGTTAGGGAGGGAGTTCCCGGATTTTGACCCAGCAACAGTGAAGGATCGGCGATATAGTTCCAAGTAAGGATGGTGCGTGGCTTGGAGGGGAACTTGCAGTGATGGTGTTCCCATGCATCTGCTACCCTTGTCCTTCTAGATGGTGGAGGTTAGGGGTTTGGAAGGTGCTGTGTCAGGAGCCTAGGTGAGTTTCTGCAGTGCATCTTGTAGATGGTACACACTGCTGCTACTGTGCATTGGTGGTGGGGGCAACAGATGTTGGAAGTGGTGGATTGAGGTGCCAAAACAGCGGGCTGCTTTACCCTGGGTGGTATCGAGCTTCTTGAGTGTTGATGGAGCTGCACTCATCTAGGCAATTAGACCAGGGCCTTGAAAATGGTGGATAGGTTTTGGGGAGTTAGGAGGTAAATTACATGCTGCAGAATTCCCAGCTACTCACCTGCTCTTGTATCTGCAGTAGTTATATGGCTAGTCCAGTTCAGTTTATTGTCAATGGTATCCCCCAGGATATTGATAGCGGGAGATTCCGCAATGGTAATGCCATTAAATATCAAAGGACGATGGTTGGAAATCTCTTGTTGAAGATGGTCATTGTTTGGCACTTTGTGACACAAATGTTACTTTATCAGTCTAAGCCTGAATATTGTCCAGGTCTTGCTGCATATTGCCACGACTGCTTCAGTATCTGAGAAGTCATGAACGGTGCTGAACATTGTGCAATCATCAGCAAACATCCTCATTTCTGACCTTATGATGGAAGAAAGGTCATTGATGAAGCAGCTGAGTTGGTTGGGCCTAGGACACTACCCTGAGGAACTCCTGCAGTGATGTCCTGGAACTGAGATGATTGACCTCCAACAACCACAACCATCTTCCTTTGTGCTAGGTATGACTCCAACCAGCGGAGAGTTTTCACCCTGATTCCCATTGACTACAGTTTTGCTAGGGCTCCTTGAAGCTGCATTCAGTCAAATGTGGCCTCGGTGTCAAGGGCAGTCACTCACTTCGCCTCCGGAGTTCAGCTCTTTTGTTCATGTTTGAATTAAGGCTGTAATGAGGTTAGGAACTGAGTGCCCCTGGTGGAACCCAAACTGAGCATCAGTGAGCAGGTTGTTTCTAAGTAAGTGCCTCTTGACAGCACTGATGATAACCCCTTCCCTTACTTTGCTGATTATCAAGAGTGTACTGGTGCAGTGGTAATTCGTTGAGTTGGATTTGTCCTGATTTTTGTGGACAGGACATACCTGGGCAGTTTTACACATTGTCAGGTAGATGCCAGTGTTGTAGCTGTACTGGAACAGCTTGACTAAGAGCTCAGCTAATTCTGAAGCAAAAGTCTTCAGTACTATTGCTGGAATGTTGTCAGGGCCCATAGTCTTTACTATATCCAGTGCCTTCAGCCACTTATTAATATCATGTGGAGTGAATCGAGTTGACTGAAGACTGGTACCTGTGATGCTGGGGAGCTCAGAAGGAGGCCAAAATGAATCATCCACTCGGCATTTCTGGCTGAAGATTGTTGCAAATTCTTCAGCCTTGTCTTTTGCGCTGATGTGCTGGGCTCCTCCAGCATTGAGGATGAGGATATCTGTGGAGCATCCTCCTCCAGTGAGCTGTCTAATTGTCCACCACCATTCACGGCTGGATGTGGCAGGACTGCAGAGCTTAGATCTGATCAGTTGGCTGTGGGATTGTTTAGCTCTGTCTATCACTTGCTGCTTCCACTGTTTGGCACGCAAGTAGTCCTGTGTTGTAGCTTGACCAAGTTGGCACTTCAATTTTAGTGCTCGTGCTGCTCCTCTGCACTCTTCATGGAACCAGGTTGTACCCCCGGCTTGATGGTAATGGTAGAGTGAGGGATATACGAGCCACAAGGTTACAGTTTGTGGTTGTATTCAATTCTACTGCTGCTAATGTCCCACAGCATCTCATGGATGCCCAGTTTTGTGTTGCTAGATCGTTTTGAAATCCATCCCATTTAGCACGGTGGTAGTGCCAAGTAGCACGACAGAGGGTATCCTTAATATGAAGGCGAAACTCTGTCTCCACAAGCACTGTGCAGTGGTCATCCCTACCAATGCATCTGGGACAAGTAGAATGGTGAGGATGAGGTCAAGTATGTTTTTCCCTCTTGCTGGATCCCTCACCGCCTGCCGCAGACTGAGTCTAGGAGCCGGCTGAGCCCTAAAGGGCTCAGCCGGCTTGATCAGTAGTGGTGCTACCAATCCACTCTTGGTGGTGGACATTGAAGTCTCTCACCCACATTATATTTTGTGCCCTAGCCATTTCCTCCAAGTGGTATTCAACATGGAGGGGTACTGATTCACCAGCTAGGGTGAGGGGTGCGGTAGGTGGTAATCAGCAGGAGGTTTCTATGCCCATGTTTGACCTAATGCCATGAGACTTGATGAATTCCAGAGTTGATGATGAGAACTCCCAGGGCAACTCCTTCCTGACTGTATACCAGCTCTGGTGAGTCTGTCCTGTCGGTGGTGGTGTCTGGTTGAATGTCTGTAAGGTCTGATTCCATGAGAATGATTATGTCAGGCTGTTGCTTGACTAGTTTGTGGGACAGCTGATGATGTCACAATACCTGCTTGAAATAAAGATAAAGACTAAGACTGGCTTCTTCCAACAGTGTCCATAAAACTCGACAGTGAACTTGTCTCACCTGTTTTCTCTTTGATAAATTCAAATGGGAACTTAGCTAGTTAACTGATAATTACCAATTTGAACTCCCCAACAACAGCTCTCCCAATTTTGGCACAAGCACAAGATGTTAGTAAGGAGGACTTTGCAGGGTCAACAGGGCTGTGTTTGCTGCTGTCATTTCCAGTGCCTAGGTTGATGCCAGGTGGTCTGTCCGGTTTCATTCCTTTTGTAGGCTTTGTAGCAGATTTGATACAACTGAGTGACTTGCTAGGCCATTAGACAGAAGGCATTAAGAGTCAACCAACTGCTGTGGGTCTAGATTCACATGTAGGCCAGACCAGGTAAGGCTGACTGATTACCTTCTCTAAAGGACATTAGTGCACCAGATGGGTCTTTATGGCAATCAACAATGGTTTCATGGTCACCATTACCGTAACTTGCTTTTTGATTTAAGTTCCAGATTTATTAACTGAGTTTAAATTCTACCAGCTGCCTTGGTGACATTTGAACATGTGTCCTCAGAGCATTAGCCTGGGCCTCTGGATTACTAATCTGGGTGACATTATCACTACATCACCACTTTCCTTTATGGGGAATATTGACCACGGAAATAGCTCTGTCACTCCATTACCATCTTACTTAGAGTTTCCATCCAGCAACAGCAACACCAGTAACAACTTGTTTTTATATAGTGCCTTTATAGGAAAAAAAAGTGCTTCTTAGAAGGGTAATTAGGGAAATCATGCAAAGTGCAAATGAGTTTTTTTATTATTTGATAATACTGAATATTTTTGTAATGCATTTTATGTAACTTTACATATAGCAGTACATGAGAGTTTAAAACTGGCATCAGATACTTGCAAAAACAAGACACTGATGATGCTTTCAGATACTTGCAGTTTGATAATTGTATTTGTTCTCTCTATGTTGGAGTTGTGGGGGAGGCTAGACAAGACGCATAACTGTTCTGATTTATCCACAATTTCAATGAGAATCGACTCACCTCCCTGGGCGATGGAACAGCCTATTCAGAAAATAATTAGACCAAGTTTATCTGATGGCTGGGTCTTTATTTATTTCACATGTTAGCTGTAAGCATTATGCAAGATGGAGAAGAATATATTGATTATCTGTTATCTGTAGTAGTTGATTGATCAAAGGTATCTTGAAAGGTGGTTGGTTGATGTCTCAAGATTAACGCCAATGACATAAAGGTTTTTTTCTGGGACAAAAGCATTTCCATAGTTTCTCATCTTTACTGTCCTCCTCTGGGCCATCTTTTGTTTCTTTACTTGTCCTATTACCACCCACTTTTGCCTTGCCTTTGGTTATTTATTCAGTCCTGCCCTCCACCCTCTCACAGACAATTTCCATCCCAACCCCCTTTTTTGGTGACTCTGCACTTGCTTGAGCACTGTTAAATCTCTAATTTGTTCCACATCTGAATGAAGTCCACAGAGTTCATTTTTTGCTTTCAGTTTCACTGCCTGGCATTGATATATGGCTTTCAACATACAGGTCACCACTATACAAACATCTGGAATTCTGTAAAATCCTCCAAAAGTTGTGCAGGGCAGTGAACTATGTAAGAAATACATTCTGTTTAATCTCATTCTCTAAGAATTTCCAATAGGTTCAATCCCTGAACCAGCATAACAATTTCAATAATTTGCATTCCGGACATCAATAACTGTCCGGGTTCTGATAAAAGATCATTGATCTGAAACATTCACTCTGTTTCTCTCTTGACAGATGTTGCCAGACCTGCTGAGTATTTCCAGCATTTTCTGTTTTTTTTTACTAATAACTGCCATTTCAGTTTGTACATTTTCCCCAGTTTGAATGAAAATAACAATCAAATAAAATTTAAGAAAAAATACAGAATGGTTACTTGTCATCAGCAAACATAATAAACTGAAACTTAATACATTTTATGTGTGCAGAGCTGGATGGTGAAAGGGTTATAAAAAAGATGGGCTGAAAATATTGTAGATCCTGTAGTAGATGTAAAAGGCAACAACATGAAACAATTCCTTCAGCATTATCACTACCCCCTCACAGGTTCTCACTCTGTGATGCCTTATAAAGATTATTTTGGTGAAGTACTTTCAGGAAAACCAAATTAATAAAAAAGAAGGAAGACAGAAACCTCCAGACATCAATAACTGCTCGGGTTCTGATAAAAGATCATTGATCTGAAACATTCACTCTGTTTCTCTCTTGACAGATGTTGCCAGACCTGCTGAGTATTTCCAGCATTTTCTGGTTTTTTTTTACTAATAACTGCCATTTCAGTTTATACGTTTTCCCCAGTTTGAATGAAAATAACAATCGAATAAAATTTGAGAAAAAATTTCTGGTCAGCAATGAAAATCACCCATTAATATTAACACTCATAAAGATAAAACCTCTCGTGGTTATTGAGAGGATGCAGTAAACATACACATTTTCTGAAAACAGTGATCGGTGTTCCTTCACATCCTTTCAGAATGAGTGCCGCCTTTTTTTTTCATTTAAATGGATTAAATGTAAACAAAATCTCTCTCTAGCTATACTGCACTCAGTGTCACTTTGTTGAGGATAAATTTTGTGAAGCTTGTAACATCACAGGTTTTCAGCACCCGAGGGTGCCAGTACATTAGCATCCAAGGACACATCCTGAGTACAGATGACACCATTATGCTGCCTTGTGTTCTGAAGATGCACTCACAAAACTGAAAAGCTGTGGAGATCAGCTATCATGTTAAAGAGCTAAATTTCTCTGAGAAACATTATGACACACACTGGCTATGGCACAATATACAGAGAACACCCAAGCCACAGACATCAGTCTGATTGGAATGCATTGCATGAAGGAAAAGCAATGACTCCTCCCTCACATTGAAAACATGTGCAATTTTTTGTAAACTTAATTTTTCCATCAAATTGCAATATATGGTTCAGAACTTGCATGAAGGTTTGTTCCTGGGTAAACTGGACTTTTTAGGTCAAATAAATGGACAGTTTATCTTTAAATTCATCTTTGCTTTAAGAGACACTTGATTGTTACAATTTCTGAAATTCAACATTGTACATGATTTATAATTTCTTATTATCCACCACTTAGCTGTAATTGCAGATATCTTAATATACCTCATTATAACTCATGTCTTCTATTATCATGCCAAGGTACTTAAAGCAAGGTTGAATGCAATGTCCACTGGCATATTGGATAACTCTTGAGTTATTTCAAACCCAAATCACTTCAGTTGCTAACCTCCCTGTAGCATTTATCCCACCACGGCAGATGGTGAAATTTGAATTCAATAAAAATCTGGACCATGAAGTCATTGCCAATTGTTGTAAAAACCCATCTGGTTCACTAATGTCCTTTAGGGAAGAAACATCCGCCATCCTTACCTGGCCTGGCCTACATACAGACCCACAGCAATGTGGCTGACTCTTAAAAATGCCCTCTCAATGAGGGCAGATAGGGATAGGCAATAAATGTTGGCCTAGCCAGCGAAACCCACATCCCATGAACAAATAAAAAATGGAAAAAAACAGCTCCATGGTCTTTGACAAAGATCCAATATATTTTACATAAACCCTTAAAATAAATTAGTCTAAGGGTGATATCTTTAATAACTTTGCATACGTCTTTCAAAGTTCAATTTTATATGAGAAATCATATATTTCTAAGTATTTATAATGGACCTCAAATTACAGTCAATTAACTCAATTAATCTGCTGTATATTTGCAACATAGGGCAGAATTTTACAGCCCTGTTTCGGCGGGAACGTAAAATCCCGCTGCCGTAAAATTTCTCCCATAATCTGAGGATCTTTCCAGAATGCAAAGAAATAATTCTGCATATCTTTTGTTTCCAACATGCTGGCCAGTAGCCTCAGCTGTTTTAGAAACAATTTGGTAACTATGAAGTTCTTTGCACTTTCTTACTTTATAACTATTTGCATAATGAAGTAAATCTTCATTTTTTTTTTAATGCAAAATGATGATGGAACTCTAGATTTGTGAGTTTTGATAAAACATCATTGACCTGAGACATTAACACCGTTTCTCTCTCTGCAGATGCTGCCAGATCTACTAAGTAGATCTAGAACAAGGGGTCACAGTCTCAGGATAGGGGGTAGACCATTTAGGACTGGGATGAGGAGAAACTTCTTCACTCAGAGGGCGGTGAACCTGTGGAATTCTCCAACACAGAAGGTTGTGGAGGCCAAGTCACTGAATATATTTAAGAAGGAAATAGATAGATTTCTGGACTCTAAAGGCATCAAGGGGTATGGGGAGAGAGTGATAGAGGATGAGCTATGATTATATTGAATAGTGGAGCAGTCTCAAAGGGCCAAGTGACCTCTCCTCTCCTATTTACTAAGTTTCTACGTTTCTAAGTGTTTCCAGTATATTTTATTTGACTCCACATATTAAACTCCACCCTTTTCCACTTCAAATGAAACTGGACTTCCAGGTACATTGATCTAATCAATTCTTCAATTGATTGAGGTATCTTAAA
Source organism: Cetorhinus maximus (assembly GCF_964194155.1). Taxonomy (NCBI): domain Eukaryota; kingdom Metazoa; phylum Chordata; class Chondrichthyes; order Lamniformes; family Cetorhinidae; genus Cetorhinus; species Cetorhinus maximus. The sequence continues at coordinate 36,383,872 of NC_135890.1, forward strand.
TTTACCTGAGATCTACACTGGGACACTGTTAAATGGCACGGATTGTCTCACCATTCCTTGGCTAAGTTGGATGTAGTAACTGAATATATAGCCTTTCCTGCTGTCTATCAGGGGTCACGTGATGGCCTTCGAGACTCTGACCAATGAGCCCTAAGCACAGGCAATCCAGGGGTGGGGCTTCCTGACGAGAGTCCTGATCAAGCATGCAGCATCTGAAAAGCTCTCTGTAATAAAGTCTATCTGTTTCTTGTGGAAACGTGTCCACTCCATCAAGTCATTACATTTGGCGCAAGGGTAAAATAGCTCCGATGCTGCACCTCGCCTTGTTAACATGCATACATCGAATCTTGAGAGAAAGAAAAGACTACTCACCCGTCATGCCACTCTTCAGTAGAATCAATCTTTATGAAGCGACTATGGAAGACTGGGACCAGTATGTAGAGCATTTTGGTTTTTATTTCGTGGTGAATGAAACTACCATGGAGGAAAAGCAGAAAGCCATCCTTTTGAGTGTATGTGGTAGCAAGACATACAATCTCATTCGCAACCTGATGGCATTGCACGCACCCAATTCTAAGTCCTTTCATGAATTAGCGGGCTTCGTGAAAATGCATTTCCAGTCGAAGCCATCCATAATAATGCAGAGGTTTAAATTTAATTCCAGAGTTCGGGCCCTGGGAGAGTACATTGCAACCTATGTAGCGAACCTGAAGCAGATAACAGAGCACTGCGACTTCAGGGACTCATTAAATTATATGCTGCGGGAGCGATTAGTTTGTGGAGTTCAGGACGATGCCATTCAGTGCCTTTTACTTGCCGAGGTCAACATCGACTTTAAGCGTGCCCTAGAAATCTCCCTCACCTGGGAGTGCGCAGATGATGTGTGCCAGGCGGATCAAATTCATGAGGGAAACTTGATCACATGGTCACAACTGTTTTGCAATTTGTAATTTAATTTGAGATATCTGCCCTGAATTCAGAAGTAGTAAGACTACCATGACTTCAGAGATTTTTAGGAAAATAAATTAAATATTTATTAACAAAAGAAAAGATTTCAAACACATACATAGGTCTACAAGTTACTACTATTGTAACTCTTAGAACCCCTAATTAATCTGGCTCCCAGTTACACTTCCATTAAGGCAACAGTAGAAAAACAAATAGATTTAAACAGATCCAAGCAAAGCAGCACAATACCCTGGATGGTAATATACAAAGTGAGTTTTCTCAGGTTTGGTTCCTATAGACAGCAACTTGATGCACAGAGGCTGGAGGCTTTTCACACTTGTATTAGATCTTAGAATGCCTTCTCTCTGACACATAGCCTCATCTCCATTATACATGTTTCTCCCTTTTTAATGCAAATTCCATTGTTCCAATATGTCTTTGGAACTTTAGCTGTCTCATAATATAAATCTTTTCATAGTGTTCATATTATCAATAACCTTTTGGAAAAATAAACACAATGTTTGGCTTAGCTTCTTTTAGCTAGGTGTAACATCTTACCATCTCTTTAAAATTCAAACTACTCTAATTTACCTAAAAATGCAAAGTTTCCTCACACCTCACATTCTAAAACTTAAGCCATGTTTATGTATTTAGCATTTCAAACCTAATTTCTTGTTGATGACTCAAAACTTCCAGATCAGCTGTCTCCAATTCAATTAAATCCCACATGCACACACATGCACACAGAGAAACAATCCAAACCTCACTATAATCCTAGCTTTACAATAAATCACAATAACATTATGAGAATTATTATATTTTTATGACACATTGTTCTTCATGAGGGGGGCAGAAATTACAGCCTAGCATGGCAAGAAAACCAGACCCACAAAATCAAAGCAAGGGGCAATGTTCACTGTTAGAAACAGGAAAAGGCCTAGTAGGAACTCTTCAGCAGTGAGTTCAAGGTTAATTTGTTATAGATGTGGTGGTGACCACATTTAGACTGGACACCTGTAGATTCAAGGAGGCAGAATGCCATTACTGCCATAAGACAGGTCACTTAGTAAGGCAATGCAGGGCAAAGTCGAAACAGCCCATAAAGCAGCAAACCAACATTATTGAATTAAAAATACAGCAGATCCTGAAGCTACTGACACTAACATTTATTCCCTGTATAAGGTAACCACTGTAAAAACTGAATTCCTTATCACTGTCACAATCTAAGTTAAAGGGAAGCCACCGATATTGGAGGTGGATATGGGTGCCTCAACTACAGTGATGGGAGAGCACACTTTCAAATACCTTAATGAAGATGCCCAGCCACTAAACCTGGAGTGGACAACTGCTAAATTAAAGACATACATTGGAGAATCTATTCAGCTAAAGGGCATTGCCACAGTACCATGTCTTATAGGCAACAGACAGCCCAGCTGCCTGTGATAATAGTGAAAGGAGAAGGACCTAGTGTTCTAGGCCAAGACTGGTTACAGAAAATCAAGCTTGACTGGTCTGAGATGTTTCACCTGAAAAGAGGTGAGTTCCCGAAGTGCTAAGGAAATACGACAGTGTATTTCAGGACAAATTAGGGAAGTTAAAAGGTTTGCAAACAAAAATATGTATGGATCCTCAGGTGACACCATGCTTCTTAAATGCCGGACCTGTGCCTTATACGCTGAAGGAGAAGGTGGATGCAGAGCTGTACTGGTTGGAAAAGCTAGGCATCACTCCAACCCATATAACTCTCGGAATGGGCAGCACCCATAGTTCCAGTGGTTAAGCCTGACCAAACCATACGCATTTGTGGGGATTATAAATAGACCGTAAATAAGGCAGCCATTCCAAGGATAGATGATCTATATGCAGAGCTGGCTGGAGGCAAGTCCTATGCAAAATTTGATATGAGCCATGCCTATCAACAATTCGAACTGGATAGCACATTGAGAGAATACATGAGTATTAACACACACAAGGGTTTTTATCAGCACACTTGTCTACCCTTTTGAGTATCATCTGCATGCACCATCTTCCAGAGAACAATGGAAAGTCTTTTGCAAGGACTTCCTGGAGTGGTACTTTACCTAGATAATGTTTTGATCACAGGGTCAACTGAGACCGAACACTTGACCAACCTGGAGAAGGTGCTAAGAAGGTTCATGGAAGCTGACGTATGATTAAAGGAAAATTGCACATTTCAAGCACCAAAATTTGCTTACCTGGGTCATAGGGTGGACCTCATGGGTTTGCATTCGATAGAAGAGAAAGTTTGGGCAATAAAAGATGCAGCCTCACCGTACAATGTAACCAAACTCACATCCTTTCTGGGTATGATCAACTACTATAGCCACTTCTTGCCTAACTTATCAACTGTGTTGGCACCATTACACTTGTTAAAAAAGAATCACCATTGGTCATGGAATTCACAATAGTAAGAAGCCTTTGTGACAGTAAAGCAACTGTTGCATTTGTCGTGACACTACGACCCATCGAAAGAGTTGGTATTAACATGTGATGCCTCTCTTTATGCTGTAGGAGCTGTGTTGTCTCATAGAATGGAAAACGGATAAGAAAGGCCCATTGGCTACGTCTCGAGAACCCTTTGCACAGCTGAGAAGGGTTATTCCCAGCTAGAAAAGGAAGGTTTATCGGTGGTATTCGGAGTGAAGAAATTCCACCAGTACCTGCATGGACAGCATTTCACCATTGTGTCAAACCATAAACCATTAATGGGTTTATTCAGTGAGGATAAGGCCATTCCTTCAATAACATCAGAAAGAATGCGACGTTGGGCTCTGATATTACCTGTCTATGAATATACTTTTATGTACTGTCCTGGCTTACACATTGCAAACGTGGATGCACTCAGTCATTTCCCGTTACGAGATAGCATTGTACATGTTCCTGTTCCACAAGAAGTTGTGCTATTAGTGAATTTCTTGGATTCTTCACCTGTGTGTGTGAAGCACATTAGAAATTGGATGAACAGAGATCCAATATTGTCGGAAGTCAGAGAACTTGTTTTGCAAGGATGTCAAATTCGCCTGTATTGGAAGAGTTGGGCCAGAAATACAGAGTTAAGGTGTCAAAATGGAATTTCATTGTGAGGATCAAGAATTGTCATCCCATCATAAGGTAGAGAGCCACTCTTGGCAGAGCTTCACAGCGCACATCAAAGATGAAAATGCTTGCACCAAACTATGTCTGGTGGCCAGGCATTGACAGTGACATTGAAAGCATGGTCAAGCACGTTCTCCACTGACAGCAACAACATAAATTGCCTGTTTCAGCTCCACTGCATCCATGGATGTGGCCTGGTTGACCCTAGGTTAGGCTACATATCAATTGTGTAGGACCATTCTTAAGTATCATGTTTTTGTTGACCGTAGATGCACATTCTAAATGGATGGATGTATACAAAGTCAAATCACCAACATTGAACGCAACTATCGAAAAGCTACATCACTGTTTTAGCATAAGTGGCCTACCTGAAATCATTGTTTCTGATAATTGTGCTGTCTTTACCAGCACAGAGTTTCAGAGATTCATGAATCTGAATGGAATCAGACATATTAAAACAGCCCCTTACCATCTCTCATCAAATGATTTAGCCAAGAGAGCTGTGCAAACTTTCAAGTCTGGCATGAAGAGGTTATCAGAAGATACTCTAGAAATTCGACTTTTCTGTTTTCTCTTCAGTTATTGTACAATGCCACATTCAACTACAGCTTTAACACCATCTGAATTATTGATGAAACATGGCCTCTGTTCAAGATTAAAGGGGAAGGTAGAGAGGAATCAGAGTAACCAAAAATTGAACCACAATATTCACAGCACAGCTGGCACATTCAATGTAGGTGACACGATATTTGTGCGAAATTTTGTAAGTGGACCTTGTTAAGTTCCTGAAACCATTGTCTCAGAGGTTGTTCCCTTATCTTTCCAATTGCAAGTGGAAGATAGAATCGTTCAAAAGCACATGGACCATATTTGTGATAGAGGCATTTCAACAACCAACTATTCCACCTGTAATTAATATCGGATTATTAATTCCTGCAGTGACAGATCGACCTAGAATAGACATGCCCAATGTCTCTATAAAGTTGCTAAACCCAGAAATGCCACTTTCTAATGAAGTATCTCATGCTTCAGTTCATGATCATGCCAATCCTGTTGAGGAACCTCAAGTGGTAGAGTTATTCCACTCTAGTCATATAAGGAGAGAACCTCAGAGACTTAAACTTTAATCACCTGAAGTTATATATGTTGTTGGATATTCAAATATTCTCTGTAAATAAAAACAGTAAAAAACTAAAAGGGAATGTCATGAAGCTATGAATGTATATAATATTATTGGAAAGTATGTTTATTTTAAAATAGAGGTTTAGTCTGTGGGTGTGTCTTAATTGGGTTAAAGCCAGCTAGTTGGGGTGCTTTGATGTATTCTAGTTTTGAGGTGGAAGAGAGGTAAACTGCATTTGCAGTTTTTGAAGGCGAGTGAAACCTATTACCTAGCTAGCAGAGACCAAGCAATATGTTTATATTACTAATAAAATTGGTGCTATGAAAGGTGTTTTATTGTTAGAGAGGTAGAGTTCAAAGGCTAGTGATACAATGAGAATTTACATTCAATGAGCTGTGCCACGTATAACAGACAGCAGTTTTGTGTGTGGGAGCAGAGGCAATGTAAGATCAAAGCAGCTGTAAGCCTACAACTGTCTCCACAGGAGCCAAAGTTAAAGGAACATCATTTTGAATTTGTAAGGTAAAAATGCTTTGCCTGGTGTCTGGTTAAAAATTTATGGGTTGCTGTTGACTTAATGGAGATTAGTTTTAGAATTTGTTAATAGTTATGATAGTAGTCGTTTGTAGCCATGTGTATATATTTAACTTGTGTAAATTAATAAAATGTTTCATTTCATTTAACATAAAACCTCTCAAGAACTGGTGGCCTGATTCCTGAATTTAGAGTTGTATCTCAAACATACCACTTAAAAATATAGATTATGACAGTTGTTTAAAGTTTCCCTCTGGGATTTTTAAAGAACTCAGCTTTACCAAAAGGCTGTCTCATAACAGGGAAGAAATGTAGTAACTGAAGGTACAACCTCTCCTGCTATCTATCAGAGTTCACGTGGTGTTCTTGGAGGCTCCAATCAATGAGCCCTAAGCACGGGCAATCTGTGGGTAGGGCTTCCTCACGAGAGTCCTGATCGATCACATAGCACCTGAAAAGCTCTCTGTAATAAAGTTTATCTCTTTGTTGTTGAAACCTGTCTGCTCCATCAAGTCATTACATTGGACTAAAATATGAAACTACAGTCCTTGTTCCAAATTGTTGGGTGACCCCATCATGTACTGGTGCCAAATTGTAGTCATGCCATTGCTTGGCCGTGATCTCCAACATGGTGACTTTCTTAGCAATTTTCACCAGCTAGGCTTGTATGTGACGAACTATCACTTAGGCAAGTTGCCAATGGACACATGAAACCAATTGGTTCCACATCTGCATGAGAGGTGGGATAAGGTGGTAGTATTATATTTAGCTATTTTAATAAATGTATAAAACAAGTGCTAATTTTTAAACAATGATACTAGCATTACCTTGATGTACACATTTTATTGGCAAGGCAATTATATAAAAAATTGCATTATGATGTTGCAAACAATAATTAATAGAACCCAAAACCTGATTCTAATCACTCGGGATGGGTTTGGTGACCTTGAAAGAAGCTGCCATTAAAGAAAATGTAATAGACTTAATATGGTAGAAAGTCAACATTGTTACACCCATTTTATGGGCATGAAATGGGTACAACAATGACAAATATAGCAGTTGTAAGGCCCACTCTAAATCTCCTCTTGAATTCAATAGGGACTTTTTCTTTAGGCAGCACTGGTGACTATCTGCAAACAACGCTCATTTCAATACTGAAATAAGGCTTCTGAGCCCATTTCTTGACTTGTTAGCCAAATTAGTTTAAAGTAGTCTCAACATTAAAACTAAAAAGATTGTTCCCAATCTCCTCCCATTCCCTCCCTGCCCCCAACCCTACTATTCACATACATTTTGTCTGGCATTTGAGCCGACTGAAATTGGCCAGGCCCGATTGACGTCGGCAGTTTACCAGAATTATGAAAATGAGGTGTGAAGATGGTTCCCGAACCTCTCCAATTCAGGTGTTTCTTTACACTACACAACTGCCACCTTAGTTCGGGCACGATTGAGTTTAGATCCCAACAAGTCTACTAGTTTGCCAAGCTGGAGTGCCCAGACAATCTTCCCCAGGCCTGAGAATAGATCGGCACCAAACTTTTCAGGAAGGAAATAGTCTGGGATAGGACTCAGAGGAGCGAGAGGAAATGATTTTCAAAATGGGAGAAATAAATCGGAATTGTAAGTGTGCTTTCAAACAGCATGTCGCTCAACATCACATTTATATTCTTACATTTGCATTCAAGCTGCAAGGTGATACTAGTGGAGGCATGAGTGCATTTGTTTCATTGCCATCAGGAATGCTGAAATGTATCACATCTTGACAACGTCGGACAGAGAGCAATTAAATATATTTTAATTCAAACATGTACTGTTTCCCTGGAATTGCTAAGGTGGTAAAGTAAGGTAAAAAAAAATTGTGTGGCTTCTCATAAGTCAGAAAACCACTGAAGGTTAGAAGGGGTTAGATGTTTAACACTACATTAGCTATCATGAAAAACCACATCCTTATTCTGCTCCTCAGTGGAAATTTGACACAGATCTGTGATGGTGGAATGTAAGTCAGATTCTCTAAGGTTACACCTGTTGTAAAATACACACTAAATTCTGGTTGAATTGATTACAGGCAGAAGATCTGCCTGCCCCAAAGAACTGGCTGGATGCAAATGCCATGGCAACAAGAAATTCCACCGTTTACAACAGAATTACACTTGTAGAAAAGGCAATAAGTTACCGGCATTACTTGTCAAACCAAGTAATGGCTGAGTACACTGGCGTGAACCATGCACAATCTTTATCTGAACTGTCTGCTTGATTAGAAAACTTCGACCCATGCCATGTCCTCCTTGCCTCTTTATGTTAAAAGACCAACATGTCTTTCTTAAAAAAAAGTTGTAGCTTTCTTATGGGATCCAGATCACTTCCCTGGCCTAAACCAGTCAGGCTCATGTTCACCAGTGTGGAAGCTCAGCTCACACAGGAGGGCTTCTCTGTATAGACCGAGAACTGACTGAGCTGATGGAGCAGGGGGTCATGAAAGTATAATAATTTTCAGAATATTTTTCTGGTTTATTGTGAAGTAGGTTTAGGGGGGTAAGTATAGCTGGGGTAACTATGTATGACATGTAATTACATTTGGAGTCAAGTAGACTGCAAGCTTTAACGCATCAAAAGAAGCTAGATGCTTGACATGCTAATGAGTAAACATGGATGCTGGCTTAGCATGTAAGGTGTGAAGATAAATGAAGGGGTATTTGGATTTCAAAGGGATCTCAGTCTGTTTACAGCTGGCCAGATAAGCAAAGCTAAGGAATGTGTTTATTTTTCCCAAAGGTTACTGGCAATATTGGCACCATGAAAGGTTTTATGTTATGAGGAAGATAAGTTTCAAAGACATATGGGACGATAGAATTTACACATTAAAAAGAGCGAAACATATATAAAGGAGAATAAAAGGCTATGTGGAAGGAGAAGGCCATGTAAGATCTAACAGAAGTGTGTGAAAAGCCTTAATGAAGCGTCCAGCATTTGTGCATAAGTCTGCTATCTAATGAAACCGAAGCTGGAGAAATGCCATTTGGAATTCCTTTGTCCAGGGTGTTAAGTTAACTTGCTGATTTGTTTACCTGGGACACAGACTGCTGGCAATTTTGGCACCATGAAAGTTTTTATGTTATGTTATCTAACATCTATTTCAGACCATTGCCTTAAAGGGACTGTAACTGAGAGTCAGGTTAATTAGGAATTTTAGGAGTTATTATAGTCCTATGTGTGTTTGACATCTTTTATTTTGTTAATAAATATTTTAATTTCAATGTTTAAAAATCTCTGAAGGTCTTGGCGGACTTATTACTTCTGAATTCAGTGCATGTATCTCGTAATAAATACAAATTGCAAAACCGTTGTGATAGCGCGACCAAGTTTCCCTCATGGATTTGGTCTGCCTGGCACACTTCATCTACCACGTCATAACAAGGGTGTCATCATTCCTGGCTCTGGCCCACCCTCAGGGACATGTGAAATGTGTAAAGTGTGTGGGTGTCTGGCAGGTCAGAAAAAGGACCTCTTTCATGCTCATATATCTAGGTAGATTAAGCATATGGCTATTCATATGAAAATATGATTTATCAATAGGGTCACGGACATAATTATTTATTTCGTCAGAAGTACTTCATCAGAAACTAAGGGCCTGAGATTTCTATTGTGTCCATACAGAATTTAGGACTGATTTTCACTGATGCGACTTAAGACCACCTGCTGCCAGAAATTAGTGAAAAAAACCATTACATTTTTTTAAAAATCAGAATCCTTTTGCATCCAGAACTGTAGCAATGGAGAACATCTGTTTGGCCTTCAGGTGTTCAATATCCTTCACATATTATATGCTTGATTTTTTTTTGCTGTACATCAGATGCCACCATTGCTTCCTTCTTTTTATACTATTTGACTGAAAAGAAGCACTGTGAGAAGAGGAAGGCTTTCAACGTCTAGGTAATCGGTCTATATGTGAGGCAGTTTACCAGGCAGTCCAATTTGTTCAGTGGGTTGTCCACATTTAGTGGGAGGCAAAACATACAGGTAAAAATCTAGTTTCTAACCATTGTTTAGGAAAATGTCTCTGCATGCATTGATATGATAGATTTTTGTGCATGCGGAGAATTAATACCTTGAGCCAGTTTGCACCTCTACACAATTTAGTGATATTGATATTATTTTATAGCTTTAACAAATTAAACACCAGATTCTTACCATCACAATATCAATTGGCTACTCAGAGAGATGTGAAAATCCCCATTATTGTATCATAGCTGAAAAAAGTGCAAAGCATATTGTTTAGCTCCCACTGTGTGGCATAAAGTGTAAGATTCCTTCATATGGCTGGCCTTCTTAGTTGAATTCTAGAATCATAAAAAATGCAGCACAGGAGGTCACTTAATCCACTGAGCCTGTAGCGTAGGGACTGCAACATTAGTGTAAGTTGTGGAATTTGAATTATTCACTTGCCAGCTGTCAGTTTGGTTCCATTGGTACTACTCTTGCCTCTGAGTTAGAAGGTTTTAGGTCCAAGGCCCGCTCTACAGTTTGAGCATATAAATTGGACTGACACTTCAAGGCAGGACTGGAGGAAAGCTGCTTGGCTGAAGTTGCTGCATGTCAGCTGAGCTGTTAAACTGATGTCCCGTCTGCCCTTTCAGTTAGATGTAAGGTTCTATGATACTATCAAAAAAAGAGTCCATGTTTCCAGGTTGGCATTGTTCCTCACAGTTCAGAAATGAGAGAATGTTACACTGTCAAAGGAGATGTCTTTCAGCTGAGGCACAGAAGCAAGGTCCTGGCTGTTTGTTCAGGATTATGGAAAAGCTTCCCTATTTGAAGAAAAATAGGAGCATTCTCCAGATATCTAGCCAATATTTACCTCTCAACCTAATTTACATTTTTGGGATCTTGCTGATAACAAATTGGCTGCTGCAATTGTTAAAAAAAAGACAGACAATTCATTAAGTACAATACGAGGTGAAGCACTTTGAATTATTCTCTGGACATGATAACATGCCATATAATTGCAAGAGCCTTAAAGTCATTTAAGGCACAAAATGAGGCCCTTCAGCCCATTGAGCCTATGCAGGTCTTCTTTCACAGTGGAACCCAGTCCGTCCTATTCCCCTCTTCTATCTCCATAGCCCTGCAAGTTTATTTCCTTCAAGGGCCCGTCCGATTTTCTTTTGAAATCAGCCTTCATGGACAGTGAGTCAGGCCATTACCAATCTCTGCATAAAAATTATCCTCCTCTCATTTCTATTGCATCCCTTGCCCCAAAATTTAAATCCCTGCCCCCCCAGTCCTTGTACCATCAACTAATGGGAACAGTTTTTCTTTGTCTGCCTGATCCAAATCCATCATAACCTTGTATACCTCTAACAAATCTCCCCTCAATCTCCTTTGTTGCGAGGAGAACAACCCCAGCTTCTCCAACCTAACATAGTAACTAAAATCCTAGATCTCTTGAAAGATACCGGTAAATCTCTACTGCACCCTCTCAAACACCCTCACATTCTTCCTCAAGTGTGGTGACCAGAACTAGATGCAATATTCTGCTTGTAGTCCACCAGAGCTTTATAAAGATCCATTGCAACTTCCCCACGTTGGTACTCAATGCATCTATTTAAGAAGTCCAAGATCCTAAATACTTTGCTAACAACTCTCTCAATACGTCCTGCCAACTTCAAAGATCTATGCACAGGCACCCCCACTTTTCTATCTATTTTTCTTTCCATTCTTGTGCAGTCTAATATGATCGCTTTTTCTCAGTTGTAAAACTGTCATAGAACTACCTCGGATTTTCTGCAAGTGAACAAGAGGCAGCTGGATGAGTTCCTATGAATTGAACACAGTTATGGGAGATTACAGCACAGTTTTATCAGTCAGCATGAGTTTACTTGAATGCCTGCGAGAGTTGGAGGGGAATTTCACAAGGGACAGAATATTACGCTCCCCCATCGACGGGTTTTTAGGGGGGGTTGTGTGTGTGAAATTGAAGAACCCTCCAGGTTCCTGCCTGCCCCGACCAAACAGTGGCTTTACAATGGGGCAGGTAAGGTCTTGGATGGCAAGCCCGCCCTTGTCCCAATTGAGACACTTAAGAGCTGTTTCCCACCCAGCCTCAATTGTTAGGCTGATGAGAGGGTTGAACTTCTAAGGCGGAAGCCCGAAAAAAAAGCAGAGTTACATCTCAGGCAGGAGCAGGGGTTGGGCGGGAGGGGCTATTCTTCCATCAGAAGTCCCCTTCTGAAGTCGGTTGCCCTTGCTTAAAGGCCAGAATTTTCCTGTCGGCGATTTGGGGGCGGGGCCCGCTCGCCAAAGGGAAAATGACACGGGATGACGTTGGAAGGAACCCCCGACATCATCCCAGTCCCTTTAAATTTTTAGGAAGGCGGGCATTGACAGGATCATTAAGATAATTAAAGACCTGCCCGTCCAACCTTAAGGCTGGCAGGCAGGCCAGGAGCCCCAGCGGGCTTCTGATAATACATGAAACCTCATCCACTGGCAGGATGAAGTTTCATGTCCGTTTTTAAAAACTTTAATAAAGTTTAATGTCCTTTTTATTAACATGTCCCATCTCGTGTGACATTGTCACATGAGGGGAACATGTTAATAATTTTTATATTTTTCTATTTTTAATGTTTTTGACGCTGTCAGTAATCTCCCTGAGACAGCACTTAGTCTCAGGGAGATATGTGCTCTTTCGTGCACATACGTGAAAGAGTGCACTTTGACAGATGGGGAACCCCTCCATCCCCTGCACAGGAAGCGCATAGCACTTCCTGTCGAGCAGGTCGCTGGGCGGGCCTTAATTGGCCAGCCCACTCAAAATGGCAGCAGGCCTCATTTCGGTGGCGGAGTTCGGCTGCCTGCCCACCGCCGAGCCGATGGGGCCCACCCGCCAACCGAGGACAAAATTCTGCCCAAAGTCTGGTGGCCTTCAGACTGCGCCCCCACCACCGCCAGCCCCCGGCCTCTCCCCAAAACCCTTTGTGGCTCCACAAACCTTCCCTGCCCTCTCCGCCCTGGGACCCCTTGAACTTACCTGGGCCTCCAGTGCCCAGATTTAGGCTCCTGCTTCCTCCTGCAATTCACTGCAGCACTGTCACTGGCCAGCAGCTCTCTAAGGCAGGACTTCCTCCCGAGTGAGGGGCGGAAGTCCCGCATGCAGTCACTTAATGCTCATTTAAGCGTGAAAGGGATATGGGGCACTCGGAGTTGGCAGGGATGTGTTCCCCGCTGATTTTTCAGATGGAACGAAGCGAGGCCCTGACATCCGAAATATTCAGGCCAAGGTTTTTTTTCCTAAATTGGCTGAAGACTTTTTTTTTTGCCTCTCCAAGAGATTGTGCAGCTGCAGTCATGAGGTGGAGTGATTTAAGAAGGTGAGGGTTTACGAGGGATGGGATAAATGGTGGACATTGTTGGCTCAATGGATCAAGTAGTCTTTATCTGTCTTTTATTGTATATTTATGTTGGATTCAGTGCCCTTGGTTTGCCAGGGCTATAGGATCCAGGTTGCATGCTTGTTTTGGGGTGACCAAGTTGGTACACTGACACAGAATATCAGGAGATCGTTGTTAGAGTAAACACATGCTGTTTATTTACAAACTAAACTCAGCAGCTACACTTATGTGCTCAAAATTCAAAATTCTGTCTTCACTCTTCAGTGTCTAACTCAAGACTCTCCCACAGAGGTAGCCCATGTTACTCTGTTATTGGCTATTAAGATCATGTGATCTTACATTACAACAGTTGTCTTAAAGGTATATTACACATCAGGTTACTACATCCCTCCCCCTTTATTGAAAAGTACATTTTACAATTTTTAAAAAACTATCAGGCTATTTACACAGATCAATAATTTATAAAGTCAGTCTTTCTGGGCATTTCCTTATGTGTGTAGAATGTCTCAGCTCTACAGCTTCTGAAGTTTGAATTGGAACTTCCTTTACTGCAGTCGTCGGAGCATCAGGTTCTTCAGTAGGTACCTGTAAATCTGTTTCTTCGACTCTTTCAGGTACAGTTGGCCCTTCAAACACATTCGTACTCAACTGAGTTCTTTCAACAGGATATTTTGATTCAGTCTTTAACGCTGGTGGAATCGTTTCTGGGTATTCAGTTTCTCCTCTTCTTATGTGATCCACATGTCTTCTTATTACTCGATCTTTGATTTTCTCATGATGGGCAAGAGGTCCAGTTGCTGCACTTTTTTCGCCAAACAACCATGCAGGTCCTTCTCTAAAATTTTTCACACATATTTTCTCTCCTACGTTAAACATTCTGTTCTGACTGTGACAGTCACGGCTCCTGTTGTACTGCTGCTTGGCCTCTGTTCTTGGATGACAGGGGAGGTGTCATGAGCCACTTTTTGAGGGGATAGCCCTTGTCACCCAGCAACCATCCATCCAGCTGGGCTGGAGCACTGAAGAGCCTCGGCACCTGGGTGTGTCTCAGGATGTAGGCATCACGGGAGTTGCTTGGGTACCTTGCACAGACTTGCAGAATCAGCATCCCGTGATCACACACTATCTGCACGTTCATGGTGTGGAAGCCCTTCCTGTTGACGAAGGCACCCGGCTCACCCGCTGGCGCCTTGATGGCCACATGTGTGCAATCGATGCACCCTGGGTGTGGGGGAAGCCAGCAATCGCTGCAAAGCTCACTCGCTCTGGCTGGCTGGCCTTGAGCGGGAGTGAATGAAAGTCAATGCACGCCTGTACAAAGCATCTGTCACCAGCTTGACGCAACTGTGGACAGCTGATTGGGAGACTCGACAAAGATCACCCACCGACCCCTGGAAAGAGCCGGAGGCATAGAAGTTGAGGGCAACCATGGCCTTCAGCGACACTGGCATGGGGTGTCCACCCACATAGCTGGAACTGATCTCAGCACCGATCATCTGGCAGGTGGAGGTCATTGTCTCCCTTGAGAGATGGAGCGTCCTTTGGCACTGCATCTCAGACATATTGAGGTAGCTGCATCGTGCCTGCATACCCTGGCAGCAGGATAGTGGTGTTTTCTGAAGCCCCTTCCGCCTTGCACTTCCTATTGGCCCTGTGCCCCTTGTGCCTGCGCCTGTCCTCCCAAAGGTAGCTCCTCTGGAGACTGAATGTGGACTCCTGGCCTCCTCCCCCTCTGGTCCTCCCTTCCTCCTCAGAGGAGGTGCCTCCAGTGGAGAACACAACTCCCATTCCCAGGCTAAGGGAAAGCTGTCTGAAACCTGCAAAGGCCCCAAATGTTATGATTCATTCAGAGTCATGAACTGAAGCCTGTCCTTTCTGTCAAAGCAGCTCTGAAGAGAATTGAATTTGTCCTGCTCACACAAGCAAGTAGCAGTAAGCTTAAAAAGTAAAGTGCTAACAACTCGCATTAGCGAACCCATTCATCCCACTTATCCCACCCGTGGATGAGGTTTTTAAAAATGTGGCCTACCCGCCTGCCCGTTGCGTTAGTGCGACACACTGAAAATCGCACGGGCTGCGAAAAATCGCTGTCAATTACTGCCTCAAGGGCCTTAACTGGCCCGTTAATTAATGACAGGCACGCCTCAGAAGTCATAGTGCGCCCACCCTCTGAAACACTGCGATGGCGCGCGGTGATGTCATCACACGTAATTTTACTTGTCGGCGTATTGGGCCGGCCCCCGTACACCCACGGCAAAATTCTGCCCATGATCTTGTATAAACAATAGAGGAGTAGCACGAGCTAACACGGGTTAGTTAGTAGTTAGATGGAAGTCAGTTGTCTGCAAGTGAGTCGCAGAAGTACATAGATAGAGTTTGGTGTAGAAACACACATGTGAAGCTGCTGAGTACCTTGTAAATAAACAGAATACGTTCCACCTAAGAAGTGTCTGCAGAACTACTCTATCTAAAGTATCAACTTGGTCACCCTGCAACAAGCATGCAAGTGTGATTCACAAGTCTCCACAAACTGGCAACCGAGTCACAACAATCTCTAACCTTAACAAACATATAAACATTTAGTTTGGAGATGCATATCCACAATAACAAACAAGTTCTCCCTGAGATGTTTCCTACTACCTTCTGCTAAGCAAAGAATGTTAGTTATACTTGCAGCTTGAATCATGGAAATGCTGCGCTCCACTGTACTATCAATGTAACTAGATATCAAAACTGTGTTGGAGTTGTCAGCTTTTAATGAAGCTAACATTTGCTAGCTTTCCTTTTCAGCATGTATGATCAAGTCCCTTCTACCATTGGCCCGACTGGCTGAATCAAAGAAAGTACCGCTAAAATAATAGAATTAACCTTGTGAAATTCTATAAACATTAAACATTTATCCTAACTATGGGAAAAAAAACACTTTGGCAGGATTTTCCAGCCCCGTCTCGGGTGGGACCCGCCGGGGGCGAAGCGGCACCCCCAGCCAGAAGTCCATTGACTTGCGGCAGAACCGGAAGATCACGGTGACGGGCGGCTGCGGAAAATCAGACTCTGTTACTAGGAAGCCAACTGAGGTGTGAGCCCAGTCAGCTTTTTCAATCCTCAAAGGCGACGGCACGTCGGCCCACATCAAAGCAACATCACACACAGAATGCAGGGTGAACTCTTGCTGTTGGATTAAGAGGCTGTTTGTATTTGCACTTCAGGCATCAAATCCAACCTGGGCTGATGGGATGAAAACCTTTGCACTCTATTCTGACTCTCAGGAACCCATGTGAAATTAAACTCAATTGATCTGAACACATCTGTCCGCAGTGTATAAACATCCATAATAGAGCACTAAATTGGCAATCTCACTGAGCAAGACTGCAGGGTGATCACACAAGGAGAGTGGGGGTAACCTTCTGCAGTTGACGTGAAGCAAATGTTGAAGCAAGGGGTACATCCTCTTGCAATACCCTGAATGTTGAATGTGGCAATCAGTGTATGTGCCCGTGGCATATTCCCCATTTGAGTTTTCTCCTCTAATTCTACTTTCTTTCCTATTAAATGCTGTTTAAGGTTCAGCAGCCATTTGTGGTAGCACATCCATATTCTAATATCATTTGCATCAAGATCATTCTAGCCTCTCCCTTTGTGTTTCTGATTTTATTAATTCACCTATCATTGGAAATAATCCTTCAGTATATACACTCTCAAGTTCTTTTACCATTTTAAACACTTCTATTAGAGCCTCTATTCATCTTCTTTACACCAGTAAATATTGCCCTGGTTCATTCTAGTAATTATACATTACACATTTTCCAGTGGTCTAATATCCTTTGTATAAAGGGTACCCAGAAAACTCCAAATAGCTTAACAAATGCTTTATGCAGTTCACCTTGCAGATGTGACTGTTGTCTTTGTAATGCACGCAGACTCAGGGACAGAGTGGAAATGACAACAGGGAGCAGCAGCAGCAAGACATCAGGTGTTGGCCATGCTTGTGCTGAAATAAGCTGACCTTGTATGCTAATACAAAATAATAACAACTACAACTTGCCTTATATAGCACCTTTAACGTAGCAAAATGGGAGGGAATTCCAGAGCTTAGGATCCAGGCAGCTAAAAGCACTGTTAACAATGGTGGAACATGCTCATTCTAGTGACTTTCAGCACTGGAAACACCATAAAGATCAGGAGTCAAAGACCAGAATTACCAGTGCCAGTAGCAATAAAATGACCATCTATACAAATGCTATCTCATTTTCATGTGGTAGAGTACAAAGCCCCATTGAACGATTAGCTGTTAGAACGTTTAAAAAATGTGGAGTACTAAGAAAAATTTGCTGTAGAACATGGCTAGGGCCATCTTGGAACAACATTTTAGTATTTTTTAGCTGCTGTCCTTCAGTGGTCCTTGAAGTGGATATGAACAATTAGGGCACTATTCAGGTGGGAAGGCCTCTTAACTTAAACTATTTTGGGGCCTTAATGGATGTGCATAGTGTTCCATGCATTAGATACTAACTGCACAAACCGACATGCATTTAATTTTCATACATGACAATACAGGGTCCCATTCTCCAAAAGGTTATGTCTCTGAATTGGTGACTCTTTTTCTCTGTGACACTTAAAAATAGTCTTGTGAAAAGAAAATTTGTGTTATCACACCATTCTTGATGTCAAATTCAGGAAACATGATGGAAGACAGTGGGCTATAATGTTTATTCCACTAATTAGTTGTATAATTCATAAGTAAGTTATGAATTAATTTCTTGCATTGCCTAGGCTTTCTCTCACTGTTTTCTTAAAAGTCAGCAGAAATTAGTTTGATCTAAGTCCTGACTGACCCCCTCAGAGGATTTAATGAGACAATTATCCTTGCGGCCAAGATAAGTGATATCGACAGAATATGCCTAGGAGTATAAAGAGGCTTTGTTGGTTAGATAAAACAAGCTGATACATGTTTATCCCTGCTAGGATACAATCCTTTGAAGATGTTTATGTTACTATAAACTCCCTTTCACAAAGGCTCTTATAAGGTCTATAGAGTTAGACTTTGAAATCTTAACCCTTAGGTCCTATTATGTACCGGATTGAAGGCACATGACAATGTAGACCTTCTTATGGGAGAATGGTTCTTTATCAAGCGATTAGCTTGTCCTACTGAAATACATTGATCTGCCCCTTCAACATTTACAGGTCACTTAGACACAGCTGGAATTCTTGAGATTACTGCTGAAAATGTTGCGGCTCTGATTAATGTTCACAGAAGCTTCCCTATTACAGATTTGTACTTATAGACGGAAAGAAATGGGAAAAAAATAGGTTAATTGTTAGAAAATATTTTCCCCACAATTAATTTTATATGTTGCTATTAAATTCATCCAAATTCATAATAACAAGGAGTTTTAAAAGCAATAGTGTTATGCCTCATGAATCTAATAAAGTTCTTCCTCTGAATAAATAAATAAATTAGATGAATTTCTGTTGTGTACTATGCATTTAGATTTCTAGAAGTTTTTCAATCAAGTACCGCATGCGTGATTTTTAAAGATAATTAAGATGCATAAAATTAATGATGGATTAGCAAAATGGAATGTAATGAGCTTGGAGAAAGCCAACAGGTATGATAATAAATGGACAAGGTTCTGTCTAGAAATATAATGAAAAACTAGAGCAGGATACATCGTGTTATATCATCAAATTTATCGGTGAATCTAAGCTGTGTGGCCTGTTGACATTTGTAGGAAACTTGTCCCTGAAAGGGATCTGGCTAAATTAATTAGATGGCCGAAGAAGATCAATTATATGATCTCACACCTTCAGTGGGTTTGTACAGGCAATGAGAATGAGAAAGGATGATAGAATGATACAGCACTGTAGACCATTTATTCCTATCACTCCAGGCTGGCTCTTTAAAACAGCTATATATTAGTCCTATTTCCTTGCCCTTTCCCTGTAACCCAGCAATTTTTCCACTTCAAATTGTCACAATCCCCACAGGGAACCATAAAGGAAAATAGCCAAATTTACCAAACAACCCCCAAATGAAGAAATTACCAACCAGATTTCAATTTATGCAACTTTTACTTCAATGCAAATCAGAACCAATGCAAATTAAACATGAATTAACAGGCAAATGATACTTCAAATAAACAGATAAAGTTTATACAACAAAGATACATCTTACAAAACCACAAGCACCCACATCACTCCCGTAGACATGTGGAACCACATGCAGTTCCAAAGTTCTCTAACTCAGCCTCCTATATGCAGGATCTCTCACTGTCCCACTCATTCAATTCAGCTCATGAGTCACATTCACTGACGATCATTTCCATCCAAGGTCCCTGGAGATGGTGGTCACACAAATGGCACACCCCTACAGAACTTACCATTATATGATCTCCTGATGGCACCACTGAGGCTGCTGAGCTGCCGGCCCTCCTGAGCCAACCTGAGTTGGCTGACAACTCTTGGGGGCATGTGACCAACCTTAATAAGGAATTAGTTAATTAATTGGCCACTACTGACAAAATGCGGCACTGGGCATCACAGACTACCAAAGTGGAATCATCCCCTGCTTTTGGGCCTGTCAGTGGGACCCCGGTGAGATAGCTAATTCCAGCCCATTATATTAGGGTGAGACTTTTATTAGCAAAGTTGATTAAGTGCAGAGATATAATATTAACCAATAATGAGGTAACAATGTAAAGGGTTTGTTTCATGAAAATTTGATCATGGTACCATTTTTATATAATATTCCTGTGAATTATTTTCCTTCAAAAAAAAGAGGCAGGATTGGAGTCACGTTTGGGTCATTACAGTCAAGGACTAACACAAAGGAGTAGATTCATACACATTACCTCAGTTATATACAACAGAGAAGATCCACCATTATAGGAAATCAATGCAGAACACAATCAAATGAGGGCCAAAGCTGGTTTACCCATTTGCTTATATAAAGTCTTATTTCATTATAATTTTTAAAAGTGTACTGAACTCTAAATTAATACTTAGTATCAATACTAGTGAACTCAAGGAAAGTGGAAGTGTTTCACCCAGTAAGCAATATATTCATGAAATAATGTGGGCAGCTCAATCTCCTACTATTTAATCTCAGTCTGATTAAAATATAAGTAGCAAATGAGATAAAAGTTTCACATATACTATTCACGTCTGCGGATAGAGGTAGAGCGGTTAGATCTGGTGACAGTGTGTGTAAATTGATCTGTTGTCTGATGTCTTACATTCTACTTTATGATGATGTGCTGACATTTAAAATGGCACTAGATTCAATGTCTGTTAAGCAAGAATTGAGTTTTATCAAGGTATGAATAGGTCAGACTGATTCAGACTGCTTGTCCAACAAAGGCCACTTACTCTAGGACATTAGCTTGCAAGGTTACCTGAGGCTGAGTAGAAAGAGTCTTGGCACCCAGTGACCAGGCTACCTCTCAGGGACCATTAATAAGCCAGACTGGCCCATCAAACATCAGCAGTGTCCTGAAGCACTCCATGACTGATCCTATGGTGGACTTAGGTATCAGAAGCTTCTCATGAGTGGCAAGATGAGCAGCACAACTTACCATCAAAAGTATGAGTGCATTGCCACCATCCCAGCATGAACAAACACCATGGTCAGGATTTTACTGCCCCACTGCGGCGTGTTGACCCCCAGCGGATGTGGTGATCCATTTAAATCTCCACTCAGTTCGGCAGGAACATAATATCCCACTGGATGGGAGGGGCCGTAAAATCCTGGCCCATGTTCCATTGAACTTTGGTTCTAACACTTGCGGGCCACTTAGCTTTGAACAATCAGGATTGACAACCCACTTTTTTTTTATATAGAAGCCAAACTTAATTGTTTGATGTATTATTCATTGAAGAATCATAACGCTAGCTGTATACATCATATTCCATACAAAATTTTACAGGCGAAGGCAGGGAAGATATCTTACACATAGAATCATACAGTACAGGCTATTTAGCACATCATGCCAGTGCCAGCTCTTTGCAGAGTTATCCAAGTAATCTCACCCCCTGTCTCATTCCCCACAGCCATTCAACTTTTTCCTATTGAAAATTCACTTCTGAATGTTCCTATTCAATCTCTTACCATCACCCTTTCCAGGAACTTATACCAGATCCACATAGTTTTATTATTTTAGCAGAATAACAGCTATAGCATAGGGAGACAGGTGTGATTACAATCAAAACTATATTTGGATGTAATGTCCCTTTTGTTTGAAGTTGAATTCTATGATGTGTCACTGTTCTTTCTTCTCCTAATTTAAATATGCTACAAATCAGATGTGCTAAAAACAGAAAGACATCGACACACCTTGTTACTTTCAAAATCTCATCTGGTTTCAAACATAAGGAATGGAAAACATGCTGACCACTAGAACATCATTTTAATTTATTTTCCCTGTTCTGTAACTTTCCCAAACACTGTAGTAATTATAGTTCTGATAAACATTGGACTGTAGCTTTAAGAATGATCCTCTGTTGTAGGATCACATGATCTGCGTAAAACAATGAGCTAGCAGGGGAACCTCTAGGAGGGAGCTCTTCTTTAGTTATAGATTTAGATGAATCCATCTGAATCTACATGACTGAATCCATCACTGAATGCATATAGTAATATAGGCCAAAAATTCTTTGCCCATCAGGTGGGCGTGTGCCTGACCAGACGGAGTGTAAAATGACGCGCAATGACGTCAGCTGAGCGTCACGATGTCATCATGCACTCGCGTGATATTTCAGTCGGCAGGGGCATGCTGGAGTCAGCAGCGCGCCTGCTGACAATTAAAAGGCCTATTAAGGCCATTGAAGTTATAAATGAAAGAAATTTTTCACTGCCTGTCCAACCTACGGTTGGCAGGCAGGTGAAAAAGCCAAGCAGCCTTTGCATTTTTTAACATCCACGGGCAGGATGAGGTTTCCAACAGCAAATAAGAATAAAATAATATTTTAAAATTTAATTAATAACATGTCCCTGCTCATGTGACAGAGTCACATGAGGGGACATGTTTTATAACATTTTTGAATTCTTTGTTTTTAATGTTTTAAACTGTTCATCTCCCCAAGGCAGCTCTGTGCCTCAGGAAGCTTTTCCTGTGTGCACCCACGCACATGCGCAAAGTTCGCTCTCCTCCCGCCCCCTCACACAGGCTGCGCTGAGCGCTGCAGCACACGTTTCATGCTGGGCTGGCCTTAACTAGCCCGCCCGACGAGGGAAAAATCCTCCACATAGTAATTATATCTCTGATAAACATAGGACTGCAGCTTTAAGAATATCCTGTATTCTAAGATCACATGATCTGTGTAAATCAATGAGTTAGCAATGCGGGGAACCTCCAGTTCTTCTTTAGTTAAAGAGTTAGATGAATCCATCACTGAATCCCCCACTATCAACATCCTGGGGGCTACCATCAACCAGAAACTGAACTGGACTAGCCATATAAATGCTGTAGCTACAAGAGTAGGTCAGAGTCTAGGAATCCTGCAATGGGTAACTCACCCCCTGACTCCCCAAAGCCTGTCCACCATCTACAAGGCACAAGTCAGGATTGTGATGGAATACTCTCCGCTTGCCTGGATGAGTGCAGCTCATGAAGCTTGACACCATCCAGGACAAAGAAGCCTGCTTGATTGGCACCACATTCTCAAACATTCACTCCCTCCACAACCGATGCACAGAAGCAGCAGTGTGTACCATCTACAGGATGTACTGCAGGAATTCACCAAGGCTCCTTAGGCAGCACCTTCCAAACCCACAACCACCTAGAAGGACAAGGGCAGAAGATAGATGGGAACACCATCACCTAGAAATTCCCCTCCAAGCCAGTCACCATCCTGACCTGGAAATATATCGCCCTTAATTACACTGTCGCTGTGTCAAAATCCTGGAACTCCCTTCCTAACAGCACTGTGGGTGTACCTACACCATATGGACTGCAGTGGTTCAAGAAGGCAGCTCAGCATCACCTTCTCAAGGGCAATTAGGGATGGGCAATAAATGCTGGCATAGCCAGCGAAGCCCACATCCCGTGAATCAATATTAAAATAAAAGATGCACACAAGTAGCTGCTGCTGCTGTCTTGTAAATAAAGTTCAATGTTTCCACCAAGAAAAAGTTGCCTGGAAAATCAACTCTATAATAAACTGGTGATGAGGCTAAATCAGATCCAATGCTGTCCCTCCCCCAGCGATTGTGAGTGTCTAAGATAATCAAAAAGAAAGGAAGATATACTCATCCAAGATGCCATAGTTTGGCAAAACCAATTCCTTTTAGCCAGCCACAGGTGACTGGTCTCAATATATAGAACGTCCTGCGTTCTACTTTCAAGCCAACAAAATCACAAGTGAGGAAAAGAGGAGAGCAATTCTCCTGAGTATTTGTGGGAGCAAGACCTACAGTTTAATTCAAAGCCTGACGGCCCCCAGTGCCCCTGAGTTGAAGACCTTCAGTGAATTAATAGATCTTGTTAAGCGACATTTCCAACCCAAGCCATCAGTCACAACGCAGAGGTTCAGGTTTAATTCACAGAATAGAGCCCTGGTGAAAATTAAAACAACTAATGGAATATTGTGATTTCGGTGAAACCCTGAATGATATGCTCAGGGGTCGTTTGGCCTGTGGCGTGCAAGAGGATGCTATTCTGTGAAGATTGCTGGCTGTCTTCAAGTTACGCAAAATGGCGCCATTTTCTGAGTTGAGTGGGAACTGTCAGCCGAAAGTGGCGTGAAAAGCTGGGACTCTGCCACGAAATGGGAAACAGACCCCGCTAAGCAAAAATTTAGAGGAAACAGCTTAGCAGCAAATTTGAAAACTAATTTTTGTCAACGTGGAAACAATCATACTCCAAACGACTGACAATTTAAAAAGGTGGAGCGTTATTTTTGTCACAAAAGTGGGCATATATTGAAACCGTCTTCCAAGCAACAAACGAAGTCCAATGAAGTGTATAGTGTGGAAGAGCCAGAAACAACCAATTCTGACATTTATTCCTTATTTAACATGAAAGTTGGGAAGACAGAGCCAATAACTGTCACACGGCAAGTGAATGGTAAACCCTTAAAAATGGAAGTAGACACTGGTGCTTCTACCACTGAAGTAGGAGAACACACTTTCAGATATTTAAATAAAGGTGCTCAACAATTAAATTTGGAACAAACCTCTGCCAAGTTGAAAACGTACACAGGCGAAGAAACCCAGGTAAAAGGTATCGCCAGAGTACCTGTTTATTATGGACACCAAACACCAGAACCACCAGCGATGGCAGTAGAAGGCGAAGTACTAAGCCTTCTAGGTCATGATTGGTTGAAAGAGATTAAATTAAACTGGTCCAAAACCTTCCAGTTGCGAGTAGGAGGACTGCTAGGGCTGCTAAAAAAAAATAATGACATTGACTTCAAAGATGAACTGGGAAAAATCAAAGGCCTACAGGCCAAGATTTACATGGACCCAAAAGCAGAAGCAACTCCTCACTTCTTGAAAGCAAGACCGGTTCCATACACCTTGAGAGAGAAGGTTGACGCTGAGTTGAACCGGCTAGAGAGGCTGGGTGTCATAAAAGCGGTTCAGTTCTCAGAGTGGGCAGCACCCATAGTCTCTGTCCTTAAACTAGGCCATTTGTGGGGGCTATAAACTAATGGTCAACAAAGCAGCCAAACTGGACAAGTACACTATGCCCAAGACTGAACACCTCTATGCCAAACTAGCAGGAGGGACAATGTATACAAAGCTTGACATGAGTCACACATATCAGCAACTGGAACTGAGAGGTGCCTCCCGAGAATTTGTGATCATAAACAACCACAAAGGGTTATATCAATACGCATGCCTACGCTTCACTGTTTCTTCAGCCTGTGCCATTTACCAGAGGACGATGTAGAGCTTTTTTCCTATTCACTCACGGGATGTGGGCTTCACTGGCTGGGCCAGCATTTATTGCCCATCCATAGTTGCCCTTGAGAAGGTGGTGGTGAGCTGCCTTCTTGAACCGCTGCAGTCCATGTGGTGTAGGTACACCCACAGTGCTGTTAGGAAGGGAGGTCCAGGATTTTGACCCAGCAACAGTGAAGGAACGGCGATATATTTCCAAGTCCGAATGGTGAGTGACTTGGAGGGGAACTTCCAGGTGATGGTGTTCCCATCTATCTGATGCCCTTGTCCTTCTAGGTGGTAGTGGTCGTGGGTTCAGAAGGTGCTGTCTAAGGATCCTTGGTGAATTCCTGCAGTGCATCTTGTAGATGGTACACACTGCTGCTACTGTGCGTCAGTGGTGAAGGGAGTGAATGTTTGTGGATGTGGTGCCAATCAAGTGCACTGCTTTATCTTGGATGGTGTCAAGTTTCTTCAGTGTTATAGGAACTGCACTCATCCAAGCTTGCTATAATGACTACCTCAAGTAGTGGTATACCTGGACAACTTAATAATAACTGGATTCACAGAAACGTAACACTTGGCTAACCTAGACGGTGTCCTGAAGTAATTTTTAGAGGCAGGGGTGCGCCTAAAGAAGGAAAAATGCACTTTTCAGGTAAATGAAGTCATTTATTTGGGACACCAGGTAGATGCCCAAGGGTTACACCCTGTTGAAGAGAAAGTTAAAGCTATCAGAGAGGCACCTGCACCTACGAACGTCTCTGAACTTAAATCATTTTTAGGGATGGTAAATTATTATGGCCAATTTCTACCAAATTTATCAACAGTTCTAGGCCCTCTACATTCACTGCTAAAGAAAAACCAGCGTTGGGTTTGGAAGTCACCCCAAGAAGAAGCCTTCATGAAAGTCAAATAGCTCTTGCACTCTTCAAATTTATTAGTGCACTACGATCCAACAAAGGAATTGGTGCTAACCTGTGATGCGTCCCCCTATGGAATGGGAGCGGTGATATCTCAAAAGATGGATGAAAGTACAGAAAGATCGATAGGCTAAGTATCCAGGACACTTACCACAGCTGAAAAAGGATATTCTCAGATCACAAAGGAAGGTCTGTCGATTATTTTTGGTGTAAAAAAATTGCACAAATACGTGCATGGGGCAACATTTCATGGTGGTATCAGACCACAAACCACTTTTGGGTCCGTTTAGCGAGGAAAAGGTTATCCCTCCCATAGCTTCTGCACAAATTCAAAGATGGGCCTTAATTTTAGCAACATATGAATACCTTTGTGCATAGACCAGGGTTTAATATAGCCAATGCTGATGCCCTGAGTCACTTTCCTTTGCAAGAGAACAATGACCATGTCCCAATTCCCCAAGAGCTCGTATTAGTGATGAATTTCCTGGATTCTTCACCAGTCTGTACAAGGCAGAGAAGAAACTGGACAAATCATGACCTAGCCATGTCTCGAGTGAGAAACCAAGTGTTACATGGATGGTCCCAGGAACCAGTCTTAGATGAATTGAAGCCATTTTTCAACCGAAGACACAATATGAGCAGTCAAGATTCCATCCTATTATGGGGTGCATGAGTAGTAGTTCCTTCACAAGGAAGGGAACCACTCTTAGTAGAGTTACACAGTACCCATCCAGGAATCTCAGGAATGAAGATGATCACGCGAAGTTATCTTTGGTGACCAGGAATGGGCGGCGATATTAGGAAGGTGGTTAAACGCTGTGTGCAAAGCCAACAGCTACAAAAGTTGCCAGTGGCAGCCCCATTATAACCATGGGAGTGGCCTGGTAGAATCTGGGTGAGATTGCACATAGATGATGTCGGTCCTTTTCTTGGAACCTTGTTTCTACCGATTATAGATGCTCATTTCAAGTGGTTAGACGTTTATGAGTTTAAGTCACCAACATCAGGCACTACTGTAGAAAAATTACTCCAAAGCTTTTCTACCCATGGGTTGCCATAAGTAATTGTCTCAGATAATGGTAATGTGTTTACTAGCACTGAATTTCAAAGATTTGTCAGCCTAGATGGCATCAACCATGTGAAGACTGCACCATACCATCTGTCATCTAACAGACTGGTTCAAAGAGCAGTACAAACTTTTAAGGTGGGAATGAAAAAGTTAGAAGGTGCATCGTTGAAAACTAAACTTGCTCATTTCCTATTTCACTACAGAACAACCCCCCACAACACAACAGGTGCAACACCTGCAGAGTTACTGATGAGGTGCCGTCTTCAAACAGGACTAAGCCTGGCACCTCCCAATTTAGAGGGGAAGGTGGAGAAAAGTCAAGGGAACCAAAAAGCTACTCATGATTTGCATAGTCATGAGTGACAATTCACTGTTGGAGAAGCAGTATATGTAAGGAACTTCGGTGGAGGACCGAAATGGTTACCTGGTAAAGTAAGCTCTGTGACCAGACTATTTTCGTACCACATAGAAGTGGAGGGCCAGATCACCCGCAATATGTGGATCATTTAAGAAGAAGGGAGACACCTCAACAAAGTGATGTTCCACCTGTAATCATTGATGAACCTGTAGTTCCTGTTAAAGTTGCTCAACCAAGGTTAGACATGTCCAATGTCTCTGTCAGAGTGGAAGACACTGAACTGCCTGTGTCTAATGAGGTACCTGATGTTTATGCGGTCCCAGAGAATGTGGTTCCTGCCAAAGAATAGGAAGTCATGGAGCTACGACATTCCACACAGATCAGGAAACCACCTGAAAGACTGAACTTGTAAGTTCATGACCTGTGTACGTATTGTAATGTTATGAAATAATTATCTTTGTAAATATAAAATATACAGAAAAGTTAAAGGGGGAGGAATGTAGTAATTATAGTTCTGATAGTTGTAGGACTGTAGCTTTAAGAATAATCCTGTGTTGTAAGATCACATGATCTATGTAAACCAATGAGTTAACAGCACAGAGAACCTCTAGGAGGGTCTTCTTCAGTTACAGAGTTAGATGCACACATGTAGCTGCCGCTGATGTCTTGCAAATAAAGTACAATGTTTCCACCAAGAAAAATTGCCTGGAAAATCAACTCTATAACAGCTGTTACCTTTGTAAAATAAACATTCCCATCTCCAACAAATGATGGAAAATTACAGAAAGATGCAAGGGCTATTAAGTAATGTTAATGGGGGACTTCAATTCTCTTAATATAGATTGGGATAGTAACAGTGCAATAGGCAAAAAGAGATGGGACAGAATTTTACATTCCCCTGCCAACGGGTTTGTAGGTGGGAGAGCATGACTGTAAAATTTTTCCAATGACTTTCCCACTGGGTTCCCAGCCGCCCTGAGGTCTCTGCAATTTTACGCTGGGATGGGAGAGGCCTTGGCCAGCCCGCCCATCCTTGCCCCAGTTGTGGCCCTTAAGTGACCAATTATTAACGACTTAAGGGCTATTTCCTGCCCAAGCTCAATTTTTAGATTGGTGGGAGTTCAGGGGCAGGGGAGAAGCCTAAAAATTAACCCTGTTCAGGCCTCGGGGGCTGGTGGGGGAGGCCTCCATTAGCAGCCTCCCTTTAACATCGGGCACCACCACCCCACCACTACCCAAAAGGACAAGCCCCTGCAGGTCCTCCATCCCTCCTGAGCGTGTCCACCAATGCCCCATCCCCTCTGCCTCACCTCCCCTCCCGGCTCTGAGGCCCCCACACCTCCCAGGGCCTGGGTTCTGGGGACTGCTTGGGGTCCCAGCCCTGTACACTGCAGTTTCTGGTGCTGCAGGGACTAGAGAGCTGCTGGCCAAGTGAGGGGAGGAAAGTTCCACTTCCAGCCAATTAGCGCTTGTTGGAACATTAAATAGCTGCAGGGCAAGCAGTAATGACAGGGAAACACAGCCATCCTAAAAATCCTAGCCATGGAATCCTTGAAATGTGTTCAACTTTCTTCATTAGTGTGTTTTCAACCCAATGAAGAAGAAAGCAGTGCTGGATCTAGTTCTGGGGAATGAAACGGTGCAAATGGATTTTGTTTCAGTTGAAGAGCATTTGGGGAACAAGGTTCATAATATCGACAGTTATGCAAAAGGACAGGAATAATCACACATATAAAATGTACTTTTTTTGTTCATGGGATGTGGCCATTGCTGGAAAGGCCAGCATTTATAGCCCATCCCTAGCTGTCCTTGAGAAGGTGGTAGTGAACTGCATTCTTGAACTGTTACAATCCATGTGGTTTAGATGCATTCACAGTGCTGTTAAGGAGGGATTTTGACCCAGTGACACTGAAGGAATAGTGATACAGATCCAAATCAGGATTGTTTGTGACTTGGAGGGGAACTTGCAGGTGGTAGTATTCCCATATGTCTGCTACCCTTGCCCTCCTCAGTGATAGAGGTCACAGATTTAGAAGGCGCTATCAAAGGACCTTTGGCAAGTTGCTGCAGTGCATGAGTGGAGGAGAGTTAACCTCAATGCATTAAAAAGAGATCTGACCATGGTAAATTGGAATCAAAAATTGTTAGGCAAAACCATAGTTAAACAATACGAGGCCATCAAAGAGGAGATGGTTCAGGTACACTGTAGACACATTCCCACAAAGGAGAAAGGAAGTGCATGCACAGCTAGACCTCCCTAGATGATTGATGATAGAGATTAAAATTAAACAGAAAAATGGGGTGTATGACAAATGTAAGTGTTTTAATATAGTATAAAGCCTATATGAATTAAGTGCCAAGGAGGTCTAATAAAAGAGGATTAAGAAGGGAAAATAGAGAATAAGAGAATAGATTGTTGGCTAACATGAAAAGGAATCCAAAGTCCTTTATAAACATATAAATACTAAAATGGTGATCAAAAGAAGGGTGGGGTCAATTAGGTGATCTTTCATTGGAGGCAAAAGGCATGGCTGAGATGCTCAATCTCCTCTGTAACCTTTCTAAGGCCTTGACATCCTTATTAAAGTGTGGTGCCCAGAATTGGACACAATACTTCAGATGAGGTGTATCCAGTGATTTATAGTTTCTCTTTTGTAATTTATGCCACTGTTTATGAAGCCAAATATAGTTTCTGAATATTCAACAGCCTTCTGAATTTGTTCTACCATCTTCAATGATTTGTGTATGTACAGTGCCAGGTCTCTCTGCTGTTCTATTCTTATAAAATTCCACCATTTAATTTATATTGCCTCTCTTCATTCTTGTAACCAAAGTGCACCATTTCACATTCTTCTGCATTGAATTGCACCATCCATGTGTCTGCCCATTTCACTGGTTTGACCACAACGCACTGAAGTCTGCAATTTTCTTTCTCACCATTTACTACATTTCCAAGTTTTGTGTCATTGACGAACTTTGAAATTGTGTCCTGTACCCAAGTACAGGTTATTAAAATATATCAAAAAGAGCACTGGTCCCAACACCAAATCCTGGGGGCACCTAGCATTTCTTGGATTCAGGATAAGGAATCTTTTGGGTTTCAAATAGTTTTCAGCTCCCTTTGATCATTAGAAATAAATGTAAGGAATGGAAGAAGCCATAGAGTTGATGTAAACTGCTTTGCTATGGAACAGTCCATGAGAAGTTATTGTTTAGATTTAACTGAACTACCTGACATACTGCATTTTCACTTAACATTTCGAGCGATTTGGATGCTAATTAGGAAACAGTAGGAAGTTGTCAAATTCATTCTATAATAGTTCACAACCTGCCGGTAGAGTGATCCTGGAATACCAACTAACCCAGGCATCATAATTTTTTTAAAAACATCTTTTGTATGCTGTATTGGCTTTTGGACAATAAGATTACTTAGCATTGCTCCCAGGTATTTCTTGTCATTATGATAGAACAGTTCTTCATTCATCATATCCAACAGGGTACTTAACTGAACAGATATAGTGGAATTTTTTAAAGTCCCCCTGGACAAGTGGGAAAGCAGCAGGTGGATTAAAATGTCAGAAATCAGACACCCAGCACCAAACCTCCTTTAATGTAAGCAGATTTGGGGTGGGCTAACATGCTTTCCAGAGTGGTTCAATAATTTAAATATGTTAGTGAGGCTATAAGCTTCAAACTTTATCACAGTTCTAATTATAAGTGCTGTGGGCTCCCAAGCAAACATATTTCCCTCCAAGTGAACCGCTTCCACTGACACATGATCTCCCAACGGCCTTTCTGAAATTCCCTCCTCCACCTTCAATCTCCCCCTAACTTTTCCAATCATCCACCACCTCAACCTTTCAAATCTCCCCCAATCTCCAAACTCCCTCCCCTGGCCTTCATCAACTCTCCCCTCCTCTGCACTTCCTGACTGTAGCCTGATGCTGCTTGCCTTCTTGTCCAGCAACCAACTAGCCTCTAAATCTAAGATCTAAGCAAAATACTGCGGATGCTGGAAATCTGAAACAAAAACAGAAAATGTTGGAACAACTCAGCAGGTCTAGCAGTGGAGTGAGAAACAGAGTTAACGTTTCAAGTCAGTATGACCCTTCTTCAGAGCTAAAGAAGGGTCAAAAGGACTCGAAACGTTAGCTCTGTTTCTCTGTTTCCCTCTCCGCAGATGCTGCTAGACCTGCTGAGTTTTTCCAGCATTTTCTGTTTTAGCCTCTAAATCTGGCTGACTGTTAACCAGGAAACAGGAGGAAAAAACAATGAAGTCCCACTGTTAAATTCCGCAAGATCTCTGATCACTTGCATTTTATATCCTTCTCTCCTTATCCCCCACTGCACCATAACCCCTCCCCTGCCAACTCCCTCCTCATAAATATCAGGATCATAGATGCTGTCAACTTTCACATCAATAGATCAGCATTTTATTCACGGTGGTAATTTTGATTGTCTCATGAAAGTGGAACGGATTATGGACCCTAAACATTTAGTATGTTTTTGATGATCTCCACTACGTATTATGCTATTTGTAATGGACGGTTTCACAAAATAATGGGAAACCTACCAGAATCTTTCCAGTTCGTAAGTTGTAAAAATGTATTTCGTTGGCTAGAGTTCAGAATGAAAGTATTAGGCATGAATTTGCATTCAACTCTATTTTCAACTTGTTTGCACCTCTGTAGCTTGAAAACTGGTTCAGTTCTGATAGTTGAGGCTGTTATTGAAATTACATTTGCCTTATTTTTCCACCAGTAAAAAAAAATGTTTCCACCAATAAATGACTAAGTTTAGAAGTTACTGTTACTTGCAAAGATACACTTAACATGCTTGCCTGGCACTGTTGTACCCTCTTATCATGGAGATATTAACCTATTTAATATAAATATTTGAATATCATTCAGTGGGGGACTTTGTTCAAAATTTTCAGCAATTGTTTTCTCAAAAAACAGCGGAATGTGCCACTGCTACTTTTCTGTCTGCAATGTGGAAGATATCACCTCTTGACTTTTCTTGCATTCCATTTGCCTCGACTGCAACAGAGATTTGAATACCCTTCATGTCACTTTCAAACACAGAATAAGCCACAAAATCTTTCAGACAGGAGGTTTTTTTTTTGCAAATATTATGTACATTCGATTTCAGAACAGACTGTTGAGCTCCCCACTTAGCTTGTCACGGAGATTCTCCTTTGTGCACTGTTTAATTTAAGGTCCATCTTGATTAACCTCTCAAACTCACACTGCTGACATGCCTCAGCAAGCTTGGGACTTACTGTGCAGTAAAGATCTGAGTAGAGGTCATAACAACATTAACAAGAAGATCTCCCCTATAGGAATAGACAAGGCTAGCTGTATCTGAAACTGTGGTCTGAATGGTTTGCAGTGATAACATTTTGGCTCTTGCTATAAAGTGCTTTTATATCTATAACCTGTTTTCTCAACAACAGCAGTCAGATTGTATTAAAGGGTACCAGTGAGGCCTACTATTTCACTCTACTTCAACCCAGCCTGACTCAATTGATTCTTTCAGTCCTGATTAGGTTAGGATCTTGAGCTTTTTTTAATATCAGCTAGATCTTTTTTACAACTTGATATATTGTCATTGTTTTATATATGATTTGTTGATTCATCAGTTTTTCTTTTTACGATGTCCTGGTGTCCATTATCATTTCTATTGTTGAACTCAGGTGTTTGTTGATATTTGTATTGCATCACTTGGGAGAAAAGGAGCAGCATAGCCCTAGCAATAGTTCTGTGTCTAAATACACCAACCAGTGTCTAAGTGCACCAGTACACAAATCTAGGCCAAGAATGTCCTTGAGCACAAATATAAGGGAAGATAAGAGACACCATTCAACACATCCTAGCTAATCCTTCCGTAAAGGAATATGGTGTTTTCATAACAATGTTCAGCTCCTGTTATCAATGGGGGAGAGATGGGAGGTAACTTTCTCCCTTTTTCCTCACCTCTCGGTTGTCCCCAACAAGGTGTGTTGTTGAGGGAGTGTTTTAAACCTTTTGAGCGTTGTGAGTTTTAGTAATAAACACAAAGCAGGTTTTCGGGTAAGTTTAAATCAGAAGAAAAGATGTTTGTTCACAGATCTTCTGAAATGTAAATGCAGCAATACACACTCACTCCCTCATTCACACAGGCACACACACACACACACACAAGAAAAGATTGATTCTAGAGAAAAAAACATTGATTTATGTTATTATTAGAAATAAGAAGAAAATCATATGGTCAAATTTCAGTCCTTTATGCTGCACAAATACTCTTTTGTGGATCTTTAGCTGAAGGGAAGTTGGAAGCCTCTAGGCTTCCAGACAAGATAGTGGCCAGGGTTCTACAGGGTCAAACCTTTGCAGGTGAGGACAAGTTAGCACCCCCACACCCACTGCCTTCGAACAAAGTGGATAACCCCACGTTATTCCACATTAAATTCCATCTGCCATGTTTTTTCCCACTCACTAAGTCAGTCCAAATCCCCTTGAAGCCACTTTGCAGCTTCCTCACAACATACGTTCTCATCTAGCTTTGTGTCACCCGTGAACTTAGAAATATTATATTTGGTCCCCACATCCAAATTGTTGATATATATTGTGAAAAGCTGCAGCACAAGTGCTGATCTTCTGGTACCCCACTAGTGACTAGCCTAGTCCAGGACAAAGCAGCCCGCTTGATTGGCACCACATCCACAAACATTCACTCCCTCCACCACCGACGCACAGTAGCAGCAGTATATATCATCTATAAGATGCATTGCAGGAATTCACCAAGGCTCCTTTGACAGCAGCTTCCAAACCCACGACCACTACCATCTAGAAGGACAAGGGCAGCAGAGAGATGGGAACACCCCCATCTAGAAATTCCCCTCCAAGTCACTCACCATCCTGACTTGGAAATATATCGCCGTTCCATCACTGTCGGTGGGTCAAAATCTTGGAACTCCCTTCCTAACAGCATTGTGGGTGTACCTACACCACATGAACCAGCGAAGCCCACATCCCATGATTTTTAAAAAATTAATTCACAGGATGTGCGCTTCGTTGGCTGGGCCAACATTTATTGCCCATCCCTAGTTGCCCTTGAGGAGGTGGTGGTGAGCTGCCTTCTTGAACCGCTGCATCCCATGTGGTGTTGGTGCACCCACAGCACTGTTAGAAAGGGAGTTCCAGGATTTTGACCCACCGACAGTGAAGGAACAGTAATATATTTCCAAGTCAGGATGGTGAGTGACTTGGAGGGGAACTTCCGGGTAGTGGTGTTCCCATCTATCTGTTGCCCTTGTCCTTTCAGGTGGTAGTGGTCATGGGTTTGGAAGGCGCTGCCTAAGGAGCCTTGGTGAATTCCTGCAGTGCATCTTATAGATGGTACACACTGCTGCTACTGTGTGTCGGTGGTGGAGGGAGTGAATGTTTGTGGATGTGGTATCAATCAAGCGGACTGCTTTGTCCTGGACAGTGTCCAGCTCCTTCAGTGTTGTAGGAGCTGCACTCACCCAGGCAAGTGGGGTGCATTCCATCACACTCCTGACTTGTGACTTGTAGATGATGGACAGGTTTTGGGGAGTCAGGAGGCGAGTTACTTGTCACATGATTCCTAGCCTCTGACCTGCTCTTGTAGCCATAGTATTTATATGGCTAGTCCAGTTCAGTTTCTGGTTAATGGTAACCCCCAGGATGTTGACAGTGGGGGATTCAATGATGGTAATGCCATTGAACATCAAGGGGCGATGGTTGGATTATCTCTTGTTGGAGATAGTCATTGCCTAACACTTGTGTGGTGTTAATGCTACTTGCCATTGTCAGCTCAGGCCTGGATATTGTCCAAGTCTTGCTGCATTTGGACATGGACTGCTTCAGTATCTGAGGAGTCGCGAATTGTGCTGAACATTGTGCAATCATCAGCGAACATCTCCACTACTGACCTTATGATGGAAGGTCATTGATGAAGCAGCTGAAGATGTTTGGGCCTAGGACATTACCCTGAGGAACTCCTGCGATGATGTTCTGGAGCTGAGATGACTGACCTCCAACAATCACAACCATCTTTCTTTGTGCTAGGTATGGCTCCAACCAGCGGAGCGTTTTGCCCCTAATTCTCATTGACTCCAGTTTCACTAGGGCTCCTTGATGCCACATTCGGTCAAATGCTGCCTTGATGTCAAGGGCAGTCACTCACCTCACCTCTGGAATTCTGCTCTTTTGTCCATGCTTGAACCAAGGCTGTAATGAGGTCAGGAGTTGAGTGGCCCTGGCGGAACCCAAAATGGGCATCAGTGAGCAGGTTATTGCTAAGCAAGTGCCGCTTGATAGCACTGTTGATGACCCCTTCCATTTCTTTACTGATGATGGAGAGTAGACTGATGGGGCGGTAATTGGTCGGGCTGGATTTGTTCTGCTTTTTGTGTACAGGATATACCTGGGCAATTTTCTACATAGCTGGCTAGATGTCAGTGTTGGAGCTGTACTGGAACAGCTTGGCTAGGGGCCTGGCAAGTTCTGGAGCACAAGTCTTCAGTACTATTGCCGGAATGTTGTCAGGGCGCATAAACTTTGCAGTATCCAGTGCATTCAGTCGTTTCTTGATATCACACGGAGTGAATCGAATTGGCTGAAGACTGGCATCTGTGATACTGGGGAGCTCAGGAGGAGGCTGAGATGGATCATCCACTCGGCACTTCTAGCTGAAGATTGTTGCGAATGCTTCAGCCTTATCTTTTGCACTGGTGTACTGGGCTCCCCCATCATTGAGGATGGAGATATTTGTGGAGCCACCTCCTCCAGTGAGTTGTTTAATTGTCCACCACCATTCACGACTGGATGTGGCAGGACTGCATATCTTCGATCTGATCCGTTGGTTGTGGGATCGCTTATCTCTGTCTATCACTTGCTGCTTATGCTGTTTGGCATGCAAGAAATCCTGTTTTATAGTTTCACCAGGTTGACACCTCATTTTTAGGTATGCCTGCTGCTGCTCCTGGCATGCCCTTCTGCACTCTTCATTGAACCAGGGTTGACCCCCTGGCTTGATGGTAATGGTAGGGTGGGAGATATGCCAGGCCATGAGGTTACAGATTGATTTTTTCAAAATCCATGCCAGTTTATTATGTCTATCCCATGTGCTTTATCTTTGCTAACTAACCTCCTGTGGGAGATTTTATCAAAAACCTGAAAATCCAAGTATACTACATTCACCGACTCCCCTTTTTTCATTCTGTTCACAACATCCTCAAAAAACTCCAACAGGTTAATCAAACATGATTTCTCGTTCATAAATCCGTGTTGACAATGTCCAATCAGACTATTATTATCCAAGTGTCCATTTATCACATCCTTTAGAATAGAACCTAACACTTTCCCTACAACAGATTCTAACATTTTCCCTAGACTCCTATGGAATAATAAGGACTCAGCTCCCAACTCTCAACTCCCCTCCAGCTAGTTTCGGTCATGTGATGTCAAGTTTCAATGTCTCCCATTGTCCACATAATGAATTGAAGCTGGGGTGATTGATACACAATGGAGGAATGATTGATAATGCATGAACATACCAGTTATGATTAGCTCACAGGAAGACTTTATTTGATATTCCATCCTCACAGCTCTGGCAGCCATTGCCTTTTATATCTTTTCCATCGTGTTGGTGATGGTGGTCAATTTGCACGTGAAAAAGCCATTTGCATTTTTAAGTAACCTCCCAGACATATTGGGCAGAAATTTTTCATCTCGCCCGCGACGGGTGGGAGCGGAGAATTCAGTGGCAGACAAAAAGTCGGAAATCCACCAGCATAAAAACAGCTTGGAATTCTCCCAATAGTGGGTTTGTGGTGGATAGGTTATCCCGCCGACTACTGGTGTGAACGCCGTTTGCATTCATTAACATGTCATGAATGTTCATTAAAACAGCTGCTCACCGGAATCTTGTGTCATGCCAGCGGGAAATTACGTTATGCCTCAAACACGTTTGAAAAGGGGTGGTGTGCACAAGTCGGACCTCACTTCGCTGGTAACTTTAAGGTGAGTGCAACATACATAGCCTACCTGCCATAGGGCTGCACTAGTCTTGTGGTGATGAACACCACACTGTTGGCCTGTTCCTGCTTTTTGCCTACATTGTCCCAAAGAACACCACTGTGCTATGGCAGTCATGCAAGCCTCCACTTTCAGAAACTAGCACTTCAAGCAAGCGTATGCTGTGAGGTGAGGGCAGGTTTGATGAACACAAGGTGGGCAACGGGGAGGGAAGGCTGTGGAATTGCAGTGAAGAGGAAGGGTGAACATGAGCGGGCCTTTTTTGGGTTACTCTAACTTCTTGTTGCCACAGGTGTCTGCTTAGAAAAAAAAGAGGAAGACCTCCTTGCAATGAAAGCCAATGTCTTCATTACCACCGTTAAAGGACTACCCAGAACTCAGTGGCTTCACGTCAGAGTCGCTGCATCTCAAGAGTAACACATAGGAATATAGAATTTGGAAATGCAGGCTATAGTGAAGGAGGCACAGCTGTATCACATGTGGCATTCCATCAATGAAGGCCTGTTACCTGTTCACCAGTTTTGACACACCTAATGAGCCAAAGGGCATCCACCCACAGCAGACACAAAAGAACACCACCACCTGGAAGTTCCCCTCAAAGCCACTCACAATCCTGACTTGGAAATATATCACCGTTCCTTCACTGTCGCTGTGTCAAAACCCTGAAACTCCCTCCCTACACCACAGGGACTGCAGTGGCTCAAGAAGGCAGCTCACCACCACCTTCTCAAGGGCAATAAATGCTGACCTAGCCAGCGAAGCCCACATCCTGCAAATAAACTGTTAAAAAGACCACAGTTAAACTTGCATTTGTCTGAAAATGTCATTAGACCCCAAGCTGCATATTTAAAAAAAGAAAACCACCAGCTTCAGACAGCTATGCTTTCTTCTGCTCAGAAGAGCTTATTAAAATAGAAGAGAGTGGTGTTGGTATGAGACTTTGGCGAGTCAACCACCCAGTTGATTTAAAATGTCCAGTTTCCACCACGTGGGATGGATTAAAATCATTGCCTGAGATATAATAAAGATGTACCTTTCCATAAGAGGTTCATTACAATTTTTAACAATTTCATGCTTTTGAGGGGATATAGAAATGGCTTCAGCTGCATGAGTAACAGATGCTGGTTGGTTAGAATGGTTCACAACCAGTTCTGTGTCTCCAAAGGGCATAGCTTGAAAGTTGATTTATTTAACGTGAAATATCTCATTATCAGATCAGAAAACTCTAAGAGCCCTGCTGGTAAAATGAAACATCTACATATTAAATATACAAAACACTGATTAATCATGAATTGATTTTATTCTTTATCACAGACTTTGCAAAAACTGAACTTTGTCTTATTTCTCCTGGAAGGAAAGTACAACACTCAAACTTTATTTTATTTGAGGAATTTGTTGAAATGTGGCATATTAGAGTCAGGGTCTGAGCTCATTAGAAAGAGTTGAGTACAATATTATTTTAAGCAGGTGTTGATACTAATCTGTATTTGTGAAGGAATCCAGTGGCAGGAGGGTTGGTAACCAGAAGGCACAGAATTAAGGTAATTGGCAAAAGAACCAGGGGTAGATGAAGAGAATTTCTTTTACACAGTGAGATGTTATGATCTGGAATGCACTCCCTGAAAGAATGGTGGAAGCAGGTTCAATGGTAGCGTTCAAAAGAAATTGCATATATGCTTGAAATGAAAAAAAAAATCACTGGGAAAGAGTAGAGGATTGGAACTAATTGGATAGTCCTTTCAAAGAGACAGCATAGGCATAATGCACCTAATGACCTTCTTCTGTGCTATACCATTCTATGATTCTAAGTATCATTTATATTTTCTATAAAATTGCTGCTTTGAAATGTTCCCAGCTTAAGAGTCATTGCCTTGCTTTCATATCTTGTTTTGCTTTGTGCCA
Organism: Cetorhinus maximus; assembly: GCF_964194155.1. NCBI lineage: Eukaryota > Metazoa > Chordata > Chondrichthyes > Lamniformes > Cetorhinidae > Cetorhinus > Cetorhinus maximus. The sequence goes on from NC_135890.1 coordinate 36,423,164, forward strand.
TTGCAGCAAATTACAAGGGCTGTTTACCACCATTGTATAATTGCATTGACTGAGAAGACACATTCATGTAATGTTAATCTTAAAATCCTTAAAATGGTGAGATTAACTAAGGAGGAGGAAATACATCCATGACTGTCTATGAACCTACAGGATGCAATGCATATTGCCTACCAATTTTATTCAGCTGCCGAAAACGATCACATCTAAAGCAGCATTAATAAACAAGCTTCATCTCAAGGTAGCAGCAAAATCCTTTTCCCAATATTCTATCTAGTACTGTAATTTAAACACAAACTAACACGTCTGCTGCAAAGTCCAAGATATTAGTCATCAACATGTGCACATTTTACTATTCATTCCAATTCTCTATTATTATAAATAATACTTGATGAATTGAAGCTTACAGTACGAATTGAAGTAATATTTTCCTTAAATAAGCATTTAGTCCTCTCTGGTGTAATTTCATGTTTATGACATGAAAAATTACTTTAAAGCACATTGGTGCTATCATGATTTAAAGAATGGAGATTTAATAAACGTATTGTCTGGATGACGCTTTCTGTGCCTCAAGTAATCATGCACCTGTCAGTGCTTTTTAGTTTGTATAAAAAGAAATGTGGTACAAATTTACCTGTGGTGAACATTCATAATGGAAAAATATTCACCAAATTGATCCCCCATAATAGCATAATTCAATGTGTAGTTACTTCATGTTGCAAATACATCAACTTACATAAACGCTTTCCTTGCTATAGAATTGCACTGAATAGGACTGAATACACAGTCCTCTTCTATGATGCACCTTATCCAAGATATTAACAATTCACCACATTCAATAATGTTAATGTTGATTCTCAGTGTAGCCTTGCACTGGAGTGCGACCGCAACAGAGTGTGAGAGTTTGGTGAGTTCAGGGAGTTTGGTGAGGTGGGGGGCAATACTCCTTCGCTTTTTCTAACTTTTTCACCCTGTAGGAATTGATTCTTGCTCTACTACAGGGGAAGAAGCAAGCTGTTTGGTGAGAACCTGGTAAGTGGTTAAGGTCTATTCTATTCCTAAGGTTTAAAATAGTACAGGAATTTATGTTAGATTATTAAAACACAAAAAAGAAAATAAATAATTAAATATAATAATTCAGTAATTAATTAAAGCACATAAGGATGGCATGTGTCATGGCTGCAGCATGTGGGAACTCCTGGATACCAGTGTGATTTAGGGCTAACACATCTGCAGTAAAATGTCTGCAGCTTGAGGAGCTTCAGCTCAGAGTCATTGAGCTGGGAGCTGAGCTCTGAACACTGCGACACATCAGGGAGGGAGAGAGTTGCCTGGATGCTCTGTACTAGGACGTGGTCACAGCCCTTAGGTTAAGATCTTCTTATTTGGAAGATGGTCAGGGACAGGAGGGTGTGACTGCAGCTGAGGCAGGTAAGGGGATTCAGAGGGCAAGAGTGCAGGAGTGTCAGCCTCTGCAATTGTCAAACAAGTTTGAGGTTCTTTCAGCTTGTTTGGATGAGTGTGGGGGCTGCAGGGTGGATGAATTGACTGACAGTGGCACTGTGATATAGGGGGCCATTCAAGTGGGGAGAGCAAAAAGAATATAGTAGTAGTAGGGGACAGTATACTGAGGGTGACTGACACTGTTCTCTGTAGCAAAGAGCTAGGGTCCAAATGGCTATATTGCCTGCCTGATGCCAGGATTGAGGGCATTTGCTCAGGACTAAACAGGAAATAACAGTGGGAGAGGATAACAGTTGTCATGTCCATATAGGTACCAACAACATAAAGAGGATGAGGAAGGATGTTCTGCATAGTCAGTATGAGGAGCTAGGCACCAAATTAAGAAGCAGAACCTCAAAGGCAATAATTTCTGGATTATTACCTGAGCCACATGCAAATTGGAAGAGGGCAAATAAGATTAGAGAAAATTAGAGAAGCTAGTGTTGGAGAAATGAGTTCCAGTTCGTGGGGCACTGGCACCAGTAGAGGGGATAGTTGGGGCTGCACCATTGGGATGCTCTACACTTGAACTATGCTGGGGTTTGTGTTCTAGCAAGCTGCATAACTAGGGAAGTAGAGAAGGTTTTAAACCGAATAGTGGGGGAAAGGGATCAAAAAGGAGGCTTATGGCAGATACAGAGGGCTGAAAAAAGCAGAAGCCCTAGAGGGGTATAGAAAGTGCAGGGGAATACTTTAAAAAGTAATTAGGAGAGCAAAGAGGGGGCATGAAGAAACACTGGTGGTCAAGATAAAGGAAAATCCAAGAGATTTTATAAATATATTAAGGGCAAGAGGATAACCAGGGAAAGAGTAGGGCCCATTAAGAAAACATAGTGGCAATCTGTGTGTGGAGCCGGAGGACGTAGGTGAGGTTTTAAATGATTACTTTTCATCTGCTTTCACTATGGAGAAGGACAATGTAAAAATCAGGGAGGGAGGCTGTGATATACCTGAACAAATTAACATTGAAAGGGACGAGGTATTAGCGGTTTTAGCGAGCTTAAAAGTGGATAAATCCTCAGGCCCAGATGAGAGGTATCCCAGGCTGCTATGCGAGGCAAGGGAGGAGATTGCAGGGGCTCCAACACTAATTTTCAAATACTCTCTGGTCACAGAAGAGGTGCAAGAGGACTGGAGGACAGCGAATGTGGTACCATTATTCAAGAAGGGTAGTAAGGATAAACCAGGTAATTACAGGCCAGTGAGTCTAACATCAGCGATAGGGAAACTATTGGAAAAAATTGTGAGGGACAGGATTAATTTCCAGAAGGCATTTGATGAAGTGCCACATCAAAGGTTGTTGCAGAAAATAAATGTTCATGTTGTCGGGGGTAACATATTGGCATGGATAGAAGATTAGCTAACTAACAGAAGAAGAGTTGGCATAATTGGGCCTTTTTCTGGTTGGTAGGGTGTAATGAGTGGTGTGCCACAGGGATCAGTGCTGGGGCCTCAACTTTTTACAACTTATATAAATGACTTGGATGAAGGGATTGAAGGAATGGTTGCTAAATTTGCTGACGACACAAAGGTAGGTAGGAAAGTAAGTTGAGAAGAGGACATAAGGACATTACAAAAGTATATAAATAGGTTAAATGAGTGGAAAAAGATCTGGCAAATGGAGTAAAATGTGGGCAAATGTGAAATTGTCCATTTTGGCAGGGAGAATAAAAAAAAGCATTATCTAAATGGTGAGAGATTGCAGAACTCTGATTCAGAGGGATTTGGGTGTGCTAGTGCATGAATCACAAAAGTTTAGTATGCAGGTATAGGAAGTGATTAGGAAATCTGATAGAATGTTATCATTTATTATGAGGGGGATTGATTACAAAAGTAAGGAGGTTATGCTTCAGTTGTACAGGGCACTGGTGAGACCACAGCTCAAAAACTGTGTACAGTATTGGTCTACTTATTTAAGGAAAGATGTAAATGCTGCACTTGACAACAAGACAGCATTTGACAGAGTGTGGCAGCAAGGAGCCCTAGCAAAATTGGGATCGGGGAGAAACGCTCTGCTGGTTGGAGTCATGCCTAGCACAAAGGAAAATGGTTGATGTTGTTGGAGGTCAATCATCTCAGTTCCAGGACATCACTGCCGGAGTTCCTCAGTGTCGTGTCTGAGGCCCAACCATCTTCAGTTGCTTCCTCAATGACCTTTCTTCCATCATAAGGTCAGAAGTGGGGATGTTCACTGATGATTGGACAATGTTCAGTTCTATTCGCAACTCGTCAGATACTGAAGCAGTCCATATCCAAATGCAACAAGACCTGAACAAAATCCAGGCTTGGGCTGACAGGTGGCAAGTAACATTCGACCACACAAATGCCAGACAATGACCATCTCCAACAAGAGAGAATCTAACCATTGCCCCTTGACATTCAATGGCATTATCATCACTGAATCCCCCATTATCAACATTTTGGGAGTTACCACTGACCAAAAACTGAACTTCATGAGCCATATAAATACTGTAGCTACAAGATTGGGTCAGAGGCTAGGAATCCTGCAGTGAGTAACTCACCTCATGACGTTCCAAAGCCTATCCATCATCTACAAGGCACAAGTCAGGAGTGTAATGGAATACTCCCCACTTGCCTGGATGAGTGCAGCTCCAATAATACTCAAAAAGCTTGACACCATCCAAGATAAAGCAGCCCACTTGATTGGCATCCCATTCCCTTCCACCACTGACGCACAGTGGACCAGTGTGTGCCATCTACAAAATGCACTCTAGGAACTCATGGAGGCTCCTGAGACAGCACCTTCCATAAGACATAGGAGCAGAAATTAGGCCATTCGGCCCAGCGAGTCTGCTCCGCCATTCAATCATGGCTGATAAGTTTCTCAACCCCATTCTCCCGCCTTCTCCCCGTAACCTTTGACCCCCCCTACCAATCAAGAGCCTATCTATCTTGGTCTTAAATACACTCAATGACCTGGCCTCCACAGCCTTCTGTGGCAATGAATTCCATAGATTCACCACTCTCTGGCTAAAGAAGTTTCTCCTCATCTCTGTTCTAAAAGGTCTTCCCTTTACTCGGAGGCTGTGCCCTCGGGTCCTAGGCTCTCCTACTAATGGAAACATCTTCCCCACGTCCACTCTATCCAGGCCTTTCAGTATTCTGTAAGTTTCAATCAGATCCCCCCTCATCCTTCTAAACTCCATCGAGTATAGACCCAGAGTCCTCAAACGTTCTTCATATGTTAAGCCTTTCATTCCTGGGATCATTCTCATGAACCTCCTCTGGACCCTCTCCACCCTTCCTGAGATATGGGGCCCAAAATTGCTCACAATATTCTAAATGTGGTCTGACCAGAGCCTTATAAAGCCTCAGCAGCACATCCCTGCTTTTATATTCTAGTCCTCTCGAAATAAATGCTAACATTGCATTTGCCTTCCTAACTACCGACTCAACCTACAAGTTAACCTTAAGAGAATCCTGGACTAGGACTCCCAAGTCCCTTTGCACTCCAGATTTCTGAATTCTCTCCCCATTTAGAAAATAGTCTATGCCTCTATTCTTCCTACCAAAGTGCATGACCTCAAACTTCCCCACGTTGTATTCCATCTGCCACTTCTTTGCCCATTCTCCTAACTTGTCCAAATCCTTCTGCAGCCTCCCCGCCTCCTCAATACTACCTGTCCCTCCACTTATCTTTGTATCATCTGCAAACTTAGCCAGGATGCCCTCAGTTCCTTCATCTAGATCATTAATGTATAAAGTGAAAAGTTGTGGTCCCAACACTGACCCCTGCAGAACTCCACTAGTCACCGGCCGCCATCCTGAGAAGGACCCCCTTATCCCCACTCTCTGCCTCCTGTCAGGCAGATGCTAGTACCTTGCCTCTAACATCATGGGCTCTTATCTTACTGAGCAGCCTCCTGTGCGGCACCTTGTCAAAGGCCTCCTGAAAGTCCAAGTAGATAACATCCATTGGCTCTCCTTTGTCTAACCTACTCGTTACCTCCTCATTAAATTCTAACAGATTTGTCAGGCATGACCTCCCCTTGATGAAACCATGCTGACTTTGCCCTATTTTACCATGCACTTCCAAGTATTCTGAAATCTCATCCTTAATAATGGACTCTAAAATCTTACCAATGACCGAGGTCAGGCTAATCGGCTTGTAATTTCCCGTCTTTTGCCTCACTCCCTTCTTAAACAGGGGGATTACGTTAGCGATTTTCCAGTCTTCTGGGACCCTCCCTGACTCCAGTGAGTCCTGAAAGATCACCACTAATGCCTCCACTATCTCTTCAGCTATCTCCTTCAGAACTCTGGGGTGTAATCCATCTGGTCCAGGTGATTTATCCACCTTCAGACCTTTCAGTTTTCCTAGCACCTTCTCCTTGGTAATGGCCACCATACTCACCTCTGCCCCCCCGACTCTTTTGAACTTTGGGGATGTTACTCATATCTTCCACCGTGAAGACTGACGCAAAGTACCTATTCAGTTCCTCCGCCATTTCTTTGTTCCCCACTACTACTTCTACAGCGTCATTTTCCAGCGGCCCAATGTCCACTTTTGCCTCTCTCTTACCCTTTATATATCTAAAAAAAACTCTTGCAATCTTCTTTTATATTACTGGCTAGTTTTACCCTCATATTTAATCTTCTCCCTCCTTATTTCTTTTTTAGTTGTCCTCTGTTGGTCTTTGTAAGCTTCCCAATCCCCTGGTTTCCCACTGCTCTTCGCCGCATTGTATGCTTTCTCTTTAGCTTTTATGCTGTCCCTGACTTCCCTTGTCAGCCATGGTTGCCTCATCCTCCCTTTAGTATGCTTCTTCTTCCTAGGGATGAATTTTTGCTGTGTCTCCCAAATTACTCCCAGAAACTCCTGCCATTGCTGTTCCACTGTCTTTCCTGCTAGGCTCATCTCCCAGTCAATTCTGGCCAGCTCTTCCCTCATGCCTCTGTAGTTGCCTTTATTCAACTATAATACCGTCACATCTGATTCCAGCTTTTTCCTCTCAAATTGCAGGGTAAATTCTATCATATTATGGTCACTTCCTCCTAAGGGTTCCTTCACCTTAAGCTCCCTTATCAAATCTTCAAAATCCATAACCACTACCATTTAGAAGGACAAGGGCAGCAATTGTAAGGGAACACCACCACCTGGAAGTTCCAAGCCACTCATAATCCTGACTTGAAAATATATCACCATTTCTTCACTGTTGCTGGGTCAAAATCCTGCAACTCCCTCCCTAACACCACTGTGGGTGCACATATACCACATGGACTGCAGCAGTTCAAGAAAGCACATAGAAACATAGAAAATAGGAGCAGGAGTAGGCCATTCGGCCCTTCGACCCTGCTCCACCATTCATTATGATCATGGCTGATCATCCAACTCAATAGCCTGCTCCCGCTTTCTCCCCATATCCTTTGATCCCTTTCGCCCCAAGAGCTATATCTAACTCCTTCTTGAAAGCATACAATGTTTTGGCCTCAACTACTTTCTGTGGTAGTGAATTCCGCAGGCTCACCACTCTCTGGGTGAAGAAATTTCTCCTCATCTCAGTCCTAAATGGTCTATCCCGTATCCTCAGACTTCGACCCCTGGTTCTGGATTCCCCCACTATCGGGAACATCCTTCCTGCATCTACCCTATCTAGTCCTGTTAAAATTTTATAGGTTTCTATGAGATCCCCCCTCATTCTTCTGAACTCCAGTGTATATAATCCTAACCGACTCAATCTCTCATCACAAACAATGAACCACAAAATAAGACCTTAAAACTATAAGCGATAAAAGTAGTAAATACTTACCTGACCGTACTCACGGTACTCAAAGGATCACCTCGTTCCCTCCTCACCGACCTCCCTCAGTCACCAAACTCCAGCTTAAGCATTCTACTGCAGCCCAAAGCAGGACTCCAATACAGACAAAGTCAGCACTGTAAGATGGCCTGTTTTTATACTCTCTGAATCTAGCCTCTGAAAACCTGTTTAAGCCAGTTATCTAATGAACTAGTTGTAGCTACAAGCAGAGCCTGTGTAAACCCTGTTTTAAAGTTGGCCTAAAACTCACCTTTTTCCAATCCAAACAGTAACTTTTAGTTAATTACTAAATTAAAGAAAGATTAGACTTTAGATAGAAATTAACCCTTAAACTCCCTCAGTCACCAAACTCCAACTTAAGCACTCTCCTGCAGCCCAAAGCAGCACTCCAGTGCAGACCAAACCATCTCCTCAAAGGCAATTAGGGATGGGCAATAAATGCTGGTCTTACCAGTGATGCCCACATTCCATGAATAAATAGTAAAAAAATGCGTTCAAAGCAGTTCAAAGAAGGTTTATTTGACTAATAGCAGGAATGAGCAGTTGTCTTATGAGGAAAGGTTTGACAGGTTAGACTTGTATCACTGGAGCTTAGAAGACTAAGAGGCAACTTAAATTAAAACCTTAAGATCCTGAGGGGTCTTGACAGGGTTGATGTGTAGAGGATGTTCCCTCTTGTGGGAGAATTTAGGACCAGGGCTGGAATTTTCTGCTCCAATTTGCAGTGGATGGCATGGCAGGTAGGGGGTACAATTCGGCAGGAGGGGCAGAAATCAGTTTCACGCCAGCATGAAATCACAGCTGGGTCATCCAATGGCTTACACCATGGAGGAATGTGAATCCTGCTGGAGGCTGGTGTGAATTTCGCTAATGGGATACAAAGTAAGGCCCAACTGGAATCGTCCTCCCACGTCCATTCACCATTACGCCGGCAGGAATAGAGCTGTCCAGAACACATCTGGACCAACATAACATGCAAAAGCTGGGACTTACCTTTAGGGCCTTGCTCAGATCATGGACATCCGAGGAGAAGAGGATGCTGGAGGCCTACAGCTACCGGACCCTAGAGGAACGCATGCTTCACATGGTGGTTGGATCCTCATGCACTTGGCTCCACTGCAAAGCTGCTCTCGGAAGGTGGGAGGTCTCTACGCAGGAGTTCGACTTCGCTGAGGCTTTGTACCTGCTTTGGAACTTCAGGGACTTCACCATGGGCTTGCACCTCTCCAAGGGACTTCCCCATGGGCTTGCACCTCTCCAAGGGACTTCCCCATGGGCTTGCACCATCTCCAAGGGACTTCCCCATGGGCTTGCACCTCTCCAAGGGACTTCGCCATGGGCTTGCACCACCTCCAAGGGACTTCCCCATGGGCTTGCACCTCTCCAAGGGACTTCGCCATGGGCTTGCACCTCTCCAAGGGACTTCGCCATGGGCCGGCACCATCTCCAAGGGACTTCGCCATGGGCTCGCACCATCTCCAAGGGACTTCCCTATAGGCTTGCACCACCATCCAGGGATTTTGTTATGGGCTCACACCAACTTCCAGAGGCCTCACTATGGGCAGCTATGGATGAGTGATAGAGGTGGGGTGGGAGAGGAAGGTCTAGGTTTGAGGGGGAAAGGATAGTGTACCGGGGGCGGGGGGGGTGCGGTGGCAGAAATGATGAAGTTGGGAGAGGGCAAGGGTGTAAGTGGGGAGGAAGGTGTAAGGGGAGAGGAAGGTGTACGGAGGGGGAGAAGGCGTAACGGAGGAGGAAGGTGTAAGGAGGGGGGATGGTGCAATGGGGAAGAAAGGTGAAAAGGACTGGGGAAGGTCTAAGGGGGGATGCAATGTCCAGGTGAAAGTGCAAGAGAGGGGTCTGTGGAGTCAATGTGAGCCTCCTGGGGAGTGAACTCAGAGTGGGTGTGGAGGATGGAATGATGAGTGTGAGAGGGGGCAGAGGGAGCCGGTAGGGTGGGAAGGTGACGGTGCACTGGCACCGGTAGAAGGGGTGGAGAAAGTGGTTGGCGGGGAATCAGAGGCAAACATGGACCCTGGGGGTGGGAAGGAGGTGGTCGGGGAGGTCAATGTGGATAGGGGTTGGATTTTCTCAAGCCTGGCAAATGTGCACGTTCCCTGGACATTCCTGAAGGAGAAGGGTTTGGGGCCATAGGGTAATGGTGTGGGAGGCGGTGGGGGGGGGGGGGGGCGCAGGGGTGGTGGGGCGGGTGGAACGTGATGTCAGGGGGGTGGTCCACTGTAATGGGGGAAAGGACATGGGTGACTGGGAGAAGGGAAAGGATGGGGGAGCTTATCACAACCTTTATTACAATCATTTCACACAAATCTAAAGTGAGCAGGGCCTTGTGTTAGACGGCTCCAGGCGCTGCCTGGGAGTATGATCAGTGGGTGGGCAGAGATGCAGGTCGGCTCAGATGAACAAGTGAAAGAGAACCCCAGCAGGCTGCATTGAAAATGCTCAGGCACATTGAGATGAGTGTGATGGATGAAGGCTCCGTGTGTGTGGGAGAGAGTGCTTGCATGAGGCTCTGAAAGGCCCTACCACACACACACTTCTCCATCCTGATTCACTCCTGGTCTAGCTGCGTGCAGCTGAACTGCTAGTGGGCGGGGGGGGGTAGGGGGCTGGGGGCGTGATGGGGGGGGTGGGGGTGGGGGGATGGTGTTTGGGGTGGGAGGGGGTGGGGGGTGGGGGGAGGGGTGCAGGGCGAGGACTTGCAAAGCTTGCAAATGCAGCTGAAAGACAACATTGCATATTATTCAGTGAAAGTGAATATATTTTCAGATTATTAAGTGACAAAATGTATTCACCTGTGCAACCACGTGATCAAAATTTCTTGACTTCTCTAAGCCTACCACTTCTAGGTGTGGCCCTGAAATCATAAGCAGGGGTGAAGACAGCCTGTGCAATTGTTGGCCCTGTTGCCTCTGATGACTTAGGCGTGAGTCCTCTGGAGAGTCGAGGCCTAGAGGGCCCCGGCTAGCTTTCGCTGTCCTCCTGTGGGCCAGCTGCTCCCTCTGCGGTAACAGAGGATGAGGTTGAGGGGCATCACAGGCAAAGGGGACTCAGAGGGAGTGGACAGCCTCTGAAATTCCTGAATGGATGACCCAGGCATGTCCAGCTGCTGCTGCTCCTTGCTTCAGGTGCCCGGGGGCTCCTGTCTGGCTCCTTGAGGGGAAGGAGCACCTGGAGGGACATCGCGGTGCCCTGTTTCCCTCTCACATTGCCACTGTGGGAACTCACCCATGATTGCCACAATGGAGTGCAGGTCTGCATGCAGCTTCACGCTCTGCTGGACCAGGGTCACCATGCCGTCTGCCATCCATCCCATGGAGACCTCCATACGTGCACATGTGGGCACCACTCCATCAGAGAGCAGGCAGACACACTCCTCCAGCTCATGTGCCACTGTGTTGATGGCTTCCAACAGCTCTGCGTGATGTTCCCCTGCCTTCTGTTCACTCTCCAGGATGAATTGGAAGACCAAATCCAGAGGCTCATAATCTGACTCCGACCTCACAGATGCATCTTCACCAGCAGTCCTCCGAGTGCCGGGGAGCTCGGCTGAACCTGCCTCCTCCTGCTGCGGACACGTGTCTGTGCGGTGACCACCAGATTGTGAATTCGAGCCTGCTCTAGACCTAGATCCCACCAAGGTGTGTGTCTCTGCGCTGGTGGAGGGTATGGGTAAGTGCTGTGATGGGTCTTCCAGGCTGCTTATTTCCAGCTCTTCAATGGAGGAGGTGTCCCCTTGGCTGGAGATGAGGACCTGGATGGAGCTGAGGGACTGGCTAGCTGAGGGTGTCGGTCATTTGGCAGAGCTCCCTGTGAACCAAAGTAGAGATTATTAGTGCACGGTAGCAGAGTCAAAAGCAGGAGAGAGAGCAATCATAGTTGTGTTGAGAGAGGGATGATGTGCAGGATCCTCATGTGGGTATTCGCAGCTGACCTCACCATCACCGCAGGCACAGTCCATGTCCTCACCAGTCAGTGCGATGATATGCTCCTCAAAGTGAGTGAGGGGTCTAATGTGGGCGATTCCATTCCCAGCCTGGAACCTCTCCCTGCTGTTGTGAGCAGGCTTTTCCTGCATGAAAACAGATGGAGGGTGTGAGCAGGACACATGGCACTGCGTGGAATGTTTGTGTGGTGAGCGGAGCCATGGACGGGGTGAGGACGCGAGCTCCAGAGGATAGGAACCTGATGGAGATGTGAGGGTGTGTGTGAGAGTTAGTGGTGTTGTCCCTTGAGGTGTGAGATCCCTGTGGATGTGTGATGGGTTTGGGAGTATGTGTTGAGAGTGATGGGGTGGTTGAATTAACCTGGCAGAACAGATGAGATCATTCATCCTTTCCCTGCACTGGATGGCTGGCTTCCTCCGTACTCCATTGGTGCTGACTGCCACTGCCACTGCCTCCCAAGCCAGATTGGTGACTTTGGTGGACCTCCTGTGGCCAGAGCAGAGGTAGAGAACATCGTGGCGAGCCTCAACAGTGTTCAAAAGGTGCTACAGTGAGGCGTCAGTACATTTAGCGGCTGCCGTCTGTCACCTGGAGCAATCCAGGTCTGTAGACATCAAGTGCACTTTAAATATGGTGCCGGGAGTGCGGAAGGGCTGAGGTGATGGCGTGCCAGGCAAATCCGAGGCTGCCTGTCAGCGATCTGCTGTGTTTCCTATGCAGGCATTATTAATGAGGCAGGATGCGCTGGGAAGCAGACGGTACGGCGCAAAAATCCACCCTCGCGGCTGACGGGAAAAGCGGAATTTTTCACACCATTGCATTCCACCTTAAGCACGACTGTTTAAAGATACGGGATTGCTCATTTAAGACAGAGATGAGGAGAAATCTTCTCTCTCATGGAGTGGTGAGTCTTTGGAAGTCTCTTCCTCAAAAGGCAGTGGAAGCAGAGTCTTTGAATAGTTTTCAGGCAGAGGTAGATAGATTCTTGATTAGCAAGGGGATGAAAGGTTATCGGGGGTCGGCAGGAATGCGGGGTTGAAGTCACAATCAGATTAACCTTAATCTTATCGAATGGCCCAGCAGGCTAGAAGGGCCGAGTGGCCTACTCCTGCTGCTAATTCATATATTCATTTGTATGTTCGTTCATATATTTGTATGTTCAATTATTAGAGAAATCTATTCAAGTACGGAATAATTACATCTTTCCAGTACTCTCTGCATACAAGCCACAAATGATAATCTTGCTTCATAGTTGGAGATTTTCCGGCTCCATTGTGGAGATTTGGTGACTCGGCCAAACACCAGTTGACTCTCAGCGGGGCCGGATGATCCCGGCAGCAGGTGGGGCCAGAAAATCCCACCCATAATTTTAGAACTTTTGTACTGATGATATTCAGATAGTTACATAATGACACTGGTAGGTTTTTACTGATTAAATAAAATGAATATAAATTGTGCAAGTACATACGTTTTGATAAAAATTTAAAAGAATTGTAAAGGGCAATTGGCATGGGAAATTATTTAAAACAATGGGCAGAATGTTATTTGTAACGCGACGGTATTTTTAAGAATACCACGATACATTAGCATGGAATAATATAATAGGTATTGAGCCAAATGTTGCTGTAAACATCAATGCCTTTTGCCTCACTGTTGTTTACACGCCAATGCTACAGTAACTTCAGGAGAGAGCAAATGCATGGCTAAACACAGAAATATAGAAGTTTTTGTCCGAGATACATGACCTTTGCAAAAACAGACTCTCACTGTCCAGCTCATTGAATGGTATGAAGCTGCTCGAGTTGTGGGGTAGCTATGAGCTAAACTCACCACAGGAAGTTAGAGTTGGTCTGATGTGAAGAAGCCATTTAGGCCTGAGTTGTCAGAGATTCTTTTACAATGTGCTATGTGTTAGCGACTTCTGTTAACCTCTCTGGCACCAAAAATTGACTATTACAGGTGTGACATCTCATTTCTTAAGGTTTTAATCATTGTTGGAGTTTGAAAAATGTAAACTTTAAATTAAAATATACTTTTCATTTCTGTCTCTTTTCTCTCCTCTTAATCCAGTCTTTATTTCCCTTTCTGTACCTGATTTAGTATTGAATTCACTCACTCTTATCTACGCATCCTTCTCAGACCTTGCACTGTTTCAGATAATTGAACGTGATTGCTTAAGAAAATTTATACTTGCTTGCCTTGTTTATTCAGGTTCCAGTTGCCTATTTTCCTCACTGCAATGTTGTCAGCCTGCATTTTCTGCATCTTGTGATACAAAGTACTATCACAATTAGTGGGCAAGGACAAGTCTAACTCATGGCAGATGCAGTTTGCTGATGCCCTGAAACAACAAATTATGGCATTGTACGTTTGTTTTACTAGCAGCAGTGTTAACACTTGGGCATTATAGAAAAAGTGAGGGTATGTAAACAATGCATGTAAAGTATTTTATATACATTAAGTATCATGTGCTATATTTAACATAGCACGTAGTTCAGCCTAAAGACATTATAAATACCAGCATTAAGCATTGAAATGATACTTTTATGCTATTATGATCCATAATTTGGGGGGGGAAATGAAATATTTTAGTCACTAAAAGAATGTTCTCTCAATGAAATAAGATCACACAGATGAATTTATGCTATTTGGCACACTAAGCTAATTTATTCCATTTTTCAATAATGTCGAAGGATGGCACAGATGTTACCAGACAGACTTTCCAGATGCATTCAACCAATTCCTGGGCATTCCTGACCAAATATACTATCTGTGGCACCCACGTATGTTGTATATTCATTCAAATAAATATTTACGGTCACATAATACTACATCCAAGTGGAAATGCCAAGGAATAAGATTCAGCTTTGCATCCTTACCAAAGGAGGATTTTGCTCATTGATTTTACCTCTTCAAAGCCAAGCTTGTCATCCTATAGGGATTCTTGTAACAGTTTAGAACTAAACTAGCTGCATCATTACAGTAAAGTCAAAGGTAAAGTCAGAATTGCACACTCATTATTTGTTCCTTGTTCTAGGGCCATTTCAATGCTCTGATTTTCAAGTGTGAATCATATGTTAACACACCCATTTTGTTTAACATTTCTCCTACCATTTCCAAACATTGTCCAAAATAGCCACTGCCAGTTAGCAAGCATTTCTAATCAGAGTGGTGGAGTCACAAAATGAATTTGGCACAACACTGCAGTGTTGCCAGAAAGTCACTGGGCACTTATCAACACAGGAGCCTACAAGAGGGAGAGGACAGGGGTAAGGCTACCCTTATATACTTTGTAAGAGCAGCTCAAGAATAGTATCAGCAAGGAATAGTTTTCCTTCTCTATTGAGAGGGCTGGGGGAGGAGAAGATGAAAATATTGCATGAGTAATGTGCTTAGTGCCTTTTGAATTGCGTGCTCATATTTTGTGTGAAGTATAGTTCAAAAATCAATTATCCTGCATAGGGTTAAACTGTTCTTAGTGCTTGAAATCTACATCACAAAAATCAGAGGTATAATATAGTGCTGTGCTTTTGTTTAAAAACCTCAGCCTGTTAGCACATCGAGAAGCATTTAACCAGCTTACTCAAAACTCAAGGTTTAGCAAATCTATCCCCTCAGTGGTTCCACACGGATACTGAAGTTAAATTTAATTTTATTATCCTGACACTATAGGACTTGTGAGGAGCAGATTAGTGCCTGCAGTTCCCAGACAGCTCAGCACCATAAAAATCTCCTAGCAGCCTTCTAAGCCAAAGATGCCTCCTCTGATTGGCTTCCTCTGTGCTGTATTCATGCATATTTCCTTCAAAATTCACTGTCCTCATTCCTAATGGAAGCTGACAGAATGTAAATGAGTTTCTAAAGGAACCGGCAAAAGCGGTAATTTTTCTCATTTAATCTTTAAATGAACTGTCCGTCTCCCAGCTGCTGAACCTCATTAGAATTCTGAAACTAATTTCACCTATCAACACACGATTATGGACCTGGGTGAGATTTCCTTTTTTTTAGGGTGAGGAGGCTGCTGAGAGCTGATGTGCAGTATGTTAAACTTTCACTCAATAAAGAGACTACCGCACAAAAAAAAGATCTGCCTTCTTTGCAATAAGTTCAGGCTCTCCTTTGGCTCCTTAACATGAATCCCACCCCCCCCACCCCCCGCACCCCTCCCCCTCCGCCAATGCACACGGCCTATGTGAAGAAAGGGTTTGAATCCACTTCTGAATGACGATCATTGTCCATTATGTTTTCTGTGCAACATTCCTGACCAGGTTTACTGGGACCACACATTCCCAATGTCGTAAACAGCTTGGCTCAATGCAGTAAAGTCTTTATTATTAGGGAAGACAATGTTTGTTTATGCATCTGTAACACTTTATTGGCTTACAGTCAATCCAGGTCTTTCACAGGCCAACACTACAAGAGAGAGAAAAAGAAAAATTCAACATTACTACTTTCCCATCCAAATAACCTGGCTGCAGGCTTAGACTGTGAGCATTCAGAGTGAGGTTCAAATTCTGCAGCAGCCATTCAAGTGTAGTTGATTGCCATTCTATTTCAATGATGTGCTTTTCTGTATTCAGCTACAATAAGGGGATTTAAAATTTGCTATGGTCGTCATTATATAGGTGCATAGTTTCGCTGGAGACAAGGCAACTCTTTCAGTAAACTTTCAATTACTGTTATAACTAGAGGTCTGATGACTTCTTTATCATGTACTCACGTCTGAACACATATCATTTGAGTGGTATGTGAATATATATTACTTTCTTTATAAGAGCAATAGTCCCAATATCAACACCGTGCCTCTTATAGTCACAATACAATTGCTGACTACCTGAATTTGCATAATAAAATCACTTCTACACACAACCACATTATAGGGTTTCATTTTCATTAATAAAATGTTTATAAAATTATAATTGCTATGCTTATGTCAATATTACAATTTGAACTATCATAATATCTTCTTGTGACTTTGTAATTAGAACATAATCCAAAGACATTCAATCACTTAAAGACCCTACTGCTAAAGAACCAAACAAAACTTCCCTTGTTAATTGGGAAAACTGTGTTTAATCTGGGAATTGTGTGACCGATGAACAGTTTTAATTTATGCAGCCTGTTTAAGATGTTAAATGAGCCATAAAGAGCAGATGACAGAGACAAATAATACTCTTTCCTTGAAAGAGCAAAGTTTGGAGGCCCATGTTTGCTTTTGCACTGATATACTGTGTGAGGCTCGAAGGGGTGGTTATCAGGCTCTGTACCTTCTTTAACCTTCAGCTCTGAACAGAACTGTCCCCTCCTTAGCCTACTCAATTACACTAAGTCAAATACTTCACGTTTCCAGCTTAGGCATGTAACATTTCTGTACTTGCAAATAAATAGGTTCAAGTGGCATTCTGCCCATGCATGACTAATTGCAGCACTAAAGAGTTAATGATGAGTATTGTTTCTTGAAAGACATGCTTCATAAACAACACTTTGCAATAATTACAATAATCCAAACATTGATTATAAAGAGTGCAGTGGAAGAGTGGACTAGAATATTTTTCTGTCACCTCTGTGAACTGGATTGGAATCCAGCCCATACAGATGGTATTAAAATATTCCTTTCCAATGATTACCACGGGTCCTAGGTGAAGTGGATATGGGAAATTGCAGTGCTGTTCCTAGTCAATTGATACAAATCTATAGGACGACACTGTTTATAAGTCAGTAATATCTGTCACTAACTGGGCAATTTCAATTCAGAGAGCACATTTCGAACAGATGGTGTAGAAAATGGAAATGTCATGTTGGTTCAGCGGGAGGTGTTCATTTAGCGTTAGAGTTGAAACACATCATTGGGGCAGTGTACGGGAGGCTCAACAATGCATCTCATTTTCTTTGGCACAACTGCCTTGGATCTGCTCCCACAGGAGAAAAGTGCCCCATTATCCAGCTGCAGCACAAAGTTCACAAAATGACTAAGTTAAATTGATTATTGAAGTGAGAATGTAAAGCATGACCTTGTAATAGGATAAAATCTGCTAGATCAGGAGAATGTTTTTTGAATAGCT
Source organism: Cetorhinus maximus (assembly GCF_964194155.1). Classification (NCBI taxonomy): domain Eukaryota; kingdom Metazoa; phylum Chordata; class Chondrichthyes; order Lamniformes; family Cetorhinidae; genus Cetorhinus; species Cetorhinus maximus. The sequence goes on from NC_135890.1 coordinate 36,440,474, forward strand.
ACTGTCTTCTATTTCTTAACAAAAACTCATTGGATATGATTATGTGCCGGCAAGGATACACTATTGGGATTAGATCAATATGATAGTAAATCACTGACAGGTTATTATTGTTACTGGGAGTATTTTTTTTACATTGTATCACGTCAAGATTTAGCTAACATTCCCTATTTATTTAATTGATGATGTGACATCTTTGTCTATTCATTTCTTCTATTACAACTTATTTTCTTTCCATTGGGTGGCAGCACCCTCCAACTCTTCTGTCAAGGGAGTGAATGGATCCTTGTTTACATCTGTCACAATGCCACTCCACCAGCAACAGCCATTCTGACCTTTACTTCCCCGGCTATAGCCTACAACTGAAGAAAGAAATTGAAATGAGCTCCACATGGAAGGGAGATGCCTAATAAGTGAAATGCCAGCCAGCAAGTAAATTGAAGGAAGAATCAACCCAGTCAGACCTTATCCGCTCCCTTGTAGTGAGAGGTCCATAGAGGTAATAGCAGAGGCCTGGGCAGACTTGTTTACCAGCTTTCCTGAATGAAAACGGTACCTGGTAGAAACTGGACAAAAAAAAAGCAAGGAAAGCAGATCTCATTTATAAATAGCTTTGGGACACAATCGTCCTAGGAGGGAAAATCAACCACTCCAGTCACTGGCTGGTCAGGCTTAATTGTTTAAATTCATAAGAAGTCTAGTATTCAGAGATAAGATTTTCATGCATATTTTTAAGCACGTTAGAATGTCTCTCCAATTGTGTACCAAATCAAACTGATAGCACAGAGCTATTCCCCTTTTTGAGCCTGGAGCTATTTTTCCTCAGGAAATCAAGTGCTTTGGGATTTTTCAAAAAGTAATGCAAACTGGCTATGCTTATCCATCTGTGATGATCAGTTTGTGTGGAATTTGGGACCAATATCCAGACCTTCAAGAACACTTCAAGTTTCCTGCCTCACATGCACACGCAAAAGTGGCTGAAAAGCATCTCTAATTCAGCCACGACATAGGATAAAAATAAATCATTTAGCTGCCTTGATGAGGTTTGTGCCCCAGCAGCAAGAAGTATTGGTGCTGTTTACTTGAATCATACATTAGTCACAATGGATTTTAGAAATTTTCATGCAGTTTTCTAAAGAATCAATTTATTGTTTCAGTGCTCTGTGCTTAAGGAACTTTTTTTTGAGGAAGTAATTTAATATCTAGTGCATTTTTTCCTCAATTTTAAAATGTTTTGATTCAGGAGAAACTTCAATCGCGATTATTTATAATAATGTTTAGTTACAAGACTCGGGACACCAGGCATGTATACTGTCAGTAAAGATTGCTTCAATCTACCAACTAAGTATAAAATAATTTTAGTTACATGGTCCAATATTGTTGTGTTAATTTAACAAAATGCTCTTATTCGCACTTCACAGATGATGGTGTCACTTTAATGCAAGTTGTAAGTAAGTGTTTTGGGAGCACGCTGAAATTTAACGAATGGCATTCTTTGTAATAATTATAATAGTGTATAAGGGGTACCCACAACTGGCTTTAGGTGGCTGTTAGAGGCAAGTGACTAGTCTGTTTGGATTCTTGTCAGGTTTAGGGCTAACCTCTGCATTTTAATCTTCTTCAGCACTGTTATGATGCCTTATGTGCCAAAATGCAAAATAACTCGAGATTTTTAAGAATAATTTATTTTGTGGCTATTCAGAATTTTAAAACTTTGGGCAGAATCATCCCAGGTTTACACAAAGTTCAGTAGTGGTTGTGAAATAAGTTGATTTACCCACCTCCCACAATGGCGGGTTTTCACGTCGTATCATCCCCTTCCGACCTCATTAATTATTCACATGTGGTTTAGCTGGCGGGCAGCCTCCAATTCATCCACCACGCCCTTACCTCGCCACGTCCTCACACCGAGCGCCATATTTAAACTGCCGCTGCATACACACCTCTCTGTGTTTCCAGCCCAGGGTTGCTGCACAGAAGGCATAGACCAAAACACAAGAAGACTGCAGCGCCCCCTCCCCACCCCCCAACAACCCCCCACACCCCACAACCCCCAACCCCATTCCCCCACCGCCCCCCTCCCCACTCCCCCCCGCACCCTCCACACCCCCCCTGACCCCCACCACCCCCACCTCCCCAATTCAGTGACGTGTCCCTGGAATGCTTTTTGAACACCGTGGAGGACTTCAGTGAGGTCTTCTATTCCCACTCTGGCTGCAGAAAGGGCAGCAACATCACCAATCCAGCTTGGGAGGCAGTGGCAGTGGTGGTCTGTGCCAAAGCTGCCCGCAAGAGTTTGGCCATCCAGTGCAGAAAGAGGATGAACGGTCTCATCTGTGCCGTCAGGGTAAAGCAACCATCTCATCACTCTAAACTCACCACTCACAAGCCCATTACACATTCACTGGTATCTCACTCATTGCCAGCTCAAGGGACATCACCGCTCACTCTCACGCACACCCTCACATCTCCATCTGGCCTCACCTCCTCTGGAGATTGCCTCCTCATCCCATCCATGGCTCCACTAAGACACACACACACGCGTGCACACACCTGGCATCCTTCTCATTTGGCTGCACATGTGCCTTGCTCACATTTTCCCCATCTGTTTTTATGCAGGAAAAGATTGCACCCAATAAAAGGGAGAGATCCCAGACCTGGGGCGGAGTGCCAGACATCAAGGTCCTCATTCTCTTCGAAGACCATACATTACAGCTGGCTGGAGAGGATGTGGACCATTCCTGCAGCGATGGCGAGGTCGACAGCAAGCATCCAAGTGAGGACCGTGGACCAGATCATCCCTCTGGCAACTCAACTGTGTGTACTCTGTTCTGTGTACCGTGTGGCCATGCACTAATAATCTCCACTTTCTCTCATAGGCACATCTGCCATGTTGCCCCCAGGCAACCTTGGCCCTGACTCCAGCGCCAACAGCACCTCGAATGAGGACCTTGAAGGCTGCACCTTTGAAGACCTGTCACAGCGCTCACCCACATCCTCCACCAGCGCAGCGACACACACCTCGATGGGACATACATGTGCAGCAGGTTTGGGCTCACTATCTGTTGAGCACAGCACACAATCTGTTCCACAACAGGCGGAGGCAGGGACGAGGTCGCTAGCACTCAGAGGACTTCTGGAGGCAAGGGCTCTGCTGAGTCCGAGTCAGATGATGAGCCTGTGGACTCGGTCCTCACCCAGTTGGTGGAGCTGCAAAGATAATCACGGGAACGGCAGGAAGGGATGTCCACTGCACTCATCAGATTGCAAGACACAGTGGAAGAGTCCGTCCATCTTCAGGCTGAGGTGATAGTGCAGGCATGCCAATGCACCGAGGTCAAAACTGATAGGTTGGTGGCTGCCATGGAAACCTTGGTCCAGGATATCAGTCCTGCACTGTAGCCCAGGCTGAACCCCATCACTGTCGCCATAGTTGGCCTCCAACAGTGTCAGATCAAGATGGGTGTGGGGCAGCTCGATCTCACTCCAGTTTCTCCTTCTCCTCAAGGACTCAACCAGGGACCTTCAGGCACCAGGGGAAGGAGGGTTAACAGCTCAACATCCCGGAGCCATCCACCCACGTGACTCCAGGAATTTCAGCCAATCCAACTCCCCTCCTCCTGCAACCCCATCAGCTCCAGCTCCACAGGCCGAGGAGGGTTCACCTACCCCAAAGCAGGAGATCCAAAGCAGGCCAGGGCACTCCATGTCTCGAGCCTCCAGAGGACACCAGCCAAGGTCAGCACAGACAGAACATAGCAGTCAGCAGGCTGCCTCCACCTCTGCTGTGGATGTCTGGGGAGCACCAAGGTGTAGCAGCAGAGTTAGGAAGGTTAAGAAGATGCAGTTTCATCCTGTGGGCACGGGTGTTAATCACCTGTAAACTCCCAAGAATGTCTCCCTCTCTATGGCTCCTTGCTATGATGAGCAGTGTTTGTGTCAGTCTGATGTGAAAGCTTGGTTCTTGCAGAAGATAAAGGCATGTGTCTCAGTCCCATTGCTTTGTGCATCCTTCCCAGCACACTGATGGTGTGCCTTCACTGTCACTGGTCACATCAGTCATGCCTGCTCCTCGATGGGGCTTATCATTGCTGCCAGAATGTCCTGGGCCGGTAACACAGAGTCCCTCATTCTCTCTGTGTGGCCTCAGCATCATTTGAGGTGTAGCTGCCCCTCATCTCATCAGCATCTGTGTCCGGTGGCAGTGTGGTCCTGAAGGGTTCAGCTCACAAAAGGTGCCATAGGATCAGGAAAAGTTAAAGATTCCCCACTGCATCTCCATGATATGACCCTGTTCACAGAGCGCAAGTGAGCTGCCATCAGCCAGACAGGAGTCAGACATTCACATAAGCAATGTGAGGATCTATGGAGTCCCCACTACATGTCATCATCCTCCTCCTGGAATGTAGGGACTGTGGGAATCCGCTGCATCTCCATGACAGGAGCCTTATCGCAGAGGGTATGTGCACTGCCACCAGCCAGACAGGAGTCAAACATTCACAGGTGCAATGTGAGGATCTATGGAGTCTCCACACTGCATGTCATCGTCATCCTCCACGAATCTAGTGTTTATGAGGGCCTCCCGAGCGCACCTGCCTCATCTGGACAACATGATGGCCTAATCGCAGTCATCCTCGCCTTCCAGGACCTCATCACCCTCATCCCCATCAACATCCTCCTCATTGGAGGAGATGTGCAGCTCCTCCATCTCCCTCACAGGCAGCTCCTCCCTCCATTGCAGCACCAGGTTATGTAGGGTGCAGCAAGCAATGATGATGCATGACACCCTCTGTGGACCCTGTTGCAGGGCTCCACCAGACCAGTCCAGGCACCAGAATCTCATTTTCAACATCCCGATGGTTTGCTCCGCCAAAGTGTGAGTTGCAGCATGAGCCTTGTTATACCTACGCTCCGCTGCAGTCTGAGGCCGCCGCACGGGCATCATCAGCCTCATCTTCTGCGGGTAGCACTTGTCCCTGCAGCCTCTGTGGACCCTGGAAGATGTCAGCGCTCTGAGATCTGCTGAGAATGTAGGAGTCGTGGACTCCCCCTAGGAATTGGTCGCAGACCTGTAGGATGCATTTGCGGTGGTCACACACCAGCTGAACATTCAGAGAGTGGAAGCCCTTTCTATTCACATACTGCGCTGCTTGTTGCCATGGAGATCTAAACATGACGTGAGTGCAGTCAATGGCAGCCTGCGCTTGTGGAAAACCAGAGATCTGCGCAAATTCCAGCGCCCTTGCTTCCTGGCTTTCCTGAACCCAGTCGAAATGAACAAAGTTGTGTGCCTTCGCAAATATGGCATCCGTGACCTCATGGATGTATCTGTGGGTGGAGGTTTGTGAGATCCCGCACAGGTCACCAGTGGAGCCCTGGAAGGAGCCACTGGCATAAAAATTGAGCACCGCGGTCACTTTCACGGCCACTGGCAGTGGATGCCCTCCATGTCCCTGTGGCACCAAATCCTGCATCAGGTGACAACCAGTTCCCTGGAAATGCGCAGTCTTCACCAACACTGGTTCTCAGTCGTCTGCGGAAATGACAAGCGCTATCTGTAGGCCCTGGGTCTAGCTAGTCGTCGATCCATGATGGCTCGCTGTGGCTCTTCAGCAGCGTATGCGGGAGCAGCCGCCCCTTCTTCTTAAGGGTGCTACTCCTCCCTCTGCCCAGCCGGGTGCCTCCGTCACTGTCCTTCACCCCCGTTCCCTGTAAGCCATGAGACACACAGTTAGGTCAGCAGGCTTCATGCTCCTGATGTACCCCTCCTGCAGGATGAAAGAGAGAGAAGTGTGGATTAGCATTGGTCTCCTAGGGACCTCTCATCGTTACGTGTATGACTCTGGCTCCTTCTCAAGGCCCCTTAATGCATGCCGGAGAGTGCTGGCCACCACTTGGATGACCGGAGTTTAATGCGCTGCATGGCTGCCTGAAACCCCAACCACCTCCGCCCCACTCCACCTGACCAATTGGCAGCAGCGTTGCCTACTAGACTGCATGCTGTGCTCTCAGCTCAGGCGCAGGCATTCCCCCAACCCGCACTGCAAGGCTGCACTGTTAGCTTGAACCATGGGGGATACTAGTCCAAATTGGGATGATGATATTGCAAGGGGCTGCGAGTACCTCCCACCACTGACTGCTCCATGGCCAACTTTAGCAACAAAATTGTACAACTTGTCCAGGTGTCCAATTGTTCTGCAACGCCCTAAAACGCTCATCAATTTACAATCTGTGCCTGCGGGTTGAAAGGTTCAGGAGCATTAGGTGGCATTTTCATGCCTCCGCATTGCTTGAGTGGGCAGATAAGCTAGGGGCCTGACTCCAAGCATGTCAATGTAACAGTGCCTGAACTGGCTCATCTGCGGAAGAATGCTCACTTGATACAAGGTTTCCCTGATGTGTGGCCGCATTCCCCCCAAATCCCTACAACATGTGCTTGTGCACTATGGTCAGACTGTGCTGCCTTGCTCCCCACCTCACTCCAACCGCAGAGCAGTCCTCGCCCCAGCACCGCACTATCAGCCAGCCAGGTAAAAGCGACTTGCATGCGCCCTCAGCTGAATGCGCCGCGCAACATTAGTGTGCACTCACCCCTGAGTTCCCCTCGAAGTTCAGCTCCCCAGGTGCATGCATTTTAAATGCTGTTGTGAATCACATCGTTCTGAAGTCACACCAATGTGAAAGGTAAATTCGACATGGAGGATCATTCCAGTGGGGAGGCAAGATAATGAGATACTTTGAAATTACATTACCAACATTGGACAGTGGGAAAGGCCTTTGATGGGTGGAGCGGACAAGTGGTGTTCAACATGGAGGAGCACTGATTCATCAGCTGGGGGAGGGCATAATGTGGTAATCAGCAGGTGGTTTCCTTGCCCATGTTTGACCTGTTGCTATGAGACTTCATGGGGTCCGGCGTCGATATTGAGGACTCCCAGGGCAGCTGCCTCCCGATTGTATACCACTGTGCCGCCACCTCTGCTGGGCCTGTCCTGCAGGTGGGACAGGACATACCCAGGGATGTTGATGGTGGTGTCTGGGACATTATCTGTAAGGTATGATTCCATAAGGGTCAGTATGTCAGGCTGTTGCTTGACTAGTCTGTGAGACAGTTCCCCCAATTTTGGCTCTAGCCCCTAGAAGTTAGTAAGGAGGACTTTGCAGGGTCGACAGGGCTGAGAATGCAGTTGTCATTTCAGGTGCCTAGGTTGATGCTGGGTGGTCCGTCTGGTTTCATTCCTTTTTTGTGATTTTGTAGCAGTTTGCTACAACTGAGTGGCTTGCTAAGCCATTTCAGAGGGCATTTAAGAGTCAACCACATTGCTGTGGGTCTGGGGTCACATGTAGGCCAGACCAGGTAAGGACAACAGATTTCCTTCCCCAAAAGACATTAGTGAACCAACTGGGTCTTTATAACAATCGACAATGGTTCCATGGTCATTATTAGAATTTTAATTCCAGATTCTTATTGAATTCAAATTCTACCATCTGCCGTGGTGGCATTATCCTGGGTCTCTGGGTTACTAGTCCAGCGACAATGCCACTACACCATCGCCTCCCCATATTTCTTTACATAAATTTATATTTGCAGAAATACTTTAAAAAAATTAATGTTTGCAGCTGATATATCAAAGAAATTACCTGCATGTTTTCAAAGCTGAAAGTGTTCTCAGAATGAAATAAATGTACTTCTTAGAAATAGCATTGGTCCTAATGACCCAGGACTCTGTGTAACACATTCTGAAACATACATTGCCAATCATTCATGGAACAAATGGAACAAAGCAGTATTCAGTTTGAGCTGCACATTTTCTCTTTAGCATTGAGTCTGATGTCACCATACCATTTCCATGTACCCAAAAAGCACTACTACTTAGACATATACTTGAGAGAGTCACATGACGCCTATGCCAGACTGGAGCCAGCCATCTGTTTCTCACACCACTCACTATTACCGAAGGGTATGAGCTGAGAGTTAACTATTTTGGCAATGGTATGAGTATATGGAGATAAAGGGATGGTGTGAAGGAGAGAGTGCAGTGATCTGGCATAACAGGCTACTGAAACAGCCTTCTCTTCCCTATTCTATTCATCAACACAATACAAAGACATGCATCAGTTGTTATAACCGAGCAGTTGGTAAAGCTGAGTTATTATTTTTTTAAATTCCAGAGGGAAACGTTAAACAATTGTCATAACCTATAATTTTAAGTGTTATGTTTAAGATGCAACTCTGAATTCGGGAATCATACCACCAAACCTCGAGAGGTTTTATATTAAGCTAAATGATACATTTTATTAATTTACACAAGGTAAATATATACATGGCTACAAATTTTATTTGTAATATAAACATACTGTTTGGCCTCTGCTCACTAGGTGCCAGAATTCACCCCACTTTGTGAACACTCTATTCAAAAAAAGCAAATGCACTCTACTTCTCTATTTACATCTCAAAACTAGTACACATCAAAGCACCCAGACTAGCTGGCTTTAATCCAATTAAGACACACCCACAGACTAAACCTCTAATTTAAAAGAAAGTATTTTCCAATAATATTATATACATTAAAAGCTTCATGACATCAGTGTTCAACTGGAAATATTTAATGACTGAGAGTAAAGGATCATTTCCATCAGGGAATTTGATCAAAGTAACAGTAAGAAAGTTGCACTCAACTGTCTGGAGATTAATACTACACCTCCAAAAGTTAGTTAGCTTTCGTTCATAAACAATTTGTGTGGTACACTGACCATAGTATCCTTTCCATTCAGCAATAGTGAGCATCACTGGGACAGGTTAAGCCTGACACCTTTAAGTGATTAATGGTGCTACTGTTTACTTTTATTCAGTGCACTCTACACAAATAAAGATCTAGGAGGAGACGGAGACAGCTGAAGGCTGGTGTCATTTGTTCATATCCAGCTGACATTTTCCAGATACAGGATCAGTGATATCCAACAGCACATTCTTTGCCTATCTGAACATTCAATACGATAGACAGAATGGTGTCTACTGTCTCCTTTTACACAACCATTGAACCACAAACCTCCAGTTTGCCAAAAAGGTCTATTTTCTTGTTTTTTATTATGATTGGTTGAAATTTGTATTTGCACTGCTTAAGCCAGTATTGTAATAAAACCTTTCTCTCCTCACATACATACACGTAGACACGTGCTCCCTTCATAAAAGAGAGGTACAATACTCTTGATTGCCCAATAATGCAAAATGTTCACTCTTATAAAGCAAGGAATATATTTTCCATTGTTTCTGGATGCTTTGTGTTATACTTAGAAGGGGGTTATATTTTTTAAATGTTTTTCATGGTGAGGTACTTCGTCCACTGTCAAGACATAGTGGAAAATTGTGAGTGTGCGTCTGCAATTTCCTATTGATGTGCTTGCAACAGCCAAGGTGCTTCCCCTATTGGCTAGTACTTATCCTGTGACATCATGATGTTTCTCACACAAAATAGGCCTAACTACCCATAATCGGCTTTCCCTCAGTCATTTAAAAATTAGCATTTGAGTTCTGCAAGGAGAGGCAGGTTCCTCATAGTGCTCTGCTAACAGAAAACTAAAATAGGAAAATAAAGTTGCCCAAATACTAGCAGATAGCTTCTGTTAGTACAAACATGGCCACGAGGATTTATGTAAAAACAAAATGTGAGTTCCGATTCCAAGCACAACAAAGGGACATGATTTTTTGACTCTATATTTCAACAGGAGGTATTGATATGCAAATGCTAACCTTCTGCTCCGTTGCCAATGTTCAATATTCAACCCAGTACCAACTCTAATATGACCACTGGAAAAAAGGATCTGTTTCTGTGTCACTTTTAAAGGAAAATAAACATGACAGCTAGGGCTAGGGGAGAAATATATAATTTTTGTCACCCAGCATTACACTCAGTGCCACAGGAACCTGTGTGGGTTTGCTGGTCTCCTGCACTTTATGTAGTGGGAGACTGCCGGAAAATGACATGGACTGATCTGGGCTGGATCTGAGCCAATTCTGAAATTTTGGGTCTGTCTATCTCTTCTAAGACAATCGTCATTGAGGCAGAACCAGGACAGGGGATGTCTTATGCTGGGAGATCCCACTTCTCATGATAAACCTGGGACACGGCTTAGTGGTGGAGCTGATATGCTGAGTGGGGTGAGCTGTACCAGACTCCAGAAATGAGCAAGTGGGACTCCTAAAGATAGGTTAACTTTATTATTTTGATGAATGCATTTTGTCACAAACAGAATTGTTGTGTTTCCTTTCCCTGCCCATGATCAGTATGTTTGTGTAAGGGGTGGGGTGTTTTCTCACCCCCAGGGTGAGAATCCCAATTAAATAATTTCCAGCAGCATGATTTTTGAGAGTTCAAAAATAAAGGAGGTTACTTATTATCACACATTTGACCCGGAGTTGGAAACACAATGTCTCACGCATACCCTCACACACACACAAAGGTTAGATACAGGTGAAGGTAAAACAACACTGTTGCAACTTGTAATCATCTCAGTCTCTTTTGTGGCTGACCTGTAGTTTCTTAGATGGAAGTGATGCTTTAAAGTTGAAATGAAAGTCTGATAAAGCAAAGGATTCTCAGGAAACTGCAAGATTCCTTGTAGGTAAAATTCCAGGAGATTCGTTCTCAGGTGAACTTGAATTTGGGACAGGCTGGTGGGGAGGAGGGTGGTGTGTGGGTCCCTGTCTGGTGGGGAGGGGAGGGGTGGTTTGCAGAGGGAGGGCATCCTTCTCCCACTTACAAGGTTTTTCTGTTCATTACCTTGGCTGCTTGGATGACTTGCCGCTGGTTCGATGGCTTTCGATGGAGTTCTCTCTCTGCAAGCAGCATCTGCTGAATTGAAAGCAGGCACCCAAAATGGATTCCTGAACATGTAACTTCCATAAGTTCAAGTCCTTTTTCCAAACAAAGGGTGGTGTGTTGATTACATATCCTGTGATGCCGTTTGACACCTTGAGAGTTTCAGACAGCCGGTGCCTTTGTGATGACTCATTCAATTGATAAGACACTATTAAATTAGTTTCAGGAAAAGGCAGTCTGGAATGTCCCTTTGGCTCCCTCTTGAGATGGAGAATGATTTCAATTCACAAAAGAAGTCAGGTTATCCTCAGGCAGCCATACTTTGCAGCCTTTTCTGGTCAGTTTTAACAATATAAGAAATAATTTGAATTTCCGAATACACTGGGACATGTGACTTTACACCATGGATCAAATAGGTGTTAGTTTGATTTATTAGTGGAGAGGGAGAGGCAGAGTCTGGACAGCCATCTCTCAGTGGCAGGCAGTGAGTGATTATCTGGTTGTATAGAGTGGGCAGGTGCCAAGAGTGCGTGTTGGTTTTGGTATCTGCCTGGCCCGAGCAAATGAGCTGCTCTCTCACCTATCGCTCTGCCACATTACATCGGAGGACACAAATGGTCATATTTTCATGGCCAGTGTAATTACAATTGTGCCAAATTAAGATGAACCAACTAATTATGTGTAAAGGTCTCCCTTTTTAAGGTACAGTAATACTCAGTACTGTTAAAATATTAAAGCATGAAAATCTTTTCCTCTATAGAGTAGTTTTCTTAAGCATTAATTGCTTGGGTGGCGTGGGGCGGGGCCAGAGTAACACACCAGCTCCTTCTGGCCCACAGTGCCCTAAAGGCGCTTAACTTCTCCCGGAATCAACACTTAGGATGCTGGGTTTTTCTGAGGGCCTGGGAAACCCAGAAAGTCACAGTTAAAGGTAGGTTAAATGTGAGGCTGCCACCCTCATTAAAATTATTTACTGGCCAACCTGGGAGCCGGTTGGCTGCCTATTCCCTAACCCACCTCCGTTAAGATAGAAACATAGAAACTTGGAGCAGGAGTAGGCCATTCGGCCCTTCGAGCCTGCTCCACCATTCATTATGATCATGGCTGATCATCCAACTCAATAGCCTGCTCCTGCTTTCTCCCCATATCCTTTGATCCCTTTAACCCAAGAGCTATATCTAACTCCTTCTTGAAAACATACAACGTTTTGGTCTCAACTACTTTCTGTGGTAACAAATTCCACAGGCTCACCACACTCTGGGTGAAGAAATTTCTCCTCATCTCAGTCCTAAATGGTCTATCCCATATCCTCAGACTGTGACCCCTGGTTCTGGACTCCCCCACCACCGGGAACATCCTTCCTGCATCTACCCTGTCTAGTCCTGTTAGAATTTTATAGGTTTCTATGAGATCCCCCCTCATTCTTCTGAACTTCAGCGAATATAATCCTAATCGACTCAATCTCTCCTCATATGTCAGTCCCGCCATCCCAGGAATCAGTCAGGTAAACCTTCGCTGCACTCCCCCTATACCAAGTACACCCTTCCTCAGATAAGGAGATCAAAACTGAACACAATATCCCAGGTGTGGTCTCACCAAGGCCCTGTACAATTGCAGCAAGACATTCCTGTTCCTGTACTCGAATCCTCTGGCTATGAAGGCCAACATACCATTTTCCTTCTTTACCGCCTGCTGCACCTGCATGCTTACCTTCAGCGACTGGTGTACAAGGACACCCAGGTCTCGTTGCACATTCCCCTCTCTCAATTTATAGCCATTCAGATAATAATCTGCCTTCCTGTTTTTGCTACCAAAAAGGATAACTTCACATTTATCCACATTATACTGCATCTGCCATGTATTTGCCCATTCACACAGCTTGTCCAAATCATACTGAAGCATCTCTGCATCCTCCTCACAGCTCACCCTCCCACCCAGCTTTGTGTCATCTGCAAGTTTGGAGATATTACATTTAATTCCCTCATCTAAATCATTAATATATATTGTGAATAACTGGGGTCCCAGCACCTATCCCTGCGGTACCCCACTAGTCACTGCCTGCCATTCAAAAAAAGACCCGTTTATTTCTACTCTTTGTTTCCTGTCTGCCAACCAGTTTTCTATCCATCTCAATACACTACCCCCAATCCCATGCGCTTTAATTTTACATGCCAATCTCTTATATGGGACTTTGTCGAAAGCCTTCTGAAAGTTCAAATAAACCACATCCACTGGCTCCCCCTCATCAACTCTACTAGTCACATCCTCGAAAAATTCCAGTAGATTTGTCAAGCCTGATTTCCCTTTCATAAATCCATGCTGACTCTGTCCGATTCTGCCACTGTTTTCCATGTGCTCAGCTGTTAAATATTTTATAATTGACCCTAGAATTTTCCCCACTACCGACATCAGGCTGACTGGTCTATAATTCCCTGTTTTCTCTCTGCCTCCCTTTTTAAATAGTGGGGTTACATTAGCTACCCTCCAATCTGTAGGAATTATTCCAGAGTCTATAGAATCTCGGAAGATGATCATTAATGCATCCACTATTTCTGGGGCCTCTTCCTTAAGTACTCTGGGATGTAGATTATCAGGCTGCAGGGATTTATCAGCCTTCATTCCCATCAATTTCTCCAACACCATTTCCCTACTAATACTGATTTCTTTCAGTTCCTCCCTCTCACTAAACCCTATGTTCCCCAACATTTCTGGTATGCTATTAGTGTCCTTCTTTGTGAAGACAGAACCAAAGTATGTATTTAGTTGGTCAGCCATTTCTTTGTTCCCCATTATAAATTCCCCGGTTTTTGACTGTAAGGGACCTACATTTGTCTTCACCAATCTTTTTCTCTTCACATACCTTTAGAAACTTTTACAGTCAATTTTTATGTTCCTTGCAAGCTTACTCTCATACTCTATTTTCCCCTTCTTAATCAATCCCTTGGTCCTCCTTTGCTGAATTCTAAAGTGCTCCCAATCCTCAGGTCTGTTGCTTTTTCAGGCCAATTTGTATGCCTCTTCCTTGCATCTAATACTATCTCTAATTTCCCAGAAGTTGGTGGGTTGGAGGTGGATTGGCATTGGTTTTGAGATTCTTTTTAATTTTAACATTTCATCTGACCTAAGCCCACCCATGCTGTGTGCTTAAAATTCACCCAAATGAGAGAGGATAAAAGGCCAAGGATAGGTATTGGAAATAGTAATATTGCAATCTGAAAGCAACAATGTTTCTCCTATTTCTCTGAGACACACATACCTACATTGTATCCCCAACTTCATGATAATTCATTTATATTTAAATAGGTAGAAATACCAAAGACATCATGAACTATTGCATACTACCTAATGCACCAATCATACTGGGTACATAAACTGAAAACTAGATTTACCCAGGTTTTTAAACTTAAGAAGGCTTTTACTGAGAGCTTTAGAAATAAGTTATAGCTCCTGTTGGGTGGAATTTTCTGTGAGAGTCGGAGTGGGCTTTGAATTTGGTGTGACCTAGAAAATCTCCAGTTTACCCACTTTTGCTTAGGAACTAAAGCATCATCAATTTTTGTTAATTATTTATCATCCGAATCACACTACCCATCCTTGTAAACCTTATAAAGGATTACATAGATACATTCAAAACTTTTATCTTCAGTTTGTGAAGTTCACCACAATTTCACTAAAACCAACCCTTGAATAATAATGTTAGCTGATTGATGCATCATCCCATCACTAGCAATTAATATTAATATTTTTTTCCTTTCATGCTGTAGGTCCAATATCCCATCACTTTATTGATCTGTTTATGCCTGGTTGTACTTGATCTGTTGCTACACACTGGAATTCTACTTTTTAGAATGGATACCTTTCTTTTATTGGCCCTGAGGTACCAGGTAGTGCCTTTACAACAAGGGGAAATGGCGTTAAAACTGTGAAGAATCCTCATTGGAAATGCTTAATTTCAAAATTATAATTGGATAAAACACAAAACAAATCTGGTGATAAATACCCTGGCAAAAATTTTTTTAAATCATATTAAAAAAAACTACTTTGTGGGATTCTGCTCAAAATACAATAGGTTTCTTTTGAATAGTAACTTACTGATAACCTGCCACATTTCTGCCCTAATTGTTCATTGCCTACAGAGAAACTCAGCACTATGCTGAGAATCACAGAAAATGATGCGCCCATCCACTTAAATATATCCCTGGTTGCCAGTGAGAGTTTTCAGGCCAACATCAATGCTATAGTAATCTGATGTGTAATACATCTTTAAGACAAGTCTTGTAATGTAAGATCACATGATCTTAATAGCCAATAGCAGAGCAGTGCGGGATACCTCTGTAGGAGAGTCTTGAGTTAGACACTGAAGAGTGAAGACAGAGTCTGGAGTTGTGAGCACACAAGTGTAACTGCTGAGTTTTGTTTGTAAATAAACAGCATGTGTTTACTCTAACAACAATCTCCTGATCTTCTCTCTGTACTGACTCGGTCACCCCGAAACAAGCATGCAACCCAGATCCTTTAGCCCCAACAAACAAAAGGGCACTGGATCTAACAAATTGACGATGAGAGTAAAAGCACGAAAAGCCATGGAAAGAAATGAGGTAAAAAGCAAGGAAGAACAAAGATAAATCAGAAGAACCAAAATCGGTAGGTGTAAGTAAAAGAAAATTTCCTTCTTTATCATCAAAGTAACCCCCTCAGAGCATGCCGCAATTTGGAAGAGTGGAGCCTTTCGACCCAACTTTAGACGACTGGTCTCACTATGTTGAACACCTTGCGTTCTTCTTCCAGGCGAACGACAGTGCAGGGGAGAAGAAGAGATGTGCAACCCTTCTGTCCACATGTGGGACTAAGACATACGGACTAATTCAAAATCTGTTGGTGCCCAGTGCCCCAGACTTGAAAAGTTTTGATGACTTAGTGAACCTTGTAACGAATCATTACAGCCCAAGCCATCAGTGACCACACAACAGTTTAAGTTCAACTCAAGAATTAGAGCTGCGAGGGAGACAGTTGCTTCTTATGTGGCAAGTCTGAAGCAATTAACTGAATATTGCAAGTTCGGTACTTCTATCAATGATATGCTTAGAGATCGTTTGGTGTGCGGTATAAACAAAAATGCGATTCAGAAGAGATTACTGGCTGAAACAAATTTAGATTTTCAGAAGGCATTGAAAATTGCTCTAGCAATGGAAGGTGCAGTGTGAGACTCAGAAGCCATACGAGGAGCGTAAAATGGCGCTACCCTCCAAGTTGGGCGGGGAGCTTCAACCAAAAAGAGTGCGAAATTACAAAGCCTTACTCAGAAGCAGGAAGCAGCCACCGCTAGCAGACAAATTAAAAGGGATAACTTAGCAGCAAAAACATGGCACAATGGTAACAGAGGTGGAAGCAGATGACTTTGTAAAGATCAAAAAGATCAAATGTTTCTCCTGCCATCGAAATGGACACCTCATGAGGCATTGTAAAGATAGAATCAGGCAGACTTTCAGACAAAAGCAAAAACCCAATGAGATTAACAGTGTTGAAAAACCTGAAGTAATAGATTCAGATATTTATTCATTATATAATTTAAAGCTAGGAAATACAGAGCATATCTATGTAACCATGAGAGCGAATGAGAGGCCTATCAGAATGGAGGTGAATAGTGGTGCATACACGAGGGTGATCGGTGAGCATAATTTTAAGTACCTGAACATGGAGAATGTAAGCCAAATTTAGAAGAAACTAATCACAAATTAAAAACTTACACTGGAGAAGACATACAAGTCAAAGGTGTATGTAAAGTCACAGTGCACTTCGGAGCTCAAACAGTGAAATTACCCTCAATGATGGTAGCAGGTGAGGGTCCTAGTCTCCTCAGGCAAAACTGGCTGAAAGAAATTAAATTGGAATGGGCCAAAATCTTCCAACTGAGAATTAATGGGTTTTCAGAGCTACTACAAAAATATGCCTCAGTTTTCAAGGACAAACTTGGAAAAATTGAGGGACTACAAGCAAAACTTCATGTAGATCCAGAAGCAATACAAAGATTCATGAGGTCAAGACCAGTACCTTATGCAATGCAGGATAAGGTAGTTGCAGAACTGGACAGATTAGAAAAGCTGGGAGTGATACAACTGGTACAATTTTCAGAGTGGGCAGCTCCAATTGTACCTGTTCTCAAAGCTGACCAAAGCATTCGAATATGTAAGGACTCTAAATTAACAGTCAATAAAGTGACAAAATTGGATAGACACCCCATACCTAAAATTGAAGATTTATACGCTAAATTGGCAGGTGGAATGGCTTACACAAAATTAGATATGAGTCACGCCTACCAACAATTGTAATTAGAGAAGGAATATGGAAGTTTGTCACCATTTATACACATAAAGGGTTGTACCAATATGCCGATTTACCTTTTGGCGTATCTTCTGCTTGCACCATATTCCAAAGAATCATGGAAAGTTTGTTACAGGGGCTGCCCCATGTTGTAATTTATTGGATGACATTCTCGTGACTGGATTCACTGAAAAGGAACATTTGATGAACTTGAAAGAAGTTCTGAAACATTTCTTGCAGGTGGGAGTGAGATTGAAAAAGGAAAAGTGCACATTCCAGGCGAAAGAGGTAATTTACCTAGGTCACAAGGTAGATTTACAAGGCCTACATCCAGTTGAAGAAATAGTGAAAGCCTTTAAAGAAGCCCCAGAGTACATCTGAACTGAAATCATTCTTGGGGATGATCAATTCTATGGGCGCTTTTTGCCTAATTTGTCGACAGAACTGGCACCATTGTATTACTTGCTCAAGAAAAACCAGAAATGGTCATGGCAAACACCACAAGAAGAATCTTTCATCAAAGTGAAACAATTATTACAATTATCTACACTTCCAGTACATTTTGATCCACAAAAAGAGTTGATACCAATGTGTGACTCAGCACCCTATGGGGTGGGAGCAGCACTTTGTTTTTTTTATTCGTTCACAGGATGTCGGCTTCGCTGGCTGGGTCAGCATTTATTGCACATGAGTTGCCTCCTTGAACCGTTGCAGTCCATGTGGTGTAGGTACACCCACAGTGCTGTTAGAAAGGGAGTTCCAGGATTTTGACTCAGTGGCAGTGAAGGAACGGCAATATATTTCCAAGTCAGGATGGTAAATGACTTGGAGGAGAACTTGCAGGTGGTGGTGTTCCCATCTATCTGCTGCCCTTTTCCTTCTAGATGGTAGTGGTTTTGACTTTGGAAGGTGCTGTCGAACGAGCCTTGGCGAATTTCTGCTTTCCCATTGAATGGGTGATGGATCAGAATGACCTATAGCATATGTGTCCAGAACACTCAGTACTGTAGAGAATAAGTACTCTGAAACTGAAAAAGAAGGCCTGGCAATCATTTTTGGTATTAAGAAGTTTAATCAATGTGTACAAGGTCACAATTTTACTATCATAACGGATCACAAGCCACTATTAGGATAATTTGGGGAAGACAAGGCTATACCCCATATAGCATCAGCAAGAGTACAAAGATGGGTGTCGACCTTGGCAGAGTATGAGTATACTTTTATTCATAAACCCAGAAGTCAAATTGCAAATGCAGATGCACTCAGCTGTTTACCCTCGCAGGTAAAAGATGAGGATGTTCCAATTCCTCAGGAATTCGTTTTGTCATTGAACTTCCTGGACTCATCGATATGTGCAAGACAAATTAAAGATTGGACAAACTGAGACCCAGTCTTATTCAAAGTGAGAAATCAAGTTCTTCATGGTTGGTCACAAAAACAAGAACCTGATGAAATGAAACCGTATTTCCAGAGAAGATGTGTGATAACCTGCCAGGAAGGTATTTTATTGTGAGGAGCACGAGTACACATCGACTATGTGGGGCCTTTTATGGGAACAACGTTTCTACTTATCATAGACACTCAATCAAAATGGACGGACATATACGAAGAGAGGTCCCCACATCTTCAGTGACAATAGACAAGCTACGACAAAGTTTCGCAATTAATGGACTACCTGAAGTGCTAGTATCAGATAATGGAACAGTATTCACAAGTGTTGACTTTAACCGATTTACAAGCCTCAATGGTATTGTTCATGTGAAAACATCTCCATACTATCCTTCTTCAAATGGAGTCGCTGAGAGAGCAGTTCAGATGTTCAAATCTGGTATGAAGAAACTGTCTGGAGATTCAATAGTGATTAAATTAGCACAATTTCTTTTTCATTATAGAATCACCCCTCATTCGACAACAGGTGTCACACCTGCAGAATTGTTGATGAAGCGCCGTCTCCATTCGAAACTGAGCCTAATTATGCCAAACTTGGATGGGAAGGTAGAAAGAAGGCAGCAAAGTCAGAAAATGGGACATGATTGTCACAGTCAGGACAGAACTTGTAATGCAGGAGAGAAAGTACTTGTGAAAAATTTTAGCAAAAGACCAGCATGGTTGTTCGGTGAGATAAGTGATGTAACCGGACCTCTTTCCTACCACATGAAAGTCAAAGATCAAGTAACAAGGAGACATGTGGATCACATAAGAAGAAGAGAAACCAAATGACAAGAAGGGATTCCACCAGTGTTCGAGACTGAATCAACATCTGTTGAAAGAACTCAACCGAGTACAAATGTGTTTGAAGGGCCGACTGTATCTGGAAGAGTCGAAGAAACAAATTTACAGGTACGTGCTGTAGAACCTGATGCTCAGATGGCTCCAGTGAAGGAGGTGCCAAATCAAACTTCGGAAGCTGTAGAGCTAAGACATTCTACACATATAAGGAAACCCCCAGAGAGACTGACTTTGTAAATAATTGATCTGTGGATGTATTGAAAAAATTGTAAAATGTATTTTTCAGTAAAGGGGGAGGGATGTAGTAATCTGATATGTAATATACCTTTCAGACAAGTGTTGTAATGTAAGATTACAGGATCTTAATACCCAAGAGCAGAGTAGCATGAGCTACCTCTGTGAGAGAGTCTTGAGTTAGACACTGAAGAGTGAAGACAGAGGTTTGAGTTGTGAGCACACAAGTGTAGCTGCTAAATTTAGTTTGTAAATAAACAGCATGTGTTTACTCTAACAACGTTCTCCTGATGTTCTCTGCCTCTGTACCAACTTGGTCACCCCAAAACAAGCGTGCTACCCGGATCCTATAGCCCCAACAAACCAAAGGGCACTGGACCCAACAAAGGCCCATTGAGAAACAATAGCAAGCAAGTGAAATGGATTTTGCTTGATTACATGAACCTTTAATGCCCATCCCAGCATTGACCTACCAGGGATAGTCACTGGAAATTTACCCTTATGTAAAAAACAGGAATTACTCATCAATTAATTTTACCCTGACGAGCTCCTAAAACAATAATCTGATCAGCGTATGAAAAACCATGACTTTCTCCTAATTGTTAAATTCTCAATATCTTGGCAGGAATGAAGACAATGTGCTTCAGGATGGTTGTTGGGCCCACCCTTGGTAATAGTTGGGTCTGGTACATACAGGGTTAATGTGGAACTGAGTACAGCACTGCCCACGCAGTGGTGTAAGAAGGCACATGTCCCAGAGCTAGGGTCAGTCTAAAGATGGACAGAGATGTGTAAAGACCTAGTATGGAGTCAGCTCCATACCTGTATCCTCTACTGTATATATGTATATAGTTATGAGTTGTTATTAAAGACTTGCTATTAATATACTCAAGACTGCAAAGCTTTCTTCATGGTGTCCAAAGCAGAATTCTTCACTCTTCACATTCTACCTCGACTAGGACATTTATATTTATGGATGTAATATTGAAAGATCATTATTTAAAATCAGTGTGAGAGACTTAATTGAAGGAAGCTGTGACAATACTCACATTCCCTGGCACACACATTCCAAGTGTCAGAATGAGACATGTAGCGGTAGCAAATATGACAATACCAATCAATAACATGGGAATAATAAGAATATTTTCCTCATAATGAACTGTACATGCATGGATGATGCTGAAAGTTTTTACAATTCACTTTTAATGCTCCTTTGTGGTTAATTCATGTTACAAACACTTGATGAATCAGTACAATGTGTTATGTGCCGCATGTTTTGACTTCATTATCAGTTTCTCGAAAGGACTATTGATAAGGTGATCCATTCATCTATTAAAGCGTAAGCTCTTTGTTGAGGCTCGCTGTTGTTCTGCCTTTGTCTGTAGAATGGATTATGCTGTTTGATGTGTTCTTAACTATTGACTATAGATCACTCGGAGCTCCAAATGTGTAAGCTTTGTGACGGTGCTGTAAAATGGTCTTATTTAGATTAACTGATACAAAGCTACACCAGTAAATTTAAAAGCACTGTTACAAAAACCTACCATCTTTTCCTCATAAACAGTAGTACTTGAACAATCCAATTACCGAACACCTTCTTTGAATATATATCACACAGAATATAAAAAAGACCACAGAATACACGTTTCATCTCTTCAACTCCCAGCCTTTCTGTAGGATCTACTGCTCTTGAATCTCCTTTATATGCTCAGCTGCTGGCATAAGTCTCTTGCTATTACAGATGCAATTACCTTTAAAGGGAAAGGTCTTAAAGAAGCCATACACTTCCTTAGGCATCAGGGTCCTCATCAGCCTGTGGCTGACATATCCTGCTGAACCACCCTGTAATAATTGTAAGACATGTTGTTTAGCTGTCTGAAATATAAGGCAGGATATTTCCCATGAGCTTCAGGGCTCTGATGTTAGGATCAAATGATGGTCAAAAGCTCTCACGATGAGGAGAATAGTTACCCGGCTGTGATATTCCCCAAAATTGGCCAATCAATGGCCAGAGGGCGGGCTCACCTCTAATTAAAAATGTTGGGCGAGCTCTCAAAGGTGGCCAGCAGAAGGCTCTCCAAACTGAAGCAGCAGCAGAATGCCTTTTCAAGTAAGTGTAAGGGGGCACTCCAAGATGGATTTGGCCTATCTCCAAATTTTTTAACTTTACAAAAAAATGCCTTCAGCAACCAGACCAAATTATGAAGCACGAAACCGAGCAGGTGGGGAGGGCCTCAGACTGAAACCCCTGCCTGCCTCCACAAGGCCATCTCCAGACCGCCGCACTACTCCCTGATGTCTCCAGGGACCCAGAGGCCAATTTGAAATTTCAGTCAGCTTCCGACATAGACCTTAATGGGCCTCTAACAAGCTCAGTTTGGCTACCCGCCACTGGCAGGCGGGTAGCCCTGTGGCCCTTCATCCTGCCTCCAGAAAAATGGCCTAGGGGTGGGATACAGGTGGGAAATCGGCATACTGGCCGGAGGTGTGAATTTTCGGGCTTGCCTCTATCCGTGCTCGCCCCCATCGGGCACTAAAAATTCAGCACACATCTGATGTGGGTATTTTATCAATTCTGTGTTCTGAAGCAATTATTGCCCTTTTTTCATTAATTTTTGTAGTAAATTAAACAATGGCTGTTGAGATTCTCTTATAGGTCTTTGGAAATGAGTGTTCCCTTCACACAGTGAATCATGAAGATAATGCAACTGTTCATTTCTCTGGAGTTGAGGGCCTCATGTGGCATATTTTCCTATGTCTATGAAGTTCATTTTTTAAAATTAAACTGCAATTGGATTGTAAAGACAGTTTGATGAAATATTTTTGTAAACACAGGGGGAAATGATACTTTAATTCTCAAACTCATACCAAGCTGATTTTCCACTGTGTCGTGAATTATTCAATAAAGATTGATGCCTCACTTACCTAACTGAGTACTTGAATCTTCAACAACCAGTGCAACATCAGTGTCAAACTTGTTAATGTTGGTGTTTTTTTTTATTCTTTTAACTATAACTTTGTGATAAATTAGATTGTTTCAAAAACACATGTTTTATAGGCTTTGAAGGTTAAACATAGGATAAGTACAGCCTGGAGCTTCCTCCAGTCATCATATTGTTTTCAGTGTTGTGAATCTAGTCTTTTTCAAAATAAAGACAGCACATTCAAGAGATAATTGCTAGGGGATTGCAATTCATAATTCAGTAATAGAGCTTTTTAGGCTCTAAGGTTATGAAAACACGATGAAGAAGAAAAGCTGAAAGCTTTTTGCATGCATGTTATATTCTTCTTCTAATGGGCAATGGAAAAAAACATCTTCCAGCAATATTAAGACAACAATATCCTAACTTACACTGGGGATGCAATGTCAGTAGGTTCTATGGCCTAGAAATTTGTTGGTGTTGCACTCGTTTTGGTAAAGGGTCCGGTATAGGTGTCCAGGGCCCATGCCCGATATAGACATTAGATCTTTGCATATGTAAATAGTGGCCTAATTCCTGTTTGAAAGTCTTCAGGGCCTCAGACTCCAAGGGTCAAAAGAGTCACCACCCTCCTCAACCCCCAAATTTATTATCAGCACTTAAACTTGTGTTATCCTCACAGCCTAATGAATGATGTGAAATAGAATTCTGGGTCTTTCAATGCCAATAGAAATCAACTGAATCAATGGCCGGAATTTTCCATTCCCATTGGTATCGGGCAGGCGTGAGCGGACATTATGGCAGGAAGGCCAAATATCAGTTTCGCAACATTGTGAAATAAGCCCTGCTCACTGGAATCATCCCCCCACGTCAAATTTAACCCCCACATCAAATTTAACCCCCATGTCAAATTTAAGCCCCACGTCAAATTAAATGCCCAAGTCGGTGGGAAAACACACCAGCCCAAAAGACATCTTGACAAGCATGACATGCAGAAGTCGGGACTTACCATTAGGGCCTTGCTTACATCACGGACATCGGAGAAGCAGAAGATGCTGGAGACCTACTGCTACCGACCCTGGAGGAACACATGCATTGCATGTTGGTTGGATTCCGATGGACATGGCTCTGCTGTGAAGCAGCTCACGGAAGGTGGAAATTCACTGTTGATGTCTGGGGTCTCTTTTGGGACATTAGTGTCTTGGCCACTGTCTGCCACGGCTGATTGTTGAGGGGGTGGAGAGGAAGCTCTAGGTTTGACTTGGAGAGGAAGGTATACCAGGCAGGGTGGTGAGGTTGGGAGGGGAGGATCAAAGGTGTTGGGGGATGAGATTGGGAGATGGGAAAGTACAGGGGAGGAGGCTGTAACGGGGGAGTATGAGGCAGTTGGGGAGGTAGATGTAAGGGGGGAGGAAAGTGTAAGGGAAGGAGTTTGGAGGGGAGAAGGAGTTCAAATGGAGGAAGAACTTAGGGGGAGGAAGGAGTTCAGGGGGTGGGAAGGAGTCCATGGGAAGGAGGGAGTTAGTGGGGAGGAGAGAGTCCAGGGGAGGGAGGGAGTTAGGGGGAGGAAGGAGTAAGGGTGGAGGAAGGCAAATGGGGGGGATGCCCAGATGAACATGTAAGGGAGGGGTCTGTGGAGTCAATGGCTGCCTCCTGGGGAGTGAAATGAAGGTGGGCGTGGTAGGAGGGAATGGTGAGGATGGGAGAGGGCAGAATGAGCCAGAAGGGTGGCGGGGGTGATGGTGCGACATTGGTGGCAGAAGGGACAGTGAGGGTGGTTGGTGGGGACTTGGAAGCAGGCCCAGGCTCCGGGGGTGGGAAGGAGAGGGTCATGGAGGGCAATGTGCATGGGGGTGGGAGTCGCAGGAAAATAGGGAATGTGCATATTCACCTGGACATCCCGTAAAGAAAAGGGTTCTGGCTGGTAGGTGACAGTGGAGAGGTGGAATTTGATGCCGGGAGGGTCAACAGTGATGAGGAAAGGACATGGGTAACTGGGGGAGGGGAAAGGATGGGGGAGTTGGAGACATACTTTATATCAAGCATCTTGTAAAATCGAAAGTGAGCGGAGCCTCGTGTTGGACGGGCACAGGTGCTGCATGGCAGTGTGATCAGTGGGTGGGCGCAGATACAGGTCAGCTCAGATGGACAACTGAAAGAGAACCCCAAAAGGCAGCATTGAAAATGCTCAGGACATTGAGATAAGTGTGATGGAGGAAGGCTCTGCGTGCGTGGGAGAGTGCTTGCATGAGGCTCTGAAAAGTTCTGCCATACATGCACTTCTCCCTCCAGAATCACCCATGGGCCAGCTGCGTGCAGCTGAGCTGATAGTTTGGTGGGTAGGGGAGGCGGGGGTGGATGGCGGAATGCAGGAGGAGGACTCGTGAAGCCTGTAAATGAAGCTGAAAAACACCATTATACATTATTCAGTGCAAGTAAATATATTTTCAGATTATAAAGTCATAAAATATGTGCACCTATGCAACCAACTGTGATCAGAAATGCTTAAGTTTTCTAGGCCTACCACTTCTTCCAGGCACTGCTCTCACATCCACAGCAGTATTGGGGACAGCCTGTGCAATGGTTGGCCCTGCTGCCTCTGATGAATTTGGCGTGGGTCCCCTGGAGAGCTGAGGCCTAGGGGGCCCCGGCTTGCTTTGGCTGTCTTCCTGAGGGCCAGTTGCTCCCTCTGTTATAACAGAGGATGATGATGACAAGATTGTGAACCCGAGCCGGCTCTAGATCTGGGTCCCACCGAGGTGTGTGTCTCTGCCCTGGTGGAGGGTGTGGGTAAGCGCTGTGACGGGTCTTCCTGGCTGCTTATTTCCAGCTCTTCAGTGGAGGAGGTGTCCTCTTGGCTGGAGGTGTGGACGTGGATGGAGCTGAGGGACTGGCTGGCTGAGGGTGTCGGTCACTTGGCAGAGCTCCTGGTGAACCAAAGTAGAGATAATTGGTGCACGGCAGCAGAGTCAAAAGCAGGAGAGAGAGCACTCACAGTTGTGCTGAGAGAGGGATGCAGGGTCCTTATGTTCGCCGCCGACCTCAATATCACCGCAGGCAGGGTCCACGTCCTCACCAGTCAGCGCGATGGCACACTCCTCAAAGTGAGGGGCCTAATGCGGGCCACTCCACCGCGGGTCTGGGACCTCTCCTGCTGCTGTGAGCCAGTTTCTACTACATGGAAACAGATGGAGAGAGTGTGAGCAGGACACATGGCACTGCGTGGAATGTTTGCTTGGTGAGTGGAGCCATGGACGGGGTGACAACATGAGCTCGAGAGGTTATGAACCTGATGGAGATGTGTGGATGTGTGTGAGAGTTAGCGGTGTTGTCCCTTGAAGTGTGAGATCCCTGTGGATGTGTGATGGGTCTATGGGTGTGTGAGTTGAAAGAGATGAGAAGAGTGATTTACCCTGACGGAACTGATGAGACCATTCACCCTCTTACTGCACTGGATGGCTGTCCTCTTTTGCAGGGCCTTCGCACTGACCACTGCTGCCACTGTCTCCCATGCTGGATTGGTGACCTTGCTTGCTGGCCTTCGTCCAGAGCTGGGTTAGAGGATATCGCAGCGGGTTTCCACTGCATTCAGTAGGTGCTTCAGGGAGGCGCCGCTAAATCTAGGGACAGCATGTTTCTCCCTTTGGCAGCCATCAGTTCCCAGCAGCTTCCTATCCCTTAAAGAGTGCTAGTTCTTTCCAGGAGCAGCCTTTAAATATGGCACCCGGTTTACTGAAGGCCTGAGGTGACGGCAGGTTGGACGAATCAGAGGGAACCCCACCAGTGACCCAGCATGTTTGTTGGGAATGCATAATTAATAAGGCGGAAATTGGATGATATGGCGCAAGAAAACGCCAATACGGTCAGTGGGTAAAATTTCTCACAATAGGTTGACACTAACTTTGAGGATTGGCGGAAAGCTACTGAACTGTATACCCCGTTTGTACAATTACTCTGTGCTCAATCATTTTAAAGCAGTTTCAACGGTAATCTGAACCAAGGGGACACCAGGAATGTGCCAAGTGTAAGGAATACCCTTTGTACTGCTGTTGTCACGTCCGGGTGAGAAGGGGTAAATTGGCTCCCCTCTATTCAACCTCTTTGGTTGGTCACAACAAAGATAGAAGTTTATTTTTTAACGAGGATATGCCTTTCCCAAATCAGAATGTATTTTACTATTTAAGCTGTGAGGAACAAGGAGCCAATCAAACCAAGTTTTCTTGAGTCAAAGAAAGAACAAATTTATTAACCACTAAATGCAAGAAAAATAATAAAAATGCGACATCAAGCATTTGGCCCTCATGCAATCATTCAGGCCCAAACACACACACACACACACACACACAGGTATCAGAAATAAGGGGAGTTAGATAAATAAAAGGTAAAAGAAGATACAGTTAAGTGTCCTTTGATTGTCCTTGAGGCATAGCTTTTAAGCATTACATCTAATTCGGGTTAGCTGGTTTCTTAGAGGTGGTCAGATGTAGAAGATGTTACAATTATTACAAAGTCTCGGTTCACTGGTAGGTTTCTGGTAGAGTTGGCTTCTCGAACAGGGCGACACACTTATTCCAATAGAGAGAGAGGTGGAGAGAGCAGCCTTCAGCCTGTTTCCACTGCTGAAGACTTTCTTGACATCACTTGTGGCACTTGCAATCTCTCTCTAATGGCTGGGCAGCCTTGCCTTGAAATATTTCACTCATTGTGTATTTCCAAGAGATTTTGGGTGTGTCTTTCCGTGGTAGCCATCATTTCAATATCCAGTGTTTTGCATTTTCAGTTGCTCTTCCTTAATTACGGGTTTTGATGAGTGTCTGGATTATAGGAAATGTCTCTCTCTTCACACTCCCCTGAGGGTAATCTGTTTGTTTCTCACCTTCACCTTGGAATGTGTCCTTGCGTTTTTAAACAGTTGTCTGTCTCAGTTCAGATTGCAATGTTTCCAGTCAATTGAAAGTAGAAAAATCATACTTTCAAAAATAAAGGGGTGTAGCCTCGTGACACTGTGCAAATTTTTGATACAATTTCCACACATATCCAGCCCAGTTTGGTGCAACTGAAGCCATTTTATCAAATGCTTTTTCTGCACTAAAGCAACATTTTGCCTGGAAATATGGTAATATTGATGCTGTTAGAAGCACTTACAGTCAGTGCATTATCATGACACTGAACCTGCATGATGGTGTTATAAATCTTTAAAGATATACTTTTAAAGACATTTTAAAATAAATAAAACTGGAACTTAAGATGCCTCCTCAGACCTACCCAGACAGTTGTGAATTAAACCATTTTATCACTCAAGAGGATAAAGAAGAAAAAGAAACCTTTTTCTGATATTGGCTCCCTATGGTTTCAGCCAGGAGATAAACAAAACTCCTTCAACACCTTCACTGTAAACATGCAAATTTGCCTTGTCAAATCCAAACGCTTTGGCCACCTAAGAAGTTCACAGGTGAGAGAAGACTTCAGACTGTTGATTAAATTACCGCAATCCCTTATTTGGGACCATGACTCGATGCTGATATGAGGTCACATGACATAGCGGCCATCATGGCTGCTTGCTAAAGATATAGCAGTAAATTCTAATTGTTTTTTAGAGACGTGGGGTGGAATCATCCCAGATCTGCATTAATTGCGGTAGTGGGCGTGGAAAAAGACATTTTAGCCTCCGGCCTCAATGGCGGATTGTCGCGTCGTGTCACCCCCTTCCCGCCTCATAAATTATGCAGTCAGAGGAAACACACCGGACCACCTCCGATTTGTCCGCCATGTCGTTACCTTGTTGATTCCTCATACCAGGCACCATATTTAAACTGCAGCCACGCTACAGTTCTCAATGCTTGCAGCCCAGGACTGCTCCAGTGAAGACCTGGTGCCAAAAGCAAGAAGACTGCAGCCCCCCTGATTCAGTGACACATCCCTGGGATGCCTCCTGGACACTGTGGAGGCCCGCCATGACGTCCTCTACCACCACTCTGGCCGCAGGAGGCCCATCAGTCTCACCACTCCGGTTTGGGAAGCAGTGGCAGAGGTGGTCAGTGCTAATGCTGCACAGAGTTTGGCCATCCAGTGCAGAAAGAGGATGAATGATCTCATCTGTGCCCCCAGGGAAAGTCAACCATCTCATTACTCTAAACTCACACACTCACAAGCCCATCACTGATATCTAACTCACTGCCAGCCCAAGGGACATCACCACTCACTTTCTCACACATATCTTCACATCTCCATCTGGCCTCACCTCCTCTAAAGACTGCCTCCTCATCCTGTCTATGGCTCTACTCAGCACACACGCATGCCTGGCATCTTTCTTATTTGGCTGTGCATGCGCCTTGCTCACTTTCTTTCCATCCGTCTTTATGTAGGACAAGATCACATACAATCAATGGGGGAGGTCTCAGGCTGGGGGCAGAGTGCCAGACATCAAGGTCCCCACTCCGTTCGAGAGTTGTACGTTGGAGCTGGCCGGAGAGGATGTAGACCATTCCTCCAGCGATAGTGAGGTCAGCGGCGAACACCCATATGAGGATCCTGAATCACATCATCCCGCTCTCAACACTACTCTGAGTCCACTGTTCTGTGATTAACACGGCTGCCAAGCACTAATAATCCTCACTTTCTCTCCTAGGCACATCTGCCAGGTCAGTCTCAGGCAACCTTGATCCTGACACAGCACCGAGAGGACCTCAGATCAGGGCAGCACCATTGAAGACCCATCATGGCGCTCACTCGCTCTCCACCAGCGCAGTGACACACATCTCGGTGGAACCTAGATGTAGAGCAGCCTCGGGATCACAATATAGTGAGCACAGCACATAATCTATTCCACAGCAGACAGAGGCAGGGACATGCTTGGTCGCCAGCGCTCAGAGGACTGCTGGAGGCAAGGAAGCTGTTGAGTTGCATTGCCATAGCCTCCAGGGCTAAGGGCCAAGCGCTGGAAAATCAGATTAGTGTAGTCAGATCTTTGTTGACCAGCGCAGACATGATGGGCCGAATGGCCTCCTTCTGTGCTGTAAACGTCTATGAGTCCGAGTCAGGTGATGAGTCTCTGGACTCAGTCCTCAATCAATTGGTGGAGCTGCAAAGACAAGCATGGGAACATCGGGCAGGGATGTCTGGTGCACTCCTCAGATTGCAAGGGACAATGGAGGAGTCCGTCTGCCTTCAGTCTAAGGTGATAGCGCTGGCATGCCCATGCACTGAGGTCAGCATTGGCAGGATGGCAGCCATCATCAAGACTTGGTCCAGAACATTGGTCAAGGAATGCTGCGCAGGCTGAACTCCATTACTGACACCATAGTTAGCCTCCAACAGAGTCAGTACAAGAGGGGTGCAGGGTAGCTTGATCTCACTCCAGCTTCCCCTTCTCCTCAAGGAGTCAGCCAAGGCTGTCGGGCACCCATAGGGAGGAGGACCAGCAGCTCAATACCCCAGAGCCATCTACCCAGGTGACTCCGGGAATGTCCAGCTGATCCAAAACCCCTCTTCCTGTGATCCCATCATCTCCAGCTCCAAGGGTCAAGGAGAGTGCAACCAGCCCACAGCAGGACACCCAAAGCAGGCCGGGGCCCTCCACTTCTCAATGCAAGCAGAGGCCTTCACAGACCGGTCATAGCAGTCAGCAGGCTGCCTCCACCTCCGCTGTGGATGTTGGGGGGAGCATCAAGACGTAGCGGCAGGGTTAGGAAGGGTAAGAAGATGTAGTTGCACAGCCTGGGCATGGGTATTATTCACTTGTACATAATGTTCACTATTGTAAATAAACTCCCAAGAATGTCTCCTTGTCTATGGCTCCTTGTTCTGATGAGCAGTATTCATGTCACTCAGATGTGAAACCTTGGTTCCTGCACAAGATAAAGGCAGGTGCCTAGGTCCAGGGCCTCTTCCCTGTTCAGTGTGTAACCTTCAGACCAAAGTGATGGTCCAGCTTCATACTCACTGGACATATTACTGATGCCTGCACCTTGATGGTGATTGACATAGCTGCCAGAATGTTGTGGGCAGGCGTCACAGTGTTCCATCATTCTCCCTGTGTGCTTTTAGGTGGGGCTGGCCCCCCATTTGTTCAGCATCTGTGAGTGGTGACGTGCTCCTGAAGGGGTCAGATGCTGAAGGCTGCCAAGGGTCAGGTGCATTTAAAGTTTCACGGCTGTGTCTCCATGATATGACCCTGATCACAGAGCGCAAATGAGCTGCCCTCAGCCAGACAGGAGTCAGATATTTATAGAGGCAATGTGAAGATCTATGGAGTGTCTTCGCTGCATGTCGTCATCATCCTCCTGGAATCTAGCGATTATTAGGGCCTCCATTGCGTCCCCATGACATGAGCAGAGCACTGAGGGTACGTGCGCTGCCATCAGCCACACAGGAGGCAAATGTTCACAGATACAAGGTGAGGATGTCAGGACTGTCCTCAATGCATCTCGTCATCATCCTGCATGAATCTTGTAGCTATGAGGGCCTCCCGAGCGAGCCTGCCTCATCTGGCCAGTGCGATGGCCTCATCCTCACCTTTGAGGACCTCGTCACCATCATCCCCTTCGACGTCCTCCTCATCAGAGGAGATGTGCAGCTCTTCCATCTCCTCAGCCAGGTCCCCTGTGGGTAGTCCTTGTCCCTGAGGAGCTAACCCTGCAGCCTCCTTGGACCCTGGACAATGTCAGGGATCTGAGACCTGCTAAGGGTGTAGGAATTGTGGACCCTTCCTGGGAATCATGCACAGACCTGTAGGATGCATTTGTGGTTGTCACACACCAGCTGAATACTCAACGGGTGAGGCAGCGGCATAATGGTATTGATGGTGATAAGTGGTATTCCAGAGACAGAGGGTAATGCTCTGGGGGTGCGAGTTTGAATCCCACCACAGCAGATGGTGGAATTTGAATTCAATAACAATCTGGAATTAAAAGTCTGATGATGACCATGAAACAGCTGCCGGTTGTCGTAAAAACCCAGCTGGTTCACTAATGCCCTTTAGGGGAGGAAATCTGCCATCCTTACCTGATCTGGCCTACATGTAACTCCAGACCCCAACTCTTAAATGCCCTCTGAACAAGGGCAATTAGGGATGGGCAATAAATGCTAGCCTAGCATCCCACGAATGAATTAAAGAGAAGAGTGGAAGCCCTTGTCATTGACTGCTTGTTGCCACAGAGATCTAAGCGTCACATGAGTGCAATCGATGGCAAAACCAGAGATCTGTGCAAATCCCAACACTCTTGCCCCCTGGCTTTCCTGATTCCGGGCAAAATGCACAAAGTCCTGTGCCTTCACGAAGATGGCGTCCATGACCTCCTGGATACACTTGTGTATGGAGCCTTGTGAGATCTTGCACAGGTGGAGCCCTGGAAGGAGCCACTGGTGTAAAAATCATGGCCACTGGCAGTGGATGCCCTACATGTCCTTGTAGCACCAAATCTTGCAGCAGGTAACAAACCAGCTCCCTAGACATGTGCAGTTTTTGGCAACACTAGTTTGCAGTCATCTGCAGGAATGACAAGCGCTGCCCATAGACCTTGGATCTAGTGAAGTGCCTACAAGCAACAGCTCTCTGTGGATCTTTAGCTGCATGTGTAGCAGGCTCTGCCACCCCTTCATCTTGAGGGAGGTGCCCTTCTTTGCTGAGCCAGTCTCTCCTGCACACTCTCCTTCTTCTCTGCTCCCTGTAAGCCATGAGGCATACTGCTAAATCACCAGGCTCCATGATCCTGATGTTCTCCTCCTGCAGGATCAAAGACAGAAATGCATGGGTTAGCATATGTGTCCTAAGGACCTCTCTTGGTTAAGTCAAAGGCCCCTTTATGCATGCCAGTGAGTGCTAGCCACCACTTGGATGGCCAGTGTGTAGTGTGCATCATGGCTGTCTGAAACCCCACCCACCTCTGCCCCACTCCGCTTGACCGATTGGCGGCAGCTTCGGCCATTGGACTGCATGCTGTGCTCTCAGCTCAGGGCGCAGGCATTCTCCTAACCCATGTTGCAAGGCTGCACTGTTAGCTTGAACCATGGGGGAGACTGGTCCAAACTTTAATAAAGACATTGCAAGGGGCTGTGAACACCTCCACCAGTGACTGTGCCATGTTCACCTTTTGCAAGGCAATTCTACAACTTGCCCAGTCGGCCAATTGCTCTGTTGCCTCCGAAAACACACATTAATTTACAGCCTGTGCCCGAGAGGTGAACATTTCTGGAGCATTTGGTGGCACTTTCATACTTTTACATCGCTTGAGTGAGCAGAAAAGTTTCAGAGACCCTACTCCAAGCATGCCAATGGAGCTGCTGGCGATCAGTCTGAGCTGCAGTAAAATGCTTACTTTTGACAAGCTTTTCCAAGTGCATGGCCGCTCCCCTCACCATCCCCCTCCCACCCACCACCCCCCAAACCAACTCAGCATGTACTTGTGTACTTCCTTCAGTCTGTGTAACCTTGCACCACAACCCCACCGTCCCCCCTCCCCATCCAGCGGCCTCACCCGCACTGGAGCCCTTGCCCCAGCACTGCACTGAAAGCCAGCCAGGAAATAGCAGCTTGCCTGTACGCCCACTGAATGCACAGCGCTTCTTCCTTGATGTCCTATGGGTGATCCTCGTGATCGCTGCGCGAGGTTGTGTGCACTCACCTCCGAGCTCCCCTCGAAGTTTAGCTCGCCAGATGCACACCGTTTAAAGGCAGTCGTGAATCACGCCACTCTGAAGTCTCACCAATGTGGGCAGTAAATTTGACGTGTGGGGCTGATTCCAGTGTGAGGTCACAATAATGAGCAGCAAAAACATTAAAGTTAAGTTTCTGATGTTGGACAGCAGGAAATGAAGCCCATCATTGACAGGCGGAGCGGACGATTGCAAACTGGCACGAAACTGATTTTTGGCCTTCTCACTATATTGCCCACTCACGCCCACCATGGCACCAGCCACCAACGGGACTGGACGATTCTGCCTACAGACTGAATTCCATCAGAGAGAGAGGGTCTGACAGTTAAAGCCATCGACCACTGCAGCCAGTTAAGCAGCAAAATAACTACTATAATATCTTGAAAGAGAAACAAGGACACTTTCTCTCCTGTGACTAGTTTCATTTTCAAGCCTACCTTTGAAAACAGCCTGGGAGATTGACTCCAGGAACCATCACAACTCTTCGAGACCTTCACTTTAGCTAAAGTATCAACTTAGGCCCATTCTGAAATAGACCCGGAGTTAAATTCCATTTTTATCATTAGTGTTTTACCTTCAACTGCAGCTAGTTTAATGTGTGTAATAGTGTGAGTAAGTAGTGTGAGTGAGACGCCATGTTTTTGTCAACCTCTGGGGCAAGTGCGTGAGAAATAAACTGACCTTCTTCATTTTAAAATAAAAAAGCTTGCTGCTGTGTTTTTTAAATTGACTCCATCACTCCGTGGGTAGGGAAATGCACACATTCACAGGCATAAAAGGTAACACCTTGAAATTTTCTATGGTGACATGCATTTCACGTTTTTTGCCTGAACTTTTCCATTGCAAGCAGCAAGATTATGCCTTGGTGCCTTAAGATAGCTGGTGACTCATGTACAATTATGATCATTTTAGAACTTCACCCAACTCTTGAGCTGCTGCGTGTGTTTCTGAAATAATTCAGGCAGATGTTTTCCTTAAAGAAATTATATTTTTGCATGATTTTGGTCTTGGGGAAATACCAGCAAACAAAGGCCCCAAATGGCCTCTCAGAAACCCAAATGATAGCACAAAAGAAAACTACTCTTGACTATTGGCTGTTTCACCCAAAGATTGATAGTTTTAATTGTTCGGCTTCATCTCTGAACATTATATGGCATGTTAAGAACACTTGTTCACCATGTCTGCCATGCAACCTCTTTCTCTTCACTCTGTTTATTAGGACACTACTTGCATACAATGCAAGGTCCATCATTCTCTTTCCTCTGTAACTTGAAATCAAGAAAATCAATTACTCAGTCAACTGGAAATTTCCACTTTTGTCTCATTCTCCAATTGCTTCAGAAATAACACGAATCACAACAAGTCAATCACAGAAATCACAGCATGTCAAACGACATAGTCTGCTCAATGTGACCAGTGGGCAATGAGCTGCATCAATGAGTGTCACTCTACTTTCTTCAGTGGAGAGTGGAATGCCTTGTGACATCAGTCTTCCCGCTTGTTTATTACAAAAAGGATGTAACTTTTTCATCTTCTGATTTTGCTCCAGTTATGTTTTAGGGTCTTAATGTAAATTTTGTGCTAAGTTTTGGGGCTAAAAAGTAATTTGTAAATTGGAAGGAGAAGGCTAAACCTGGAAATCAGAACATATATTCAAATATGTCCATTATATTTAATTTATTTAGAAGCACTGCCACTTAACAATGGTACATAATACCATAGTGATGACAATAGACTTTGGCTTCTCTCTACCCTTCCCCATTCACCCTAGGCAAAAAAGCTTTCCAAATATGTCTTCAGGCTGATTATGAGCTTTAAAGGTGCTATCCTTTATAATGCCAGTATTAATAAGTTATATTCAGGTGAATTTTGTTATTTTTCCCCCTCTTCTCCTGAATTTAATAATGATATTTAATTTAATAGGATATTGACCCATGGGTCCATACTGCCCTCAGTATCCCATCGAAGTCATCATCCTCTAATGTAGAGAGTGAATGCTGGTACGTTATGCAATAACAGCCAAGTCCAATGCTACCCTTACATGGCATTGCTTAGAACATACAGCACAGAAACAGGCATTCAGCACAACCCGTCCATGCTGGCAGTTGTGCTCCACTTGAGACTCCTCCCATCTCTCCTCATCTAAATCTATCACCATAACCCTCTATTCCCTTCTCGCTCATGTGTTCATCTCGCTTCCTCTTAAATGCATCCACCGTATACTTACTATTCACTACAACCACTCCCTGTTGTAGCACATGTAAGTTTCACATTCTCGCCACAATTTGGATAAAGAAGTTTCTTCTGAATTCCCTATTAGATTTCTTGGTGACTAACTTATATTGATGGCCTCCAGTTCTGCTTTTTCTCACAAGGAAACATTATCTCTGCATCCACTCTGTCAAAGCCTTTCATAATTTTAAAGACCTCTAATAGATCACTTCATAGCCTTCTTTTTCAAGAGAAAAGAGACACAACCTGTCAATCCTTTCCTGGTATGTATACCCACACATTTCTAGTATCATCCTTTAAATCTTCTCTGCATCTTTGCCAGTGCCTCTATATCCATTTTATAATATAGCGGCCAGAAATGCATGTCTAACCAAGGTTCAAAACAGATTTAGCATTACTTCCCTACTTTTCAATTCTATCTCTCTTGAAATAGAACCTAGTCCTTGGTTTGATGTTTTTATGGCCTTGCTAACCTATGGTGCAACATTTAGTGATTAATGCATTTGTACTCCAAGGTCCCTTTCTTCCTCTACCCCACCTAGACTCACATTGTAATAAGTGATCTCCTATTCTTCCTACCAAAATATGCTTTGTCACATTTATCTGTGTTGAACTTCAGTTTACCCAGTACTCAAACTCTGCAGTTTCTAGTAGGAAATAGATTGGTGGGAACCTTAACTCTAATTCAGAGCCACTGGGCAGAATCTTCCCAGTCCAACAGAGGTGAGTTTAGAGATTAAGGGTGGGAAAATTGAGATAGTTGCACATTAGGGCCAGCTCCCTGATGCTGGTCTCAACTCCTGATGAGCTTTCCAGGGGCGGCAACCATGGGAATTGGCCACCTGCCCTTTAGTGGCAGACAATCAATCAGAACAATTAAGGCCCCACTTAGGGGCCATTTTGTCAATTTGCTGACATTTTCCCCGTGTCAGCCTGCAGCCCTCCATCAACCCGACCCCCAAATCTCAAGCTCGGCAGCTACTTGGAGTTGGCGTTATGGCATCAGACTAGGATTTGCGACCATCAAAACCTTTTCTCGTTGCTCCAATCATGGAGCTGCAAGGATGAAAAAGCCACAGCTGCAGTCATAATCATCCTATGGAGGACTTTCCCTCCACCACCAATGCACAGTAGCAGCAGTGTGTACCATCTACAAGATGCACTGCAGGAATTCACCAAGATTTCTTTGACAGCACCTTCCAAACCCATGACCACTACCATCTAGAAGGGCAAGGGCAGCAGATACATGGGGACACCACCATCTGGAAGTTCCCCCTCAAGTCATTCACCATCCCAGCTTGGAAATATATCGCCGGTTCTTCACTGTCGCTGGGTCAAAATCCTGGATCTCTTTTCCTAACAGCACTGTGGGTGTACCTACACCACATGGACTGCAGTAGTTCAAGAAGGCAGCTCACCACCATCTTCTCAAGGGTATCTAGGGATGGACAATAAATGCTGGCCCAGCCAGCAAAGCCCACATCCCATGAATGAATTAAAAAAAACATGGGCAACTAACTGAGTGATTTAGCACATATTGCCAACTACGATGTGGAAAAATCTAATTGAACAAAAAATTAATGCAATAATGATCTTCACTGTGAGAAGAACATTCTCTGCATTAGAAGTCTTTGAAGAGATGGCACAATATGTGAAAAGCTCCCTTGTGAAGCAGAAGCATCAAAAATTGGACTCTTCTGCTCTGTCCTGGTAGGAATCTCTGGACCAGGAAGTATGGTCTCCACATAGCATCAAATTTGTAATAGTGTCTTTGCCTCTTGCAGGAAAGGAAGTGACAAATAAAAGTCTTTCAATGCAAACAACATCCGGCAAATTAACCAACAACAACAGAAGTGTGTAATGATCCAAAAATAATCAAATGGGCAGCAGGCAAGAACATGGGGAGGAATTTTCGGGTCGGTGGGCGAGGGAGGGGTCCACTCACTGATGCGTAAAATGACGCGCGGTGACGTCGGGTGTGCGTCCCGACATCACCACGCATCATTTAGATTGTCAATTCGGCGAGCGCACAGCCGACTCGGCTGCACCCCCACCGCACTGTCAAAGGCCCATTAAGGCCAATAAGAAAGTAATTAAAGTTGTTAAGAATGCTGCCCGTCCAACCTTAAGGTTGGTGGGCAGGCGAAGAGCTCAGGCGGACTTTGCATTTTTCATGAAACTTCATCCACGGGCGGGATGAGGTTTCATGAAGGGTTTATTAATTAAATAAAAAATGTTGAAAATATTAATGGACATGTCCCAGCTCATGTGACAGTTTCACATGAGGGGCATATCCTTAAATTTTTTTCTTACTTTACTTCAATGTTTCAAAAGTGAAAGTAATCTCCCTGAGTCACCTCTGTGCCTCAGGGAGATTTCTGCGCTCTGTCGCGCGCCTGCATGAAAGAGCGCACTCCCCGACTCAGGGAATCCCCTCCGCCCGCACAGGGAGCGCACAGCACTTCTAGGCGCGCGTCACGCTGGGCGGACCTTAATTGGCCCGCCCACGTAAAATGGCTGCACGGCTTCGATTGGGGGCGCTGATCGGGTTCATGCCCACCCCTACCCACCCCCGCACAACCCCCCCGACGGGGGGAAACTTCTGCCCATGGAGTTGAGGGCTCAATCAGATCAGCCATGACCTTATTGAATGGCAAAGCTGGCTCGAGGGGCCAAATGGTCTACTGCTGCTCCTGTTTCTTATGTTCGTGTGTTCTTAAATGATCTAACTAACACTGAAAACCCCAGCACATCTTTAAGAAATCACGTCCATGTAGGTCAGACTAGTCTAACAGCCGTGCACCCATTTCATATGTGTAAGTGTGATATGGGGAAAGAGGTGTCTTGAACGATTCAAAAACTCAGAACCACTTTGAATAGGAAGAAGAAAATTTCAGAAGGCCTGGGGTGAGCAGCAGGGAAGCTTCCAAAAGTGCCTAAAATGCTTTCACTGTAAAATGCAGTAAGTGGACACAATGACCTCCATGTCCAATCTGTCACACATGGGGCACAATTTTTGCTCCCAATTTGGAAGTGCAGACTCAGGAAAATACCCGATCCCAAATTCGACTCAGGAAAAGCTGCCCAGAAAGTTCCAACTTTTGTTCCGGGGGGCAAGTTATGATGGGCTTCGGGCCTGCCTACTCCGGATGCAGTAGAGTGGCAGAGGCGGGTCCAGCATGGGTTAGTCGAGTATAAAAGCTGGGCCGGTAATGAGTTCCATCTGTTACATAGGAAGTGGGTGGAGGTGCTGTTTTCGCTTAGATCAAACGTCATTCAACAGTCATGTGAGTAATAGTTGTCCAAGTGGTTGCTGACACTGGAATAGATGGCCCATCATGGGCTTTCCTCAGGAAAATACAGTCTGCTGCCTATTCACATTGTAATGAAGGTGAACACTACCAAGTTAAGGCTGGAAAAGCTTCACAAGGCACAGCCATGGAGATGGCGCATCTTGGTAACATCAGCTGCTCATGTTATTCTGCATTGACGCAGGTTGCTATTATGCCTCAGGGGATAACTTACACACACCACATTTGCCACGATCCTTTCGCCTTCCACCTACCCTCTTTCCACCCATTTCTCAGGGTGCGC
Organism: Cetorhinus maximus; assembly: GCF_964194155.1. NCBI lineage: Eukaryota > Metazoa > Chordata > Chondrichthyes > Lamniformes > Cetorhinidae > Cetorhinus > Cetorhinus maximus. Next base: position 36,479,475 of record NC_135890.1, read on the forward strand.
CCATGCAATTGAGCCTTGACCAGGACCCTCACAGCTGCACACTGTCATGGCACAAAAGTGTAGTTAGTGGTCAGGTGCACAATAGGCCACCTGGGAGTGACAGGAACTAAAGCCAGGCTACCCTGCATTCATCCAGACCTATTCCAACCCACTACCCTCCCAACATTTGATACTGATGAGTTAGAAAACATGGTTCATGTATGTAAGCAGACAAGTGTGTAAGAGACCATTGGGCACTGGAAGCCTTTGGTGCCTTTTCTTTTTACATTTCTCATGCCAGAATTTCTAAAAGAAGAGAAACTGGGGAGGGAACGGGAGGCGAGTGCCCAGATTCAGCTGCTAAGACATGCAGGTCCTGGCGGAGGACGTAATGAGACATTACTTCGTTCTATACCCCCTTGGATGGTACAACCTGCCCAATACAACCAAGAGGGCATAGCCGGAGATAGCCACTATGATGAGTGCAGCAGGGGATCATGGACGTTCGTGGATACAGTGTAGGAAGAGGTTCCACGACCTGCTGCACTCATGCAAGGTGAGTTGTTCAACACAGACAGACAGAGGTCCAAGTGATGGTTCACATCTGAATGCTTTACCTATGATGGGAGACTTGGCACATACCCCTTCTATATTATGGAGGTTAATATATCCAAGGTGCTCCTGTAGGTGCACACATTAAAGATGTGAAGGTATACTGCGCTGCATTGCCAGAATCAAGATATCTGTCCCTGGAGGCACTCTATATTAGGCCAACAGCATACTTCATGCTGTATCTGGAGGACAAGTGGGTACATAATGCCAGGGAGATGGCCTGGACTAGGGATGGGTCCGTGAGGCTACAGGCGATCCATAATGTGGAGGAGACAGCAAAGGAGGTTGCCAGGGTGTAAGAGGGAGTGCAAAGGTTGTGTTACATTATAAGGGCACTGTAATTCTGGTTAAAGGCAATGGTGTGTATCAGAGCATTCTCTCACAATGTAAAGGACTATGTCTCATTAACTCCTTTTGTGCCTCACACAGGTCCCAATGCTGTGCACTCACCACCCCACCAACCAGGCCAGATCATTGCTGGGGTGTCACGAGGAGGAACAGATGTTCAAGGAGGCAGTGTCATATCTGACCAGGCCACACTTCGCCAACTTAGATACTAACACACTGGAGGGTTGTAGCGCAGGTGTAGAGTTGGTGGCACAGGGTGAAGGGCACCTCACCAGAGTGCAGGGGGAGGTGTCTGTGTCTGTGCCCAGTCCCCCTTAGAGAAAGGAGGAAAGTCACAATAATGCTCCAGTGGGCAAGGACGAAGGGCCTAAGGAGTCACTGCTTGGAGCACAGTATTTAGACCAGTAGCAGCACATGTGTGGATATCTGGCAGAGTTCCCTGAGGCAATGCGAGCTCACGTACTGGAAGTGGAGGAGTCACTCGGAGGTGCTCAGCTCCACCTTGTCTCGGGGGCTCAGCCACATGAGAGAATGGACAATATCATGGAGAGACATATGCAGTATCACTCAGACTGGATGCAAGAGCAGAGTAACTGCCTACAAAGGGTACAAGGCTCACTCAGCAGCCTGGAGCAGTCTGCACAGAGTATTAGTGCTGATATCCATTAGAGCCACCTTCCTTAAACAGGACGGTCACACTGGTCTCACAACGGGTGCTGGTCTGGACAACTGCTGTGCCCCAGCAGCCAGCCCCACCTAACCCACTGGAAGGCCAACCTAGGGCTGTGGAAGTTAGTGAGGAGGGTACAAAGTACTGGGAGAAATAAAAACAGAAAATGCCAGAAAATCTCAGCAAGTCTAGCAGGGTCTGTAGAGAGAGAAACAGAGTTAATGTTTCGAGTCCATATGACTCTTCTTCAGAGTACTGAGAGCATCTTAGCACCTTCATCTTTACTGCTTCCCCAGCCCCTCTGCCAGAGCCCTCATCTGCTCTACAGTCCCAGTGACAACGGCTGCCCCTGTGGAAATACAGAAGCCACAATCTGGTGTAGGTCCCAACAAATCCCTGCACAATTAGTCCCGCCACCACGCTCCTCGATGCCATATAGAACGAGAGTTGAGCAGCCTACATCCACCTCCTCAGAGGCAATACAATGGGCACTTTGCAGAAGTGTTTGCAAGTGAGGGCACCATGCCACCTCAATCACGAATGGGTTTAGCATGGTGACCCGTTAACTTCGTACATATCACAAATAAACACTTCTGTAATACATACCTAAAATGTCTTGGTCTGCTTTTGTACACTCATACCCTCAATGAGAATGTTAACAGAATGGAAATGGTCCTTATCTATGGCACAGGAGATGATATTCTGAAGACTGTGTTGCATTGATGCCATTAGGAGCAAGGATGTGCCCGTGCATGCCTGACAGTGGAAAGCTGTTCCCTTCTCCAGACCTTCAAATAAAGTAGAAGTGCATCAAGGGTTGCAGATTGCGATGCTCCTTGCAGCATTTCTTCAACGATTGACCTTAAGGGAGGATTGATGTTCATACTCAAAGATCAGATGGAATTTATCAGGTACACTTCAAACCTGAGTGCTATGTCAAAGGCAGCCATCCGCATGTCAGTGTTATATGGTCACTTAAGTGGATGCTCTGCATACCAAGATGCCATGGATGCTCCAGGGAAGATTGCTTGTGTGGTCGTGTGAATACATTGGAAGCCTTTGTCTTCCAGGTGGTAGGGGCTGTTGATTCTAAGGGAGCTGAGGTTTCTGGCAGCATTGCACTCTGCAGGCATCACATGCTCCTGAAACTGGACGCCGGTGGTGGCTGGATAGAGTCATAGAGTCACATTGGTCTACAGCACAGAAAAAGGTCCTTCGGTCCATGGAGTCTGCGCCGGTCAAACAAGTACCCAACTATTCTAACCCCATTTTCCAGCGCCAGGCCCATAGCCTTGTATGTCATGGCATCGCAAGTGCACATCCAAATACTTCTTAAATGTTATGCCTCTACCACCCTTTCAGGCAGTGAGTTCCAGATTCCCTCCACCCTTTGGGTGAAAAAATTCTTCCTCACATCCCCTCTAAACCTCCCGCCCTTTACATTAAATCTATGCACCCTGGTTATTGAACCTCCACCAAGGGGAAATGTTCCTTCCTGTCTATCCTATCTATGCCCCTCATAATTTTATACACCTCAATCATGTCCACCCTCTGGGTGAAAAAATTCTTCCTCACATCCCCTCTAAACCTCTCACCCTTTACATTAAATCTATGTCCCCTGGTTATTGAACCCTCCACCAAGGGGAGAAGTTCCTTCCTGTCTACTCTATCTGTGCCCCTCATAATTTTATACACCTCAATCATGTCCCCCCTCAATCTCCTCTGCTCCAGGGAAAATAACCCCAGTCTATCCAATCTCTCCTCATAACTAAAACTCTCCAGCCCAGGCAACATCCTGGTAAATCTCCTCTGCACTCTCTCTAGTGCAATCATATCCTTCCTATAATGCGGATTCCAGAACTGCATGCAATACTCTAGCTGTGGCCTAACCAGCGTTTTATACAGTTCCAGTATGACCTCCCTGCTCTTATATTCTATGCCTCGGTTAATAAAGGAAAGTATCCCATATGCCTTCTTAAACGCCTTATCTACCTTAAGGGACTGGTGGCCATGCACATGGAATGTAATTGAAAGAGTTGTACTGGCACAGATGTGGCCCCACCCTGTACAACGTGCATTGGCTGCAGTACTGTTAGCACATACAATTAGTTCTGTAGGTCTTGGATGTAAAGTCCTGCTTCCTTCTGGCACTCTTGGCTTAGTGGGCGTAGCTTGAGTAGGAACAGGGTGGTGTTTTGACCAGCTCATTGACAGCCACTAACAGACATGCACAGGGTCCAGGTTGTGAAGAACTTCTCAAGGGGTTTTTGTGCATTATAGTGAGGCCAATGATGGTCATGGTTTCAGCCATGTTTATGGCACTAGCTTTCAGTATATGCTGTTGATTTTCTCTCTTTTGAGAATGGACATTTCCCTGAGGAAGTTTGGCTTCCATGTTAAAGGTTTATTTTGTGGAATCTTCCCACCAGGGACTTGCTTATGTGAATTGTGAGCTTTCAAGAGCTTAGTTGAATCTGTTCTGCACTAGCAGACTTCTGGCAATGCCCCCTCTTGCAAAGAACCAGCCATGGTGACATGGCCTGCACCTCTACCTGTCTACCACTGCCACCCTCTTTCTCCTCCTCTGTACAGATTCTGAAGCCTGGACAGGGACTTTCTCCCCCTACTCATCTTTCTCATTGCCCTCCCCCTTAGATGTTGAGACTATAGACTCTGCTTCTTCCCCTTCCAGTTAAAGGTCCCACCGCTGTGCAATGTTGTGTAGCATGCAGCACGTACACCACTAATATTTTGGAGACACTTGCAGGGGGATATTGGAGAGCTCCGCCCGAGTGGTCATGGCACCTGAAGCACATTTTGAGAATGCCAATAGCCTGCTCTGTTGTGCTGCGGATCATCACATGGCTGTTGTTATAGTGCCGTATAGGCTGCCTAAAGGGAGTCATCAGCAAACTTCTTAAGGGGTAACCCTTGCCAGAAGCCAACCACGGACCTGCATCAATGGTTGACCCAGTTGGGAATTCCTCAGGGTAAATGAGTCATGGCAGCTTCCAGGATACCAAGACTTAGTGTGGTCACACACCACCTGCACATTCAGGGAGTGGAAGGATTTCCTGTTTACAAAGGTGTCACGTTAATGAGTTGGTGTCCTCATGATGATGTTCGCACAGTCGATAGCCCCTGCACCTGAAGGAAGCCTCCTAATTCTACAAACTCTGTGGCCATGCATATCTGCGACACCCACTTCCAGCGAGAAATTAATGTGCTTCCCCAGCTGAGCAAAGAGGGCACCAATGAGTGCCCTGATGCAGCTGTGTGTGGCTGACAGTGCGACTCTGCAGAGGTCTCCTGCTGAGCCTTGAAAAGAGCAGCTGCATAAAAATTCAGAACCACTGTGGCTTTGAGAGCCATTGGCTGGGCCTAAGGATCAGCTGACTGTACTCAAGATCTTGCTGGACCATGGCACATACGTCAGTGACCAATTCCTAGCTGGGCCACCTTCTGCATTGGCTCTTAGTCAATATTGAGATATGACCTCCACAGCCAGGAGAGCTTTAATTTAATTTTTATCCTCCTCATCCTCCTCCTCCTGCTCCCTGGTGCACACTTCACAGTCTCTTACTCCTGGCCTGGTAACCTGCCTCTGGCCTCACATTGGTCACACTCACATCCCTCTATGGCGTGAATGTGTGAAGGTGCCATCCCCATTTTGCAGCTTCTTTGCCACCATGCACAGTCTTCCTTTCCCTGACACACTCTTCTTCCTGCCACCTGGGTGCCAGAGTCACGAGGGGCAAAAATATCTGCCCTTCCAAGGCCACAGGCCCCACTCCCCAAACTCCCTTGGTTGTCAGCCAAACACCTGTGATGTAACTGGTGGAAATTCTGTGGCACTTAGTTAAACTTTTTACATGTTTCCATCGGAGTACCTGACCTCTCCAATGGACTCCGGTAAGAGGCTCTCTCTTCAAGTGTGTAAAGCCCATGAGCCGTGTTTCAGAAATCTGCATGATGAAAATCGCGTCTAACTGAGGCAGCTACACTTTTAACTTTGCAGCTGCCACAGTGAGCGATGCAATTTAGCAGGTAGTCTGCTAGGGCTCAAGCATCGCATTGTAATTCTTAGAAAATTACTGACAGGGAGCTCAACAGTGTTAAAGAAATACAAAATCAGGATTTATTTTTCAATTGTGAAATCTAGGCGACAGGTCAAGATTTTTAATGCACTGCAAGGTTGAAATGAGTAAAAGAGATGATGTCCATCAAGAAGTAATGGCCAGATTATGCCCAGCATGAGATTTAATAGCCTATAGATTGTAGGAGTAAGGGGAAAACCAAGGGAGATAAGGAGTTACATTGCTGCTACTGCTGCCGCTAAAGAATGAAACTAAAACAAAAACAAAAATACCTGGAAAAACTCGGCAGGCCTGGCAACATCTGCGGAGAGGAACACAGTTAACGTTTCGAGTCCATTTGACTCTTCAACAGAACTAAGTGAAAAATGTAAAAAATTGTGTTCCTCCCAGCAGATGCTGCCAGACCTGCTGAGTTTTTCCACGTATTTTTGTTTTTGTTTTGGATTTCCAGCATCCGCATGTTTTTTGCTTTTATATTAAAGAATGAATCTAGTTTGGTTCTGAAGCTATGGCCCTCTGGTTTTGTGAATGCTGGATCTCACTGCAGTGTACAACTATATGACACTCTGGGGATCAACTCAGCTTTCTGACTGAAAGCTCAGATTGCACTGTTCAATAACAAGCTATTAATTACCGAGTTTACGTTGAAGTCTTGTAGCATATTCTGTCACAATTGACCTTGCCTCTATCACTGGAAATATAACATAGTGCAAATGTAAAGGTTCTGCAGTATTGACTTTTTCTCTCTGATGTTAGTGATGCTGTGGAAAGCAGCTGTGAAAACCATATTAAGTATTGATTCCCTCCCCAATCCTGTACACCTGTTAATTAGATTTAGATTGTAAACAATGCCGGATTACGGTATGATACTGTTATCAAGAATTGGGCTGCGTGCTTCTGACTAAATTACTATCTCCGCACAAATTGCAGAGAAATTGAGTTTGCTGAAATTTAAATATGTTCTGGGAATAGCTGTTAAAATTTTAAGACCAATCATAAAGTTGGGTTTGAAAAATGTTGACTTTGTGTCCATCAAAGTGCAAAATCCTGATGGACTGATATTAATCCTTCACTGATAGGATGGAAGTATATTTTTTAATGGATCTTTTGACTACAATTTACTTCAGCTAAGCTGCACTCTCTCTAGCAAATAGAAATGAATGCAAAGCACTGTGCTAGAATGACACACCTTCCATATTTGCACCATGCTTTGTCGAAAGATATTTAGAATTCTTCCCAAGGAGACTGATACTTCTCAAGCATTGTGCTGTTTACACACCTCAGTGATTTCTGCCCTGCCATTCACAGAGTCTGGAACTAGCAGAGTCAAGACTCTGAGGTCACCCAAACATATCAATAGAGTCCCCATGAGAGAAATATTGATCTCCTCTGGGGAATAATCTTCTTTTGTCAGACAGTTGGGAGGCTATAAAAGTCTTCATGTGGCCTTGCCTTCTGACTGTCATAATGATACCTGGGTAAGTTGCTTTAATTTGCCTCCTGTTTTAATGATACTGTTAAAATGCCTGTTGAGGTGCAATTTCTCTGCACACTTACAAAATATTATACTATTATTGTCAAACAAGAAGGAAAAATGGAGGCCATTACCTGCAGGGCAATTTGTTCACTTAACTACGGGCCTGCTTTAGTGAAAGGTTTAAGTAGTGTGTCAGCAAATATGTTACTGAAGAAGTCCACAGTAGTTTATATCACTCTCAAGCTGCAGATCTGTTGTTTTCCACTTTCCGCTCTTGCGGTTCAATGCCTCAGATGGGTCTCCCTCCAGCTGCCCCGCGGTGGGGGAGAAGACATGAATGATAAATCCCTGACCAGTTTGGGAAGGCATTAACCAAGCAGAGCAAACTACTTATTGTTACTCGGAACACAGTCTACGTTTATAGACACTAATTTGTTTCTAAAAAAACAATAGGTAGAATGTTATTAGTGAAAAAGAAAGAAAAACCAAAATAAAAGCAAATTCCTTCATGAATTACCAGTCCTTAACTTCACAGCGCTTATTGAAAAAAATTTTGTTGTTTTCTCATTGAAACAAAGATTCTTTTATATATCCAAGAACCTTGTTATTGTGCAACATTAGAGCCAAATAGAAATAAGTCAATTTTAAGTATGTAACATGGCACTGGGGGAGGCAACTCAAGAGGTTTATGAAAACCCTTGGCATTCCAAGGTTAAGTAACAGTATTCAACAGATTCCTTAATGAATATATAATATACATGCTGCATTTTCCTCCTGTTAAAAAGTAATGTTTTTGTTATTGTCAGGAGAGTTCAGTGTCTCACTGCAGTGTTGAACAACAGTCACAGCAGGTATTAGAGTCCTTTATGAGATCATTACTCCAGGGTTCAGAGGAAAATCATTTGCAGCAGATTCTAGAGGAGTACACATGTAACCTGCTTAACTGCTAAAACTGCTCATGTTAAAATCAACAACAGCTTCTTGCTCTTCAGGATTGAGCCTCACCATTAACACAAAAATAAAATACTGTGGATGCCGAAACTCTGAAATAAAAGCACAAAATGCTGCAAGTATTCAACAGGTCAAGCAACATCTATGGAAAGGAAAGTAAGAGTTAATGAGTGGAATCATTACATCTTTAAAATAATTGCAGATTACTATTTCTGGATTCCGACCCTGCACATGCCAGCTGCACATCCACTGGCACTGTGGTAGTAGGGTCTGGTACATACAGGCTTAATGTGGGACTGAGTACCATACTGCTCACATAATGATGTAAGAAGGCACATAACCCAGAGCCAGGGTCAGTCTAGAGATGGATAGAGATATGTAAAGACCTAGGATGGAGTCAGCTCCATACCCGTACCCTCTACTGTATGTATGAATATAGCTATGAGTTGTTAATAACGACTTGCTGTTAATATATTCAAGACTATGAAGCCTAATTTATGATGTCTGAAGCAGGATTCTTCAGGCAAAATCTTCCAGGAGGTGGCCTCCTAATTGGCCATCTCCCCACCTGCCATCCAACCATGATGGGCTGGGTCCAGAGGCTGTGGGCCCAGTCACTGTTTCATCTGGAAGGAGTGTTTGGGGCCTTGTATGGTAAAGGGGAGGAGGTAAAAGGCCAGGCATTGCATCTCCTGTGCTTGCATGGAAAGGTGCTGTGGGAAGGGGAGGGGCGTTGGAAGTGCTTGTGGAGTGGATCAGAATGTCACCAAAGGAGCAGTCTCTTCAGAATGCTGTGAGGGGAAGTTGTGCTTGGTGGTGGCATCAAGCTAGAGGTGGCAGAAATGACAGAGGATTAAGAGGTGAGGGACAGGGCCCTTTTAGGACCAGAACAAGGAACATTGCACATATCCCACAATAAAGACAAGCATAGCTTGGACCTATGCAGGTATCTTTTATTTGGAGGAAGCGAGTGGAGTTAAAGAAGTTGTTGTGGAAATAAGTTCAGCCAGGCAGAGGAGGGTGGTGGTGGTTGGAGCCTGGTTGGGCCTCCATTCAAGGAAGAATCGGGGAACCTTCAGGCTGTCCTGTTGGGGGATGGAAGTGTAGAGAGATTGGACGTCCATGGTGAAGAGAAGACAGTTAGGTCCAGGAAACTGGAAACTATTAAAGAGACAGAGGACATCAGAAGGGTCTGACCAAGGGGAGAAAGAAAATCGAGTCGAGAACAGTGAGGCAGGAACAGGCTGAAATGATAGGTCTGCTAGGACAGTCCTGAGTTTGGGAAGGAGGTAGGAGTGGGGTGTACAGGGTTGGGGAACTGAGGTTGGAGGCCATGAAGGGAAGATCTCCAGGGGAATTATGTCAGTGACACACCTGAGGATGATGACATGATGTTTGGTGGTGGAGTCATAATCTAGGGGGAGATAGGAAGGGGCGTCGGAGAGCATTTTTCCTCTGCATTATAGAGGTCGGTTTTCCAGACAACAAAAGCACCACCCTTGTCAGCAGGTTTGATGACAGTGCTAGGGCTGGACCTGAGTTTCACAGTCAATTTAAAAATTAAAGAACTAGGAATAATTATGATTAAAGTTATAATCCTTTTGTGGTCAATTTAGCTTCACCTAAAATAGATTTTTGCTTAAACAGTGAATTCTGATTACCTCATTAAGGGACTTAATAGGATAAAAGGCTAAATCTTACAGCATGAAAGAGCAAGTTAATATCAATAGGTACGGTCAACAATCCACAGTACTTTAACAAGCTAAGTAGTTCTTCTCCAGCACTAGATTTAGCTCCCTTATGCCTCTGGTTTAAATGCCTCCTCCCAACTAGAGATCATGCCAACACCATCAGTGTTCTCTGCTAAAACTGATTTCTATTTGAGGCAAAAATGCATAGAAAGAGGGTACTAAATTTAACTACTCTTAACTGAGGCTCCTATTTCAACCATTGCTACTGTATCCCCATTGCGATAGATGTCCACAGGTTCCAACACAATCTCCAACAGATTGATGTTAACACCCTGTTTTAGCATCATCTTTGCAGAGTGGAGAGATAATCATTGCCTTTTGAACAATACAATTAGATTGACCACATTCCTTTCATGAGGAATGAGGGGTCAAATATTATACATACAGAAACAAAATTAATAGTGACTACCAAACAACAATTGCACAACTAAAATTGTTTCTCTATATCAGGTGCATGTAAATTGTTCTCCACTGTTCAATGTGAGTAGGTTAAGTAATAATAATAACTAAGTGGTGCAGTATCTAAGACGTTAACTTTTCACCCATGGCACTTGTGTTCCAACCTGCCGCCGACTGCTATTATGAAAGTTCCTCTGTCTACTAACTGCGGAACACCTCTGGGGAGAATCTTCTGCTCGCCGAGCGGGGTTGGGGCCCGCTTGCCAAGACATAAATAACGTGGGGTGATGCCGGGCGTGCGTCCTGACCTCACCGCGTGTCATTTAGATTTTCAGTTCGGCGGATGCGTAGTCGAATCAGCTGTGCGCCCACCGAACTGTCAAAGGCCTATTAAGGCCACTTAACTAACAATTAAAATAATTAACAGAGCTGCCCGTCCATCCTTAAGGTTGGCAGGCAGGCGAAGAGCCCAGGCGGCCTGCACAATTTTCATGGAACTTCATCCACGGGCGGGATGAGGTTTTATGAATGATTTTAAATTTTCTCAACAAGTTTTATTGAAATTAATGCACATGTCCCAGCTCATGTGACAGTTTCACACAAGGGGACATGCCATAAAAAATGTTTCCACATTTTATTGAACTGTTAAAACTTAAAACTAATCTCCCTGGGGTACCTTTGTGCCTCAGGGAGATTTCTGTGCTCTTTCACGCGCATGTGCGAAAGAGCACACTCCCGACTCAGGGAACCCCACCCCCAGCCCGCACAGGGAGTGCACAGCGCTCCCGGGTGCACGTCACACTGGGCAGGCCTTAATTGGCCTGTCCACGTAAAATGGCAATGCGGACCTGATCGGGGTGCCAATCAGGTCTGCGCCCGCCTGTGCCTGTTCCCGCACAACACCCCCAACAGGGAGAGAATCCTACTCTATGTACATTTGGATAGGTTCAAACTAGTTCTGGGTTAATCTGTAATGTCACTTAAATAGACTTAACAGCAGTTAGTGTGGGAAATGGAAAAAAAAGTCCCAATGGTGTGGCAGGATTAGGGTCGGGGGTGGGGGGTAATTTTTTGAAGTTGTGGTGTATGGAGAGAGTAGAGGTACCTTTGCTTTGCATCTAGCTATACCTGACCTAGGAAACTTAATACTGACTCAAGTGCCTGAAATGGATAATGCTCCATTTAGCAGCACCAATAATTCCTCAAGTGCAAAAAGAGACCAGGAATTCAACAAATAAGGTAATGAGCTGAGGTTTTGAGCTAAATGTTCAAAGCAGATTTATTGTGACTTCAAGTGTGAGAGACAAGAAAGGAAAGTGGAAAATACAGCAGGTGATTAACATGCAATTGATGAAATGCCAGATCTAGTGAAGAGGACCAATAAATTTCTATGAATATTGAAGGAAATATGTATTGTGGTTGAGAAGTAGGAAAAAATGTCAGTGTCATTGTTTTGGGTCCTCTTTTAAGAGCAGAGGTAAGAAAATGGGGGGAAAAGCATATAGCACATGATTAGGATTGAGAAACAGCACTGGATATGACTGTAAGCATACAGATCAAGCTGCAAGACACATTACTAGAAAATGACTGGCGAATGTCAAAAAATATATTTAAAAAAACAATCAATAGAGCAAAGAAAAGTTTTAAGTAGCTGGAAGGAACACAAAGAAAATGTTTGAAGCAACAGTTGGTGCTACCACTAATCTGGAAGGCTTTGAATTCTTGAAGATGGAGGCACAGCTATTTGAAAATTTAAACTCTGGAAAGCTCCTGATCTGGATGGTGTTGTGCAGAGGTCATTAAACAATGTGCGGCATCTGTCATTATCCTTTTGGAAGATTTGGATATGTGGCACATGTGCAAAAGACAAGAAGCTACAAGGATTTACGTTATTGTACAAGATTATTGATGAGTTGATATATAATTATACAATGTTAAGCTTATTCAGCCACTATAGCAAGGTGCTTCTTACAATAATTACAGGGCACAAAACTAAAAGCAGATATATCACTTTGTGAGGAACGGAAAAAGGTAAAAGAAAAATGTGCATTAATGAATATCTAAAGCATCACAAGAAAACCAATGGTCATTAATTAGGAGGCAATCTTGGCCTTTGTTGAGTATGATAAAGTTTTTATTCATTTAGCCATGTGAAGTTATTTAACAACACCCTTCTTTTAAAAAGCATCTTTAATGCATTATACCACCCCAAGATGTTTCTCAGCAATGTTATCAAACAAAATTTGACACTTAACCACACAAGGAGATATTAGAACAGATGACCAAAAAGCTTGATCAAAGAGGTAGGCTTTAAGGAGTACCTGAAAGGAGCATAGAGATGTAGAGAGATGGAGAGGTGTAGGGAATGAATTCCAGGGTTTAAAGTCTGGGCTGCCAATGGTAGAAGGATTAAAATAAGGGATGAGTAAGAGGTTAAAATTGGAGGAGCACAGAGATCTCTGAGGGTTCATGGGCTGGAGGAGCATTATAGAGATTGGGAGAGATGAGGCCATGGAGGAATTTGAAAATGACAACGTGCATTTTTAAACCAAAGAGTTGCTATACTGGGAACCAGTGTCAGTCAGCAAGCACATGAGTGACAGGTGAATGTGACTTGGTGTGAGTTGGGGTACAGGCAGCTGAATTTTGGACAAGCTATGCTTTATGTCAGGTGGAAGATGGTCGAGGCTAGCCAGGGAAATATTGGAAGAGTCAGGTTTATAGGCAACAAAAGCATGGATGAGGGTTTCAGCAGGAGGTGAGCTGAGGCATAAGCTGGGACAGATGATGTTACAGAGGTGGAAGCAATCTTGGTGATGGAGTGGATATGTGGTCAGAAGCTCAGCTCAGGATCGCAAAAGACTTTAAGATAAAGGGCCACCTGGTTGAGCCTTGGACAGTAGTCAGGGAGAGGGATGAAGTCAGTGGCTAGAGAACGGAGTTTATGGAAGTATCTGAAGAAAAGGGCTCCAGTCTTCCCAATATTTAGTTGGATAAATAAGCAGTGTGACAAATTAGAGGCAGTGGAGGAGCAGAGAGGTGGTGGTGAGGTAGATCTGGGTGGTAGCGTACATGTGGAATCTGACTATGCTTTCACATAATATCATCTCAGAGCAGTATGTAGGTGAGAAGTAGGAGGAGTCAAGGATAGATCCTTTGGAGACACCAGAAGTGGCTATGCAGAAGTGGGAAGAGAAACTACTGCAGATGACTCGTTGGCTACAATAGGAATGGAAGCAGGTGAGGACAGTCCCAGCTGGCTTGAAAATGGGGGAGAAGCATTGGAGGAGGATGGTGTGGTCAACCATGTCAAAGGCTGCAGACTGATTGAGAAGAAAGAGGAGGGATAGTTTACCATGATTGCAGCCACATTGAATGTCATTTGTGATTTTGGTAAGAGTTGTTTCAGTGCGGTGGCAGGGACAGAAACCTGGTTGAAGGAGATCAGAGCTGAGGTTATGGGGGTGACCTGCAAGGATTTGGGAACTGGCAACAACATATTCAAGGACTTTGGAGAGCAAAGGGCATTTGGAGATGTGATGGTTGTTTTGGAAGGACAGAGAAGTCCTGGTTGGTTTTGTCAAGGAGGGGGTGATTTAAGAAAATACTATTAATGGGTGTTCCAAAATATTTGGTAAAGATTTTTATGAAGGTTCAGTTTTCATGAAGGTTCAGTGATCACACAGAAAGCTGAAAGTACAGAACAGCTTGAGATAAGAAAGGATGTGGCAAAAATGAGTGTGCTACCATATTTCTTTAACCCCTACAGTGCAAACTTCAAACAAGTTGTTAGTTGATGTGTTGGCATGTGATCAGAATGGAAATTTAGCACTGTAGAAATGGAAGTCAATAGTCTCCAATATGCTAATGATATATCACAAGTTTGCACAATATAGCGGATGACGACCATCTTAATTCATCCATCTAGAAAGACCCTAAAGGCACCCCATTGTAGAATTCAATTGCTTTTTAAATTATTCCAGCAATTTCATCGCCATAGGGGAGTGCAATTCCATGTGCTCAATATTATTTATGTGAATAACTTCTTGATATGAGTCCTAAATTTCCCGTTTACTGTGTCACCATGTCCTATTTTGAACTTTAGTTTGAAGTGCTTGCAGGGATGTGGTCTGATTGTGTTCAAGGGGAGAACAAGTAAATCATGGTGGGGGTGGGGTTAGATGTTGGGCTAGGGGGAAGAACTCCTGCTCCTCCCAGTCCACAAGCAAGGCTGGGGAGGCACTTACTTCACGAATTCTGGCCTTCTCACCTCTATTCAGCTGCTGAGTTTTCTAAGGTCAGGGAAACACGGCTGACGTGAGTTCAGGGGAGTATTGCTGCCAGAACACACTGGAGCGCTGCTTTGGCACCTCCAACCAGAGCCCGGGTACCAGAGTGCTGGGGTGCGGAGCATCAGGGCCCTAGTGAGGAGGGGCTGGCTGCAAGGCCCAGGAGTGAGGTTGAGTGTATGTGTGGGAGTGAGAGAGTGCATGTGTGTTTGTGTGTGGGAGTGTGAGGGTGAGTGAGCTGTGCGTGTGGAAGTGTGTGTGTGTGTGTGTGTGTGTGTGTAGGAGTGAGTGTGCATGTGACTGAGAAAGTAAGTATGCATGTGAATGAGAGAGCGTGTGTGTGTGTATGAGTGAGAGAGTGAGTGTGTGTGGGGGAGTGAGAGAGAATGAGATTATGATTGTGAGTCTGCCTTACTCCTAATCTCAGATTTCTCACTTACCCTCACCACCATGCACCAATACATACACATACCCATTCTCAGTGGGTGAGAGTGAGTGAGTGAGCATCCTGAGACTAGGAGCGACTCAGGCGCACATACACTCTGACCCTCTCACACTGTCATTTTTATTAATTACTTTCTTTTTAACTTGACTTATTGCTATGACATTGCTTTATTTTTGCTCAGCAATTGTGTATTTTCTTAATACCTCAAGTTATTTTTTGAAATTCAGTTTAAAGTTGTGCCGAACCTTATCTTTCTGAAATTTGCTTGAGGGAGAAAAAACTGGAAATGTGACCTCTCTGAGCAAAAAGGTTGCACAAGCCTGTTCTAAATGGAGTTCTCGTCATCCACGCTGAGCAGCCAGAGCTTACGACTGGACAGACAGGCTTAAAAAAAATCAGAACCTTCAGGCCGAGAGTTCCAATGTTTCGAAGCCAGTCTGTCAGGTCAAGTTCACTCGTTGCTATGCTGCTGCTGCTGGGGCGGGGATCAGACAATTTGGGAAGTGGGGAGGACGGGGGGGACGTTGTTAGGTGCAGGTAAACTCTCCTTTGCTGATTGGCCATCCGTTATACGCCCCGCCTGATTTTTCTTTCCACTGATCTCAGTGGAATCCATTCCATTAATTGTCTGACTGGATTTTAATCCTCACTGCCTCCAATATTGAAGTTACTGGTTTCTGGGAGTAACACATGCAGGGGGATTTGGCTCATTGATGGCAACAATCAGAACTGGAGGGAAATCCTCTCCCAACCACGTGGGGCTGCGTGGCTTGTGACGCAGAGCTGGCTGGTGAGGGAGCCATGTTGAGTGAATTCTGTCTGTTGTATTATGTGGGGCACAAGGGCAAGTTTGTCTACGAGTTCCTGGTGTTTGAGTTTAGGCTGGACAGTAAGAGTTGACCGGAATAGCTGGAGCTCACAGCGGGGCTGTGAATCTAGAGCCTGGGGAGGTAAAGAGGTGACAGAAGGAAGGCCAGGCCCAGGGTCCCAGGCCTCACGCTGCTGCTGCTGAGTGTCTGAGTCACTGTGCAGCAGCAATAGCAGTAACCCTCCTGTACAGCTCCCCGAGTGTAAAAAAATACAGACCTTACAATTGCCTAAGCATAGTTTTCTCATGAACATGCATTTCAGGGTCTTTGTAGCTCAAGGTTCCTCAGATCTAAAGCAGATCAATATTGCAAAACACCCTGCTGCGTTTGCTAACTGAACATTAATTCCTTGGCTGTGAAGACCTGAGGATGTGAAATGCAGTATAGTGTTTGCATTCCCTGCTTGCAGCTTTACATGGAATTAACAGCACAGAAACAGACCATTTGGCCCACCTCATCTATGTTGGTGTTTATGTTCCATACAAGCCTCCTCCCGCCCTTCTTGATCACACTATCAGGGAAACCTTCAGCTTCTTTCTTCCTCATTTGTTTATCAACTTTCTTGAATATATCGATACTAGAATCATAGAATGGTTACAACACAGAAGGAGGCCATTCAGCACATTGTCCCTGTGTCAGTTCTCCGCAACAGCAACTCAACTAGTTCCACTCCTCCACATTTCCCTCTAGTCCTGTAAAATCTTTTCTCTTCAGTTAATTATCCAGTTCCCTTTTGAAAACCGCAATTGAATCTGTCTCCACCACACTATCAGGCAGCGCATTCCAGATCCTAATCATTTGTTACATAAAGGAGTTTTTCCTCATGTCACCTCTGGTTCTTTTGTTAAATACCATAGGGTTCTCAACCTTCTGCCGATGGGAACAGTTTGTCCCAATTTACACTATCCAGACCCCTCATGATTTTGAACATGTCTAACAAATCTCCTCTCAACCTTTTCTTTTCCAAGGAGAACAGCCCCAGTTTCACCAATCTATCCGTGTAACTGAAGTCTCTCATCCTCAGAACCATTCTCATAAATCTATTCTGCATCCTTTCTAAAACCTTCACATCTTTCCCGTTCAGGCTGAACCAGTGTTTTATGAAGGTTCATAACTTACTTGCTTTTGTACTGTGTGCCCCTATTTATAAAACCCAGGATTCAGTCTAATTTATTAGCTGCTTTCTCAACCTGCCCTGTCACATTCAATGATTTATGCACATACACACCCAGGAATAAAAACAGAAAATGCTGGAAAAACTCAGCAGGTCTGGCATCTGTGGAGAGAGAAACAGAGTTAACATTTCAAGCCCGTATAACTCTTCTTCAGAGCTAATGAGAAGTAGAAATGTGATGGATTTTATACTGTTTAAGAGGGGGCGGAGCAGATGGGGAAAAATAGAAGGCTAGGGATAGGTAGGAGCTAAGGAGAAATTTGAAAAAGGTGTCATGGAGTGTTAATGGTAGTGTTAAAGACTAAAGAAGGTGCTGATAGTGGCATAAAGATAAGATAGCAGAATGTGTTAATAGCAGAACAAGGGTCCATGCTCTGTGAAAGCAAAACATAAAAACAAGTGACAGATAGCCCTCTTGGCAACCTCCTCTACATTGGGGAGGCTAAATGCAGGCTGGGTGACTGTTTTGTGGAACACCTTTGCTTAGTCCGCAAGCATGACCCAGACCTTTCTGTTGCTTGCAATTTCAACTCACCATCTTGCCCTCATGCCCGCATGTCTGTCCTTGGCCTGCTGCAATATTCCAGTGAAACTCAATACAAACTGGAAGAATAGCACCTCATCTTCCAATTAGGCACTGTACAGCCTCTGGACTTAACATTAAGTTCAATAACTTTAGATCATGAACTCTCTCTTCCATCTTTACCCCTTTTTAAATCCAATTTTAAAATTTTTATTTATTTATTCATTTCTTTTTTTAAATTCTTTTCCCCCAACCCCCCAACAGGGCCATCTGCCATTGTTTTTATAGTCCCTACTCATAGTCCCTAATGGAGAGGTGAGAAGTTCAATTTTGTTAGGAGTTCTGTATGTAGTCCATCTCAAAAGATCTCTGTTGATTGCTCAGAGGAAATGAAGCACTCAGATCAAGATAACACAAGAAATTTTCATATATTTAAGTCTCATCTAGAAAGGCTGACATATAAAATGGAAGTACATTTTCAAAATCGTTACTGTGAATTTCTTTCTCATATGGTGCCGTAAGGAACATATATTTTTACTTTCTGGACTGGTTGGACTGTGGATTAAAATTACAGTGGCTGCAGTTTGAGAGACATGTCCACAGGAACAGGATGAGAGATATATACAATGTTGCAGTCCTGGAACAGAGTGTGCCATGAAAGACAGGATGCTGCCAGAAAGGAGTCCTAGACCAAGGGAGCTGCCTGGCAACAATGTTTTAATTGGCTCCTGACCAGGGTGACCAGGTTTTGTGTGAGAGCAGTGTAGCAGAATAGCTCCTAGCCTGAAAGGCAAAAGACCTAAAACCTCTCGCTCCTGTGTGTGGAAGATTCCAGTAATTCCACAATAATAGCTCATTCTCCTCATATCTCTATATCCTGCTCTCTCTCTGAAAATGCCTGTTAAGAAGCAAAAGGGGAAAATCACTATTAGAAACTTTGAAAGGCAAGTGCTCAACCCATGAACTAAAGACTGAAAGTGCTGGAAGGCCACCTCGTGTCATCAAAAAATAACTGAAAAGAATTTGGGAGACATTGATCAAAATCAACCGAGTCTTGTACTTTGGAATTAGTGCTATTGAACTGTTTTATCCTACCATTAAAATCCATGCTTTTGTGTGTCTATGTGTCTTGTATTTGTGTGTATAGGGATTTAAGAAGGAGTAGAGTTTAGGTTATAGAATTATAAATTAGCAGTTCACATTTCTTTCTTTTGCCACTGATTAATGACAGTTTGTTCAATAAACAGTTATTTACTTATTAAGTTTACAAACCTGGTGCTGATATTCTGTTAACCTAAATTAAACAGTTAGGTAGAACAGGGGCAATCTGGTGGTTTGGTCAAACTTTTCGCATTTGTCACTGCTTGGGGAGCAATGAGGCTTGATATTACAGTGCACTATCCCCAGTGAGATGTGACAAAGTTAGGGGGTTCGAGTCCAGGATATTTTGGAACAAAAGACAATGATGATTTGTGTGTGGATTTAGTAAGTAATAAAAGCTAAAAGGAAACACCAGATTTGTACTGTCAAAAATAAAGCTTTCCTGCAAGTGGAAGAAATGTCCCTGACGATTTTATAACGGATCCCAAAAGCCAGGTTAAACGACTTGTCAAATAAATTAAGAGTAGGGTTGCCTGCCAAAACTAGGGAGGCAGAGATAATCGAAGACACGCATTGCACTTTTTTGAAATTGTAAGGAATACCTGAAAGACCAAGTTTTCCAAGGGGTTGTTCACTGGAATGGGCTCAAATTCAGTTGCAAATAAAAAAAATTGGAACTAGAGGCAGCAGAAAAAGAAAGGGCAGAGAAAGAAAAAGAAAAGGAAAGAGAGAGAGCATTCTAAAGGGAACAGGCAGAAAGGGCATTCCAAGGGGAACAGGCAGAGAAGGCAAGAGAAAGGACATTTCAAAGGGAGTTAGAAATGGCGAAGTTAGAAAAGGAGGAAAGAGAAAATCAGAGAGAATTCCAGCTTAAAATGCTGACCATTAAAAAAGAGACACCAGTAGGTGAGGCAGGACTCATTTCCAGATCAGAACCCAGTGGGGAAATGTTTAAATTTGTGCAAGCTCTTCCAAATTTTGAGGAAAGGGATATTGAAGCATTTTTTATTTCACCTGCGAAGATAGCTAAACAGATGAAATGGCCAAAGGAAAATTGGGCATTGCCTATGCAGAGCAAATTGACAGGTAGAGCACAGGAAATTTATGCTTCACTGTCAGAGGAAGTTTCTAGGGATTATGATGTGGTGAAAAAGGCCACTTTGAGTGCATATGAGTTGGCCCCTGAAGCATCCAGACAAAAGTTTCAAAATTTAAGGAAACAGCCTGGGCAAACTTACATTGAATTTGAAAGGATTAAGTAAAGTAGTTTTGACAGGTGGATATGTGCACTAGGAGTTAAGAGCACAAGAAATAGGAACAGGAGTAGACCATTCAGCCTCTCGAGCCTGCTCTGCCATTCAATAAGATCATGGCTAATCTCCTTATGTTTCGATTTCCACATTCCCATCTAACCCTGATAATCTTTGATTCCCTTCCCTAACAAGAATCTATTTACCTCTGCCTTAAAAATATTCAATGATCCCGCCTCCACCACCTTCTGAGGCAGAAAATTCCAAAGTTGCACAACCGTCAGAGAAAAAATTTCTCCTCATCCCTGTCCTAAAAGGGCGACCCCTAATTTTAAAACAATGCCCCCTAGTTCAGGACTCACCACAAGAGGAAACATCCTTTCAACGTCCACCTTGTCAAGGCTGTTCAGGATCTTGTATATTTCAAACAAATCACCCCTCAATCTTCTAAACTCCAGTGGAAACAAGCCCAGTCTGTCCAACCTTACCTCATAAGACAACCCACTCATTCTAGGTATCAATCTAATAAACCTCCTTTTGAACCACCTCCAATGCATTTACATCCTTCCTTAAATGAGACCAAAACTGCACACAGTATTCGAGGTGTTGTCTCACCAATGCCCTATATAACTGAAGCATAACATCCTTACTTGTACGTTCAATCCCTCTTGTAATAAAGGTTGTCATTCCATTAGCCTTCTTATTTATTTGCTGTACCTGCATACTAACTTTTTGTGACTCATGTCCTAGAACACCTAGATCCCTCTGCACCTCAGAATTATGCAGCTGTTCTCCATTTAAGTAATACTCTGCTTTTTTGTTCTTCCTGCCAATGTGAACATCTTCATATTTTCCCACATTAAATTCCATTTGCCAGATCTTTGCCCACTCATTCAGCTATCTATATCCATCTGCAACATCCTCACGGCTTTCTTATCTACCTTTGTTGAAACTACCTATGAAGTTCTCAGAGAGACCATTCTCTTGCAAGAATTTAAAAACTCCCTACCTTCTGTAATAAGAACCCCAATTGAAGACCAAAGGGTTGCAACTGCTAGACGGGCAGCAGTAATGGCTGACGATTAAGAGCTGATCCATAAAACTAAACAATTTTTCCATCACTCCCATAAATTTGAAAAGGATAGAAAGTGGGAGGGTGAAAGGAAGGCAAGTAGCCA
The DNA here is from genome assembly GCF_964194155.1 of Cetorhinus maximus. NCBI lineage: Eukaryota > Metazoa > Chordata > Chondrichthyes > Lamniformes > Cetorhinidae > Cetorhinus > Cetorhinus maximus. The sequence continues at coordinate 36,500,588 of NC_135890.1, forward strand.
GGGTAAAGAATGGATAGCTGGGAATACCTTGAGATCTCTTCTCCAGATCAGGAAGAAGAAACTGAGGGTGGAGGTGAAATTCGAAGGCCTAAATGTTTCCATTGTAATAAAGTGGGACACATTCATTTAGAATGCTGGACATTGCGAGGGAAGCCCATGCGACTTATTGGAGTTCATAAGAGTGAGTCTGAAAAGGCTAAGAATGCTTTATTTTGCCCTTGCTGCTCATAGCAAGTGGAAAGCATACATTGTGGTTAGGGTTTTTTTACTCTCTTTTTAGACTGTAATTTTGGTCTCATGGAGAGGGTCTCACTGAAAGGACTGGAAGTGGCATAGAGGGGGCCCCGCTTTGGTGCTCTACAATATTCAAGGCCACATGCTATGGGGAGCAGGCAACCACCTGGTTGGCGCTGGGATGGCTGGACTTATAAAGAGTGCCCCTTAACCACCCTACCAAAATCTGATGACCACAGGGTAGGCAGCCCAGCAGCATAACCACTGAGGGACTGCACCTGGATGAAGAGAATAGAGCGTGAGGGCACACAGCACTGTCGCCAATAGGACAGCCATTGCCACAAAGAGGCCCCTCCATGGGCCAAAGAGTACCCTGATAGCCAGTTTTCACTATGTGGTGGAGGCACCCCACCCCCACGCTCCCAACTAGAGGTCAACTGCCAGCAGGCAACGGTAAGAGGCCCTTAATTGGCTACTTAAGTGATTCACTTGTGTCTGGTTGGGAGGGTTGTCTGCCACCTACTCCATCGCTAGCACGATGACATGATGGCAGAATGACGACGGGTACTCTACCTCCCAGCTGCCCTCAGCATTTTACATGCCCCCCACCTCACCCCCGGGCTCCCAGCCATTTTTTAATTTATTCTTTCACGGGATGTGGGCGGCACTGGCTCAGCCAATATTTATTGTCCATCCAAAATTGCCCTTGAGAAAGTGGTGTTTGGCTGCTTTCTTGAACCACTGTAGTCCATGTGGTGCAAGTATACCCACAGTGCTATTAGGAAGGGAGTTTGAGAATTTTGACCCAGCGATAGTGAAGGAACGGCGATATATTTCCAAGTCAGGATGGTGAGTGATATTGAGGCAACTTTCAGGTGGTGTTCCCATGCAATAGCAGCCCTTGTCTTTCTAGGTGGTGGAGGTCGCAGGTTTGGAAGGGGCTGTCGAAGGACCTTTGCTGAGCTGCTGTGGTACATCTTGTAGATGGTACACACTGCTGACGCAGTGCTGCAGTGGTGGAGGGAGTCAATGTTTGAGGTGGTGAGTGGATTCCAATCAAGAGGCTGCTTTGTCCTGGATGGTGTCAAGCTTCTTGAGTTTTGTTAGAGCTGCACTCGCCTAGGCAAGTGGGCAGTATTCCATCACACTCCTGACTTATGCCTTGTAGATAGTAGATAGGCTTTGGAAAGTCAGGAGGTGAGTTACTTGCTGCAGAATTCCCAGCCTCTGACCTGTTCTTGTAGCCACAGTATTTATATGGCTAGTACAGTTCAGTTTCTGGTCAATGGTAAAGCGCAGGATGGTGATAGTGGGGATTCACTGATGGTAATGCCATTGAATGTCAAGGGAAAATGGTTGCATTCTCTCTTTTGGAGATGGCCATTGCCTGGTACTTGTGTGATGCGAATGTCACTTCCCATTTATTAGCCCAAGCCTGAACATTGTCCAGGTTCAGCTGGATATGGGCATGGATTGCTCTGGTACCTGAGAGTCGCAAATGGTGCTGAACACTGAGCAGTCATCTGTGAAAATCCCCACTACTGACCTTATGATGGGGTTAATCTCATTGATGAAGCAGCTGAAGATGTTTGGGCCTAGGACACTACCATGAGGAACCCCTGCAGCGATGTCCTGGGACTGAGATGATTGATCTCCAACAACCAAAGCCATCTTCCTTTGTGCTAGGTATGACTCCAACCAGTAGAAAGTTTTCCCCCTGATTCCCATTTTCTCCAGTATTGCTAGGGCTCCTTGATGCCATACTTGGTCAAATGCTACCTTGATGTCAAGGGCAGCCACTCTCACCTCACCCCTTGAGTTCAGCTCTTTTGTCCATGTTTAGGCCAAGACTATAATGAGGTCAGGAGCTGAGTAGTCCTGCCAGAACTCAAACTGAGCATCAGTGAGCAGGTTATTGCTAAGCAAGTGCCGCTTGATATCACTGCCAAAGACATCTTCCGTCACTTTACTGATGATTGAGAGTGGACTGATGGTGTGGTAATTGGCCGGATTAGATTTGGCCTGCTTTTTGTGGACAGGATATACCTGGGCACTTTTCTACACTTCTGTGTAGATGCTAGTGTTGTAGCTGTACTGGAACAGCTTGGCTAGGGATGTGGCTAGTTCTGGATCACAAGTCTTCGGTACTATTGCTGGAATGTTGTCAAGGCCCAAAGCTTTTGCAGTATCCAGCCATTTCTTGATATCACGCGGAGTGAATCAAATTGGCTGAAGACTGGCATCTGTGCCTGGCTGCAGAGGCTGATAAAATTCAGCTGTTGGATTCTGTGTGGCAGATTATTCTCAGAGGTGAGCACCATTTCTCGGAGTATTTTCACTTGCACAGATATCAAAGTAAATTTGTAGCATATCGAAGGAATAAGCAGAGATCCTTCTTCATTTTATTCCTAATTTTAACATGACCCTTCTTATTTCCAGAAGATAGTAGAATAACTGCAGGAGGTTTTGGGGCACAGTGGTAGCATTCCTTCCTTTGGTTCAAGTCCTACTTCAGGACTTGGTGGCCATGGAAGGTGCAGTCATTATGTTTTTTTTATTCATTTTATGGGATGTTGGCATTGCTGGCTAGGCAAGCATATATTGCCCATGCCTAATTGCTCTTGAGAAGGTGGTGGTGAGCTGCCTACATGTAGTAGAAAATAGTAAATGCAATTTCTGTGTTAAAGTAGCATTCAAGTAGTTCCTTTATGTAGTGGTATTTTTCATGTGCCTGATCAGGTTGGTTACCAGCCTGTAAATCCTTCCAATATGCCTAACGGCAGGCGGTAAGAGCAGGAGAGTTTCCTGGTCAGCCATACTGCAGAAGACAATGGTAAACCACTGCAGTACTTTGCCAAGCATAATCTTGGAGGGATCCAATGGAAGCCCATGGTCACCAACACCCTCTTAGGCTATGGTACCTGAAGGAGAAGGAGTAGAATAATACTTTACTGGTCTTGAACTTGCACTTTAATGGCCAAATAAATATATCAGACAGTTAAAATAGCCAGGTAATAGTAGAAGTGACATATGTATCTCTTTAGAATTATTACTAAACTCAACTAGCTCCACATGTAGTAGAAAATAGTAAATGCAATTTCTGCATTAAACTAGCATACATACAAGGAGTTCTTTTATGTAGTGGTGATTTTATTGTTCTCACTGTCTACAGAAGCTATTTGGCCTGACTATCTTTCTTTGTTGGTTAGGTGTGGACTCCCTGATTTCCAAAAGACAGATTGATAATTCCCTTCAAAAAAGGGACTAGAGATAAACAGACTTAGGGCAGAATTTTCGGATCGGCAAGCGGGGGCGGGGCCCGCTCATTGACGCATAAAATGACACGCGGTGATGTCGGGCATGCGTCATTTAGATTGTCAGTTCGGTGCGGCTGCACACCCACCAAAGTGTCAAAGGCCTATTAAGGCCATTAAAAAAGTAATTAAAGTTGTTAAGAATGCTATCTATCCAACCTTAAGGTTGGCGGGCAGACGAAGAGCCAGGCGGCCTTCGCATTTTTCATGAAACTTCATCCACGGGTGGGATGAGGTTTCATGAAGGGTTTATCAATTAAATGAAAACTTTTGAAAAAATTAATGGACATGTCCCAGCTCATGTGACAGTTTCACATGAGGGGACAGGTCCTTAAAATTTTTTTTCCCTTTATTAATTTTTCAGAACTTAAACTAATCTCCCTGAGGCACCTTCGTAACTCAGAGGGATTTCTGCGCTCTTTTGCTTATGTACCGTGACAGAAGTCCCTTTAAACCTTAGACAAAACACTCAATTTTTTGTCACAATTACAGTCACCATGTTGGATAGATAATTCAATGGAAAGAGGAGATGCTTAAAGAATTCATGGCTTCATAACATCAGGGAGCAGTTCAACAAAATGTTTTTGAGCTGCAGATTAAGAGTCCAGACCGGCAGAATTTCCAATCTTTCTTAATAGAGAACAAATTAATGGACCAGGAATTCCTCAACGCCACTATACTTCAACAGAGGCCTTGATCCTTGTGTTCAACAACATGCAGTCACAACTTCCATAACATGCCTTCATGCATTCACTTCTATTTAAGCTTTCAAAGTAACATCCTGATTAAAATCCTTTGAAGGTTACTTTGGTGGAAGTGTGAAAATAGACACTGAGTGGTTGCTGTGCTAATAAAAAACGTCTGTTTAAAGCGTGCAATTTTGGGAATAATTGATGACTACCATGATTTAAAAGTGCCTGGAGGCACTAAAACAGCACTTGTATGTTTAGCACACAAGTGCTGATTTTCACGGAGCTGTACATGTAGCCTCCAATCTATTCCACTGAAGGTGGCGAGTGCATTTGCTGACACACAATGGAACATTTCAGGATGTTTCTAGGAGTAAGGGAAAGGCCACATGGGTTTTGAGGCACAACACTGGTGGTGTTGGTGAAGGGAGTGTAGAGGAGGAGGGCTGCCCTATACTTGCGGTGGTTGGGGGGTTGGTGAGTCTGGTGGAAGAAGCCCACCTCATCTCCCTGTCCCTCTGCCTTGCAGCATGTGGTGCTGCTCTGCCTGACATCAAGACCTTCTCCCAACCCTCCTCTAGAGGGATTCCTAACAAAATGCTCATGACTAAGCACACCCTTTGTCCTGGTGACTCCTGGAAGGTTCCCAATAAGATAGGGTTGTGCTGCACTCACTCTCTTTTGGTGAAGTTCTCAGAGAATCTGCATAACAAATGTTGATAGTGTTTGCAAAGTCTTGACAGAATGTGTCCCTAAAGTCCTCTTCAAACCTCCAGCGGAGATTGAATAGTGAAACCTCAGCATAACTTTAAGTTGCAGTCGAAATACTCAGCGATTTGTTGAATCCTGGTCAACTGGCCACTCTTAGGAGAGATCATTAATCGAAGCACTAGCCACCAAAATGGAAAGCAACCTCTTTAATAGCAGACAAATTAATTGTCAATCAGAGCCTTAAGAATCCTCTGTGAGGCAGTTCCTAGCTCTCAGTTCAACATCTTGCTCTAAACATGGCTAAAATGCTGTTTCAGCTCAAGACCCCACTTTGGCCACGTCCGAGGTTCTTTAACGTCTAACCTCTGTCCAGGGAAAAATCACACCACCCCATCTCCCCCTAGCCCCTCAGTGTTTTAATTGGGGACAACGGCATCTCTTTTCAAGGTGCTTATCATAAATGTGATCATTGTGTAGACAAATGCATGAAGTGTAATTCATTTTGGATAAGCTAGCGGTAGAAAAATGATAAAAAAAAATGTAAATTGAATGAAGTGTATGTAAATATATGAATGTATGTAAATATGAAGTGTATGTAAATATATGAATGTATGTAAATATGAAGTGTATGTAAATATATGAATGCCACGAAATACGGTTTTGATTTGTTTAATTTTTTTGCTTTATCAATTTCTGCAGCTGGGAATATCATGTAGTGCCACCAAACTCCTTAATAAGAGAACATGTCTTCACGTTATCAACGTTTTAGTAGAAAGTGTAAGCTAGAAGTCCAGCATTGTATTTTACTTTCCATGTTAGAGTTTAATATGCATTAAATCAACTGACCATTGAGTACCCTACACACATTTTTAATCTGACTGCTTCTACTTTATCTTCTTGGTGTTATGAAAAGGATTTCCAACCTGTGCTGTTACAAAGAGTTCAATTTTGAAACCATTACTATCTGCATTAGACAATAATGATTTATTTTAAAAATGCTGCCAAGTGAAATTGTTTTTGTCTCCTCACTACATTGCTTTATTCTTATGTTTCAAATCCTGGAGATGTTATTTCTCTGGTTTTATTAAGACAAATGACTGGCTGAGAAATTATTTAAGTTTGAACCAGAACTTTTCTGCCCTGGCTGATGTTACCTTTCCTTTTCTCCTGAAGGCTGTGACTGATGATGGAGTATAGCTGCACAAGCCATCAACAGCCTTTCCAGGTGGGCATTCTTCATATGTGAATCTCAATAATGAATATCTAAAAAAACGTATTAGACTGCAGATGGCATCACAGACAAGCCTTAGCCTATCCGAATGGCAAAGCCATAGAGAGATCACCAGCTGAATACTTTATTATATCGCTACTAAGAAAAGTAAAAGGTGGTAGCTCCGCTATTTTATTTGCCTAAATTTTGTGCTTTTAACTGAGATTAATATTATAATTAATTATCATGGACTATATGAATCACAATACAATAGATGAGACTTCAGCAATGGTGTGGAGCCAACCATGCGATATTGCTTTCTAATGGAACGATCATGAGGCCTGGATTTTCACAACATTGGAGAGCGTCTCCATCATTGCAAAAATGGCAGATGCACCCGGAAAAATTCACCCTTGAACCTGGTACCTACCATTTTCGCGGGGGTGGCAAAGGGGGCGGGTTGCGATTCACGTCTGCATGTCTCACAGAGGCAGTTGCCTCTACAAAGCAGCAGCTGCCCCCACTCAAGTTGGATTTTGGTCACACAGGTGTCGGAAACCCGACATGCACAGAGTAGACCTGGTAGGAGCAGATCGGAACTTTATGCATTTCTTTGGATAGCCAGGGTACAGGTACCCCTGTAGAATTAGCTTTAAACTTGTCTTAACTGCCCAAGAATTGGCAAAAAAAAATCAATTCAAGCTGTCTTGCTTTACATACAAACTAGGAGGAGTAGGCCACTCGGCCCTTCTAACCTGCTCCGCAACTCATTAAGATCATGGCTGATCTGATTGTAACTTCCTGCCTACCCCTGATAATCTTTCACTCCCTTGTTAATCAAGAATCTATCTAGCTCTGCCTTAAAGATATTCAAAGACTCTGCTTCCACTGCCTTTTGAGGAAAAGTTCCAAAGTCTCACAACACTCTGAAAGAAAAAAAATTCTACTCATCTCTGTCTTAAATGAGCGACCCCTTATTTTTAAATCATGACCCCTTAGTTCTAGATTCTCCCACAAAAGGAAACATCCTCTCCACAACCACTCTGTCAAGAACCGTCAGGATCTTAAAGGTTTTGATCAAGTCACCTCTTGTTCTTCCAATCTCCTGTGGATACAAGCCTAACCTGCCCACCATTTCCTCATAAGACAACCCACCCATTCTTGCTAATAATCTAGTAAACCTTCTCTGAACTGCTTCTAACGCATTTACATCTTTCCTTAAATAAGGAGACCAGAACTGTACACAGTACCCAAGGGTGTAGGAAGGTGGGTCTGCTGGACTCTCAGGGTAGTTTTTTTGCCCCCATTCACTAATGCACCCAGGTGCCAGGAATAACTTTGTGCTTGGGAAGGGCGCATTGCACTTTGTGTGAAGAAAGATACAAGATGGGCACGGCATATATAGACACCATAAAAGCCAACCAAAGTTGTGGTATAAGGGTTTGGTATATGCAGGGTTAATATGGGACTGTGTGCAATACCGCCCATACAGTGATGTAAGATGGCACATTACCCAGACCCTAGGGTCAGAGTGGTGTTGGCCAGAAACATGTTAAGATGTAAGGATAGAGATAGCTCCATGCCTGTACCCTTTACTGTTTCTGTATATATAATTACAAGTAGCTAATAAAGACTTGCTGTTAACATTCAGAAGACTACGAAGACTTCCTACAACAGACATATCCTGTAACCAACACCATTACAACATGGTGTTAGCTCAGGATGAAAAACCCTCAACTTCACAAGGATGCTGAAAAACTAAGAAAAAGAAAATTCTCAACAGATTCTGACCTGAAAGGAACTCTCACTGAAGCTAAAGACACTGAGAAAATTCACCAGGAAAAAGCCTGCAAGCTAAGGGCAGAGGTTTTACTGCCACAAAAGACTGCAAGGGTGAGCTAAATCTTTTAAACATAAGGTTACAGCTAGTCCCGAGAAGTCCCTTTTTCTAATTAAGTCAGAAGCGACGTTTGAACGAAACCCATCGCTAATCCCAATCCCCAACTCTGAGCCTCAACACGTGGCCTCTGAGTTGGAAAGAAAAAAAGAATGAACTTACTCAACTCTCGGGAACCTCACAACTGTCCGAATCCTTAAACAACAGACCTGCAGTTAATTTCAATGCCTCGATATTTGCAATGCTATGTCACTGGGAAGGTCAAGTAGGTTAAAAGCCAACCCATGCAGGCATTGTTGAAGATTTTTCTTCCAGGTGGGCGCCGCCACCATTTTGCAAAGCTTGCCAAAACTGACAAGCATGGGAAATCCATTGTTCTGCAGTGAACAGCGACACCATCTTGGAAGCCTGTAAGTTCTTAAAGCTGCACCCACACCTTAAAAATCGCCATCATGGATTAATCATTCCACACTTCCAACTCCACTTGGACACACCCAAGGCCCAGACCAGTCACAAAATTTGGGTCTTTGGAGGGAAATATTTTTATCGGACAGCATTGCTCCAGACTTCGGCAAAAGGTCTGCAGACCTACAAGCTAAAGGTTATCTTACCCTAGACAAAGCAATCCAGCTAGTTAGATGGTCTGAGCCACATCAGCAACACAGGAGAATCCTACAGGGAAAGAATACACAATGGGGCAGAAGCCAACCCTCAGTTCAGCTCATCAGGTCACAAGGACACAGGGACAATCCAAGTCAGGGAAAGCAATTCCCAAACTGGCCAGAGAGCGGCCTTGCCAGTGCTGGATTGAGAAACGCCTTCACAGGATGAGATCAGTGTCCTGCGAGTACAGCCCAATGCTCCCACTGTAACAGACAGGGACACTTTGGTAAACTGTGCAAGTCAAAACCCCAGCATCACACAGATAGCCCAGAGGTAATCCACGAGGTCAAGTCTGAAAACCCAGAAGACACATAACCATGCTCCTTGGGTCAGGTCAAAGATTATGGTTCTTCATTTTGGAACGCTGACATCCTGGTAAAGGGTCATCGAACAAATGTTAAATTAGATTCAGGTGCCTGTGTGATAGTCCTGTCAGACAGGGAACCCTGGCTCAAAGGCCTCTGGCTTCGAATAACAGACACTCCACTTTACAGAGCAGGGGGTTACCAACTCCTGGTCATCAGCATGATCTGGAACCACTGAGGCATGGCAGCAACAGATCTTAGGCTGATTACAGGTGATGTACATCAGCTCATTCTCTCTCCTGAGCAGGGATAACTGCATTGTCCTGGATTTCCTCCAGACGGCAGGAGATGTCAGGACGCTGTCGTTAGCCAGCCAGAACAGCACGCTCCTGAGTGTTCAAACACTAAAGAGTGTTCAGGCTTGGATTTCACCTTCAATCTCTCTTCTTTCTTTGTCGAGCAGGTTTGTACATTATCATTCCAGGTTCCAGAAAGTCCCCAATGGTCAGACCAACCTACCGCCCGTGAGGTTACCATGGTATTTCCTGTGGAAGCGGTACCAGAGAATGATCAGCAGCCTGAGAAGCCTCTGCCTCCTACTATGACTATGGTACAGCTGGCTGACACAGCAACCACTGTGCACACATTGCAACACCCAGCCAGCTTACCACAACCATAAGAGACGCTGGAACCTGGTACCAGTCTCTTACCATTGACAACAAAACGTAGAGGTGAGCGTACCACTAAAGCTTTCTCTCACCGCAGGAACGCTCTTCCTCAGCCTCAGAGGACTTCAAGATGGCCCATATGATGAAAGAAGAAGAAAAGGCAGCGCCAAGGAGACGAATACTGTGTTCATATACCCCGCAAGCAACGATCGAGAGTAACAGCAACGATGGATTAACGCAACAGCTGAACCGACCAGGCATGGGTCAACATAAAGCAATGGAAGAATGAAACCATACCCAAATGTCAGTCCAACCTTCAAGCCAACAGCAAGAACCAGAACAAGAGCCTGCCACTCTCCCAACAGAACAGCAAATGAAATGTGAAAGGGTTATAAGGCCTCCAGACCACCTGAACCTCAACCTCAAGGACTTGTAGGAGGGAGATGGGGTAGTGGGAATGTTGTTAATACTAATAATGTTACAATTGCATTATGGTTGTAACAATAAGGTAAATGCATAAGACTTATAACAATGTAAGGCTTGAAGTAAACTAATGTAACTCTATATCCATGGGATAAAGACTTGGGGGGAGGTGTAGTAGAAGGGTCTGGCACATACTGGGTTAATGCAGGACTAAGTATCGTACCGCCCACACAGCGATGTAAGAAGGCACATGACCCAGGCCTATGGTCAATGTGGTGTCGGCCAGGGACATGTTAAGACCTAGAGATAGAGATAGCTCCATGCCTGCACCCTTTACTGTATATTTGTATATAGTTACAAATAGTTAATAAAGGCTTGCTGTTAACATTCAGAAGGCTACAAAGACTTCCTACAACTGATACGTTTTATAACCAACACCATTACGACAAACATAAGCAACCAGAGGCCAGAGGGAGGGAAGAAGGTCAGAGGAAGAGGCAGCACCCTCTGCACCAGGAAGGAAAAGGAGAGGCAGATCAGCCAGCTACTAGCCTGTGGGAAGGGCGTACAGACCTTGGACATAATACCTCAATATGATGGAGAACCAGTGCTGAAGTTGACAGAGGCTAAGCTGTGAGGTGGTGGTGATATATTGCATTGTTCAGCAACAACTTGAGTCACACTTTATCGACTCCCAGCCAAGCCAGTGGCTGTATATGTAACCGTTGCTCTCAATTTTTATGCCACAGGTTCTTTCCAGGTCTCAGCAGTAGGCCCGTCTGGTATATCCTAGCCAGCAGCACATAGCTGCATTAAGGCTGTAACCAATGCTCTGTTTGCTAACATGGGGTAAAGCACTAATTTCCCTGTTGATTTGGCATCTCAGATGCAGAAAGCCATGGCCTTTGCCCAATTAGCAGGCTTCCCTCATGTGCAGGGTGTTATTGATTTCACACACGTTGCCTTAAAGACTCGAAATCAGCATTGGACACCTTCGTCAACTTCCACTCACTCAATGTCCAGGTAGTTTGTGACCACAACAATGTCTTCCTTCAAATGTGTTCAAGGTTCCCTGGCAGCTACCACAAGTTGTTCATACTAAGGAGTTTCCCAATCCCTCACTTGGCTGATGACCCCCTTTAGGTCCCCTCAAACTGAGGCAAAGTGCAGCTACAACAGTAGCCATGTTGTCACAAGGAGCACAATAGAACAGGCCATTGGCATTTTAAAAATGTACTTTAGGTGCCTCAATCGCTCAGGTAGAGCCCTGCAGTTTGCCCCAGCAAGGGTATTAAGGAATCAATGCCAATGAGGCCATGGGCAGAGTGCCAACCTGGGGGTTGGGGGTGGGGGGGTGGGGGGAAAGAGGAAGAAGGCAAAGAAGAAGGAGGCAAAGATGAAGGAGAAGGAGGAGGAGGAGAAGGAGGAGGAGCAGGAGGCCCAATGGAGGAGGATGAGGAGGTTGCCAATTGCAGAGTAACTGGGAGGCTTAGCCATGTAGCCAGGGTTGATTCTGTGCAGGAGGGCATCATCACCAGACATGTCCTTGTGCAAAATATATTCACATAAGGTCTCCCGATCTCACACTTGCCATTGAAGCCATAATTACTCTGGAGGACAAGGGAGAGAATCAACACCAATGAGTTTGAATCAGTCACATTAAAATAATTGCAAACCTCACCATCATGCCTTATCATATTGCAAACTCACATCGTAAGAAGCCATTCACAACCTGGCCTCCTCACATAAACTCCAGTGTCAGTAATAAGACACCAAAACCACCACCTTGTCCATAATCAAGCCATGCCCATAATGCTGAGAATGACATGACTTAAGACTTTACACATTGTAAATGCTGATAGGATTATGTGCGTCAGCTAAAATGCAGATCAAGCATATTGCGCAGGATGAGTCCACAGCTCTTTAAAAGAAGCTGCGCACAATCCATTCAGCCAATGACCCAGTTTCTAAGTGGGCACCTTATGCAACATTCCAGGCTTCCATAAACCTCTGCTTCCCTCACATCCTCTGTCACCTGGAAGTCATACGCTGCCAAAGTATTTGGCACAACAGATAAGCAATATTCCCTGGAGCATACATGGCCTGTTGAGCTGTAATGCTCGCACCCAGTTCAATGCATGACAGTGCTGTGCGACGAGTGCCTTTCACCCAGCATACATGCTTGAGATGGACCTGCTGCTCAGCATCTGTTCATGGAGTCTGATCATTGAGCCTCCTAAAGTCATTTTTGAATGGACATTGAAAGATACAAGAAGCATCTTAGTGCTTGAGCCTTGAAACCTGGATTCTTTTGGGATAGACCAGAAAAGGAAGAAACCCTCCAATCAGGCGACAAGGTTGCTCCTGATGACTTCACTTCGAGATTGACCTCAGCACGCCTTCATTATCAATGGTAAAAATACCCCACATAACGTTAACATTTGTTTGGAGTTCTTGGCACACAAACACACCGGGTCATCTACGAGTGTATGTAGATATATTCAAAAAGTGCTGAAATGTGATATATACAATGTGAAAAGTGTAACTAATAGGTTAACCCCTTAGTGCTCTCAGTGAGACGGTGCCCTGCACTCTTGCACACTCCTACAAAATGTCCCCCCGTGTTGCCTTGGAGGACTGGAGGCAGGTTGCTTACTTCTCAGTCTATATGACAAGGAGGAGCATGGTGGCTGGCGTCGTTGTGCAAGCACCCATTGGGGACCACCTTCAGACTGTGGCTTCTGCATCTCTGGATGGGCAGCCATGGCACATGTGAAGCAGACGAGGGCTCTGGCGGAGAGGCCAGGAAGGTGGAAGAGGATGAGGGCGCTGAGGAGCTCTCGGTGTTTTCACCCTCCTCAGTTATCTCTTCGGTCATGGATTGGCCTTCAGGTGGGGTTGATGGGGCTGGTTGCTGGTCTGCAGCAGTGGTCTGCAGGGCCCACAGTGTGACCATCCTGTTAAACGAATGCTGCTCCTCATGTATTCCGTGGGAGTCAGTGCTCATGCTCTGAGCGGACTGGTCCCGGCTACTTAGGGAGGCTTATGCCCTTTCCTGGCCAAGAAGCTGCTCTTGCATCTACATCAAGTGCTGCAGCATGTGTCTTTGTACAGGAGTGGCCAATCTCTCATTGTCAGAGCTCATGCAGTTGAGCCCCCGAGACAATGTGGAGCTCATGACAGTGATGGGGTCCTCCATTTACAGTCCTAGGGTGCCCACTGCCTCAGGGAACTCCGCCAGATGTCCACACATCTGCTGCTGATTACCTAAATACCGTGCCCCAAATGGTGACTCTTGAGGCTCCAAGTTCCTGCCCAGCAAGCATCATCGTGACTTTCCTCTTTCCTCTGAGAGGGACTGTGCACAGGTGCCTCTGACTCTGACACCTCCTCCCGCAGTCTAGTGTAGTGCCCCTCACTCTGTGCTACAGACTCTACACATGGGCTACGCCCCTCCAATCTGCTGGTATTTGAGTTTGTGGAGTGTGGGCTAGTCAGATGTGACACTGTGTCCTCAGATATATCTTCCTCCTCTTGATGCCCAAGGGATGATCTATCCTGGGGTGGGGTAGTCAGTGAGCAAGCAGAGCTGGGATCTGTGTGAGACACAAAAGGAGTTGTAGCCCTGTTCATTGTGAAAGCACACTCTGATGCACGCCATTGCCTTTAACCATGTGATGCAACCTTATCTTTGCACTCCCTCTCTTGCTAATGTCCTCTTGTGCTCTGAACTGGCTACATGACTTCCACCATTACCATCATGTGCCAAGGCAACTTCAACACTGCCTTTATCACCGGCAAACTGTGATTTACTATCACCAATAGACAGCTGTTCAGGCACCCTGGCAACCTCCACAGCCATCTGTTCAACCGAGCGAATTGTTTTCTGCCAGGCTGACCCACCTCCAGTCTGGGCTATCTTGCGTTCTTTGCCCTTATCAACTGCAAAGACACCATGAATTTATGTTAGCCTGATAGAACATGGAGAGATATTGCTGTTCACTGTGTCTGCACATCACTGTGCTCATTTCACATCTGTTCTGTGCACACCTACATGAGCAGCTTATATATACAAGCCTCAATGCTGAAGTAGAGGTATGTGCCATGTCTCGTACCTTAGCTGCAGCATGCAGATTTGACCCTTCACTTAGAGCCCCGTGTTGATGAGCCAAGCTACTCACCTTGCCAGAATGCGGCAGATTGTGGGACCTTTTCCGGCATTGAATCCACAATCTTTGGTGTTCTCCTGCTGCACTCACCACAGCCAGAATTTGAATCCAGGCCTTCTTGATTGTTGCAGCAGGATTATGCCGGCCAGCAGGGTAGAGGACTGGTCTCCTCTTAAGGACATTTTCCGCCAAAAACCTGAAGGCCACGAGCAGAGAAGCCTGGAGCAACTGGACCCATTCCTTGCTCCCGTACCTCCTCTGTGGGCCATTCTATGAATAAAAATTGTAAGGAAAAGTGTCATGAGCCATTCAGATTACAATGCTCTCATTCATTATTGTGTGCTTGCATGCACTAACTATTTTCACCATATCAACAATGATTACTGTTAAGTTGTGGTGGAGCAAATAGCTCTGCATAAATGCTGGGTGCCATGTAAGTTGTGGCTGTGACTCCAAAGTATTATGCTGTGCTCCGGGACCAATAACAGCCCTACTGGTTTCCTCCCTCTTAGTCATGCTGTTATGTCTGTGAGGGACCTGGTCAAGGTCAACAGTGTGGACACACGCTGGTAACTTTGTGGCAAGAGGGAAAGTGGATCGTATAGTGACCATGGCAACACACATCATTCATCCATTAAGTCTTGGCAGTTAACCACATGACTGCAGAATATTTGTACCTGGTCGTGGTGGCAGGACAAAGCCACCTCCTTGGCTGGGTCTTCTGAATCCACTCCATGTTTTCAGTGCATCAGTACAGTACACTTTGACTAGACAGCAACAATGACAATTCTTCCCTCGGGAAAGCCCATGATTTGTTCCAGTGCCAGCTAACAGTTGGTCAACATTTACAGAGTTCCCACATACCTGAAAATTCAATGACACTTCCTCTCAGGCACAGGGACTTCGCTACAGAAGACCAACCTCTCAAATCGGCCTTTCTGAAGGCCCTCTTTTTATCCGTGCCCGAATTGTTCAACCCACACCAGGCCCCCCCTCTGACCCCCCACTACTTCTGGGGCCGCCTGCCTCAACTCCTAATGTAGTCTGCCCTCCCGGATTGAGAATCTGACATCTGGGCAAACATTTATAGAAGTCGAGTTTGGGGAGCTAGGAGTTCTCCCAACTCAGCGCACCTGATGCTAGGACAAAGATCCAGGCCGAGATGTGTACTACATGACCATGTGTTGCATGGAATAAGTTGCTCTTCCCCAAGCAAACTCCAGGAAAAGAACAAAAATAGGACCCGAACAAACTGAAAATATCATTAAAAACTTAAACAAGAAAAATAAATTAGCCCCTCAGACAACACATGGCTTTCCCTATGTTACATGCGGTCACTACAATGCTAGTTGATCATCTTCCCATCAACCTTCATCTTGTTTTAGATTTGGCAGGTGGTTATACAGCTAGATGCCCTTCCTGCTGCTAAACCTCCCCATTTATAGAGGCTGAGGACTGGAACCAATACATACTGGCATGCCTGTATCAGTGGCTGGGCTGTTCTCTAGCCAACAAGTTTGTGGAGTAGAATTCAAACACAGGGCCTTCTGGCTCAGAGGTAAGAACTACCAACTATGCCACTCAGGCTCCAGCCCTCCATAATTCAAGCGAATTATCTAGAATTTCTGGCACCACAAATCTTCACAAACTGCATGATTATGACTTCAAACTGCCACTTCTCTCACAAACACTCACGGATTCAGCTAGATCCTCAAATTCTTGAAATTGTCTTAATTCAAACTCTGTATTATGTAAACCATCTCCAAACACAATGAGCCTTCATCAGAACACTGTTGAAAAGCCAGCAACCTGAAGCATTGGGCAGGATTTCACCCTTGGCATGCGGGATTGGCGGGGGTGGGCCGGGAAGCTGACCGCCACCCGTGATCGACAGCGCCCCGCGATTTCATGCTGGCGGGCCAATTAAGGCCTGCCCAGCATGATATGAGTGGCAGTGCTGAGCGCTGCCTGCGCAGGCAGGGGAGGAGGGCGAGCAGGCCGAGTACAAACTTTGTGCATGCGTGCGAGAGAGCGCTGAATAATCTCCCTAAGGCACAGAGCTGCCTCCGGAAGATGAAGGGATATTGAAAAATTAATAAGCAACAGAAATTGTAATAAAACATGTCACATGAGCAGGGACAAGTCTTTATTTTATTTGTATTAGCTTTTGGAAACCTCATCCCACCTGTGGATGAGGTTTCCGAAAAAATGCAAAGGCCGCTTGGCCTTATCGCCTGCCCACCAACCATTTGGATGGACGGGCAGTGAAAAATTGATGCCAATTGATAACTTAATGGCCTTAATAGGCATTTTAATTGTCGGCGGTGTCACTGCTGGCTCCAGCGCGCGCCTGCTGACCAAACTATTGCGTGACTGCGCAATGACATCATTCACGCTCAGTCGGGTTGGGAGCGCGTCCACCCACTAATGAGCTTACCCATTAAGTCTGTTTCTCTCCACAGATGCTACCTGACCTGCTGAATATTTCCAGAATTTTCTGTTTTCATTTCCGATTTCCATCACACAGAGTATTTTTCTTTTGTACCACATGGTTCCAGGTCATTTAGTAACCTCGTAGCTTTGTTCTAGGGTGGTAAAATTCTGGGTTCCATGTGGCGTTTTCTCTTTCCAAATCTCTTCAAAAAAAAAAATATTGCTAGTGTTTACTTGCTTAGAGCTTGAACGTATGAACAGAATATGACAGCGCAGAAGGCCATTCAGCCCATCGAGTCTGTGCCAACTCTTTCGAAGAGCGATGCAGTTAATTCCTCTTCCCTGCTTTTTCCCTATATTTCTACAATCTTTTCTCTTTCAAGTATTTATCTAATTCATTTTTTGAAAGCTACTATTTAATCTATTTCCACCACCGCATCAGACGGGGCATTCCAAATCCTAATCACTTGTTGCATAATTCAATTCAATTCATTTTCACTTTATTATCCATATGGAAATTCATTTTGGTCATTCGTTAAAAGAAATTACATATAAATGTATAATAACAATAAAAGAAAGAAAATTATCCGATCACAGAGATCTAACGTTAACTAAATATGTATTAATAAACTATTCCAATATATTCGAATGATCATCCAGTGAGTTCCATCTTGAGTGCATCTCCTCGTCCATACGTCAAATTCCTGTCAAAAGTCCTTATTGAGAATGGCACAAACGAATTCAGGAACTGATTTGTCCTGCATTTGAGGGATTGCGGTCTTTTCCCTGAACACCATTAGCACTAATATGCTTGGAGATGGATGGGAAAGGAAGTCAGTGAGTCTAAAATACCAGCAGCTGTGGCAGATAGTAGGAACCGCAGGTAATTCACTGCAGAAAGAGATGTCATGAAACATTTGAAATAGCTCCACATCACCTAGAACTTTTAGCTGTGCTCAGAAATTGAATATCCTGTCAACTGGCTGCATAACAATTACTTCATATGAAACAGTTGTCATGGGTTTAGAAAGAGAATGTTTGACAAACTTCGTCAAGAACATCACAGATACAATAGACAGCAGCGTAATGATCCAGTTTATTTGAACTTCCGCAAATTCTTTGACAAAATTTCACTTGCAGGTTTCTTAATTAAGTAAAACGACACAGGAATCCAGATAAAACAACGGACTGAATAAAAAAGAATAGAAATGGAGAGTGCTCATAAGAAGACATAAAGAGAATATTGAGTACAGTTCTGGAAGGTCAGTGCTTGAATACCTGTTGTTTCTAACCTACATAAATGGCAAGGCTACCAAAACTTAGTATAAGCATGCCAGATTGTCTCTCTATTTATATGGCCAGGACTTTGCGGCCCCTCCCGTCCGTAATATTACGGCGGGATATTACGGTCCCACCGAACTGAATGGAGATTTAAATGGCTCGCCACATCCGCCGGAGAGAGACACACTGCAGTGAGGATGTAAAACCATGGTTATGTTATCAACAAAGGATGCAGCAAAAGAAATTTGATTAACTATGCAACTGGAGTGTCAAATAGCAAATAAAATGTAATGCGGACAAATGTAAGTGCATAATGATTGAAAAATGAAGTTCATGGGTCTAAAATGAATGGAATGGACTTAGAGGCTTGGAAAGGGACTGAAGAGTAAGTATGGACATGTGACTTTCAATGCCCAGTTACTCTGATTAAAAGAACTAAAAATAGTGGAATACAATTTCATGGAAGTTTTTCTAAGGCTTTGCAATGTGCCAGCTAGGTCACATCTGAAATATTGGATGGAATCTCGCCAACACATAATTCAAGCGCAGGCTGGGATCATTTCCGGGTCCTGACCCCAGTCACCTCTGCAGTGCATCTATGATCTTACAGGAGGCAACAAATTAACAAGCCACTTCCACATTCGCTGACCAATTAAGGATGATGGGTGGAACAGCAATGTGGGAGGGGCAACATGAGGGCCAACAGCACTGGGCAGCCTGCCACCCCAGCAGAAGTGGGCACTGAGGCAGACAGGATAGCATGACAGAGCAAAATTGAAGTGCTCTCAGGTAGCTGCAGGGACAGTAAAAACGAAGCTCACAGCTGCCTGAGCTGTGGAGGGAGAAGCCCTCCATGGAATTGATTGTGGCTATGACCATTTTATCCATGCAGATCATTCTTTGGGCCAGTGAGAGGAGGCACTGATGCCCTGGCCTGACACTGAAAGGCTGCTTCCAAGTTACTGTCAAGCTCCAGACTCAGCAGTGGTCTGTCGCATTGCCAACAAAATGGCCCCTAAGTGGGGCCTTAATTTGCCAAATGGTTGCCCACCTCCACGGAGCAGGTTGCCAATTCCCGTGGCAGCTATGAGAAACTCATCCAGAGGTGGAACAGTGTCAGGGAGACATCCCGATGCACACCTGTCTGAATTTCCCCATCCTCCCCTGCCAGGTCCATAGCCTTATCCACAGGACTGGGAAAATTCCTTCAATTACATGGCTGTGCACATTTCACTCCACCAGGAATGATGTTTGCAATAAGGGGAAGTGGTGAAATGACACTGTACGTTCATGCCAATCTGTCAGAAAGCCATTGGGATGGAATTAAAAAGTTGAGGCAAACAACGTATTTTATGAATTATCATCTGTTTCATTAAAAAGTGGTGACTAACTCAAATGAGAATCAACCTCTGAGGATTGTTCTTGCTATTTCAGCAGTTGCTACATGCACCTCGACATTTATTGTCACTGAAATTGATAAAAGTCGCAATAAGAACATAAGAAATAGGAGCAGGAGTAGGCCATACGACCCCTCAAGCCTGCCCTGTCATTCAATAAGATCATGGCAGATCCACCCCAGCCCTCAACTCCTCTTTCTCGCCAGCTCCTCATAGTCCTGAACTAAAAAATCTATCTACTCCTCTTTAAATACTTTCAGTGATCTAGCCTCCACAACTCTCTTGGGTAGAGAATTCCAGACCCTCTGAGAGAAGAAATTCCTTCTCATCTCAGTTTTAAATGAGTGCCCCCTTATTCTGCAACTATGTACCCTAGTTTGAGACTTCCCCACTAGTGAAAACATCTTCTCAACGTCTACCCTGTCAAGCTCCCTCAGAATCTTGTACGTTTCAATAAGATCACCCATCATTCTTCTAAACTCTAATGAATAAAGGCCTAATCTGTTTAGCCATTCTTGATAAGTCAACCCCTTCATCCCAGGAATCAGCCTAGTGAATCTCTTTTGAACCACCTCCAATGCCAGTTATATCCTTTCTTAAATACGGGGACCAAAACTGTACACAGTACTCCAAATGTGGCCTCACCAACACCCTGTACTGTTGTAAGAAGGCTTCCCTATTTTTAAACTCCTGCCCCCTAGCAATACAGGCCAAAATTCCATTTGGCTTCTTAATTACTTGCTGCATCTGCATGCTAACCTTTTGTGTTTCATGCACAAAGAACACCCAGACCTCTCTGTGCTGCACTTTTTTGGAGTTTCTCTCCATTTAAATAATAGTCTGCCTTTTGATTCTTCCTACCAAAGTGCATGACCTCACACTTTCCTACATTAAACTGCATCTGCCACTCTTTTGCCCATTCACTCAACCTATCTATATCCCTTCACAGATTCCTTATGTCCTCATCACAACATGCCCTCCCACCTATTTTTGTATCATCCGCAAATTTGGATACATTACGCTTTGCCCCCTCCTCCAAGTCATTAATATAGATAGTAAACAATTGAGGCCTAGGACTAATCCTTGTGGCACTCTACTAATTTCCAACCTGAAAAAGACCCATTAATCCTGACTCTCTGTCTTCTGTGTGTTAACCAACCTTCAATCCATACTAACACATTACCCCAATACTGTGAGCTCCTATCTTGTGCAATAACCTTTTGTGTTGCACCTTATTAAATGACTTCTGGAAATCCAGATACACTACATCTACCAGTTTCCCTTTGTGAACTCTGCTTGTTATATCCTCGAAGAACTCTAGCAAATTTGTCAAACATGATTTCCCTTTCACAAAACCATATTGACTGTTTGATTGTGTTAAGCTTTCTAAATGTCCTATTTCTTCCTTAATAATGGACTCTAGCATTTTCCCAATGACAGATGTTAGGCTGACTGGCCTGTAGTTTCCTGCTTTTTGTCTCCCTTCTCGAACAGAGGCATCACATTAGTGGTTTTCCAATCCGCTGGGACCCTCCCAGAATCCAGTGAGTTCTGGAATATTTCAACCAATGCCTCCACTATCTCTGCAGCCACTTCCTTTAAAATCCTTGGATGCAGGCCATCAGGTCCTGGTGACTTGTCTGCCTTTAGTCCCATTAGTTTGTCAAATACTTTGTCCCTCATGATAGAGACTGTTGCAAGATCTTTCCTCCCATTAGCTCCTTGCTTATCTGATATCTTTGGGATGTTTAAAGTGTCTTCCACCGTGAAGACCAATGCAAAATATTGATTTAAGTTATCTGCCATTTCCCTGGTCCCCATTATCAATTCTCCAGTCACATCCTGCAAGGGGCACACGCTCACTTTAGCCATTCTGTTTCTTTTTATATACCCGTAGAAACTCTTGCTGTTTGTTTTTATATTTTGTGCCAATTTACTTTCATAATCAATTTTCTCCCTCTTTATTAGCTTTTTAGTCATCCGCTGCTGGTTCCTAAAAAACTCCCAATCCTCTGGCCTACCACTAGTTTTCACCACTTTGTGTGCCTTAGTTTTTGATTAGATACTTTCCTTGACCACCTTTGTTAACCATGGGTGGTTCATCCTTCTCATCGAGTCCTTCTTTTTGACCGGGATAAATTTTTGCTGAGCATTATGAAATATCTGCTTAAATATCTGCCACTGGTCATCCACTGACCTTTCCCTTAGTTTATTTTCCCAGCCCACATTTGACAACTCTTTCTTCATACCTCTGTAATTGGCCTTATTTAAGTTGCTCACCCTCAAACTGAATTTGAAATTCTACCATGTTGTAATCACTACCCCCTAGAGGATCCTTAACTATGATATCTCTTAGTAATTCAACCTCATTACACATTACTAGATCTAAAATAGCCTGTTCCTGGGTAGGTTCTGCACCATATTGCTCTAAGAAACAATCCTTAATGCAATGTACCAGTGTGAAGTATTACACACTAGGGATATGGTAACACAATAGCTACGTTACTGGACTAGTAATCCAGAGGCCTCAATTAATAATCTGGAGACATGGTGCTGGATTTAATGGCATCCCTTCAGCTAAAATGTTTGGACGGAACCTGCCCATGATCCCAATGACTGTTCCACAGCAATTTAACACTGGGAGCATTATTAATTGTTTTAAGGCAACACTTACGCCCCTCTCTCAGGAAGAAGTCCTGCCTGACAGTCGGATGGCCAGCAACTCTGTAGTCCCAGCAGCATGGCCACTCTCGGACTAAAGCCAGTCCCAACATGGCAAGGAGGCAGTACTGACAGGAGACAAAGTCCTGTATTTACACTGAGGACACACTTCATCCTGTAGCATGGCACTACCACCATGCTAAATGGGATAGATTCAGAACAGATCTAGCAGTCCAAAATTAGACATCAATGAGGTGCTGTTCGCCAGCAGCAGCAGCAGCCTTGTATTCCACCACAACCTGTACCTTGTGGTCCAGCATATGCCTCACCCCTCTATTACCATGAAGTTAGGATTCAACTTCGAGGAACATAGAAGAGTATGCCAGAAGCAGCACCAAGAGTACATAAAAATGAGGTGCCAAGCTGGTCAAGGTGCAATACAGGATGATATGCATGTTTATCAGTGGAAGCAGCATGCTATAGACAGAGCTAAGTGACCCCACAACCAACAGATCAGGTCAAAGCTCTGCAGTTCTGCCACATCCAATCATGAATGTCAGTAGACAATTAATCAACTAAAGGGAGGAGGAGGCGGCCGCCTGAACATCCCCATCTTCTTGACATCAGAGCCCACCTTGTTAGTGCAAAAAACAAGACTGAAGCATTTCTAACCATCTTCAATTGAAAATCCTGAGTGGGTGATTTATCTCAACCTCATCCTGAGGTCCTCAACATCATTGACGTCAGTTTTCAGACAATTTGATTTGCTCCACGTGATAACAATAAATGGTTGAGTGCACTGGATACAGCGAACGCCATGGGTCCTGGACTACATTCGTATAGCTGAAGCCTTATGCTCCAGAGCAAGCTGTGTCTCTAGCCAAGTTGTTCCAGTACAACTACAACACTGGCATCTACCCAAAGTGGAACAGCACCAAGGTATCATCCTCTCCTGAAAAAGCTCAGCAAATTCGATCCAACCAATTACCATCAGTCTACTCTCAATTGTGAGCAAAGTAATGGAAGGTGTTACTGACAGTGCCATCAAGTGGCACTTCCTCACCAATAACCTGCTCGCTAATGCTACATCTTGCTTCCGCCAGGGCCAGGCAGCTCCAGACCTCATTATAGCCTTGCTGCAAACATGAATCTAAGAGCTGAATTCAGAAGTGAGAGGAGAGTGACTGCCTGTGACTTCAAGGCAGCATTTGACCAAGTTTAGTCCAGGGGTGGGGTTTTCTGGCCCCGCCCACCACCGGCATCGTCCAATCCTGCTGAAAGTCAATGGACTTTTAGCTGGGCTGCCGAATCTCCCACCACCACGACAGGGCTAGAAAATCCAGGCCCAACTAAAACTGAAGTCAATGAGAATTGGGGTCGGGGAGGGAATAAAAATAACAGTATGCTGAGCTGGATTGCATTGGAATATAGATTGAAGGTGATTGTGAACATGTAGAGTGCTCTGATCAGACTACTCCTTGAATCTTGTGCCCCATTTTGGTCACTGTGATAGTAGTAATTACAGTTGTTTGGTTGTGAATATTTTGAAAGGGTTCAGTCAAAATATACCTTAGCGGATGCATCCACTAATATACAAGAAGTAACAGCTTCCCTTTGCTTGTGGAGAGAAAAACACACGCACAGGCTTGATAATTGAAACAAGCTGCTTCTGTTCTGTAACAATCATGATTCTAAGAAGAATCACTTAAGATAAAGACTGTTCTTCACAGGTGCAGAGTTTAATATGAAAATGAAAGACTGCAAGGTATTGACAGTTTGTCTAGTCTATCATTGTATTGTAGAAGGGTCTCAAGTGCCTCCAAGTCAGACCTTGTAATACTGCATTGCAATCAGCAGGAAATATGAGTATTTGTGGTATCAGAACTAGGCAAAAAGACACTCTTAGCTTGATATTCAGCTTAACTAAACTTCAAAGGGAAAAGTATCCTTCAGAGGAAATGGTGTGCTCACAGCAGCTCTCACAGTTAGAATTTCTTCCTTCTGACATATTCTAACAAAACATACGTTACTGTCACAAAGGCAGGCTTTTCAAAACTGAGAGTCACTGCTGGTGGACATATTTGACTGCTGTCGCTGCAAGTTTAAGGCTTGGTGAGGGCAAATTGTGGTCAGAATTTTTATTCATTGCGCTGTTTAGTAGTTTGAGTAATTTCTTTACTTTTAAAATTAAGATTGCTTTACCACTGGAAAAAAAAACACATTTGATTAATTATTTTAGCCTGTAATAAGAGCCTCTAGGATTTTCTGTATTCCAGACTCCCATGAAATAGAACAAGAATTCTATGTGAAAACCTGTGTACATTGTAGAAAACATAGATCTGTACTTCAAAGTATGCCACATTCGTCAGACAAGAGGTCCCAGGTTTAAGTTGGTGAAAGGGAAGTTTTAATCGAGAATTTCTTCTTCACACAAAGAATGGTGAACACTTGAAAGGGATGTCTGGCAACAACAAGGATAACGGACACCTTAGAATTATTCACATGACAATTGGACGATATAGTGTATACTTTTCCAAATGGAAGTGCCCTTCATATTTGTCTTGTAATTTTGTGACTGGCTAAAATATTTTGAAAACCCATAGGCTGAACTATAGGGGGTGAATTTCTGTGGGGTAATATCCTATCCATGCACCGTAACTTGAGCAGAAGAGCATGGAAACCCTGGGAAATCAGAGGACTTGTTGTAGTATAATTTCATGTATCAGCGACTGAAGAGCTCCTTTAATCCAGTAGTAATCTGGGATAATGCATTACATCCAAGGGATTTTGAATCACAGAATCACATAATCTTTACAGTGCAGGTGGTGGCCATTTGGCCCATCGAGTTTGCACTGGATCTCTGAAAGAGCATCTTACCTAGTCCCATTCCCCTTCCTCATCCCCATAACCTTGCACGTTGTCTCTTTTCAGATAGCAGTCCAATTCCCTTTTGAACACCTCGATCGAACCTGCCTCTACCACCCTCTCAGGAAGTTTGTTCCAGACTCCAACCACCGTCTGGGTGAAAAACTATTTCCTCACATCACATTTACACCTTTTGCCAATTAGAGATTCCTTGAAAAATAGAAACCTGAAACTATTAAAAATCAAAGTTCGCAGTGCTTGCTATAAGAGAAAATCCTTTATTTCGTTTAAGCACTATGTATTTTAAAAGGACATGAGTTAGAAGAGAATTATATTTTCAGCAACTTTCAATCTTTTTCCAATTCAGCCTTCCTTGTTCAGTGATATACAGTGAGCTCAGTCTAGGTTACCTGAAATACTGAATAAATTAAACTTACAAAATACCATATTTAACTGATGGCATTAAGACCTGTTTTATAATGATGTCAAGTTAAAATGATAATTAAGTCGGGCACAAAAATTAGAAAAACTTCTATGTGATTACTGAACAGTTGTATTTTATTGCTTAATGTGATAGGACTTTGTGAATTGTCTAGGAAGGAAATGCTTTTGAAAAACACAGTGGTGCATGATGGTTTAAAGATGGTGTACTGAGCTGCCTGCTAAGGAGGCAGAACTCACGTTTTACTGAGATTAATTCTGTGAGGTCAGGTATAAGTTCCACTTCTGCAGTCTGAAGTCAGTCAAGGAAGTGCCTGGCAAGCAACCTGTGCTCAAACTCTCCCAATGTGTCACCCATAGGGACAACTGAGGGGGTAACATGGACAATGCTCACAGAAAGAATTGTTGCATGAAATATAGTGTTAAGCGAGAGTGGATTTGATTTAACAAAAAAGGAAAAAGTCTAAATCTAATAAAAGCCATACACATACCTAGGCAGGAGTACATTATACCTATCTAGAGGGGGTAGCATATGATGTAAGTATTGGGAGAGGGGTGGGGGGGCGCAGTTATGTCTTCATTGATCAAATTGAACAGATTTTTAGCTTCTCGACCAGAACTAAAACAGCCATTCATTTTCAAAATGGATTTTGCCACAATTATTACTACTGTTTGGGCTTTTTTTTTTAATGACAACCACACCTGATAAAAACAGAATGGGTTCTCACATTTCATGGAGGGCAGTTTTAATCGCAAAACCTACAAGAACATCCAAAGTGAAGTAAGCTTTATGGGGGGTACATCTATCCGAGCACAGTCAACTTGCGTTCTTTCCTCTCCAAAAACATTCCTTGAATAACACTGCAGCAGATCAAATTGCACTTTAATGATGATTTTACCGACTGAAAACTTTACAGGCCTACACCGAGTGAAATCACAATCGAGAGTTCGTAAACAATTTCACCAATACTCTACTGTTTTGGCCAAGGAGGAAAAAGACTGCAAATTTAAGCTTTGGTTTTTATGCTCAGGTTTTTCTTGTTCCCTACATTACACACAGTTTGAAAAAAAATATTGTTTTAAAGGCGACTGTAAGATAAGGATTCAAACCAAATCTGCTTTAAGTGTAAAGAACCAGCAAGTTAAGAGTGCGTGCTTCTGTGCTCTACAAAAGGTAACTGAGAAGTGGCACTGTCATCCTTTTGTGGTGGTGGGGGGAATACAATGGCTGAACTTTCAAACCAGGGGTCACAACTAAAGCCAGCTGCAGGAGAATACTGTCATGTGGAACTGAGCCAACAGTATCTAGCCCTTAGATGCTTAGTCCTAGTAAAGTAGCAGCTCACACTTAGCTCAGAAAGGAAATCTCCTGTTAAACATACCAGGGAAAATAGGTTTTGGTCTGTGGGAATAGGATAATGACTGGTCTTAGCCACTACTTTGCAACAAGACTCCACGAGATCCTTCATTGTATAAATCCAGAACATCTCAAATGATTCAATTTAGTAAGAAATAACGACAAGAAAATAAATAGAAAGGGGAAAATGAAAACAAGATATTGATATCAAAGTTTAAAATGTTTTCCACTCTATTATACCAGTACATAAAAGAAATGAACTGTCTTCCTACAGTGCAATGGTTGAATGTATTGATGTATAAACAGCATTTTTTTTTCTACAGAGTTCTTTGTGGTCAGGTTTCAGATCCAGAATGCTCCAAGGAAAGAAACATACACCAATCATCTCTTTGACAGATACCAGGAGTTAAAACACAACTCTTAACCGCTTTCATGGTTGGCATAGTGTGACCACGTTATTTGTTAAATAAGATTTTCTACAAAGATACAACATATAAAAACTGTTAAATATATAACTTTAGGTTTCTCAAAATACATTTAATGATCCTGTTTTCAACAAATGTTACTTTCCCCTCTAATTTGATTTCTTTTGTGGTAGATGGTTGTTTGAAATGTGACACAGGCTGCAGGTAGCCAGACATGCTCATTGCGAATGCTGTTTGACAGTAGCTACTTTTATGCTGGGAGAGGAAACACGAGCTGCAAATGTTTCACATTTAGTTCTTTTTTTTTCTGGTTGAAATACAACATGACTTAAGAATGAGAAATAAGTCAGCCAAACTAAACAGGAGACTATGATGTCCTCCCAGCGTGAGTGTTCATATGTGTCTCTTTTGTGACAGGACATAGACTATTATTCTGTTTCCATGCTCCATTAGATCCTTTAGACATCTTACATCAGACCAGCTTTCCCAACATCAGAAGTCCCTCTATTTTTTCAATAAAGACTTTATCCGAGCCAGTAATGATTTATTTCAGCACTATGCAAAGCTGAATTTAAATCTTCAGGAGCCCACTACAATTGAAACCAGTAAAGCTCATTCACAATGAAATAGTGTCCATTTTAACGTTCTCCTTTTGTTCTTTGGTCTATTGTTTTGTGAACAGGTAAAGATGAGGAAATAGATGTATAGATGTCAGAGAGAGTTACACACATAAAAGCACAGTGTTTGTTGTGGAGCCTTCAGTAACTCTTTAGTGTCCCACCTGAGGCAAAGATTCACAACCTGTTAAGGGCTGATGGACATAGTTCAGTCTTCTGTAACAGGTTTTCTGAGCTGAAACGTCAACTGGGTAACCGCAGGTCCAACATTAGTTGAAAAGTAGGGATGTGGAAGTGCCAAACATGGTCAATACTGCTGCTGTCCAAGCATGGCTCAGTTATCTACATTTGTTGCCCCAGTTGTCCTAATAACAGAACGAGTGAAACTTTAGCTCAAGAGTTAGAGATGGGATTATGCGGTTTTGACCGGTGCAGAGAAAGAGTGTTGAGGAAATAACATACAACAGATGATAGTCCGCAGCAGCAGAACTTGATTAGGATAAGTAGTTCACACAGAGTTCTAAGCTGCTCCTACAAGGTTTCTTTGTTGATGCATTTGTCAGGAGACCTGTAAATCAATAAAAAAACAAATGTGTGAACATTATGCTTTACAATCATTGTCTTCATTGCTTAATTACCTGCACATACAATCTCTTGGGAAGACATGAACTTCCTCAAAATTTCAAAATGTCAAATGCTTTCTGATAGGATCAGTGTTACCACACATCAGAAACCATAAGGCACAGCAAACATTAAAAAAACACCCAAAGTCATAAATAGTAAAAATGGTGCTGCAGTCAACTAAAATCGCAAACATAATGCATAAACAAAATACTGCAAACATAAGAACACACATTACACAATTATAACCATGGTTGTTTCTAGTTATTAACATTCTAACTAAATCTTATAGACCTCATGCAATGGATTTTACGTCCACGAACCAGGAGGGCCCCCAGCAGCAGACTGACACCTCCCCCATCGTGCGAACATTAAATAGGACATGATGACGTATGGGCAATACGATGTCACCATGCCAGTCTCCCAAATTTTGGGAGGCAAGCGGGTGCACAAATCAGCAGCCTGCCGCCCATTTTGAAATAACTGATTAACAAGATATTAAGGGTCAATAACCCAATGATCTGCATTTTTTGCTGCACGCTGCTTTTTGGCATTGGGCATGAATAGGGTTTAGGAGTGTTTTCTGGTAGCTATGGCAAGGCGGATAAAGGGTGGAGGGAAAGGCCTGGCACCAGCACCACAGCTGAATGTAACAGCAGAATCTGCTAGGGAAGGTGGTAGAGTCTGAATGATTTTTTAAGTCATTTTTAAAAATCTTTTTTGAGCCTTCAATAAAAAATAAAGACCGATTCTGAGGGGAGGGACCTTTATAATTCTAGGTGTGACCGGCCTCCTGTTTGCAGCATTACCCCTCTGCCACATAACGTCCCAGCCTCCAGTGCCGATTGGGTGTGGAGCCTCCTATTGCACATACAATTGGCCTCCTTCCTGCTGGAAGGCCGCTAAATGACCATCTGATGCTTTATTGGACCAGTTTGAGACAGTGGGGATGGAAGTAAGCAGATTAGGCAGTTTCCATGCCACCTTTCTCAACCTGCCGTGAAACATAAAATCCATCACCAGGTCTCTCACTTGTGGTTTTCATTCACACCTAGAATTTTCTAGGCAATCAATGCAAGTTGTACTGAAAGCAAAGTTTCATGTACGTCTCAGCTTAGGAATTACTTTTTCAAGCTCTAACAAGGGGTAAATGATTCAGTGCTTTAGGGTTTTGTGTGCAATGTTAAGCATACAACTGCACCTGTAGTCTTATTGATTAGAGCGATAGTTTGCTTGGTTTAATGCTTCCACAATAGTGGAGTGACAGGGGAGGTGACTGCCATGTTGAATCTGGAGACATGAGAGTTCAATGGGGCCACAGTAAGGACTCCCAGGGCCACAGCTTTCCCATCTCTGGTGGGTACATTCTGCTGGTGGGTCAGGATATACCCAAGAATGGTGACGGAGGATTTTGAGATGTTGGTAGATAAGTATAAATCTGTATGACTATGTTAGGCTGCTGCATGACTGGTATGTCTCCCAACCTTGGCACCCGTGCCCAGATGTTAGTTCAGGAGGACCTTGCAGGGTCAACTGGGCTATGTGTGACTTTGCCATGCCCCAAGGCAACCCCTAGACCATAGCTAAATGGTCCATCCAGTTCTTTTTTTTTTGTTCCTTTAAGGGGGAACTTGAGAGTCACCCATGTTCGTGTGGGACTGGAGTCACATGTAGGTCAGACCAGGTACACAACAGCAGGTTTTCATTATCACTAAACAGCATTACTGAATCAATTTGATTTTTTTACAGTCGTCTGATAGCTTCATGTTCATCTTTAGTGGCACGAGTTTTTTATTTCTCAATTTTTAAAAACTGAATTCAAATTTTCAAACTGCCATGGTGGGATTTGAACTCATTTGCTGAATGAATAGTCCAGGCTTCTTGATTATAAGTTTTTTTCCAGCTCCCAACCAAGTGGCTTAAATTCAAACCGCCAATGCTCACTGAAACTCAAACTCAATTTTCCTGACCACATTTGTTTAAGTGCTTTCATGCAAGTGTAATATTGGGAAGAAGAGAAACTGGGTGGACCAGTCCATGTCCTCCCTCCCCTACAGTCAAACAAAACCTCCTGTCACATTTACTAATGGTCCAGTCCATTCCATCGTTCGGACTGAAGGAAATTGGACCACATAGAAAAAATTGTAACAAAACAATTGAAATAAAAGGTCAAAAATATTTTCTGAGTTCATCACTCCAAAGCTACATACATTTCATATGTTCTGCTAAAATGGTCTAGCAGTGGCTTAGTAAGTTTTGAAATGCTGTGGGCTATATTATTTCAAATGGGATCTATTTGTTACATGTGTTCTCTTTTAGTAGCCACAGTGATCATAAAGTAGTAGTTCTTTGTGACTGCAACAATGCAGAATATATGCGATGGAAGGGAAGTGTCAAATATGGGTCAAGAATAACATGCTATACTGTACAAGCATTTTGTTTAAAAGCTACTGCAAATCAAATTTATGCTACATACTTATTGATAAATGTGCAATGTTCCCAGAATGTGCTCTTTTGTGTTTTTTTAATAAGTGCATTGCATCCCTGCAGCAACTGAATTAAAGCACCACAAGTTACCAAGGGTGTATGTTGTGCTGAACAAGTAGCAATTAAGTTGATTCTTGAGCATCAAGTTCTTTTCTGCATTTCAAAAGTGAACCAAACTCTGATTTAAAACATCTTGATAACAATTCTTTTTTCAAGATATTGTGGCCAGTGGTGACTCAGTCACATTCCCAGGCCCAATTCTAAATTTAAAAAACTACGATTCCTACACACGAGTATAACTAAAATATATAAAATCTTCAATAGTTTTTTCTAGACCTAGATGCTCCTTAAAAGAATCTACTAGCTCAAAGATCCTGCATGTGTCACTAACAGAATGATTTGAGCATTAGAATAAAGGCTGAAGAAAAAAGGAAACACTTGCATTATAAAGTCTCTGAAATGTTTAACCCAGCGAGCTTAAACAAGCTTTGTTTTTTAGATCCTTTTTTGAAAATCCTTTTCAGTGGTTTGATTTTTAAGAGGAGACCCTCCTTGAGAGACTTCAATTGCATTATATTAAATTATGGCATAAGGAATGGGCAGGTATAAAGGTCTGACCTGTCCGAGACTAACCAATAAAGATACATGCTTCTGTTGAAAAACAAATTGGAGAAAAGCATTTTTTTTTCTCTTTTAATGAAACATTAATGAGATCATGTGATGATTTTCCAAAGGGCTGACTGTGAGGAATGTCATTTTTGTTAGACATACGAGGAAAGCAGCAGCTGAACCCAATACATTTATAATCATCATCTACAAGCCACTTGACCCCCATCAGCTTAAACCAGTCTGTCAATCCTTTTGTGGAATGTGTGACTCCTACAAAAATGACTTGGTGAAAGCAGTGAAGAGGTTAAAGCCCTACAAGTGCTGGTAAAACACAATATCAGAGCAAAGCAAGCAGAGTTTTTAGTAAGAATTAGGCCAGCCCACTGATTGTTGTATGTTGGCGGGGACTTCGCCTGCCTATGTGATACTGCTGCCAACCCATACTTGCTTCCTGCACTGCCCCATCCATGGTGTTAGGGTAATGCTGTGTAGGTACCCATCATTCTGCACTGCAGCTCATACCACTGAGAATATGATAATATCTGTAGAAATTTCACTTACACAGGCACAGAAGCAACATATTCATGAATATTCCCATTACTACCATGGAGGCTTTGATGTCAGAGCCCTGGATGTGGTCATGATTGGCTGCAACTCACTTGGATGGACTTCAAAGTCATTGTTACCAGGGTCAGCAGGGGTTGCTGAGTGAGGTGGGTCAACCAGGCCAGTGTCCAGCAGAGTCAGTCAATCACCCGCTTTTGCACTATCAGTGAAAGGCAACATTGTCGCTGCTTCAGTTTTACTGCTACATGAATTTCCAGTTTGTCACAGAAAACATCTCAGAAGATAGTCACTGCTCCTCCATTATGTCCAGATAACTGATTTCACTGCAGAGTCACTTGCTGCAACTTTTTAATTACACGCTATGAATCTTAGATCTCTCTTACTTTCACCTTGCAGGTAGTGGCTGCCACATACTTGCTGTTAGTTAGAAAATCCTTGTAGATCTCATGTCTTTTCTGTTACTTATAATTGTCTACAACATCCTCCTTATAAACTCCAGGTCTAACTTCAAGTTAAGCGCTCAGCTTTCAATGTGCATCCAACAGCTGCTAATACTACGAGAGATCTTCCTTTCAATGGCCTTTTAAGAGGGGCACAATAAGTTAACTCGACCATCTTCACTTTTGTTTTCTATTCTATTATATTTGATGATTAAAAATACTCAGCTGTGCAAAACATGGACAATTTATCTGTTAACACTTTCCTCAACATATCAACATTCTTTATTCAGATGTAAAGAAATAATTTACACCACGCAGCACATCTTATGCTTGCAGGATTTTCCAAAGCACTTCAGAACTCTTTTATAATTCAGACAAACCCAGGGTCCAATTTACACTGAGGAAGATCTCACTAACTGCAATACCATAAATGGTCAGATAAATTGTTTTTACTTAGATCGATTGAAGGACAAATGATGCCCAGGATTTCCAGCTCTTCTTCAAATGGCGTAATTGAATCTTTTATATTCACCTGTACAGGCGAAAACAAGGAATAACTTCTGACCTTTGCCTTTATTTTGTAAGCAGGTATTCCTACTAAACACTGTAGGGTAGTGGTAACTTCATCACAGTTGGCCAATCATACCATTCGTAATGTTCGCTATTGATGCTTGTTGTTTGGTAAAGTCAAATTTCTAACTGTCCACAGTAAACAAAATAAAAGAGGGGCTCGCATTTGTATAGCAAGTTCCATGACTTCAGGATATCCTAAAGCACTTTATTGTTAAAAGAGAGCACCAAATAACAGCCTTGATTATGTGCACAGATGTCTAAAGTGATCATGAATATATAATATTCTGATTCAGAGACTAGAGAACTAGAGACTGAGCCCAGGTTGACACATTTTTTAAATTTAGATTCACGAGGAAATGTTGGTTGACCCTCTGCTGTTAAAGATTTTGATTGAGTACCTGTTTCACATCATGGTAAAACTTTGCAAGCAAATTAATCGTTTTATTAAGAGCTTATTAAAAGTGAGAGGAATGACTGAACAGCACTGTCTGCACAGAACTGAATGGCAAAAACGTTTTGCAGTGTAAAATGAGGAATTTGAAACCATGAAGCAACTAAGGCCTCAAAGTCTGAATACTATTGACTGCAAAAAGGAGGGGTGATCAAAAAACTGTACAAAGGTCTAATATTTTCTTGGCATTTTCCTGATATTTAACCTCTTCAATTTTTATTTTGAGATTAAAGATTGGGTCAATGGTAGCACTCTGGCCTCAGTCAGGATGTAGGTTCATAGTCCCACTCCCTAAACTCAAAGATGAATTCTCAGCTGAACCTCCTCCTAAGGAAGAGCTCTTTACTGTCAGAGGTGCCATCTTTCAGATGACACGTTAGAGAAAGACCCTGTCTGCCCTCTCATGGTTTCACAAATGATCCCTTAGCACCATTTTAAAGAGAAGCAGGGAGGTTCTCCCTGGTGTCCTGGCCAATATGTATTCATCTACAAACATCATTAAAAAACAACAGATTATCTGGTCGCAATCTCATTGCTGTTTGGGGACATTGCTGTGCACAAGCTACCTATGTTGTACTAGTGACTGCACTTCAAAAAGTACTTAATTAGCAGTAAAGGGCTTTGGGGTATCCTGAGGTCATGAAAGGTGCTATACAAATGCAATTTTTTCTTTTATATTTACTGCAGAGGGTTAGAAATTTGTATTTACCATACAGTAAGCATCAATAGTGAAGATTAAGAATGATACTTCCAGGAACATAAAACATTTAGTAGGAACACCTGTATATAAGTAAAAGGCAAGTGCCTTAAGTTATTTATTCTTTGCTTTAACAAAAGTTTTAACTGTACCCTAGCAATTAGCATTGTAAATTTCCCTTGCCATTGAGAAAAAAACTGTAAACCTTATCTAGGTTGCAGAGCCCCCTTGTGGTGCTTTGTGAAATCATATTTAGTTTTTTAAAATGGATTAATACAAATAATGGAATTTGACAAGGTACAATAAGCCATCTCAACTCGATGGATTGTGCAGGCAAATTAATTGACATGTTCCCAGTGGCACTGGAAGCTACTAATTCCTTTTCCGTACATCCCTTACTGTCAAATCTGCCCTTCCAGTTATGTCATTTTGCAGAATACCATTGGCAAAGATACATCCATGCACGCAAAATTAATTTGGAGCACTATGATTCCCATAAGCCTGTTAAACAGCTTCAATTTTTAAAGAATAAAGGAGTTACGTGGCTTAGTACAATAATATGCAAACAGCAAACGCAAGATTATACACTTAACGTCATTTATTTTTCTGTTTTTTTTTGACTGTGCTTGAAAGAAAAAAAATCAATTCTAGCCTCTGACCATTTTAGATTCATTACAGGGAAGTCAGCAGCAACGTTAGGCACACGGACAAGGCTTGAACAATGTACCCACAATCCCAAATTCTGAAAAGCATCCTTCATTGCACCAAGTGACACAAAGCACAGTGGCCACAGCTAACAGAGTTTACTGTCCAAAATCCCTGGAAAGTCACGACTAGGATTGAGTGAATCACGTGACTGACTAAAAGACCAATATTCTCATCAGTAAATTCCCTCAGTTTAGAATAACCCCTCTTTTAAAATACATTGGTGCTTGGAATGCTTGTTCATTATAGTTTTTTCAGCAATGAGGAAATTATCATGTAAAAATATTTTTATTAATTCTGCACGTTCCCAAGCATAGCCTCATGTGGAGGAGCTGATGTACAAAATAAAATGGAGAAGCATAACATTTTGAAGTAATGATGGCATTTTAGTAGAATTTAGTAGTACAGCAAATCTGTGCTGTATCATATTAGTGTTTCCTGCAGCGTACTGTAAACCACACATGCAAATTGTATGCAAATGAGGCACTTGTAGGAGCCACCATCCGGCACAGCAAAATGTTTAGTCAGGGGAAGGAAATAATGATGAATCTTTGCAACTGCCAAATCGGGGTGTTTCTTTGATTTCTATATATTAGGTGGTGGTTTTAAAATCAAGGCAACAATGTTGATCTGATCTGGGACGGGGAGAGTGATGCAAAATTGAGGACACTGCATCTCCATCTACTGAAACAATTTTCTGTAACCCACATGCCATTGATTAAACAATAAATATAGTGGGGAGAATTATACCTACAAATAAACAAGCCCCAATAATGACACCAGGGCAGACATTCCTTCTGCGGGTGTAAACATAAATATGTCAAATTGCTAGCAACATAACACTGCTACTATCATCAATGTTGGTTCCGAAGTCCAATTATACCATTGCTGGAGATTAAATTTTGTCAAATTTCAATTAGAAAGTATCTCAGAATTATGATTTGTATAGATTTCAGCTACCAGCTCTTCTTCCACGATATAAGCTTTATGAAAATGTGAAGTGGTGTGCCACAATGTGCAAATACATGTTCAACAGTAAAATAATAAAGTTGTCAATCATATCAAGCTCACCCTGCTGTATTGCAGTGTGCTTTGCAATACATGCATCATTGTATGCTTGCAGCACGTGTACTGGGACCTTTGTTTGCCCTGTGTCAATCATAGGGAGAAATAAGTCACTTCACCCAAAATAATGGAAACAGAAGTGAAAACAGAAGGCGGACTTAAGTTTAATATTTCAGTCGGATGATATGGTTAATTAATGCCTTTGTTATGGTCTGGCCAGGTGCAGCAAAACACTTTGTCAAAGAAAACTAGAAGATAACATCAGTGTTATTAAGACTGTATTCTGCAACACCAATTTAAGGAACACATTCAAATGCAAATCTATCTCATCCACTCGAATCAGGTTGGTGATTTAGAGAAGGGGTGAGAGTTTAGACATGTTGTCTGACTAATGAGTGCTCATTTCTTTACTACACCTATATTTGAATACTTCTACTGGCAGATGACTATAAATATATTGGAGACAAGCCTTGCTTACTGTTGAAAAGAATGGTGCTTAAGAAATAAAACTGATGTCAATCTGTCATAATATGTAAATGCAGAATAAATATGTCATTTGTGTCAATACATACACTTCAGAAGGCAAGAAAAGGATTTTTAAAAACTACAACTTTTGACGAATTTCTTCCTCCCTATCCTCTATCTTAACTCTCGTTAGTGATTAGTTTATATGTGAAATGAACCCATGTGGCCTAAGCTAAATTCCTAGCAGACAGCAATTCTCAGCACAGCTAATTCAGCTCTGAGGAACTGAAGCATTGGGGAATGGGAAATACATGCAATAAAAAGTGGCTGGTCTTTGGAGGGTAGGCTTTGGAATGCATTATCAGGGCCATGCCAGGGCACCTAGCCTAGCAACACTGCTGACCTGCACCAGACCTGATTTAAGTGCAGTACTAACCACTGTTCCCCGACAGTGGAGCAATGTCCAGTCCTCCAGCGCTGTATCAAACCCCAGCCTATAAGCAGAAAGGCAGAGTGTCAGGTCATTTTTTTTTAAACTGTTACATAAAATGTGCTAAGTGATTTGTACTTTGGGTGTAAGAATTTAAAGTCAAGTCAACATTAACAGCTTGTTTGTGATAGTCCTTTCAAGGACAGTGACATACAGTAATGTACCTGTTTAGGCGCTGTGGCCTGGTACAATGTGCTATATAGCTAAGTGGTGCATAACTACTAACCACTATTGCAATGCATTCTTACCTTGTTGCAATAATGAGTTTATGGTTGACCTTATAGAGGCACAAGCAGTGGTGCAGATGAAATGTAACGAACTTGGGAAACAAATGAACTTATGTTGACGACAGGCACCAGGATACAGTAATGACAGAATCATTAGTCAACTCCACACTATTTATCACCAATTTCTGACTTCACCATCAAACACCACATTTTAGAGCTATGAAAACATTATTAGTATGGTATTAATTGGAAACTCCTTTTAAATACATGATTTGTGCATCCCTGCTCACTGTTTAATGAGCAGCTGAAAGATTTTGTGCAGCTACCTCTCTTCCTGTTTTAAGTGAGTAATGCAAATGTATGCATTAAAATTGAACATTAAAAAGGACAATCATCATGAGTTGGGGAAACCAACCACATGCAAAGTGCTACCTCCTTTAAAGTATCTGCTTGTCAGGACTAAAATACTTTTAATTCAAACAAACTGTACCTGCACCTAATTTAAAATAACAAACTTGCACTGCTGCCAATAGCTACTGGCCAAAACAATAAATTAGCGGGAAGAAAAGCATTTGCATTTATATAGCACCTTTCACATCCTCAGAACATCCTAAAACAGAGTGCAAGTATTAGAGATGAGGAAGTCTGATCCAGAACACCAAGGAGCT
Organism: Cetorhinus maximus; assembly: GCF_964194155.1. Taxonomy (NCBI): domain Eukaryota; kingdom Metazoa; phylum Chordata; class Chondrichthyes; order Lamniformes; family Cetorhinidae; genus Cetorhinus; species Cetorhinus maximus. The sequence continues at coordinate 36,538,413 of NC_135890.1, forward strand.
TTCACTGTTACACTTTGAGCCCTGATATTGTGCCAGTTAATGTAGGGCAGAGGGAGTCAACTCTTTTAAGAAGGAGGTTGACACTATTAAACTTAAGTCAGTATCAGCAGTTGACCCAACATTTGTAACTATTGACTTTACCAAACAGTTTGGTTCAGTTATGATGCTGAGCATTTCAATAAGTGGTACTACACTATTGCCTCAGGGTCTAGGTATTGCAGCCAGAACAACAGGAACATAGTTCTGCACCTACAGTTGTTTTGTCAGCAAGTTAGCTTCTGATCACTGTGTCTTCTCCAGAAGCTGTTGTAAGAATTATACAGAGCATTAAGCACAAATTCACTTTGCCGTCCTGTAAGGGTGGACTAACCCAGTCAGCTTACTCAAGACTAGAAAACATGGATATATCTGTTTCCAAAGACAATATTCAGCCACTGGTGTCAGAGAGCTCACTGAACGTACCTGGAGAATCTAGCTTTCCTGCTATCTGAAGAGGGGACAACATTCTCTACTACAAGGAAACAAAGGTATATGTATAAAGCCAAAAATCAGGGAGAACCCTACCAATTATTCTCAGTTGCTGAATATTTGAAACAGTAAACAGTAAATTTTGGGCTAAATGCCCAAATTAAATGTACTTGGCAGGCATGTTTACAGGTCTGATTGAATGAAGCACTAAATATCAAAGCAAGTGATGAACAAAGAAATAATTAGATAATGGATATTATATTGAAAACATAACATGTCGATGGACAAAGCAAAGATCCACCACTTTACCAATCTCCCACCCAATGCCTGACCTTCTTTGCTTAAGGAGAACCCTGATGGTTATTATCAGAATCTGGATATTAGCAACGGTAAACATAATACAAAAATGATCTTTCACTTAAAATAAATGTATTTCAATCTTCAGGGATTGCAGAAACAACACAAGATAGCATGGTTTAAATGAAGTTAGGAAATATCTTGAAAAGTGGAGGAAATATGTTTTTTAATCAACGTCAAAGTGAAGATAAGGTGCTAACTATTTTCATTATATAATTTGACATGTAGTAAAAGTAGCAGGATCATATTTTTGTTTAATTGAAAAAAAACTGATTACATCATGCTTGGAATAGCAACTGAAGTTGACAGCATTATGGGGTTGAGTGAGGATGCAGAGTTGCAATGGCTTGATCACTGATACATCCCCAGGCTAATCACTGCAACTTCGTCGATGCTGTCTGAGCTGCCTCAGTAATTCTGCAGGTCCATTACCTATCTCATCATACTATTTGGAAACAAAAATAAAGTAACCAAAAATAAACTATAAACCACCAAAGTTCAATGCAATTTTGTGTAAGTGTTGCCTGCCTCTCATAACCCTCCACCCCTTGTAGATCAAAAAGCTGTCTGACTCAGCCTCGAATATATTAAATGACCAAGCTTTCACTGTTTCCTGGGGTAGAGAAATTCAAAGATTAACAACCCTCTAAGAAAAGAAATTCCTCCTCATCTCCATTGTAAATGGGAGACACCTTATTCTGAAACTGTGACCCCTCGTTCTAGATTCCCTCACAAGGGTGAAACATCCTCTCATGATCTACCTTTTCAAATCCCCTCTGAATCTTAAATGCTTCAGTAAGATCAACTCTCATTCTTCTGAATCCCAATGAGTAAAGGGCCTGTTCAGGTTCTGCTATCTTTACCCCCAGCAAGGTAAATTTATTTAGTCAAGCTTACTGTCAGTTTAAATTCTCAACTAAAAGAGGTTTTAAATCATCATTGAGAGCTAGCTATTGATTTGGTCTTATGATAAAGTATCCTCCCCCCAGGAGTATTTAGACTAAACAAAGATATCTCAGAATAAGACACACACTTTACAGGTATATTATAGCAGAAATTAACTCATTGAAGAGTTTACCTCTCTTAGAACTCTATAAGGGAGAATTCGAAAAGAGTTAGGGTCTGTGAGGTTTACAGAATGAGTCTCTCTAAGTTTTTATAATGGTTACTTAATAACTTTATTATAAGCTTAAATCTTGAACTACATACTAATAATGTTTCAAATATTACAGAGTGCAAATGTAAGATAAACTGATTCATCTATGTATAAATAAAGTACAAATTTACTTAAAAGTAAATGAAAGATTCAAATCCGCTTGGAAACAGATGTAGGGTATTCAAACAAATAACAACTTTTTTATACTCACAATTATAAGTATAAAGCGTAGTTTTCTGATGTCTTTGTCTCAGCCTGAGAGGAAACCATATTAGGTCCCAACTCTTCGATAGTCGTGTAAAGCTGACTGACTTTTTTTTATCCAAGTCTCTAATTTCAAGAAAACCTGCTGCCTTTAGAATAACATGATTATTGTCTGTCTTACTGTTAGACCCTTTTGTTTGAGTATTTCTTAAGAGCAGCAAAAAAAAACAAATAACATTTTTTTTCTGAAACGCAGTTGCAGCATTATTGCTCGTTTGTCAGTCTGATGAAGCCTTTCTTCAAGGCCTTTGTGTGTGCATTTGTGCATGTGTCTATTTTTGCAAAGGGTTTTTTGTTGTCCCTTTAGTTGAGTTAAATTTTTAACGCTTTCATTGACTGGGTCAAATGGGATAAACCCATGTGAATATTGAGTTCAACAATTTTAGATCTTGAACTCACTCCTCCATCCCCACCCTCTTTCCGTTTCTTCCCCCTCCTTTTTGTTTTTTTTCCAATAATTTATATGGATTTTTCTTTTCCCACCTATTTCCATTATTTTTAAACGTATTCCACCCATCATTTATCTTTACCTTTTATGCCCTTTTAGTCTTATTTCACCCCACCCCCACTAGAGCTATCTATACCTTGCTTGTCCTGCTATCCACTCTTAATTAGCACATTCTTTTAGATAACATCACCACCTTCAACACCTCTTTGTTCTTTTGTCTGTGACATCTTTTGGTTATCTCCTCCTATCACTGCTTGCTTGTCCCAACAACCACCACCTCCCCCCCCTCCCCCCTAAACCAGCTTATATTTCACCCCTCTCCTATTTTTACTTAGTTCTGTTGAAGGGTCATGAGGACTCAAAACGTGAACTGTACTCTTCTCCGCCGATGCTGCCAGACCTGCTGAGTTTTTCCAGGTATTTCCGTTTCTGTTTTTGTTTTGGGTTAAATCCATGACAGCCCAAACTGTTCACCCTTTTCTCAAAAGACAAACCTTTCATCCCAAGAATCAATCTAGTGAATCCTTTCTGAACTGCCACCAATACAAGTATATCCCTCCTTAAATAGGAAGACCAAATCTGTATTCAGTATTGTGGATGTGGTCTCACCAACACCTTGAACAGCTGTAGCAAAACTTCCCTGCTTTTATACTCCATCCTGCTTGCAATAAACGCAAATACTCCATTTGCCTTCCTAATTACTTGCTGCACCTGCAAGCTATTTTTTGTGATTCATGAACGAGGACATCCAAATCCCTCTATTCTGCATTCCTGCTACATTTAAATGATCAGTTTTTTCTAGTCTCCCTACCAAAGTGGGCAACCATATTATCCTCCATTTGCCAAAATTTTGCCCATTCACTTATCCTGTCCATATCTGTTTCCAAACTCTCTCTGTCCTCCCATAACTTGCTCTCCTACCCATCTTAGTATTGTATGCAAATTTAGCTAACTAATTTAACACTCTGTCCTTTCATCCAAGTCACTAATATGGATTGTAAATGGCTGAAAATTAATATAGTTAATATTACAGCAATTTCTGTTCTCATAACTTTTGAAATTGTTTGACCAATAGTTGTAAATTGTCATGCTACAAGTAAAATATTCAAGAGGGAAACGCACTGCGCCAGCAGCTGAGCTCTATTGCAGTAAAGCATTTATTTGAGGTGTGCGAAAGGGACAAAAACTGTTTGAATGCCTGGATTGTGGATTCAATGCATTCTGACACACAAAAATTATCAAGACAATAACTTATCTGAAACTGCAACATACAAGTCAATGGTTCAGGTCTAAAGACTCCATAGTTGCTGCCTGATCTGATGAGTATAGCTTTGTCTGTTTTTGCTTTCAGATTTCCAGCGCACAGTTGTTTGCTTCTTCTATCACGATTTGGCAGCACCTCTCAAGCTTTACTGGCTTTGGAGGAGAAGGGGTAGGGGCAGAGGTTCAAACAGCTGCTGAGTTACCTCAACATACCCATCTGTGGGATTTTGTGTCACAGCCAGCAGGGTGGGGAATTATAGTTATAGTCTGACAAATGCAGCATGATTAAAATTAATGATGAACAGCAGGAGCTGTGGTGGGTATGGTGATGTGTAGGAAAAATTAGAGAAAATATTGCAAAGTTGGCACCTGCCTTATCCCTGGCGGAGAGTTTTCCCTGCAAGGAATAATGGAAGTAAAAATAAATTATTGTGATTATATGTATAAATGCTGAAATGAACAGCAGGCTGCCTGACAACTTATGATTGTTGAAGTAGCCACTGTCAGTGCCATTAAACCTGCTAACAAGGACAGCACTGCTTTTTTTTTTTTGCTATTGAGCACAAATTCTCCAACACCTCTTCTGACCTCTCATCAGACTACAACCCAACACCAGCCATTCAGCTATCGGTTTCCAGATCCTCAACAACCTCATTTCCTCCTGAGATCTTCTCCCCATGGTTTCCAACCTCACAGTGTCCAAATCCTTGATAGCTCACTTTTACCTCTTTCACAAGTTCTACAAACAGGACTGCCCTGGTAGCCCCCTTGTTTCAGCCTGTTCTTTCTCCAAGGAACTTTTGTCTTTCTATCCCGACTATAACTTTTCTACCCATCTTCAGTCTCCTTCAACATGCATCCGCAACTCTTCCATGCCCTCTGCCTCTTTAACTGTGTCCAGTTTCCGTCTCCGATTGTCCTTTTCCACCATGGACTTCAGTGCCTCTGTTTGCTATGACAATGACCTGTGGGATCTTCACTTCTTCCTTCAACAGGGGCCAAACAGTCCCCATCCCCATCCTCCTCCACCCACTTGTTCATTCATTGAACAACTTCTCTTTTGGCTCCATTCACTTTCTTCAAATAAAAGGTAAAAAATCAAAACATGGGTACATGCATGGGTCCTAGATATCAAACCTGGAATAAGGGGGATACACATGCACATACTAGCTTTATAGCCAACTGCTATGGAGAAAAGTAAATTTAATCCTTACAGTTTCAAAATTGCCATGACAAAGAATATTCAAAGCCTGATGTTGATGGCTAGACGCTTTAAAATTTTTCACCAACAATATAGTCTATAGAAGAGGGTGTGAGATGCAATATTATCTTCAGGTATGCCATAGATCAGGATTGAACTAGAGACACTTCATTCTCACTGTTGCTTCCTCAATATCAGTGGGATTTCATCAACCCCCCAACCCCCAAGATTCTGACATCAGGACTAAAATGGGGGTCTCCAGCTTGTACCTGCAAGGAGCCAGACTGAACGGCGCTATTTTCCCCAGGGGCGGGCATCCCATTAAAGATGGTGGATGGGCTCCTGATTCAGCCGGCCTAATCACAGGGCTGGCAGCTCTAGAGGCTTGGCAGCTCCAATGGGAGAGGTGGAGGGTGCTCAGGCAGGTAGGAGAATATGACGGCATCCCAGAATGGAGGTATGAAAATGATTAAATTTTATAGAAGGAGGTGAGCAGCAAGCCCCACAAAAAGGATGGGGAAGCTCTCTTGAGGGGTTCATTGGGCTGTAGGGCCTGCTGTTGGCTTGATTGTTAGGGGCTGGGGCCTCCACTGCGAGTAGGACCCCTAAAGGTATGCGGGGAGGCCATCTCCATTGCGATGGCGGCCTCAGCATTGTGTGTGTGTGTGTGTGTGTGTGTGTGTGTGTATGTCCTCCACTGCTGGTAAGCCCAAAACATTGCCCTGATTGGAGCCTTAATTCTTTAAATTGACTGCCCGCCTTTGTTCATTGGGATGCACATACATTGCCAGCCCATTGCTGGGAAACATCCCTGATGGGGGGGAATGTGTCGGGGAGCTATAACTCCGCAGCTCCCAAGAGTTTTACTCTGATTTATATACTACTGTCACATACAATGGACATATACATGGAGCTATATACTTCAGTGGTGTTACACACTTGAGGATCGGACTGTTTTGGAAGCAGACAGCTAGTTTTTCAAGTTTGTCTTTGTACTGTGGGTCACTAGGCAGAAAACAATTGTACCGGTTCTTGTCACAATGAAGTGAAAGGTCTATCTTGATGACTACATTCAGTAGTTTTTAAAAAAATAATCCTCAATTCGAAAGTCTCGGATTGTTATTTCTTGTTCCTGTTGGTCAAGTTAGGTCTTAGTGTTCAAAATGATCTTCAAAGAGGATTCTCTTGGCAAAGTGAGCAAGTAGCAAGTCCTGGCGACAGAAGTCAGTACCTGTTGACCTAACAGCACCCAGTTGATTTAAAGGCTCCTACATTAAGTTTACCACTCCCTTGTTCCCTGGAATCTGCCAGCCAGATGGTGTTCAAATCCCCCTTAATTTTATGTTTCCCTCACTCTTTGGAGTTAATATAAAGAAATAACTTATGTTTCCTATTTGGGATTTGAGCTAATTTGCATGCAGCAAGGATCCACAAACAGAAATAAATGACCAGATGATCTGATACAGTGGAGTTGGTTAGAAGATAAATGTTGGCGGGAACACTGAGTGAACTCCAATGCTCTATTTTGAAAAGTACCATGGATCTTCTACATTTCCCTGAGAGGGCAGGAAGACAGAAAACACCTCAAACAGCGTAGCACTTTTTTACTACTGCTGATGTGCTCAGGTCTTAAGAGTTGGGCTTGAACCCATCACCTTCTGGCCTGGGGTAAGGCTGCTACCACTGAGCCAACACTGACATTTGGTGGTGCCAGTCACAACTTAAACCTCTGTATAGGGCTCTTATTAGCTTCCAGTCATCAGAAATTTTAGTTACTACTTTTGTTATGAATTCTGCAGCACTTCAAGTTTGCACCATTGTGCAACAAAGCTTTAATAATACTTATAATAAGACTTTATGAGAGTTCACAAGACAACTGAGGATTACATTGATCCTATTGTATTTTCCTGCAAAATATTATTTTTCAAGTCACTGGTTTCAGATTAAATTGTCCAACTTGCAATGAAAAAGTTGCAAGAGCTTTAAATGGGCAGCAACGCTGTAATGTTTCCATATAGTGCTCGCTTTCATTTGGACTTAAAACAAAGCTTTTTAAACTATGCGAATATGGAAGGGGTGGATAGAAGGCCTCACCCGCTTAGAATCTTTTCCAGTTAAAAGCAAATTAAATTTTGTAAGTCACGGTAAACCACAGAGCAGATGTTCTCAATAGAATTATAGGGCAGGAATTCCCAGTTGTCGGGTGGGCGGGCCCATGAGCGGCCAGGAAATGGTCTGCCGCCTGTAATTGGCCCCCGACTGTGAGTTCACACCATTGATTGACCAGCCAGAGTGAAACGTGCGCTGAAAGGCTCAGCATTACTGGAGTAGGGGCGGGAGCAGGGCGAGCACTGAAGTCTGTGCAGGCGTGGGGGAGCACATAATAGAAGCTCCCTGAGGGCAGAGAGCTGCCTCAGGGAGCTGAAGAACTTTAGAGGCAAAAATAAAGATTTTGAAATTCTGAAAGAAATGTCCCCACATAGGACTCATTCACCTGAACATATAGATTGCAAAAATTCTGTCAAAATAAACTTTTTAAAATTATCGGAAACTTCATCCCGCCCATGGATGAGTTTCCTCAAAAATGCAAATGCTGCCTGGATGATTCGCCCGCTCACCAGTAGTTGGGCCAGCAGCAAAAAATCGTTCTTAATTAAAAAATTAATGGCCTTAATAGGCCGCTTAATTGTCGCACGTGCCCGCTGAAATATCGCCCAAGTGTGCGACAATGTCGGGATGCTCGCCTGACGTCATCACGCGTTACTTTATACCTGATCGGGTCGGGCGCATGCTTGTCCACAGGATGTAAAATTCTGCCCATAGAGGCATTAGGGCAGAAAGAAGCCATTCAGCCCATCGACTCCATGCCACGTATCTCCAAAGATTAGGCAGAGATTCAGTAAGGAGGCATCTCACCTTTACTCTTGTATGCAACATGACTACCAAAGATATGGAACCATGTAACAGGCAGATGAGAAGGTGCAATTACACCTTCCTTTAATAGCCATACAACAGAAACTTACATTGATTTTTTTTCTGATTTAACGTAGTAAAATGTCACAAGAGCCTTCACACGGGTGTAATCAGACAAAAATTGGAAATCGAGCCAAAAAGGGGGAACTTTAGGATTGGTGACTGAATATTCAATCAAAGAATTAGGTTTTAGCAGAGTCTTAAAGGAGGAATGAGAGTTATTGAGGCAAATAGATTTGGGGAGGGAATTCCACAGCTTAAGGCCTAAGCAGCTAAAGGCATGGTTGAGAATTGTGGTGCGAACGAAGAGGGGGAATGTACAATGGACCAGAGTTGGAGAGATGTACGATGCTTAGAGAATTGTAGGACTTCCACAGTGGATGGCCTGGCAATGTAGAAAGCATTGTGCTCACTTTCTTCTCCAGCTCAACTTTAAAATTTCTCACTGTCAGAAATGTTACATTTCGACCACTGAAACATCACTCACCAGGACTGCTATTTTGAAATAATCTTTAGACAACTGAAAAGGAACACGCATTTTTGTTGAGGAACATTGATGTCTCTTAAGCCAGAGTAGCTGGAAAGTCAAATTACCAAAAAAAATGCTGGATCCAGTTCGACAATCATTTGTTTCTCACCAATGGAAAAGGATGCTGGGGACAAGCAGACTGTCAGCAAGTGATGCGAATGTTTTTGACAATGACAACTGGTATTTTAGGCTTCTACAGAGAAAAGATTCTGTGATATTGTTATCTGCGACATTTTGTGAATCTTTGGCTCAGAATAAATTTTCTTCCTGCCATTTTATACATGGGGCTTTTTCATAGTTATGCCTGCTCTGCGTAACCTGGCTCTAATCATCCTTGTTAATCGGCAACCAGCAGCAACTAAAAATTCAACGTCGCCTATTCAAAATTATTACACTGCTTTTTTTTTTTCAATTGTCTAAATGTATGCATATTTTCTAACTGACAATACTTGCCAAAATTATTTCCCCAGGCAATATCTAATGACGAATATTTTTAAAAGGAATTTAAACAAACCACAAAAATGTTATTTGTGCACAACATCTTCTGCATGACTTGAGCTACTGCCTTGTCTGCAACTGTTTTATTGAAAGACTATGACCACCACTTCATAGAGGATTAAAAAATAAAATAAACTTCTGTTCTTATTCTGAGTGACCTGGGTAGACTGACTGGACATGAATAGTACCTTGTCTCCTCAGTGTCTTTCATAGATTCAATCACCATGGTCAGAAATGAAATGAGTTCTCATTTACATTTGTGGCATTTGTATTCTTTTCTTCCAACCTTCACTTATGGTCCTGCCATATAGTGAGGCCTGTATTCATATCTGTGTTATCCACTTACGTACCTTGGTCATATCAAGAACTTGGCAACAATTAGCAGAGGAAATACAACATTGCTATCTTCACTGCTTCAGAGTAAAAGTGGAACTGGCTTCATGATAAACAGCTGGGTGAATCTTATTCCTTCACCTCCAATACATAACAGGATGTGAAAACCTTGTGGAAGTGCATCATTGTATCTTTAGCATGGGACATGATTATGACCAAAAAAACAAACGTGCTCTTTTAGGCACATGCATGCTCCCCCCAAAGAGATGAACATAATTGTCCATGATGACAATGCCTTTTCAAATATTGAACCAAATAGCTGGCTCATAGAGTACTATAAACTCAAAATACAAGTGAAGAGTTTCAATTGCATTTACTACAAATCTCAGGTCTGCCCTAGTTATCTCTCAGGTATGGCTGATTTCTCCTATAATTGGATACTGTATCTGTTATAATAAGAAGTCCACCTTTACTGCCTAATATCAAATAATATGATGATGTGACCTGGAACTAAAACATTGAAGCACTATGTTAAATCAACTGGATATTACAATCTCGTGTCTCTGTACCTGCTTCTTTAGTCTTCTGAAGGTAACTGATTGACACTTCATTGAGACGAATTTGAATACAAATTAACTAACTGCTTTATTGAACAATTATTAAATGAGCAAACAAAAATATTTGTGGTAACCTCACTGCATTTTGATTTAGTTCTGCATTTCTCCTTGTAGCAAGAGAAACAAGTACTTTGATCCCTGTTGGTGGGCTAAGTTCTCATTTCACTAATCAGCAATTTCTAAAGCTGACCAGCTCTCTCTCACTATGACCTTGTCTCTCGCAGTTGATCTTCCCAGCTGACTTATTGAAGATGCATCATATCATTTGACCCCACCCTTAATAAGAACTCATAGGCTTTCCCTTTGACTTCCTTCAGTCCAGGGTTGGTCCACTGGGGCCCCCATTCAAACTGGTTACTGAATTCCTGGATGTGGACCCCAGCCTGATAACCTCCTGTTTGTATGGACCTGGTCTCTCCATCATGTGTGTGAATACCTACTGGAAGTATCTGAAATGTGATAATGATCCAAGATGTCCCAGGTCATTAAGGTAAACTGTTTCAATGGGTGGCTCATTGATTTCAGGTAATCTCTTTAACATGCAGTTACCCTTTATCTTCTCCTAACATGAGTCAGTCTTCCTTAGTCAAGGTGGCAGACTGGTGGGAGGCTGGACCCTGGAGAATTAAACTTCAAAAATCCCAACCTGAGTTCACGTCAAAAACTTATTATAGCTTAAGCCAAACAGCCCAATATCAAACAATTAACACCTCTAATTGTGACAACATCCTTTGCAATGAAAGTAAAGAATCGGGGATTGTGTTACTGTTATGTAATGTGTTCTGTGAGTATAAAAAACAGTCTTGGATGACAAGATACTTAGATGACGGAACTGTAGCTGAGGCAGGTAAGGGGACCCAGAGGGCAGGAGTGTCAGCTTCAGCAATTGTCCAACAGATCTGAGGTTCTTTCAGCTTGTTTGGATAAGAGTGGGGGGGCAGCAGGACGGGTGAGCTGTAGTACAGGAAGTCATTCAATTGGGGGGAGCACAAAGGATTGTAGTGATAATAGGGGACAGTAAAGTGAGGGGGATTAACACTGTTCTCTGTAGCAAGGAGCGAGAGTCCAGGTGGCTATGTTGTCTGCCTGGTGCCAAGGTTCGGGACGTTTGCTCAGGACTGGAGTGGAATTTGAAGTAGGAGGGGGAAGGATCCAGTGGTCATGGTCCATGTAGGTACCAGCGACATAGGCAGGATGAGGAAAGAGGTTCTGCATATTCAATATGAGGAGCTAGGCACCAAATCAAGAAGCAGAACCTCAAAGGTAATAATTTCTGGATTATTACCTGAGACACGTGCAAATTTGGAGTAGGGCAAATAAGATTAGAGAAATGAATGCATGGTTCAAAACTGGTGTGGGAGAAGTGGGTTCCAGTTCATGGGGCACTGACACCAGTATTGGAGAAAGTGGGATCTCTACCATTGGGATGGTCTATACCTGAACCGGAGCTGGTGTCCTCGTGAGCCACATAACTAGGGAAGTAGAGAGGGTTTTAAACTGAATAATGGGGGCAAAGGATCACATTTGGGAGGATGTGGTAAACCAAAGAGTAGAGACAAGGCAAGAGAGACAGGTATTAATATGGAAAATGGTAAACAGACTGTGACAGGAAGGGACAGTGAGTGCAAATCTAAGAGTAAATTAGCAGATAAGATGCTACAAAAAAAAAGGACAGAACTAAAGGTTCTGTATCTCAACGCATGTAACATTCAAAACAAAACAGATAGTGCAAATAGAAATAAATAAGTATGATCTGATAGCCATTATAGGGACATGGCTACAGGATGACCTAGATTGGAACCTGAATATTGAAAGGCACGTGACATTTAGGAAGGACAGGAAATTAGGAAAAAGGTGGAGGGGTGGCTCTGTTAATTAATGATGGCATTAGCATAGAGAGGGATGACCTAAGTTCAGGAAACCGGGATGTAGAAACAGTTTGGGTTGAGATGAGGAATGATAAAGGCAAGAAATCACTTAGGGAGTGGCGTACAGGCCCCCTAATTGCAACTACAAAGTAGGACAGAGTATACAAGAGATAGTGGGAACTTGTCAGAAATGTACAGTGATAATCGGGGAGGATTTTAATCCACATATAGACTGGAAAAATCAGATGGGCAAAGGTAGCGTAGATGAGGAGTTCATAGAATGTTCTTGGGATAGGTTCTTAGAACAGCACATTCTGGGGCCAACCAGAGAGGCAGGCCATACTTGAGCAAGGAGATAGTCTCATAGTGAAGGCACCCCTAGGTAGATCATAATACGATTGAATTTTACATTCATTTTGAGGGAGAGACGTATATGTCCAAGACTAGTATTTTAAACTTAAATAAGGGTAAATATAAGTCATGAAAGTGGAGCTAGGTTAAGAGATAGGTCAATAGAGGTTCAGTTGCAGATATTTAAAGGGATATTTCAGAATATACAGAATAGATACATTCCAATCAGAAGGAAAAATTCCAAGGTGAGGGCCCACCATCCGTGGTTAATTAAAAAAGTTAAAGACCGTATCAAACTTAAAGAAAAAACATATAATTGTGCAATTCATGTGGCAAGTCAGAAGAATGGAAAGAATATAAAAGAACAACAAAGAATGACAAAAAGATTAATAAGGAGGGAAAAATTAGAGTACGAGAGAAAGCTAGCTAGTAATTTAAATATCTATAGAAACTCTTACTATCCATCTTTATATTAAAGATGGATAGTAAGAGTTTCTATAGATATTTAAATAAAATAATTAACAAAGTGAGCGTTGGTCTTATAGAAAGAGCGTCTGGGGAATTGATAATGGAAAGTAGGGAGATGGCAGTTAAATTAAACAGGTATTTTGCTTCAGTCTTCACTATAGTGGATACAAGTAACATCCCTGAAATAGCTGTAAATCAGGAAATGGAAGGCAGGGAGGAACTCGGGAAAATTACAATTACGAGGGAAGTGGTACTGATCAAATTGTTGGGGCTGTGGACTGACAGATCTCCAGGTCTGGATGGACTTCACCCTAAGGTCCTAAATGAAGTGGCTAGTGAGATAGTTGATGCATTAGTTTTAATTTTCCAAATTTCCCTTGATTCCAGGAAGGTTCCATTGAACTGGAAAATAGCAAATGTAACTCCTTTATTCAAAAAGGGACATAGACAGAAAGCAGAAAACTACAAGGTAGGTGGCCTAACATCTGCCATGGGAAAATGTTAGAAGCTATTATTAAAGATAGGAGGGCACTGGGAAAAATTCAAGGCAATCAGACAGAGTCAACATGGTTTTGTGAAAGGGAAATCATGTTTAAACAATATATTGGGGTTCTTTGAAGGAGTCGCATGTGCTGTGGATAAAGGGGAACCAGTGAATGTACTGTACTTAGATTTCCAGAAGGCATATGATAAAGTGTCACATGAAAGGTTATTTTGGAAAATAAAAGCTCATGGGTAGGGGGTAAAATATAGGCATGGATAGAAGATTGGCTAGCTAACAGGAAGCAGTGAGCTGGCACAACTGGGTCTTTTTCTGGTTGGCAGGATGTGATGAGTGCGTGTGCCACAGGGATCAGTGCTGTGGCCTAAACTTTTTACAATTTATATAAATGACTTGGATTAAGGGACCGAAGGAATGGTTGCTAAATTTGCTGACAACACAAAGATAGGTAGGAAAGTAAATTGTGAAGGGGACATATGGAGGCTACAAAGGGACATAGATTGGTTAAGTGAATGGGCAAAGATCTGGCAATGGAGTATAATGTGGGCAAAACATTAAGTTGTCCATTTTGGCTGGCAGAATAAAAAGGAAGCTTATCATCCAAATATTGAAAGATTGCAGAGCTTTGAGGTTCAGAGGGATCTGGGTGTCCTAGTGATGCATGAATCAGAAAAGGCTATAATACTGGTACAGCAAATAATGTTATCATTTATTTTGAGGGGAATTGATTACAAAAGTAGGGAGGTTATGCTTCAGTTGTACAGGGCACTGGTGAGACCACATCTGGAGTATTGTGTACAGTGCTAGTCTCCTTATTGAAGGAAAGATGTAAATGTGTTAGAAGCAGTTCAGAGAAGGTTTACTAGACTAATACCAGGAATAAGCAGGCTGTCTTATGAGAAAAGGTTGGACAGGTTAGGCTTGTATCCACTGGAGGTTAGAAGAGTAAGAGGCTACTTGATTGAAACCTTTAAGATACTGATTGGTCTTGACAGGGTGGATGTGGCGAGGATGTTTCCTCTTGTGGGAGAATCTAGAACTAGGGGTCACTGTTTAAAAATAAGGGGTTGGTCATTTAAAACAGAGATGGAGAGAATATTTTTCTCTCAGAGGGTTGTGAGTCTTTGGAACTCTCTTCCTCAAAAGATGGTGGAAGCAGAGTCTTTGAATATTTTTAAGGCAGAGCTAGATAGCTTCTTGATTCACAAGGGGGTGAAAGGTTATCGGGTATATGCAGGAACGTGGGGTTGAGGCTACAAGCAGATCAGCCATGATTGTATTGAATGGCAGAGCAGGCTCGAGGGGCCGGGTGTCCTACTCCTAACTCGTATGTTTGTAGATACGGTGCCTTATGTTTTCACCACATTGTTTGATGTGGCCCTTTGTTCTAGATTCTCCCACAAGTGGAAACATCCTCTCCACATCCACCCTGTACAACTGTTCTATTATTTATTCTGCTAACGGTATGTTATCTGCAGTCTTCACACTTGTTGTGTTATTAGCTGACAAGGTGAGAAGCATTGCAGAATATCATCAGGATACTCACTAAACTGTACCTATTATTAGTTTGATACATTAAGCACATTTTAAGAATTAGTCACAGGTCATCTGCTGCATACAATTATTTTATCCAAAAAATTGTTTTTGTAATTTGTAAATAAATTTGCTGACAAAATAACTACGGATAAATTAAGCAGGAACTGCCATTAAAGGATAATGGGTTTTAAACAAATTGCATAGCAGAATAATAAAAGAGCATGGAATCAATTTTTCTGACCTTCAGCCCTAAGGAATACCCTTTTTGTGCAAAGGGTGAGGAAAAAGGGAGTAGATATCAGTTATGCCTAGTCACCACCCCCTTTAAGGTGACATGAGGCTTTGGGGGCTTTCCAGGGCAGAATGTGGAGCAGGGCTTGTGCTTGCCATTGGCACAGGCTCACTATATCTATCCTAATTATGCTAATGATAGAAAGGGGTACACTTAGCTTCCTATCTTTATCTACTGGAATAATAAACATGGGGCACAAAGAGGAAAGGGGGTCCCATGAAATTGGCATTGAATTAGTGCCAGGAACCTCCCTTAACCCTCCATCTGAGGGGACACCCCAGCTGGCTAAACAAGGCCCCAAAATGTAAGATAAAAGCAAAGTATTGCAGATGCTGGAAATCTGAAACAAAAACAGAAAATGCTGGAAAATCACAGCAGGTCTGACAGCATCTCTCTCCACAGATGCTGCTAGACCTGCTCAGTTTTCCCAGCATTTTCTGCTTTTGCCTCAAAACGCAAGGTTTACTATTTTTCCAAGCCACTCATCGGACCTTTGGCTGGCTAGAGAATTGGATTTAATGGTGTGAACACCAGAAATATGACTTGAAGATGCTAAAGTGAAGGCCTATATTCCAATAAACTGCGGAGGGTGGAGTTAAATTCTTTCGAGTTATCAACAGTCACAGATTGCAATTCTTTCGAGTACAATCACAGTTCTCGGTTTCCGGGAGTGGGACAGGAACCCACAACCCTCTGATTCAAAGGCGAGGGTGCTATGAACCGAGCCACAGCTGACACCTCCCAAAATTCTTTCGAGTTATCAACAGTCACAGATTGCAACTCGTTCGAGTACAATCACAGTTCTTGATTTCCAGGAGTGGGACATGAACCCACAACCCTCTGATTCAAAGGCGAGGGTGCTATGAACTGAGCCACAGCTAAGATGCAACATTTGGGAGACAGCAAAATGGGTTGTTATACATCTTTTGATTATCTGCTCCTATCACTGCTTGCTTGTCCCTACAATCACCTCCCCCCCACCAACACTTCTCTCCCCCCACCCCCACCACCTTAAACCAGCTTATATTTCACCCCGCTCCTATTTTTACTTAGTTCTGTTGAAGGGTCATGAGGACTCGAAACGTCAACTTTGTTCTTCTCCACCGATGCTGCCAGACCTGCTGAGTTTTTCCAGGTAATTCTGTTTTTGTTTTGGATTTCCAGCATCCGCAGTTTTTTGTTTTTATTTTTGTTTTTGTTTTTATCTCTGTGTTATAACTCTGCTTGATGTTCAGCCCATCATTCACATGCTGGATCTTTGAAGGAATTGTCTCACATTTCAACATTTTCCCCATAACCCTGTAAATTAATCCTCATTTCCAAGTACATGCACAATTATCTTTTGAAAGTTTGAAAGAATCTGCTTCCACCAGCCTTTTCCATGGTGCATTCCAGATCTTAACACTCCTCTGTCTGAAAAAAAAATCCTCAAATCCCCTCTTGTTGTTTTGTCTATCGTTTTAAACCTATAGGCAGGATTTTCCAGTGCCGCCCAAAGTCAACAGAGCTTTTGCTGGTCTGTCAAATTTTCAGTCCTGCCCGCGACAATTCCTACGGCAAGCGGGACTGGAAAACCCCACCCTATGACTTTGATTGCCAACCATTTACCAAAGAAAAGAGTTTCTCACTATTGATTCCATCAAAACCTCTCATATTGTTAAATACCTCTATTAGGACCCCCTTAAACTTCCTTGCTCGAAGGGGAATAATCCCAGTTTGTCCAATCTCTCCACATAATTTAAATTCCTCATCTCTGGTATCATCCTGATAAACCTCATCTGTCAGCTCTCTAAGGCTTTGTCACCTTTCCTAAAGTAGTGCACAAAATCGTAAACAATATTCCAGTTGCGACCTAACCAGTGACTTGTAAATGTTCAGCAGGACATCCTTGCTTTTGTATGCAATACCTCTATTTACAAATTTAACTATGCCACACACTTCCATAACTCCAAGTTAACTTACCATTCTACCTACAAAAGTTTGTGAATATGCGCCCTCAGGTTCCTCTGCCCTTGCAATCCTTCAAACTAGTACCATTTAGATTACACTGCCTCTCTATGTTGTTCCTCCCAAAGTGCTTTGTTTTGCATTTACCACATTAAATTGCATCTGCCATGTCTTTGCACATTTCACCAGTCTATGAACTCCCAAGGTCTGCTACTACCCTCCTCATTATTTACCATGTTGCCAGGTTTGATATCATTGAAATTGTATTTAGTATAGGTCTAGGTCATTTATTCATAACAAGAAGAGCATTGGTGCTAATACTGAACCCTGGGGGGACACCAATGCAAACTTTTCTCCAGTCAGAAAAAAAATATGTTCACCACTTCTCACTGTCTCCTAACACTGAGTAATTTAGTAGCTAAATTACCACCAGTGTTCTGTCTAAGCTATGCAGCAGACTTGAAATTCTTGCGGCGATTGAGCACAAGTACCACCTTTTAAATCACCCTGCATGCACAGCCACAGAGAAAAAAATAAAGGGCCTGTGCAGTTAAATGAATGGGCCAAGCACAACTAGAAACTTCAGAACTAGTTTGAAGTTCTGCATTATCGAGACTCTTACAATCCATATCAGAGCTCATTTGTCTCACAAACTGAGGGAGTATTCACGGAAACATTGCCCATCAGCACTTTTTGTTGTTTTACTGATGCACTGAAACATGAATAAACAATGCACTCAAAACCTGAGTTTCCAAGGTCTTTGTCACTGTCATTTTAAGTACTTTATTCAGTATTTCGAAGTCGCTTAAATCCATGGGATACACCTTCTGTAGTTACCACATTAAAGTGGAACACAATCACTGGAAATATTTTCCTTATAGTGTAAAAGAGATAGGGATTTGACATGGTGCAACATAAAATAGTCAATTTATTTCAAACTGAAACCACAACGCAGCTTTTTCATATTCTCACCAATGCTTATCATGGCATTTAACAATAAATTTTCACCATCAATCCAATGAAATGACTGTTGAACCGATTAAATCATCCGTCACTTTGTCTTGAGTCCCCATAAACAAAAGGTAAGTCACTATGTTTGAAGCACCGTTTCATCCAATAATATTTTGCTTCCGAAATACCATCCTTTGAGTTCTAGATTCTCTGACAACCAACAGTCCAGGTTTCTGTTGATGGGTACACTAGGCTGCCAGATAAACATTCAAAGCTTTCCTTTTTGGATGCTCTATGTTCCTAAGTTAATGGTTTACCGCAATAGACTTAAGGGGTTGAATTTTCACCAAGTCAGAATAACTCTGGAGTCCTTTAAAAATGGTGGGCTGATCCCGATTCTGGGATTCCTGGCTCTCTGATTTTCAGGAGTGCCTTTAAAGGGTGCAGGCTGGCTTCTGTCAAAAGGTGACATTCCTGATCTGGCTGGATCCATCACAGAGATAGGCAGGTCCTACCCCTCTGCAATTATAATGCAGTTGGGCCAGCATTTTAAAGAGTCAATGTTCAGAGCCCCTCAGAGGAGTTGTGAACGCTAGCCTGCGTGAGGGGACCTTTTAAAAGTTGAAGGACAAGTTCCAAATTTCCAAAGGTCCTCCTCATTCCTCCTATGCCAAGGTAAGGCACCCACCCACCCGCATAGCTCCTCATGCCCCCTATGCCAAGGCAAGGCACCCACCCATTACCCATGACCCCTCATCACCTGATGCCAAGGTAAGGCCCCTCACTCAGTCCAATGGCCCTTCATGCCCTCAATGCAAAGCTATGGCATTCCACCCACTCTCCATGGCCTCTCATGCCCCCATTCCAAACTATCATACTTCAATGTCGATTGACCCACTCACTATACATTATATAGAATCAATGAACCCCGTAGTGATAGTAGGATGTGTGAAAAAAGTCTTTCATCCATTCATTACTTCCAACCATGTTAAAAAAAATCATTTCATTACAAGGCAATAAAAAGTGTCAATCACCCAGACCTTTTAAAGTATCAATAACAGAAACCATAAACCCTTGAAACCACTTAACCTTGTGTAAATAAACATTGTGAAATTGACTGCAGGATTCAGAGCATCAGAGCTGTCATTCAAGCAATGTTTTCTCTGAGGCTCAAGCGTTTCAACAAGAATATTGGATTTGTGGGCTCTCAGCCAATCTCATTATGTATAGGGGGGATGGTGAGCATAGCCTGGCATGCAGACATAAGGTGGCATGGATGGAGCATGGGAATATGTGGGAGGTGAGGGGTGAGGGCTGGAGGTCCTTTGTTTTTAATTTAACAGGAACAAAGCCCCACAGCACCAAGGCAGATCTTTTAAACAGGCACTTCAGCATCCAGAAGCCCCTATGGCTGCCTTTGAACTTTTCCCAGGTCAGCAGGCCCCTCACCAGCCCGCACTTGCACCCTGGCATTGAAGATCCCACCTTTATGGGCACTTTCTCCCCAGGCAAGGAGGCTGAGCCGAGAATTTTCCTAACTCCTGCTACCACTTTGAGGATAAAAGTTCAGGCTAAGGTCCCAGTGAAGGCTTTCTCGGTTGGACCTTCTGAATCACAGAGTACTTTCCCCAGTCTGATGCTACAGATAATCCATTTCTCCAAAGTGAAGCTCATGGGCAGAATTTTCCCGTTGGCATGTGGGGGTGGGCCCTGCACGTCAACGTGTAAAATGAC
Source organism: Cetorhinus maximus (assembly GCF_964194155.1). Lineage (NCBI taxonomy): Eukaryota > Metazoa > Chordata > Chondrichthyes > Lamniformes > Cetorhinidae > Cetorhinus > Cetorhinus maximus. Next base: position 36,558,169 of record NC_135890.1, read on the forward strand.
ACGCGGTGACGTCGGGCGAGCATCCCAATGTCACAGCGCGCCATCGCGATTTATCGGTAGGCACGATAATCTCCAATGCGCGCCCGCAATTAATTAACAGGCCATTAAGGCCCTTGAGGCACCAATTCGTGTTGATTTTTCGGGGCCCGTGTGATCTTCAGGTGGTCGCACGGGCGCAACGGGCAGGAGACATTTGTATAAACCTCATCCACGGGTGGGATAAGAGGGTTCAGTGGGGTCGTGAATGTGCTCAGTCAGATATTTAATTTGGAAAGTTACTGATACTTGCCTGTGTGAGAAGAAATACTTCAAAACTCATACCAGCTGCTTGGACAGGACTCACAACCTTCAGGTCAGCACTCTACAGTGAAGCTACTTTTTGGGGCCTGCAGGTTTCAGGAAGCCTTCCCTTAGGCTGGGAATGGGAGCTGAACTCTCCACTGGAAGCACCTCCTCTGAGGAGGAAGGGAGGGATAGAAAGGGGAGGAGGCCAGGAATCCACATTCAGCCTCCAGGGGAGCGACCTTTGGGAGGAGAGGCGCAGGCACAAAGGGGCGCAGGGCCAAGAGGAAGTCCAAGGCGGAAGGGGCCGCAGAAGATGCCACTATCCTGCTGCCAGGGTATACAGGCGGCAAAGCAGCTACCTCAATATGTCTGAGGTGCAGTGCCAAAGGAGGCCCCGTCTCTCAAGGGAGATATTCAACTCTATCTGTCAGATGATAGGCCCTGAGATCTCCTCTAAATGTGTGGGTGGACACCTCATGCCAGTGGCTCTAAAGGTCACAGCTGCCCTCAACTTCTATGCCTCCGGCTCTTTCCAGGGCTCGATGGGTGATCTTTACGGAGTCTCCCAATCAGCTGTTCACACTTGTGTCAAGCAGGTTACAGACGCTCTGTTCAGGCGTGCATTGACCTTCATCCACTACCGCTGGGACCAGGCAAGTCAGGCGCAGCGATCCAGACGCTTCGTGGCCATTGCTGCCTTCCCCCGTGTCCAGGGTACAATAGACTGTACACCTGTGGCCATCAAGGTGCCAGCAGGTGAGCCCGGTGCCTTCGTCAACAGGAAGGGCTTCCACTCCATGAACGTGCAGATAGTGTGTGATCACAGGATGCAGATTCTACAAGTCTGTGCAAGGTACCTTGCAGCTCCCACGATCCCTACATCCTCAGACACTCCCAGGTGCCGGGGCTCTTCAGTGCTCCAGCCCAGCTGGATGGATGGCTGCTGGGTGACAAGGGCTATCCCCTCAGAAGGTGGCTCATGACGCCTCTCCGCCATCCAAGAACAGAAGCTGAGCAGCGGTACAATAGGAGTCACGCCTCCACAAGGGCTGTGGTGGAGAGAACCACCAAGATGTGCTTCCGATGCCAGGACAATTCAGGGGGAGGACTCCAGTGCCCCCAGATCATGTACCGCTGATAGTGGTTGCATGCTGCACTCTCCACAATCTTGCACTGGAAAGGGGCAACGCTGTGGATGAAGAAGATGTTGACGTAGTTGCTGCGGCTGCACACGATGAGTCCAGCAGTGAGTCCGAGGATGAGCACGCACAGGGAAATGCTGAGGGGGTAGACGCTGACCCGGGACTACTCCAGGGAGGTAGGGACACCCGGGAGGCTTTAATCCAATGAACCTTCAGCTAGAACACCACAGATGGACCTCCAACAAAAGCATGTGCTACAGGCTCCATACTCGATACCTGAGTGCTAAATGTGCCTGGATAGGGACATTAACTAAGGGCCAAGTCAATGAAGTGCAATGTGACACAATTCACTCGTATCAACATGGATAACCATCCACCTGCAGCGGAAAAGAATCACCCTCAGCCATGGTCACATGTGTAACAAAATGAACTTAAGGAAACAAAATGACAAAGGTGTCAAACAGCACACTAACTAATCATGACCTCATTGCGGGACAACACAAAAGCACCAGTGGGAAACCCGTGGCGTGCCTAAGGTGCCTTGCATTTACACTTTTGGTGCTTTGTCTTGGTTCTCCCTCCTTGCTGGCACTGGTATCTGAGACAGCTTGCTCACTGTGCTGTCCTTTTGGCCTTGGTGGTGGTCCTCTGGCCCATGGACCCTGTGTTGACCCAGCCTAGAAGGGAGCGGCCAGTTCCACAGCTGGCATCTCCCCAGTTGCCGCAGCCTCATCGGATGCAACGGTCACAGGCAGAGGGGCGGAGGAGTTGCTGCCCTCATCCGGAGTGTCCTGAGGGGATCCCGCTGAGACGACAGGCAGCTGCTGCGCTGACGCGAGTTCACTTCGGACCTCCCTGCTCATTATACTTGGTGCCCAGACCATCTCCCACACTGGCACTGACCAGCTGAGATCAATGCTGATGTGAGGGTTTGCTGGTCCGAGCGCATCCCCAGGAAGCCCTGATTGGTCTCCTGGAGAAGCCTCTCCACGAGAGTCGCCACTCTCTCCATGGAGGAAGCATGGCGCTCGGACATGAGGCTCATTGCATTGGTGATGGTCTGCGTGGACTCCTCCACTACAGAGACCAAGCCAAGCATAGCCTCATGTATCTCCCCTAGATCCTCCCACACATCCTGCTGGACTTCCAGTGTTTGCTGCCTCATGGACGACTCCAGAGGCACATCAGCTACCAACTGAGCATGTGCCTGGTCCCTGCAGACCTCCGACTGCTGGCGCCATGGGCGCGCTCTGTCTCCGCCAGCTCCTCCAGCAACTGTGAAATGCCCTCGCCACTGTGCCCTGGGACACTAGCCAATGATCTAATTCCCACTGAGGTGCTAGTATCTGCGCTGGTGCCTTCCTGGCAGAGATGGTGTGACGCTGGCGGGTCAGAGACTTCAGGGTCCTCAGCTGTGAGAGGGGGCCCCTGTGCCTCCTCCTCCCGGCCCTGCTCCAGTGATGCTGAAAGGAAGAACAAGGACGTTTGATTAGTTAACATGGAGAAAATGTCAATGTGCATCCCTGTCCCCCAGATCATTATGCGCTCATCCTTCCATAAGCAATGGTCAAGCCATGTTGCAAACTTCAATCACTGAACATTCAGCAGTGCCATGGCTGCTGAGGTACTAATGGTGACCTCAGTGCTGGGCAAACATACCTGCCCATGGCTCCTGAGCCTCACCGACACCGGTGGACCTGGGCACATGGCACCTCTCCAGATCGAGGGCCTCCAGCTCGACCCTGGTAATGATGGCCAACTGGGCCGGCCCTCCGCCAGTCCTCAACCACTCGGCGGCAGTATAAGCAAAGGAGAAAAGAACATTGATTGGTGCAACTTGTACCTGGAATCTCGTCACTGCCATCCTACCCCAATCAGAGTGGGACATTGCAGGACTCCAGTGCCTCCTCACCCCCGCTGCTGCCACACACTCACACAAAGATGCCAGGCCTGTTCCCCGGCTTGGCTAAATGCTGTCTACATCATATTTGGCACCACACAATCTAACCTTGCAAAGCGTGGAGGCACAAGCACGTGGAACACAAAGGGCAGCAGATGGATCGATGCCCTGACGCCTGGAAGCTCCCCTCCCAGCATGTCAGCACCCTGACTTTGACATGTCCTGGAGTTCCAGCACTGCGCCTAGGTGTAGATCCTCCAGGTTGCCCCCAAAACAGTAATGTGGGTGTCACTGTACCACATGCTGCGGGTGTAGAACCCATCTCATCGCCACCCTCTCAGGATGACCTCGGCATGGGCAATATCTGCTGGCCCACCCAGAGAAGGACACATGCTGTCAATGATTCAATGCAGTAACTGCACTCAGAGTTGGGGGGGTGGGGGGGACAGCCTACCTGCTGGGTTAAGTAACCAATGTCAACATGATACTCGCCCTTCCCAAGTGCAATAGGTTGTTAGGTTGTTGAAACGCTTGCGGCACTGGATCCAGGTGTGTCATACCACGTTGGAGGAGGTCACTATCTCCGCCACCTCCTCCCAGGCACGTTTGGTCATGTGGAGGGGCCTCCTCCTCCCGTCCCTGGGAATGAGGACCTCCTGCCGTGCTGCCACCACCTCGAGGAGGGCAGCAAGACAATCGTCTGAGAAAAGAGCGGCACAGTGGCCCTCTGCCCTACACTCCTGCCTGGCCTGCTCACCAGCAGCACTCTGGGGAGCCCTTCCGCTGGCCATGTTTAACAGCCTTTGCAAGGCTTCAGGAGCTCTTTTAAACAGGCCGCCGGGTCGCCATTGGACCCAGCGGTGACAGCAGTCCCTCCGCCACTGCCCGCCCACTCCCGCTGTCCTTGGGAGCTGCGTTTCACGCTGGGCGGGCCTTAATTGGCCCGCCCACGTAAAATGGCAGCGTGGACCCCATCACGCCCACTCCCGCACGACCCACCCGACAGACAGAAAATTCTGCCCCATATCTCCGATCATGCTGCTATTTCACATGATTGACTAAGGCCTGATTGATACCAAAACAAAACTGGTTAGATTCTTGAATTTAAAAGACGACAATTCAGTCATGTAATGTGAGTGTCACTAGCAAGGTCAGCATTTATTGCCCATTCCTAAATGGCTTTAAGAAAGTGGTGATGAACCATGTTTAGAACTGCTGCAGTCCTTGTGATGAAAATACTTCCACAATACTGTTAGAGAGGGAGTTCTGGAATTTTGAGCCAGAAATGACGAAGGAGCCGTGATAAATTCCAAAATTGGAATAGCATGTGACTTAGGCGGCAGGTGGGTGTGGTACTTGCAGGTGATGGTGTTTCCATGCAACTCCTGTCTCCTTGTCCTTCTATGCAGTTGGTTACAAACTTGGGAAGTGCTGTTGAAGAAGCCTTGGCAAGTTGCTCTCCTGCATCTTGTAGATGGTACACACTGCTGCCACGGTGCACCAGTGGTGGACAGTGTGAATGGTCTAGGCGGTGGATAGATGCCAGTCAAGTGGCTGCTTTATCCTGAATAGTGTCGAGCTTCTTGAGTGTTGTTGGAACTGCACTCATCCAGACAGGTGGACAGTACTACATTACACTCTTGACTTGTGCCTTGTAGATGGTGGGCAGGCTTTTGGGAGTCAGGAGGTGAGTTACTCACTGCAGAATACCCAGCATTTGACCTGGTTTTATGGCCACATTTTAATGTGGCTGCTCCATTTAAGCTTCTGGTCAATGGTAAATCCCAGAACATTGATGATAAGGGGAGGCGATGGCATTGTGGTATTGTCGCTAGGCGAGTAATGCAGAGAATGTGGAATTTGAATTCAATAAAAATCTGGAATTAAAAGTCTAATGATAGCGTTTGTTGTAAAAACCCATGCTGACCTTGCTAGTGACACCCACATCACATCCACCTTCACATTGAGGATGCCCTCCATCGTGTTGAGTGGCACTATCACTGTGCTAAATAAGATAGATTTTGAACAGATCTAGCAACTCAACACTGGGCATCCATGTGGGCCATTAGCAGCAGCAGAACTGTACTTGAACACAATCTGTAACTTCATATCTACCATTATCATCAAGCCAGTGGATCAACCCTGGCTCAATGAAGAGTGCAGGAGGGCATGTCAGGAGCAGCACCCGGCATACATAAAAATGAGGTGTCAACCTGGTGAAGCTCCAGCACAGGACTACTCGCAAACAGCATAAGCAGCAAATGATAGACAAAGCTAAGCAATCCCACAACCAATGGATCAGATGTTCTGCCACATCCAGTCGTGAAGGGTGGTGGACAATTAAACAACTAGCTGGAGGAGGCGGCTCCACAAATATCCCCATCCTCAATGATAGCGGAGCCAGTACAAAAGATGAGGCTGAAACATTTGGTACAAATCTTCAGCTTGGAGTACAGAGTGTATGATCCATCTCACCCTCCTCCGGAAGTCCCCAGCATCACAGATGCCAATCTTCAGCCAATTCGATTCACTCCATGTGATATCAAGAAATGGTTGAAGGCACTGGATACTGCAAAGGCTATGGGCCTGTCAATATTCCGGCAATAGTACTGAAGACTTGTGCTCCAAAACTTGCCACACCCCTAGCCAAGCTGTTCCAGTACAGCTACAACACTGGCATCTACGCAGCTATGCGGAAAATTGCCCAGGTATATCCTGTACACAAAAAGCAGGGCAAATCCAAACCAGCCAATTACCGCCCCATCAGTCTACTCTCAATCATCAGGAAAGTGATGAAAGTCCAAGCTATCAAGCGGCACTTGCTTAGCAATAACCTGCTCACTGACGCCCAGTTTGGGTTCCACCAGGGCCACTCAGCTCCTCACCTCATTACAGCCTTGGTTCAAACATGGACAACAGAGCTGAACTCCCAAGGTGAGGTGAGAAAGACTGCCCTTGACATCAAGGCAGCGTTTGACCAAGTGTGGCATCAAAGGGCCCTAGCAAAACTGGAGTCAATGGGAATCAGGGGGAAATCTCTTTACTGGTTGGAGTCATACCTAGCACAATGGAAGATGGTTGTGGTTGTCGGAGGTTGGTCATCTCAGCTCCCAGACATCACTGCAGGAGTTCCTCAGGGTAGTATCCTGGGCCCAACCATCTTCAGCTGCTTCATCAACAACCTTCCTTCCAGCACAAGGTCAGAAGTGGGGATGTTCGCTGATGATTGCACAATGTTCAGCACCATTCGCGACTCCTCAGGTATTGAAGCAGGCCAAATGCAGCAAGGCCTGGACAATATCCAGGCTTGGGCTGGCAAGTGGCAAGTAACATTTGTGCCACACAAATGTCAGGCAATGACCATCTCCCACAAGAGAGAATCCAACCATCAACCCTTGACATTCAATAGCATTACCATCACTGAATCTATCAACATCCTGGAGGTTACCATTGACCAGAAACTGAACTGGACTAGCCATATAAATTCTGTGGTTACAAGAGCAGGTGAGAGGCTAGGAATCCTGCGACCAGCAGCTCACCTCCTGACTCCCCAAAACCCCTGTCCACCATCTACAAGGCACAAGTCAGGAATGTGATGGAATACTTCCCACTTGCCTGGATGAGTGCAGCTCCCACAACACTCAAGAAGCATGACACCTTCCAGGAGAAAGCAGCCCGCTTGATTGGCACCACATCCACAAACATTCACTCCCTCTACCACCGACACGCAGAAGCAGCAGTGTGCACCATCTACAAGATGCACTGCAGAAACTCACCAAGGCTCCTTAGACAGCACCTTCCAAATGGATGACCACTACCATCTAGAAGGACAAGGGCAGCAGACACATGGGAACATCATCGCCTGGAAGTTCCCTTCCAAGTCACTCACCATCCTGACCTGGAAATATATCGCTGTTCCTTCACTGTCGCTGGGTCAAAATCCTGGAATTCCCTCCCTAACAGTACTGTGGGTGCACCTACATCACATGGACTGCAGCGGTTCAAGAAGGCAGCTCACCACCACCTTTCCCAGGGCAATTAGGGATGAGCAATAAATGCTGGCCCAGCCAGCGACGTCCACATCCCGAGAATGAATAATAAAATAAATTGATAATGGTAACTCTATTCAATGGCATAGGAGGTGGTTGGACTCTTTCTTTTGGAAATGATCAAAGTATGGGCACTTGTCTGTCATGAATGTTACTTGCCGCTTTGTAGCCCAATCCTGAATGTTTTCCAAGTCTTGACACATGTGGGCAGGGACTGCTCCTGAAAAATTATGAGTGAAACCAAACGCTGTGCATATATCAGTGAACATTCCACTTCTGACTTTATGATGGAGGGAATGTAATCGATGAAGCAGCTAAAGATGGTTGGACCTAGGATGTTGTCCTGAGGGACTCCAATGTCCTTGGGAGAGAGAATTGGCCTCCAACAGCCACAGCCATTGTGCTTTGTGCTAAAGTATGACTCTAGCCAGTAGAGAGCTTTCCTTCTGATTCACATTTGACTTTGATATTACTAGGATTCCTTGATGTACACTCAAATGCTGCCCTGGTGTCAAGGGTAGTCACTCTAGCCTCAGATCTGGAATGCAGTTCTTCTGTTCATGTTTAAACCACATCTGTAATGAGATTTTTAGTCGAGTGCTTCTGGCAGAACCCAAGCTGAGCACCCATAAGGAGGTTAATCACCAATAAATAAGTGTCACTTGATGGAACTGTCAACGATACCTCATCACTTAGCTGATGACTGAAAATAGGCTAATGGGACATTAATTGGTCAGATTAAATTTGTCCAGCTTTGTGGACAGGACATACTTGGGCAATTTTCTGCTTTTACAGGTGGATGCCAGTGCTTTAGCTGTACTGGAACAGCTTAGTTAGACATGCAGCAAGTTGGCTGCAAAAGTTTTAGCCTTGTCTTTTGCACTCATATGCAAAGATGGAGTTATATGTAGAACCTCTTCCATCCCTTAGTTGTTTAATTGTCCACTGTCATTCGTGACTGGATGTGGCAAGATCGCAGAGTTTCTATTTGGTTGTTGGATCGCTTGCTCGGTCTATACTATAGCATGCTGTTTCTGCTGTTTAGAATTCAAGTCGTTGTGTGTTGTAGCTTCACCAGGCTGCCACCTCCTTTTTATTTGTGTCTAATGCTTCTTCTGACATGCATTTCTAAACTCCTCATTGAGCTAAGGAAGGTCTCCTGGCTTGATGGTAATGATAGAGTGAGGGATATTCCATGTTATGAGATTAGAGATTCTGGTGAAGTACAGTGCTGCTACTGCTGATGCCCAGTTTTGAGCTACTAGATCTATTTTGAGTCTACCTAATTCAACACTGTGGTAGTGCCACATATCATGGTGGAGCATGTCTTCAGTATGAAGAAACAAAGTATTTTCCACAAGAATTGTGTGGTGGTCAGTCCCATCAATACTGTCATGGGCAGATAGATTGGTGATGACTAGGTCAAGGCTGATCATGGCTGTAGTAAAACTTGAGTGGTGTAAGAAGAATTTGTGGTGATTATCAAACAGGTCTGAACCCTCGTTTGGATGTTTATGAATATTCCCTGCCCAAGTTGGGAGAGTTGTTCATCAATCTCAGTGGCAACCAAGAATTTTAGTTTAGAGAGAAAAATAAAATGCTGGGGACATTCAGCAGGTCTGGCGACATCTTTGGAGAGACAAAGAGAATTAATATTTAAGGTCAATGGCCTGAGTATTTTCTGTTTCTCTCTGATTTCCAGCATCCGCAATATTTTGTACAATGTAAGAATGTAAAATAGGAATGGTTGAAGGGCTGTCCAGTGCAATTTTCAATAACTGAAAGCAAGCAAGCAAGCACATAATATAATAGCAAGCACACTATTATTAGGGCATTATTATTCTAATTTACTACTGATTTTATTAGTTGATGCCTCAAGACTTGTGACATCTTTATATTAATGCATGAACAATAGAAATACTGTAGCTGTGCCTCATTTTCAATCTAAGAAGTTCACACAGAATGTCACAAACGAACACACAAATTAAGAGCAGGAATGGGCCATTCAGCCCCTCGGGCCTGCTCCACCATTCAATAAGATCGTGGTGATCTGATTGTGGTCACAACTTCACGTTCCTGCCTATCCCCGATATACCTTTGACTCCCTTGTTAGGCAAGAATCTATCTACCTCTGCCTTAAAAATATTCAATGATGCTGCCTCCCCCACTTTCTGGGGAAGAGTTCCAAAGATCCATGACCCTGTGAGAGAAAATAAATTTCTCCTCATCTGTCTTAAACGGGAGATCCCCTATTTTTAAATTGTGTCCCTGAGTTCCAGTCTCTCTCACAAGGGAAACATCCTTTCAGCATCCAGCCTGTCAAGTATGCTCAGGATCTTTTGTTTCAATAAGATCACCTCTCATTCTTCTAAATTCCAATGGATACAGGCCTATCTGTCCAACTTTTCCTCAAGATAAGCCACCCCCACCCACCCCCATCCCAGGTATCAGTCAAGGGAACCTTCTGTGTATTGCTTCTAATGTATTTATACCCTTTTTTAAATAAGGAGACCAAAACTCTACACAGTACTTCAGGTGTGATCTCATCAACATCCTTTACAACTGCAGCAAAACATTCTTACTTTTATAAAAGCAAAATACTGCGGATGCTGGAAATCTGAAACAAAAACAAAAATAGCTGGAAAAACTCAGCAGATCTGATGAAGAGTCATACGGACTCGAAATGTTAACTCCGTCTTCCTCTCCACAGATGCTGTCAGACCTGCTGAGTTTTTACAGCTATTTTTGTTTTTGATCCTTACTTTTATATTCCATTCACCTTGCAATAAGCAACAACATTCCATTCACAATATTTCTTATGTTTCTGGAACAATCCCTTGGACTTCTGTACAATGAAATTTAACAATTGGCTATTCTTCGTGTCCTAACTAAAGAGTACTAACAGGTTGCTCAGCCACAGGGAACATTACAGTCAAGTCTGATCTTGACTTCACACATTGATACATGCAGATTTCCAGCAGAGATCATCTCACACTGAACTTGCTGCCCAGGCATAACATCGCTGATTGAGGAACAGACTGTCGATTTGCTTTTCAATTGAAATCATTGGCAGTAATTCCAATTTTACCTCCTGGCAGAAAGTTGAAAATCTATTCCATGTTGAGGCGGTGGAAAAGTGGAACTGGTCTATCAATAAAGGACAAGAAAGTCGAGGTCTTCCTTGTAAATTTTCTACCTTTCCTTTCTGCAATCCAAGTTTGGGTATGGTTCCATGGTATTTGGTCACCCTCCAGTATCTTGCCTAAGTGGCCATCTTCACATATTGAGTAGACATTGAGGGCAGGATTTTAACTGCAAGGGGAGGTGGCGGTGGGGATTGGGATATGGACATCTGAAGCCCTGAAAAGTGATACCGCATCGGGAACCTGACATGATCCCTGCCACCTCTGTGTTTAACCCAGGTAGATTTGCAGGTGAGTAGGGAACTCCAGTGGAACTGTTGGATAGGTAATTTCAATATGTAAAACCCCAATTATTTCAGGATTGGGCCCAGCATTCTGATGCTAGCAGCCAGTGCACAGGTTTCCCAAACTGTGTGGAACTCCGATTCAAGCAGGCTAGAGCACAGTGGCAATGCTTGTTCAGAGAAGGCTTCCCGACCTGTCAGTTTCAAAGGGTGAAACTGAGGAGCTGCAGCCCTGTCTCGGAGAGAGGCTGGTGCTCACAGCACTTCTTCTAAGAATGTGGTCTCACTTCTTGACAGGTGATTCCAACTTCTTGGAAGTCAGCTCACCTGTCTTGGGCTTCACTCACCTTGATCAGCCTTTCCCTGTTGGCTTCACTGTGGCACGGAAGCAGCCTAGGCAGCTCTATTTTGGACCTCCGATGAGGAACAAGAAGAGCATCAGCAGCAACACCAGGAGCAGCAGCAGCACCAGCTGCTCTCTCCTCAGCCACTAGCTACTCCACAAGATGGAGGGAATGGACACAGCGGTCCAGCACAAAGGAGACGAGGGTCAGCTCTCTCAACTTGTGAGAGCACCAGTGCCTCAGGACACTCAGGCCTACACAGGTCATTGCTGAAATGTGCAGCCTTCTGCCCAGTGGATCAGGTGGAGACACATTGCCAGTTGCTGTTAAGGTGGCTATCACTGGTGGACCCCCCTTCTCAGTTCTCTGCCTCTCGCTGGACTTCTGTGCCTTCTTTCCCTGCAAGGACAGGAAGCCGAAAGTTATGAGTGCGAGAAATGGGTTGTGTGTAGAGGGAAGGACAACATTTGTGGAGGGCGACTGCGAGACATGGGTACAAGTGGGCAATAGGGTAAGGGAGAGAGCGTGAATGTTGGCTTTTCAGATTGGGATGTTGAGGAGATGACTGGAGAGAGGGAAATGAGTGGGCTGCAGGAGAATGCTCGCAAAGTCAGAATTTGGGGCTTGGCACCTGAAATCGGTTTGGCACTCACCTTTTCTGCCCTACTAAGGTCCTGGATCCTTTTGGTGCTCTGTACCCAGGTTCAAGGAACCACACTCCTGATGTTCACTGCCATTCTCGACTGCTTGGTTTGAGAGGCTTGATCTCTTCCTCCCACCCTTGCCATGCATCATCTCATTTCAGTACCTCACGCCCCACAGCAGGGCCTCCAAATAAGAACAGAGACCCAGGGAGCAGCCTTCCCAGGCCTCCTCATTACTCTGTGGTAGCTGAAACCTCAGGAATCAATAGACATTTCAGTCATTCTGACGCATGCCAGGGGGTCCCTTTAATTAAAAATCCTTCCTTTGACAGATATGTGGCATCATCCTGCCCGTCCTTTCTGATTGGTCAGGGACCCCGAGAGCAGGATGTGAATGCTGCGGCTGATTTAAAGAGCCACTGTAAAGCCCGCTGCAGATTCCAACAGGATTCCCAAGCCTGTACCTGGCCTCCTCGCTGCGTGCAGATCCGTTTGGATAAAATTCCTCCTTGTGGGATAGTTAACCAAGTGGTGTCATAATGAAGTGTAATTGTGGCTTCATCTGACAAAGGAATTTTCAGGAGGAGATGGCTGGATGTTGACCAAGGGCAGGCACCTGCCTCCCTAATGCTGGTATGCAAGTTACATCATGTAGCACAGGACAGAATGGGGATCAGACTTGGTACATTTCTGGCCTGTAGGATCCAACTATCCACTGGCTTAACCAGCTGAGCCAGTAAGGGTACAATGAGGCCCAGACTTTACATCCGACCTGGACTAGTATAAGCTGCTTGATTATTTTTGACGTTCTTGGAAATGCCAGCCTATGAAGTATGTAATTAAAATATGCAATCATATATAATAAAAATTACCCAAAGCATGAAATGAAAAGCTGCAAACTGTCGAACGATATTTAACAAATTGATAAATATTGGTTGTATCTGAAATGATTAAAATTACCTTTCCTTTGTTTGATAATATTTATTTTCTTGTAAACTAATTTAGCTGCTGAAGAGACTTTGTCATCTTATAATTTAACATTATTTTAGATTTGGATATATAAATATACAAACTGCTTTCACAGAGGCAGGTGTAAAAGATGCCATTATAACTTTCTGTGAATGCCTGCAGACTCAGAGGACTATTCAGTTGAAGCCCAATTTATTGTGACGCCAGGAGGAATCTGCTCCATAGCTTTATTCTCACTTGTTTAAGCACACAAGAACTAGGGCTTGTCCCAAGCAGACAATTTCATTACACAGAGCATGTGTTTTCAGTAGCAATGCTGACAGAGCATATAGCCTGTAGCAGCAAATGTCTCATTCTGTCCTCAATACAAGTATATGTAAAAAATAGAAAGTAAAACAGATCAGTTTGACTTGGCTAATTAAGCATAATACCTGTGGCCGATGCCACAGTAATTCCAAGGCAATTTCTTAAAATTATTTAATAAATTTAATAAAAATGATAACTGCAGAAGATCACACCAGCTTTGCACATTGGTAAAGAATGCAACACATGTTTTCAACAATGTCAAGTCAACAGACAACACCACAGGCTATACTAGAATTTAAAAAAAAGTCAAAGAAAAGATTTACTGGATAGTTAGAAGTCCATGACATGCATGACAAGCACTAAACTGCAAAATCTCACTGAAAACTGCACTGAGGTCTTTAGGAAATATGGAACAAGAAACCAATTAGGTTTTCCATGGTGAATGTCACAAGGGTCTGTTGACGTGCAAGTGCGGTCAGTAGATACAGCCAGGAGGAAGATTTGTTTACTTACTGCGGGCATTTTGAGGCAGTCAGTACCAGGAAACAACTGGAATGTGATTCAATACTATAGGATCTACAGGTTTTCTTTCTTTATGGACGCTGGGATATTAAAATAATTGTTTTGCATAGTTTGTTCTTTACTGGGATCACAATACATTTTTCAGCACATGCCCCATTCTGTCTTTCCTATCCAATCTCAATTGGTGTGTATTGGGATTTCCTTTCTAGAAGGACTCAGCCGTCAATGCTCTGTATCTGATATAATCATTTTCTACTGTAATTAACATTCTATTGAACAACTTATTTCACTAACAGTCAAAACCCACAGAAAATGACATGTTACTTTTTCCATTCTGTATGCAGACTTCCAAACACAAAGGAGATACTGTGGAAAAATCAAATTCCAGAATTTTACAAACTCAATATGTTTTAGAAAAGTGTAAAGAACTTACTTTTTCATTTCTGTTGGACTGTGAATTAAAATTACAATGGCTGCAGTTTCAAAGACATGTCTACTGGAACAGTGTGAGGGATATATACAATGTTGCTGCCCTGGAACAGAGTGTGCCATGAAAGACAGAATGGTGCCAAGGAGGAGTCCAGTCTAAAGGGGAACTGGCTGGCAACATTGGCTCCTAACCAGGTAACCAGGGTTTGTGTGAGAGCAGTGCCACAGAAAAAAAAGCTCCTGGCCTGAACAGGGAAAAGACCTAAAACCTCTTTCTCCTGTATGTGTAAGATCCCAGTAATTCTACAGTAATAGCTAGCTGTTTTTTTTTCTTCCTCATATGTCAATAACCTGCTCTCTTTCTGAAAAACCCCTATCAAGAGGAAAATAGGAAAAATCACCATTAGAGACATTGAAAAGCAAGTTTTTCAACCAGTGAACTGAAGACTGGAAGTGCTGGAAGACCACCTTGTGTCATCAACAAAGAACTGAAAGGAATTTGGAAGACAGCAATCAAAATAAACCCATTGAATCCTGTACTCCGGAATTGGTGCTATTGAACTGTTTTATCCCACCTTTAACTCCATGGACAGAATTTTCCCCCCATCGGGGCAGAAGTTCAAGAGTGGGTGTGTGGAGGTGCGCCTCCAATTGTTGGGGGCACGCCGCCATTTTATGTGGGTGAGCCAATTAAGGCCCACCCTGCGTGACGTCCACCAGGAAGTGCTATGCACTCCCTGTGCAGGTAGGGGGTGATTCCCTGAGCCAAGAGTGCGCTGTTTCATGCATGCATGTGAAAGAGCACACACATCTCCCTGAGGCTAAGTGCTGCCTCAGGGAGATCGGCTACACATTAAAAAATATAGAAAACAGAAAAAAAAAATTCCCTGACATGTCCCCCCATGTGACACTGTCACATGAGTTGGGACTTGCCCATCACTTTCAGTTTCACTTTTATTAAAAATTTATAAACATACATGAAACCTCATCCCGCCCATGGATGAGATTTCATGCTTTTTCTGAAGCCCGCCAGGGCTCCCGGCCTGCCCGCCAACCTTAAGGTTGGACGGGCAGGTCCACTAATTACATTAATTACTTTGTCAATGGCCTCAATAGGCCATTGACAGGTCACCAGGTGCACGGCTGATTCGGCTGAGCCCCCGCCTTCCTGAAAATTGAAATGGGGTAGGGTAACGTCAGGAGTTCTGCCCGGTGTCATCCCGAGTCATTTTACACGTCAGAGAGCAGGCCCTGCCCCCTGCTCGCAGACCGGGAAATTCTGGCCCATGTTTTTGTTTGTCTTGTGTGTCTTGTATGCGTATGTAGAGAGATTTAAGAAGCGGTAGAGTTTGGGTTATTGAGTTAGAAATTAGCAGTTCATATTTCTTTCTTTTGCTACTTGTTAACGACAAATTGTTCAATAAACAGTTATTTACTTATTAAGTTTACAAACCTGGTGTTCGTATTCTGTTAACCTAAATTAAACAATTAGGTGTTTTGATTAAACTTTTCACATTTGTCACGGTTTGGGGAGCAGTGGGGCTTGATATTGTGGCGCACTATCCCCAGTGGGTCGTGACAAAAGGCTGAATTGACATGGCCGCATCGCAAATTTTGATAGTTGATAATTAACAGTTCAAGGATGCAAAGTGCTTCAGTAGAGAACTATATATCAACCTGGTCTTCCACTTCAGCGTTGTACCACTTGATGACAGAGAACGTTTGATATTTGGCAGTGCAAATATTCCTGTGACATTATAACAATGGTCTTTTTGGACCCAGGTGAGCTACCAGTTTTTGTGTGTGTCTCAAATATATCAGGGATACGTCTGGCACAATATATGTCTGCAATTTTCAGGAAATTCAATTCTTTATGCAGATCACTGAATCCAATGATTTTCTCTTTGCAATTCTTGAGAAGCCACATGTACCAGCATTTCCATCCAACATTCTACCTAATTGATGCAGGAAAACAGAATTTTCATTGAGCAGCTGGGCTGGATTTTCTTGGAATGGATGGATTAGGAGCAGAGAAGGAATTTCCCTACACTCATTGTCACATCTTATACTCGGTGAGCTCTCTGTGGGATGAAGGTGTCACAGGCAGTCCCAAGGGAAATTCAGCTGGAGATTGCTGTAGCATTGCAAGAGGCAGGAATGGCATTAAAGGGACAGAAGCAGCTCCAAAGTTGATGGAGCTCCAGCCTTAATTAACCTACGGTGGTATAGCAGGGCCAAATTGGAGGGAGAGGAAGCCAATACAAGACGAATGCTTCCCGAGGCCCTCTGCCACCTTTCCGATAGCAGCCCCAGAAAGTTAGATTAAAATGGGAGTGGGCAGGGGACAATAAGGAAGTCCACTGGGGACCTGTACTATGCTTTCATTCACATGTGACAGCATGTGATGGAACTGATGGGAATGGGGCAAAGGAAATTTAAGTCAGGTGGTGAGGTGATGGTAGCCTCATCACTGTTCCCCATCATATTCTGAGCTTTGGGACATCCAGCAGCTTCATCAAGGTGTGGACCATGGGTTCAGGAAGCGAGTGCCTTCACAGCGACCTCCTGAATCCTGGTTTCTGCCTGAGAAGCCTCTGCGATTGGATATCCCCAGGAGGCCTATGATCCCAGCATGATGCCTCTGATCAGCCCACCCTCCAATCGCTTGGCCTGCCAACACTGCAAATCCTGTGATTTCCCCACACCCAGTCTTTGAACTCCCCCACATCCCCCTCCCCCACCCAACCTGGGATCAACAACCCATCTGATCAGCCCTCTCCTCCTCCCACTGCCCCCATCAACTAGACGCTCCTCTCCCCACCCTCCAACCAACTGAACCTTCCTCCCCTTCCCTGATCAAACCCCCTCCTCCCACCTCTCCCACTTCATTGCTCCCCTCCCAATTGACCACCTTTGCCCTGTGCCCCAATCAGCCTCCCTCCTCCCATCCCTCCACCATGCCCTGATTGATCCCTCCGACTTCACTCCCATTGACCCTCTCCTCTCTTGCCCAATCTAACCACGTCCTCTTAGCCCGACACTTCGTCCCCTCCCCCAATTGACCCCCTTCCCCAGTCGACTACCCCCTTCCTCCCAATTGGTCTCCTTTCAACCACACCCCCTGGATTGACATGCCTCTTCCCCATTCCGATCCCTCCCTACCCACCCCGGCTCCTAATCAACTTTCGTGCTTCCCTCACCAGCTCCCCACACCCTCGGCTTGGGCTTACCTACCTCTGCAGTTTCCATCTACCACATTCCTGCGCAATGGAACAGCAGCCTGTCAATCAGATTGGTTCCTCCCGCAGAGTCAATCAGTGACATAACATAGAGTTAAAAATCCATCGCACGTGGGGCAACTCAAAATTATGGGTTCACTTTCTAATTAACACCCCCCTGCAGGTCAGGTAAGTAAACATTCACCCCCACAGCACCCAAGGTGGCATCAACTGGTGTGAGATATTTACAAGTAACCAAAAGGAAAACAGACATTATTATTGTCCTTGGTCAACAGGAAATCATCTCAGCAGCAAGGCAAACGTACATGTGCACATAAAGAAAAAAAGGCCGAGCTACTTCTTGCAGTAATGCTTCCAAGCATGGCCCAGTTTCCCAGCTTCTCTGATGGAATTACAACAAACAACATAGCATCGTCAGCCCTCCAGGAATGGCCATGAGTCTACAGGAATGGGAATCAATCTCCCGGTGGCCAAAGAAAGCATTCCGGAAGATTTTAAACCGCAATATCAGTGGCGAAGGGAGCAGGTGCGCAGACTGGACTTTGACAAGGCAGAGTTTTTTTTCTCTCTACGTTTGTTTGGTCTGTGCCATCTGTAATGCGGGGAGAAAGGTAGGCCCAGTTATAATTGCAGCAGTGGTGGGATGAGAGGAGGTAAGGAAGCCTGGGGTGGCAGCAGTCCACATTTTGACCCTTGAGAAATAATCCCACAAGGATAATTTGAGCATTTAGCTTCCATCTCTTCTGCTGTACCACTGAATTTTACTGAGCAGAGCAGCCATGGCAGATATGCCACCTGGCAGGCAGTTAAAATTCCATCAGGTCCCTATGTATGCCACAGGGCTCCGGTTTTCATACTGAGCTCTCCAGTGATTCAAGTGGGCGTCTTGATTGCCCAGTGGAAGGTCTAAGAGAAAATGGCATCAAAGCAGGGACAGGTCAGTAAGCCTATCCCATCAATCTGAACTCCATTACTGCTCAGCTTCCACAGGATGAAGGGTTCAACTTCGATTTTAATCTAGATAAGGCAAATACTACAGTACAGAAAATGCAGGATATAACTGCAACCACACAGGTAGTGGGGATTATACAGATCAGAACTTAGGTTCTCAAGGGAAGATGACCAGTTGTACCATCTTTGTTCTTTGGCCATTTAACAGCTGTTTTGTAAACAGTAATAAAGCTTTGACCGTATTCATAAGCCACCGATTATATATTTTCTTTCTTTATTTTGAAAACTACAACATTCAAAGATCCAGCATTGAAAATGTGAAGTATCCAAATGGCACATACTAGAAATGCATGCAGCTATCAAACATTTCTATGGTTATCTATTTGGAAATTTCAGAAATAATGCATGACCTCAAACAGGATTTTTCAGGTACTTTAAAAAGCCTTTGCAATGCTCTAGCATTCTCTTTAGATTACATCTGCAATCAATACTCCAATAAGATTGCCAGGATCAGAACTGATATTGTTTTTCATGGTGAAAAAGCAAGCTACAGGCCATTTCTATGCCCTGCTGTACTCCTACTAGTTGTTGCAACCCATTTCTCTAGAAAGTCAACATGGAACTTTTGTTTGATAAAAGTCTGTTGTTTGAGTTTCTCTTTATATGATAAACACTTCCTAGGAAAAATAAGGAAAAGTGTTAGTTTATTGTTGGCTTAGGCATTTCCTCAAGCAAAACACACTCTGAACTAGAAACTCAATAAATGGCTGATAATTCATGTACAAAATACAAACAGACAAAAATAAATCTTTCCACAGGGTGGGACTGGAGCTGGCAAGCAGTTAAAACGGAGCAGCTCCAATTCCTGCTCCGTTCCTACCCGTTTCTGATTTTAATGTTGATTGCTTTGATGGTGGATGAATTGGCCACTGCCTCAGGCTAATCAGGGTCCTCTGACATCAATACACAGTGTGGAAAATCTTTCTGTGTGAATCAGGAAGTTTTTTCAGTTTAACATTTCAGGATATGTTTTTCCTCCTGATTTAATGGATTTGTTTTTCTAAATGATTTCTGGAAAAAAAAAGGACCAGAATTTTGAAACTATTTTTAAGTGATTTTTTTTTCCAAAGAAAGTGAGGTTGTGTAGAGACGCTGTCGCTGGGTCAAAATCCTGGAACTCCCTTCCTAACAGCACTGTGGGAGTACCTACACCACATGGACTACAGCAGTTCAAGGAGGCAGCTCACCACCACCTTCTCAAGGGCAACTAGGGATGGGCAATAAATGCTGGCCCAGCCAGCGGAGCCCACATCCCGTGAATGAATAAAAAAAAAACACAGGGGTATGATGACAGCATATGTGCTTTGTTTTGTTTACACAGGGAATTCAAAAATGATAATTCCTTGTATAAAAATGTCTTCTTTATTTCAGTGCAATAACTTGTCATCTTTCAGCTAGCCCATTCTACTGAGAAGACAAAAAAAATTATTTATTCATCAGCAGTAGGTAAGGAAATTTCCTTTTGTATTATTTTGAAATCTGTGCAGCTGTCTGCATTGTCACACTTCCTGTAAGAGACTCAGTCATAAGTTGGTTGCCATACTGAAATATAAAGAATAATCACATCTGTCGTGGAAACATAAGAAGATGATGCAAAATTGTTTCCCCAAAATCTTCTGCTTGCCATTTTTCTTTATTAAAAACTCAAATATCTCTGATACAAAATAAAGATAGGTTTTTAAACTCCATAAGGGGTGGGAGTGGGTTGGGAGGGGTTAAATCGGCAAATATGCGAAAATCAACACCAAGATTTCCCGAGCTCACCTTCTTCCATTTTAACCTCAGCGGCAGCCAAGAATTCCACTCTGGAGAGGCAGATCCATCCTTATAATATTTAAATGAGGCTCTGTTCCTCAGATTTTTGGCAGCCAATTAAATTTAATGCTGGCTTGCTAGATTTCCCAGGGTTCAGGAAACCTAGCAGCTAAACGGAGGGGGAAGTAGGTGAATCAAGCAGGCAAAAGCTTTTTACAGCTTTGTGGGCCAGGAGGAGCAGGAGTGTGCCTCACGATTCCCCCAAGAAAATGTTCTGTTCTGACTAACCAACCACCATTTCCCCCTTCCTTGCACTGGCATCAACTCTGCAATCTCTCCTTATTGTCCCCATTCGGTTCCTGCTCCAGTCTGAAACACCCATCATCTCCCCATGACAAACCCATCCTTGAGAACCCACACATGATCATGCAAATCAGTCCCATTTTATTGTACAATATTTGTTTATGCCTTTTCACTTCCATCCCATTTATAAATGTTTTTCATTATCTATTTTTGCCCTTATAATCTCACATTCATAGATTTTCAAATATGCCTCTCTGTCCTCTTCAATCATGGACAGAGGCCCCAAGATTTATGCGTGGTAACCATCTGCTACCCATTGAACTGCACATTACATCTGGCATAATATTGGATCAAGAATAACTCTGCCTACAGAAGCAAAACTAGCATGGTATGAAATTTTCATGCCTTTGTATCTTGTGAAGCCATCCTATGAGACACCTGCCACATCAAGCAGTGTACAGCATAAACATGTATCGAGGAAGTTGCAAATGCTGTCTTTGCAAAGGTCAATATTTTCATAATGGAAAGAACACAGAATTTGGACAGGGCACACAGCTGTCACTAGAGAGCTCAGTTTCATCCAGTACAGAGAGATCCATGTTAGGCTCAGAGTACTTTAAGAGAAAGGGTTTGCAGTTCATTAATTAATGAATGAATGCAGAAACGTCATTATGCACACCAATGGCCATAAATCCAGCAAAATCATGGCATTGCCATTTTGTACAAATTCCAGCATCCACCTTCTTTGAATGAGGGGAAACAATGGGTGGATGGTTTTCAACAGACCAGAACAATCTTCTTTTAACTATTACTGCTGATCCCACTGAGAAACCACATTAGTAGTTGTGGAGTACATTGGTTGGGACAGCTCAGCATCTGCCACCCCCCAGCTGCCACTTCCATGTCCCAAAAAAGACATGCTGCTAGTGCACAATTACTGTACTATGCATTAAAACACTTGCTAGTACTTACGCAGGGGAATTACACTCTTTTTGTGTGGAGCTCTGAACAGGAGAGTTTGTACAGTGCAAAGTTTTTACCTACTCCTTAAAATCAGTTGGTTCTGCAAAACTGATTGGATAGTAAAAGTTCCCTCCTTTCCTGAGGACGAGCAGGTAGCAATGGACAGAAGAATCACTAGAAGAGACTGCCGCAAACAACACTTCACAAGACTGCTAAACGCTGGTCCAGAATTCTGCCCGCTGAATGTAACAATAATGTATAGAGATTGAAACAGTAATTAACTCAAATGTAAACTATACTGGAAATGTATAAGATCACGACACAAAAGTCTGCATTGTAATTTGAGCTGACATATTTCTGTAGATTCTTTCCCAGCCATGGCTGGTTGTGTCTGAATTCAGGCACCAACAAGGTAAAAGATTCCAACTGACTGTACAGCGCAGGCATTGACTCATTTGAGACTTTAACCACATCATCTCTGCAGCTCTAGCAGAGCATGGCAGATTCATGTTCTCTCTTGGAATTCATATGGATGCATTGTCCTCTTAACCATTAGGCTGGTGTGTTTCCTATAAACACATTTCATAAGCTACATCATTTTTTGATACTTCCTCTAATTCTTTATACCAGACTCCTCTCACAACACTTATAGTCCACCACTTCATTACTGCATGAGATAAGATGATTAACCGCTACTTTAGACAGTCCTAGCTGAAGATTCGCTCATAAAAAGGACGAAAATCATTTGAAAACTCACAAATGCGCTACCAAACGATTGCAGTAAGATGAATCATGTGTAATTAGTCATTGTGATGTTGTTTGCATGTAAAACAAAACACCAGAAGTTTTTTTTATTATAATGGAACCACTGAAAACATTGAGATGAAATAGATAGTAAGCATAATATTGCTTCACATAGTTTTAACCTTGGCATTCAAAGCGCTAACTAATATATGCAACTGAAACTTAAAATGTTGCTAACATCAACGTATATCCGAACATTTTATCCCCCCATAACCATAAGGCTGCCTTTGGTGGTTCAATCACACTGTCGTGGGACCTTGATTTGTATTTATTAATGAGGCTCCTATTAAACTAAAACCAAAGGTCTTCAATTGGCAGGAAGTAAGTGGAAAATATAGCTGGTCCTTTGCTTCATTTTTGCTATTTGGCAAGAGCTAAAATTCCTCCTTTTGGTTTTTAGGATGAATTCTAAAAAAACAATGAATTGTTCTGGAGTGAAATTTTAAACAATTACACATACACACATTGACTGATCTCATTTTCCCTCAGTCGGTAAGCTGTCTGCATGAGAGAGAAGTGGTGAGCTGCAACATCCGGTGAGCTGCCTTGAAAGGAAAGCAGATTTTTTTTTCAAATTGAGGCTGGGCTTCTACATTTATAGAGTTGAGAATAGCTTTATTTTCTAATCAGGAGCAGTGGGAGCAGCTCAGGTCTGTGTCAAGTTAGTCCTATTCTCTTCAGTTTTACAATGATTTGTGGGCCCACACGAAGAAATGTAAAGTAGACAGGTACAGTGTGGAACATCAGACCAATGGTGAAATTCTGAAATAGCAAAGAAGTCGGTAGTGTAATTGTCCTGGGTGCAAATACAGTTTACTTACCATATTCTCTGTCTAAGGTCCAAATCATTCACTGGCTAAAATCCCATAGAACAGAGTAAAGAATACTTTGCATCAATTTTTTCTCCCTAACTATTTAAGTGACAGCTCATTGGATACCTACATATGATGTATAAATCTAAACAGCAGAATATATCTTGCCAATTTCTACATTAAAAACAAAGTTATATTTTGACAATATTATTGTGGGAAAATGAGATCAGTCATTGCGTGTATGTGTAATTGTTGAAAATTTCACTCCAGAACAATTCATTGTCTTTTTTAAGAATTCATCCTAAAAAACAAAAGGAGGAATTTTAGCTCTTCCCAGATAGCAGAAATGGAGTAAAGGACCAGCTAAAACAGACTAGCTATATTTTCCACTCCATTCCTGCCAAATTAAGACCTTTGGTTTTAGTGGCAGATGACCCATCCACTTTAGTATAATAGGAGCCTCATTAGTAAATATAAATCAAGGTCCAATGATAAATATCCAGTGTCATTGAACCACCAGGTGAACCTATCAGGAAGCCAGCAAGGCAACTGAGGCAAGTAAAAACCTTTCCTTACTAAAAAATGTCCGTGGCCTGGATTTCGTACCAGGGTTCCAACCATCGCATCGGGATGAATTCTGGGTCGGGAACTTAGAGATGCAGGCGATGGGACCCTGGAAGCGATTTTGGATTAAGTGGCTGCCTCTGGCAACCCTGTCCAATTAGGGCAGGCAGGCTCCTGAGGTTGGAGGACCAATAGGAAGCCCTCCAGTACTGAACAATTGGTAGCCCAACCATCAAAAGGTGGGAGCTGCCGATGTACTTAGGAGAAAGAAAGAGCCCTTCAGGATGGAGGCACTCTCTGTAGCACTTTAACAAATTTATAAATACAAAAGAGCCAGGCTGTCAGAAGGGGGCAACCCCTCCACAGCACAGCTTTAGCCCTATGGCAACAGCAGATGCGGGGGGCGTTTCCTTGCAGTGTGAAGTGTTGCATACCACCCCCCGCCCCCGCATCCCCCCTCCCCCCCAACCCCGGCCCCACTTTGCCAACTGGGGGTGGCTGCCTCTTTCTGTCAACCATTTATCAACCTCAGCCTGGAATTTTCCAGTTGTTGTTGGCAGAGTGGCCTTCATAGGTCCTTTCCTCCTCCAGG
This sequence comes from Cetorhinus maximus, assembly GCF_964194155.1. NCBI lineage: Eukaryota > Metazoa > Chordata > Chondrichthyes > Lamniformes > Cetorhinidae > Cetorhinus > Cetorhinus maximus. The sequence goes on from NC_135890.1 coordinate 36,582,229, forward strand.
TGCCATGCTCTAAGAGGGCATTGGCAACCATGGACTTCCACTGGGTTGGTCCTTGATTATGCTTGGAAAAGTACTGCAGTGGTTTACCATTGCCTTCTGCAGAATGGCTGACCAGAAAACTCTCCTGCTCTTAACACTGGCCATCAGGCATTTTGGAGGGCTTACAGGCTGATAATCAACCGGCCACATTATAAATGCACCTTCCATGGCCATCAAGTCCTGAACTAGGACTTGAACACAGAGCTTCTGGCCTAGAGACAGGGACGCCACCACTGTGCCACAAAAGCTCCTCATTGGCCCTTTAGGTAGTCTAATTTGCCACCTGCAGCCAGTGGATAGGTAGTTGTCGCCTACTCTCACCCATCCCTGCCGATCCAGCCTGTTCCAAAATGACCCGGAGGTGGGAACATGCCAGCAGAACCAGTAGGTCCTGCGGAATTGTTGGCTTGCCCACCTCCGGTCCTGCCTCCTGCAGTCAAATGAAAATTTGTCTCCAAGCTTCTGCCTCCCAGCCAAGGGACCTTAAAAACATGATAATCTCCCATTCCAGGCTTACCCTGCTGCCGGCAGCCCTCTTCTGATGTTGGCGGCTGGGATCCACTTGATCTTCATCGTGTCCCACTGTCAAGTTGCTACTTTCTACCAGAAATGTCTAAGCAAGTGCTGGGCGGAATTCAAATGAGGCCTGGTTGTCTCAAAGTGCTCCAAATCACAGTCTGGTGCAAGATTGGTGTCTGCTTCTCTTAGGAGGCAAAATCAGTACTAAAATCTAGCAACAATGATCCAGAAGCAGATTGTTGACAGCTGGTTTCAAAACTTAAGCCTCAGAATTAATATGAAGGAGATAATCACAAATAGGGAGCCAGTGGGTGTGAGAATGCACATATTTTAAAGTCTTAAAGAAATTTACACAAGTGATTTTGTTATATAAACATGTCAAATGTATGGTGAATATTTTTTGATAAAGTTATTATAGTGGCTTAGTCTAGAGTGTTCGCTTAAAGCAATATCAATCCATTTGGTTACACAAGTCTGTTTGAAGGCTTGTCTTGATTTCTGATATAGAGCAGTTGAGTTTTATTGAGGTGACTGTGCTGTCACAACAATATTTGTATTCATTTAAGCAACAATGGAATACGTGCTCACTATTGGAATAAATAAAGATAGAATGGACAAATAAAGAACTTAACCTTTGGTTTTATCCTTCAATCATCAGTATATCCTCAAGCTGGAAGGGCAGCACAGATGCCAATCCATTATTTATTAAGTGGGAACCATCCATACACATGCTATTCAGCTGCTTGTTTGGCTTCATTTGCAGAAGCAGGTAAAGATTTTCATCACTGAAATCTGGATTTTCTACATGCTGTCATGATTATCGTTAATATGCCAAAATAAAATTGTATTACCTCACACATGCTTCATATTTGGAATGAATAGGGAACGTGACTTCTCTTAGGAGTTGTGTGTTATTTTATGGCCTGAATCTTCTGGTCGGTGTGTGGGAGCAGGCCCTGCTCGCCGACACGTGAAATGACACGTGGTGACGTTAGGCTCTGGTGCACGCCCGCTGAACTGTCAAAGGCCTGTTAAGGCCATTAATTAACTAATTAAATTGATTTTCAAGACTCCCCATCCAACCTTAAGGTTGGCGGGCAGGCGAAGAGCCCAGGCGGCCTTTGGATTTTACACGAAACCTCATCCACGGGCAGGATGAGTTTCATGAAGTGTTTATTAATTAAATATAATGTATTCTGAAAATTCATAAACATGTCCCAGATCATATGACAATGTCAGGGGACATGTCTGAGTAATTTTATTTTTTACTTTTTGGGATGTTTTATTATTAAAATAATCTCCCTGAAGCAGCTCTGTGCCTCGGAGATTTCTGCGCTCTTTTGCGCGCATGCGCGGAAGAGCACAGGCCCCAAGTCTCCCCCCGCCCGTAAAGGTAGCACTAAGCGCTTCCGGGTGTGCGTCACGCTGGGTGGGCCGTAATTGGCCGCCCACACAAAATGGCAGTGTGCAGCCGATCATGGGCAGCAATCGACTACGCACCCGCCTGTGACCGCTCAACAGGGAGAAAATTCTCCCCTATGTAATCTTCACCTGTCCTCCTTCCTCTCTCTACTATCTTGGTTTTTTTAAAAAAATAGACAATGCTAAAATAAAGGCAGATGGCCTCACTTTTAAAGTAAACAGCAACTATTTTGTTATTCTTCCTTGTTGAGGCTTCACTGTGTTCACGAGCGCTCAGCTGGATAGTCCCTGAAAATGGGCACAGAGATTATGACATGCAATTAACCACTGCCTGTTCAATGTGATACAGACAGTGCTAACTGCGCCATTTAGTGGCTGCACGCATCACAGCAGGGGGCCCAAAACTGCAAAATTGCAAGCTCACCTGCATCTCTTAAAAAGGGAGGTGCATTGAAACTGGAGCTGGTATTGGCAGTCATGCAGGAAGCGAACCTGACCTGGAAAACAGTGAAGAATGGCATTACACGGGAGGGAGAGCAGGCACCAAGATTTTTGGACTCTGCACTGGAGGCCGTGGTGGAGGAGGTAGAAAGGAGGGTGCCTTGCATCTGCGGGGGGTGACCTGGAGGCTCTCCACACATACACTCAAAAGGTAGTGGGAGCAGATGGATGTCAATGCCAGCCTTCTAGTCCCGTGAACCTGGATGGAATGCTGTAACAAGTTCCATGACCTCACACGAGTGATCAAGGTCACTTCAAATGTCATATCCTACCAACTGCACTACCAGCCTCCGACATCGCTCAAGTTACCACAGCCCCGTTACATACCTACCAACAATCTCTATCAATCAGGACTCATATTAAGCAATTATGTGTTTCACCTCACCCTCGCACACTTAGCACTGCTGAAAGCCTTACACCCACATCTCACAACTTTGACAGACTGCTAGCTATTCAATCATGACAGCCACATCAGCCAAACCGATTGTATCACCCTCACTAACACACTTCCCTCTCTCTTGCAGGACAAAGTAATGCTTGACTGGAAGTGACAGGAGTTAACCGGAGAGGAGACTCTCTATTCCATGAGTCTCATGGAATAGGTGGTCTGGCCATTATTAGGATGCCCACTGCTGAGGTCATGGAGAGTTGAGATGCTGGAACCATCAAAAATGACAGTATCCTAATACCTAATCCTTCTTCTCACATCTTACTATCCCTTCATACTACCCTCTCTTCTAATTTGCAAGCTATAGATGATATAAAAATGCACCTCTTACTTCAAACCCACTCCTCCCCTCGCCACAACATTACCTTTGTGCCTTTACCCTTTCAGACATTAAGAAGTTGAACCTGATCAGGCAACGGAGGAACACAAAAAGTGATGTTGAAGACACAACGCCGTCACTTGATTTCACACGAGCAGCCACCAGTTCAGATACTTGCACATTGTGTTTCTTTGAAGGTGGGTCAAAGGTGAGATCTGCAGGTGGTGAGACAGCAAGCATAAATGGGCAGGAGTTAAGTCCAGTGCGGCTCGCCAGAGGACGAGGTCATATATGGGTTCTGCTTCAGAGGATGCATACAATGACCTCAATGGCTCAGCCAACAGAAGAGGGCTGATGGGTATACACAATAAAACTCTGAATGCATTGGGAAGTTTGTCAGAAAACCTGCGTTCAATGTCAAAGAGCCTGGAGGGGTCCAGAAACAACTTGACATCGAGCTTTGTACAGAGCTTGGAGCCCATCCTTTGCAGTGTAGAAGTGGTGTCCAACTCCGTTCACACTCTTATGGACCCAACCATAACGGAATGTCTGATGGTCGATGTCGTAGCTTCAGCTGCAACACACGTAGCAGCAATCCAACATCTGAGTGCTGCTGGAGGAGCTCAAACAGCTGTCAGCACTGCTGTGGATCACAATGTGCAAAGGAGTTTGCAGGGTATCACAGCAAGATCACAATCTGTTCTCCAATAGATTACTAGGATTGCTGAGGCACTGTCCTGGGGGAATGGCAGTGGCTTCATGGAGAATAAACCCGCTGTCCTATCTGGAGAAGACAACATTTATCCTCCGATCCCTGCCACTCGTCCAATGCCCATGCTGTTGCCTTTTGGCCAGCAAGCCCACAATGGCTCATGCCAAGATGGTGCAGTCTGAAGCCAGGTCTGCTAAGTCCGGAGCTGCTTTAGGCCATCTGCAAATTCCTCTACTGAAGGTCAGTAGCCTTCCACCAACTATGTTGCAGCCACTGGGATAGCACTGTGCAGGAGTGCTAGGATGGGCAAAAGCACTCAGAAAATAAGCATTAAGGGAATGCAGAAAGATAATTTGTTGACTTTTGTACGTAGCATGGCATTATTTCATTTAGAAGTTTGGTTTGGAATGTTTATTTTTGTGATGAGTTTTATTTTTGCGTTGTGACCAAGTAAATGCTGTGATGGTCAGAGTTAGTCAGATTGTTGTTGTGGTGTGGAACTGTGTTGGTGTGGAACTGTTGTTGAATGGGGGATTGGGGCTGCGATTAATAGTATTGCACTCAGGTGATTTCTTCACGGGTGGCTCGTGTAGACAGGAGCAGTTTTGGTCACCTCCTCCCTTCCTCTTGCTCTTCTTTTTCTTCTTCTTCTCATATTCTTGAGCTAACCCCTCATGACGGTGAGATTGTGCAGTATGGAGCAGACCATCATGAATCTTGAAACCCACTCTGCTAAGTACTGCAGGACTCCTCCAAAGGACACCATTATTGAAGCACAAACAACTCACATATTGTTTGTCACTGAGGTTCAGGTAGGAGATTTGCTTTCTGAACACTCTGGTTGGATATTAGAACTAGGAACAAGAGAAGGCCATTTAAACCCCTCGAGCCTATTTCACCATTCAATGAATCTGTGGCTGATCTGAGATCTAACTCCAAATGCCCATCTTTGTCCTATATCCCTTGATATTTCTGGCTGACAAAAAAATCTGTTGATCTCAATTTTAAAATTACTAATATGGCGTCCAGTGCAATTCATCCCAAAGGTGGGACCAAAGGCCCAGGGCGCCATTTTGGAAGTTTAGTGTTGGGCCCAGAAAATGGGTATAAACAATCCCAATTTCTCACACCCCATATCTAACATTTCACATCAACCATTTTAATGCCTCAGCATTTCAGTTCCATGCAGCAACTCAATCTTCATGGGTCATTACAATGAGTCGCATAGAGCTTTGTGGTGTCCATTTCTTTAAAAAAAAACTAATCGGCTTCTATTATTCCATCAATCCTTGCAGAATTCTACTATGAAGCTCAAAAGGGTAGGATAAGAAATAGGTGCTTTGCATATAAGTATTTGGCCCTACAGCAAGAATTCCCTTTAAAGAATATGCAAACCTACCCCCTTACTCCAACCCATCCCTGTCTGAAAGATGATTTTAATATATGGTCTCCAGATAAGGAGTGTTTCAGATATTAAACTAAAATGAACAGACACGACACTTGATCAAAGACAAAAGGCCCAGACGCCATCCACCAATGGTTTCCGATTTCAGAGAGATTACTTTTTCTCTTCTGATAAGTAAAATCAGGTGTCGTGTAATATGGGCCTCTGACTCCAAGTATCTCTGTTCCCACTAAAAGTGGAGCTCACGAGGAACCATCTGGAACTACTTAAAATTAAAGCAGAAAAGCATACAATTAATTTCCAACACTTCTGAACATAATGCTAAATTCCAAATTTAAGTCTTGGATTGAGTAACCTTAGCTGAGCCAAGGTCTTGGACTCACCTATTGTCTATATTCATATGTAATCATCTGGGAGAGATATAAATGGCAGCTGGTGTCTACTCTTAGCTGCCAGCACTTAGCAAACCTTAGAGCAGCATGGTATGTATTCGAGAAATAAGGACATGTCCAGGGAGAAAAGTGAGGGCAGGGTGGGAACTAATAAATTAACTCTAATTAGCTTTAATCTGGAGGTATCAATGGAAGAGCGAGAAAGAATCTGGTAGTACAATGATGCTGAGATTAAATACACAACTGAACTGATACAAATTCATAAGAGTCATGAAAGACTCGATTAATGCATATTCCTTGGTCTTTCTTTCCTGAAAGGGGCAGGATTGAAGCTGAGTGCAAGTAAAATAGATTTATGAAAGCCAATGTATGGATCACCAACCTTTTGGTTAGTGCTTTGAAACAGATGGGAGCCTCGCTGATCATACAAATCATGATTCTATAATGTCAATAGAACCCTGATAGAATCTTCACCAGTGGGTGGTGCATGTTCTACACACACTTCCCACAAGTTTTTGTCCTTAAGCAGCCCAACCAGTGCCCCTTAAACGGACCACTGTGGGCACTCAGTAAGAAGGAATATAAAGGTTTGTAATTGCATTTGGTGGGTCGTGCCTTCCTTCTGGTCACATAGAAATCTAGCCCTGCTACCCCGCCCCTTGATGCAGTGGCTCTCTGCCAGAGCCCCCATGATTACCTGATTGTCTTTCCCCAACTTTGACTTACCTGGATCAGCTGAGCTCTGGGGTGGAGCTGCTGGATTTTCAATTTCCCCCCAAAAAATCAGCGAGCTGCTCCAAATATGCACACAGCTCGCTAAGAGAGCATTACTGAGACCCAGCCTTGAAAATTGTTCAGAATCTGGGCCGCTTCCATGGAAGGGTGACAGGTTCACTCTACCCATTTCCCACTCAATGGAAATGGTCAAACTAGGCAATAATTACATTTAGCCTACGCAAAGACTTTTACAGCATCACTGTGGTATAGATTTTGCTGTAACAATAACCATGAGACTATCAGTGTTGCCATTATTACAGGGTAAAACTGGTTAACTTCTGCCTTCCTCGTTTGTATACTCAAACACTGAAATCCAAAAGTTTCTGTCAGAGATACCCTGCTCCTCCAAAACATGAGCTGTTCCAGTCCTCACTGATAGACTCAGCACTGAAATCACTTTAATAGCGTAAACTTGTGGAACTTTACTACACATTTTGCACTAAAGCTGAAAAAATTCGTGTTTATAAACTTAAGAGCAGTTTCTAACAGCAATTTAAGGTGTCATCCAAAAGACAGCGCCTCCAACCATGCAACACTCACTCAACAGGAAAGTGTCAAGTCTTTGCAGTCAGACTTGAGTCCACAATCTTTTGATTCAGAGACAAGAGTGGTACCATCAAGCCATAGTTGACAGTGGAAAGTAACTTTCTGATAAGTAAATCAAAGGTTGTAGGCAATTTTTATTTTTACTCTTCAAGGAATCAACAATGCTTTAGCGTTATTTATCTCCAGTTTCTACTGAGTTAACAAGTTTTATTGTAATGAAGTAGAGGGGTTCAAAACATTTTAATTTAACATTTACAACAGCCTCGATCTGTTTTGGCTGGGGGTGCCTGGGGCCCTTTTAAAGGCCTCCTTAAAATTGATGCAGGTGGGCAAATGGATGCCCAAAGTACCCAGCACAACTTTTCTCTGCTGATCACCTGCTTTAGTCAAGAAAACAGTGTCTGGCAGTTGCAAATTAACACAATGTGCTTACTGTCAGCAACTTCCCACGGACTGTCTAAGAATCAGCCCAGGCATTGCCACTGTAGAGGTGCCAACATCATCAAAGAGGAATAAACAATTTGTTGGTGGCTTCAGAAATTTTATGATCAGGCTAACAGCGACCAAAGTGTGAACAAATGACTGCATTAAGTAACTGAGGGAGTGTGATAGGGTTAACTTTCCAGGCAAATTTTCTTGTCGGACACATTTAACTTTATTTACAGGACAGCAGCAGCAACTACATGTGTGCATCAAACTCCATAACTAAAGAAGAACTCTTTCCTAGAGGTTCCCCGTGCTGCTAACCCACTGGTTTGCACAGATCATGTGCTCTTACAGCACAGGATTATTCTTAAAGCTACAGTCCTATGTTTCTCAAAACTATAAATATTACAGGGAGGATCTTCCGTTTTCAGATAAAAATGATGCAAATAGTCTCTTAAATCAAGCCTGATGGATAAATGATTAAACTTACAAAGGATTTAGTCAATGACAAACTGCAGGAATGATCCTGAAGAAATTAATAATCATCAGTCAAACTCTGGGATTATGTCACTGCCTTGAAGTGCAACAGAAGCTTGCATTTTATAATATATTAGTTAATCACTTGACTAAGGTTATCTATTTGCTGTTGGGATATGCCTTTAAGGGAGAAGAGCATGACATCACTAGAAAGGATGTTTGTCATGCAATCCAGTTTAGTTTCACTTTTGGTTGTGAGCAGAACACAGCACAGCTCTGATGTTTTCATACAAACGTACGAATAAGGAGGGGTAGGCCACTTGGCCCTTCAAGCCTGCTCTGCCATTCAATAAGATCATGGCTGATCTGAATGTAACCTCAACCCCACATTCCTGCCTATCCTCAATAACCTTACACCTCCTTGGTATCTAGCTCTGCCTTAAAAATATTCAAAGGCTCTATTTCCACTGCCTTTTGAGGAAGAGGGTTCCAAAGACACACTCCCACAGAGATAAAAAAATTCTCCTAATCTCTGTCTTAAATGAGCTACCCATTATTTTTAAACAGTGACCCCTAGTTCTAGACTCTCCCACAAGAGGAAACATCCTCTCCACATCCACCCTGTCAAGACCCCCCAGGATCTTAAAGGTTTCAATTAAATCGCCTCTTACTCTTCTAAAGTCCAGTGGATACAAGCCTAAAATGTCCAGCCTTTCCACATAAGACAACCCGCCCATTCCTAGGTATTTGTCTAGTAACCCTTCTCTGAAATGCTTCTAATACATTTACACCTTTCTTTAAATAAGGAGATCAGTACTGTACACAATACTCCAGATGTGCTTTCACCAGTGCCTGGTACAACTGAAGCATAACCTCCCTAACTTTTGTAATCAATTCCCCTCACAATAAATGATAACATTCTACTTGCTTTCTTAATTGCCTGCTGTCCCTGCATACTAACCTTTTGTGATTCATGCACTAGAACACCCAGATCCCTCTGAATCTCAGAGCTCTGCAATTTCTCATCATTTAGATAATAAGCTTCTTTTTTATTCTTCCTGCCAGAATGAACGATTTCACATTTTCCCACATTATGCTTCATTTGCCAGATCTTTGCCCACTCAACTTAACCTATGTCACTTTGAAGCCTCCTTACGTCCTCTTCATAATTTACTTTCCTACTTATCTGTGTCATCAGCAAATTTAACAACCATTCATTTGGTCCCTTAATCCAAGTCATTTATATAAATTGTAAAAGGTTGAGGCCCCAGCATTGATCACTGTGGCACACCACTCGTCACATCCTGCCAACCAGAAAAAGACCCAGTTATGCCAGCCGATCTTCTATCCATGCCAATATGTTACCCCCTACGCCATGAGCTTTTACTTTCTCCAATAACCTTTGATGTGGCACTTTATCAAATGCCTTCTGGAAATCTAAGTATAGTACATCCACCAGTTCCCCTTTATCCACAGCACATGTGACTCTTCAATGAAATCCAATAAATTAGTTAAACATGATTTCCCTTTTACAAAACCATGTTGACTTTGTCTGATTGCCCTGAATTTTTCTAAGTGTCCTGCTATAACATCTTTAATAATAGCTTCTAACATTTTCCCATGACAGGTGTTAGGCTAACTGGCCTGTAGTTTCTTACTTTCTGTTTCTCTCCCTTTTTGAATAAAGGAATTATATTTGCTATTTTCCAATCTAATGGAACCTTCAAGCTTTTTATCGTGAATATATGTTTCCATGTGCTTAGTTTAAATAAATGAATGCACAATGTGTTTATTCACCCCTTGTTGATGCCTTTATATCATTATAAAAACATTACATTTCGAACTCTGGAACATGTCTAACTCCACCCTTGCCTCAGTTTACCTACTACTGAAGTATTCATTTCTGCCTTTGTTGTCTGGACTTGACTATTTCAACACATGTCTGGCCAACCTCCTTAGTTCTACCCTCAGCAAACTTGGGATCATTCAAAATGCTGCTACTCATTTCCTAACTTGCACCAAGTCCCACTCACTCATCATCCCTGTCCTCTCCGATATACACTGGCTCCCAATCAAACAATGATCCGATTTTAAAACTCTCACCCTTGTTCTCAAGTCCCTCCGTGGCTTTACCCCTGCTGATTTTGTGGCCTGTTTCCACAGAGCAGCGGATGAGGAAGACTGAAGCAGGATCAGGGAGTACCTGGTTGAGGGGAAAAGTGTGATCTTCATCTACTTGTTTAATGAGGATTTGGGAACATTCTGGACAGGATTTTTTTTTTTGGAGAAAAAAAATATTTTTTTGGAAATATTCAATAGAGCTGGAATTTGAGAATATTCAAGGGAAAGGCAATCTGTGATTGGTTAATACTCATGTGATTTGGGAGCAATTGGGTTGGGGTGATGCGCAGGCTCAGCAAAGCTTTTATAACAGACATATTAGGAGTACTGTGCATGGTATGGCCAGGAGTAGAGGCTGCAACAGCAGATATGGCCAAGCTGGCAAAGTACAAATGGCAACTGGAGCCATATTGGGGAAAATAAGTAGCAGATGTAGTGCCAGGAAAATAGAAGATCAAATATGCCCCAGGAACAAGAGCACATGTGCACAAGTCCAAAAGTGCATGCATCCTGATCAGAATGTATGTGGAATGAAAGCCAGTGACTGAGAGACACTGAGGTCACATAAGCAGAAAGGTATGATAACTATCAGAGCCAAAGGCCCAGTTTAAAGATCCACATTATAGAACAGAAGGCAAGCACAAGGCCTCCGAGAAAGGGGCAGTTATTTGTGAGAAAAGGTTATTTTAGCTTTCAGAAGATGGGAAGGTTAACCGGGATTTTTTCAGAATTGTGTTTATGTTTAGTATGTTAGAAGTTTTATTTTTATTGCTTTGGGAACTAATATGGCAACTGACAGGGCGTTAGAAAATCAGAGATGTCATTAGTTCGTTTTTGGTGAATAGAATTAGTTGAAATTTAATGAAATAACTGTATTTTGATCTGTAACTTTTTTCTGTGAATTTGAAATTTGGGTCAATTTTATTTGATTTCCAACACCCAAATATTGGACACATCAGATGCAAAATTCATAATGCTGTAGACAGATGTTAATATTGTAAAATACCTTCATTCAGTTTTCATGCATAGCAACAGCTATCAGTGTGGATGACACCTGTCAATGCATTAAGTTGTTAATGTATGATGATGCTCCTGATGAATGATGAACAATTGCAAATGTATCTGGCAATAATGTACATTTAACAACTGAAAATTATATAGGTGGGCAGTGTACATTGAATTTCTGAATGTTTAAGTAGTAATTCCAGTTAATAGCATCTTATTTTCTATTCTCAGTAAATATTTTGCCAACACAAGTCACAGAGGCAATCCTGCTTTGAAATCTTCTCCACAAACCACCGTTTAATGGAAGATGTTGGAACCATGCACTTACACATTAATTTGCAATATTGCAGCATCCATGGTGGTCGGTGCTTACATCACCTATGGTTTCTATTCATTGTGAAAGCAACTGTAAATAACAATCCTAGCCCTCTCCCCTGGTTGCCCTGATGTCAGCCTGGTTTTACCATGCCAAGATAATGAAATCACCATAAACAAACCTCTTAGAGAGAATTACAATAAAGTTCATTGGTGTTTTCATGTATATTTCAGCCATCTGGTTTGCTTTTTTGAATATTTTAATTTAAGTAGCGAATTGTGATCATACTGTTGAGTATATAGTGGCCTGCAGCAGTAACTGGATGTGATGGTATGGAGAACTAAATTATCAACAGAGTTAACAAGGCTGTGATTTTCTGGGCCCACCCAGAGCGGGAATCGTCACGGGTGGGATGGGAAATTTGACAAACCAATCAGACGTCCGTTGACTTCGGGCAAGAATTTCTGGTCCCACCCACAGTGGGCGGGGCTGGAAGATCCCGATCGCTGTCTTTGGGTGCGCTTGTCATTTCAACTGCATGTGTTAATTCACCGCTCTCAGTTTCTGGCTCAGTAACTTTTCCATCAACTTACTGTCTTTCCATTTTTGTGCCTTATGCTACCAATAGGTATCCTGAATTGGATATAGCCTATGTCAGGTACAAAATAAAGCTTTCGCTGTATACTGCCTTACCCTAACCTCAGAAGAGAAGCCTCAAGTTCAGCAGCGAGACATTTCCATATTTCAAATCGCAGCTATTTTCAAAAAAGATCTTTTCTAAATGTAAAATTTCCCTTTTACTCCCAAAAGCGATTGAGTAAAACTTCATGATATTAATCCAATTTAATGCAATTTACACCTTTCAATCCCAGCCAGTTATCCCAGAGGCGATATCTTCATGGATTCAACAGGACTGGAATTAAGAGTGTTTTATCATTTGTATCTGTCTATAGCTATTTCCCATAATCTTTAGCTCTGTCCTCAAGCAGTTATTGATCCAGTTCTTCTTGAAGATTTAATTAATATAGCATTAACTGCTTCTGATGGCAATCTATTCCACATGTCTTTTACTCATTAGCAAAATAATTTGCTTCTAATTTCCAGCATGGCTTAAGGCTCGTCAATTTTGAGTTCATGTCCTTTGGTGCTGCAGTCACAATTTAAATTAAAGAACATGCTTACATCTATGTTATCCATGCCATGCAATACTTGAAAGGATAATGTCATGTTCCCTTCCAATTTTCTTTCTCCAATGAAAAAATTAAGTTCTGTGAATTTTTCCTCATTAGTTAGAAAGGAAACTAGTTTCAAAAATGAACAGGTATAGATCTGTTGAGGGATAAACAAAGTGGAAAAAATGAAGTATACAGAAAATGGAATCCTCTTGATACTTAACATATTTTCCAATATACATAAAAACTTGACTATGGCTGCTGAAAGAGCCTCCATCAAGAATTTCTACTTTAATAAAAAATATGTTTCTTTTCAAACTAGAAGCTGTCTCTTAAGTTATTTTTCATCTAATGAGTGATAAGAGTGCTTGGTCATGGTACTAAAACTGCTGCTAACACATACATTTGGATGCATTTATTAGTTCAGAATTCCAAAAGCTGCTGTTTCACGTCAATATTTATTTCTATTCAATGCCAAATACTTCCAACAACAACTTGTATTTATATAGTACCTTTAATCTAGTGAAACATCCCAAGATGTTTCACATAAGCGTACTCAGACAAATACTTCTGACATTACGACAGTGGCTACACTCCAAAAAAATATTTCATTAGCTGTAAAGCACTTTGGGATATCTTGAGGTCATGAAAGGTGTAATTATAATAGCAAATATTTCTTTTAAAAGGTGACACTGAGCCAAAGAAGAAGACATTAAGGTGGTTTGAGAGGAAAACTGTGGTAAATATAAATATGCTATATATAAATATAGCAGTGCAGCTTTTAGCAGTGCAACGCAGACGTTACATTGATTCCGAGGGCAGGTAACGTTCCACTCTTCATTGACCGCTGATGAAGGCCATGTGGGCTACATAGATAGCGGTGCTATCTGCCCCCAGGAAATCGATGTAGTCTGAATAGCACCACTAGAAACAATTCTAGATGAACAGATTTCGCCCCCCATAAATTTTCATTTAGCTACACACCATCTGTGTTCAGTAGGCTGTTAGCTCGCTACATTATTATTGGTTTGGCATAGGCGTATCATTACTCAAATTTAATGGGATGACTGGAACATTTATTTGCTGGGATATTCTGATTCAATGTCAAAGTTTGGATATTGGGTATTGTCTTGTTCCCTCCTTTCTATTTTATTTAATTCCCTCTTCTTTGTCATGAAGAGTGAGCTGCTGTTTGGTGTCTCACAGTGCTGCCCTATGGTAATCTGTCAGAATTGCGTAAAAGGGTTATGAACTAACATGGCCTCTGATCCTATCTTCCATCTCCATTACCATTGTCAGAGAAGAGGCAGAATTCAGTGTATGAGGAATTGCAGACCTAAATCCTACCACAAAATGTTGATACAGCTATACATTTGAATAAACAAATCCAAGTGTGTTGGCTTATATAAATTATGCTAAAATAGAAAATAAATCAACTTTTTGATTTACATAGAAGTCAAAGTTCCATTTTTGATGCTTAATTTAAAAAATGGCAGATTTACTCACTAAACAAGGCAGTAGCAATGGCAAATATTTTGTTGCATTCCTAACAGTTGTTATACTTCAAAATAATTTCTTGAGTCAATTCAAGAGGTTTCTGAAAGGTGTGATGAGATGCTATATAAATTCAAGTTGCTTTCTCTTTTTATCCATAGTAATCAGGTCCCAATAGGAATACATACACTTTGTAACTCTACACTAATAAAAAAATGAACAGATTACTGAACAGTAAATCCAGTTGGAGCAAACCTTGCCCCATCTACAGATTCATTCCTTTCTACATCTTTTTAACTACTTGATAAGAATAACAAAGTTCAATTTCTAACCAAGAGACAGTTTATTCTTATGAACACTGGACTTTATGGCTTGAATTTTCACGGAGTTGTGAAGGCTCCAGAGACCTTCCAAAATGGTGGGCAGGACACATATCCAGAAGTCCTGTCCTCATTTCTGAGGGATCTTATTTTTGCCAGGAGGTTGAGGGGTTGGGGGGTGAAACAGGGGCGGGACCTAACTCCCACACGTAGGAAACCCGAAATTAGCAGTGCTGAATTCAAAAAGACCCTAATTTGTTGGAGCAAGGACCTTTCCCTACAACGTGGGAGTTATGAATCTTTAGAGAAGTTGTAGGTGCTCATGATGGGTGGGTAAGGTCTGTAGAACTGACAAGCCGTCAAGCTATTTAAATAGTCAACCTTTAAAAAAGAGGAAAATTGCCTTCATATGTTTGAGAGCTGAAAAAAAATCTGTTGTAGCAGTTTCAACAACTGTTCATTGAAGTAACTCTAAGCGCTATCATAATGAAATTATTAATGCTTGGCTGCTTTCCACAACCTATCATCAACACCGTAGAGTACTGTAAGTTCACAGTTTGATTGACAGCTCAAAGAGATCATTAAATGATTAGCTGTTTTTGATGTGGGTTTATGACTACAGACGTTTGTCTTTATAAGGGATGGGCAATAAATGGTGGGCCAACCAGCAAAGCCCAAATCCCGTGAATAAAGAACAAAAAATACTTGAGGGCATTTAAATGTATTAAATAGATTTTCATGAATATGGGAGTGTTTTTTTACATTGTTAAGTCTGTAATAGATGTTAAAAATTTTATTTTATTTCATCTCAACATGACTCCTGAGGTCTACCTATGGCGGGTACTCTGAGTTGGCATGGAGGGTGTAAAGGAAAAGGGTGGTGGGTGGGGAGCATGAGCTGGCACTAAACTGGCATAGGGGCTATAAGGAGCCATAGGGTTGGGTGGCAGTCATGAGTTGGCATGGATGGCATGAGAGATCATTGGAGGTGTGTGCAGGACATGGGTTGACATATATGAGCATGGGGAGTAGGCGGGGGAGCTGAGGGATGTGTTCTAGAGGGTCTAATGTTTCAGAATACAACTGGGATGAAGTCCCAGGGAACCAAGGCAGGTATTTGAAACAGCCCGCCTTGGCACTTGGCACTGTGTGGCCACCTCCGGCGTGCATCCGGGGACAGGGGGCCCGACTCCATCCTGCACCGGACCTCCACCGCCCCACCACACCGGAATTAAGATCCTGTCATCTGGGGGTCTTTCTCCCAAGGTGGTGCAACAAGCCTGGAAAAGTCACGAATTCACGCTACTCGACTCGGCCTACAAGATAGTTATATTGTTATGGATGGGGTGAGGGTGTCCATTCGAACAGCACTAATTTTTCCTCTCACCACCCCCAACCGTAAACAGAAAGGTGATTGGATTTGCTTCCTTTTCACTGAGCAGTGGCATATTCTCCAACTCCTCTGTTTTTGTAGTGATCTGATTTGTACTAATAACCCCATGGCAAACTCGACGTAGGATGAACTCCAAAGTTTAGTTGATTTCACACATTCAAAAGGCATGAAAGGAGTGTCTGCAACGTCCCCCTCCACACAAACACAATAAAAAGAGGGATAAACAAAAGAAGGTTTTACAGTACAGAGACCATGGGAAAAACAAACATTGGTTCACATGAGTTCCAGAGTCCAGAATTAAAGTCCCATAGGGCTGGATTTTCGCAGAGTTTGGGCAACTCCGAGGCCTTTAAAAATGGTGGACAGGACCGGAATGCGGAAGTCCCACCTCCATTTCCAGCAAGTACCAAAGATCAAGGTGTGAATCACACAGGCGAGAAACCCAAACTCAGCACTAATTTCAAATGGTCATGGTGAGTTCAATTAGACTCCATTTTCATTGTACCTAGGTTCTTAACCTGCAGTGTGGGAGTTACAAATTTATGGAGGAGATGTAAACAGTTCAAAGAGCAGATAAGGTCTGTTGAAGGGGCATGTTCTGAAGTTATTTAAATCCCCAGTCCTTTAAAGGTGAAAATCACAGGCTGTAGCTGAGGGTTAGAGTAAAAAATAATTCTGGTTTTTCGACTGCTTTGGTTGACAGGCCATCTGGTGTGGTTTAGAAAAAAAAACATTAACCATCTGTTTGTGCAGTTTCAATAGACACCCTTGTGAAATTCCCAAATGTTGTTAATATAAATGAGCTCATTATGAATATCTGCTGTTTCAAAGGCTCCAAAAACACTTAGCTCAGCAATGGGCTGAGTTCACATTTTGATTGACAGTTTTAATAGGCTATTAAATGATTATTTGTATTTGATGAGGTTATTGAATAGAAGTTTGTTTTTGCTGTTACAACAGATTGACCACTTGCACGGATTTAAAATCTTTGAATGGATTTCATGGATGAGAGGTTTTTTTCCTGTATCAAGTGTGTATGAGTGGGAGCTCTATTAGATTAAAATAAGTTTTTTTTCCCCTCACTTACACAAGGATTCTGAGGTTTGCCCACACAGGAAATTGGGTGAGTGGCTATGGAGGCGGCATGAAGGTATATATGAGGTGGCATGGAGGTGCCATGGGGTATGAGGTGTTGCTGTGTTTACATATATCGTAATTTGCCCAAGTTGCAGAGAGTATCATGGGAAAGCAGCAAAACTAAAATCAAAGTATTTTCAATAAACTTCAGTTGAAGACAATTATCATTACAGGATTACATTTGCTTTTAAGATGATTTATCTGTAATTTAACTTCTGTTTCCATTCCTAGACAATAAAAAATCCATTGTACATCATCATATCTATCATGTTGGAGACTTAATTTACTTAATTATTCACAATTTTAATTTGAAAATATTCTGAGGCATGCAATCATGTGAATGGACATTGATGTGTTACAATTACAGAAATGGGCCATTAATGTCTAACAGCTGCAGGTTTCAAACTTTTTCTTCTAAAACGGTCCATGTAACAATGTTGAAATGGTTGTTTTTGATCTAATAGCACATTTTGTCTACATTTATAATTGGTATCGAAATGATAAATTGTGAAAGCATGACACTTAGAAAATTCTTGAGTGTCTGTCATTCCATTCAGTTTAAAAGCAAAAAGAAAATTACCCTGCAGTTTTCCTCAATATAAAACAGGGAGTATTATAGGATTTAATAAAGGTGATGAGATTCAATTTAGCAGAGAGCAATTATTAGACCATAGGACAAAAGAAGCTGATTAAAACATTAGCATTGCTGATAACAACAAATAATTCAAATCATGAGGCAAATGAACTGTTAGATTTCATCTGTGCATCTTACACATTTTGTTTCTTTTACAAGAAGAGCTAAGGAAATTGCCATGAGAATGCTACTCTTTAAAAAAAATGTTTGCTGTAGGTTGAGCTTTAGTATGTAAACAGTTTAGACTACACATCACTGTCATTAGGGATAATATTTTTGTTTCCCTCATCAACTCATTTACAACACTAAAAGGAATGGCAAAAACTGTTCTGAGAGGTGACTTTGTCATTTTGATGTGGTAAATGATTTTTATTCTAATGTCATTTCAAAATATTTATATTATAAACACAGATTCGGCATACTCCTGTAGAGAGACTGCTTGTATTGTAATATGTGAACAGGACTCAGGCAACACTGGCATACAATCTTAATTTATTTTCAATAAGTTTTTCTCTCAAAATTCTCACAACAAAAATTAGAAGCAAATATTTTGCCAATCAATTAGTTCGTAAAAGGATAAAACTCAGTGAATGGAAATGCATCTGTGGCCTTTTCCAAAAATTCATAACCACATTAAATTGCAACCAATATAGCTATAGCTTTTACCTGACTGCAGCAGATCTCTTGGGTTGATACATGGTCTTAATAAATTCAAAAAACTATTTTGAGAGAGCAGACATGAGTGTAATAAAACTATGATTGTGTTTTTGTTTGATTAGATATGCAGATATTAGTTAATTTAACAAATATATTGTTTGTCTCTTCACAGTAGAAGACACACATTGCATGCCAGTATTAGACGGTAACCTCGGGGCTATAAAGCAGGATGAAAATAAGGAAAATAATATCAGAGTAAAATTACTGAAGAAACTTAAGGTACTAAAATCCAACAAATTCTCACGGCCTGATGACTTACATTCTAGGCTTCTAAAACAGAAAACTGCAGAGATAGTGAGTGCTCTGGCTATGATTTTCTAAAACTCCCTAGATCCTGGAATGGTCCCAACAGATTGGAAGTTAGCAAATGTAACACTGCTATTCAAGAAAGGAGGGAGGGAGAAAACAGGGAACTACAGGCAGGTTAGGCAACATCAGTAATGGGAAAGTGCTGGAATGTATTATCAAGGAAGTTTTACAGTGCACTTAGAAAATTGAAGTATGACCAGACAAAGCGAACTTGCTTTTACAAAAGGAAAATAGTGTTTGACAAATTTATTTGAGTTTTTTTTGAGGCTGTAACTAGTAGGGCCGATAAAGGGAAACCAGTAGATATTACATAGCTGGATTTCCAAAAGACATTTGATAAGGTGCTACACAAAAGGTTGATAGGCAAGATAAGGGCTCATGACATCAGAGTAATATATTAGCATGAAGGGAGGATTGGTTAACAGACAGAACCAATGTCTGGGGCATATTGTAGGGATAAATGCAGCATTTTCAAGTTGCAGGTAATGACTAGTGGAGTGCCACAAGGATTAGTGGGGCCTCGGCTATTTATAATCTGTATTAGTGACTTAGGTACATTCCTCTCTGTCTCTTCATCTAAGTTTGCTGATGATACAAAACTAGGTGGAAATTTTAAGTTATGAGGAGGACACAGAACAACTGAAACGAGATTTGGACAGGTAAGTGAGTGGGCAACGTTATGGCAGATGGAGTATAATGTAGGGAAGTGTAAGGTTATTCAATTTGCTTGTAAGAATAGAGAATTGAATATTTTGAAAAAGCATAAAACCTGTAACTGTTGATGTTCAGGGAGGCTTGAGTGTGCTCATACAAGGAACTCAATAAGTTAGAATGCAGGTACAAAAATAAATTAGGAAGGCAAATAGCATGTTGGACTTTACTGCAAGGGGATTGGAGCACTGGAATAAAGAAGTATTGGTACAATTGTACAGGACATTGGTAAGACCACACCTGGAATACTGTGTGCAATTTTGGTCTCCATATTTAAGGAAAGATATACTTACATTGGGAGCTGTACACCAAAAGTACATTAGATTGGTCCCTGGTATGAGAGGGTTGTCCTATGATGAGAGGGTTGTGCAAGTTGGGCCTATACATTGTCTGGAGTTTTTGAAGAATGAGAGGTGGTCTCATCGAAACATTCAAGATTCTGAAGGGGCTTGACCTTAAGAGGTTGTAACACTGGCTGGAAATCTAAAACACAGGACTACTGCCTCAGGATAAGAGGCAATCAATTAGATAGAGATGAGGAGAAATTTCTTCACTCCAAGGGTTGTGAATCTTCGGAATTCTCTACCCCAAAGAATTGTAGATACTCCATTGTTGGGACAGTGTTACAATCTCCATAGAGACTTTAAAAAAAATCAAATTTCCAGTTAATAGCTGAAAGGATGACACAACAAGATTTCATGTTTTAAGATGTTTACTGTAACAAAAGGCTAAAAGTACAATTGACTAAACACTATCTTAGTAGCAATTTATGCTTGAAACTACAAAACAGAACTTTTAGCACAACCGCGAAAACACACTATCAGGTATATGTTGTACTGTCCAGTAGACATGCTACAAGTAGACATTCTGTTCTCCAAGGATCATTCTAAAATGATTCTTAGCTCCCAGGATTTACTTCTGTTCTTTTCCTCTCTCAGCCTGCTACCCTTTAACCGCAGAACTATCCTTCACAGTGAGCATATTACTGGAGACCCACACTCCAATTAAAACATGGCGAATCTTCCAACTTTGTTTTAACTCATGAATTTGGTCTTTATAATCTGCATGCGAGCTTCCACCCGAATTCTGGAGCGATGAACCATTCGGACTTTCAGCCTCTACTGCTCTCTCCCTCAGACCCTAGCAGACTTAAGTTTCAGGGATCTCTTAGAACACTTTCCCTCTGAAAGCCCATCTCCATGGTAATGTGAATCACATGGGCCTTATATCCAGGTAGAAACACTGATTAGCTATACTTGAAACTCCAGCTCTCTTTTACCTTGGAAGCAAATGGACCGTTTAAAGCATAACTGGTTTCCCTGGTGGAACCGACGAGATCATTCATCCTTTTTTGGTACTGGGTGGCTGTCCTCTTTTGCAGAGCATTGGCGCTGACCACTGCTTCCACCACCTTTCATGCTGGATTGGCGAGTTTATTTGCCGGTCTTCGCCCAGAGCAGGGGTAGAGGACTTCACAACAGGCCTCCACTGCATCCAGTCGGCGCCCAAGGGAGGTGTCACTAAATTTTGGTGCAGCATGTTTCCTTCCTTCGGTAGCCATGACTTCCAGCAGCTTTCGATCCCTTAGAGTGCTAGCTCTATGCAGGGGCGCTCTTCGAATATGGAACCCGAATTATTGAAGCCCTGAGGTGACAGCAAGGCGGGTGAATCAGAGGCCACCCTGCCATCGATCTGTGTTTCCCGGGAATACGTTACTAATGAAGCGGGACACGGCGGGAATGGAACAATACGACGCAAAAACCCACCATTGGGCCGGCGGGTAAAACGACTTTTTTCTCGCCCACTGCCGCACTTACTGCAAATCTGGGATGATTCCGCCCACAGTCCCAAAACATATCCATCTTATAAATCTGATAATTGTAACAATAGACAGGTTTCTGGTTTCTGAGAGAATCAGTGGAATTGGGGAGCGGGCAGGAAAGTGGAGTTGAAACCCAAGATCAGCCATGATTGCACTGAATAGCGGAGCAGGCTCACAGGTCATATAGTTTACTCCTGCTCCTAAGTTTACATTAAGAAAACACTATTTAGAAGGCAAAAGGGTCAGACGGATTAGCAGACTAATTAGGCTGCCCTGAATGGGGGAAACGGGCGAGGGAGGGCAGAATTACAGGTAGGGGCATGCTTGCTGCATTAGCTAAGCACACTTTCCCGTAGGTTAAAACTAATGAATAGCTCACACAATGTGCATGGTAACTTCCAACTGCGGACTGTCCAATGCTACTGGTACACAGATGAGGAGGACAAAAATAAAATAAGGACAAAACAGAAATTAAACTAGAAGGTGGTAACTGATAGATTCAAAATCTCCCCACATTGTGCAGTATCAACTTTTGAAATCAGTGTTCTGAGTGTTTTTTTAAGGAGAAATATTAAACTACATTTCCCAACCTTCCAAAATAGATTAGTACTAATAGTTACAGCTTAATAATAAAAATATTAATTTTCAGCAGATACAAATACTGGGTTAAAATATCTAACAATACACAGGAAAGACTGATCAAGCAACCTTCGAGACGAGAACTGCACCATTGCATTAAAATCTGGAATAATTCAAAACAATTGTGGTTTGGCTCATTAACTTCTGAGAAAATACCTCATGCGAGCCCTGCCCTGCTACCTGTGCAAGCTCCCTGCAAGATGGTTCTTTGAGATCTTTTTCTGTAGCTGCAGTATTCATGCTGAAAGACATCTCTGTCGCACGCAATGTACTGATGTGAAAGAAATGGTATTTTGAATTGCTAGGTGAGGTGTTGCTACCTTCTAGTTAGACAATAATCTAAAAGATCACTTTGTTAAAAAAAAATACCTCATTTTAACAATGAAATCTCCTGGGTTGTGAGCAGCCTGACAAAGTGTCATCAATTCTTCTCTCATACACTCAGAACACTTCAAGCTCTTCTTTCCCACATAGCCCCTGCCCCTGCTCTTACCATGTTTTTCTCTGAATACCAAGGGATGTCACTTTTCTGGCGGGAATCCAGCAGCACACCAAGGTTGTTGTGCAGTGACATTATGTTCCTGAAATATTGAACACGGCCAAACACATTAGGGATTACTGGGAATCAGTGCAACTTTTCAACTATATGAAAATAGTTAGGATTGCTAAGGCAATGAAACAAGTAGGTTAGAGAATGTCTCTGTATTTCCAAATGTGTCACAACTCTTCTGTTGATACCACCCAGAAATATAGAAATTAACATCAGTTTTATATGTAGTCTATCCCAGATCACAAATGGGATTTTTCCTTTGATACTTGTCCAAATGCTTTTAGCAATGTAGTCACAAGATTGAAATACACCAAGGAAAATAGAGAAACAATGAAATAGTTATGTTTTAAGGGGTGCACTAGATTATCACTGTGCTTTCACCTCAGGGAAGTGGGTTTGCATCCAGGGCAGGACTGATGGGATGAGGTTCTTCATTTGCTGGTTCTAAGGATCCTATTTGAAATGATGTTGAGTCAATTCAATCAGCTCCGAGTAGGGACAGGCCCCAAAATAGTGTCTATAAACTGGCATTCAAGCACATGTAGGGGAAAAAGGTGGCTACAAAAGGAAATAGGAAATGCCATCCTAGTACAACGCAGTGTGTTTTTCCAACGGTGGACTTTACTTTGCACCTAGGTCCTGCTATACCCGACCTGGAGCTGCTTAATAGTGGCACTGTGAGAGGTAATTTATTTCTTTACAACAGGCAAACCAATGGAAGGATGGCCCATTAAAGAAACCGACTCAAAGATCAGGAATGAAGATGAAACTTCCCACATGAAGATCAAGTGTTTGATGAGTGATCTCTTATATACACAACTAAAAATTCAAGGCTATCCACCCAACCAGAAAAATTGCCAATCTAAAACAGGGAAAATATTTTTATATTTATACAAAATGCACCTAAGTATATGTGAGGAGATCTCACAGAACTGAAAACCTAAATCCTTCTGGTGACATACATGAAACCAACCTTTGGAGATATGCTTAGAGGAACTGATCTAGGTGCACTTATTCACTCTGCTGCCAGGCCACCAACGCTAATGCAATGGTTTAAGTGGCTATGCGATCAAAACATCGCTCATTCAGCAAATCTGTTATTGCCATTCACTTCAATGTGGAGTTTGAGGTCTTACATTTTGGTAAGAAAGACATGGAGATCACATGCCCCCCGACACCATCCCGTGTCATTTTGGCAGCCTTCCCACTCCCAGCACCTCGCAAAAGTGCTCTCAAAATTCCAGCCCATGTGACTGTCAGAGGACCAGAAGTAGCAATTCAACTTTGGGGTTTAGATAGTGAGCAAACCATTCCTCAGGGTTTATTTATAATGTCCCAAAGAAGATTTTAAACATATTTTAAAAAAAATACATAAATATTACTAAGTTTACCTACGGAATTTTTTTCATCTTTTAATTCCTCCATTAAAGTATTTCCTTTAAACCATGGAACCATCAAGTCATTACAGCACAAAGGGGACCATTCAACCCATCAAGTCCATGCCAGCTCTCTGTAGACTGATCAGTCAGTGCCATTCCCCCGTTCTATCCCCATAGCCCTGCGAGCTTATTTCCCTCAAGTGCCCAGCCAATTTCCTTTTGAAATTATTGATCATCTTTGCTTTCACCACCTTAATCGGCAACGCAAATGCCAGCTCATCACCACTCGCTGCATAAAAAAGTTCTTCCTCTCATCCCCCTGCACCAACTGTCCCCTAAACCTTGCACCATCCACTCATGGGAACAGCTTTTCCTTATCAACAGATCTCTGTGGAGCAAAGGAGATTTAGGGGAGTTCTCAGATAGGTGTACAAGGTGACGACAGGTCTGGAGATGCAAGACCAAAGGGAGTGATAATAGGACGAGTAAAGAAACAAAGGATGTGTCAATCAGTCATGTCAGTAGCAGAATTGTGAATAACTGCAATTTGAAAACAAAAGAGGAAAACAAGAGAGTTATAAATTAAAACCAGCACAGAAAAAGGAAACAAAATGGGAATGAGGTTACAATCTGAAATTGTTGAACTCAATGTTGAGGCTGCAAGGCTCTACAGTACCCAATCAAAACATAAGGTGCTGTTCCTCAAGCTTAAGTTGAGCTTCAATGGAACACAGCGGGGTGCCAAGAACAGAAAGGTCAGAGTGGGAGCAAGTGGGAAATTAGAATGACAGATGATAGGAAGCTTGGGGTCATCTTTGCCGACTGAATGAAGGTTTTTCTGCAAAGCAGTCACCCAATCTGTGTTTGGTCTCCCCCAGAGTAGTGAAAACTGCACTGCGCGCAGGGAAAATAGTACAGTTCAAAATTGAAAGGAGTACAAGCGAATTGCTGTTTCACCTGGAAGGAGTTTTAGGGGCCTTGTACGATGAGAAGGCAGGGGGTAAATGGGCAGGTGCTGCATCCCCTGCATTTGCATGGAAATGTGCCCTGAGAAAGGGAGAAGTTTTTGGGGGTGATTGCAGAGTGGACCAGGGTGTTGCGAAGGGCTGCTGTGTACGGGGAAGACTCCTGGCCTATAAAAGTGGGCACAGGGGCAAAGGCAATATAAGAAGAGCTCAGCATCATGCCAAATTTAAATTTCATTGAGGTGGGACCTTAAAGGGATGAAGCTGAGGCCTTTGCTAAGGATAGATCCTAATGGTTTTCACTACGATGAGCAAAAATAAAATTTCAAATTCAGTTATAGTCTTATCAGCTGACAACATCTGAGAGATTTCTAAACTAGGGACTACAGTTGTTTTATAAATAATTTAATCCTCTTGTATAGAGGTAGAGTCTATATACCTATAGTGTAAAACTGTACTGACCTGCTCAAATACTGTGAGCTTTGTGGTAAGATGTTATGTAATGTGTGATCTGAGAATGTCTGGAGCTACAATAACATCAAATTATAAGAAATGTGTTTCAGCTGTTTAAAAATAAATCTGTCTTATAATGTGTTTTTCTGTTCAAAAATGTATTAGCCACCTGCATAATTTAAGGATATCACAACACAGGATAAAAGAGCACAAGTTGTTTAACACTCCCAGCAGCTGAAAGTACTGATGAGAAATGTGATTTATCCTGAGTGAACTGTAACAGTTTTTATTTAAAAAAAAAACAGGCAAGATTCTCAAACCCTGAAAAGCGAATTTCCAGTCCAGGCTGGGCTAGATATGGGGATCTCACTGTTAGTGGAAGTAAGGGTTTGTGGGATAGAACACAGTAGGGGGGATTTTATGGAGCCTACAGGGTGGGAAGTGTGACTTGCAGGGTGACTTAATTAGGTGGGATGCAAAATTGTGATTTCCTGATGGTGGGCTGAGATGCAGAGGTAAAGTCAGCAGACGGTTTGCGTCATGTCACTTCATACTTGTAATACATTTGCATGCCATGTATACTCACTAACATGAAACAGTTTTCAATAAAGTCCCTTCAAGTCAGTGGTACACAAGGATCTCATGGCACCTGCTTTACGATCAATTAAAGGTGGCATGCATCAGACAGCTTTGTACAGTTGTAAGGTCAGTGACTCTCCTTGCTTAGCTCTGCGGCACAAGGGAGGAGAGCAGGAGAAAGGACTCTTGCATGGAGTTTTGGGACTGGCAAGGGTGGGTCAGTGGTAAGGGGTGTTGTGGGGTGGGTTCGGGGGAATGGAAGAATGAAGAGGGAAGGGCCTGATGTCTTGGGTGTGGCCGGGGGGTGGGGGGGGGAGGGGGGCGGAGCTGGTGGGGACAGTCAGTCAGTCAAGGTAAGAAAATGAGGGGCCTAAAGGGCAATGTCAGTGCTGTTGATATGTGGATCCATCTCAGGGTGTTAGCTGGTGAGGCCTTACAGGACTTTGATCTCAACAATATTTCAACTATCCCCACTGAGATTTTTCTCAATGTCCTTTACAATGCATAGAAGGGAGGGCCAGCTGCAAGTTTAGCCGTGCCCCACAGAGTGGTGAGTACTAATATGAACACTAATATGAACATTCAATAAAGAGTGAATGCAAAAACACATTATTTCTTCTACAATAAAGGAAATGTCCCCTCCCCTGTAACCATCAATGCGTGCCAACTGAGGCATACCGTACATTTAGCACTCTGACTAAGCTAGTCTCAATAAATAATGATGGTGCACGCATGAATAGAGTGAAACCAATGTAATGTGAAATATTTACAAGTGAAATTTAATTTTGAGAAACACCCATGGCACCTTTGTGCTCCCAAGTCTTATGTTAATGGCGATGTAGTTGGGCAGGGAAGTTGTGGCCATGATGCAGAGCCTCCCTGCTTGACCAGGAGACTCTTCAATAGGCCGCCTGTATGTGCAGCATTGTCAGCTGACATTGGGTTTCACCAATGAGAAGCTTCCCAAGTCGCTAAATCAAATGTGCTTTGCATGCACACCACTGGCACTTCGAATTTTAATTATAGTTGCGTGGGAAAATGCACAAAGGGAGAAAGCAAAAGTGGCACACAGTTCCGGTTACAAAGTTGGGAATGGCAGAGTGTTGACAAAATCCCGGCCAGTTTGTGGCTGCAACTGCAATTTAAAGGTCTTGCTGCATTGTTGCCATGCAACAAGGAATCACAGTTCAGCAAGGAGGTGGGTGAAGCCTCCCCACCCATTTTCAGATGCTGATGTGGAAGTGCTTCTCACGGGATGTAACAAGGGTTCTGATGAAGAGTCATAGGGACTCGAAACGTTAACTGTATTCCTCTCCGCAGATGCCGTCAGACCTGCTGAGTTTTTCCAGCTATTTTTATTTTTGTTTTAGATTTCCAGCATCCGCAGTATTTTGCTTTTAACAAGGGATTGTTGTTCTGTTTGGCACCATTGTGTGTCATTCCCACAGAAGAAATGTCAACTCTATTTTTCCAGAGGTGGCAGAATAATTGTTGCATCAAACAGCCACAGGATTTCACAACAGTTTTTTTTTAAGTATCCTTATATGGGCTTCTCTGGCAAAGGTGGAATATATTATCCAACCCCAACTGCCCCAAGAAAGTGATGATACAGTCCATGTTTTCAATGGCTTAATACAATAGAGAGATTTGCTAAGTACCTGAATACTCCTTTGTATTATGCCTCTGCCTGGGATGTAAGTGATTCCTCTGCAAAGGTACTGACATAGAAATAATGAATGTATAATTTTTAGCAGCTCCTGATCAGTACATTTTTTAAAGGTTGGAGTATTAAATATTCAACTCTATGGCCTGGATTTTCACAATGACAGAGAACCTGTCCGCTGTTGTGAAAACTGCAGAAGAGGCTGAAACCCGAAGTCCTGCCCAAACATGTCACCTACTATTTTTTCACAAGGGCAGGAATAGGGGTGAGTCACGTTTTGCACATACACGTTTTGCCAAGGTAGCTGCTCCTATTAATCAGTAGCTGCCTCCATACATGTCTGATTTTGGTGACCTAGGTATGTAAAATGTGAACTCTGCACATTAGACCTGGTAGGGGCAGGTCTAAACTTTGCTGAGTCCTTTGGAGAGGTCATAGAGTCATAAAGTTATACAGCACAGAAACAGGCCCTTTGGCCCATTGTGTCTGTGCCAGCCATCAAGCACCTATCTATTCTAATCCCATTTTCCAGCACTTGGCCCCGAGCCTTGTATGCTATGGCATTGAAAGTGGTCACCTAAATATTTCTTAAGTGTTGTGAGGGTTCCTGCCTCTACCACCCCCCTCAGGCAGTGTGTTCCCAATTCCAACTACCCTCAGTGTGAAAAAAAAAATTCCTCAAATCACCTTTAAACCTCCTGCCCCTTACCATAAATCCATGCCCCCTGGTTATTAACAACTCTGCTAAGGGGAGAAGTTTCACCCTATCTATACCCCTCAATTTTGTCTACCTCTTTCAGGCGCCCCCTCAGCCTTCTCTGCTCTAAGGAAAACAATCCTAACTTATCCAGTCTCTCTTCATAGCTGAAACGCTCCTGCCCAAGCAACATCCTGGTTAATCTCCTCTCACCCACTCCAGCGCAATCATATCCTTCCTATAGTGTGGTGACCAGAACTGCGCATTGTACTCCAGCTGTGGTCTAACTAGCGTTGATACAGCGCCAACATAACCTCCCTGCTCTTATATTCTATACCTTGGCTAATAAAGGCACGTATCCCATATGCCTTCTTAACCACCTTATCTACCTGTGCTGCTGCCTTCAGGGATCTATGGACATTTACACCAAGGTCCCTCTGAGTCTCTGTACTTCCTAGGGTCCTACTATTCATTATGTATTCATTTGTCATGTTAACCCTCTCAAAATGCATCACCTCAAACTTCTCAGGATTAAATTCCATTTGCCACTGCTCTGTCCATCTCACCAGCCCATCTATATCGTCCTGTAGTCTAAGGCTTTCCTCCTCGCTATTTACGACACCACCAATTTTCGTGCCATCTGCGAACTTACTGATCATACCTCCTATACTCACGTCTAAATCATTAATGTACACTACAAACAGCAAGGGTCCCAGCACCAGTCCCTGTGGTACATCATTCGTCACAGGCTTCCAATCACAAAAAAAGCCTTTGACCATCACCCTCTGCCTTCCAGCACGAAGCCAATTTTGGGTCCAATTTTCCAAATTGTTCTGGATCCCATGGGCTCTTACCTTCTTGACCAGTCTCCCATGCGGAATCTTGTCAAAAGCGTAACTGAAGTCCATGTCACCTACATCAACTGCACTACCCTCATCTACACAACTAGTCACCTCCTTGAAAAATGCAATCAAATTTGTTAGACATGATCTCGCCCTGACAAAGCCATGCTGACTATCCCTGATTAATCCCTGCCTCTTGAAGTGGAGATTAATCCTGTCCCTCAGAATCTTTTCCAATACTTTCCCTACCACTGATGTTAGACTCACTGGCCTGTAATTACCTGGTTTATCCTTACTACCCTTCTTGAATAATGGTACCACATTCACTGTCCTCCAGTCCTCTGGCACCTCTCCTATGGCCAGAGAGGATTTGAAAATTAGTGTCAGAGCTCCTGCAATCTCCTCCCTTGCCTCACATAGCAGCCTGGGATACCTCTCATCTGGGCCTGGGAATTTATCCACTTTTAAGCTCGCTAAAACCGCTAATACCTCCCCCCTTTCAATATTAATTTGTTCAAGAATATCACAGCCTCCCTCCCTGATTTCTACACCTACACCGTCCTTCTCCATAGTGAACACAGATGAAAAGTAATACTTTAAAACTTCACCTACATCCTCCAGCTCCATGCACAGATTGCCACTTTGGTCCCTAATTGGCCCAACTCTTTCCCTGGTTATCCTGTTGCCCTTAATATATTTATAAAATGCCTTGGGATTTTCCTTTATCTTGCCCATCAGTGATTTTTCATGCCCTCTCTTCACTCTCTGAATTACTTTTCTTTTTTTAAGTACCCCCCTACATGTTCTATACTCCTCTAAGGCTTCTGCTGTTTTCAGCCCTCTGTATTTGCCATTAACCTCCTTTTTTTTTTCCTTATCCAATCCTCTATATCCTTTGATATCCAGGGTTTCCTGGACTTGTTGGTGCTACCCTTCACCTTTATGGGAACATGTTGGCCCTGAGCTCTCACTATTTCTTTTTTGAATGACTCCCACTGGTCTGATGTAGACTTTCCTACAAGTAACTGCTCCCAGTCCACTTTGACCAGATCTTGTCTTGTCATTTTGAAAATCGGCCTTCCCCCAATTTAGGGACATTATTTCCGGTCCATCTTTGTCCTTTTCCATAACAACCTAAATCTTATAGAGTTATGGTCACAATTCCCAAAATGCTCCCCCACTGACACTTCTACCACTAGCTTGGCTTCATTCCCTAAGATTAAGGCTTTCGATGTATTGCCTCAAAGTGCATCCAGGAGAGCTTTTTAAGAATTCTGCCCCTTTTAAGCCTTTCGCACTAAGACTATCCCAGTTAATACTGGGGAAGTTGAAATCCCCTACTATTATTACCCTATTAGTTTTACACTTCTGAGGTTTATTTGCCTACATATCTGCTCCTCTATCTCCCGCTGACTGCTTGGAGGCCTATAGTACACTCCCAGCAAAGTGAATGCCCCCTTTTTGTTTTTAAGTTCTACCCATATGGCCTCATTTGAAGAACCTTCTAAAGATACCATCCCTCCTTACTGCAGTAATTAACTCCTTGATCAATAGTGCAATGCTGCCTCCTCTTTTACACCCCTCCCCCTTTACGCCCACACCCCCTGTGGCTGTCAAGCCTGAAGATTCTATACCCTGGAATATTAAGCTGCCAGTCCTGGCCTTCCCTCAACCATGTATCTGTAATAGCAACAATATCATATTCCAATATGTTAATCAATGCCCCCAATTCATCTTTCTTACTTGTAAGTCTCCTTGCATTAAAATAGATGCAATCCAGCCTTGTATTATTCCCTTGTGCCTTAAAAGGTCTATATTGACTCTGCCTTTCAGACTGACTTAGTTTCTCTCCTATATTTGGCTGTGCATCACCCCCTACTGTACCTCCACTCTGTATCCCACTCCCCCAGCCAAATTAGTTTAACCCCCTCCCCAACAGCACTAGCAAATCTCCCTGCAAGGATGTTGGTCCCGTTCGGTTCAGATGCAACCTGCCCGAATTCTACAGGCCACACCTTCACCAGAAACAGACCCAGTGATCCAAGAAACAGGAATTCCTCCTGCACCATCTCTTCAGCCATGTATTCATCCTCTCTATCCTCCTATTGCTATACTCACGAGCACATGGCACAGGGAGTAATCCAGAGATTACAACCTTTGAGCACCTGCTTTTTAATCTGCTACTTAGCTTCTTAAATTCTTGTTGCAGGACCTCATCCCTCTTTTTACCTATGTTGTTGGTACCAATGTGAACCACGACCTCTGACTGTTTAGGTGTGGTACCCTTTAGGAGAGGTAGGGTATCCCATTGGATATGGCCCCAGGACATTTTTAGGGCAGCTCAAGTGCCCTTTGTGATTATTAAAAGTGGACATGAGTTTGTGTAAAAAGCACATAAACTCATTACAATTGTCAAGAGCTGTCAAGAAGAGCTGTAAAAAGTGTCAAAAGCAACTGTCAAAAGCAACTGTCAAGGCATTTAAATTCCTGCCCTTTTAAAATATTTGAAAGAAACTTTGTGGAATGTTAAAAAAAATCATTGCTTGCCATTTCCCTCTGTCTGTTCACATAAGCCTGAGGGTTATCATTACTGGATTTGTGCTGCATGACTGAATTCATAACTTTCCATTATCACAATGGGATCCTTTCCATTTTGCAGTCTGATTGACTCTTTGAAGTAGGACTATGAATTCCAATGCTTATTTTTATAAGGGATTAAGCACTTGAATTAAATGTTTGTTCTTATGAGGGGTTATGTGGTTGAAAGAATATTAACGCAGTGAATGGATTTTCATGAATGAGTTTTTAAAAAATAAAGTCTGCAATAGACGCAAAGAACTTTATTTTATTTCCTGAGGTCTGCTCATGGTGGATACTGGGTGAGTTGGTATGGTAGGTATAAGGTGATGGGCGGGGGGATATGGGTTGGCATGATTTGGCATTAGGTTGGCATAGAGGCTTTAAAGGGTCATGGGGTAGGTAGATGGGCACAGGTTGGTATGTAGGTTAGGAGGATTTCTGAGGGGCTGGGTGGAGGGCATAGGTTGGCATGGAGTGTAGAGGGCATGAGGTAGCATGGGTTGGCATGGCTGGGACATCGGGAGTCTGTGGGGGGTGAGGGATGTGAGGCGTATGAGGGGTGACGGCTGTTTTTTGTTTACTGCTTTTTAAAAAAATCTTTGACAAAATGCTGGTGCACAGAGGCAGGCCTCCCACTCAGCCTGCTTCCGCAATCATATCGGGGATTGCCCAGCCTGACTCCCGGTGAACCATGCCACCCTGGAGTGAAAACCCTAACTTCCTGGGCACTTTCTCCCGGATCAGGTTTGCGGAGCCGGGAAATTATCCGGACTAAAATTCAGGCCTATGTTACATTCAATTTGAGGGGATCCTGAAAAAAAAAAACAAGGAACAAAAGAATGTTTCATAAAATACTAGTGCACCACATGCTCATATACATCAAGTGAACCAATTTTAGAACGCAAATAACTTCTAGAATAAACGAAATGTGAAATATGATTCTGAGTTAACAGAGGTAGAGGTAGAGAGCCAATTAGCTCTCCTTTAAGAAAGTGAACATTTGAGTTATGTTTAACAGCTCGCAGGGATTATTGTTTTTGTTGGGCTGGCACATATCCACACTGACGCTCTTTGTATTGACTGTATGGTATTTTCAGCTTATCCAATGTACTTTTTTTTAAAAATCAAAACAATAGTGCCGTGTAGAGTCTGTATGACTTTTCTTCAGAGCCCTGAAGAGTTAAATGGACTCAAAACGTCAACACTGTCTCTCTCTCTCCACAGATGCTGCCAAACATGCTGAATTTTTCCAGCATTTTCTGAATCAGGTGTTTGGTAAGTTATTTAGCTATAATGTTAATGACCTTTACCTGAGGTGTGGCTTCTTCCAAAAGAAACTATGCCACAAACCCCAAATCTATCACTTTTTTTTCGGAAATGTCTTCTTCCCTTTGTCTATTTTCTGTTACATATCATCCTGCACCCTTGTGGATAAACAAGCTCCTTCAGTGAAATGTCTACCATCTACATTTTCTGTCCAGATCACATCTGCAGCATGTATTGGGTTGGAGGTAGTTATTGGTGTTGGGTGGTCAGGCTATCTAGGAGCAGATGTAATACCTTCCCTTGGCAAAGAAACTGGGGCAAGGGAGAAGTCAGCGAGAGTTCATCAAGGCTGGGCCTCGGATTGCCATATGGAGTTGGAATGAATGATCGTGGGGAGGTGGGGGGCAGGGGGGGATGTCAGCATGGAGGTTGTGGAACTGCAGCCTGAACTGGGATCTTTGAATAAAATGTGTAATTGCTTCATGTGCCAACTTGTTTCCAATGCGGTTCCACAGGGTTCAGTACTAGGTCTTTTGCTTTTTGTGGAATGTATCAATGGTTTAGGCTTTAATGGAGGGGCCTTGAATAAAAAGGTTGCAAATGATACAAAACTTGGCCATGTGGTTGATAGTGAGGGAAAAAGGCTGCGGAGTACAGGAAGATATTAATGGGCTGGTCAGGTGGGTGGAGAAGTGACAAATGCAATTCAGTCTGGGCAAGTGTGAAGTAATGTATTTGGTGAGGGAAAACAGACAAGGAAATAACAATGAATGGTAGGTGATTGAAAGATGTAGTGGATCAGAGGGGGAGTACATGTTAACAGATCCCTGATGGTAACAGGGCAAGTGGACAAAGACGATTAAGAGGAGAGCTGGAAGGTTTTTGTTAGAACTGTGTAAAAACACTGGCCGGATCACAGCCAGAGTGTTGTAATATGCCTTTAAGGGATAGCAGCATGCCATCACTTTAAAGAAAGTGTGTCATATGATCCAGCCTCTGTTTCACTTCAGACTGAAGCAGGGCACAGCATTCACAGCCCTGCTCCTGATGTCTTCAAGCTTTCTGTCCATATATATCTGTTCACATGTGCCTAGAATTACTAAATGAACCCACAATGTATTTGCACAATCATTATAACATACATGAAGTGGTGTGCAGCAGAGGTTCTTTCTAAATGACATGGTGCTCAGCCTGGCAGCAAGATTAAGTACAGGTACAACATGGTGAACATTATTAGGTCATGCTACATGGCAACATGCTACATACAAAGAAAAACCTCAAAAAATCAGGCCAGAAAAGGTTGGGATTATAATGCGCTGAGCTTCAGAAAGGCTTGCAAAAGTGACTACAGGGGCACTCATCCCAGATAGTATAGGAGAAGGAAGGTCAGAGGGATATTAAGATGCAGCTGATCTACTGTCTGATTTCAGAATGTTTAAACAGCATACAGAGTTATGGTTTCTTGATTCAGGTGTGTCTGAACCAGACAAGCGAGCCATTAAAAAACTCACCTAGCAATTGGGAATGAAGGTCTACACAGGCTGAACACATCAGAATTAACAGCAGAAGAATCCCAAGAAGATATGGGCTACATTGGAAGAGAAGTTCAGAATCAGGCTAAACTTCCACACAACTAGATTTCATATCATTTTGACAATAGCCTGCAGAATCCATAGACCACTTCGTCAGTAGATGCAGAGAAAAGGGTAAGTACTGTGATTTTTCAAATGCAGAGCTAGTGGGAAGAAAGGTCTACTAGACAAGCCCAAAATATGTAGCAAAGAGCTACTCAAGGATGGGCATAAGTACGAAGTGATCCTCGCAGGTCGGCAAAGCTTACAGGTCCTAAGCACAACCCCAATTGTTGATGCACTTACTACAACGCCAAAACTTAGCAAGCCATGTGGAAGGTGTGGCCTTCTGCATGTACCAAGGAAATGCCCAGCTTTTCAAAAATTCTGCAGGGCCATTGGCAGCGGCAGTTCACTAGACCACAGATCCAAAGACTGATCCAAACATTCCGTACAAAACGGGTACCTTCAAACAATAAGACAGACCATCCAGTCTCCCATCAGAAACCTCTTCGCGAGGTGATTGACAAACCAGGAAATGACTATGATGTGCACAATGAGATGAAGAGAGGTGAACACAGGGTTCATACAGTCAATCTCATGGAAAACATAACTACCGTCACACCATCCGATGTGTTTGACAAGATTCAAATTATCTTCCCTAAGAAAGTAGGTAACTATTCATTATTGGCCTAGAGTGACAGAGGGCAAGTGCCAACATACCACCCCTGTGAATTCTAAAAGGCATGTATCCACAGACATGGAGGGCATGGCGAAATCTATTGCTGTGACAATCTCAGCGTATAGCAGTTCACTAACTCCATGTGCAGGTCCATAGTCCTACAGTGCAAGTACAATTCATCCTCCTGGGTGCCACAGATGTTCTACATCGTGGGGACTAAAGACCCAGTGATTATAGGTCCAACGGTGTACCATGACCTCACACGGGTAACAAATCCATGGAATTAGTATGTCATCACAAGATAGATTAGCTCAGAAACAAAGTCTATCATGACCTAACATCAAAATATCCCAAATGGTTCAACAAAGTTAGCGGTTTTAAGGGAGCTGCAACAGGGAGCAGGGTCAATGAATATTTTTAAGGTGGGGGTAGATTGATTATCTTGCCTAAGAAGAATCTAAGGTTAACCAGAGGGCGGGGGGGGGGGGGGGGGGGGGGGGTGGGGGGGTGGGGGGGGTAGTTGGGAGCGTAGAACTCAAATGTCTTAAAAGAGGTGGCTAATGAGGTAGTGGATGCGTTGGTGTTAATTTTTCAAAATTCCCTAGATTCTGGAAAAGTTCCATCAGACTGGCAAATAGCAAATATAACCCCTCTATTCAAGAAGTGAGGGAGGCCTAAAACAGGAAACTATAGGCCAGTTAGCTTGATCTCTGTCATGGGGAAGGTGTTAGAGTCGATCATTAAGGAGGTTATAGCTGAGCATTTAGAAAAACACAGGGTAATCGGGAAGAGTCAGCATGGTTTGTAAAAGGGAAATGTTTAATCAATTTACTAGAGTTCTTTGAAGGAGTAACATGTGCTGTACATAAAGAGAAGCCTGTAGATGCACTGTGCTTGGATTTCCAGAAAGCATTTGATAAGGTGACATGAAAGTTTATTGCAGAAAATAAAAGCTCATGGTGTAGGGAGTAACATATTAGCCTGGATAGAAGGCTGGCTGGCTAGTAGAAAACAGAGAGTATGCATAAATGTATCTTTGTCTGATTGGCAGGATGTAACTAATGGAGTCCAGCAAGGGTCTATGCTGGGGGCTCAAATTTTTACAATTTACATCAATGGCTTAGATGAGGAGAGCGAAGGGATGGGAGTTGAATTTGCGGACAACATAAAGATAGGTAGGAAAGTATGTTGTGAGGAAGACATAAGGGGTTTGCAAACAGATATAGATAAGTTGAATGAGTGGGCAAAAATCTGCCAGATGGGGTATAATGTGGGAAAATGTGAAGTTTTTCACTTTGGCAGGAAGAATAAAAAAGCAGAGTATTACTTAAACAGAGAATGGCGGCAGAATTCTGAGATGCACAGGGATCTAGGTGTTCTTGTGCACAAGTCACAAAAAGTTATTACGCAGGTACAGCATGTAATCAAGAAGGCTAATAGAATGCATTCCTTTATTACAAAAGGAATTGAACATAAAAGAAAGGATGTTATGCTTCAGTTACACAGGACATTTGTGAGACCACATCTCAAATACTATGTGCAGTTTTGGTCTCCTTATTTAAGGAAGGATGTAAACGCGTTGGAGGTGGTTCAGAGGAGGTTTACTAGATTAAGCGGGTTGTCTCATGAGGATAGGTTGGGCAGGCTGAACTTGTTTCCACTGGAGTTTAAAAAGTGAGGGGTGACTTGATTTGAAGTATATAAAATCCTGAATGGTGTTGACCAGATAGACGTCGAAAGGATGTTTCCTCTTGTGGGTGTGTCCAGAATTAGGGAGCACTGTTTTAAAATCAGGGGTCGTCCTTATAGGACAGCGATGAGGATTTTTCTTTCTCAGGAGGCTTGTGCAACTTTGGAACTCTCTGCCTCAGAAGGCAGTGGAAGTGGGGTCACTGAATATTTTTAAGGCAGAGGTAGATAGATTGTTGGAAAAACTCAGCAGGTCTGACAGCATCTGCGGAGAGGAACACAGTTAACATTTGAAGTCCGTATGACTCTTCAACAGACCTAAGGAAAAATAGAAAAGAGGTGAAATATAAGCAGGTTTAAGGGGGGTGGGACAGATAGAGCTGGATAGAGGGTAGCACCTCATCTTCCGACTAGGCACTTTACAGCCTTCCAGACTGAATATTGAGTTCAACAATTTTAGATCATGAACTCTCTCCTCCATCCCCACCCCCTTTCCGATCCCACTTTTTTCCAATAATTTATATAGATTTTTCTTTTCCCACCTATTTCCATTATTTTTAAATGTATTTCCATCCATTGTTTTATCTCTACCTTTTAGCCTATTTTGATCCCTTCCCCCCACCCCCACTAGGGCTATCTGTACCTTGCTCATCCTGCTTTCTACCCTTAATGTCACCTATTAGCACATTCCTTAGATAATATCACCACTTTCAACACCTCTTTGTCCTTTTGTCTATCTTCACCTATCACTGGCCCTCTATCCAGCTCTACCTGTCCCACCCCCCTTAAACCAGCTTATATTTTACCTCTTTTCTGTTTTTCCTTAGTTCTGCTGAAGAGTCATACGGACTTGAAACGTTAACTGTGTTCCTCTCCGCAGATGCTGTCAGACCTGCTGAGTTTTTCCAGGTATTTTTATTTTTGTTTTGGATTTCCAGCATCTGCAGTTTTTTGCTTTTATCGTAGATAGATTGTTGTTAGGCAAGGAAATCAAAGGTTATCAGGGGTAGATGGGAATGTAGAACATGAAACAAACAGATCAGCCTTGATCTTATGGAATGGCAGTGCAGCCTGGAAGGGCCAAATGGCCTACTTCTGCTCCTATTTCATATGTTCATATTTACTCTTGCAGGAAAATGCAAGTCCATCAATTGATCTGGTATGTTTTGCACAACGCAAATGCCAACAGCTATAATAAGAAATGGTGAAAGTTTCCACACTACAGAAACTGTGGAAAACCATCATTGAAGGATGGCCTGATTCAATTCAGCATATCCACAGACACATGAAACCATTTTGGCCTTAATGGGACGAGCTAGGCATCTCCCGGGTGGTCATTTTTAAAGACCAATAGGTCATCATACTGGAATATTTGTGACCAGATATTCTTCAACAACTTCATCACACACATGGACATAGATTAGATGAGAAGACTCACACGAGAGACTGTCTATTGGCCACATATGAACAATGACATTGAAGTCATCATAGGAAGTGCAAGGCACGTCAAGAGCACATGTCAAGTTAGTACAAAGAACCACTGATATTGCATGAAGTTCCTACCCATCCTTTGTCCAAAATCATATCCAATCTCTTTCGTGTTCTTGGCTCTGACTTCATTATCATCATCGACTACTTTAACAAGTCCATTATTTGAGAATTGCACAATATGTCAAGAATAATTGTCGCACACTCTAAGTGCTATTTTCAGTTTATTTAGCATGCCTAGGGAGTTCATCATGGATAATGGTCCACAATTTATTGGTAAGCGATTTCTTGATATGTTTCAGAAATGGAATATCAATCACACTGCATCTTCTCCTCATTACCCTATTTCTAACGGCCTAGCTAAATGAATTCTTTGCATGGTGAGATCCATAATTTTTAAATGTAGACAGACCAAGCAAGATCTACACATTGCAATGTTACATCTGACAGACCTTTAAGTGCAATTATTCCGTCACCACAGAGCTCAGGTTTGGCAGTATGTACAAATTTAACTACTCTTATCCATTCTACTCCTGCAGAAACTAGACAGCAACTTTTAAAACTGCAAGAAAAGATGACCAATGTGCATGATAAAAACGTGGGTACAGAATTACCAAGTTTACAGTTGGGGCATCAAATTTGCATCCAGGATCCCAGCCAAGTGACAAGGATTTGTTCAGAACCAAGGTTCTATGAAGTCATTACACACAAAGGCGCAACTGGGGACAAATCAGATCTATTTCAGCTCCAACGCACAGTCCTACTGCTTCTAGGACAAGATCCAAAATGCAACCAGGAACAATATCCAAGAATGACAATCCCA
Source organism: Cetorhinus maximus (assembly GCF_964194155.1). NCBI lineage: Eukaryota > Metazoa > Chordata > Chondrichthyes > Lamniformes > Cetorhinidae > Cetorhinus > Cetorhinus maximus. Next base: position 36,621,229 of record NC_135890.1, read on the forward strand.
CAGATCACTGTGTGCAATCAAAGCAGCCTCTGAACAAGGTTACCATTGCAAGACCTGGGCGTACCAGTAGATTAACTCTATGCTTTAGAGACTAATAGATTCATCAGTTCTTTACACTTACATAATAGTAACTAAACATGAACATCTATTGTAAACAGTTATACTTCTTTGGAAGGGGGTAAAAGTATCTTTAAAAAGAAAGGAGGGTGTTATAATAGACCTTTAAGGGTTAGCAGCAAACAATCACTTTAATGGGAGTGTGTCATGTGATCCAACCTCAGTTTCACTTCGGCCTGGAGCAGGACACAGCGCATTCAACCTTGCTCCTAATGTCTTCAAGCTTTCTATGCATGGTGTATATGTTCACCTGTGCCTAGAACTAATAAATGAACCCACGTTGTGCTTGCACACATTGGTGCCTTTTTTTCATCATAACACACATGATATAGAGTACAACTTACAGTTCTGGTCACCACAGGAAGAATGTGATTGCACTTGAGAGGTACAGAGAGATTTACAAGGATGCTGCCAGGAATGAAGAATTTTAGTTATGAGGGAAGATTAGGTACACTGTGCTTCCTTTGGAACAGATAAGGTTGAGGGGAGATTTAATTGTGGGTATAAATTTACAAGGGGCCTAATGGATAGGAAATATTTATTTCTATCAGTGGAGACGTCAATAACCAAGCGGCAGAAATGTAAAATAATTGACAGACGGATTAGAAGGGAGTTGAGGAGAAATGTTTTCACCCCGAGGGTGGCGGGGGTCTGGAACTCACTGCCCTGAAGGGTAGTGGAGATTGAAAACCTGAGTCACATTTGGCTATGTGCTTGAAGTGCTGTGACCCAAAAAGCTATTGACCCCAAGGGCTGGATCTGGGAATAGATTGGATAGATATTTTTCAGCTGACACAGACACAATGGGCAGAATGTCTCCTTCTTGTGCAGTAAATTTTTATGATCTGGGGTATGGGAATAAAGAGGAAAGAGGCTGGGATCTGGCAGCACTTGGGGGATATGGCGCCTGGCAGTAGTCAAGAAGGGTTTCTGTCTAGCAGTAATTAAGAGGGATTGCAGGTGAATAGTACTTGGGGCAGCAAAATTTGTGGTCTGCCGATGGGGCAGGGTGGGGTGGGGTGGGATGGTTTGGTGGAGGTAGGTCTGGGATAATGACAACAAAATTGAGATGTCTGCTATTTCACCATAGCTTGGGAAGCCGAGATCTGACAGTACTTGAAGGTGTCTGCGATCCATCATTTTTCAAAGCAGTCTGAAGTATGGCAGCCTATGAGAAAGGTGGTACTGCTCAGGAAGAGTGTAATCTCTGGCAGCACCTAGTGAGGTTCTGGGTCCAGTAGAAGCCGGGATAAGTGGGTAAAACTTGGAAGGAGCCAGAGTCTTAGACGCTACAGTAGAACCTGGGCCAGGATAACACAGGCCTCTATACTCGAATGAAGCAGGTTGACAAGTTGTCTGAGTCATTAGTGCATAAAATGATGAATAAGCAAGACATTCAGAACCTGTTATCTATGTCTGAGACACTGGCAAGTACAAAAGCCTCGAAAGGGGAATTGATTGCTAAGAACCTTTTATATAGGTGCAGACTAATAAAAAATGGGCAAAGAAGATCCTGATCAGCAAAGCAAACTTTAGGAATTGAGCCAACTAACTATCAGGTTCCTGATATAGGGCTGGGTTGAGGGAAGAATAATATTGCATATGCTGCATTGCAGTGTCTTTTAGGTTTATTGGTAATTTAACTTAATTTGCTATACTGTTCAATTGTTTACATTTTTATTGTGGTCTATAAGTATAATCTTTAGCTGTACATATTGAAAGTTGCATGCAATAAAGACATTTGCGGTAAGTGGTACTATTCATTAGTTCTTTTTGTACCTTCTTTATTGGTCAATTGTTGGTAAGTAGAACAGAAATCATGAGATTGTAGATTCTGATTCATTGATTTTTTTTCCATGATGGATACGTCAGCCAATCATGACTTTTTTTTGTCCTACAGATGCACTTCAAGTGTGTCAGCCATTTTAAAGGAGCAATACACTATGGACACACAATTGACCCATGACATTGACCACATAGATAACAAACACTATGCAAAATTAATTATGCAGGAGGCTACCATTTCAAATGTAACCATGTCTCTATTCCATTATCTTTAGTAGACTCAATTTCAATTTGTAGGTCAGATAGCAACTGAAAGCAGCTGCACAGAAAGGGTATCAGTTAACAGCATATGTCAAAGGTATTTGGTATATAATAGTGTATGTAATTTATATATTATTAAAAATCCTTGGTAGGGTCTGTATTTACAATCCACAAAATTTAGTTCTTCTTGTTACAATTTTCAGTCATGTTTTCCTACCAACAATTACTATTGGAAAATGCTATGTCAACATTGTTGCATCAATTGTCATGACATAGTTCAGGCTCTGGCCAGTAGGGGGCCCTCTGAAGTGGGTTTTTAAAGCCTATCAACTTCATTGCCATTTTGTATTAAAACAATTGGAATTTTATTGACTTAGAGTAGGGATTGACATGAACAATTTACGACTATATACAATTTGCTTTGAGCAGAAATACATCTTAGTTCCTTGATTCACAAAGGCTATCTTTTTCTTAGTTTTAGGTTAACATTTTACTGTTAAATTTTATTGTCCTCATTGCTAGGTCTCCTCTGGCCATTTGGCAGCTGCATCAAAGCCAAAAGACAGCTTTGCAGCCCCTTTATTCTACATGGAACTGACTATTGAAAGCTGTAGGAACACATTTGACTGAGAACACATTTTGATTTTTCCATCCTAGTGGAAGCAACCCAGCTTCCACTTGGTGATTGCCACAGTATTGCAGCTGAAATTGAGAATTTAGTAAATGATTATGAGCGCAACTCCTGCCTTGCCACTCCTTGTTCCAATGTGCTTCACCATCATTGAAACAACATTCTCTACATTTCTTAGAAGAGATTATGTTTTCACTTCTTATGACTTGAAAAGAGTAATCAGGGAGTTGTAGAAACCAGGAAACAGAAAGACGCTAAAGCACAGAATGAAAATAACGGATAAGGCAAGAGTTGTGAATCTGGTACTGTTTACCTGCTTCCTAAACTTTCTCCTTGTGCATTGTGGGAGAGAAATGGCCTGCCACTGAGAGGAAGTGAGCCATAATATTCATTATAATATCATTTGCATAGTTGTGCTTCAGTATAGTCTGATAGAAGAATATTGAATGCACTCACAGATGCAAATTGGGCTCAGCTGTGGCTGGCTTTCCATCTATTTATGACTCGGTGCCTGGTAAAGCACAAGTCATGGGGCTCTTGTAGTTTATGTTTCCATAGTAATTATAACATTTAAGTAAAAGCAAATCTTGTGCCTGCCTGAGGAACCAAATCTAATTAAAAGCATGACTAGTTTCACAAAACATTTAACTGAATCGGTTTGGTGATTGACAATTTCCATTCTCATACATTGCTCATTAGATCTCTGACAACAGGCACATGCATTATAAAAAGACATGCAGACACAAACACAAATACAAGTTTGCAGCCATTTCTATTAATAACTAGATTATGTTTGCTCTTGTACCACAGCATGGAGGAATTCCAATCCACCTAAAAAAAGCAGTTGCTTCCTTGAGATGAGAAAACAGTCAACAGACCAACAGAATTAGCTGACCTGTCAACATCTTCCCCTGAAAATATATTTTGTTTGAAAGGAAACAGAAACTGACTGAAAAATTTGTAGATACTATACAAAAATTCCACAAAATATTAATGACTTTAAAAATAGCTAGAATGCAATGAGGAATAATGAAAGATAATAAAAAGACAAACAAGAGATGAAAACAGTTGTGGTACATGTGATAAAGAGCTTTCGTTTGTAGTACTTTTGGCATTCTTGACTTAAAAATCAATACTTGGTTCAATGTGGTCTCATTGACTTTGAGGTTGTATGCGACTGCTCCCAAAAGTGGCAAGCATTGCGTAGGCTCCTGAAGGGTTTTTAATGGGGTATTTTTGTAAGGGCTGACAGCTTTCACATTTCTACTGTCAACATTGTAGACACGTGCAGCACCGGCACTGAAGAAAACTATCAGCTGGACTATTTTTGCTGTTATTCATAGTATCTGTTTCTAACAAGTTTGATTGACAACTTTGGTTGGCAACTTTTGAAATAGGGCTAGTTTTGCAATTTTAAAACAACATTATAACACAGCACACCATCTGCTAGAATGTGGTCTCACATCCTTAAATCCACTCATGCCCTGTTTTGTAGACAGCGATGATCTGTGGCATTGGGCAATGTTCCTGTCTGAACTAAAATCAATAATGGGTCATTCAAATAACAATCGTCACATTCAGTTCGGTATTGTACTCAGTTCCCTGCAGTGCCTGTCAGTCATGGGTAGCTTCTATAGCGAAAGAGTGAGTACACCGTGTGATCATACTCAATAGTCATCCGGGTGTGAGCTAAAGCTCTGAACATGGGCAAGCAAAGGTCTGCCTTGTGATCACTGTAGAGCATTCTTTACAAAGGTTTAGCATCAGAAGCTGATCAGCTCTCCTACTGTCAGGAGTATATACTGATCTTCTCCCTCAGCAACAATAATTGAGAGATATTTTGTCCAATTGTAAATGATAATTGCAATATTATGATACTAGGTGACAGACACTAGGTGCTTGAAGCAACTGTCCAGTGCACAAGATAATTCTTTCCCTTCCTGTTTCATAGGCCTCGAAATTTACCCCCAATATCACCTGTAACAAGAACCTATTCCAAGGAACAGTACTGGGAAGATGAGGCACTCTTAACTTCCTTTTCACTTCAAAATCATCCGTTTTCTAAATCTTTGTTCCTTAAATTTGATTCTTGCTGCAAGAGTGAGGGGAGTAGGGAGTAGATCTATTGTCAAAGCCTTTAAAAACAATCAGAGGGTTATTTGGTTGCAGGATGGCCAAGTGGAGGAAGGATTCAGAAACACAAGGGATATATGGAGTGTTGGGGCATTGAGGTATGTGACCACTAGGTTTGAAGGGTATCGGACAAATGACGGAAGGAAGGGAAAAGCATGTACTTAAAAAATTAACGTTAAGTCCAGTAGTATAGCAGCTTCCTATTGATAAGCCAACATGGCAATCTTTCTTACTCTTCAAAAATAATTACAAATTAAAGCTTTTAGTTAGTTAATTGTCAGGAAAAGTTTTGAAGTATAACTTTCACTTTAATAAGTAAATAGCAGAAGAAATCCAGTGGCCTGTGTGTTAATATTTAAATAATTGTCAAAATTAACTTTAAAATAAATGAAACATCTTAAATTGTGAATTTATATTATTTTGTCGCTGCAGAAAGGCTTATGATAGATTCTGAGTTACTTCGTTTTACTAAAAATGTAAAAACATAGCAATAGCATGGTTCTGTACTAAAATATATTAAAGCATTATTGCATAATTTACATACTTCCTGGATTCTTAATCACACCTGATAATTGTGGTAATGTCACATTTACACATCATGCTATTTGAAAACATAGCGTCAACATAAATCTGAAGCTGTTGTGAAAAATAATCAACAGCAAAGTGTAAAGATTATAATTCTTACTGCAACTGAATAGTGACAGTGCCAAATACTACTCTTACACACAGGCACATTGCTCATCACGACTTGGTGAACAAAAATTATGCAATTCCAGCAACATGCAAGCCTTCTGGCAAAGAAGCAGCTGAAGCACCTTATTACAACCAAGCTAATCAGTGATCTAACAGATGATCTTTCTTTGTTAATGGTGAGCCCAAAGATATTGATGGTGGTTGGGTGTTTGCTTGTTTGAAATGTTTATTAACTGGCACTGATATGATGTAAACAATACGTGCTACTTGTCAACCCCCAGCCTGATGTTGACCATGGGGGTCCTGCTGTAAGCTGGCCTGGGCTACCCATAACGGAGAAGGAATTTTATGGAGTAACACTCGAATTATGGTGAGTTTTGTAAATTAATCTATGTCTGACAGAAGCTATGATTTTCATGCCCATGGTTTTCATGCCTAATTGCAGTTCTGTTCCCTGAATTTAAACTGACTGCACCATGGCTAGGATGGCAGCAACGCTGACATGTAAGTACTCTATTTTGTAAAAGGATGGCATTAAGCAGGTGGAGACACAAGGAAGGCAACATTGTCTATGAGGAGTAATGGTGAGGGAATAGGAGGCTGCTGCACGTTTTTGTCTGTGAGATATCGTGTTTTATTTGAGGTGGCATTGTGCAGAGGAGCAGTAATTCTATTCTGTGGTAAGAAACAGTTCTTTGAGACTAGGACAGGCCCAGGTGAAAGGCTTAAGTAGCTGATAAGAAGATTTCAGTTATCCTTATACTTTTCAGCCTATCTGCAGCCTTTGACTCAGTTGACACAATATTCCTCCATCGCCTCTCCAATGTCATCCAGCTGGATGGGATGCTCTTGCCTTGTTCCATCTCAACTATCTAACTGTAATTGAAGTATCACTTGCAATAGCTTCTCTTCTCACTCCCACACCATAACCTCTAGGCCTAGGCTCTATCATTGCCCCTCTGCTTTTTCTCATCTACATGTCGGCCCTTGACAACATCATCCAAAAGCACAGCATTGGTTTCCACATGTACACTGATAACACCCGATTCCGCCTCACTACTCCATTGACTCTTCTGCAGTTGCTAAATCATCAGGCTGCTTATCCGGCATCCAGTACAGAAAACACAGAAATTTCCTCCACTTTATAGCTTTCGGGAACACTGAAGCTATTGCCTTCAGTCCCTGCTCCAAACTCCATTCCCTGGCTACCAGCTCCATTCCTTTCTCTGGCAACTGTCTGAGACTAAACCAGACTGTTCGCAGCCTGGATATCACTTTTGACCCTCACATAAGCTTCCAACTACATATCCAGACCATTACAGGGGAGCAATCATCTCAGATTTGCACAAAGTGCAGTAGTGGGCGGGATAAAGTCATTTTACCTGCTGGCTGCAATGGTGGGTTTTTGTGTTGTATCGTCCCATTCCTGGTGTGTCCCACCTCATTAATAATGCATTCATGGGAAACACACTGGATCGCTGGCAGGTGGGCTCAGATTTACCCATCCCACTGTGACCTCAGCACTTTCTCACTCTGGGCACCTTATTAAAAGTGCACCAGAGCACAGTTTACGTCATGTCTTCAGACCAGGACTGCTCCAGGCAGTCTCCAAGTTTAGTGACGCCTCCCTGGGGCGCCTTCAATACACAGTGGAAGGCCACCATAATGTCCTCTACCCACACTCTAGTCACAGGAGGGCGTGGGAGGTAATGGCAGTGATGGTCAGCGCCACCAGAGGACAGAGGAGGTCAACCATCCAGTGCAGGAAGAGGATGAATGCTCTCATTCGTTCCGCCAGGGTAACTCAATCATCTCATCACTCTCCACTCACACACTCACAAACCCATCACACATCCACAGGGATCCCACATCTCAAGTGGCAACACCACTAACTCTCAGGCACACCCTCACATCTCCATCAGACTCATACCTTCTGGAGTTTGCATTCTCATCCCATCCATGGCTCCGCTCACCACACAAGCATTCAACACAGTGCCATGCATCCTGCTCACAGTCTCTCCATCTGTTTTAATGCTGGGGAAGCTGGCTCACAAGCAGGGAGAGGTCCCAGACCGTGGGTGGAGTGGCCCCCATTAGGCACCTCACTCACTTTGAGGAGCATGTCATCATACTGACTGGTGAGGACGTGGACTGTACCTGTGGCGACCGTGAGGTCAGCGGCGAACAGCCACGTGAGGATCCTGCACCACATCATCCCTTTCTCAGCGCAACTGTGAGTGCTCTCTCTCCTGTTTTTGACTCTTCTGCCATGCACCAATTATCTCTACTTTCGTTCACAGGAAGCTCTGCCAAGCAACCGACGCCCTCAGCCAGCCAGCCCCTCAGCTCCATCCAGGTCCTCACCTCCAGTCAAGAGGATACCTCCTCCAAAGAAGAGCTGGAAATAAGCAGCTTGGAAGACCCATCACAGTGCTTACCCACACCCTCCACCAGCGCAGAGACACACACTTCTCGGTGGGATCTAGACCTAGAGCAGGCTCGGGTTCACAATCTGGTGGTCACTGCACAGGCACGTGTCCATTGTAGGAGGAGGCAGGTTCAGCCAAGCTCCTGGCCATCGTCGGACTGCTGGGGAAGGGATGTCTGTGAGGTCAGAGTCAGCAGAAGGCATGGGAACATCATGCAGAGCTGTTGGAAGCCCTCAACAGAGTGACACGTGAGTAGGAAGAGGGCTTCCACCTGCTCTCTGATGCAGTGTTGCCCACATGTGCATGCACGGATGTCTCCATGGGAAGGATGGCAGACGCCATGGAAGCTCTGGTCCAGCAGAACGCGAAGACGTGTGTAGACCTGCACTCCATCGCAGTAGCCATGGGTGAGATCCTGCAAAGGCAACACATCCATTGAGGTGCCCCTTCCCCTCGATGAGTCAGGCCGGGGCCCTCAGACACCTGAAGGGAGGGGGAACAGTAGCTGGACACCCCTGGGTCATCCACTCAGGAATCTGAGAGGCTGTCCGCTCCCTCTAAGAGACCGCCTTTGTCTATGACCCCCTCAACCCTGTCCTCTGTCACCACTGAGGGAGCAGCTGGTCCACAGGAGGACAGCTGAAGCAAACCAGGGCCCTCAAAGCCTCAGCTCTCCAGAGTACACACGCTGAAGTCATCAGAGGCAACAGGGCCAACCATTACACGGGCTGTCTCCACCCCTGCTGCGGATGTCAGGGCAGCACCTAGAAGAAGTGGTAGGCCTAGAAAAGTTAAGAAATTCTGATCACAAGTGGTTGCATGGGTGAACACATTTTGTCACTTTATAATCTGAAAATATATTTTACTTTCACTGAATAATGTGTAATGTTGTCTTTCAGCTTCAATGACAGGCTTCGCGAGTCCTTGCACTGCATTCTCCCCCCACCCCACCCACCCCACTAGCAATTCAGCCGCATGAAGCCGGCCCACGAGTGATTCTGGAAGGAGAGGTGTGTGTGTGGCAGGGCCTTGCAGAGCCTCATGTAAGCACTCTCTCACACACACGGAGCCTTCCTCCATCACACTCATCTCATTGTTCTGAGCATTTTCAATGCTGCCTTCTGGGGTTCTCTTTCAGTTGTCCATCTGAGCTGACCTGCATCTCCGCCCACCCACTGACCACACTCCCATGCATCACCTGTGCCTGTCCAACACGAGGCTCCGCTCACTTTTGATTTAGACAACAGTGGTCCAGATCATATTTTTGCTCAATTCCCCTGTCCTTTCCCCTTCCCCAGTCACCCATGTCCTTTCCCCCATCATTGTCGACTTTCCTGGTATCATCTTCCACCTCCCCACCGTCACCTACCAACCTGAACCCTTGTCTTTCCAGGATGTCCAGGCGAACATTCCCTACCTTCCTGAGAATCCAATCCTCATCCACATTCACCTCCATGACTTCCTCCTTCTCACCCACAGGGTCCATGTCTGCCTTCAAATCCCCACCAACCACCCTCGCCATCCCTTCTACTGTTACCAATTCACCCTCACCTTCCTACTCTTCTGGCTCCCTCTGCCGCCTCTCATTCTCACCATTCCCTCCTACCATGCCCATCCTCAGTCTGCTGCCCAGGGGGCAGTCATTCACTCCACAGACCCTTCCCTTGCATGTTCATCTGGAAATTCCCCAACCCCTACTCCCTCCTCCACCGTTACTCCCCCCTCCAAACTCCTCCCCTTACACCTTCCTCCACCCTTACACCTAACTCCCCACTTGCCAAATTCCACCCCCCCACCGTTATACCCTCTTCCCCCATACTCCCTCCTCCTCCCTCCCAACCTCACCCCGCCGACACCTTCATTCCCCCCCTCCCAACCTCACCCTCCGACATTTTTATTCCCCACCCTACCCTATCCCTTTCTCTCCCAGTCAAACCTAGACCTTCCTCTCTCACCCCGCCCCCCCCTCCCCCCAGAACATCTTCCTCTCCCACTCACAGCTGGACCTTCCTCTCCCCCCACCCCCTCCCGCCGTGTAGTTTGCCAATCATCCGTAGCAGCCCATGGTCAAGGCCATGATATCCTGAAGCAGACCCGGGACATTAACAGAGACCTCCCACCTTCCGAGAGCTGCTTTGTGCCAGAGCCATGTCCGTGAGAATCCACCCAGCACATGTTGCTCCAGAGTCTGGTAGCTTTGGGCTCCAGCATCTTCAAATCCCCGGATGTTCACTATCTGAGCAAGGCCCTACTGGTAATTCCCAACTTCTGCACGTCACGCTTGTCCAGACGTGTTCTGGGCCGGCATGTTTTCCTGCCGGTGTAACGATGAATCTGGTGTGGAGGATGCTTCCGGTCGGACCTTTCTTTGCATCCCATTAGCGGGATGCAATGTGGTTTCACGCCAGCCTCCAGCGGGATTGACATTCCACCATGGCGGACGCCATCCGATGACACTGCTGTGCTTCCATGCTGGCGTGAAACCAATTTTTGGCCTATTCGCCATATTGTCCCCCCTACTTGCCATGCCGCCCGATGCCAATGGGACTGGAAAATCCTGGCCGAGGACTATCTATTTCCACCTCCATATCATTGCCCTACATTGCCCCTGCCTCAGCTCATCTTCTGTGGAACACTCATTCATGCCTTTAATACTCTAGACTTGTCTAATTCAATCTGGTCTCTCACATTCTATCCTCTGTAAACTTGAGGGTCATCGAAAATTCTGCTGCAATATGTCCCATTCCACTATCACCCTTGTGCTCAGCATTGGCCACCTGTCAAGCATTATTTCAATTTTAAAATTCTTATCCTTGTTTTCAAATTCCTCCATGGTCTTACCCCACCCTCTCGCTCCCCTCCAGCCCCACAAACCTCTGAGATTCCTGCACTCCTCCAATTCTGGCCTCTTGAACATCCCCAATTTTAATTGTTCCACCATTAGTGCCATGCCTTCAGCTGCCAAGGCCCAAAGCTCTAGGATTCCCTTCCTACATCTCTCCACCTCATGTTCTTCCTTTACAACACTCCTTAAAACCAAGTGTTTGGTCATCAGAGCTAATAGCTCCTTACGTATGCTCCTGTGAAGTGCTTTGGGAGATTTTATTCCATTAAAGGCATTATATAAATATAAGCTGCTATGCTCTTTGCTGGCTCTGATCCACCTCACAAAGAAGGATGGGAGTGATAGTGTGTTGAACATGGCCCCCATTACGAAGTTTAAAGAGCTAACAGCATTCTGCAACAAATACAGAAGCAGCAAAAGCATTCTTAAAAATTAAACAGCAGAAATATAAATGCTGTGCTCAATAACAACACTATCTCTTAAGACTGATAGTATCAAAACTGCAGCACCTGTTTTTTTTGGGGGGAGCTCTTCATCCTGGTATTGAACTCTGTGCTATTAAGCAAAATCTGTCACCAAGGCATCCGCCAGGCATTTACATTAGCTTTACATTGTACTGTTGTAAAACACAGACCGCAAAAGCCACAGAGCGAGTTCCTAATTGCAATGCCATTCAGGATCAGAATGGAAGCAAAGGGTTAGTGATCATTTTTAGCCAACATTGCACCTAATTTTTTAACACTATTTGACAGTTGGGGCGAGGAAAATTAGCCTTAAAATTTCAAACTGAGGTGCGTACTGCAAACCTGCAATTGTAATTGATTTGATCTTGATTGTGCTTCAGTAATGGAAAATGGACAATAGATTCTGAAAGGGAATGATGCCTGGAACAACCTGTGGATTATTGCTCATCAGTGGAACATGAATTGTACATATCTCAAAAGGTTTTGTAGATGGCAGTAGCATATCTGCTAGATTTGGTTTGCCTGGGTATTCACAGTACCCATTTATTTTGGGCAGGATCTTCCGGTCGGCGAATGGGGGCTGGGCCAGCTCACAAATGCGTAAAATGGCGAGGGATGACGTCAGGTGAAACTCCTGACGTCACCGCGCGTCATTTCCATTTTCAGGTTGGCGTGGGCACAGCCGAGTCAACTGCGCGCCTGCCAACCAGTCAACGGCCTATTGAGGCCATTGAAAAACTAATTAAGGTCATTAATAGACCTGCCCGTCCAACCTTAAGGTTGGCGGGCAGGCCGGGAGCCCTGGCGGGCTTCAGAAAAAGCATGAAACCTCATCCACGGGCGGGATGGGGTTTCATAAGGGTATTTACATTTTTAATAAAGGTTTCAATAAAAGTTATGGACATGTCCCAATTCATGTGACAGTGTCACATGAGGGGACATGTCGGGGAAATTTTTCTACCATTTGTATTGCAAATTTTAATTCGGAGCCAATCTCCAAGGCAGCGCTTAGCCTCAGGGAGATCTGTGTGCTCTTTTGCGCGCATTCGCGAAAGAGCGTACTCACGGCTGAGGGAATCCCCTCCCGACTGCACAGGGAGCGCATAGCGCTTACTGGAACATGTCACGCTGGGCGGGCCAATTAAGGCCCGCCCACGTAAAATGGCGGTGCAAATCAGAGACGCGCCTGCCCGCGCCCGCTCTCGCACTTCCCACCCACCCCCTTGCCTATTTTTGCCCCAGCAAGATAATACTTAAATTGAAATGCTGAAAATACTGCTTAATGAATGGACAAACTACTCTATAAAGGTAACAAACTGCTTTCACATTATAACTATTGGGAAGAACAATGACCAGACTTACTTTCCAGAATTTTCGGCCTAAAATGACGAGGGTGACGTCGGGCGTGCGTCCCGATGTCATCGCACGTCATTTAGATTTTCAGTTCGGCAGGGGCACAGCTGCCGAACTGTCAAAGGCCTACTAAGGCCATTTAAAAACTAATTAAACCAATAAACTGAGCTGCCCGTCCAACCTTAAGGTTGGTGGGCAGGCAAAGAGCCCAGGCGGCCTTTGCATTTTCATGGAACCTCATCCACGGGCAGGATGAGATTTCATTAAGTGTTTATAAATTGAATAAAAATTTAAAAAATCATTGACATGTCCCAGCTCATGTGACATGTGTCTTAAAATGTTTTCTTTTCTTTATTCAGCTTTTTAAAACTTAAACTAATCATCCTGAGGCACCTCTTTCAAAAGAGCGCAGGCCCCGACTCAGGGAACCCCTCCCCCCCCCCACCCGCACAGGGAGCGCACAGCGCTTCCGGACGCGCGTCACGCTGGGCAGGCCTTAATTGGCTCGCCGATGTAAAATGGTGGCGCGGACCCGATCGGGGGCACCGATCAGGTTCCCACCCGCCCCCACACAACCCCTCCGACAGGGGGAAAGCTCTCCCCATTAAATCTCACTATTCTTAGGCTGGGTAAAACTACTTATTTTATGATTATAACATCTGGAAGTTTTACTTCTGCTGAATACTATGGAAATTCAATGTGTAAATGAAGTCAGGTCGGACTGGACTCTAATGGTTATACAAGCGAACTATGCAAAACTAAGCTTGCAAAATGAAGCTGGGAAGGGTCATGATAAGTTAGTCTTCACAAAGCTCTCACCAATACTAAGACCTGGAAAGTACAGATCAAAATGGGCATATAGAAAGTCAAACTGGTAACTCCAAAGAGATCATTCATTTTTTAGGGCCTTGAAATGGCAAGAATATTTTCTAAACAATTCATGTCTACTTTGATACATTTGTTTTAGCTTCGTCCAATTAGATCTGCCTTTTACCCAATCAGTTCCAATGGTGGAAGGATTAAAAATAGACACAAGTACAATACAAAGAAAAGTATCTTTCTGAAGTTTAAGGAACATATTTGAAGCCCAATAGTTACTTAACTTATTTTTGACAACTATCATTTGTGAATCGGCCTTCTGTGTTGTAATATGAATGAAAGATAATGGATACACTATTATACATATGAGAATTGTTTCTGGGTGAGATAGGTTGTACTTACTTCTGAACACAGCCTCATAAATTTATTATATTGGTTAACAAGATGCATCTCTGAAATGAGAAAAAGCTAAAATATCAAATCGTGCTGAAGTGCCCCGAATAGTTCATTAAAATTGTCAGAAGCTCTCCTATGATTTTAAGCACTGGATTCTGGTAATCCAAGGAGCACCACATTCAATCCAACTCAATAGCACACAGGCCACCTGCACTATTTCTCAGGTGAAGACAAATTAGCTCCTTAATGCAGCCAGGCACAGTGTGTGGGAGTCACTTTTTACTAATAGTGCAGAATGTCAAGTTCCGTTGTGCATAAGTAAACTCTATTAAGAAAGTCACATCCCTCGGTGAGCCTCAGTCTTCAATAAATTCTTCCAGCTCCATTTGTGTGCAGAATGTCAGAGTAATTATACCTTTTATTCAGATGCAGCTCTGTTACAGCTTTTCCTTTGCACTTGCTAATTTCCCACCCCGACTCATTTAGCAGTGAAATCACTGAGGTTTAGGAAGGTTAGCTACCAATTAGTCAGTACATGAATGTTCTTTTATATTTGGTGCATTGAAGCAGGACAACATAAAAAGCAACACAGTTCAATGGACCATATGTATTCCTTCTAAAATATTCCAACCAAAATTCTCTTCTCTCATATGAATAATATCATTGCAACATACACTAAATATAACTATGCATTTAGGAGCACCTAGACTTCGCCAGTTGATTAGATTCTCATTTCCATACTGCACTCCCTAAATAAACAATTCATGGTGGGGATTTGAACAGATTAGCTTTATGGGGCGACTGCCTTGATGAAGGATTGCTCAACAAACCTTTTATCCATTTATTTTATTTACAAATATACAACTGATGTAAAACACATAACCATGTCTCTAGAATGCAACAGCATTGTGGTGGGAATGACCTGTCGCTTTCCTGCCTCTTCCCACTTGTCAAACATGAATATATTTGTTGCGTACACTTTTTTGAGATACTGCATTTTAAAGGGTTGGCAATCTGATGCCACAATTAAGCATTCAGCCAATATAACAGGACAAAAATAATCTATTCAATATGAAAATTCTAAGAAGTGGATGTTCATGGTGTAAATACAAATGCAATGTTTGTTTTGCCATTATTACAGTACACAGAGGGAGACAGTGAAGTCAACGTCAGCCACTGAAACCCATTTGTATGTTTTTGAATCCTGAAATCACAGCTTCAACTACCTATTCTGGCTCATCAACCAGGGTGTTCTCCAAAAATGTGTTTGTGATCATACTATTATGATATTATAATACCCATATTACTCAAGGGTCTGTGTATAGAGGTCAATAAATATTTTGTTTTCTTCTTTTGGTTTTGTACAATCAATTGCATAAAGGATTCTTGAAAGTGTTCTGTAATTGAGGAGATCTTTTAAAATTTCAAAATATTTTAAATGTTTTGGGAACCAGAAACTCACTATTTAATGTAACATTTTATTTGGGTGATGCGTAGGTTAAGCTGTTGATGTTCTAACAGTAAAGAAGACAGGTGTTCCTGCCTGAAGTGTTATCGTGAGCTTTGTTAAGTAAGCTGTTGATGTTAAGCATTGGTAGTGTTGGTGTTACCTTTCTCAAATCAGATTATATTTACACGGTTAGTGTTTTCTTTCTTCTTACAGTTAGTAGATTTGTCAGAACCCTACAGGGATTTTATGTACCTTAGTGCTGAAAACACAAGAACACAGGAAATAGGAGCAGGAGTAGACCATACGGCCTACAGCATGTGCTCCACCATTCAATATGATCACGGCTGATCTTTGGCTTCAACTCCACTTCCCTGCCCATTCCCCATATCCCTTGATTCCGAGGCCAAAAATCTGTCTATCCCGGCCTTAACTGTATTCAACGATGGACCATCTGCAACCCTGTGGGGTAGAGAATTCCAAAGATTCACCACCCTTTGAGTGAAGTAATTTCTCCTCATCTCTAAATGATCGGCCCCTTATCTTAAGACTGTGCCCGGTGTTTTAGATTCCCCAACCAGCAGAAACAATCTCTCAGCCCCTACTCTATCAAGTCCCTTCAGAATTTTGCAGCTTTCAATGACAGTGCCTCTCATTCTTCTAAACTCCAGAGAATATAAGCCTAATTTACTCAGCATAAGACAACCCCTTCATCCCCAGGACTAATTTAGTGCACATTTGCTGTACTGCCTCCAATGCAAGTATATAATTTTTAAATGTGGAGACCAAAACTGCACACAGTATTCCAAATATGGTCAAAACCTGTACAATTATAGTGAGACTTATTTATTCTTGTACTCCAACTTCCTTGCAATAATCCTCGCCATTTGCCTTTCTAATTGCTTGCTGCGCCTGCAAGCTAACTTTCTACATTCTTTGTACAAGCACACCCAAGTCTCTTTGAACATCAACTATTATAAGTTTTTTTTTTAATTCTCTTTTTCTATTCTTATGACTAAAGTGAATAACTTGACAGTTCCCTACATTATACTCCATCTGCCATCCTGTTGCCCACTCACTTATCCTATCTATATCTCTTTGCGGCTTCTTTGGTTCCTCCCCACAGCTTACCTTCCCACCTAGCTTGGTATCATTAGCAAAGTTAGATACATTACTCTGTCTCTTTGACTAAGTCATTGATATAGATTGTAAATAGCTGAGGCTCCAGAACTGATCTTTGAGGCACTCCACTATTCTCTGCCAACTAACTTGAAAAAGCCCTATTTATACCCACTCTCTGCTTTCTATTCATGAAACAATCCTCTGTCCATACTAATATATTACCCACAACTCATGAGCCTTTATCTTGCCTATTAACCTTTTGTGGGGTAACTTATCAAATACCATTTGGAAATCTAAGTATAATACATCTACTGGTTCCCCTTTATCTATCTTACTAGTTACACCTCAAAGGACTCTAATAAATTTGTCAAAGAGGATTTCTCTTTAGTAAAACCATGCTGACTTCTTCTAATCATACTATGCTTTTCAAAGTGCATTGTTAAGATATCCTTAATAATAGATTCCAAAATTTTCCCAACAACTGGTGTTAGACTAACTGGCCTGTAGTTCCCTGTTTTCTCTCTCCCTTCTTTCTTGAAAAGCAGAGTAACATTTGCCAACTTCCAAACAGATGGGATCGTTCTTGAATCTAAGGAATTTTGGGGGAAAAATCAATTGAATTTGAAAGATCATTTTTTCTTTTATTCATCCATGGAATATGGGCATCGCTGGTAAGGTCAGCATTTATTGCCCACTTCTAGTTGCCCTTGAGAAGGTGATGGTGGGCTGCCTTTTTGAAACACTGCAGTCTATGTGCTAAGGGTACAGGATTTTGACACAGTGATGAAGAAGATAAAGTAATGTTTTACCAAGTCAGGAATAATGTGTGATTTGGTGGAGAACTTAGAGTGTTCCCATGCTGAGAGCTCTGGGCTTTGGGAGGTGCTATTGAAGCAGCCGTGCCTAATTGAGTTGTGGGTAATCTATTAGCATGGACAGAGGATTGTTTAATGTGGCCAATTGCTGCAATACATCTTGTAGATGGTACAAACTGTAGCTACGTTGTAATGGGGGTGTGAATGTTTAAAGTGGTGGATGGGATGGCAATCAAGCGGGCTGCTTTGTCCTGGACGGTGTCAAGCTTCTTAAGTGATGTTGGAGCTACACTCAGCCAGGCAAGTGGAGAGTATTCCATCACACTCCTGACTTGTAGATGGCAGAAATACTCTGCAAAGCCAGGAGGTGAGCTACTTGCCACAGAATACCTAGCCTCTGACCTGCTCATGTAGCCACTGCATTTATCTGGCTGTTCGGGTTAAGTTCTGCTCAGTGATGACTCCCAGGATGTTGATGGTGGGGGAATTTGATTATAATAATGCTATTGAAGGCCAAGGGGAGATGTTCATTGCCTGGCAGTTATATGGCACAATTATTACTGGTCACTTAACAGCCCAGGCATGGATGATGCAGTGGGCGTAATTTTCCACTCCCATTGGTAGTGAGCATGTTTGACAGTGTGAGCGGACAATATGGTGAGATGGCCAAAAATCGATTTTATGCCATTGTGAAACTAGTTTGCAATTGTCTGCTCCACCCGTCAATGGTGCGCCGTGTTTCCCACCACCGCACATCGGGAACCTAATTTCAATGGTTTAGCGTCTCTAGCCCTGCTCGCCAGAATCATCCCCCACGCTGGATCATCTGGGAACGTCGGCCTGATTGCATGCTGATGTGTTTCACAACATGTACATAAGCGATGTGCATCTGGCAAGCTGCACTTCACTCGGGACTTCAAGGTTTGTTTGCCACCTTTGATTCGGGCAGCACTTTTGCTTACCTTGCTTTGGGCAGCACTTGCAACCGTCAGCGCCAGGCTTCTCAGATAGCACCACATCACTTTTAGGGGGTGGCTCACAGGCAGGTCTCTGTCTACCAGACCAGCCATAAGAAGATGGTTTTTCAAAGGCTGCAGGGCTAGGGCTTGCTTGGGGAAGGGAGAGAAGTGCCCTCAGGCAGGGGAAGAGGCTGCAGGGTGAGGGCTGTGCTGGGGAAGGAGGGTATCCCAGGGAGTGTGCGGGGGCAAGTGTGTCTGTGCAAGTGGCCTCAAGATGGTGAGGGCTGAGGAGGCAGTCTCCAGAGCAGATGAGGCCATTTGGAAATGTGAGGGTGTGTGAGAGAGAGTGAGTGGTGATATCCCTTGAGCTGGCAGTGAGTGAGATGCCAGTGATTGTGTGATGGGCTTGTGTGTGAGTTTAGAATGATGAGATGGTTGCCTTACCCTGGTGGCACGGATGAGATCATTCATCCTCTATCTGCATTGGATGGCCAACTTCTTCTGTGCAGCATTGGCACTCACCACCACTGCCACCACCTCCCAAGCTGGAGTGAAGTGATTGCTGGACCTCCTGCGGTCAGAGCGGAGGTGGAGGGCATCGCGACGGGCCTCCAAAAGGTATTCCAGTGATTGGTCACTAAACTCTGCTTGGCTTTCAGGGCCATGTCTTCACTGGAGCAGTCCTGGGCTGCAAGCATTGAGAACTGTGTGCGTGGTTGCAGTTTAAATATGGCACGCGGAGCAAGGAAACAGTAAGGTAATGGCGTGATGGGCAATTCGGACGTCACCCACCAGTGAGGCAGCATGTTTCCTGTGGCTGCATAATTAATAAAGTGGTCAACATCAGACCATAAGGCGCAAAAACCCCCCACTGCGGCTAACGGGTAAAACATCATTTTTCATGCCCACTACCGCACTTAGTGCAATTCAGGGACGATTCTGCCCATTATCTGAGGAATTACAATTGGAACTGAATATTGTGCACTCATCAAGAACGTATCTAATTCTGACTTTATCATGGAGGGAAGGTCACCAATGAAGCAAATGCCCCTGCTACTCCCAGCACTCCTTTCAAGTGGTGGAGTGCTGATTCATCAGTTAAGGTAAGTGCTAATCAGTTTGAGTTTTCCTTGTCCATTTTTGACCTGATGCCAAGTGATTTCATGGGGTCAGGGGTCAACTTTGAGGGCTTTAGTCTGATTACTCTCTTGCAAAGCCTCTTGGGACATTTTACAACTTTAGAGGCAATCGCACCATATCTGCTGAGCCTGCCCTCACAGTGGGACTTCTGTGACATTGACTGATGGTCATTCTGTGTCGGGCTCAACTAGTCTGTGGAATATCCCTCCCAATTTTGGCACAAGTCACCAGGTGTTTGTGAGAAGGATATTGTAGGGTTGACTGGGCTGGATGTGCCTTTGTCATGGCTGAATTCAATTCCCAGGTTGGTACCTGTCTATTTGGATGCACTTTTATTGGTAGTAAGATACAACTGAATAGCCATTTCAGAGGGCACTTATGAGTCAACCACATTGTTGAGAGTCTAGCATTACATATAGACCAGACCAGATAAGGACAGCAGATTTTCTTCCACAGGGGATATTAGTGAGTCAGTTGTGTTTTACAACAATCCAATAGCTTCATGGTCACTATTACTGATACTAGTTTTTATTTAATTAACCAAACTTACGTTAACACGCTACCAAGGTGGGATCTGAATTCACATCTCCAGAGTGTTAGCCAAGGCCACTAGATTACTAGACAGTAACATAACCACAATGCTACTATTACTGCTTTTTAATGCTCATAACAAAACTGCCTTTTAATAGAATGTTATTATCTGTGAGAGAAATCACAGAAAATTTAATAACTGTCAATTTTGAAAAATCACTCTTTAAACCTTTGTATTTCATCTTTGTTCTGCAGAATGGCACTGAACCCTCATTAGACAGTTAAGGAACTCTTTCTGTTAACCCAGAGGTTCAGTCAGTAATTGTCTCAGTCCAATACAGATTGATTCAGTTCAAGTCCTATTTCTGTGCTCGGGGACTGGTGGAAGGCAGGCTGCTGCTGGCTTCATTGCTCTTGGGTTAAGGAGGAGAGAAAATCAGCCAGGGGTGGTGATCACTTTGGATCAAAAATTCTTTCGAGTTATCAACAGTCACAGATTGCAACTCTTTCGAGTAC
This sequence comes from Cetorhinus maximus, assembly GCF_964194155.1. Taxonomy (NCBI): domain Eukaryota; kingdom Metazoa; phylum Chordata; class Chondrichthyes; order Lamniformes; family Cetorhinidae; genus Cetorhinus; species Cetorhinus maximus. The sequence continues at coordinate 36,641,685 of NC_135890.1, forward strand.
AATCACATTTCTTGGTTTCCGGGAGTGGGACATGAACCCACAACCCTCTGATTCAAAGGCGAGGGTGCTATGAACTGAGCCACAGCTGACACCTCCTCACTTTGGATCAAAAAGCAGGAGCTTTACTAATCTCTAAAATCATCAATTATCACCGAAGAGTCTTGATGAAGTATAATATTTTGACCTATCTTTGGCTATAGGTTATTTGACAGCCACTAGAAGTGTATGTGCATCAGTTATCATTTGGCTATTTTAGGATAAAGTGCATACAACTATAAAATAAGCCTCGGTCCTGAGATTATATGCTGCAGATAATTTTACCTGATTTAATTCTAGAATGACTTGATTTTTCAGCTGTTTTTTTTTAAATGTACCTTAATGTCTTTTTTTATTTGCTTTTATGTCTACATCACTCCTGAAATGCAAAATGAATAGTAATTAACCAGTTAGATTATTGAAGTGCTAAATCCATTTAAATTTTAAATTGGAAGTATATGTAGAGGTTTTATTATAAGTGAAGCCTAGCTAAAATACTTATTCCACTTCATGGTCAATGGAACTAATCAGGGCATTATTAAAGCTTATTTTCTACCTTGATTTTCTGCAGGTGTCTAACACAGTGAAGGCACTGCTAGAATAAAATTGGTGCTGGCTGGTGACTAAAAGGATTTGAGCAATTGTTCATAATATACCATCATTTTTTTGTGCTACTTAGATTGTCCACAACAACTGATCATTAAGACAGTATCCAGGAGAAATTTTGCAGACAAGAATTTGCCAAGAATCAGTGGACACATTACATGTTCTGTTCTCCTCGACAACTCTTTTAAGTTCCTCCATTTAATTTCCCCAGTTATGAGTGAGGGGAGACAACACACTCCTTTGTGTTCCATTGTCTCTCTGTGAACAAAGTACACGTTCCTTCTTCCAGCACTCAAGCTACTAGCCTCCATTTGATGGCTTCCCTAAAGATATGGCATTAGTAACTGGCTCAGTGGACAGCTCACTCTGAGGTAATGGGCCTGAGCTCTGATAATATATGTACGTCATAAAATCTAAGCTAAAACTTTACAGTATCAACAATCATCCCCTTTTATCCCACTACTTTTATTTGTGAAATTAATATTAATATATTTGGCTCAATATCTAATAAAGCATTTTATCTAGTTGAATGTCTTTTCACCAACCCACTGGATCTACTGTAGCTGCCTAGGAAATCCACGTGTTTGAGCAACCTTCCACCCACCCTTCCAATCTCCCCTGACTTTCCCTCTGAGGCCTTTGACTCCACCTTTAATTTCCAACTCTCCGACCCAGTCTCCAATCCTCACCCCCTGTCCCCCAAGGCTCTGGCCTCCCTCCCCCCCTCTGGCACCCCAAATGGAGCCAAGTCTGTCAATCAGGCTGGCTTCCAGGTGAGCAACGATTTGGTGACATCAAGCGCACACCAAGGAGTTAAATCTCCGCAGCCTGTGTGGGAACCCTTCCAGGTTTCCCATGCCTTAATGGTCTCCCACATCCCCCCAATCCCCACTCCCAGCAGGGTCCGTTAACATCAAACTCATTGAAATCTAACAATGGACTCTTTGGCTCCAGTAACAACTGAGTGGTTGTGAATTTGCTGAATAAGTAAAGGGAGCAAAAAACAGTATCCATGACAAACCAGATTAACAGAAAATGGCATAAAGAATAAAGTACTTTCAAAAGCATCTCATATCGGGGTTTTCAGGAGAAGTTGATAGGTGGGATTTTCTGTGCCCGTTGGGTGTATTCAGCGGCGAAAGCGGACAATATAGCGAGAAGGCCAAAAATCAGTTTCATGGCATCGTGAAACCAGTTTGCAATCGTCCACCCTGCCTGTCAATGGTGGACACGTTTCCCATTGTCAGACGTCGGCAACTTCTTTGTCATACATCTGCATATCATTATAAACCCAGCTCACTGGAATCATTCCCCACACACTAGATCATCCGGGCATGTCAGCATGATTGCACGCAGGCGTGGTCCACAACTGTACATAAGCAACGTGCATCTGGCGAGCTGCACTTCACTCGGGACTTCAAGGTTTGTTTGCCTACCGTGCTTCGGGCAGCAAGTGCAATCGTCAGCGCCAGGCTTCACAGACAGCATCACGTCACTTTTAGGGGGGCTCACAGGCAGGTCTCTGCCTACCAGACCATCCATAAAGTGTTGGTGACTTTTCAATAGCTGCAGGGCTAAGGCTTTCTTGGGGAAGGGTGAGAAGTGGCCTCAGGCAAGGGAAGAGGCTGCAGGGGGAGGGTTGTACTGGGGAAGAGGGGGTCACAAGTTGATCTGTGCAAGTAGACTTAAGATGGTGGGGGCTGAGGAGGCAGTCTCCAGAGGAGATGAGGCCAGATGGAGATGTGAGGATGTGTGTGAAAGAGTGAGTGGTGATGTCCCATGAGCTGGCAGTGACTGAGATGCCAGTGAATGTGTGATGGGCTTGAGTGTGAGAGTTTAGAGTGATGAGATGGTTGCCTTACCCTGGCAGCATGATGAGATCATTCATCCTCTTTCTGCACTGGATGGCCAACCTCTTCTGTGCAGCATTGGCACTGATAATTGCTGCCATCGCCAACCAAGCTGGAGAGCTAATGTTGCTGCCCCTCCTGCAACCATAGCGGGTGTAGAGGACATCACGCCGGGCCTCCACGGCATCCAAAAGGTGCTTGAGGAGTGCGTCACTAAACGGGAAGTAACCCCACCTACCCTGCCAGGTGTAATGGTGCCATGATCAGTAAAACTGGTGCAACACCCATAGACTCCGACCAGCATTAATGGACTGCAACCATCTATGACCAGTTCTACTGGTTCAGACAACACCACCACCAGCTGGGAACTGGAAGCAAAAGCCCATTGTATACTGGTCACATCTGGTAACAGTCTTACTGGTTTTTCTCTTTGGGGCAGCAGTCCTGAGCTGGAAGCACTGAGAGGTGTGCGCGCTGCTGCACTTTAACTGTAACGCCCAGCGCGATGAAGCAGCGAGGTGGCAGCATGGCAGGCGAGTCACAGCCAGCCCACCGTCGAAACAGTGTGTTTCCCAGGAATGCATGTTTAAGGAGGCGGGATTAGGATGATATGATGTGAGAAGCCGCCATTGCAGCGGGGGCTACAACATTCTTTTTCCCGTCCGCAACTGCACAGCACAAACCTGGGACTATTCCACCCAACATGTGATAAATGGGAGGAGGTGTAGAGCACTGTTGTAAGTTACAAGGAGAAATAATGGGGACTAGGAAGGTTGTGAGCAAAATTCTAGCTCCTGGAGTAAAAGGGAAAATAGGCACTTGGATAAGAAATTGGCTGAGTGACAGGAAACAAAGAGTAGTGGTTAATGGATGTTTTTCAGATTGGAGAAAGGTTTGTAGTGGAGTTCCCCAGGGGTCAGTTTTGGGACCCTTGGTGTTCCTGATATATCTTATTGACTTAGACTGTGGTGTGCAGGGCATGATTTCAAAATTTGCAGACGATACGAAGATTGGAAACATTGTCAATCATGATGGGGATAGTCTTGAACTTCAAAAGGATATAGACATGTTGGTGGGTTGGGCAGACAAGTAACAGATGAAGTTCAATGCAGAGAAGTGTGAGGTGATTCATTTTGGCAGGAAGAATATGGAGGGGCAGTATAAAATAAAGGGAGAAACTCTAAAGGAGGTGCAAGAAAAGAGGAGCCTTGGTGTACATGTACCTAAGGCATTGAAGATGGCAGGATATGTTGAGAAAGCAGTTAATAAAACATATAGTATCTTAGGCTTTATTAATAGGGGCATTGAGTCCAAGAGAAGGAGGTCACGTTGAACTTGTACAAGACTAGTTAGGCCTCATCTGGAGTACTCCATGTCCAATTCTGGGCACCATACTTGAGTAAAGGTGTGAAGGCAATGGAGACAGTACAGAAGAGATTCACAAGAATGATTCCAGGAATAAAGAACTGTGGCCATGAGGATAGATTGGAGAGGTTGGGACTGTTTATCTTGAAGAAAAGAAGGCTGAGAGGAGACTTGATGAGAGGTATTCAAGATCCTCAGGGGTAGGGACAGAGTAAATGGTGAGAAACTGTTCCCACTTAAGACAGCATCAAGAACCAGAGGACACAGATTCAAACTGATTGGCAAAAAGAGTAAAAGTGATGTGAGGAAAATATTTTTCATCCAGAGGGTGGTTGGAGTCTGGAAAAAGTTCCTGAGAGGATGGTGGAAGCAGGTTTGATCAAGGTATTCAAAAGGGAATTGGATTGCTATCTGAAATGAGAGAATGTACAAGGTTGTGGGGGGTAAGGCAGGGAAGTGGGACTAGGAAGAATGCTCTTCCAGCGAGCCAGTGCAGGCTTGATGAGCCGAATGGCCTCCTCCTGCACTGTAAAGATTCTGTGATCGTGCGTTTGAATACTTTATTTGTATTGTATGGGCTGACCAGTGAGTGGTGGCATTCATAGAATCATAGAATGGTTATAGCACAGAAGGAGGCCATTAGGCCCATTATGTCTGTGCCAGCTCTCTGCAAGAGCAACACAGCTAGTCGCCTTCTCCCACGTTTTCCACAAGCCCTGTCTCTCGTCAAGTGCTTATTCAATTCCCTTTTGAAAACCATGACTGAATCTGCCTCCACTACCCTCTCAGGCACTGTGTATGACACATTAGTCGTGTAGATACTACAGGCTGACTTTCGTTCCCCTGCAGGATTTGCTTTTCCTCCTCAAAATTAAGCAAAGCCATAGGAAGGATGTGATTGCACTGGAGGGGGTGCAGAGGAGATTCACCAGGATGTTGCCTGGGATGAAACATTTAAGTTATGAAGAGAGGTTGGATAGACTTGAATTGTTTTCGTTGGAACAGAGAAGACTGGGGGCGACCTGATCGAGGTGTACAAGATTATGAGGGGCTTGGACAGGGTGGATAGGGAGCAGCTGTTCCCCTTAGTTGAAGGGTCAGTCACAAGGGGGCATAAGTTCAAGGTAAGGGGCAGGAGGTTGAGGGGGGATGTGAGGAAAAACTTTTTTACCCAGAGGGTGGTGACGGTCTGGAATGCACTGCCTGGGAGGGTGGTGGAGGCGGGTTGCCTCACATCCTTTTAAAAGTACCTGGATGAGCACTTGGCACGTCATAACATTCAAGGCTATGGGCCAAGTGCTGGTAAATGGGATTAGGTAGATAGGTCAGGTGTTTCTCACGTGTTGGTGCAGACTCGATGGGCCAAAGGGCCTCTTCTGCACTGTGATTCTGTGATTAGAAGGGGAAACTGGCTGCCCAGAGCTTGTAGCTACAATTGTGTTTGCGTGGAAGCAAGGATGATGCTAATTGAGATTGTGCACCTAGAGTACTGGGGTGTTGAAAAACAGCAGCAAGCAGCAGAGAGAGAAAAAAATAACACACTCATAGCTTACAAGATTTAGTTTGGCAGGTGAAGAAACAGTAATCAAAATGCAAATCTCAAAACATTATAGCAACCTAGTTTTAAGCTGTAGAGTTCTAAAATGAACAGCTTGGAATCCTTTCTGCACCTGTTTATATGAGCACTCAGCAAGTCAAGCATTGCATGCTGAAGATCTAAAGGGAATAAGTTTTGGAAACATGATAATTAATTCAAATACTTTTGCAGACACACATGAGACCAGCACATGCAAGCAGCGTGGCCTCCAAGCCTTTTGCTCAAACAAGATTGGGAGTTCAACTGTAAGTGAGTTGAGGTCGACTGACCCAAGTCCGGAAACCTCGTGGACTGCTGGAAAGGGGATGTTCCTCAAGAGCGACATAGACAAATTGACCTTATGATATTGTGGAATGGATGGGGTTTACCAACCACCAACTCATGTCAAAAGGCAATCAAATTGAAAAAGATTAAATAATTGAAGTCAGAACATTTGACAGAAAGCTTGATGAAGTAATTTTTCAGCATTCTTTGATGATAATTGTTTTGATCCAATATGATCCCTTTTTCACAGCAACCTGCCTTCACCCTAATTTCAACCAGCAGCATTAACGGGGGACTCCCAATTCTCAGGCAACTCATTAAGTTGACATATCTCAAAACAGTTCGGGTCAGGGTGGGGCAGGGAGGCTGGCGCGATCCCTAGATTCCTGGGCAAGTAGGAGGTAGGGTGGTCGGGTACACAGTCACCTAGTGGTCATCATACTGGGCAAGTCACCCTGAGAGCATGAATTCGAATCCCACTGGAGCACGCAATGAAAGCTGCTGGATTCTTGTAAAAACCCAACATGCACACAAATGCTTTTCAGGGAAGAGAACTTGCCATCTAAATTTGACAAGGCCTATATGAATCCAGTCTTTCTATATATGAATGACTCTAAAATAGGGGCCCAACCATCTTCTCAGCACAGCTATGGACCTGCACTGTCACCCGCATCCTAAGAATAGAGAAAAGTACTTTCTGTTGCCTAAACATGTTAAGTTCATTACATTACCCAGCTAAAAAGAGTAGTTAATGGTTGCACATGTAATCAAATTGTAGGCAATAGGAGGGATTTAGTTCTTCTTTGACAGTTTATTCCTTTATTTCAATCAATAAACAAGTTGCTTGGTGTGTCCTTTCAGCTAATGGCTCTGAATGAAGAATAATTGTTTGATAAGGACCTTCCAGCTAGTCCTACATTTCTTCTGGGTGTGTATAATACAGCCTTTGACCAGAAAAGCATCCAAAGTAACCTGCTTCTACGCAAAATTTCAGAAAGATATATGGCTTTTCTATTCATGCTGTGTGGGTCTTATTGGGATGGAGTTTGACCAGACAGTTAACGCGTGGGCATACATTATACAGCACAAGGTGCAATGTATAAAAAGAATGTCAGGGCATCTTCTTAAGTAAGTTACACATAGGGAAGATGGATTGCTACCAACTTCAGTACTGGGGAGAAACAGAAACATTGAAATTAGTTTCATTATATCTTGGCCAATGTGTAAAACATATGGAAGCTTAGGTTTTCCACTAGTTCATACTGGCCTTATTGTCACAATTTGCCTGAAATCGGCAAACCAGCACAAAGATTGGGGAATGTTGAGCGTCAGTTGCATCAAGTGGAAATCAGGTTTCCTTAGCTTTGTACTAGTTTAAAAACATTGCACTTGAAGCCCGCCCAGCGCACAAAACTGGTCGTGCCCCAGGCTGCAATGATGAACATGGTGAGTGCCCACTAGTTGTGCCCTTTGCAGTCCTTTAGAGGATCCTGAAATTAAACTTTTGTTTTTAGGCACAAGCGCTCTAATAGGCATGTTTTAAAAGATTTTTAAAAATTTAATTTACTAAGAAACTGACTAATGTACACCAATAAAACTACTAAATGGTTCAGTATAGTTTTTTTTTAATGTAATTTTCAGTGATTTGAAATCAGCTTACTCAGCTGGTGGCCTAGATACACTGGGTGAAAATGTTTATATTTGATGATAAGCTCATTTACAGCTGCCTTAATAAAATTGCAGCAGGTTATCATCCTTAAATACAATGAATATATTAATAGAATAATATGAGGGAAAAACTATTCCATTCTACAACCCTGCCCGATTATGTCAGTTCGTAGAAGATTTTACATTTGTGTTACAGGCAAATGAGTTTAACTGGAAGCTTGAACTATAACTTCGCATCAATTTCAAACAGAATTTGCACTCCAGGGGAGAATTTTCCCCATTTCGGGCAGGTTATGGTCCCGAATGCCGCCGGCGATTGGGACTGTGCCGCCATCTTGCACGGGCGGGCCAATTAAGGCCCACCTAGCATGTTTAGCAAATCACGGGGATGGCGGGAGTGGGCGGGCACAGGCGGAACGGCAATCGCCATCGGGTCCAGTGGCGAACCAGCGGCCTGTTTAAAGGCCAAGCTGTAGCTGCACCAAGGCTGCTGGACATGGCCAGAGGTTGGGGGCAAGGCAAATCTAAAACAGCCATGCAGAAGGGTAGGGCGGGTGGCCACTGTGCGCCCAGGTATTCTGATGAGTGCCTTGCTGCCCTCCTCGAGGAGGTGGCAGCACAGTGGGGTGTGCTTGTCCCCGAGGATGGGAGGAGGAGGCCACCCCACTTGACCAAGCGCGCATGGGAGGAGGTTGCGGAGGTCGTGAGCTCCCATGATGTGGCGCTCATGGACCCAGTGCCGCAAGCGCTTCAGCGACCTGCCGCGCACGGGAAGGGTGAGTAGCATGTTGGCATCGTTCACTGCACCCATCATGTAGCCTCTCCCGCTGGTGGGCCACCCATGTCTGAGTGGCCTGAGTGCAATGAGTCAATGATGGCATGTGTCCTTAGCTGGGCAGGCCACCAGATATTGCCTATGTGTTCGTCAGCATGAGAGGGTTGTGATGAGATGGGTATTGCACCTGTAGCATGTGGTGCAGTGACACCCACATGACTGTGGTGAGTTCAGCCTGTAGGAGCTACACCCAGGCGCACTGGTCGAACTCCATGACATATCGAAGTCAGGGGTGACATGGTGTGAGGGGATCTTCAAGGTTATGTGGCACAGATGGATGTGATGCCCTCTACGCTCCACGTCATTCTGCCTCCTTGCAACGACTGGTACAACTGTGCTCCCAACTGTGATGAAGGCAGCATATGGGCAGGGTGGGCGGGGGAAAGGACACACCAGGCATATTAGTGTGAGTGCCAGCCACCAGCTGTCCTGCAATGGCCAACTGGGCTTGGGGTGGGCTGGCCGCGAGGAGATTGACGGTACAAGTATCACTTATCAATGCAATGTTTTTCATTTACAGGAGAGGAATTCTCATAACGCCGAGTGGCTGAGGACTGGCGGTGGGCCAGGTCAGATTTTGATGCTGAGCCGCTTTGAGCAAGATACCCTCGACCTGGAGAGGCCCAGGTCCACTGGAGCTGGAGAGGTTGGGATTCCACAGGCAGGTATGCATGACCAGCACTCACGTCACCAGTGGTCTCACAACATCCATGCCATTGCTGATTGTTCAGTTCGTGACGTTACCAACATGGCTTGCCCATTGCGTGTGGAATGCATGATGAGCCGGGGGACAGGCTTGTAAGTTGACATTGCCCGCAGGCTAACTGATCGAATTTCCTTACTCTTCCTTTCAGCGGCGCAGGGCCGGGAGCAGGAGCAGCAGAGGCCCCTCTGACACCTGAGGAACATGAAGTTGCACTTTTAGAAGCGTCACACCACCTCTGCCAGGCTGGTACCAGCGCATATACTGGCACCTCGGTGGGCATCATCTCTTCGGCTAGTGTCGCGGGTCACAGTGGTGAGGGCACTTCACAGTCGCTGGAGCAACTGGCGGAGACAGAGAGTGCCGATGGTGCCAGCAGTCGGAGGACCGAAGGGGCCCCGGCACATGCTCAGTCCGTGGCAGATGTTGAGCCACTGGAGTTGTGGGCCATGCAATCAACTGCTGACATGCGGCCGGGTGTGCGGGAGCATCTGGTGGAGATACATGAGGTTCTGCTTGGCTTGGTGTTAGTGGTGGAGGAGTCTATGTGGGCCATGGCCGATGCATTGAGCATCATGGCTGAGCGCCAAGCTTCCTCCATGGAGAGATTGGCAATTCTCATGGAGAGGCAGCTCCAGGGACAGGATCAGGGGTTCCTGGGGTTGCATTCAGACCTGCAATCCCCCACAGCGACATTGACCTCAGGTGGTCAGTGCCTGTGTGGGCGGTGGTTTGGCCACCAGGTATCTCACCTCAGTGCCCATCCATCTACGGTGAGCAGGGAGGGCTGAACAGACCTCACGTCGGCGGAGCAGCTGCCTGTTGTCTCTGCTGGTGCCTCTCAGGGCGCTCCGGATGAGGGTGGCATCTTATCCGCCCCTCTGCCAGTGACCGCGGCACCAATGAGGCTGCAACGACTGGGGAGATGCCAGCTGTGGAACTGGCCCCTCCCTCCCAGGTGGGGCCAGCACAGGCTCGACGGGCCAGAGGACGTCCGTCAAGGTCATCGAGGCCAGCAGGACAGCAGAGAGAGCAGGCTGTCTCAGATGCCAGTGGCAGCGATGGGGCACCACAAAGACATAGCACCCGCGAACGAAAGATGAAGGCACCTTAGGCAAACCCCGGATTCATCACTGGTGCTTTTCTGTTGGCCGCCGCGCCCCCCCATGAGTTTTATTGAGCTTTGTGTGAAGTGCAACACTATTTTATTTCTGTTATGTGAAGAGACCTTGGTTACAGTATTAAATTTATGTTGTCTCAAATGGCTGTGGTACCTCTTTTTTTGGGAAGGTGCATGGATTCCTGAGATTTGACGAGTGATTTGTGTGTCTTTTAGGTATTTGACTGCGCCCATCGCCAATCCTCCTATCCAGACAGATGAGGTCTCCAGGATGGAGGATACAGGCTTGTGTTGCAGATCCATATGTGCTCTGCTAGCTAAAGGTTCCTTGGATTAGAGCGTCCCGGGTGTCCCTGCCTCCCTGGAGCATGCCCGGGTCAGGCCTGTGCCCCCTCATCATTTCCCTGCGTGTGCTCATCCCCAGACTCACTGCTGGACTCATCGTGCTCAGCCCCAGCCACTCCGTCTACATCTTCTTCGTCCACAGTGTCCCCACTTTGCAGAGCTAGATTGTGCAGAGTGCAGCATGCAACCACTATCAGCAACACTCGATCTGGGAGTACTGGAGTGCGAGCCCAGAACGGTCCAGGCATCGGAAGCGCATTTTGAGAAGACCGATGGCTCCCTCCACCACAGCCCTTGTGGAGGCGTGGCTTCTATTGTACCACTGCTCAGCTTCTGTTCTTGGATGGCAGAGAGGTGTCATGAGCCACCTTCTGAGAGAATAGCCCTTGTCACCCAGCAGCCAACCATCCAGCTGGGCTGGAGCACTGAAGAGCCCCGGCACCTGGGAGTGTCTGAGGATGTAGGCGTCGTGGGAGCTGCCTGGGTACCTTGCACAGACTTGTAGAATCTGCATCCTGTGATCACACACTATCTGCATGTTCATGGAGTGGAAGCCCTTCCTGTTGATGAAAGCACCGGGCTCACCGGCTGGCATCTTGATGGCCACATGTGTACAGTCTATTGCACCCTGGACGCGGGGGAAGCCAGCAATGGCTGCGAAGCCTCTGGCTCGCTGTGTCTGGCTTGCCTGGTCCCAATGGAAGTGGATGAAGGTCAATGCACGTCTGAACAGAGCATCTGTAACCTGCTTGACACAAGTGTGGATGATTGGGAGACACCGCAAAGATCACCGACCGAGCCCTGGAAAGAGCTGGAGGCATAGAAGTTGAGGACAGCTGTGACCTTCAGAGACACAGGCATGGGGTGTTCACCCACACAGTCGGAGCTGATCTCAGGCCTAATCATCTGACAGATATAGTTGACCGTCTCCCTTGACAGATGGAGCCTCCTTCGGCACTGCTCCTCAGACATATTGAGATGGCTGCTTCGCTGCCTGTTTACCCTAGCAGCAGGATAGTGGTGTCTTCTGCGGCCCCTTGCGCCTTGGACTACCTCTTGGCCTTGCACCCCTTGTGCCTGCGCCTGCATCCGCAAAGACGGCTCCCCTGGAGGCTGAATGTGGACTCCTGGCCTCCTCCCCCTTCTGGCCCTCCCTTCCTCCTCAGAGGAGGTGCCTCCAGTGGAGAGATCATCTCCCATTCCCAGGCTCAGGGAGGCTTCTTGAAACCCACAGGCCCCGAAACAAATCCACACTGAAAAGTGCTGACCTGAAGGTTATGAGTGGAGTCCAAGCAGCTGCTATGCATTGACACTTCTCCACCTCACACATGCTACATTCAATAACTTCTGAGCACTAACTATTAAATGCCTGGATTCACAAAAACAATGATCCCTCTTTCCCGCCTGTGGATGAGCTTCATTAAAGCTTCGTAAAGCCGCCTGCCCGTTGCGCCCGTGCGACGAGCCAAATATCGCACGGGCGCCTTAAAATCCACGATAATCAGAGACTCAACAACTTAATTGGCCTGGTAATCACTGGCGGGCGCGCAATGGACATCGTCGCACGCCCACCCAGTGAAATATCACGATGGCGCGCGGTGAGGTCGGGACGCGTGCCCGACGTCACCACATATCATTTTACGTGTGAGCGTGCGGGTCCCGCCCCCTGCACACCGACAGAAAAATTCTGCCCCAGAGTTCTGAGTGAATTTATACTGTATTCAAACTCACTTGAATAATACTAAAACAACCAAAAACAAAGGCATTGGCTCAAACTGATTGAATTGTAATAATGAACTCTGCCTTTACTCTGCTGGAAAATTGAAGGACTGAACCTACGATCTTGTCTTTTAAATCAACCTGCCTATTCTCAATTCCCCAGTGCAGTGCAAACACTTTATTACTCAATGGCAAAGGGAAGTCTTGGGGGGATTATTTTCTGTTTAAAGTACTCCTCCAGCTGTCTCTTAAGACAAATATATGTAGACCAATACACAATCCCTTTGAGAGAAAATGTTTGATATTTGCACCCACAATGAAGATGGACATTTGCACTTTCCTCTTTGGCTGCTCCAGTACATAACCTTTAAATCCTGTTATTTTAATATCAAATGATTCCTTTATTTCTTGACGTTTCGAGTCCTCATGACCCCTCGGCAGAATGAGGACTCGAAACGTCAACTCTTTTCTTCTCCGCCGATGCTGCCAGACCTGCTGAGTTTTTCCAGGTAATTCTGTTTTTGTTTTGGATTTCCAGCATCCGCAGTAGTTTTTTGTTTTTATCCTTTATTTCTTATTTGTGTCTAAAAAAAAAACTAATCTTTGGTTTAAATATTTCTCGTCTATTAAATAGTTTCATCAGGGTCCCAGCAGCATTGCCATTCACAATTGGGAGCTCCTCACTGAGGAGTGTGGGACAACGCTGCTGCTGCGGGATTGCAATGCTTGAAGCAATTTAAATGGTCAATATAGTCTCCCAGACAAAGAAACTGCCACTTATCAAAATTCCACTGTAGAACTGGTAATCAAGCATCCCCCTATTGGACACCTTGTATACATCCAGGTGTATGTTATGTCCTGTGTTGCTGCGGCAGTAATGAAAAAATGGTGGAAATAAAATATATAACATTATATCATCATTGATTTGCCTAATTACCTAGTGGGAGAATAACAGCGTTATCCTTTCCAGGAGGGATAGTCAAGGCTCTCAATGAGTTTTTTTTCTTTAATTAAAATCCTTGGCCTCCAAGAAGTCAAAGTCTCAGTACCCAAAATAGAATTCCCATCTAACACAAAACTGTCAGCTCTGTGTATTCCCATGGCAACATCTTGTTTTTCTGCACTTAGTACAAATCTTTGTCTGCCTTTAAATGCTACAACCATGTGAATCAATACTTGTGCACAAAATAATGGCCCAGAAACTCCCCCATTCTTCTGAGAGTGACCTGTAGCACTGATCCCATTGGAACTTACGGGGTCAGTGCGAGGGCAATTCATTAGCATGGGTACAGGCATTAAGAGGGAGCACCTCTAGTTCCCAACTGCCTATGCCCATAGAGATTTGCCCCTTTGCTGCTCTTTGGGCATTTTTTGACACTAGAAACATTTCTCTCCATACTCTAAGTAAAGGGGCAATGGCAAAGTTTTTAAAGTCTTTAAGGTTGTAGGCTGCTTGCTTGGCTTAGATCCCACCAGTAGGGCACATATATGCACCTGGGTAAACTGCTATGCTTCCATTTACTTGGCATACCAGGTGGCAAAAAAATTCTGGGTCCTAATGGAGCTGGAGGTCTGGAAACTTCCAAGGAGATCCCCTGTCCCCAGTCCATCCTCCAGCTGTCATTTGCCTTGTAAGGTTCTGTTTACTTGAGCGTTCATACGTCTTGCACTGAGTTATAATCGAAGGCCAGCAGAACCTCTAAGAGTTTGGATGTCTGTATTTCTCACTTGTTCTGTATCAATGCAATGCTAGTGCTATCTAAATTACACAATATAGCTTATTGGAAAATGACCTTGCACTGATAGTACAAACTTTACATCATATCCCCAAAAACTTGCATTGCTCCAAATGGGAATGCTGTAACAAAATCTAAGTAATTTATTTGCAATTTTAAATTAAGGGGATTCCTTGGTTGAATATGCACACTTTGTGAGCTGCTGCAGAGGAAATTTTGCTCTGACATTTTCAAGACAAAAGACAAAGGATAAAAGGCACCAGGTTCCTTCCAGTTTGCATTGTATCCAGACTTCCAGCCCTGGATGGAAGGATATGGAGCACAAGAACATAAATGCAATTGTAACGGGTCCCTCACTGGATTGCCACTTGGCAGAGGCAGAGGCCAAAACATACAGCACCCACAGCTTTAATGCTTATGGCCATGCTCCTCAGATCAGACCCCTATAAGCAACAAAACGCTAAGCACTTTTATTTTGAAACAGGGCCTGCCTGAGCATCAGGGCTGCATGCAGTTTTTGGACAGCAGCTGGAAAAGCTCAGAGCTGGGAAGTATTAAGGCTGCTGTATGGCTCTCAGACCTGCAGCAGTGGTAAACCTACATCCCCTGCATTATTTAGATGCAACCCACTTTCGGAGAGTGTTTCTATGCTGAGGGAACATGACTGGTTACTGGAACAACCTGATCCCTCTGGATAAAAAAGTGTGTCCAAGTCCCTTCAATAGAGTTCACTTCAGGTGTAATTTGCCCAACTATTAAAAAAACAATACGGTTAACATATAATCAGAATGGCTGGGGGCTGAAATACATAATGACAATGCATTCTTGGCAGTGTCTGAGCACATTAATTGATTGAAATTCTCAGTAATAAGCTGCATATATTTATGTAAGTAATCTGTGCTATGTCTTGTCTTCCTACTCAATACAGTGATGTGGAAAGGCAAATAAATTCACATTAAATGGAACAATGTCTGGCTTTTTCTTCCAATGAGTTCCTGGTAATCGAAAATTCCTTTGCAGCTCAAATATTCAAACAAATGTTAGTAATGTATAAGTAATTAGTATCTTAGAGCAAACAGTGCAATGAGAACCTATGTGACAGTTATATATTATACAGTCAATCAAAATCCATGCAATACTTAATACAATCCAGAACATTCAATTCAGTTGTCTGTTAACACCAATTTTGCTAATATTAGCTATCTTCTTTGCAAGATCAGATATACTGTTGAATTTTAAATGATACACTTTTACAAACAATAGAAACAAATCTTTTTAATAATTCGTTCTTCTTAACATTGCTCTTGAACTAGGCTTGTTGCTTTGATAGAGGGGACAATAAAATCTTTGAACATTTAAAATAATGTCCTATTTGCATATGGTTTGAAGTTACATTTTAACAGTAATTGCAATAATATGGCATACCAATTCAAACAGTTTGCTTTTAGCCAGTCTTGCCTGATGTCTTTTCCCCCTTTTGCATGGAGTTGATTACATTGGCACTGAATGCCAATTATATAATGCCACAGATTTGGCTAGTCTGTCAGTTGGATCCATGGCTTACCGTAGTTGTCTTTATTCGCCCACCTGGCTGTGTGCAGGTCCAGCCTGATTTATTCATTAACAAATTGCAGCCTTCTCCTTCCAAACACGGAAGCATTTCACACCATTGTCTAGTCTTTACAATTCGTGCTGAAACACAAAGAAGGATATGCATTATTCTTCTGTTCACACTCAAGTACATAACCTAGCTCGTTTATTTTGAAATAAAGTTGTGATCAGTTAGTCATATTTTGATGGAAATGTAAAAAACATGCTTTTTTATGACTAGTTAACTTTTGAATATTTTTCCACTCATATCCTTTTCTACCCTTCTGAATATCTATTCCATGAAGCTTTTCAGGGGGAGAAGATGAATGTGGATTTGTTATTAGATGTTTGTAAACATAAGGTGATCTATGCTTAACACTGGCCTAACAATGTTCCTTAATTGCAACCACAGAAAATTGCCAGAGTGCCACTTGGCATTTCCACCAAACTAATCCTCCTTATGACAACTTGAGGATGGCTGCAAAATCAGTGCCAAATCCTTGGCAGTTTATGCTGTGGAATCATACCCATCAGGAATTAGGTTCAAACTGACAAAATTTATATCACTTCCTCCTGTAATATCTTGACTTAAATTGAAAATCTTGACAATATGCTGAGATGATATACATATACAATGCAAATATTTATGCTCACACACTTGTGAAATGGGAAGAGTTTAATTTCTCAGCAGTAATGACCACAGACATTTCATAAAAGTACTTATGCTAATGAATCTCCTGTGATTTGTTTACACTCAGTATTAGGAAATCGTGGACTGGATTTGACTGCCATTGGTGAGGTAGCAATGGATCAACCTGTACCTTTGTCTACACAATACTGCCACAAACTCACTGCAATTTCCTTCCAGGCCCCTTATTTTCAATGCAGTGCCAGTTTGGAGAAGTAATACTGCTCCCAATAGATTTGCCACCAACAGGAGGAAGAGAAACACAGCTTATGGTGCAGTCTTTAAAAAGTTGCAGCCAGATGTTAAAGGGGGAGCATCATTTTTTTTCTGTCAGCATGTCTGCAGCAACAGCAACCTGGGGGAATAGGAATGTGAGCAGCTGGAAATGCTCCAAGCTTCTCAGATGCATCTGTGGAGATTCTTTTAACAGAAACAAGGTGAGCAAGTTTGTTTGGCAATCAAGGCAGGAAGCCCCTGGTGTATGGAACAAGGTGCCAAAGGCACTCAGTGCTACTTGCACCACCCCAGGAATGGCCACAAAGGAAGAAGTTCAACAACCTTAAGGCTAGCAATGGTAAATCTGAGCACTTTCACCAATACCCAACCTCTAACACTCAGACAAGCTCTTTACCATTCATAATTTTTCTTTTCTCAGCATCTGGGTGGTAAGGGAGCTTACTGAGGCTGTCCTTTGCCGCAGCAAATACTCAATCACCTTTTCTACTCAAAATTACATTGCAAAATCACAATGTCTGCCACGCAGTCTTCTGTATTTCTTCAAGGATATTTCATTTAAGAGGACACGGTGCTCTTTTCCAACTTAGCCTTAGCTCATCCCGAGATGAGCTTCTGATCTCACATGCCATACTTTAGACCACCATTTTCCACCTCCATAACATCGCTCGACTTTGCCTTGTCTCAGCTCATCTGCTGCTGAAACCCTCACCCATGCCTTTGTTACATCTAGGTTCAGCTATTTCAATGCACTCCTGGCTGATCTCCCATATTCTACCCTCTGCAAGCTTGAGGTCATACAAAACTCTGCTACCCGTGTCTTAACTCGTAGCAAGTCTCACTTCCCTATCACCCTTGTGCCTGCTGACCTTCATTGGCTCTGGTCAAGCAACATATTGATTTTTAAATTCTCATCCTCGCCTTCAAATTTCTGGGAGGCTGTGCCCCCCGCCCCTCTATCTCTGTAGTCTCCTCCAGTACAACATGCCTCTGAGTTTTCTGTGCTCCTCTAATTTTGGCATTCTTGTGCATTCCCAATCATAACTGTTCCATCATTGCTCGCCATGCTTCAGTTGCCCAGGCCCAAAGCCCTGGAATTCCTTCCATACATGTCTCTGCCTCTCTATCTCGCTTTGCTCCTTTAAAACACTTCTTAAAACCTACCTGTTTGACCAAGCTATTGGTCAACTGACCTAATATCTCCTTTGTGGCTTGGTACCATACTTTGTTTTCTAATACTACTGTGAAGTGTTTCATTACATTAAAGGCACAAAATAAATATAAGTTGTTGTGGTTGTTGTTCTTAGCATCTTAGGATGCTTGGGATGAGGAAGGTGTCCATACCACTCATTCCCTTAATACTGACTTCTTTCTCCTCAGAGGAAAAGATAGTTTATGACCAGTGACAAAGACATACAAACAGGGGAGGAGTAGCATCAGCAGGGAAAACCCCTAGCAGAAGTGGAGGGACATTGTAAATTGTAGGCAGGCAGATACATAGTGATTTGTCACATGGTGAAATATCCTGCACTTACTGAGTGTCTGGCACTGACATACGGGATAAGGTGATTGGCATTACACACTACCTAGACATTAATAGAATGAAAGCTTTGCCAATTTCTAAATTTGGGCAGTGCTGACATATGGGGCTTTGAGAATCACACGCATTCAGCATTCGTTCCTTGCAACCGTCAGAACTGGATAACACTTTGCTTTAATAGCTACTTGGTAGCACAAAATTTGAACATGGTCAAAAAGAGGCTTTGGAAAACAAATCACAAACGGGAAACAAAACTAAAGAAAATTATTCAATATTGAAATAAAGCCTGACATAAGCTAACACAATTATACACTGGAAGGTTTTGAAGTCGCACACATCAGATCCAGCAATGCCAGAAAGATCCACCAGTGCCTCTAATAATATGTTAACATCTTTGGGCTTAATTTTCAAAGAAGGTCAGGATTGGGATATGAGGCAGGTGGGCCCACAATGTGGCACCAGTTGTCACTGTATTGGTTTGATCCTGACTCTGAGTTATTTTCAGAGAGGCTGGGTCGGGTCATGAACAGCTACCTTTCCACAAGCAGTACGTAGCCAATTTCGAGCAAACAAAAGCGTTTAAGGGGCTTATTGGCTCCGTTCCTGCGCTGGCTGGAATTTCAGTCCAGGCCAACGTGGTGAGATAAAAACAAAAAACTACTGCAGATGCTGGAAATCCAAAACAAAAACAGAATTACCTGGAAAAACTCAGCAGGTCTGGCAGCTTCGACGGAGAAGAAAGGAGTTGACGTTTCGAGTCCTCATGACCCTTCAGCAGAACTGAGTAACATTAGGGGAGGGGTGATTGGCTTATATTTCATCCCTCTCCTAATGTTACTCAGTTCTGTTGAAGGGTCATGAGGACTCGAAACGTCAACTCTTTTCTTCTCCGCCGATGCTGCCAGACCTGCTGAGTTTTTCCAGGTAATTCCAACGTGGTGAGTTCAGGTCGGAAAGAGTGGAGGCGGTGGATGGGGGTGTTTGTGGTATGCACTTGGAACAAATGAGGGATCCCCCACCCTGAGCTGTAATGGCCACTGGCCCACAGATGTGATGATGGCCATCCTCTGGAGGGGTTGTCCCATCAAGATCACGCCCAGGCAGCTGTGACCATTTTAACAATAAAAAAAACTTGTAAATTGCATTAATTAAATACATTTTATATACAGGTGGAGGGCATTGATAGGATGGTTACCTGAGCACATATAAAGAGACACTTACTGACACAGGGTGGCAGTGGAATCATGAGATATACACCTATAACGCTTCACTCTGTGAACAAATTTATTCCAAGACAAGACAGGCTTTGGTTTCTTCCTTCACCAACAAGCTATCAGGAGTATGACAGACTTGGCCGCCTTCCTCTCTCTCACCACGTTCAGATTGTCAGCTCCTATCTCAGCTGGTGGGGCCGCTGATCAGTGAGTGCTGGAGGGCCTCCTATTGGCCCTCCTGCCCCTGCAGCCCGCTTGTTATCCCTAATTGGACAGCAAGCTTGCTCCCTGGCCTTTTAAGTAGCAATTCCTTTAAAAATAGCAGTGGGCATGTATGGAACATGTTGCGCAGGGTTGGGACTTCAGGTTCTTGCCCCCAGAATGAAAATTCAGCCCTTTGCGTCAGTAACACAGTCACACCTACCCCCCACCACCCCCACCCCCAGCCAACCCCCAGTCCATTAAGATCACTGTGTAACTATTTTTGTAGCAGTTATATCTGCTAACCCTGCTTCCTCCAGAGCTGGTGCTGTAACCTGTAAAAGTAATCACAAGATTTCCAATGATTCCAACTTGAATGGGAAGAAAATTCTATTGCACCCACGGGAAACAAAGAATGGAAAAATCTGACAAAAGGCTTAACAATGAGAATCTGAAGAGATGTTCAAATGTAAAACATCTAAAGCGGTGCAGGCTCAGATCGAGCAGGAAGGAGCCATGCAGGCTAATAGACCACAATCAAAAGGAAAAAACAAGTGAGACAGAAAGTTCAAAAAAGGAAGGTCCAGTAGAGATCTCTGCCCAAACTGTAGTCTCAGGTTTCTTAGAAAGAAAGACATCTCCAAGTATAAAAAATTAATGCAAGATTCAAAGACAAAATGGACGATTTTACAGGCAAACATAGTGATGTTGTAAACTATGTCATTTATTGTCTGTTTGGTAGAAACTTCACTTCCAGCATTAAATGATGACAGCCAAGCTGTTGCAAAAATAATATTTGCAGCAATTTGATTGGGTCCACTTTACGTCTCTTATGTTGATTAGAACTTTTACATACTTAGCAGATCCTAATTAGTCATTTTCATTCCCAGTTTTCTCATTTCAACTGTTACATTGCCAACCTTTTCCGTTTAGGTTTGATGCAGGTTTCTGAAAATGAAATTTTTGCCATCGAGTGAAAGTGTGACAGGTAAATACATTCATATCTAGATAATTTGGTGCCCAAAGAGGTCAGACAAAAAAATCTATGGGAAGATTTCCAATTTTTTTTGCACTATAAGACAGAGGATATGGTCATTTATAACAAAAGAGATGTGATACCAAATGAGTATCAGTAATAAGAGCACTGATAGTAAATAGAGTATTATGTCATATGATGCCTCATGTATACTTGTTGTGTAGCCATTTTGTTACAGTGATGGAACAAGAAAAACTGTGGCCCCAGATTTTTGCCACGATGGAGAGGCTCTCCGTCATGGCGAAAATCCCGAAATGGCCGAAAATCCAAGTCCCACCCCCAAACCCGATAATTCCCATCTTCACGGGGACGGGACTGGAGTTAGGCCAGGGATCGCGCATGTGCAATTCGTGGGGGCAGCTGGCCATTAAAATCACCTCAACTGAATTGGGATTTTGGAATCCAGATGTGCAGATTTGAACAGGTAAGAGGAGGTCTGAACTTGCTGGATTCTTATGGATAGCCAGGGTATCTCTTTGGATAGGGTTCTGGGACATGTTTGGGAGTGGGAAGGCATCCTTTGGGATTGTTAAAAGTGAACATGATTATGCACTTTTTGCACACAAACTCATTGGAACTGTCAAGTTGTGAAAAAAAAACAGGTGTTCGGCTGTCAAAGAACTGTTCAGCTGTCAAAGGAAATTTTAAGGAGCTATCCAGCTCTTAAATCTGCCAGTTACCCAGGAAGCATTAAACCTGTCAAAGTTATCCAGCAAGTGTTAAACCTGTCAAAGTTACCCAGGAAGTGTTAAACCTGTCAAAGTTATCCAGCAAGTGTCAAAGCTATCAAGGAATTGTCCAAGGATACTAGGTGAGTAGGCATGGAGGGGTTAAGGGCAAAGGGTGGTAGGGGTGGTGGGAGCATGGGTTGGCATTAAGTTGGCATAGGAATATGGGGGCAATGGGGATAGCTGGAGGGGCACTAAGTTGGCATGGGCGTAGGGGTCATGGGGGGGTGGGTGGGGGGCATGGGTTGACATAGGCTGGCATGAATAGGGCATAGGGAGTGTGTGTGTGGCGATAAAAGGATGAGGGGGAGAGCTGGAGGGATGTTTTTTGTTTTGTAATTATATTTTATTTATTTAAACATAGTGCAAGAACAGAAGCAGATCTTGGGCCCAGCTCACCTCCATGCCTTGCAGCCTACGGATTCATTCCAGGGTTGCCTGCCCCGACTCCTGTTTCAGCCTGTTCCGCACCCACCCACCCCTCCCCCACTTACTGACTGAAACTCCCAACTGCGGGTGGCCATTTTTAAAGGTTGGGTTTGCTGAGCCAGGAAATCTTACGACTCAGGGAACCCAACTCAGAGTGGAAAACCTAGGCCTGTGCTTTAATCATATGGTATTCTAGGAAATTTACCAATGTTTCTGGCAATTGAGTTTCATGACTGTCTATTTATCTCCATCCATAAGTAGCCCTGATTTTATTCCGCATTCCTTTATCTGCATATTCAATGGTATCTCTTCCATTTTAAAGGCCAACAGGGTAAACAGCAGGGTATGCCAAGTTGGGGGTAAGTATTTTTGCCGCACTAAGGAATGGCTTCCTGAGTATTGGCAGTCGGGGATGTGGACCTTGAATTTTACAGAATTAATGAAGGGCGCTCAAAGTGCGTAACAATGCGGGGAAGGGTGGTGGTGGTTTCTGGGAGCACTGGATGAAGGTATCCTGATCTCTAGAAGTGCTGGTGAGGGGAGTCACAATTTCTGTCTGCACTAAAAGGGGCAGGGTCTCACAGCCTGGCAACGAGGGAAGGGCTATCCCAGTTTCTTACAGCATGGAAGGACAGTCTCAGCATTACTGTGGTTTTGGGCTATGATGTGTGACAGTTAGGGGGGTTAATCAGTGCCTGGCAGTACAAAGAGAGAGTGTGTAGGCTGTGGAAGCACTGGTGAGTAAAGGGAGAGTACTAGAATCTAGCAGGCCCAAGGGCTAGGGGAGGTTCTGAGATCTCACAGCGCAAGAAGGAATCCTCAGATTGGAAGAGGTATCTGAGATACAGCAACACCGGGAAGAGTACAAAGATTGATGGCATTAAAGGGGGGATCTTGCAGGGTCTAGGTGCACAAAGAGATATGGGGTCTGTTAGGCATGGGAAGGGAAGTCCCAGAGTCTGATAAAATTGAGGAGGTGGATCAAGAATTCCCAGAGCCAGTTATTCCCTTCTCTAATGTGTTCCCAGATTGCTCCTGACCAATGTCTCATTTTTGAGGCCTGCTTCTGGCTTGAAGCCAGCTTTTCACACGATGCACGTTTTAGGTTGCATTTTTTGACTACAGTTCTGATTACTATTAACAAATGCAATCTAAGTGTGTCATGCTGAAAACCAGCTTCAAAGTAAGAATGGACCTGAACATGTGAAAGGTAAACAGGACACGCACTCCAATGTACTCATTACATAATAATAAACTACAACCAAAAATAAAATGCTACTTTATATATAATTCCCGTCCGCTGTCATTTTTGGATTTTGTGAAGCATCATTACCACATTCGTCTGAGGGATTAAGTCAAAATGTGACAGGCTGGATAACAGATTTGCATACACTGCCATCTCCAGATAGAAAGTAAGGTGAAGAGCTACTGAATTTCACTGAACTGTAGATACTAACAAAGCACAGCGGCGCTGGTAAAAACATGCTTAGAATTGTTGAGTCCATTTTTAAAAAAATTAACTGACAATGTGACTTTCAGGTAGTGTTGAAATTTGAATACAAGATTATAATTTTTTTATGAATGTTCTATTGTACAAAAGTGGGAATTATGGCCTGTGGATTTTTCCAGAAAATGAACCTTCCCAATGTGATTTAACCAGGGCAGGCAATGGTGCTCATGTCACCTGGATTCAGAGTGTTGAGTGTGTTTGTGAAAGATTTGAAAGACAATAAAGTGCTTCTTCAATACTGGCAATATCAATAAATTCTGCCATCCTGATTGCGTTAACGATCTTACCCAATCCGTCACCTCTAATAGAATGCAGCACTGTGAGGTATTGCCAAGACATTGTAGTCTCCAATCATAAGTGTCAGGAAAACAACAAACTTGTGGCAAGACAAGCTTTAGATTTGTCGACTTTTAATGGGTTCCAGCAAATGAATTAGTTAATCTATAAGACATATTATTTGTGATATAATGTAGTTTATCTGCAAATATAACCTGTACAAGGTCTGGTTATGAATTGAACCACTGGCCAGTACCATATGATATCCAATTCACATCAAAGGCACCACTCAGTGTAAGAGGGGATTAAAGAGCACGAGGCTTAAAATATGGGTTGGGTAAATGATTTAAATGCGTCCTCCTCCAATGAGGCACAGCCACAAGACTGCCACCTGTTGATTTCTGTATATATCGCAGTATGTTATACTGCATGGACAATTTATAGCATCTAAGAAGAATAAAATCTGTAACAATGTTAGTAAAAATTAATATTACAAAGTCTTCAAACTATACATATTTCCTAACAAAATTATCCCACACACTGCGCACACTGTAAACACCACCTTTATGCTCCTTATAGGGCATTCACAGAGCTGCAATTCAAAAATGAATCAACGGAACACAGCAATTTCAGAAAATTCGGCATTTGCAGGACCAAGTTGGTTCCTTTCCCCTGTTCGCTTGTGCTGACAACATGCTCTATGCATTCTCTTTCCCAGCAGCAAATGCTGCTGGTTTTACAGATAAGCTCAATGTAGCAATATTGAGCTGGACCTGCAAGATCAAAACATATTTTATGTTGAGTTGGTCAGTCTAATGCAGCTCACTTTCCTCATTACCTTTCTTGATAAATAGTAGAATCATTTGTGAATCCTGCTGATAATCTCCTGTAATTAGGTCTTGCATGATTTAGCATTTAAACTGCTTTTTTAAGACATTCATGTGTCAATCAGGGCAAACCAAATAACACATTGTGAATAGATTATCTTACATCCTATTTAGTTCCCCAGCAAGAAAACAAATGATCACGTACGTAACAATTGTACTTGGTAATGCACTGGAAGTATCCCAGTTGTTGCACTAGAGAAGACATATGTTAATATGGAAGCAATACTTGCACTTTCACAGAGCACAGAAGTTCAAGAACAAAAGGAGATGTCAGTGTGGCCTCAATCAACACAATGAATTACTTGGAAGTATGCAGATTCTAATTATGTTGGCAAAGACAACAGTCGTTACGTAGCATAAAAATCCTACAAACCAACATAAGATGAATCCTGAGCTTATTCTGTTCTCTGGTAGCTTTGATTAAAGGAGGAGCATTGAGGATCAGGAGACATTGGAATAGTTTATAGGTCTCCTAACATTAACTACACTGTAGGACAGGTATACAAGAAGAAATAATGGGGGTTTGTGAGAAAGGTATGGCAATAATCATGGCTGACTTTAAGTTACCTATAAATTGGATGAATTAGACTGGCAAAGGTAGTCTGGGAGATGGGTTCATATGGGACAGTTTCTTACAGCAGCACGCTCCGCAGCCAACCAGAGAGCAGGCTATTCCACACCTGGTAATGTGCAATGGGACATAATTCATTAATGACCTTATAGTAAAGGAGCACCGAGGTAGCAGTGATCATAACATGATGGAATTTTGTCTTCAGTTTGAGGAAGAGAAGTACGCATCTAAGACGAGTGTTTTAAACTTAAGCAAAGGCAATCATAAGGGTATGATAGACAGAGCTGGCTAAGGTGTACTGGGAAATTAGATTAAGGGTGGGTCAGTAAAGACCCAGTGGAAGACAGTTAAGGAGATATTTCATAACACTTAGCAAAGATACATTCCAGTGAGAAAGGAAGGCTGTAGGAAGAAAGGATGTATCATTCGTGGCTAAATTTGCTGATGACACTAATATAGATAGGAGAATAAGTTGTGAAGAGGACGTAAGAAGTCTGCAAAAGGATATAGGTAGGTTAAATGAGTGGACAAAAATTTAGCGGATGGGGTATCATGTGGAAAAATGCGAACTTGCCCCCTTTGGCAGGAAGAATGAAAAAGCAGTTTATTATTTAAATGGAGAGGGATTGCAGAACTTTTCAGTACCGTGGGATCAGGGTGTCCTGGTACATGAATTGCAAAATGTTAGTATGCAGGCACAGCAAGTGATTAGAAAGCCAAATGTGATGTTGTTGTTTATTGCAAGGAGAATGGAATGTAAAAGTGGGGAAGCTTTGCTACAGTTGTACAGGGGGTTGGTGAGACCATACCTGAAATACTCTGTACAGTTTTGGTCTCCTTATTTAAGGATATAATTGCATTAGAAGCAATGCAAAGAGAGTTCACTCGACTGATTCCCGGAATGAAGGAAAGGTTGGACGGATTGGACCTGTACCTATTGGAGTTGAGAGGAATGAGAGATTAACTCATTGAAACATAAGATTCTGAGGGAAACTGACAGAGTGAATGATGAAAGGATGTTGTCCCTTAAGGGAGCAACTAAACTATGGGACACAGTGTAAAAATAAGGGGTCTCCATTTAACATGGAGACGATGAGAATTTTTTTCTCTCTGATGGTCATCAGTCCATGGAATTTTCTTCCCCGGAGAGCAATGGAGGCTGGGTCATTGAATATTTTTAAGGCTGAGTTAGATTCTTGACTGACAAGGGAGTCAAAGTGTATAGGGGATAGACAGGAAAGTAGAGGCCGCAATCAGGTCAGCCATGATCTTATCAAATGGCAGGCTTGAGACCCCAAATGGCCGACTCCTGCTCCTAATTCATGTGTTCGTATGTTTGTTTGTCTGGGAATTATGATGCTCAGTTGCATGATTACAATATTGAACAAATTCAATTATTCTTTTGCTACACGTCATTTTCACCTGTTAACATGTATTTAGACCATAAGACCATAAGACATAGGAGCAGAAATTAGGCCATTCTGCCCATCGAGTCTGCTCCGCCATTCAATCATGGCTGATAAGTTTCTCAACCTCATTCTCCCGCCTTCTCCCCGTAACCTTTGATCCCCTTACCAATCAAGAACCTATCTATCTCGGTCTTAAATACACTCAATGACCTGGCCTCCACAGCCTTCTGTGGCAATAAATTCCATAGATTCACCACTCTCTGGCTAAAGAAGTTTCTCCTCATCTCTGTTCTAAAAGGTCTTCCCTTTACTCTGAGGCTGTGCCCTTGGGTCCTAGTCTCTCCTACTAATAGAAACATCTTCCCCACGTCCACTCTATCCAAGCCTTTCAGTATTCTGTAAGTTTCAATCAGATCCCCCCTCATCCTTCTAAACTCCATCGAGTATAGATCCAGAGTCCTCAAACGTTCCTCATATGTTAAGCCTTTCATTCCTGGGATCGTTCTCGTGAACCTGCTCTGGACCCTCTCCAGGCCCAGCACATTCTTCCTGAGATACGGGGCCCAAAATTGCTCACAATATTTTAAATGTGGTCTGACCAGAGCCTTATAAAGACTCAGCAGCACATCCCTGCTTTTATATTCTAGTCCTCTCGAAATAAATACCAACATTGCATTTGCCTTCTTAACTACCGACTCAACCTGCAAGTTAACCTTAAGAGAATCCTGGACTAGGACTCCCTACTAATGGAAACATCTTCCTGACGTCCACTCTATCCAGGCCTTTCAGTATTCTGTAAGTTTCAATCAGATCCCCTCCTCATCCTTCTAAACTCCATCGAGTATAGACCCAGAGTCCTCAAATGTTCCTCATACGTTAAGCCTTTCATTCCTGGGATCTTTCTCGTGAAACTCCTCTGGACCCTCTCCAGGCCCAGCACATTCTTCCTGAGATACGGGGCCTTTGCACTCCAGATTTCTGAACTCTCTCCCCATTTGGAAAATAGTCTATGCCTCTATTCTTCCTACCAAAGTGCATGACCTCACACTTCCCCACGTTTTTTCCATCTGCCACTTCTTTGCCCATTCTCCTAACCTGTCCAAATCCTTCTGCAGCCTCCCTGCCTCCTCAATACTACCTGTCCCTCCACCTATCTTTGTATCATCTGCAAACTTAGCCAGAATGCCCTCAGTTCCTTCATCTAGATCATTAATGTATAAAGTGAAAAGTTATGGTCCCAACACTGATCCCTGCGGAACTCCACTAGGCACCAGCCGCCATCCTGAGAAGGACCCCCTTACCCCCACTCTCTGCCTCCTGCCAGACAGATGCTAGTACCTTGCCTCTAACATCATGGGCTCTTATTTTACTGAGCAGCCTCCTGTGCGGCACATTGTCAAAGGCCTTCTGGAAGTCCAAGTAGATAACATCCATTGGCTCTCCTTTGTCTAACCTACTCGTTACCTCCTCAAAGAATTCTAACAGATTTGTCAGGCATGACCTCCCCTTGATGAAACCATGCTGACTTTGCCCTATTTTACCATGCACTTCCAAGTATTCTGTAATCTCATCCTTAATAATGGACTCTAAAATCTTACGAACGACCGAGGTCAGGCTAATCGGCCTGTAATTTCCCATCTTTTGCCTCACTCCCTTCTTAAACAGGGGGGTTACATTAGCGATTTTCCAGTCCTCTGGGAACCACCCTGACTCCAGTGATTCCTGAAAGATCACCACTAACGTCTCCACTATCTCTTCAGCTATCTCCTTCAGAACTCTGGGGTGTAATCCATCTGGTCCAGGTGATTTATCCACCTTCAGACCTTTCAGTTTTCCTAGCACCTTCTCCTTGGTAATGGCCACCATACTCACCTCTGCCCCCCGACTCTCTTGAACTTTGGGGATGTTACTCGTGTCTTCCACTGTGAAGACTGACGCAAAGTACCTATTCAGTTCCTCCGCCATTTCTTTGTTCCCCACTACTACTTCTCCAGCGTCATTTTCCAGTGGCCCAATGTCCACTTTTGCCTCTCTCTTACCCTTTATAGATCTAAAAAAAACTCTTGCAATCTTATTTTATATTACTGGCTAGTTTAGCCTCATATTTAATCTTCTCCCTCCTTATTTCTTTTTTAGTTGTCCTCTGTTGGTCTTTGTAGGCTTCCCAATCCCCTGGTTTCCCACTGCTCTTCGCCACATTGTATGCTTTCTCTTTAGCTTTTATGCAGTCCCTGACTTCCCTTGTCAGCCATGGTTGCCTTGTCCTCCCTTTAGTATGCTTATTCTTCCTAGGGATGAATTTTTGCTGTGTTTCCCAAATTACTCCCAGAAACTCCTGCCATTGCTGTTCCACTGTCTTTCCTGCTAGGCTCATCTCCCAGTCAATTCTGGCCAGTTCCTCCCTCATGCCTCTGTAGTTGCCTTTATTCAACTGTAATACCGTTACATCTGATTCCAGCTTTTTCCTCTCAAATTGCAGGGTAAATTGTATCATATTATGGTCACTTCCTCCTAAGGGTTCCTTCACCTTAAGCTTCCTTATCAAATCTGCCTCATTACACATCACTAAATCTAGAATTGCCTATTCCCTAGTAAGCTCCACCACAAGCTGCTCCAAAAAGCCATCTCGTAGACATTCCACAAATTCCTTTTCTTGGGATCCACTACCAATCTGATTTTCCCAGTCTACCTGCATATTGAAATCCCCCATGATCACTGTAACCTTGCCTTTCTTACACACCTTGTCTATCTCCTGGTGTATCTTGTGCCCCACATCCTGACTACTGTTCGGAGGCCTGTACATAACTCCCATTATGGTTTTTTTCACCTTTGCGGTTCCTCAACTCTACCCACACAGATTCTACATCATCTGACCCTACGTTGTTTCTTGCTATCGATTTAATTTTGTTTCTTACTAACAAAGCAACCCCACCCCCTCTGCCAACCTGCCTATCTTTTCGATAGGATATATATCCTTGGATATTTAGCTCCCAGTCCTGATCCCCTTGCAGCCATGTCTCCGTGATGCCCACCACATCAAACCTGCCAATTTCAATCTGCGCCACAAGCTCATTTACCTTATTTCGTATACTGCGTGCATTCAGATACAACACCTTCAGTCCTGTATTTCCCATCCCCTTTCTCATTGTCATCCCTTTATCTGATGTGCTTGAAATTAGATTCCTTGCCCTTTCCAAACACGCTGTCCTATTTTGTGTTCTGGAGAATTTAATAGCCTCTCCTGGGCTCTCCTTTCTTTTCAGTTTTTTCATAATTTTCCATGAAGTTCAATCCACCCCCCCACACGCTAACCTGCTGCTTTGTTTAATTGTTATATCATGAGAATTAAACACTGATTTCATATTCAGAGGGTAGTATTCTATATTCTTAACATTTACAAGAAAGCACTTTGATGATATCGTTGTACATATTGGTAAAGTTATTCTTATTTACTTCAGGGTCTAGGGATATTGTTGGTTTGGTCATTTTTTGATGTGGTTGGGAGCAAATGATAATGTGCTCTTACTGTTTGTTCAGCAGGAGTCTGTCCCTCCTATTACAGAAAAAATGTTAATTGGTTTGCATGAAGGGTCTTCTGTGGGCCCCCAGAAAGTTGATCCACACTATTGTGCACTTTCCCAGTGTGGGGGAGACCTTACACAAGCCGTCTGACAGGCATATGCTCCTTGTAGGTGCTTAATCAAATACATATGGTAGGAAAGGTAGGGTTTCTCTATAGCAAGGAGATGTCTTCTTCTGACAAGCAATGAAAGTCTTGATATATCAAAGTAATCTTGTACCTGTGGAACAAAACCAGCAGACAGTGGAATACGCTTTAAGGAATGGACCAAAAGTAGAAATGATGTAGAAGTTTAACCATGATCTTTTTGAATAGTGGAGCAGCCTTGGGGGGCATATGGTCCAATTCTGCTCCTGTTTCTTATGGAACACTGCCAGCTGTCTATATCCTTTGCAACAGTCCTCAGTAAGAGAAGATAGAATAATCTGTAAGCCTTTTGCAGGATATGGTATGTTATGAAGTGTCTGAGTTGATCCTTGTGCATTTTACTGCACAAGGTGATTGTGAGAGCTTTCCTTCATTTTTTAAAATTCCCTTTTCTGTTATTTGATAGTTTTGGGATATTTAATGCCCACTTGAACCAACAGATGGAACTTCTGTTAAATGCCCCATATAGAAGATGACATTCCTGACAATTCAGTACTCTCTTGCTAATGCGCTGGTGTGACAGTACAAATAATGAGCACAAAGCCCAGACTGGGATGCAAAGATATAACCTCCTATCAAATGAACCAATCTGGCAATTGTTCATTTACACTATGTACAAAATTATGCTGTTGGACATTTTGCCTTCATAAATCATCGGGCACACAAGGCTAGTGGAACATTTGCTTTTAGCTTGCTACTTCGATGCAAATTACCAAATCCTTCATTTTACCTACAAAGAACAGTCACAGGACCAGCTGCTACCAGCCAACTCTTACTATTATAAGGCTGTTCATTTTGATTTAATGCGTTAAACATGCAAATGATGGTAATTTTGGATCTTTCAACGTACCAGTAAAAGAGCAAAAGAAAATGTTATACTTCATTAAATAAACTTCACCCACAGCATTATTTCAAAAGCATTTAGATTTCAAATTTGAATATTTCAAATGTTTCCTTTATGTACATATGAATAATAAATATAAGCATTCAACTAGTTTTTAGTTCATTCTGTCTGAAAGTATAAATGCTTCTTATTTTGTGCTTTGCTCCATCTTCATAATTTAACAAGCTACAAACCATCTTTCACAGATCTTAAGAAGATCATATTTAGCTTCTAGTTAAGTTCCCGTAAACACTGTTTGCTTTGCAGCAAATTGTTGGAGTATAACTATGATGTAGTCAATTGTTTTGTAGCTAAACCAATAGTACTCCTGAAGACAATGCCAGCCAGTGATTGTCACTCCACCACTCCCTTCCCCTAACACTTACCTGAGGGTCAGTGTCTGTGAAGCATGTGGCCTGAAATTGCATCTCATGGTATGGCTGAGGTGCCTCTGCAGGCGTGACACATGCTGGCAGCTCACAAAGATAATTAAGATGATGCACAAGAACCACTGACTGGCCTGTTCTGGCAGCACCAACACATATGTTGCTGGATCACATCCTAAAACTGTTCCTTTTTATTCATTCACATATATGGGCTTTGCTAGCTGGGCCAGCATTTATTGCCCATCCCTAGTTGCCCTTGAGAAGGTGGTGATGAGCTAGCTTCTTGAACCGCTGCAGTCCGTCTGGTGTCGTTACACCCACCATGCTGACAGTGAAGGAACGGCAATATATTTCCAAGTCAGGATGGTGAGTGACATGGAGGGGAACTTCCAGGTGGTGGCGTTCCCATCTATCTGCTGCCCTTGTCCCTCTAGATGGTAGTGGTCGTGGGTTTGGAAGGTGCTGTTGAAGGAGCCTTGGTGAATTCCTGCAGTGCATCTGGTAGATGGCACACACTGATGCTACTGTGCGTCGGTGGTGGAGGGAGTCAAAGTTTGTGAATGGGGTGCCAATCATGTGGGCTGCTTTGTCCTGGATGGTGTCAAGATTCTTGAGTGTTGTGGAAGCGCACTCATCCAGGAAAGTGGAGAATATTCCATCACACTCCTGATCTGTGCCTTGTAGATGGCAGATATGCTTTGGGGAGTCAGGAGGTGAGTTACTCGTCACAGGATTCCTAGCCTCCGACCTGCCTTTGTAGCTACAGTATTTATATGGCTAGTCCAGTTCAGTGGTACCCCCAGGATGTTGATAGTGGCAGTTCAGTGATGGTAATGTCATTGAACGTCAAGTGGTGATGGTTAAGATTCTCTCTTGTTGGAGATGGTCATTGCCTGGCTCTTGTGTGGTGTGAATGTTACTTGCCACCTGTCAGACCAAACCTGGGTATTGTCCAGGTCTTGCTGTATTTGTACATGGACTGCTTCAGTATCTGACGCGTTGCAAATGGTGCTGAACATTGTGCAATCATCAGCGAACATCCCACTCCTGACCTTATGATGGAAGGAAGGTCATTGATGAAGCAGCTGAAGAAAACAAATTAATCCCTAGGATGTTTTCTAAATGTTTCATGTTTAACAATTTGTTCTGGGCATTACAAACAAGGCCAGCATTTATTTATTGCTGATATTTTGTTGCTTTCGCTGCAGTCCATGTGGTATACTTTGCAGGGGTTTTCATACTTCTGAGTGGTTTGTTCAGTCAATTCCATAGCAATTAAAAATCAACCACTCTTCTTGTAGGACTGGAGTCATGTATATGGCGGATCAAATAAGGATCAAAATTTTTCTCTCTAAAAGACATTAGTGAACCATTTGGGTTTTTAACAACAGTCTAGGCCTTTCATGCTCACTTTTAAGGTAGGAGCTTTATAATTCCAGGTTTTTTTTTAAATTCCCAAACAGCTGTGGTGGGATTTGAACCCATATTATTTGGATTATTAGTCCAGCAACATGATCACAAGGCAAACACAGCAGTCCAGCTGTGGTGCACCGTAAAACCTGATTAATACTACAGTTAGTTCAACAGCTACAACTCAAAATTCCTAATATCAACAGCAATCAAGAGCAACCTAATTTATTTCAGGGAGGCTTTCATTTCAGACAATCTCATGCTAAAAGTCAGCATGAGCTTCATCCTACCTTCCCAAATAAAGACGACATAAACTGGGCAAGAGGACAATAAATTCTATTGCAAGACGCAAGAAAGAGCAGAAGCAGAAGGCTTCTGAGAGTATTGCTACAAAAAAGAACCTATTACACATCATAATGAGCCATCCCTGTGTGTTTATTGCTATCTTCCTGATGAACTAAGTGATTATTTGATGTGGAAATTCATCCAGGAACAGAGACCCCACTGAACAAGGACTTTCCCTTTCCTCTCATTTAGCAAAGAAAGGAAAGATTAAGGGCAGGATTTTCTGCCCCCACCCACCTTCAGGATCGTCTGGTTCCACCAAATATCTACTCTGTCCAGACCCCTCATGATTTTGAATAACTCTATGAAATCTCCTCCCAGCCTTCTCCTCTCTAAGGACAGCACCAGAGCTTCCCCAACCTATCCACATTACTGAGGTACCTCATGGCCAGAATCATTCTCGTAAATCTTCTCTGCTCCCTCTCTAATGCCTTCACGCCCTTTCTAAAGTGTGGTGACCAGAATTGGACACAATACTCCAATTGAGGCCAAATCAGTGTTTCATAAAAGGCTCATCATAACATCTCTTGCTTTTATACTCCATGTGTCTATTTAAAAAGCCAGCAGGTTCCCATATGTCTTTTTAATCACTTTCTCAAACTATCTTGCCACCTTCAATGATTTGTGCACTTACACCCCAAGTCCCCCTGCTCCTGCACCCCTTTTAAATTGTATTCTTTATTTTATACTCTTTCCATTGCCTCTTCACATTCTTCAGCTAATTAACCAGCTCAACCCTCCCTCCACTCCCAAAGCAGATAATCTCTAATTGGTCATTAGAACACAGGCTCATATGGGGTTGAGCCTTTGCTAAATAGGGGGCAAGTATCGGTCGCTGCTCACAAACAAAATGATGAGCAGCACAATTCATTATAAAACGTTTGGGGGTGGATGTCCATCATCCCTCTGACCTCCCCATGGACAATATCATACATCATTGGAGAATGGTTCCGTGAGCTGTGGTGTAGCTCTTAGCAGCATGTGCTCTGTAACCCAATCATGTTAAGTACTGAAATCTGAATTAATCAGCATGTGCTCTTACATCAGGTCTACAGGTAATGGTTTTCAACTGTTAACATCCCACGTCTCAGGGGTTTCTCACCAGAGGTTTGATCGGTATCTGCCTTTGGTGTGGTTGGAAGTCCTATGCCAGTAAGCCTGATGTTCTGAGCATCAAAGTCAAGTGCTCTTACCATACTTGCTGAAAACCGACTTCTGGATTCAGGCACTAACGTGGGGTTTTTGCAAAGAAAGATATCATGAGCTAGACCCTTTGAGGGTATTCTCCTTTCCCTCAACAATCTCTCCTTTTTGCTACAGGTTCATCTCGTAACTGGATCTGAGGTCTCAAATTTGGGCTGGTAGAAGTCCTTCCACTGCATATGTAAGAGCATTGAGCTGCAAAGGGAAATTGCCTACACACATGCCTTATATGGAGAAGCTAAATTTGCTATCCAACATTGTTGGCATTCAAGAAATTCAAAAACTTGCTTTTTGACCCTCTCTCTCTGAGCTGTCCTCAAATACTAGGCTGAAGTTTGCACTTATCAGGGTTACTAGGTAGTGGTGTGTGTGTCTGTGTGCATGCGCACACGTGTGTACGTGTGTAAATATTTGCACACACACATTGCATTAACATATTGGAAGGGTCATCACTCATGGTGAGTTTTTGTGCTTGAAAGGTCTCAACTAGAGTCTCAGACATTTCAACCCCAACGGGCTTATAATAGCCCACCAATATCATTAAGCTCTCGGATTTTGTATGTTTATAAGAAATTACAAAATATTATTCATGTTTTAGAATTTATGAATCAGTCTCTTCACATTTCCTACCCAAACACGATATCCAATACAATAGGTTACTTGCTAAACAAAAGGCGATGGAAGGTTTTGGTAATATCATTTAAAAATAAGATTCACTAACTCATTCATTCCCAGTGCCTTATTAGTTTTCTCAACCTTTCCTTCCTCTTAAAATCTTCATAAATCTTGAAATCAGCTCATCATTATTTTCTGATTTGCTTCATCTGCTCTTATTCTGTTATGTGGTGCTTGAGCTATGGCCTTTTACTATTTTAACCTTGCTGTCGCAGTAGTTTTTCAAAGCCGGGTTTTGTTCCTTGAAGAGGATCTTACTGATTATTGAATAGCATGTACAGAAACTCTAACAATGATGCTGACATATCAAGTCTGCAGTTCTATAGAAGTTTGTGGTATCAGACCAATATACAGCCACAAGCTCTGCAACGCGCAGCAACTGGACTGGTGTTATACTGATAGCTGTGAATCCATCCAGGTCACAGTGAGATCTGCCATGAAAAAAGGTCTTGAGCATGTGAATTGCGTCATTACTTGGGCGGTTAGTATTTTTTTATGGTAGGAGAGAGTGAATAGGAACCTCACAGCACTTGGTGTGGTCTGACATCCAAGTTATTATTGCTACCTTCTTCCCACTGTGCACCCAAAAACCACTATGCCTTGATATAACAGTGGCAGTTTAATTGTAGACCATCTGCTTCGTTTTTTACATTAAGATTATCTCAGGTAGCTGTAATAATAGATTATGAGTAATCCACAAAAATAGCTTACACAATAATGATTTTAAAACATGATCTGCTACAATCATGGATACAATTACTAAACACAAAGGTCTATGTCCTCAATTGTTACACTTGTCTGGTTTCAAATTGGTGCTCAAGAAAACAAACACTATTTCACTTCTAATTCTGTAATTATCCCCTCATCCAAATACTCCTCTATTCACACTCACTGAAATTTTATCAATATTAAATTTCCTCTCAAACTAACTGCTAGGAGCTGCCTGAGAACATTTGTGTTCAGTGCTCCTTTTTCTCTGATTTTCTTGTCTCCTCATGGTATCTGCCCGAATGGTCTCGCTGAAAAGTTGAATTCAGAAGTGTGGAGAAGTGGGGGGTGATAGGGAATCTCACGTCATAAAGCTCCATGGTACACTATGCTAACCTACACAATGTATTAGTGTATCAGATCACCAACATAGGAACAAAGAAACTGAAATTTTAAGGCTAACCTCCTTGCTTTTGCTAAATCTAAGCACTCCGAAGAATCCAATTACTTGCTAGCTCCTAAACATTTGTTCCTTTCTTCATAAAGTATTTTCTTGTAGCTTTTGAACGCTGTAATCAAACTAGCATCAATCACTACTTGTGGCAAAGCATTCCACATTCCAATAATTTTTGCATGAAAAAGTTTCTTCTAATTTTCATTTTATGTAGCTAGTGCTTAATGTGAGTTAATGGCTGTTTTACTTGTCAGTAAAAATGATCTAACTGCCTCTATCTTGTTTATTCCTTTCATCATTTTCAACACCATTAGCAAATTCCCTGTCCATCTTCTCAATTTGAAAAATGCAGACCTAGTTGCTCTAACCTTTCTTCATAACTCAGCCCTGACATTATCTTAACAAATCTGTGCTGCACTCTTTCTCCAGGACTATTATTTCTCTTCTATAATGAGGATCATAAGACAGCACACAGTATTACAGATTTCTGATAGTACAGCAGCTTCAAAAAAAGAGAAAGGCTTGTATTTATATAGCATCTTTCATGACCACAGGGTATCCCAAAGTGCTTGACAGCCAAAAAATAAGTATTTTGGAAGCGTAGCCACTGTTGTAATATAGAAAACGTGGCAGCTGATTTGCAAACAGCAAGTTACGACAAACAGCAATGTGAATGATGACCAAATAATCTGTTCTGGTGATGCTGATTGAGGGATAAATATAGGCCATGACAGCAGCGATAACCCCTTGCTCTTCTTCGAAATATTGCCATAGGATCTTTTACATCAACTTGAGAGAATGGACGGGGCCTCCATTTAACATCTTATCTGAAAGACGCAACCTCCAACAGTACAGCACTGTCTCAGTACTGCACTGGAGTGCCAGTCTTAATTTTTGTGCTTAAGGCCTGAACCCATAACCTTGTGACTCAGGTGAGAGAGTTACCGACTGAGCCAAGGCTGACACTAATGTAAAGATGTGTTTTTCAATGTAGGGAATGTGTGTCAGAATTGGCTCTCAAGTTTCCAAGAATTGATGGTTAGGAGAGAAAAATAAATCACACGTCACATTTGTGACGAGGAATAAAAGTATCCAGTGAGAAAAGGCCGATGGTTGTCAAATTAAATTTGATCACACTATATTCTCAGCATCCTTACCTGTGTCAGCACAATCAGAAGAGACCTGCAATAATGTCATGACTCATCTGCTCATCACAATCTGCTCTGCCTGTTCTCAGCTGTGAATCACAGCCGTGAGTTATAGAAGTTCTGGTGCCATTAACATTAATAACCAGTGAAGCATGAAACAGATAAACACCAATTGAATTTATTAAATCCTTTTTAAAAGGTCTAATAGGTAGAAAACAAGGGAAACAAATTAGTTAATTAACACGTCACGAGTGTGAAAATAGCTCAGTCACCTCACAGAAATACGCCTGTGATTTATTTTTTAATTAGCTCTTCCCTCTCAATGCATCATAAACAGTTTTTATAAACACACAAAAACCCTGCCAGAGTTAGTATGCAAAATAAGAGACACATTCTTACATTTACTAGTTCAATTTCACATCATTACAGGCTCATCAAAAGGTAATTTAAATCAACAACTGAAATTGAAATTTTAATAAATAGTAAATTCAACAATACTCTCTGTAATAACCTAATCCAAAGACAAATCATGATTTCATTCCCTTTTGCTGGAGCGATATTCACATGTAATTTTTGCTAAATTGATGTCTTCATGATCAACAAAGCAGAGTCTGACAGAAATGTTCAAATAATGAGTGCAGTATGTCCTTTTTATTGGGGAATGGCTTCCAGAAAGTGTGAAGGGACGTGGTTACAAGCATATACAATGACTTACGTTTATATAGTGCCTACAGGGAAAAACAACATCCCAAGACCTCCACAGGAGTGTAATCAGACAAACTGACTCGGAATCAAAGGAACTGATATTTGAAGAGGTGACTAAAAGCTTAGTCAAAGAAGTAGGTTTTAAGGAGGATCTTCAAAGAGGAGACAGAGGGCGGGATTTCCAAAGGTTGCAGCCTAAACAGTTAAAGATACAGTCATCAATAGTGGGATGAAGGGAGAAGGGAATGCACAATAAGCTAGAGTTGGAGGAACAGGGGGTTATGGAATGGTTGTAGGAATGGAGGAGATTAAAAAGATAGGGAATTGTAAGGCCTTGAAGGGACATGAGGATAACTGACAAATGTTGTTGAAGCTTCAACAACGTGGACAGCATTTTCCCCCCGTCGGGGGGGTTATGCGGGAGTGGGCACGAGGGGACGGGTTCCCGATCGGCGCCCCACCATTTTACGTGTGCGGGCCAATTAAAGCCTGCCCAGTGTGATGACCGCCCGGAAGCGCTGTGCGGGGGGGGGGTGGGGGGATTCCCTGAGCCGGGAGTGTGCTCCTTCGCGCATGCGCATGAAAGAGCACATTCATCTCCCTGAGGCAAAGTGCTGCCTCAGGGAGATCAGTGTTACTTTTAAAAACCTAATTAAAGACCGAAAAAAATTTAAGGACATGTCCCCTCATGTGAAACTGTCACGTGAGATGGGACATGTCCATTACTTTTATTTAAAAATTTTCATGAAATTTTAAATCTTACATGAGATCTCATCCCGCCCGTGGATGAAGTTTCATGCATTGTCCGAAGGCCACCTGGGCTCCTCGCCTGCCCACCAACCTTAAGGTTGGACAGGCAGGCCCATTAAGTTTATTAATTAATTTTTTAATGGCCATAATAGACCGTTGACAGTTCAGCGGGCACGCAGCCGACTTGGCTGCGCGCCCGCCAAAATGAAAATATAAATGACGTGGGGTGGCATCGGGACGCACGCCTGATGTCACCCCGTGTCATTTTACGCAGCGGCGAGTGGGCCCCACCACCGCTCGCCGACTGGAAAACGCTGCCCCATGAGTATTTTGCAGCTAAGCTCA
Organism: Cetorhinus maximus; assembly: GCF_964194155.1. Classification (NCBI taxonomy): domain Eukaryota; kingdom Metazoa; phylum Chordata; class Chondrichthyes; order Lamniformes; family Cetorhinidae; genus Cetorhinus; species Cetorhinus maximus. The sequence continues at coordinate 36,680,581 of NC_135890.1, forward strand.
AGTTCTGCACTGCCAAACGACTATGAGGATTAACATTTTAAATTTGAAGTGTTAGGTGACTTGTAGGCATTGCAGGGCAGTTAAACACTGTGGCAATGGGAGACCAAAACTTGATGCAGGTTAGTATTAGAACCTAATTTTCACCTTGGCATGCGGGCACGCACCTGACACACACGAGCGTGAAATAGCGCGTGATGACGTTGGGCGAGCATCCCGATGTCATTGCGCACTCGAGCGATATTTCAGTCAGAGGCGTTGGCAGCGCGCCCGTCAACAATTAAGAGGGCTCTTGAGCCCATTAATTCAGTAATTAAATGCAATTTTTCCCTGCACGTCCAACCTTACGGTTGGCGGGCGGGCAAAAAGGCCAAGCGGCCCTTGGATTTTTGAGGAAACCTCATCCACGGGTGGGATGAGGTTTCTGACGCAAATTAAAAATAAAATAAAAATGTTTAAATCTCACTTCTAACATGTCCCTGCTCATGTGACCCAGTCACATGAGGGTACAAAGTTAAAAATCTTCATCTCCCTGAGGCAGCCAGTGCGAAATCACGGTTGGGGCCTGATCGCTGGTGCCTGCCCGATATGGGGAAAATCTTCCCCAAGAAGTTTAGGTCATGAACTGTTGGCTTCAACTTGAGATAGTGAATGAGGAGGTGAACGCAATCAGTGGTGAGGGCACAATCTGTTGCAGGACTGGAGACAATAACTTTGGTCTTCCGGATATTTAACAGGAGGAAATTGCGGCTCATCTAGGACTGGATGTCAGACAAGCAAGATGACTACACAGAGGTAGTGGGTGCGTTAAGAGCAAGATGGTGGAGAGGTAGGACTGGGAGCACATGGTGGAACTTGAGTTCATAGTTTATGCCTTCGGGTACAGTATGTAATTGAGGAAGGAAGCAAAGGGTAGAACCTTTGGGCGGTGTGGGGTGGGGGGAGGTTCACCAGTGGGCGCAGGAAGAAAAGCCATCACTGGAGATGGAATAGAGAAAGAGCATGTGTGATGCCATATCAGAAGCTTAGGAGGAATGAAAGGCAAACAAACACTCAGATATGCAACAATCATGATAGTATCAAAAAAGAGAAAGGAAAAAAGACCATGATGGAGCATAATGGGAGGCCAGGAGTAAGAGATAGATCACCAGCCATTCAGCAACTTTCTTCATATATTCTGACCAAGTGTGTGAAAGAGGTTACCCTAAGTACAAAATGACTATTGGGCTTTTCAGATAACTGAGACTTTTCAAGAGGAAAAAAATACTGCAGCATTTTGCTAAATACACATTTACTGATATGAATTCCATGTGCATCACTTGAATTAAAGACTTTCAGATACTGTACTGGAAGATCAATGCTTGTTTGACATACTGTCAAAAATGTGAGTCATTTTGTGATTTTATGGGCAGAATGTTATGACCCCCCACCAGTAAGTCTGCAGGCAGGGATGCTTGTAAAATCCCTCAAGTGTCCTTCCTATCACCCTCCAGCTCACCCATGACCTGTCCACAATTTAATGCAGGGCAGTTAAGGCCTATGGTGGCCCTTAAGTGGCCAATTAGTTCAGGGAGTTCAGTGGCAGGGGGGTAAGCCTGGCAGGTCACTTTGCTTGGGCCTCAGGTGGGAAGTGGGGGACAGGGGTAGGGAGTGAGTTTCACTCCCTCAAGGGCTCCTTTTCACATCAGCACCACCACCCCCCCCTCCAAGGTTTGCTGCCCACAGGTGTCCCCTCCCCATAAAGGCTCCCCAATACCCTCCCCACCCCCTTCACCTCCCCTCCCAGCTGTGAGCTCCATGCCCCCACATGCTTACTCACACTTACCCGGTCCTGGACTTTGAATCTGGGGACTGCTTTTAGTCTCAGTCTTGGCCACTGCTTCCACTGGTGCTGCTGGGGCTTCAGAGCTGCCAGTCAAGTGAGGGGTTGAAGTCCTTCAGAGCATTAAATGGCTGTGGGGCCGCTGTGATTGGTGGGGATGTGTTTACCGTTGACTCTTCTGGTGGTGGGATGAGAAACCCCGCCATCTGAAAAACCCTGCCCTATTTGTTTATTTTGAGAAAGTGTTTTCTATAGAATGTAGGTAAAATGGTTAATGCAGATTTTAAGGCAAAAAGATCTGCAATTACATGATTTGTGTGTGATTGTTGCTCCTCAGGAAATACATCAGCTATTTTGTTCACCACAAAATTGCAGAAGTATGAATGGTCAGGTAATCTGTTGCTCAGGACACCTGCTCTTCATATAATTCAATGGGACTCATCTACCTGAACGACTGTAGACGGGGACGTTGGACATTTAATTTGAAGGCAATGACTAGCAGTCCCTTAGTATTGTCCTGAAAAACTACCCTGGTTATGTATTGCCATGGAGTGGACTTGGATCCACAATTTTCTCACCAGTATGAAACAGTGATGCTGCTGAGCCAAATAAATGCTCAAATTCATCCACATAGAGATTTTAAGCATGCTTAGTTTTTTTTTCTCTGCTTCTGTTTATCTGATTGTACAGACACTAAATGTGGCTACTAATTCCACTGGTAATCAGTTTACCTGCATGAACTGCATTATTTATGTCAATCAGCACATGCATCCCAAAGCTTTGAAAGAGGCTAATTCTTGGAAGTTTAATTCATTGTTTCTTTGCCAACTTCAAAATCCACAAATAACAAATTAAAATAAAAGCAAAAGGCTTTATGCCAATCATCTTGAAGAAGTTGATGGTGGTCCATTTAAACTCCTGTGAAAAATGTCCTCTAACCACGTCAATTTGCAGTCATGATCATAATTTATTCCAGCATAAAAGATAGATGTCTTCGGCCATAGGTCGTTGCACAATTCTTCAAAATACATCATTAAGCAGTTTCCGCACTCCTTCCCAATGATATTATTATAATTTAATATCAAAAAGGGTGACGTTCCTTAAGTTCTTCTTTAATGTCAATATTAACCGGGTCAAATTGTGTCTGATAATGCACTGATGAAGCATTTTAAGAGATTTTACTGCATTAAATGTTGGTTAAATGCAAACTGTTGTTGTTATTTTACAGTTGAATGTTGTCACTGCCTTCAGCAAGCCTCAGATGTACATAAAACGATTGCTTTGGCCACTGTTTCCATGTTAACTATCAGCAATATCAATAATGCAGATAAATCTGCAGTGCATTATTTAAACGTGCAAACATGAGCTGCAGGAGCAAGGACACAGCAAAGTGTGTGAACTGTAGCAAATGTAAGCTTTCTCTGTTGCAAGAATAGATTAATCAAATCCCTTTGCCAGACAAGCTGATAGCAACTGATCAGAGGAATGACAGATTAAAAGTTAATTACAGCAACTTCTAGTAAACCCTTAAAAATCTGCTAAATTACAAGTCTGTGTGAGAGGTTGATAAAATAAATTAGATGTTTTACAAGGCACTAATGAGATATTGCAGACTAATGTTTTGAGCCATTTTATGTGACTGTGATAAGCTGCTAGCCTAACTTGGCAATCCACTTCTGTACAAAAAGTAATAATCGTCAGGTTCTATCATGTGAAAAGATGAGTCATTTTGGTACTTTTTCATAAAACAGAATATTTATAAGCAGCCAAGAAAAAAAAGAAAAGAATTCTAGTTGCACAAGGGTATGCACATGGGTGTTTAGCACGTAGGTTTTACATTATTACATTGTTGTTTAATTCTTCTGCACCACCGAATCACTTGATTGTTCCACTTTCCCATTTTACCCATTTTCGCCTGCTGCCTGATAAGTGGCCTTCTGCTTTGTGAAGAATTGTAAGTCAAGATGTAAGTAAAGATGTGCAATCGGTGTCTGTGAAAGCGATGAATTGATGAGGGACTGCTTTGTGCTGGGAGGTGCCAAATGGATTCAGAAATTGGGTGTCAGACGGCTGCTCAACCTCCATCTAAGCGAACCACACCTGAATCTTGGGCACTCCTGGCATTTACATGTGAGGCTGCTGCTGCCCTTGTCATCTCATGATCCTTTTCTGCCTCCAAAGAGGCAGGGTGCTCAGCACCTTCTTCCTCATTGAACTCCAGTTTTCATTGCTATGCTATTGCTATGCTATGTTGTACAAGGCGCAGCAGACCATTATCTTTCTGTTTACTGAGATGGGTGCATCCTGCTCTGTCAAGGCACCTAACATACATCTTCAGCATCTTGATAGCTTGCTCTATCATGGCAGTGGTGGTTAGGTAGCTGCTATTGTACCTTTTCTGGGCATTATTGTCTGGGCTGCTAACCACCATCATCAGCCCCATCTTCAGAGTATAGCCCCTGTATCCAAGAAGCCATTCACTAACTGTGCTGTGCAGATGTGAAAAACTCAGGGAAACTCGACTGGCACAGGATGCAAGCATCATGGTAGTTCCCTACAAATTGTGCAATGATCTTTTGGTAGTTGCAGATGACCTGAACAGTGATGGAGTGCTCTTTCAGTTTATGAAGAAACCAGGGGATCTGAGGACATCTCTATTGTCACATGCGTGCAATGAACCTGTGGGAATCTAGCCCGAGCAGAAACTCTGGCGCCCTCTCATTCTGACTCTCATCAGTTTAGAAGTGCACATAAGTGCCAACCTTGGCATTGGTCCACCTGTGAGATGCCCTTGTGGGCAGCAGGTTGCGGGATTCTACAAATATCACCAGTAGATCCCCGGAAAGAGCCAGAGGCAAAGAAATTAAGGGTTGTGCTATCTTTGACTGCCACTGGCAATGCATGCCCACCTGGTCCACTTGGAAGGTGGTCTTCTTCCAGGAGGCTGAAAATGCCAGCAACAGCCTTAAGCAAAACTCAGCCTCCTGAGGCACTGGCGCTCGTTCGTGTCCAGGAAACTTATCTTCTGCCTGTTTACCCTGTGTTGGGGGTATCGCCTACTGTGGTCAGGAGCTCTGTGCTCATCCTGTGCTCGCCCTGTGGAGGATAGGTGGCTGAGGGAAAGGCAGCATCCCTGCTGGTGCTGCTCCTCTTGTTCTTCATCTGAGGTCCAAAGCAGAGCTGCATAAACAGGTCCCATTCTGAACTGAATGTTGGCAGTTAAGATGTGTTCATCAAATCATTTTGACACCAAAGTGATCGAAATGTCCTCCAAAACAGTGGGAATCACCTCCAAAGTAATGACAGCACATTAGCAGAAAAAGTCCAATGAGCAAAATCCCTTCATTTAGGCGAAGCAGCAAGTGTAGGATTTCAGCATTTAAAGCCTTTATTACTGGCCATGTTTTCAGTCCTTCAAATGCCATTATCCGCACTGATTTCCCTTGGGAGCCCCAGAGAGCCCAGGAAACACACGCTCACACCATTAAATTCAGAGATCAGGGTTAAAGAAGCTAATATTGAGCAGTTTGCATATTTAAATTGCCACGGCACCTGTCCCACCTGGAGTTTCCGTGCACTGCAGATCATGCTGAGGTTAAAGGTAGACATTGGTGATTTGCCACCAGCTTCCTAACACGACGGCAATTTCAACCCTTTCAACCAGCTGTCCATTCGCAGCTGACACCATCCCCCACCCCTCTCACCCCACCCCCTCCCACCGCCCATCTTGTCAGTTTATAATATCCCCTAAGTTTCCATTGATGACCTTCACTTGAAACTGAAAAAAATGTTAGAAATGTAACAGCTGAATTACAAGTCTATCATTTCCACCTAGTTTAACTAGCATTACCCATATAGATATTGGCGGAATATGGATATTAGTCTGCGATGCTGTCACAACTAAAGCAGAAGCAGAAAAGGTTTTGAGCAAGTAAAGGGCCTGGAAGAAGTGGGGGAAAGAACAAAAAGGAAGGTGTGCGATAAAGTGGAATAAATTGGAGTGATTAAATGAAAGAAGGAATGATGATGAAAGAAAAAATGGGACGGTAAAGGGATAAGTAAAGAAACAGAAATAGAATCGAATGGAGGGAACAGCAGGATCACTACTAACAGCGGCTTCCCCTCCAAAAAAACGGAGCAGTGGTAATGATTGGAAGGCTGTAAAGTGCCAAATTGAAAGGGGAGGTGCTGTTCTCGACTTTCGTTCAGCAATCACTGATCAATTCCCTTTTGCTCTTTCCCCTCGGCCCTCCATCCACCAACTTTCCCTGCCTCTGTACCTGGTTAAAACCTGTTACATTTCTAAGCTTTTCCAGTTCTGATGAAAGGTCATTGGCCTGAAACGTTAACCTGGGAGGAATCATCCACGCCCGCTGGCATCAGGCATGTGCGGCGGTGTGAGCGGACAATATGGTGAGAAGACCAAAAATCTGTTTCACGACGTCGTGAAACCAGTTTGTGATCGTCCATTCTGCTCGCCAACGGTGGGCCATGTTTCCCACCATCGGATTTTGGGAACCTCGTTGTAATACATCTGCGTATCATCGTTAGCCCAGCCCGCCGGAATCGTCCACCCGCCGCTGGCGACGAGTTTCACAACAGCACATATGAGGCGTGCACTTGGTGGGCTGCACTTTGGGGGAACTTGGAGGTGAGAGCACAGTAGCGTTGCAGAGAGCTCACCTGGGTCACCTGCTGGACTTCACGG